>NC_073625.1:53663739-54913739 GCF_029407905.1 Bubalus kerabau
AGAAGCTAAGAACCTTGATATGACAAAACAATAGACAAGCATTCAATTTAGAATAAAATATTTATAACTGATTTGTCAAAACAGCTAAACATTTAAGAAAAAAGAGAAATGACTGAAAAATGGGCAATCCAAACTGGCCAATAAATTAATAGAAAGATTCTCAAATTCATTATTAGCAAGCAAAATTCAAATAAAAGTAAAAATAAAATGTCATTTTACACCAGACTGACAAAATTGGAAAAGAACTATGGTACCATTACTGGTGGTGACTTAGGGAATGGATTCCTCTCATGGCTGGTAGAAATATGAAGTGTTATAGGTTTGGAGAAATCCATCTGCCAACATCTATTACATTTAAAAAGTATGTATACTTTTTGGCTCAGCAATTCCAATTCATGGACGCTGTTCCATAGAAAAGAAGGCATCTATATATAAGGCTTTATGTTTATAGAAGCAAAAAACTTATTAGAAATAATGAGTTAGTGCTAATCTCTTGACTGGTAGTGACTTCCACAAGGTATTTTTGAGTGATGAGAGCCAGATATACAAACTGTAGGGTTCCCTCCCTTTTTAAAATTGATTTTATATTGAAGTATAATTGAATTACAAAGTGGTGTTAATTACTGTTGTACAGTGAAATGACTCAATTATATAGACATGAAGGCAATGGCACCCCACTCCAGTACTCTTGCCTAGAAAATCCCACGGACGGAGGAGCCTGGTGGGCTGCAGTCCATGGGGTCGCGAAGAGTCGGACACGACTGAGCGACTTCCCTTTCACTTTTCACTTTCATGCATTGGAGAAGGAAATGGCAACCCACTCCAGTGTTCTTGGAGAATCCCAGGGATGGCGGAGCCTGGTGGGCTCCCGTCTATGGGGTCGCACAGAGTCGGACACGACTGAAGCGACTTAGCAGAAGCAGCAGCATACGTATGTATGTAAACATTCTTGTTCATTCTGATTTACCACAGGATATTGAATGTAGTTCCCTGTGCTATACAGTAGGACCTTGCTGTTTATTCATTCTTTAAATGCTAATTTGCTATATTAATCCCAAACTACCAGTCCAATCTTCTCCCCACACTCCCCCTCGGCAACCACCAGTCTACTCTTTATGTCTCTGATTCTGTTTCCTAGATAAGTTCATTTGTAGCATATCTACTTCTGTGATATAACCAACAATACTCATATATGTAGATGTATTTATATGTACATTTCTTCCCCCCCCACCCCCACTTTCAGTCCCTTTAATTAGGGGCTCTGAGGAGAGGGCAGAATGGCAGGCAGGGGAGAGAAGGTGGTGCTTCTTATGCCCCTTTTGGCAACCAGTTAGTCCTCATCCTCTGGCAGCTGGATCTTGCTGGGGTCGAAGCAGTTGGATTCCATGATGGGGAGGCCATGGGCCTCTCGGTATTTCACAAGCCTCTCAGCTTCCCGGCGGGCCCACTCCTGCATCCTGTAGTCAGGCAGATAAGCCACAAAGGTGCTTCCAAGGACCAAGGCGATGGAGAATCCGAAGAAGACGACAACCCGCATGTTCCAGACGTCCACAGCAGGGTCCTTGTCATAACCGTGGGAGTCTGGGTTCTTCTCATAGAGGTTTTCGTCCTCGGGTTCTGGGTCCTCCTGCCAGCGTAATGTCGGTTCTGACGGCCGCTTTCCCGCCAGAGTGGACGGGGCGATCACAGCCCTGGAGGAGCTGGATTCCCAGCGAACACGGGCAGCAGGGAGCCCTCGCGTTGCCGCTACTGCCAAAAGGCGGCGACCGCCGCACAAACCTAACATCCCAGCCGCCATAACAGATCGTTCTGCAAGCTCTCGGGGTCGGGGACGGAAGTGTGACTCCGCGCAGCTGCAGTTGTCCAGGGCGCGAGAGTTGTCGCTCCGCCCCCGCCGCACTAAATAGGTCCTGAATCGGAACTTTGCTTTCGAATGGTGAGAGGTTCTCATTTCCTCACTCTGTCATGACCTCAGGGAAGCAACCACCTTCTAATCCTCTCAATCAGACTATTTTATATGTACATTTCTATATAGAATTACATGGCCGGGGTTATATGGAAAGTTAGGTTAATGTGAGAAGTGAAGAGAAAGTAGCTAAAGAAAACTCTTTTCCGTTTACAAAGGATGAGTACCAGCCACGGTTGAGGTTATTTTGAGTTGCATGTTACTGACCATGAATTAAATTCCCACTGAGAAACTTAGAAAATTGAAGCATGTCGAATCAATCATTTTGGAAGATATAGGTTTTGTGATATTTGTGAATGAATATGTATCATGCATATTTATGTTTTTCCATGCTTGAATGTATGAATCAATGAATGAGTGATTATCATTAACACAGGTATCTGTATGTAATATGACACCTTTATGTTGAATCTTCTAATGATGGAAAAGTGAAATAGACTAAAGATCCAGAGAGTAAATATTTGTCACCTGGGTGTGACTACTGGAGAGTTAATAGTTCTTAGGTGGAACAGAATGTTTTGAGAGTGTTTTAACTCATATATAGTTCAGAACAATCTTTTCAATTAATATCATAGCACAGGTTCTCAGGTGTAATAGAATCCGCCCTTGATTCACTGATTCAGTTGTGAGTTCACTACTATTATCACATGGTGTTCCAAAGAGCTCAAGTGTCCCAAAGTTTTTGCTTCTGGCTCTTATGACTAATTACTCCCATCAGCGGTAACTGAGACTCTTAAAGAGTGAGAGAGGGAAAAGAACAGGAAGACTCCAGGTATTGGGAACACACTCAAGAGAACTCCTGATTGTCTCTTCCTCTCTTAACCTAGTCTTGTGATCCTATCACCTTTGACTGAAACCACATCCTGAAACATGACTGCGCCTCTTTGTACTAACTCCAGAGGGTTTGTCTTACAATGCGAGGTTTTGTGCCCCTTCCAGGGAAGGATATTTAAGTCCAGCCTGATAATAAGCCCGAGTGACTCCAGGGAGAAATGCCCAGTGTCTGTGCCTTGCTATGTTGGGTTTATGCTGCGGAACTGAAAATCGGAGCCTTAAGCACCATCATTTTTGCTTTTAAGGTCTGGAAGTGCCACGTAATATATTTGTTGTTGCTTAGTCTTTAAGTCACGTCTGACCCTTTTGTGACCCCATGGATTGTAACCCGTCAGGCTCCTCCGTCCATTGAATTTCCCAAGCAAGGATACTGGAGTGGGTTGCCATTTGCTTCTTCAGGGGATCTTCCTGATCCAGGGATTGAACACACGTCTTCTGCAGAGACAGGTGGGTTCTTAACCCTGAGCCACCAGGGAAGTCCATTTTCAAGACCCTTGGCAATGAACTTCAGAAAACAGAAAATATTAATGATTATTTTGAATAAATAGATTTCATACTAAAAAAGTCAGTAAATTAGTTGCCCCTAAAGAATACCTGGCATTTTCCTGGCTGCTCAGACGGTAAAGAATCCACCTGCAATGTGAGAGACCAGGGTTTGATCCCTGGGTTGGGAAGATCCCCTGGAGAAGGGAATGGCAACCCGCTCCAGTGTTCTTGCCTGGAGAATCCCATGGACAGAGGAGCCTGATGGGCTATAGTCCATGGGGGTCGCAAAGAGTTGGATATGACTAACTTTCACTTTTCACTTTCAAAGAATACCAGACTAAAAGAATAATCCCAAAACAGGGAGAGGTTAATGGCACCTCTTCCACATTTCCACAGCAGAGTCAGGATTCTATTACCTAGGAATTAGAGTTGCTCCTGTTCCCAAAGGGAACACCTTTCCTCCCCCCTGACAGAAATGGCTTCTAGACAATCATGCCAGGGAGAAGCGGTGAGGAGGAGGGAAGGGCTTCTCTTCTAACATATGAACCCTCTTAAAAAGAAATTGTGTGGTTAATAAAAATTCCCTGTAGCAATTTGCTCATAAATTAAGACCTGTTCCCTCTGCAAAGAAAAAAAAATTAGTAAACAATTATACAATGCAGATTAGATTAAAAAAAGAATCTGAACAGTGTTGTTTGTTTTCCACTAACTTGTGCACAGATAGTGAAAATGACAGTGAATACTGACAGCCATGGACGTGAGTCTGACAATACTTGGCCTGTAGATGTCAGGACCAATTACTGTTTGGAGCGGTACTGATCTTTTTTGTTTTTTTGTGGCTTTGGATTATCAACCTGCTGCTGTTTGTATAGGCACGACATCATGTTTATTCCTTCTGTCCCTACAAATTGATTTCTACTAATATATTGACTACCAGTGGTCATTGGCTCATGGATCCATAAGTTGAGTCCAAAAGAAATCAAAAGACAGTACACATTTTAAAAAACTTTTCTCCCTCTGATGGATGGAACATTCATTTTCCCTTCGCTTTCTGTCTTCTTCTCTCACCCCTTTCTATCTTCTACCCACTCACTAAAAAAATATTTCAAAGGTATTTTCTCTTATAATTGTGTGGATGTATCATGCCCAGGATTCTTGGTTTCAAATACAGAATTTGACTCTGGCTAACTTAGTTTTTTTTTTTTTTTTTTTTTAATTAATAGACATATAAGGAGGGCCAGGCTCTGGCGAGAATGCAGGGAGGCAAAGCCTGGCTTAGACCTGGGCGGAGGAAAGACACATTCTCTGACTTGGAGCAGGCAGGTCTTCTGCCTCTTGGGTTTTTCCATATTGGGAGGTGGGAACTCCTCCAGCCACCTCTCTAGGGATTTATTCCGAATGAGCAGAACATTTCATTACAGTGTGCAGTAGCTTCTCAGTTTGGAAAACAAAACAAAACAAAACCTTAAACTTCAATGTTTTTCCCCAAATGTATTGTTTAGAACTGGCGTAGCTACTGTGTTTGCTGAGTAGGTCCCAGAGTCTAGTAGAGATTACAACCACTTATACCCTCTATGTCTCAGTGACATGTTAAGTGGGAAAGCAGCAGATTCAGTGTCTGGTGAGGGCCCGCTTTCTGGTTTATCGATGGCCACCTTCTCATGGTATTCTTACATGGCAGAGAGAGGTAGAGCAAGTTTGCATGTGTTTCTTCTTATAAAGGTACCAACCCATCATGTGGGCTTCACCTTCATGATCTAACCACCTCCTAAAGGCTTCACCTCCCAATACCATCATGTTACGGTATTAAGGCTTCCACTTAGGAATTTGGGGAATACTCAAACACCTGGATCTGGTGTCATACAGATGTCACTCAAAAACTATTTGTTTGAATGAGTGATTGCATGAGTGAGTCAACTCATGTTTCTTTGGCACTGTCTCCAAGATTATCCAGAAGATTTTCAGTCTTTTTCAGTGTGCTCTGAACTCTCTGCTGCTGCTAAGTCGTTTCAGTCATGTCCGACTCATATGCGACCCCATAGATGGCAGCCCACCAGGCTCCTCTGTCCCTGAGATTCTCTAGGCAAGAATGCTGGAGTCAGTTGCCATTTCCTTCTCTGAACTCTCACTCAGGCTCTATGAGGGGGTCCTCCTTGGGTCCTTCTGTTTCATTTTATTGGACAATTGGCTCATTCAGGAGAAACATACTTGCATTTAAAATATGTATGTGTGTGTTGTTAGTTGCTCAGTCGTGTCCGACTCTTTTGTGACCCCATGGACTGTAGCCCACCATGCTCTTCTGTCCATGGAATTCTCCAGGCGATGGGTCTCCTGCATTGCAGGCAGATTCTTTACAATCTGAGCCATCAGATATATAATATATATCTTTCTTTCTTTCCTTCTTTCTTTGGCTGTGTTGGGTCTTAGTTGTGGCACTTGAGATCTTCATTAAGGTGCACAGACTCTTTAGCTGTGTTGCAAAGGCTCAGTAGTTGTGGAATGCAGATGGGATCCAGCATTTGGGATCTCAGTTCCCCAATCAGGAATCAAATGCATGTCCTGCATTGCAAAGTGGATTCTTAACCTTTGGACCAGGGAAGTCCGTATACTTGCATTTTGAAGACGCTGGTTGTATCTATTTCTTCTTAATCCATGAAGACTCAGCATGCTGGGACATTCTTTTTCCTCATCCATTTATACTGAAGTTCATCACCATAGCGACTATTTTAAGTGTGACCCAGGAGATTATTTCCATGTAAGCAGCATTTAGCAAGGTATGCTTGGTGCCTGGGGATTTGGGTTAGTTCATCATTAGCTGGTGGATTCTTTATGCTGGTTTAGGTCATCTTTCCTGAAAGATGATCCTTGTTATGGTTGGAAATGTTTTGTTTTCAATTCTTAAATATAGTTTTTAAAAAGATTTTTTGATGTGGACCATTTTTAAAGTCTTTGTTACAACATTGCTTCTGTTTTATGTTTTGGCTTTTTGGCCATGAGGCATGTGGGATCTTAACTCCCTGACCATGGATCAAATCTGCACCCTCTGCAATAGAAGGTGAAGTTTTAACCAGTGGACCAACAGAGAAGCCCTTCAGTCTGTTTTTATACAGTATGTGAATGACCTTCATGAAGAACAACTTAAAAATCTATTATTACTCATAGTATGTGCTTTTGTCCGTAGTGGCCTCATGCTTCCCATTCTGGTGGAATGTTAGTTACTAGTGGAATGTTGATAACTATGCTAGCTAATGGCACTAAGGATCTTAGGTGAAATTATGTTTCAACCAGATGAATGTTTTCCTAGATTTAAATATTCTTTCTGTTTCAATCATCTTGAATTGTGTTTACTCTACTTGGCTGATTTTTTTTTTTTTTTTGTGGGGTGGGGGGAGATCCAAAATAACAGAGCATACTCTGCCAGTGTTTACAAATTTTTTTTCCCTATTGGGATGTGTGTGTACATATCAGGGCGCTTTAAGGTTATACTTACAGTGGGATCTTAAGTGTGTGTGATGATTGTCAAAAGGCAGCGAGGATGACTTCCATCTACGGGGTGTCTGGATTACTCTGTTTGTGCTGAACTTTTCCACTTTCATGAGTTTAGAAAAACTGCAGGCCCGTGGAGTCATTTAGCGTTTTTTGACCATTTAAAGCAAATGCACTTCAACATTTATAGACTACTTTTCTGACTGCCCTTTTTCCCTCTCTTGAAGACCATAGGCGGATATGACCATCCTGATTCGCTGCCCACATCTCCAACTGGCCCATCTTTGACTTATCTTTGCCCTTGTCTCTTATGGTTGCAGCCACCTGACCAGGAGATGCAGGTGGATCTGGGTTCCAGTCTCCCAAGATCACTTTTAGAGTGACCAACTGTCCTAGGACCAAGAAATTACTCAGGCCTTGGCATTTCAGTGCTAAAATCAGGAAAGTCCTGGGAAAACAAGGATAGTGGGTCCTCACACTTTTATCCTTTTCAGGGGATCTTTAAGAATTCTTAATTCAGTGACTCCAGAGACTGGACATTAAGTCTGGCACCTTGCATTGTTGTGGGCTTCCAGGTGGCTCAGATGGAGAAGAATCCACCTGCAATGCGGGATACCTGGATTCGATCCCTGG
The DNA here is from genome assembly GCF_029407905.1 of Bubalus kerabau. Classification (NCBI taxonomy): domain Eukaryota; kingdom Metazoa; phylum Chordata; class Mammalia; order Artiodactyla; family Bovidae; genus Bubalus; species Bubalus kerabau. The sequence continues at coordinate 53,671,145 of NC_073625.1, forward strand.
GTTGGGAAGATCTCCTGGAGAAGGGCATGGCAACCCACTCCAGTATTCCTTCCTGGAGAATTCCATGGACAGAGGAGCCTGTCAGGCTATAGTTCATGGGGTCACAAAGAGTTGGACACAACTGAGCAACTAATCCTTGCATTGTTGCCCTAGAACTGAATTTTGCCTTGATCTAAGGTTGAGAACCCACCTTGTACCTACATCTAGTAGAAGGGTCTTGGCCATATTTCTTTTTAAAAAAATATTTTTCCGTTCAAAATTTTCTCATTTTTTCTTTTTTGTTAATTTGCATTTTCTTTATTAATTAATTTTTGGCCACATCTCAAGGCATGTAGAATCTTTGTTCCCTGACCAGGGATCGAACCTGTGCCCCCTGCATTGGAAGGGCAGGACTTCCAGGGAAGTGTTGGTCATGCTTCTTTATGATTGAGATTCTCTTGTGATTATCTGACTAATACTCTAGTTCCTCATAGCCTGAGTCCTGCCATGTTAGTCTTCATCCCTAGGATATATCTCTACCTAACATGGTCTGCTTCTAGCTCCATGGTGCTAAGACACCAGCTGTACCATCTGTTACCTATGCTCAACTTGAAGTCTACCTAGTATCTCCAGTGTACGTTAGTTGCTTCAGTCTTGTCTGACTCTTTGTGAGCCTATGGACTGTAGCCCTCCAGGCTCCTCACTCCATGGGATTCTGTAGGCAAGAATACTGGAGTGGCGTGCCATGCTCTCCTCCAGGGGATATTTCCAACCCAGGGATCGAACCCATGCCTCTTAGGTCTCCTGCATTGGCAGGTGGGTTCTTTACAACTAGCACCACCTGGGAAGCCCTAAAGTAATATTTTGAATATACTGAGTTAGTGATGTGAAAGTCATTCAGTAGTGTCTGTCTCTTAGTCCATGGAATTCTCCAGGCCAGAATACTGGAGTGAGTAGCCATTCCCTCCTCCAGGGGATCTTCCCAACCCAGGGATCGAACCCAGTTCTCCCGCATTGCAGGCTGATTCTTAAACCAGCTGAGCCACAAGGGAAGCCCAAGAAAACTGGAGTGGGTAGCCTATCCCTTCTCCAGCAGACCTTCCCAACCTGGGAATTTGACTGGGGTCTCCTGCATTGCAGATGGATTCTTTACCAACTGAGGTATCAGAGAAGCCTGTACCTCCAGTACTTATTCTCAAAGTGTGATTCTGCATCTAAGGGCATCAGCATCATGTGGAGACTTGTTAGGAATGCAGGTTCTCAGGCTCCAAGAATGGTTATTTCTACTTTCAATAGAGACTGTCCAGGTTTGCCCAGGTTTGCCCAGGACTGAGAGGTTTACTGGGCACTAAACTTTTAGTACTAAAAGTGGAAAGTTCTGGACAAATTGGACAGGTGAAAACCTTAACTGAGTAAACCCATTAGTGTATTCAATGTTATTGACTTATGGGGACAGTAAAATAGGAAAGTAGGAAGATTATGGAAACGTCAGGCTATTACCTCATTTCTCAAACTCATGTCCATCGAGTCAGTGATGCCATCCAACCACCTCATCCTTTGTCACCCACTTCTCATCCTGCCCTCAATCTTTCTCAGCGTCAGGGTCTTTTCCAATGAGTCAGTTCTTCATATCAGGTGGCCCAAGTATTGGAGCGTCAGCTTCAGCATCAGTCCTTCCAATGAATATTCAGTCCTTCCAGTGAATATCCAATGAATATTATGGTGTATGCATGTGTTAATTGTATATTTGGATAAATTTCAGAATTGAACAGGTTCATTTTAGCCAGGACTGTTTAAAGATTTTTCTTTTTTAAACCCTTCTGGGAAGCAAATTGAGTGGAGTCAGATTTTCAGAATAAACTTGCTGTGTAAATTCAGGCAAAGTACTGATCTGCTTTATCTGTATTTGTAATAAATTTTTCTTCTAATTACATTACACAGGATGAATTGAGGATAAATGAGATTAAGTGGTGTCTATAAAAATGCTCTATTTCTTGGATGGATGCTGTATAAATATGTCATTTTGTTAACAATAATAAACCCATACACAGACACTTTCTAAAGAGAACATAATGTCTCTTCCACAATATGAGAAGAAACTGAAGGTAGCATTTGTCCTCCCCAGATGGGAGTCATCTCCCTTTCTTGTGAATTCCTGTGGAACTTCTTGTCCAGACTGGCTCTTAGCCTTGACTGCCTACGGGAATCACCCAGGGATCTCTCTCTCTCTCTCTCTTTTTTTTCCTTTTTATTGGAGTATGGTTGACTTACAATGTTGTGTTAGTTTCAGGTGTACAGAAAAGTGAATCAGTGATCCATGTACATATATCTATTCTTTTACCATATAGGTTATTACTCAGTACTGAGTTGAGTTGCCTGTGCTATACAGTAGGTTGATTTTGGTTATCCATTTTATATATAGTAGTGTGTATATGTCAGTCCTATCTCCCAATTTATGTCTCCCCATCTCCTGGTTACCATTAGTTTGCTTTCTACATCTGTCTGCTTTGTAAATAAGTGCATTGTACCCTTTTCCCACCATAGTTCCACATATAAGAGATATATTTATCTTTCTGTGTCTGACTTGCTTCACACAGTATGGCAATTTCTAGGTCCATCCATGTTGCAGCAAATTACATTATTTCATTCTTTTTGTGGCTGAGTAATACTCCATTGCATATACGTACCACATCTTCTTTATCCATTCCTCTGTTGATGGATATTAAGGTTGCTTCCATGTTCTGGCTATTGTAAATAGTGTTGCAGTGAATATTCGGGTGCATGTATCTTTTAGAATTATTATTTTCTCCCACTCTTCTCTTAAAAGATGAAAACAGAAACAAGCTAATGCCGGGGACAGCCCTCCCTCCAGAGGGCCTGACGATCAATCCGCTGTGATACTAGGTCCCTGTGCTGTGTTGTGCTTAGTTGCTCAGTCATGTCCGACTCTTTGTGACCCCATGGAGCCCATCAGACTCCCCTGTCCATGGTCTTTGGTGGTTTTAAATTCACCAGGTGATTCAAATATGCAGCCAGATTTGAGAGTCACGGGCCTAGAATAGTTTTCAAATGTTAGTCATGAGAATCACTGGGGAACATGTTAGAAATACGAAATTAGCTTCCCCTTCAATCTGATTAAATAGACCTAGGATAGGATCCAGGAACCTGCTTAGGATATAAGCTTGCCTGAGGGTTCTGATGGAACTGGTTGGAGATTTGGTCACTTTTAAAAAACTTCAACTGGATGTTTATTTTTCTGCACAGTATGTAGCACTTGGTTAGTAGGCTGTCTAATATATTGCAGGTATTTCATAAACGTGTTCTGAATGAGGTTTGCTGATCTGTGTCCATCAAATGGCAGCAAACAGCTCTTAGATTATAGGGCACCAGGCCTCAGGACTCAGGGCTACTTTTTAAATGATCTGTGCCTCAGTTAAGCTAGACACAGATAAGGTAACATAAGCACTCAGTACACATCTCCATAGTGTTGAGAAGCTTGCTGAGCTGGAGAATGCCCTAGCAGTGGAAAGATAACCCCACACTGCTCATCAGCTTGTAACTCAGTCTTGTGTTCTGGCTTCTGAAATGGTTCAGTGGGAGCAGATCTGATGCAAACTTTAAAAAAGTACCAGGCAACAAAATTAGCAAACCCCACTGTTATATCCATGATTCCCTGGCAGCTCAGATGGTAAAGAGTCTGCCCACAATGTGGGAGACCCGGTTGATTCCTGGGCTGGGAAGATCCCCTGGAGAAGGGAATGGCAACCCGTCCAGTATTCTTCCCTGGAGAATTCCGTGGATTAGACCAGGAGATCATAAAGAGAAGGGCACAACTGAGCGACTCACACTTCACTTCACTGTCATATCCAAATCAATGATGTTATTCCATTATCTTTTCTTCTTAGGACCCAACTTCTAAGCCTGTAATTCAGTGAACAACCATCCACCGAGTTTGCTAAGTGTGATCACGGCCTCAGAAATGAAAGGCCCCAGAGCCCTTTGAACTTTGCTGTTGAAAAATCGCAACAGAGAAGCAAAGCCTTCAGATATAAAATGGTCGGAAGCCTCTGGATATAAAATTGTCGACTTGGCAGTTTAACAAGGCTCACCCTGTACGCAGCAAAAGGCTGAAAGTCCAAGAGAAGCCAAGACCTGTGGCAATCACTTAAGAGAATTCGGCCTGCCACCCTGTTCACATTACGCTCCATTTGTCAAGCGCGATAGCCATCTCTCTCTTCCTGGAGGAACCAAGTGTTGTGTTTTTTTTTTTTTTTAAGCTGACTTTTGTTTTCTGAGCCATGCCAACATTCCAGTCACATGAGAAAGCCCAGAGAGATTTAAATCCCGCGTTCAAAGTACTGCTTGTACTGCAAACACGTTTCAGTTGTCAGTGAGCAGTAGGCAGACACAGGAGGAGGGAGTGGAAACTGAGAGGGCATTATTCTCTGGGGTCGGCTGCCCTGGTGGAATGCTGTATTTCAGAGGTCGCATCCGAATGGCAGCCATCTTGCCTGAACTCCGGGTCAGGACGTTATAGAACAAAGCTCTGTGGATGCTAATCACAGCAGCTCAGCCGGGTAATTCAATCAAATCCTCAGTAACAGCCGAGGAACGACTCCAGCTGGAGTTCTTCAGTTCTTTCATAGCAAAACGAGTCTAACAATCCAACAATTAAGAAGGCTCTGCTGCCGCCAAGTCGCTTCAGTCGTGTCCGACTCTGTGGGACCCCATAGACGGCAGCCCACCAGGCTCCTCTGTCCCTGGGATTCTCCAGGCAAGGACACTGGAGTGGGTTGCCATTTCCTTCTCCGTAAGAAGGCTCAGGGACAGTCAAATAAATATATATAAAAGTGTGTGGTAACCGCTTTTCTGATGTGGCTCATTTGAAGGAAATAAATTGGAGAAATTCTTCACATATTTTACTCCACAAATGTTTTCTAAAATTCCTGTCACAAATGGTCCCTTATAATATCTTTTTTATAGGGCAAGAAATCCATCATTTAAAGAAAGTGACATGATTTTTGATTTAAATTGTGAGTATCTTAATCTGGTCAGTAGGATTTGAAACACAAATTGCCAAAAGTTAAAAATAACTTTAACTTATTTTCTGCTTTATTTGGACTGATGTGTGAAGTGAGAGAAAGTTGCTCAGTCGTGTCTGACTCTTTGCAAACCCATGGACTATATAGTCCATGGAATTCTCCAGGCCAGAATATTGGAGTGGGCAGCCTTTCCCTATCAGCCTTTCCTGATACTATTAGGTAAATTTGTATTAATAACTGCCAAGGAAGTGAAAAAAGATCTTTCTTTATCCTAAAGGATATCTAAGATATACCCCCAAGTTCTTCTCCATTCATTGGCTCCTCTGTAATGTCAAGTAGGAAATAATGACTTCTTAGAGTGACTGGAATAAATGCCTATAAAAAGGGAACAGAGAATGTGATTTTTAAAACAAATTTTAATTGGAGGATAATTGCTTTACAATGTGTTAGTTTCTGCTATACAGCAATGTGGATACGCTATGAGTATACTTATATCCCCTCCCTCTTGAGCCTTCCTCCCATCCCCACCCTCTATCCTATCTCTCTTGGTCATCACAGAGCGCTGAGCTGAGCTCCCTGTATTATACAGCAGATTCCCCTAGCTGTCTAGTTTACAAGTTGTAGTGTATATATGTCAATGCTACTCTCTCACCCTCTCTGAGAATGTGATATTCTACAAGGTAGAGTAACCCTCCTCTTTGCAGTTATTTTTCCAAATTCCCTTATTCAGTCACCCAATGTTTGTGTTTATGTCTCTTTAGAGGCAACTTCCAAAATTTACCTCCAAAGAGATAGATAGTGAAAATAATCAGAATAAATTGCTAACAAAAGTTCCCATTTGCAAAAGGAGACAGAACAAGGTCTTAAAATACCTTCTAACTTGTAAAAAAGTGAAAGTGAAGTTGCTCAGTTGTGTCCGACTCTTTGAGACCCTGTGGACTGTAGCCTACCAGGCTTCTCCATCCATGGGATTCTCCAGGCCAGAATACTGGAGTGGGTTACCATTTCCTTCTCCAGGGGATCTTCCCGACCCAGGGATTGAACCCGGGTCTCCCACATTGGAGGCAGATGCTTTAACCTCTGAGCCACCAGGGAAGCCCTGACTTGTAAACAAAACACTAAATTATGCTCTAATTTATACACTTGAATATACTCAATTTTTATTGAAGATTGAGCTATATCACTATATTCTGCTGCTGCTGCTGCTAAGTCACTTCAGTTGTGTCCGACTCTGTGCGACCCCTTAGACAGCAGCCCACTAGGCTCCTTTGTCCCTGGGATTCTCCAGGCAAGAACACTGGAGTGGGTTGCCATTTCCTTCTCCAATGCATGAAAGTGAAAAGTGAAAGTGAAGTCACTCAGTCATGTCCGACTCTTAGCGACCCCATGGACTACAGCCTACCAGGCTCCTCTGTCCTAACAGCATACAAATGTCAGGTCTGTTGGTCTGATCATTATCAATTGGAAGAAGGGCGGTGGAAATTGTTGGTAAGCGTGCTCTGGGTCTTCTAAGGCTGGAAAGTTGGTAGAAGATGTTAGTGATTTTTCTCTGACAAACATTTTAGCCTCTTTGGTACTCTGCCTTTGAATATTCATTTAGATTGTTAAGATAAAGGCCTGTGGTGGTCAAATGATATGAGTTTATAGACACACACATTGTTTTTCCTTCCAAATTCCTTCAACCAAGGAAGAGAAACTAATACCGAGCATGTAGTATAGACCAGTTTCTTTCATATAAGTCAACTCATTGAATCATTTCAAGATTACTCACTTTGTGCTATTAGCTTCACTTCCACAGGTGAGAAAAGGGAGGCTCAGAGAATGTAAGACTCTTGCATAATATCACAGTATTACTTAGTGGGGCAGGGAGATCCCAACTGAGGTTGCTGATTCCAGAACCCACACTTCCTTCCACTGTAGTGTCCCAAGTTGTTAGAACAGGTTTTGGGTGGTGTCAGTGAAACAAATGGATGGAGACTATGTGGGAACCTCAAGGAAAAGGGAACAATGGAACGAGTCCCAAGTCATATCAAAGTTACTTCTCAGGCATTTCACTGCCTATGCTTTACCCTGCCCATATTTTCTTTAAGAATTATAGCCTTTTAAATATAAGGAATAACTTTTAGTTTTTTAAGGACTCTTTATATTGTTCTCTTGGAGAAGACAATGGCACCCCACTCTAGTACTCTTGCCTGGAAAATCCTATGGACGGAGGAGCCTGGTAGGCTGCAGTCCATGGGGTCACTAAGGGTCAGACATGACTGAGCGACTTCACTTTCACTCTTCACCTTCCTACATTGGAGAAGGAAATGGCAACCCACTCCAGTGTTCTTGCCTGGAGAATCCCAGGGACGGGGAAGCCTGGTGGGCTGCCGTCTATGGCGTCGCACAGAGTCGGACACAACTGAAGCAACTTAGCAGCAGCAGCAGCATATTGTTCTCTATAGTGGCTGTGTCAATTTACATTCCCACCAACAGCGCTAGAGAGTTCTCTTTTCTCCACACCCTCTCCAGCATTTATTGTTTTTATTTTTTTTTCATGATGGCCATTCTGACTGGTGTGAGGTGATATCTCATTGTGATTTTGACTTGCATTCCCTGATGGCTCAGACGGTCAAGAATCTGCCTGCAATGCAGGAGACCTCAGTTTGATCCCTGGGTAGGGAAGATCTCCTGGAAAAGGAAATGACAACACACTCCAGTATTCTTGCCAGGGAAATCCCATGGAGAGAGGAACCTGGTAAGCTACAGTTCATGGGGTCACAAAGAGTTAGACACGACTGAGCAACCAACATTTTCTTTTCTCTAATGATTAGTAATATCAAGCCTCTTTTCATGTGCCTCCTGGCCATCTGTATGTCTTCTTTGGAGAAATGTCTATTTAGGTCATTTGCCCACTTTTTTGACTGAGTTTTTTGTTGTTTTGATACTGAGCTGCATGAACAGTTTGTATATTTTGGAGATTAATCCTTTGTCAGCTGCTTCGTTTGCAAATACTTTCTCCTATCCTGAGGGTTGTCTTTTCATCTTGTTTATGGTTTCCTTTGCTGTGCAGAAGCTTTTAATTAGGCCCCATTTATTTATTTTTGTTTTTATTTTCATTCCTCTAGGAGTTGGGTCAAAGAAGATCTTGCTCTGAAAGGAATGAAGTTGGGTTATTGGCAGAGATGTGGAGGGACCTAGAGTCTGTCACACAGTGAAGTCAGAAAGACAAAAGCAACTATCATTTATTAATGCATATATGTGAAATCTAGCAACATGGTATCGATGAACCTATTTCCAGGGCAGGAAGAGAGACACAGATGTAGAGAATGGACGTGTGGGCACAGGTGGGGAAGGAAGGGAGGGTCAAATTGGGAGAGTAACACTGACCTATATGCACTGCCATGTGTAAAATAGATAGCTAGTGGAAAGCTGCCCTGTAACACAGGGAATCCAGCCTGTGATCTGTGATGACCTACAGGGGTGGTATGGGCATTGTAGGGTGAGAGGGAGGCTTAAAAGGGAGGAGACAGTTCAGTTCAGTTCAGTCGCTCAGTCGTGTCCAACTCTTTGCGACCCCATGCATTGCAGCATGCTAGGCTTCCCTGTCCATCACCAACTCCCAGAGCCTCCTCAAACTCATGTCCATTGCGTCAGTGATGCCATCCAACTATTCATCCTCTGTCGTCCTCTTCTCCTCCTGCCCTCAATCTTTCCCAGCATCAGGGTCTTTTCCAATGAGTCAGTTCTTCTCATCAGGTGGCCAAAGTATTGGAGTTTCAGCTTCAGCATCAGCCCTTTCAATGAATATTCAAGACTGATTTCCTTTAGGATTGACTGGTTGGAGCTCCTTGCAGTCCAAGGGATATATGCATACATAGAGCTGATTCACTTTGTTGTACAGAGGAAACTAACACAACATTGTAAAACAATTATACTCTAATTTAAAAAAATGCATGTAAGGAATGAAAGCATTCGACTTGTGGAAACCTGCAAAAAGACAACACATTTGGTGGGAGTTAACAGTGTTAACACAACTGGGCTACATGTGGAATTTAGCCTCTAATGTAGGTGTCTGGCTTCCCAGGTGATGCTAGTGGTAAAGAACTCATCTGCCAACACAGGAGTTATAAGAGACGTAAAAGACGCTGGTTCAATCCCTGGGTCAGAAAGATACCCTGGAGGAGGGCATGGCAATGCACTCTAGTATTCTTGCCTGGAAAATGCCACGGACAGAAGAGCCTGGAGGGCTACAGTCCATAGGTCACACAGAGTCAGATGTGACTGAAGTGAATTAGCACGTAGGTGTCTGAAGAGAAGCCACTTTACTTGGGTATTTTGTGTAGAGGGCAAACAGAAGTACATAGGACTGCTTTGGATTCCTTGCATTTTAGGTTCCTCACTACTGTAAACAATGAAAAAATTAGTACCAGAAGCAGTAAATGAAACCTAAATGCTTTATGGCATTTGGACATTATGATGAAATCTGTAAATTTTGTACACAACATTTTATGACAAGGTGTTAAATTGCTAACACAGATTTTTCTGGATTTTGACAAGTATCAATATGCCCTCACCTGTGATGAGCCTACTCTTAGCCAACTTTGCATATTCATCCCTGAATTCATATCACTTAGAAAAAATGGAAAACCATACTGACATTTCTGAGGCATTATAAAATATTTAAAATTTTTTATTTAAAAAATGTATTTATGTTTGGCTTCATTGGGTCTTAGTTGCAGCATGTGCGGTCTTTCATTGCGGTGCACTGGCTTCTCTCAACTTGTGGTGCATGGGCTCTGTATTTCAGTGTGCAGGCTAAGTTTCCCCAGGACATGGGATCTTAGTTCTCTGACCAGGGATTGGACCCATGTCCCCTGCCCTTGCGAGGTGGATTCTTAACCACTGGACTATCAGGGAAGTCCCTCTGAGACATTTTAAAATAAGAAATCCTTGATAAAAAAAAAAAGTCCTGTTCCTTAAGCACTATGTACCTATTGAATTAGGGACATGGGATGATTTTTAAAAATAAATCTTAAAAATTAAAGGTGGAAAACTGAAGGACTATTGGGTAAATCCTCACTAACTAGAAACTCAATAAGCCATAAAACTGACCAAATATTCTCATGTATATTTTTCAGTTCTTGACATTTACCTATGCTTAAATCAAAAAAGCTAAAACTGTTTGAGAGCATCAAAGAAACCCTTTGCTTATTTTGTTTTGCATAATAAAATATTAAAGAAGCTAAAACTCTTCACATATAAACTGTATAGTGAAAGTGAAAGTGAAGTCGCTCAGTTGTGTCCGACCGTTAGCGACCCCATGGACTGCAGCCCACCAGGCTCCTCTGTCCATGGGATTTTCCAGGCAAGAGTACTGGAGTGGGGTGCCATCGCCTTCTCCGATAAACTGTATAAAAACACCTATAAACACATGAACTGTGTAGATTTACATGACCAGGTTTTTTTACAGCTAATAAATTATGTGATTGTTATTTAGTTCAGACAGCACATTTTGACCCTGAGACACAGAAGACTTTGTGTATCCTTATATCATACATATCCAGTAATACCCATCTAGTTTTACTTGAGGCCTTTCTGTACCCTATTTTCTTGAGCAACTACCACAGCTTCAAGAATTCTCAGTTTCTTGAAATATTCACCAACTGAGAGGTTTTTTTGCGTGTGTGCTCAGTCCTGTCTGACTCTTTGCGACTGTATGGACCGTAGCCTGCCAGGCTCCTCTGTCCATAGGATTCTCCAGGCAAGAATACTGGAGTGGGTTGCCATTTCTTTCTCCAGGGCTCTTCCTGACCCAGGGAATTGAACTCACATCTCCTGTGTCTCCTGCACTGGCAGGTGAATTTTTTTTTTACCACTTAATGCTACCTAGGAAGCCCTGTCAGTTACATTAGGAAAATTCATCTATAACAGAATCTTATTCTGCTTTATTATGGTACTAGGAAAGGCAATGGCACCCCACTCCAGTACTCTTGCCTGGAAAATCCCATGGACGGAGGAGCCTGGTGGGCTGCAGTCCATGGGGTCGCTGGGTCGAACACGACTGAGTGACTTCACTTTCACTTTTCACTTTCATGCACTGAAGAAGGAAATGTCAACCCACTCCAGTTTTCTTGCCTGGAGAATCCCAGGGACGGGGAAGCCTGGTGGGCTGCCGTCTATGGGGTCGTGCAGAGTCGGACATGACTGAAGTGACTTAGAAGAAGAAGGAGAAGGAGAAGGAGAAGGAGAAGGAGAAGGAGAAGGTACTAGGAAGAGAGTACACAAACATTTGCTGAAATAAATGATGTTTTAATCTGTTGTTCTTTAAAAATAACGTCTTGGCAAAAAATAATACCATTTTCATAATTAACACTGTAAAATCAAATCAGTAAAAATGCATTTAGATAAAAAATCAAGATCAGAAGGAAGAAGTAGAAGTATCTCTATTTGCATACAACAGGATTGTTATATAGATGATCTTAAAAGAATGTATAAACTAGCCATCAGAATATATAAGTAAGTTTACCAAGTTCATAGGACATGAGATTAATATTAGCAAATTAATTGTATTTCATATAATAGCAGTAAATAATTGAAAAGTGAAATAAAAACAATTTACAATAACACCAAAAGGCATAACATATTGAACAAATAACCATATGCCAATAAATCAGATAAACTAGATGAAATGGACAAAGCTCTAGAAACACAGAACCTACCAGGAATTACTCATGAGGAAATGGAAAACCTGAATTGATCTATAACCAGTAAGGAGATTGAAAGAACAATAAAAAAGTTTCCCAACAAAGAAAAACTTTGGATCTATGTCTTCATTGGTGGATTTTACCCAATATTTATAAAAGAATTATCATCAATTTTCCTGAAACTCTTCCAGAAAATTGAAGAGGAGGGAGCACTTCTTAGCATATTCTCTGAGGCAAGCATTACTGATACAAAAGCCAGAAAAAAACACTTTAAGAAAACTAGAGAGTGGTATCTCTTTTGAATATTGACGTGAAAATCCTCAGTAAAATACTAGTAAACCAAATTTAGCACCACATTAGAAAGATCACACACTGTGATCAAGTGGGATTTATTCCTCGAATGCAAATATGGTTCAACATTTGAAAATCAATATCTTATACTACATTGACAAAATTACCGTGTGGATCACAATAAACTGTGGAAATTTCTGAAAGAGATGGGAATATCAGACCACCTGACCTGCCTCTTGAGAAATTTGTTTGCAGGTCAGGAAGCAACAGTTAGAACTGGACATGGAACAACAGACTGGTTCCAAATAGGAAAAGGAGTATGTCAAGGCTGTATATTGTCACCCTGTTTATTTAACTTCTATGCAGAGTACATTATGAGAAACGCTGGGCTGTAAGAAGCACAAGCTGGAATCAAGTTTGCTGGAAGAAATATCAATAACCTCAGATATGCAGATGACACCACCCTTATGGCAGAAAGTGAAGAGGAACTAAAAAGCCTCTTGATGAAGGTGAAAGAGGAGAGTGAAAAAGTTGGCTTAAAACTCAACATTCAGAAAGCTATGATCATGGCATCCGGTCCCATCACTTCATGGGAAATGGATGGGGAAACAGTGGGAACAGTGTCAGACTTTATTTTCTGGGCTCCAAAATCACTGCAGATGGTGACTGCAGCCATGAAATTAAATGACGCTTACTCCTTGGAGGAAAAGTTATGACCAACCTAGATAGCATATTGAAAAGCAGAGACATTACTTTGCCAATAAAGGTCTGTCTAGTCAAGGCTATGGTTTTTCCAGTGGTCATGTATGGATGTGAGAGTTGGACTGTGAAGAAAGCTGAGTGCCGAAGAACTGATGCTTTTGAACTGTGGTGTTGGAGAAGACTCTTGAGAGTCCCTTGGACTGCAAGGAGATCCAACCAGTCCATTCTGAAGGCGATCAGCCCTGGGATTTCTTTGGAAGGAATGATGCTAAAGCTGAAACTCCAGTACTTTGGCCACTTCATGCGAAGAGTTGACTCATTGGAAAAGACTCTGATGCTGGGAGGGATTGAGGGCAGGAGGAGAAGGGGACAACAGAGGATGAGATGGCTGGATGGCATCACTGACTCAATGGCCATGAGTCTGAGTGAACTCCGGGAGTTGGTGATGGACAAAGGAGGCCTGGCGAGCTGCAATTCATGGGGTTGCAAAGAATCAGACATGACTGAGCAATTGAACTGAACTGAAGGAAAAAAAATATATTACGGTCTTAACTGAAGTAGAAAAAGCATTTGACAGCATTCAACACCCATTCATGAGGAAAACATTTAACAAAATAGGAAAGAGGAAAACTACCTCAATATGTTAAAAGCCATATATGAAAAACCCACAGTAAACACCATACTTAATGGTGAAAGACTGAAAGCTTGTCTTTCAAGTTCAGGACCAAATCAAGAATGACTACATTTACCATTTCAATTCAACTTGGTATTGGAAGTTCTAGGCAGAGCAATTAGGCAAGAAAAATAAATAAAAGTCAAGTAAATCAGAAAGAAGAAAGAAAATGATCTGTTTGCAGATGATATGACCTTATGTGTAGAAAGTCCTAAAAAGTCTTCCCCAAAACTGTCATAACTAATAAAAGAATTCAGTAAAGTAATTGGATACAAAACCAACATACAAAAATCAGTTGTGTTTTTATATACTAACAATAAACAATCCCAAAAGGAAATTAGCAAAACAATACCATTTATAACAGCATTGCAATAATAAAATACAAAGAAATAAACATAACTAAAGAGGTAAAAACTTGCACACTGAAAACTGCAAAACATTGCTGAAAGAAATTAAAGAAGCCAAAAATAATGAAAAGATGTCCTGTGTTCATTGATTGGAAGATCTAATATTGTTAAGATGTCCATAATTCCCAAAGCAGTCTACGCTTTCAATGCAATCCCTATCAAATTCCCAATGGCACTATTTTTTTAGAAAATATTTTTATTCTTTTATTCTAAGTTTATATCTTAAAAGAACTCTCTTGGGGTGCTGATCTGGTCCTTATTTTGGAGGTAGAACTTAGAGGACTTCCAGATAAATTGTGTATGGTGGTAGGGAAGAAGAAAGAAGACTCTTGATTGGTTTGAGCTTGAAGATGCTCTACTAAGCTCTAACTTAGTAGATGGTGATGTCATTCACGTAGAGCAGACGAGGGAAAGGTTGGGTAGGCATTGAATTCAACGTCCTGCTTTGGTCATGCTAGTTTTGAAATGCCATGAGACATCTCTCCAGGGAGCACCTGGAGAGTTGATTCTGGAGCTCAGGGAGAGGTCACGGATATAGCTATTACCTTTGGAAGTCTTCTGATACAAATAACACCTAGAACCCTGAGCTGGATAAGTTTAGTTAAGCAGGATCTTTAGTTCTGGCTTCCTCTGACATTTTCTAGCCGTGACAACTGCAAATACCAGTAAGGGCTTTGTATTAGCTTCCTAGGGCTTCCGTAATGAAGTACCACAAACTTGGTGGCTTAGAACAACAGAAATTTATTGTGTCATGGTTCTGGAGTTTAGAAACCCCAAATCCAGGTGATGACAGGGCTGTGTCCCTTCTGAAGCATCTGGGGAAAGAGCCCTCCTTGTCTCTTCCTACTTCCCGTGCCCTCAGGCATTCTTTGGCTGGTGGCAGCGTAATTTGAATTTTCACTTCCCCTTTCACACGGCTGTCTTCTCTCCATGTGTCTCTTCATATAATCTCTGTGTGTGTCTGCATCTGTGTGCAGTTTCTCCTTTTGTAAGCACACCAGTCATATTGGAGTAGAGTTTTACCATTCTCCGGTGTGATCTTAACTAATTACTTCTTCAGTTCTTTAGTGACCATATATTTTTTTTTTTTTTTGGCCGTGTCACATGCATTGCAGGATCTTAGTTTCCTGACCAGTGATCAAACCTGTGCCTCCTGCAGTGGGAGAGCAGAATCCTAACCACTGGACCACCAGGGAATTCCCTGACTTTATTTCTAAATAAAGTCAGGTTTATTCTGAATTGCTGGGAGTTAGGACATCAACCTGTTTTTCTTGCGAGTACTCAATTCAATTTATAACAGGCTTCTATGAGAAAATCTACTGACCTTGCAGAACTAAAAGGATATACTTAAGTTGCGACCATATTATATCTGATGATATGTGACCTTTTACATTAATCAGAATATTAAATGTATTAAACCATTGTGCTATACATGTTCTGAATAATAATCTATCCTGACAACATTGCCCTTAAAAAGTAAGTGCAGAACACTTCAGAACATCACACACTGATCAGCATGGAGGCACAGAGATGCAATTCCTTGAAAACACTCTCAAACTCCATGAATACAGTACTTGACCAAATTTGTAGATAATAGTCAAACAGCTGACTCATGTTTCTGGATTTTTGGAAAACAAACACAATGCCACAGTACATACTGATGTGTGTACTCAAAAAAAAAAAAAAAAAAAAAAGAGGAAAAAGAGCTTACAAAACTGCTGAAGATTTAGAGTAGCCAGAAACACTATGTACTGGCTGAATTCTTGGATAACCTCAAGTTCAACTTGCTGTCAAAAGTTTGGCTTGCTTCAGTCTCATGTCATTTTTCACAGCTGTACACTTTTAAAGAATGTCACACCTCTGCTATTTAGAGGTAAGGATGCAGAACTTTTAAATAAAACAATGTAAAGTCATGTCGAAGTGTCCATGGAAACATTAACCAGCAGAAAGATTCAGGGACTTGAAACCAGGCTTTATTTGAGAAACTCAGCTGATGGAAACCTCCAGATTCCTGAGAAGTTTTGTTGATTAGAAATGGCTAGTTGCAATTCCTCAGCTTTTTTTTTTTTCCTTTATAGAAGTATGCTGCTGCTGCTAAGTTGCTTCAGTTGTGTCCAACTCTGTGCGACCCCATAGATGGCAGCCCACCAGGCTCCCCCATCCCTGGGATTCTCCAGGCAAGAACACTGGAGTGGGTTGCCATTTCCTTCTCCAATGCACTAAAGTGAAAAGTGAAAGTGAAGCTGCTCAGTCGTGTCCAACTCTTAGTAACCCCATGGACTGCAGCCTACCAGGCTCCTTTGTCCATGGGATTTTCCAGGCAAGAGTACTGGAGTGGGTTGCCATTGCCTTCTCCATTATAGAAGTATGGGCAGACATAATTAGGAAATATGATGTAGATCTCATTTGTTTGTTTCTTTTTTGCTCAAGCTACTGAGCAAAATTTTATCATACAATGAATATTATAATTCAAGAGGTTCTGTGATGCTAGGTCCTAGAGACAGGAGATGGAAAGAAAAAGGGCATTGGGGAGTTAGCGTTGATATGGGCACGCCAATGAAACTGCCGTTGAGGCACAGAGTGCAAATGGAGAGTCAGTGGCTCATGGCATCCCCCAGTGATGAAATTGGCATAGAAGCTACATTCCTGGAGACTGAACACATAGCTCTACCTTGTGTCAGTTGGGTGTCCTGCCAAATTGCTTAATTTCTTGGTGCTTCAATGTCCTTGTTTTTGCAGGATGAGAACAATGACAAACATTTTACAGCACTGGAACCAAGAATAAATTTAACTAAAAACAGATTCCCGGGCCCCAACCCTGGTTGTCATTAAATACAAAGAGTACCTTGAGAAGTATGAATTACATACAGTATGTAAAGTACTTAGAATAGGGCATGTGACTAACAGGCATTCAGTGAATTTTGGTTATTTTGTCACCTCTTCCCTTATTAAGTATGTAAAGATGAAGGAAATGGGCTTCCCAGGTGGTTCAGTGCTAAAGAATCCACTTGCCAATGCAGGAGCCACAGGAAACACGGGTTCGATCCCTGGGTCAGGAAGAACCCCTGGAGAAAGAAATGTGGTCACAGTTGAGCAAGATTAACGGAATCCTTCTTTCAGCATCTCTCTAACTCTTGAGTATCAAGTGCTCTGAGTGATAAAATGTTTGGATAGGATTATTGATTTATCATCTACCAGTCAATCAAGTGCTATGACCTCTTTAGCACAGAGTGCATGTGTTCTCAGTTGCTAAGTTGTGTCTGACTCTTTACCACCTGATGCACTGTAGCCTATGTGGCTCCTCTGTCCATGGGATTTCCCAGGCAAGGATACTGGAGTGGATTGCCATTGCCTTCTCTAGGGGATTCTCCTGACCCAGAGACCGAACTCTCGTCTCCTTCATTGGCGGGCAGGTTCTTTACCACTGAGCCACCAGGGAAGCCCTCAGCAGAGACTAAAATTAAAGTATTTTTGGAGGTTAATTGAAGTTTGAGACTTGCTAGCCTCTTCTATTGGTTTTTCTCCTTGTTCTCATACCTTACTACTTCAAATATTAAGATCAGTCCCATGACCCAAAGCAACATCTAGCAAGAAAGAAAGATCCATACCAATAAGGACAAGTTCTTTATGGTCGGTGTTCTCATAGCTTCAGTTAAGGACATAAAAGTACTGTGTGAGCAGTTTTGTGTAAAAAATTTTTTTCTGCTAGAAGCTGACTCACAGCAGTAGCAAGTAGAACAGAGAAAAATGAGTGTGACTGTTTATCCTATGTGTCAACTTGGCTGGGCTATGGTCCCCAGTTGTCTGGTCAAACACCAGTCTAGATATTGCTGTGAATATAAAAAACTATGAGATATGATTTGAGATATGATTAGCATATATAGTCAGTAGACTTTGAGTAAAGAAATTACTTTCCATAATGTGGATGGATCTTCAATCAGTTGAAGGCCTTAAGAACAAAGAAGTTTGCTGGAGAAGAAGAAATTTTATTTTATTTATTTTGGCTGCACCATGTGGCAAGCAGGATCTTAGTTTCCCGACCACGGATTCCCCAGGGATCGAACCCATGCCTCCTGCAGTGAAAGCATGGAATCCTAAACACTGGACTGCCAGGGAATACCTGAGAAGAAGAAACTAACCCAAGATTGCAACATAGAAATTCTATCTACATTTCCAGCCTGTCTAGCCTGCCCTATTTTGGACTCAAGACTACAATGTCAGCTCTTACCTGAATTTCAAGGCTGCTGGCTTGCCTTATATATTTCAGACTTTCCAGCTCCCATAATTGCATGAGTCAATTCCTGACAACAAATCTGTCTCTTGCTATATCTTGTTTATTCGGCTTTTCTGGAAGTTTCTGACTACCCTTTGCTACACTGAGGGTAGTAAGTGAAAACTGTGATCAGATTTCTTTAAAGAAACCTAATATTTTCTACTAGTACCATGCCCCATCTGTGTAGTTGATTAATGTATGTTTAGAAGGCACCCCATGTACTCAGAACACTGTTGGCAGTTTTACTACATGATTACACTTTTCCTATGAGAGGTACAGCCAAATGAAGAGACACATAAGGTGATGTCTGTTTGGGTCCCGAACCCAGAGCTTCCATATCTTCTCCCAGCCTCTACCAAATTTCAAAGAAAAAGATTATATTATGGTTTTGTTATTTTTTTTTTAATTTATTTTTGGGCTTCCCAGGTGGCAGTAGTAGTAAAGAACCTGCTGGCATTGCAGGAGACTTAGGCGACTTGGCTTCAATCCTTGGGTCGGGAAGATCCCCTGGAGGAGAGCAAGGCAACACACTCCAGTATTCTTGCCTGGAGAATCCCACGGGCAGAGGAGGCTGGAGGGCTACAGTCCATGGGGTTGCAAAGATTTGGACACCACTGAAGTGACAGCGCACAAATTTATTTTTAATTGGAGGATAATCGCTTTACGATGTTGTATTGGTTTCTGCTGTACAACAGTGTGAATCAGCTATAAGTAAACACATATCCCCTCCCTCTCGAGTCTCCCCCCCACTCCCCTCACCCCACCCCCCCAGGTCATCACAGAGCACTGAGCCGAGCTCCCTGTGCTGTACAGCAGCTCCTCACTAGCTGTCTATTCTACACATGGGAGGGTATGTATGTCAATGCTACTGTCTCAATTCATCCCACTATGGCTTTGTTTCAACTAGACGTTCTAGTAGCTGGACTGGTTTGTCTGTCACAACGCTGAGCAATCCAGGATAGTGGTTTGAGAATTTCACATGTACGGAAACTTCAGATAAGTAAGTTTGGTGTATATGTAAGTGCCACTGCTTTAAAGCAAAGGGGTCTCCTTGAAAGCAAGAGGCAGATAACTCATACACAGTGACAGTGTTTTGATTTCCCAACAACTTCTAGGTCTAGACCAATGAATATAACTATGAAGGGCTTCCCTGTCCTGGAAAATCATACTAGTGTACATAACCACAGGATCCTATACATTAAACAGTATGGACAAAACTATGGCGTGAATCTTAGTGTATCCTGCTAAACTCAAGTGTTCTTGGAAAATACTAAAACTTGGAAAAATGAAAAACGAGTGCCTGGTTATTTGATTGAAACTGGGTCTTCTCATCAGTGAACCATGAAAAAAGGAGACGCAAAATAGAATATTTGAAAAGACTATTTCAGGCTCAACTTTATACCTGATTGAAATCAAGCTGTATAAATAAAGTTACTGACCTAGAAATGAGAAGATAAATTTAAAAAGTGATGATTTCTACTCATATTAAAAAACATCTTTGGAAACCTCATATGGCTCTTCAAATTTTCAAGAATTCAACACTGCATTGGTTATCAAAATCCTGTGAATGGCTCAATGCTGGACTGCTTGCAATGCGGGAGACCCAGGTTTGATCCCTGGGTCAGGAAGATGCCCTGGAGAAGGAAATGGCAACCCACTCCAGTACTCTTGCCTGGAAAATTCCATGGATGGAGGAGCCTGGTAGGCTACAGTCCATGGGGTCGCAAAGAGTCGGACATGACTGAGTGACTTCACTTCTTTCACTTTCTTTCTTTTACATAAGGAGACCAAATTTAGTGCAATGGTTTTCACAGTTTTTCTGAAAACTGTGAGCCTTTTGTCTAAGTTTTATGAATGAGGCCAGTGGTGAGGGAGGTCAACGTAGAAATCAGATCAAAACACAATTACTCTGAATGAAGGGATCTGGGTCTTGGAACCCAGGTTCTTGACATGCCACCTGCTATTCCATTTCTCAGGAAGTACCATGAAATTTGGAACCCTGAGTGCCGTGCATAATGCAGTTAGCAAAGCACCAGTTCAGTGTTTGTTTACAATCTTTAAGACAGCACTCAAGTCAGGGGTCCAGCAGTTAGGAAGAGCATCTTAAAAGATGCTCTCAGGAAAAGCACAGGCATCTCAACTCATTGGGTGAGAGACAAGGTAGCTTTTTTGCTGGAAAAGATATGATAGATCCAGGGCCAACTGCACGTCTAGCTTTGAGTAGGGGAAATGAGAGATATAATGGAGAGTTTTGCCCTTAGCATAGTCCCTGGCAAAAAGCCACTCACAGTTATTACTATGACTACAGCTCCTTTACTCTGGGCATGATCCCTGCTATGACCACCACTGCTACCGCTGCTAGTCTCTCTTGATTGTTGCTCCGCTACTGTCCAGGTGGCGCTAGTGGTAAAGAACCTGCCTGCCAACGCCAATCAAGGAGACGTAAGAGACAAGGGTTTGATCCCTTGGTTGGGAAGATCCCCTGGAGCAGGAAATGGTAACCCACTCCAGTATTCTTGCCTGGAGAACCCCATGGACAGAGGAGCCTGGCGGCCTACAGTCCACTGGGTGGCCAAGAGTTGGACATGATTGAAGCGACTTAGCATGCGAGCATTGCCACTGCCATTGTTTTCCTGCCCAGACCCCCAAAAGCAAAGCATGGTGATCGAAAGGAAAAATGAGGACATTCCCCTTATTTCAACTTCCATTTACACTTCAAATTTCCAAAATGTATTGCTGAGTAATAAAAGTCAATGAATAAGGATGGTTGCATCTATCCACTTCTACTTCTGCTTTATTGACTATGCCAAAGCCTTTGACTGTGTGGATCACAATAAACTGTGGAAAATTCTTCAAGAGATGGGAATAGCAGACTACCTTACCTGCCTCCTGAGAAATCTGCATGCTGGTCAAGAAGCAACAGTTAGAACTGGACATGGAACAACAGACTGGTTCCAAATAGGAAAAGGAGTATGTCAAGGCTGTATATTGTCATCCTGCTTATTTAACTATATGCAGAATACATCATGTGAAATGCTGGGCTGAATGAAGCACAAGCTGGAATCAAGATTGCCGGGAGAAATATCAGTAAACTCAGATATACAGATGACACCACCCTTATGGCAGAAAGTGAAGAGGAACTAAAGAGCCTCTTGATGAAAGTGAAAGAGGAGAGTGAAAAAGGTGGCTAAAACTCAACATTCAGAAAGCTATGATCATGGCATCCGGTGCCATCACTTCATGGCAAATAGATGGGGAAACAATGGAAACAGTGAGAGAATTTTTCGGGGTGGCAGGAGCTCCAAAATCACTGCAAATGATGACTGCAGCCATGAAATTAGAGGACACTTGCTCCTTGGCAGAAAAACTATGACCAAACTAGTTCAGTTCAGTTCAGCCACTAAGCCATGTATGACTCTTTGTGACCCCATAGACTGTAGCAATCCAGGCTTCCCTGTCTGTCACCAACTCCTGGAGCTTACTCAAACCCATGTCCATCGCGTCGGTGATGCCATCCAACCATCTCATCTTCTGACATCCCCTTCTCCTCCCTCCTTCAATCTTTCCCAGGATCAGGGTCTTTTCAAATGACTAAATTCTTCGCATCAGGTGGCCAAAGTATTGGAGCTTCAGCTTCAGCATCCATCCTTCAAATGAACATTCAGGACTCTTGAATATTAGGCTTGACTGGTTGGATCTCTTTGCAGTCCAAGGGACTCTCAAGAGTCTTTTCCAACACCATAGTTCAAAAGTGTTAATTCTTGTGCACACCAGGACCCAAGAGAAAGGAGCAAGGACCCCACAAGAGACTGCCCTAGACTTGCCTGTGAGTGTCCAGGAGTCTCCGGTGGAGGCATGGATCATTGGTGGCCTGCTGCAGGGTCAGGGGCACTGAGTGCAGCCATGCCTGGATGGGACATTTGAAGGAGGCTTTCATTATCTTCATTACCTTCACCATAGTTTGGTCTCAGGTCAAACAACAGGGAGGGAACACAGCCCTGCCCATCTACAGGAAATTGGATTAAAGATTTACTGAGCATGGCCTCAATCATCAGAATAAGAAGCTTCCATAAGCCTCTTATCCTTTTCCATCAGAGGGCAGACAGAAAGAAAACCACAATCACAGAAAACTAATCAAACTGATCACATGGATCACAGCCTTGTCCAACTCAATGAAACTATGAGCTATGCTGTGTAGGGCCACCCAAGGTGGGCAGGTCATGGTGGAGAATGCTGACAAAGCATGGTCCACTGGAGAAGGGAATGGCAACCACTTCAGTATTTCTGCCTTGAAAACCCCATGTACAGTATGAAAAGACAAAAAGATAGGACACTGAAAAATGAACTCTCCAGGTTGGTATGTGCCCAATATGCTACTGGAGAAGAGTGGAGAAATAACTCCAGAAAGAATGAAGAGATGGAGCCAAAGCAAAAACAATGCCCAGTTGTAGATGTGACTGGTGATGGAAGTAAAGTCTGATGCTGTAAAGAGCAGTATTGCATAGAAACCTGGAATGTTAGGTCCATGAATCAAGGCAAATTGGAATTGGTCAAACAGGAGATGGCAAGAGTGAACATTGACATTCTAGGAATCAGTGAACTAAAATGAACTGGAATGGGTGAATGTAACTCAGATGACCATTATATCTACTACTGTGGGCAAGAATCCCTTAGAAGAAATGGAGTAGCCACTATAGTCAACAAAAGAGTCTGAAATGTAGTACTTGGATGCAATCTTAAAAATGACTGAATGGCCTTTGTTCATTTCCAAGGCAAACTATTCAATATCACAGTAATCCAAGTCTATGCCCCAACCAGTAATACTGAAGAAGCTGAAGTTGAACTGGTGACCCACTCCAGTACTCTTGCCCGGAAAATCCCATAGACGGAGGAGCCTGGTAGGCTGCAGTCCATGGGGTCGCTAAGAGTTGGACATGACTGAGCGACTTCACTTTCACGCATTGGAGAAGGAAATGGCAACCCACTCCAGTGTTCTTGCCTGGAGAATCCCAGGGACAGGGGAGCCTGGGGGGCTGCCGTCTATGGGGTCGCACAGAGTTGGACACGACTGAAGTGACTTAGCAGCAGCAGGTTTGGATATACTTATTAAGAAAAATGGCAGAACTGTCACACATCAAAGTGCTCCAGAACCAGGTGTGGTGCTCTGCGGCAGCTATTGTAGACTCTTGGGCTCCAGAATTCTATCAGCACATTTAACAGAACCGTCCTGTGAGCAGATCACAGACTCTGCACTTCGTATTTGAGTCTTATGTTACATAGAACCTCTCATTGCCCAAGAGTAAAAGCAGCCTCCATGGAGTCGGGCATCAAACAGAGGCGCTTAGTGGTTAATCCTACAGTTCTTCAGTGGTTACTTGTCAACTCTGTAGTCAGTGCATAATTTAAAACAGACATCTTCATGCATTATTCAATAAAAGCAAACCTGGAATACAATGTGTGGATACCACATTTCCTGAGGGGAATTCGCTGCCTTTGATTACTTGTACATTTCCTTCCCCCAGATTCTCAAATATCCCGTTACAAGATTATCCACCGATCTAAATGACAGTTTTATTAATGTCCCCATCCAATTGTGTTGACATTGTTGTTTTCTGTGTTCACTTATCTTCCAAATACCTCACAGGATGGGCAGCTCATGAACATTCTTGTTGAATTTACAACATTGTCCCAACTGGATCTGACACGTGAGTTATTTTGATTACACATCTCCATATTTAGGCAAAAGTCTTGTTGCTTCACTTTCTGTCTTAGAAAAGAGAATTTTAGTTGACGAATCTTTCAGCTTCGGTATTTTTAGCGGAAAGCTTCTGAAATGGAAATTTCGATATCCAAAACACTTTTGGAAATAATAGCTAAGCAGTAAAGTATTTCTGCTATTGATTGGATAGCATCCTATAATATGGTAGGCTAATGAATTTACATGTATTGTATTAAAAAAAAAAAAAAGCTTTAGAATGCCCTTTCTGGCAGCCAGTCTCAGGTTTGGGTGAGTGCTCCCGAATCCAATTGGGCAAATGTTCACAAAAATGTTATTCTCTGCTTTACTTTTTCTACCTTCTGCTGCCTTTTGACTTCTCTTGGGGCGTATCATTAAGACCCTCCTAATTCTATTTGTCATTGACCAGAAGGTAAGTGAGATTTAGTTCCCTGACCAGCGATTTCAGGTGGCTCAGTGGTAAAGAATCCGCCTGTCAATGCAGAAGACATGGGTTTGATCCCTGGGTCAAGAAGATGCCCTGTAGGAGGAAATGGCAACCCACTCCAGTGTTCTTGCCAGGAGAATCCCTTGGACAGAGGAGCCTGGCAAGTTATGGTCCATGGAGTCACAAAGAGGTCGGACATGACTTAGCAGCTAAACAACAACAAGAGCAAAAAGTAAGTACTTTACTTGGAGTGGCATCTCCAGGTCATACTCACACTCTCCCTTTGTAAACAACAAGCAAACAAAAAACAAAAAGAGCTTTAGGTACCTGGGCCATTTATAGATGTGCTAGTTTTGTTTCCTGAAAAAGTATACTAAAGTGGGAAGAAGAGAAGCTGCATTAATTTCCAGTTGCTGGAACAAAAAACTGCAAACTGGGTGTCTTAAAACAGCAGAAAATTTTTTTCTCTCACAGTTCTGGAGGCTAGAAGTCTGAAGTCACGGTGTCAGCCATACTCCCTCTAAAGGCTCTAGGGGGGACATCACTGGCAGTCCAGAGGCTCCATGCTTTTACTTCAAGGGGCACAGGTTCGATCCCTGGTCAGAGAACTAAGATCCTGCATGCTGTACAGTGTGGCGAAAACAAACCAAACCAAATCATACCAAGACAAATCCAACACCCCCCCTCAAAAAAAAAAGGCTCTGCTGGAGAATCCTGCCTTGTCTCTTCCAGCTTCTGGTGGCTTCAAGTGTTCCTAGGGTTGCTGCTGTGTTATCTCCGGTCTCTGCCTCTGTGGTCACATGACTTGTTGCCTCCTTCTTTTTGTGTGGTTTCTTTTCTGTATGCATCTCATAAGGTCATTGTATTTTGGACCCATCTGGATAATTCAGATCTCATCTGAGGGTTCTGACTTAATTATATCTACAGAGACCTTTTTTCAAGATAAGATCACATCCACAGGTTCTGGGGGTTACGATGTAAGCATGTCTTTACAGGGTCCACCGTTTAACCCACACTCTAAGCTAAGGTTTTATTGCTCGTCATTTCACTTTGGATGTATATAACCCATTTCATTTGTCCTGTTGGTGTTGGTCGCTCAGTTGTGTCTGACTCTTGGCAACCCCATGGGCTGTAGCCCACTAGGCTCCTCTGTTGTTGGAATTCTCCAGGCAAGAATATTAGAGCAGGTAGCCATTCCCTTCTCCAGGGGATCTTCCTGGCCCAGGGATCAAAGCTGGGTCTCCTGCATTGCAGGAGGGTTCTTTACCATCTGAGCCACCAGAGTATCTATCCTACCAGTCACAGAACCTCTCAATTCACTTAAGAAACCTCTTACTCCA
This sequence comes from Bubalus kerabau, assembly GCF_029407905.1. NCBI lineage: Eukaryota > Metazoa > Chordata > Mammalia > Artiodactyla > Bovidae > Bubalus > Bubalus kerabau. The sequence goes on from NC_073625.1 coordinate 53,696,705, forward strand.
CAGAATCAAGAAGTTGGTTCAGTTCAATATCAATAATTTATCTTGAGATATTTGCACACATATCTTGAAAATGGCTAAGCTACTTTTTTCCAACAGGTGCGTTTTTTCTAGTCAGATGAGTTGCTGAAATAGACCAGTCCCTTTTCCAAGAGCTTTGTTAAAAGTTGAGAAACCTTTTATCTGCAAGTCAGCGGAAGTCACCACTAGATGGCAGGCTTGGCTCATTAGAGAGCATCAATCTTGTCTAATGCAGTTTCTACAGGAAGTGATTACTCTTAGACCACACTTCCTTTTGCTTCCCTTTAGATGCAGCACAGTTAAAATACTAACATACATGTGAATAAATTTCTACTCCATAGGAAGAGAAGTGAGACACTGAATTAAAACAAAAATGCAAGGCATTTTTGAGAAAAGCATTTTGAGAGTCTCAGGCATTTTGAGAAATCTTCATGTTTTCTTTATTTTGGGCTCAAGCTGTAATAAAAAAAAAATCTATTTTGCCTTATCTATATCCTCTTTTCTTTAGTGCCATGATTCTCCACCTTGGCTGCACATTAAAATCCTCTGGGGAGTTTGAAAAGGCACACACACCTGGCTGCCGCATGAGAGATTCTGATTTGCCAGGGCTTTGGGGCTAGAGAGAGATGAAAAGCAGCAAGGTTCTGAGGAAGGCATAGGAAACTGCTCTGGAATAAACAGACATAGTGAGGTACAGAAAAGATGCAGCGATGAGGGGAAGAGGGCTGAGAAGGTAGAAGCTGACACAGGAGGAGTAACCATGTCACCCCTAGTGACAGAGGTTCAGAGAACAGCTGTTGTTGAGTGGGACCATTTCATGATTTGGAATTCATTTTTCTCTTACTGTCCCAGGTGCCCATCTAGTGAGTCTTCATGATTTGAGACAGCCTGTGAGCCTCTGTTTCTTGTGACCACAAAAGCAGCACAGAGCACCTTCTGCTGGATAGGATGTGAACACCTTGAACTTTTCCATTTTATCCCATCCCTTGGACCTGTGAGGGCTCAGGGGACTTGAGCACAGTGGAGTCAACTCATCTTCCCCCTGTTGCTTAAAGCTACAAGGTGACCCACTCGTGGTGAACTCAGGCATCAGTAGACCCAGAACCACTAAGCCAGTGGCTCCCAACTCTGACCCTGACCAACCCCAAAATGAGGTTTCCTGAAAGTCCCTGTATATGTCTTTTACACATTAACTTTTATAAACTTATGTCAAATAGTGCGTCATAAGAGGAATCTCATGGGAAGACGAAACATGGATCACTCAGCTTCCCTTACTGCCCCCACCCTTTTTGGGGAATTGTTTTTGTGACCACCAGTTGGGAACACCGTGCAGAAGGAAATGAATGGTTTTCAGCCAAGATGGGACAAGACTCCCATGTCTCAGAAATGGAGTCTGGGATTTTAGCGATTCTTCATCTAGAACAAGGTAATATATGCAAAGAGAAGAATCACAGTTTATGCCAGTCATTCTCAACCTTAAGTACCCCATGAGATCCCATTTTAAATATACTGATGCTTGATTCTAGTGACACAAATTTTGACTTAATGGGTGTGGGATGTGGCCTGGGAATTTTTCAAAAGAGCATCTGAGGTTATGCTAATGTGCAGCTAAGACTGAGAATGTTTGGCATACACATTCCTTGTAATCCACACAATTACAGCTGTCATTTTCTTTTCTTTAAAAAAATTTTAATTGAAGTATTGTTGAATTACAATGCTGTGTTGGTTTCTGGTATACAGCAAAGCGATTCAGTTACACACATATATTAATATATATATTCTCTCTCATATTCTTCTCCATTATGGTTACTAGGTATTGAATATAGTAACCAATGCAATGGACATGAACTTGGGCAAACTTCGGGAAATGGCGAGGGGCAGGGAGGCCTGGTGTGCTGCCATCCATGGGGTCACAAACAATAGGACGTGACTGGGCGACTGAACAACAAAAACGTTGAATATGGTTCCCTGTGCTATACGGTAGGACCTTGTTGCTTGTCTATTTTATATATAATAGTTTGCATCTGCTAATCCCAAATTCCTAATTTATTCCTCCCTGCCGCCTTTCTCCTTTGATAACTGTGAGTTTATTTTTAATGTCTGTGAGACTGTTACTACTTTGTGAATACATTCATTTGTATCATATTTTAGATTCCACATATAAATGATATTTTATAATATTTGTCTTTCTCTATCTGATTTACTTCACTTAGTGTGATTATCTCCACGTCCATCCAGTTCAGTTCAGTCACTCAGTCGTGTCCGACTCTTTGCGACCCCATGGACTGCAGCACGCCAGGCCTCCCTGTCCATCACCAACTCCCGGAGTTTACTCAAACTCATGTCCATTGAGTCGGTGATGACATCCAACCATCTCATCCTCTGTCATCCCCTTCTCCTCCTGCCTTCAATCTTTCCCAGCATCAGGGTCTTTTCTAATGAGTTAGTTCTTCGCATCAAGTGGCCGAAGTATTGGAGCTACAGCTTCAGCATCACTCCTTCCAATAATATTCAGGACTGATTTCCTTTAGGATTGATTGGTTGGACCTCTTTGCAGTCCAAGGGACTCTCAAGACTCTACTCCAACACCACAGTTCAAAAGCATCAATTCTTTGGCACTCAGCTTTCTTTTTCCAGGTCCACCCATGTTGCTGTAAATGACATTATTCCATTCTTTTTTATGGCTGAGTAATATTCCATTGTATACATATATCACATCTTTGCGCATTCCTCTCTCAGTGGACACTTAAGTTGCTTCCACAATTGGCTGTTGTAATAGTACAGCCATTATTTTCTGTGTCCAACTAATGTTCACAGATAGGAACACTATTTAGATAGAAATATTTCTTTTACCTTGTTTGCAAAATATCTTTAGAAAAGACAAAGATGCACTTAGAATATATGTATATACAATATCCCCTAGGTTATTTCTAAAATACATTTAGAGTTTATTTTTTCCTTCATTAATATTTCTCCCTAAAGTTAGAGGGAAGATGGAGAAATATTTATTGGTTTAATGAGTATTTGTCTATCACCCACTCTGTGCCCGGCTCTGTTCTATCAGCTCCTCATGCTGTGTTTTTTCATACCACCCACAGCAGGATCTCATGCTCTGTTTCCATGGTTAATGACAGATGGAAGCTGCTAAACTCAGAACAGTCACAGAAAGTCCAAAACAAAGTATCACCTGTGGGGGTGTGCAGCTGCTCGACAAGTGTGGATTCATCCAGTTAAGTTCTCTCTGAGAAACACAACACATTTTAAACAACAATAAACACCCCCAAACCTAACCAAAATAGCACTTTGCTGTTCCATGGAACTGGGAGACTGGTTAGGAAAAACGTCCTAAGTTTATTGCAGGTGTTTATCATCAAAATGGAATCCCATTTCCAAGTTTTTGTTTTGAAAGCTGGTATTCAGAAAGATTTCAGAGATGTTTTCTGGTGTTGTTCATTGCTTCATGTTACCAAAATTCATTTCTGTAAACATATTATGTGATAAAGTGATAAGCCCAAAGTGTTTGTAAACTGTCCAAGCTCATTAACTCATTGGAAAAGGAAACACCAAGTTAAAAACTTGGTTAACTAAGTTAAAGAGCACTCACAAGGCATTGCGTTAGCTGTGCTACGTTGGTGTTTATCCTTTTTAGCATCATGGCATCTGGTCCCATCACTTCATGGCAAATAGATGGGGAAACAATGGAAACAGTGACACATTTTATTTTCTTGGGCTCCAAAATCACTGCAGATGGTGACTGCAGCCATGAAATTAAAAGACGCTTGCTCCTTGAAAGAAAAGTTATGACCAACCTAGACAGCATATTGAAAAACGGAGACATTACTTTGCTGACCAAGGTCCATAGACTCCTTTGGTTTTTCCTGTGGTCATGTATGGATGTGAGAGTTGGACTGTGAAGAAGGCTGAGCGCCGAAGAATTGATGCTTTTGAACTGTGGTGTTGGAGAAGACTCTTGAGAGTCCCTTGGACTGCAAGGAGATCAAACCAATCAATCCTAAAGGAAATGAACTCTGAATATTTATTGGAAGGACTGAACTAAAGATGAAGCTCCAATACTTTGCCCACCCAATGCGAAGAGTCATCTCATTAGAAAGGACCTTATGCTGAGAAGGATTGAGGGCAGGAGAAGAAGGGGGCGACTGAGGATGAGATGGTTGGATGGCATCACTGATTTGATGGACATGAGTTTTAGCAAGCTCCAGGAGATAGGCAAGGACAGGGAGGCCTGGCGTGCTGCAGTCCACAGAGTTGCAAGGAGTCAGACACGACTTAGTGACTGAACAACAGCAACAGTCACCAGAGTTGCCAGATTTAGCAAATGAAAAATACTGTCAATGGTGCATGGCACAGACACTAAAAAACTTACTTGATATTTGTCTGAAAATAAAATTTAACTGGATGTTTCATTTTACCTGACCTTCCTGTCACCTTCAGAAGCCTTTCTGATCTTTCACCACTGCATATTCTTCTGGAGTTGAAAATTGATGAAATTAGAAGATTGGGATTAACATACACACTACTGTATATAGGATAGATAACCAACAGGACCTACTATATAGCACAGGGAACGCTGTTCAGTCTTCTGTAACAACTTATACGGGAAAAGGGCCTGAAAAAGAATGAATAGGTGCATATGTATCACTGGATCAGTATACTGTACATCTGAAACTAATACAGCATTGTAAATCAACTCTACTCCAATAAAATTTTAAAAAAGCCAATGATTGTCATAAAAATTTGCCCAGAACTACAGTTTTTCTCTTTTGATAATTTCAAGTTTAGTACAAAGGAGTTATAGCTTTATACCTTTCTTGCCCCTTGTCAAACTCTGGTGAAAATCATTGGTGTCCATCCTGACCTGATTCATCTTCTGCTTCTTTTTTTATTATTTAATTATTTATTTAGCTTCCCTGGGGCTTAGACTGTAAAGAGTCTGACCACAATATGGGAGGCCTAGGTTCGATCCCTGGGTTGGGAAGATCCCCTCAAGTAGGAAATGGCAGTCCATTCCAGTAGGCTTGCCTGGAGACTTCTGTAGACAGAGGAGCCTGGTGGACTACAGTCCATGGGGTCACAAAAAATTGGACACAACTGAGTGACTAATACTTTCACTTTTCATTTACTTGGCTGCATTGGGTCTTAGCTGCTGCATGCACGATCTTCATTGCATCATGGAGGAGTTTCCATTGCAGGGCACACACTCTCTAGTTGTGGCGTGTGGACTCAGCAGTTGCAGTGTGTGGGCTTAGTTGCCCCACGGCACGTGGGATCTTAGTTTCTTGACCAGGGAGGATTGAACCCATGTCCCCTGCATTTCAAGGCAGATTCTTAACCACTGGGCAACCAGGAATGTCCCTGACCTGGTTGCTTTTAGAAATGAGAACTTGCAGCAAAGACTATTCCCCTGTATTCGTATTGTAGCCATGAAATTAAAAGATGCTTACTCCTTGGAAGGAAAGTTATGATCAACCTAGACAGTGTATTAAAAAGCAGAGACATTATTTTGCCAACAAAGGTCTGTCTAGTCAAGGCTATGGTTTTTCCAGTAGTCATGTATGGATGTGAGAGTTGGACTGTAAAGAAAGCTGAGCGCCAAAGAATTGATGCTTTTGATCTGTGGTGTTGGAGAAGACTGTTGAGAGTCCCTTGGACTGCAAGGACATCCAATCAGTCCATCCTAAAGGAAATCAGTCCTGAATATTCATTGGAAGGACTGATGCTGAAGCTGAAACTCCAATATTTTGGCCACCTGATGGGAAGAACTGACTCATTTGAAAAGACCCTGATCCTGGGAAAGATTGAAGGCAGGAGGAGAAGGGAATGACAGAGGGTAAGATGGTTGGATGGCATCACAAACTCAATGGACATGGGTTTGAGTAAGCTCCGGGAGTTGGTGATGGACAGGGAGGACTGGTGTGCTGAAGTCCATGGGGTCGCAAAGAGTCGGACACGACTGAGCGACTGAACTGAACTGAACTGATGCGTACTGAGGCCTGTCTCCGCTAAGCTGCTCTTGTCATTTGGACCCAACTTCCTGCTCTGCTTGACCACATCTTTCTGATTTTCTGCATGGGTTTTAACACATCCGAGGACTTCCCTGGTGGCTCATATGGTAAAGAATCTGCCTGCAGTGCAGGAGATCTAGGTTTGATCCCTGGGTTGGGAAATCCCCTGGAGAAGGAAATGGCAACCCTCTAGAGTATTCTTGCTGGAGAATTCCATAGTCAGAGGAGCCTAGTTAGGCTACAGTCCATGGAGTCACAAAGAGTCAGACACGACTGAGTGACTAACACTTTCACGCACTTTCAGTGCTAACAAACTGTAAATTGTCAAATTTAGTTACATAACTCTGAGTGTTTAATCACTAGACACTCAGGAGCTGGATATTAGATATCAATTTTGAACTCATTTTTTTTTTTTTGGTGTTTAGAATTGGATATTTGGTCAAATGTAGAAAAAATTTTTAAACGTGATGTGGAGTGGCATCTGCTTCCGGAATTGTCTGTGGAATTGGAAATTGTAATCATTGGATATGACAATTTATTTTTCAGAAATTTGGCAGGGCAGCAGGAAAAATCTTAAGTGTAAGTTTTCATAAAACTGTCTTGTAAAAGAGAGCTTTTGGTTCAGATCTCATTAACTGATGCTCTGTAAAATTCTTACGAGGGTTTGACAGAAACTTATTCAGAATTACTAAGTTAAATTATGTTATCAGTTACTATTATCTGAGTCCCCTGCATTAAAAGGTGGATTTGTAATCACTGGACCCCTAGGGAAGTTCTTCAGTTATTATTTTTAAGGTATAGATATAAGAGGCATAGAAATTGCAATCTATGCATGCTCTGAATTTCTGCAAGGATTGGGTTTTGGAAGCAAAAATTTTAAGCTGATCAATTAGAAAGTGAATTTTAATTAAAGGTGGTGGCTATTTGGCTGAGCAACCAGTAGATATTTTAGGGCTTCCAATGTGGTGCTAGTGGTAAAGAATCTGCCTGCCAATGCAGGAGACATGAGTTTGAGCCCTGTGGGGGAAGATGCCCTGGAGAAGGAAATGGCAATCCACTCCGGTGTTCTTGCCTGGGAAGTTTCATCGGCAGAGGAGCCTGGTGGGCTACAGTCCATGAGGCCCCAGAGAGTCAGATGCAACTGAGCGACTGAGCACATGCACGCAAGCTGTGATTCATCACAAAAGAAAATCAAAACGTGCTTTTCACAGCCACGTGGCAGAAACTTCACTTGGTTTCTGGGTAAAGGGCTGGTGGGCTGTTTCACAAAAGGCTGTGGGGTGGCATTATTGTGGTGTCATGTTTGGTCTGGCCTTCTGTCTTGGATACTCTTAAACTGGATTTTGGCAGAACAGGGGGAGCAGATCCATCTCTCATGTGCAGGCTTGTTATTGATAAATAAGCTCACGAGACAGAGGGATAAAATCAGAATGTCTCTGCCTACCTCTCCAGCTGCATCTCCAGTCCTCTCCCACATTCTTCCTCTTGCTCCAGGGACTGGAGTTTTCCTGTGCTCTTTATTTCTGTGCTTTTTATTTCCTATCAGTTTCTTTGTACGTGGTTTCCTTTTCCAAGGATGTTGATCTCTGCCATAAACACCCCCATCTCTTTCTGACTCTCTTACACACACACACACCCTTCTGGTCCTCAAGCTCCATGACTGTCTCATATGTGGTGTTTCTCCTCCTTACAATTGTTCATTCAGTGTCTGCCTCCCCTGCTAGGTTGCAACGTCCATGTGGGCAGACGGGCTCTAACACTGATGAAGGCATGGTGACTATGGAATTCCTTGCAGTGCCTTCCATGCCCCTTGGTGGGTTTGGGAGCTCAGATCTTGCTTCTGTCAAATGATTATGCCGGCCATCAGTGGACATCTCTTTCAGTGAGTCTCAAGAAAGATCAGCATTTTGTTTCTTGTCATTCAAATGTGCTCGTTCAGAGATTTCTGCCAGTGTCCAAGCAGAGAGAGGAAGTAGCATCGTGAATAGGTTCGTGATTATCACCCCCAGTTATAGATTCTGGGGGTAAATGCCTGTCTTGGGCTGGCTCCAGTCTGAGCAGCATGGTATGTGCCAGCTAGTGTGACTGGGCATTGTTACACCATAAACCAACTAGCCATTTAATTTTTTAAAAAATTTTCATTTAAAAAATTTAAAATGTTATTTTTAAATACAAGAGACTCTTATGAGTCCCCTGGACTGCAAGGAGATCCAACCAGTCCATTCTGAAGGAGATCAGCCCTGGAATTTCTTTGGAAGGAATGATGCTAATGCTGAAACTCCAGTACTTTGGCCACCTCATGTGAAGAGTTGACTCATTGGAAAAGACTCTGATGCTGGGAGGGATTGGGGACAGGAGGAGAAGGGGATGACAGAGGATGAGATGGCTGGATGGCATCACTGACTTGATGGACGTGAGTCTGAGTGAACTCCGGGAGTTGGTGATGGACAGGGAGGCCTGGCGTGCTGTGATTCATGGGGTCGCAGATTCGGACATGACTGAGAGACTGAACTGAACGGACTGAAAGGTTACACTCTATTTACATTTACTACAAAATATTTGCTGTATTCCTAGTGTTGTACAATATATCCTTGTAGCTTATTTTATATCTAATAGTTTGTACCCCTTACTTCCCTACTCTTATATTGACCCTCCTCTGTCTTCTCTCCCCACTGGTAACCAGTAGTTTGTTCTCTGTATCTGTGAATCTGCTTCTTCTTTTTCTGCTGTAGTCAGTACTTTGTTGTATTTTTTACATTCCACATATAAGTGATGTCATACAGTATTTGTCTTTCTCTATCTGACTTATTTCACTAGGCAGAATGCCCTCAAGTCCATCCACATTGTTGGTAAATGGCAAAAATCCCATTCTTTTTTATGGCTGAGTAATATTCCATTGTATGTACCACATCTTCTTAATTTATTCACCTGCTGATGGACACTTGGTCTGCTTCCATATCTTGACAATTATAAATACTGCTGCTATGAACACTGGGGTGCAAAAATCTTTTCAAATTAGCATTTTGGTTTGTTTGTTTTTTTAGATATATACCCAGGAGTGAAGTTGCTGGATAATGTGGTAGTTCTATTTTTAGCTTTTAGAGGAACCTTGGTATGGTTTTCCACAGTAGCTGTACCAATTTTCATCCCACCAGCAGTGTGCAAGGGCTCTCTTTGCTCCATATCCTTGACAACAATTTGTAATTTTTAGACATTTTTCATGATGGACATCCTGACAGATGTGAAGTGATATCTCATTGTGGTTTTGATTTGCATTTTCCTGATGATTGGGAGTTCATTTGTTGGCTCAGACGGTAAAGAATCTGCTTGCAATGCAGAAGATCCAGGTTCGATCCCTTGGTCAGGAAGATCCCCTGGAGAAGGGAATGGCAACCCATTCTAGTATTCTTGCCTGGAGAATCCCATGGACAGAGGAGCCTGGTGGGTTACCGTCCTTGGGGTCATGGCGGGCTACAGTCCATGATGATGAATGATGCCCGCCATGTAATTAGGAAAAATAATTCTTAGGGGATTTTTTTCAAAGACTTTCCTTTAATGCCTTCATTTAAAAATAATTTTCTTATAGTGATTCTTTTTTATAGGATGAGAGTTTTTTTTTTTTTTTTTTTAAATCAGGTTAATGTCAGAAGGTTTGTTTTGGTGAGCATGGAATATGACAAAGCTGATCTCACAGACTTTATTCTGGCCTCATTGGGAGCTGGAAGGAGCTTTGGACTGGGATTTGAAACCAGACAGGTTCTATTCCCGATGGCTTTGTTTTGTCTGGGCCAGTTTCCTCTTTGACGTGCTTTCCACAGTTCATTCTCATTTACAATTTTTCATTTAGTATAGAGGGAAAAGCATGCACTGTGAAGGAGTCCAGGATTCTTGAAATGCCAGCTCCACTATTAGTGTTCCATAGACAAGTGACCTCAACATCTGAGCCTCAGTTTCCACTTCTGTAAAATGGGATAATGCCAACACTCACTTAACAGCAGTTGTGAGACTTAGATGAGATAAATAATCTACGCAGAATCTTAGTACAGCTCCTTAACGTGGGAAGCACTCATTAAATGTTGCCCGTATCTGTAAAATGGGATCAGTGACGCCTTCTACTGGGGTTGCTGTGGGGATCAGATAAGAAAGCTCAAGTAGATGCTAAGCTTCACATCTGCCCACGTACCTTCCAATAAAAGTAAGTTTTCTTTCCTTCTCAGACCACTTCCACCTCAGACAATGATACATTTTCCTGGAAACTAGAATGGGCCTCCCTCTTAATTAGATAGTACCAAGAACACAACACATTTTCTTCTTTTTAAAATTACTTCTTTTCCTTCCATCAAAACTGGTAAGTGATCATTATTGCACTGATGTTTTAAGGACCAGCCTGTAACCCATACCCTATGATTTTACCCCATTTCTTCATGCTTTCCACTCTTGGATATTCCCTGTAGTGACTTTGGTCTTGAGCGGTTCTGAAGTGTTTTATTTGTGAGTCTCATCTATGTTATTTAGATCTTTGCAATCCCAAAGACAATGATGGCTATCTGATTCTTGCCTGTCTCTTCCATCATCTAGTTAGATGGGTACATCTCAATTTTTCAACATGTTACATTTGGAAATTTCTTTGATTGCTTTAATAAAAAAATGACACTGGCAATCCATTTGGTTGTTAATTTGACTCTCTTTGAAGTAGAATAAATCTGAATTCTGAGCCCCCTAGAGAAATTCCAGGTCAACCCCTTCATTCAGTTCAGTTCAGTTCAGTTCAGTCGCTCAGTTGTGTCCGAAAAGTGAAGAACTTTTCTACTATAAACCTTCTTTTATTTTCATGGATCTTTCTATATAGGACTAGCATGGATATTATTTATATTTATGTGGCAGCAAAGATGTTACTTGCAAATTTTTTTTTTAATGTATTCAGGTATATTCATTTTGATTGAATGTTCTTTCTCCTGATCGGTTTCCATCAATAGGTTTCATTACCAAAAGCCATTGCCAGTTTATATTGTATTTTTCAAGAGAGAATTTGCTTTCATTTTTTTATAGTATTTGAGTTTTTATTTTCTAAAAGAAGCTATAAGGAATTCCCTGGTGCCTTCATGGTTAGGACTCCATGCTTCCACTGTAGGGGGCACGGCTGTGTTCCTGGTCTGGAAACTAAGATCTGAGATCCTGTATGCTGCGCAATGCGGCCAAGCAAAACATTTGAAAAACCAAGTAAAGAAAGCTATAGTCATTCCTTCCCTTCTCCCACATTTGTTGCTGCGTCCATTTCTCTCTCTAAAGACGTTTAGGGTCATGACTCTGGCCCCCAGGAATCCCACTAAGATTGACTGTGGTCCCATACGGATTCATTCTTTGATTCTGACACTGTGCTCCTTTCACTCAGCAGCTTCCTGCTGCAAAGAGAAAGAAATCTTGTCTTCTTGCAACAAGATTGCAGTTGACAGCTCTCTGAGTGGTTTTCCTCTTCTTTGCTTTTGTAAATCTGTAGACATCCCTGCTCTCCTGTCAAGTTCTGTTCTTCTCAAGCGCCTCATGACAATAATTTTTAAAAGATTAGGTCATTGGCTTTTTCAAATTCCATCTGGGAAAGATTTTCTTTCTAACATGATGTTTTTCCCCATCTTAAAATCAATGGATGCAGCATCAAAAGAAATCTAAACAAAACAAATATCTACATTTTCATTTTATATGTTTTTCTTTATGTAATTAAAGCTTCTGTCAACAATTGAAAGTCTTAGGAGATGACCTTTTTTCAGTTTTTTGAGTTATAATTGACAAATATTATTGCAAGACAGCTAAAGTGTACAATGTGATAATTAAGCATGTATATGTTATGAAAAGATTCCCTCCATTGAGTTAATTAACATATTTATTACCTTACAAATTTCTTTTTTGGAGGGGAGTGATGGTGATTGCAGCCATGAAATTAAAAGACGCTTACTCCTCGGAAGGAAAGTTATGACCAACCTAGATAGCATATTGAAAAGCAGAGATATTACCTTGCCAACAAAGGTCCATCTAGTCAAGGCTATGGTTTTTCCAATGGTCATGTATGGATGTGAGAGTTGGACTGTGAAGATGCTTTTGGACTGTGGTGTTGGAGAAGACTGTTGAGAGTCCCTTGGACTGCAAGGACATCCAACCAGTCCATCCTAAAGGAGATTCGTCCTGGGTATTCAATGGAAGGACAGGTGCTGAAGCTGAAACTCCAATACTTTGGCCACCTTATGCGAAGAGTTGACTCATTGGAAAAGACCCTGATGCTGGGAGGGATTGAGGGCAGGAGGAGAAGGGGATGACAGGGGATGAGATGGCTGGATGACATCACCGACTCGATGGACATGAGTTTGAGTGAACTCCGGGAGTTGATGATGGACAGGGAGGCCTGGCGTGCTGTGATTCATGGGGTCGCAAAGAGTCAGACTCAATTGGGTGACTGAACTGAACTGAACTGATAATATTTCAGTTCTATTCTCTTAGCAAATTTCAAACATACAATGCACTGGTATCGACTATAGTCACTGTGTTACTTATTAGATCCTCAGGACTTATCATCTTACAATTGAAAGTTTGTACCTTTTTACCAATCTATCTCCCTAGCCCCTCAGCCTCTTTTCTGCTTTATGTTTTGCTTTAGCAGCTGATTTTATGCTCTTTGTGTCTATGAGTTTGCCCCTGCTCCTTTCTAATTTTTTTTTAAAGATTCCATACGTAAGTGATACCATGAAATATTTTTCTTTCTCTATCTAGCATATTTCACTTAGCATAATGCCCTCAAATTCTAATAATGCTGTCACAAATGACAAGATTTCTTTGTTTTTTAAGGTTGATAATATATACATATATTTGTATCATGTACCTATACCACATTTTCTTTGTTTATTCATTCATTGACAGACTTAGGTTGCTTCTATACCATAGCTGTTGTGAAAAATGCTGCTTTTCTATTTTTTGGAAAATAACCATTATCTTCATAGAAACATTTTGAAAATTGATTTTAATATCATCAGTTTTTCTTACATCAAAGTAAAATGTAACTGGAAAAAGAATATCAGAATTTCTGGAAAATTATAGTTATATAATGGGGTATTGGGCTTCTCTGGTGATTCAGACAGTAAAAAATCCACTTACAGTGTGGGAGACCTGGGTTTGATCCCTGGCTTGGGAAGGTCCCCTGGACGAGGGCATGGCAACCCACTCCAGTATTCTCGCCTGCAGAATCCCTGTGGACAGAGGAGCCTGGTGGGCTACAGTCCATGGGGTGGCAAATAATCTGACATTACTGAGTGACTATGCACAGCACAATGGGGTATTAGATCAATTTTATCTTTTTTTCTTTATTAATTACTTCTTTATTGATGTATAATTATAATATTATATTAGTTTCAGGTGTACAGCATAGTGATTCAATAAGAATATAATGCACATATGTGAAATCTAGAAGAATAGTATGTGCTGTGCTTAGTCGCTCAGTCATGTCTGACTCTTTTTGATCCCATGGACTGTAGCCTGCCAGGCTCCTCTGTCCATCCTCCAGGGGATCTTCCCAACCAAGGGATCAAACCTGCGTCTCCTATGGCTTCTGCATTGGAAGGCGGATTCTTTACTACTAGTGCTGCCTGGGAAGCATGGCTTGGAGCTGACAGCAAGGCGGTTGCAGAGTTGGCTCTGCCTGCAGGGACAGTGATTCCTGAAAGAGCTCTGGTCTCCTGTAAGAGCAGGTACAGGCTCTCCCTGCAGGGGGCTGGGGTAAATTCTGCATGGACTCTGGGTCTCCTGCAGAAGCCAGAGCAGGCTCTTCTCGCAGGGGAGATGCCCATCCATATTGGGCTAGGAGAGCCACTTGCTTTGCTCAATTTGCTAACTCGAATGTAATCACTTCTGGTTAACACTTTCATAGACACATCTAGAAAAAGTGTTTCATGAATTATCTAGGTATTTCTTGCTCTAGTCAAGTTGATACACAAAATTAACCATCACAAGATTCATTTCTTTCTAAAATGCCTATAAACGTTGAACATCAAGCACAAGTATTTTGGAGCAAGATATTTGGAAAATATTTTGAAAACAGATATTTTCCTAATGTTTATATGATAAGTTATTATATGCATACACCTTGGTTACAGTTCAGTTATCTATGTGTCAGGTAAAAGAATTTGAAATAAAGAAGAAAAATCACCAAAGGAATAAAGTCACTCTCAGTTGAGAATACATTGCAAAGATTAGGACTATTCAACTGTGGAAAAATGAGAAAGAAGAATGATTAGGATGAAGGGGGTGGCAGAGAATGAAATGATTGGATGGCAACATCGATTCAATGGACAGGAGTTTGAGCAAACTCTTGGAGATAGTCAAGGGCAGGGGAGCCTGGCATGCTGCAGCCCATAGGTCATACAGAGATGGACACGACTTATTGACTAAACAATAACAACCAGCACTGATATTGATGTCTGAGCACTCTTTGCATTTTGAGTGAAGTAGCTTTTGTACTGGAAGTCTTCGGTGGCCCTAATGGAAATGTACAGTAAAGGATCAACTTAGTAGGTTGTCCACACTCTGAACATTCCCAAGAAAGGTTGACCTTTTTGCTTCTCAGAGGTGATCTCTAAGCCCTTGGGGTATCTTGCTTCATAAGAGCATCTTTACTCCCCTGGAAGCAGTGTCAGCTCAACCTCTAGAGGGACTGGAGACTGAAGTTCAGCCCAAGGGGCAGACTGGACACCAAGGGTCAGGTGAACTCCTCTGGTTGGTAATACTCTGTGCTTGCTGTTATACTTTGCTTCTGGGAGAATTAAACTGTCCACAGGAACCTGAGGACCAAGGGATGCTATACCTCGTTTCTTCTGGAGTTTCCCTTCCTTTACTCCTGACTTTAATCTGAATTCTATTGATATATAATAAACCATAATTGTGAGAATAACAGTTTTTCTGAGTTGAGTCTTTCTAGTGAGTCGTTGAGGACCTCTGAACAGAAGAACATAACTTGAAAACTCTAGGTCGGCTTCACAAGTCGCTACATGTCCCATTTAAATGATGATGTTAATCTTCGAGATGGATAAATAAGTTGTGAGTTAAAGTTAAAAAAATTAGAACAAGAGGCATACAAAACTGCATCCTGATCTTCAAGAAGTTTCCGGAATTGATAGGGAATTCACCTTTAGAAAGAGGTCCGGCAATGCAAGGGGGCTTCAAATTAGACATCATGACATGCTTCTTTAATATCCACTGGACTGGCCCTAAGTGAGCATAGATCATGTTCCTTGAGGGAAAAAACCCTAAATAATAAATCTGTATTAGTAGAAGGGGGCTTCCCAGATGGTGCTCGTGGTAAAGAACCTGTCTGCCAATCCAGGAGACATAAGAGATGTGGGTTCGATCCCTGGATTGGGAAGATCCTCTGGAGGAAGGCATGGCAACCCACTCCAGCATTCTTGCCTGGAGAATCCCATGGACAAAGGTGCCTAGTGGGGTACAGTTCATGGGGGTGCAAAGAGTTGGACATGACTGAAGTGAATTAGCACACACAGCACATTGGTAGAAGTTATTTAGGAACCAGGGCACGAAAGGATCACACTTTGGGGAAACTCTGAAGATCCATAAATATGATGAGAAAGTTCCTGCAGTCTCAGTGAAAAGCCTGGACTGCAGATAAGTGTAGCTTATTTGGAGTCCCTGGTGATGGATGAGTGACCTCATCAAGCAGTGACGTCACAGTCACAGCTCAGGACGGTATCCAGGGTGAATTAAGAGCCAGAGCAACAGGGGCGGATAAAAGACCACCAAGAGGGGAGGGTGCTGTCAAACACAGCCACGGAACAGTAATGGCAGCTTAGAGGAACTCCCTGGGACTTCTAGGAATCTGAGCAACTAACTTCTTTGTTGCATAGACATAGAGTACTTGACTCAGTACTTACTACTTTAGTGAGTAAAATCTTCGTTCAGTAAGTATTACTGTTATTTCTTTGAGCCTCAAGGTTGGAAAAGGGCTTTACAAGTTATCTGGTCAATTTATACTCCCACCAACAGTATAGAAGTGTTCCCTTTTCTCCACATCATCTCCAGCATTTCTTATTTGTAGATTTTTTGAAAGAAATTAAAAAGAGGGGGCTTATGTATACGTACAGCGGACTCATTTTTCTGTACAGTAGAACTGACAGCATTGTAAGGCAAGTGAAAGTGAAAGCCTCTCAGTCGTGTCCCACTCTTTGTGACCCCATGGATTATAGACGGTCTGTGGAATTCTCCAGGCCAGAATACTGGGAGGGGTAGCCTTTCCCTTCTCCAGGGGATCTTCCCGACCCAAGGATGGAACCCAGTTCTCTCGTGTTGCAGGTGGTTTATTTACCAGCTGAGCCACCAGGGAAGTCCAAGAATACTGGAGTGGGTAGGCTATCCTTCCTCCAGCAGATCTTCCCAGGAATTGAACCAGGGTCTCCTGCATTGCAAGTGGATTTTTTTTTTTTACCAACTGAGCTATCAGGGAAGCTGCTTTTACCAACTGAGCTAGCAGGAAAACCTACTCCCACTTTCTTGGGTTTCCCTTGTGGCTCAGCTGGTAAAGCATCTTTCTGCAATGCAGGAGACCTGGGAGATACCTGAGTTGGGAAGATCCCCTGGAGAAGGGAAAGGCTACCCATTCCAGTATTCTGGCCTGGAGAATTCCATGGACTGTATAGTCCATGGGGTTGCAAAGAGTCTGACACAACTGAGCAACTTTCGCTTTCTTCCAGCCCAAGAAGAAGGGGACTGATGGGTATGTTAACTGCTTAATTTTCAAGGGCATTGTAGGCAGATTCTTAACCAACTGAGCTATCAGGGAAGTTTCAAAGTTTAGATGATTATTAGCATTTTTTTTTTTAGTAATATACCATTCCATGGTGGCTCAGTGGTAAAGAATCCATCTGTCAACCCAATCACCTAAACTCCAAAAAATTTATTTTTGAAAAAAGTTGTCAAAACTCAATTAAATTCAAGTAAAAAAAGATCCAGTTAGAAAATGGCAAAAGACATGAACAAATATGAGTGAAGAAGACATCCAATGGCAAGTAAGCACATTAAAAGATATTCGACATCATTTGCTAGCCAGAAGTGCAAAGTAAAACCACAATGAAACACCAATACATGCTCAGCAGAACGACGATCCTGGCGAGGATGCAGAGAAAATGAACCGTGCATATGTTGCTGGTGGGAATGCCAAACTGTACAACCACTTCGGAGAAGTTTGGTAGTTTCTTATAAAAGAAAACCTGTAATTACCATATGACTTAGCAGTTACATTTTTGGGCATTTTCTGCAGAGAAATGAAACCTTATATTCATATGAAAGCCTATACACGTGTTTATAGAAATTTTGTTTGTAATAACCTAAAACTGAAATAGGCCTATTTATTCGGTAAATCTTAACAGGCAAATGATTAAACGAACTGTGGTCCGTTCATACTGAAGGATACTATTTAGTAACAAAAAGGAACAGACTATCAATACACATAACAATTTGGACAAATCCTCAGGGAATTGCACTGAGTTAAATAAATAAAGCCAGTCCCCAAAAGTTACATACTGAATGATTCCACTTACTCAGGCAGATCTCAGAGATATTGTGGCTTTGGTTCTGAACCACAGCAATAGAGTGACTATCTCAATAAAATGAGTCACATGAAGTTTCAAAAAGTTATATTTGTTGTTGTTCAGTTCCCAAGTCATGTCTGACTCTTTGAGATGCCACAGGCTGAAGCCCGCTAGGCTCCTCCATCCATGGAATTTCCCCGGGCAAGAATACTGGAGTGGGTTGCCATTTCCTTCTCCAAAAGATCTTCCAGAACAATGAACTGGAGTCTCCTGCATTGGCAGGCGGATTCTTTACCACTGAGCCACCAGGGAATACTTTATTACTAAAAAAATGCTAATAATCATCTAAACTCTCAGTTCATGGTAATAACATCAAAGATAATAAATATAAGAATTGATGCTTTTGAACTGTGGTGTGGAGGACTCTTGAGAGTCCCTTGGACTGCAAGGTGATCAAACCAGTCAATCCTAAAGGAAATCAAGCCTGAATATATATTGGAAGGGCTGATGCTGAAGCTGAAGCTCTAATACTTTGTCCACCTGATGCAAACAACTGACTCATTGGAAAAGACCCTGATGCTGGAAAAGATTGAATTCAGGAGGACAAGGGGACGGCAGAGGACCAGATGGTTGGATGGTATCACCAACTCAATGGACACAAGTTTGAGCAAGGTCTGGGAGATAGTGTGGAACAGAGAGGCCTGGCGTGCTGCAGTCCATGGGGTTGCAAAGAGTTGGACATGACTGAGCGGCTGAACAATAACAACAATAATGAAAAGGCTTGAATGTTGTGAGAATTACTAAAATGTGACACAGAGACATGAAGTGAGAAATGTTGGAAAAATGGTTCTGATAGATTTACTTGGCAGAGAGTAGTCACAAACTTTAATTTTGTAAAAAATACAGTATCAGGGAAGTGAAACGAAGCAAGGTGTGTAAAACGAGGTACTCTTGCTTGGTCAATACCTGGTTGTGATATTTTATTGTAATTTTGCAAAATGTTATCATTGAGGAAAAATGGGCAAAGCATACAAAGGATCTCTCTGTATTATTTTTTATAACCATGTACTTTTACAATTATCTCAATAAAATTTTTGATTAAAAAAGTTCTTTATTCCCACTAATTTGAAATTCCAATTTTTTAACTTATTAGTTTTCCTATGCATGTGTGCCTGTTCCTAGGTATTCTATTTTATTCTACTAATCGATTCTATGTCTAGACAACATGATGATTTTGAACTTACTGTTTCTGAAAGATGGCTTATCTATACATAGAACTTTTGAAGATTCACTTATCATGTCGTTATCTGAGGGAGATTATTTCATAAAATATTTCCAGCAATCTGTCTTATCCTTTGTGCCCTTTTTCTGCTTCTCTTGCCCACAAGTAAAGATGCTATTTAGAATTTGAAAATTTGCTTTGGAATTTTAATTGATTTTTTTTAAAATAAAAAATCCTCATTATCTTTGGTAACTGAGTAAATGAACTGAGTAGCAAGGCTTTGGAAAACCTCTTTGAAATCAAAGATTGTTTGGTGACCTTATCTTTCATCATTGGGCGGTCAAGACTGGTTTATACTATAATAGCAAAAGTCCTTCATTTGTGTCCAATCTCCCTTCCCTGCCAAACATGGTCTTTAATTCGGCTGTGACAGGTGTTTGCCTACTGTAAGCCATCCCGTCCCCTTTCCTTAGAGGCCTGATTTTCTCCTGGTGTCCTCTTCCCACGAGTGCAGGATAGGTGACCTCTCTATGGACCCCAAGGACTGAACTGTGATTAGTTTAAAACAATCATAATCGATTCATTCCTTTTACAGGTGTTGATTTAGGGATGGGTGTGTGACTAAATCTAGCCAATAGAAACTGATGAGAAGTCAATTGGGGAGCTTCTGGAAATTTCCTTGTTAAAATAATTAAGTGAAAGTGAATGTCGCTCAATCGTGTCTGACTCGTTGTGACCCCATGGACTATACAGTCCATGGAGTTCTCCAGGCCAGAATACTGGAGTGGGTAGCCTTTCCCTTCTTCAGAAGATCTTCCCAATCCAGGGATCAAATCCAGGTCTCCTGCATGGCAGGCGGATTCTTTACCAGCTAAGCCACCAGGGAAGCCAAGGGGAAGTCCCTGTCCTCTTACTAGATATCGCTCTGTTTAGAGCTACCATCTGATGCTGCTGCAGCTGTACTTTGACTATAAAGGCAGTCATGGACATACTGAAGAGACAAAACTGAAATACAGAAAGCATTAGGTGTTGTGATATTGTTTATCCACTGAATTAAAGAACCCTGCATTGCCCTATATCAAGGCTTCTTATCGTTTGAGCTATTTCACATTGACTAGGAGAAGGCAGTGGCACCCCACTCCAGTTTTTGCCTGGAAAATCCCATGGACAGAGGAGCCTCGTAGGCTGCAGTCCATGGGGTCGCTAAGAGTAGGACACGACTGAGCGACTTCACTTTGACTTTTCACTTTCATGCATTGGAGAAGAAATGGCAACCCACTCCAGCGTTCTTGCCTGGAGGATCCCAGGGACAGGGGAGCCTGGTGGGCTGCCGTCTATGGGGTTGCACAGAGTCAGACACAGCTGAAGCGACTTAGCAGCAGCAGCAGCAGCAGTCTATGACTTGCCTCAAAAACATTCTAACAGACACACCTAATGCTTACAGAAAACCAAAGAAATACATTTTAGTGAAACACATGTTCAATAGTAAATAGAATAACCACAGTCCAGAGTCCTTCACCTACTCTTCCTACACTTTTTTTTCCACTATCCTTTTTGAACCTTTTTAGTGTGGTAAAAGTCACTTAATGAAAAACATACTATTTTAACCGTATTTAACTGTACATCTCAGCGGCATAAGTACATTCACATTGCCATGCAACTCTCACCATCATCCACATCCCAAACGTTTCACTTTCCTAAATTGAAACTCTGTCCTAATCATTAAACACCAAATGCCCCTTCCCAGCTCCTACCCCAGGCTCCTGGCCTCTGCCAATGTACTTTCCTACTCTATGAGTTTGACTATTCTAGGTATCTCATATTCTTCCCATACTTCTGTGAGTTTCTCCTGGAATAGGATTATACAGAGCAGCCTTGTGTATAATGGGGCAATTATTCTTTGAATTGCATCTCATTCTGTCCCTACTGTGACGTCGGCTGATACAGCTGAACATGGTCATGTCAGGTAAGCCCCTGGCTCTAGCCAGAGGTGCAGGGCTGAGAATGCAAATGAATAAAGATATTGTATATATGTACAAGGGAATACTCTGAGGCCGTAAAAAGCATGAAATTTTGCCATTTGCAGCAACGTTTGGACTTGGAGGGCATTATGATAATATTGTACATCAACTGTGTGTGCTCAGTCACTTCAGTCACGTCTGACTGTTGGCGACCCTATGGACTGTAGCCCACCAGACTCCTCTGTCCATAGATACTCCTGGCAAGAATACTGGAGTGGGTCGCCATGCCCTGCTCCAGGGGATCTTCCCAACCCAGGGACTGAACCCAGGTCTCCCGTGCCTCCTGCACTGCAGGCAGATTCTTTACCCACTGATCCACCTGGGAAGCCCACATCAACTATACTTCAATAAAAACATATAAGTGAAATTTAGTAAAATTAAAAATGAAAATGCTGGAGAAGACTCTTGAGAGTCCCTTGGACAGCAAGGAATCAAACCAGTCAATCCTAGAGGAAATCAACCCTGAATATTCACTGGAAGGACTGATGTTGAAGTTGAAGTACCAATACTTGGCCACCTGATGCATGAAGTCAACTTATTGGAAAAGACCCTGATGATGGGAAAGACTGGGGGAAAGACAAGGGGTGACAGAGGATGAGAAGGTTAGATGGCGTCGCTGACTCAGTGGACATGAGTTTGAGCTAACTCAGGGAGATGGTGAAGGTCACGGAATCCTGGTGAGCTGCAGTTCATGGGGCAGCAGAGAGTTGGACACAACTTGGCGGCTAAACAACAACACGGAACATTTATAAATTTACTCTGATTTCTTTTTCTGTCAAAGTAATCTCATAGCATCTGAAAGGTTTGTGGCACTCTTCATATTTGTGAGCAGAATCTCAGCCACAATTGCAGCCTGGGAGTCTTGTTCTTGCCCTAGAAAATTGGGTTTCAGGTCACAGCAACACAACGTCCAACCAGATTGGTGAGGCCTTGGCTCTTGGGGAGTCAGTGGAGAAGCTGGTATGGGACGCAGTAGAGCATTGCAGCTGGGATTCCCCAGAGATGGTCCCTGCCTCTGCAATTACTCTTGTCTTGCGTGGCTGGACACCTTAGTCTGAACGGTTCACAGGATCTCAAAGGCATGTTGTAAACATTTGAAATGCAAGTACTAAAATAGTCTCCATCTTTGTTGAAAAACAAACACTTCTTTCTCACCCAGGGCTTGTTCTGGGTGAATATTTTCTGTTAAAACAATCTTTTAGATTTTTGAATATTAAAAGTTAGACTCTTCTGTTGATATGCTCCTACATTTCTTGACAGGAGTTCCATTCTATGTCCTTATTGAGCTCTGTATTTTGAGTTGCTAGAGATGCCTAGTATGTACTATGGTTTCAAACGTCATTTGTTGATAATAAAGAGGGAGTTACTGAGTGAGGGAACAAGTGGGGGAGTTTGGAACAAAGCGTTTATAGAACCGTCTTCCTTAATTAATTATTAGCTAGCTTGTCTGGAAGCACCTCAAGTCAGGCCAAATATCCAGGGCATTATTCACCCACTTGGACTCTTGTATCGGGTGTGAGCCCAGTCTGAGACAGTGTGCATCAGAAAATGCTTTGCTTATCTCTTGGCATTTACTGGAACTCGAAATTAAGACTATGGAAAGAAGGCTCTAGAACTATTTGTGCTAACTGATTGAGGTTTGTGTTTCATAATTATTGAAATGAGCAAACCACTGCAAACAAACCAAGAGAACAAGCTGAAAAGCAATGTCTATCAGATCAAACCTGTACAATTTCATGTAACTTAATTCTGTTGGATGCTTACTGATTCCACGTATCTGATCAGTTCCCTGGTTTGCAAAATGTGTAAGATCCTGTCTGTTCCACCGAAGGCATTTTAACTCAGGAAGACAGACGTAGGCGAGTAACTATAACATATAAAGCAAAGTGATCGTTATAAATGCTCAGTGAAAAAAGTTGCAGTGTCTTGGAAGCAAAGAGGAATGTTTGGTTAATGCTGATGAAGAATTAGGAACAGATTCATGGAGGAAAGTGGTATCTGAATTAGGTCTTGAATGATAAGGAGAATTTTGGGAAAAGAATAAAAGGATATCCCGAGGCTCAAAGAATTCTATGAGCAAAACTTCCCAAGACATTATAATTTAAAAAGATATTGAATTAGGTCATAATTATAACTCATTCCAGATTTTTTCCTTTGACATGAAGCTCTTAAGAGCATTCTAAGGTATAAATAACCTCTATCCAGAATTGGATAAAATCTGGATTTTTAAAAAACTGACATTATGATTAATAGTCTTATGGCATTAAGACAGAGTAACGAGCTGTCATAAGCAGAGACCAGTCAGGAAACATTTTAATCAAGTTGAATTTAACCCATAAGAATATTTTAAAGACCAATTAAAGTATTTTGTACAGCCAATAGAATCCTTCAAAGTTTACCTGTAAATCCTGTATCATAAACAAAGATGTTCTTGACTAAATAGCCTTATGTTGTTATTGTTCAGTGGCTCAGTCATGTCTGATTCTTTGTGACCCCGTAGACTGTAGCACATCAGGCTCCTCTGTCCATGGGATTTTCAAGGCAAGAATAGTAGAATGGATTGCCATTTCCTCCTTCAGGGGTTCTTCCTGACCCAGGGTTTGAACTCATGTCTCCTGCTTGGCAGGGAGATTCTTTACCACTGAGCTACCAGGGAAGCCCAAAGTTGCCTTATGGTCTATCCATTTTTGATGTTTGGGTGCTCAATTGCTCAGTCTTGTCTGACTCTTTGTGATCCCATAGACTGTAGCTGCCAGGCTCCCCTGCTGATGGAATTTTCCAGACAAGAATGCTGAAACTAGTTGCCACTTCCTTCTCCAGGGGATTTTCCTGACCCACTGATCAAACCTGTATTTCCTGCATTGGCAAGTGGATTCTTTACCTTTGAGCCACCAGGGAAGTTTTTTGATGTTTGGGGCTTGCTTAAAATAGGCATGGTTGGGATGTATATTTTATTACTGAACTCTCTTGAATTTGCCTGACTAACTGGGCTTTGATTTCAGAACCACACAGAGCAATACATTTCCTCCATATTGTCTTTTCTGTTCTTGCAAATCCCAGAGAACATGTCTGAATGTAATGGAAATTCTTTTCCTCTTGATTTTCGGTTTTAGCAGAGACTATTTAAGACTGGCATCAGGTTACAGGTTTTTCCCTCTTTCAACATTTCTCATTGCAACAGCATGTTCTAGGGCAACCACTCTCCCTGCCCTCAAACACTTTCCTGGGACTACATGCCTGGAAGCAGCAGTACTGGGAAGTGATGGGAGATAGAGAGCTGGTCCACTGGATCACCTTTCCCAAAATAGTGCCCTCAGAGTGTTTTGTTCCAAACAAATCTCCTTGCTTGGAGATTTCTTTCAAAGTCAGTTTGTTTGTCTTTATTCACACTCTTCCTGCTTCCTAAAGGACTTGGGGATGCCTCACAGTAAAAGATTAATAGAACACTATTAAAATGGACAAAGAATAAGCATCCACAGCCAAGAATGGAGTGGGGCATGGGACAGGAGACAGCTAGACCACACCCCTGGGGCTGGTGTCTGCATCTCTTCCCTGCTGACATCCTGGGCTGGGTCATCGTTGTGGGGAGGCTGTCCTGGGCCTTGTATGATGTTCAGTAGCAACTCTGGCCTCTACCTGGGGCTTCCTGGGTGGCTCAGTGGTAAAGAATCTGCCTGCAATGCAGGAGACGTGGGTTGGCCCCTGAGTCAGGAAGATCTTATGGTATAGGAAATGGCAACCCACTCTAGTATTCTTTTTTTTTTTAATATAAATTTATTCACTCTAGTATTCTTGCCTGGACAATTCCATGGACAAAAGACCCTGGGAGGCTACAGTCCAAGGGGTCACAAAAAGTCAGACGCAGCTCAGTGACTAAACAACAACAGTAACCACACTGGTCTCTACCTGCTAGATGCCAGCAGTAGCCCGCAGCGGTGATAACATTGCCCAATGTCCCCAGGGTGCAAATCATCTCTGATTGACAACATCTAGCCAAGACTAGCAAGACAACATCTGACTTTATGCTTGCGATTCATCTATCTCCGAATCGTAGCTCCAGTTAACATACGTCCAGTATTGTAAGATAGCACTTGACTATTAGGATACGTGTTCATGGGGCAGAGGGGTGACCACAGGCTGAGGTCTGAAACTTGGCTCACCACTTACTAGTTGTGTGCTCGCTGTGCCTCAGAATCCTACCTATAAAGGGGGAAACACGTTAAGTTATAAGGATGAATTGAACCATTTCTAAAGCGCTTACCACAGGGTCTGGCATGTGGTATATGCTCTACAGATTCTAGTGAGTAGAGTGTGGGTCTTTTTAAAGTGAAGCATCATTGGTTTGCAGTGTTGTGTTAGATTCAGGTACAGCAAAGTGATTCAGTTTTATATACACACACACAAATCTGAAAAGAATTTCTCAGATTCTTTTCCATGATAGGTTATTACAAGATACTGAATACAATTCCCTGTGCTATTCAGTGGGACCTTGATTATCTATTTTGTATAAAGTAGTGTGTATCTGTTAATTCCAAACTTCTAATTTATCCCTCCTCACCTTCCCCTTTGGTAACCATGAATTTGTTCTCTATGAGTCTGTTTCTACTTTGTAAATATGTTCTTTTGTATCATTTTTTAGATTAGGGTGTGGGTCTTTTTTTTTTTTTTTTTAAAGCATCATTCTCTTTGTATCATGGCTAGGGTTATAAAAGAGACACGACATTTGGCACTGACTCCAAGTGCAGGGAGAGACAAATAAAGCATAATGATACTCAGGAGATATTCCAGGAAAAGGGCGTGGGAAGGTCTCAGTGTCCTGCATACCTCAGGGTCTCATTCTTGGGACGCCTCATCCCCTATCCTCCTCCCATCACCTAGGAACAGGAAAATGGAGCAGGTAAGGAAAACTGAAGAAGAAGAGCTGAAGGAAGTGCAGACAGCACTTAAAGGGCCTGAGTGACCGTAGGGTGTAGGGAAAGGGAAAGTCCCAAAGGCTTTTCTTCCTATCAACTGTGAGCCCAGTGGCCTGCTGAGGAGTAGGATATGGAAGAGGTTTGTGGAATGCACAAAGGTGGAAGAACCATCCCCAGACTCTGCTTCTCGTAGAATTTTTTGTGAGATGCAGAAGCCTTCTTTTTCTTTTTAAAATATTTATTTATTTGGCTGCACCTAGTCTTTTTTTTCTTGTCTTCTGTCTTAAAATTTTCTTTTCTTTTCTTTTTTTAAAATTTATTTTAATTGGAGGCTAATTACTTGCAGGCTTCCCTGATGGCTTAGATAGTAAAGAATCTGCCTGCAACTCGGAGACCTGGGTTCGATCCCTGGGTTGGGAAGACCTCCTAGAGGAGGGCATGGCAACACACTCCAGTATTCCTGTCTGGAGAATCCCCATGGACAGAAGAGCCGGTGGGCTACAGTTCATGGGGTTGCAAAGAGTCGGACATGACTGAGCGACTAAGCACAGCACAGCACAGTCTTAGCTACAGCACACAAGATCTTCAGTCTTCGTTACAGCATGTGGGATCTTTAGTTGCCACATGCAGACTCTTAGTCGGGCAT
Source organism: Bubalus kerabau (assembly GCF_029407905.1). NCBI lineage: Eukaryota > Metazoa > Chordata > Mammalia > Artiodactyla > Bovidae > Bubalus > Bubalus kerabau. Next base: position 53,723,124 of record NC_073625.1, read on the forward strand.
GTGGTTTATAGTTCCCGGACCAGGGATCGAACCCAGGCCCCCTGCATTGGGAGCTTGGAGTCTTAACTGCTGGATCACCAGGGAAGTCTCCAGACAAACCATCTTCAATGACAGAAAGCCTTGTTGCAGGCCTGGCAAAAAAAAAAAAAAAAAAAAAAAAAATCACTCATTTAGAGTATACTCTAAAGACAAATTCAGTGCTCAGACAGTATGACTCTTGCCTTAGAAGTACTGCCCCATGGAGCCCAGAGGGCTGGCTGATGACTTCACTTCATCCAATTTAATTATGATTCAACCCATTAGCTCAAAGGCAGAGGATGTTTAGTCCAAAAGTGACCCTTGCTTGCAATTCATTCAGTGACAACCATTGCTCACACAGGAAGTCTATTTAGAAATGATTCAGAATCGGAAACCTTTACAGCTATAAAGCTCTGAATTTTTGTCCTTGGTACTGGGCAGCTAAAACTTGAGCAGGATAATTTTAGAACTTGCAGAATTTTTCCATGTAGGACAAGGGGGCCTTTACTTCATGGGTTTTGTGGAGAGAACTTCAGTTCACTTGATCGCTTGTTTGAATCTTTAGGACCAAATAGGAGAGAATGAAAATTTGTTCCAATGGGAAATATTTCAATTAGGAAGGGATTAAAAATATCTACACTTATTTTGTATCATCTCCAAGGGAATTCACAACCTCACTTTAATGATATGCTAGGAAATTTCCATCTGGAATAGAAAACAATGGAGCCCAAATACGGGAGTCCTAGTGGTCACATATGGTGCTATTTGGAGCCAAATCTCTCTTCGTTCTGCTTTGTTAAACATTCTAGTAGATCCTAACTTTATTCTGTGGAAGACAACCAGGAGAACTTTGATATGTTACTGAAATAAAATATAAATCCAAAGATCATATTAGCTAACTCACAGCCCAGAAGAAAACATTTGCAACTCTACAGATTTTCCCTAAATACTTTCTTATCACCCAGGGAGCAATGCCAGAAGCTTCAGTTCAGGGATTGGATCTTGTTTTGGAACTTGGGAATCCCAGATGGGCTTTAGATAATTGACCTCCAGAGGCATCTCTTATCTGCTAGTGAACCAGTCAGGATCCTTGCCAGTGAATAAAATGCAACTGGATCCTACAGCAATGGTACTCAAGCCATCAAGAAATTAGTAAGGGAAGGAAGCGTCCACCAGCCTTGGTACCCGTGAGATGTACCAATGTCATTAGTGCTCTAGATGAGCCTGAAGAGGGCTTGCATCTTCCTTTCCCCCTGACTCCCATCTAGGAGTGGATGGTAGACTAAACATGAGAAGGGTCCTTTTTTTAAATATAAATTTTTAAATTTTGTATTGGAGTATATAGACAGTTAGCCCTGGGTTGGGAAGATCCCCTGGAGGAGGGCATGGCAATCCACTCCAGGATTCTTGTCTGGAGAATCCCATGGATAGAGGAGCCTAGCCGGCTACAGATCTAGGATTGCACAGAGTCAGACACGACTGACCCGACTTAGCATGCACACATGCACAGTCAATTAGGCAAAAGGAGAAGAGGCGGGCAGTGCAGGAGATGGTTGGATGGCTTCACCGATTCAGTGGACCTGAACTTGAGCAAACTCCAGGAGGTGGTGAGGGACAGGGAAACCTGGTGTGCTGCAGTCCATGGAGTTGCAAAGAGTTGGATATGGCTTGGTGACCCAACAAGGACATAGTCAATTAACAAGCAACATTGTGACAGTCTCAGGTGAACATCAAAGGGACTCAGTTATACGTATACATGTATTCATTCTCCTCCAAACTCCCCTCCCATCCAGGCTGCAACATAACATTGAGCAGAGTTCTCTGTGCTACACAGTAGGACCTTGTTGGTTACCCATTTTAAGTATAGCAGTGTGCACATTTCCATCCCAAACTCCCTAATTATCCCTTCTCCCCATCCTTTCCCCTGGCAATCATAAGTTTGTTCTTGAAGTCTGTGACTCTCTTTTTTGTAACTAAGTTGATTCGTATCATTTCTTTGTAGATTCCACTTATGTGTTATGCTCCATTGCTAATTCTTGTCCAACTCTTTGTGACCCCGTGGACTTCAACACACCAGACTTCCCTGTCCTTCACTATATCCCAGAGTTTGCTCAAATTCATGTCCATTGAGTCTGTAATGCCACATATAAGGGATGTCATATGAGAGGGGTACTTCTTGAATGGAACAAGGGAGAGCAAACCCAAGTACCTTTGAGCTAGGAAGTAGGTGAGGTTGGATGGCCTTTTCCTTCCATCAATCTCCAAAGCTCCCCACAAACCCATCAAAGCTCGCTGCGTGGGTAACAGAATGAAATGCAAGACAAGAAAAGTGCCTGCTATCTCAGCAGGGGAAAGCCACATGGGAAATATCATCTAAGGGGAGGTCATCTCTAGCTGTGAAAGGACTCTGTGCCTTGGAGATATGATGAAAGAGAGATTTTCTTCTTGCCCCTTTCCATGCTTTATGGATGCCCTGATTGCTTACTCCTTATGCACAGAGGAAGCATATGGAGCAGATACTGGACAAGTGTGTTGGAGGCTGGGGTGGATCAGAGGGAGAACTCGGCAGGATACATAGAGGAGCTGAAGGGACTGAAGAATCCTGAGCGAGAGCATCTCTACCAGCTCTGAGACGGGTGGCCATGAGGGGGAGACTCATGAACTAATGATAAGACCCGTGTAGGTCAAGGAGCTGGGAAGGATAAATTCAAGAAAGAGAAGGAGCCCCCAAATTATTGCCCATCCACATATATACTGGCATTTGTGCAACTGAAGATACAACTTGAATACACAGCAGTACCTATTTTATATGCTTTTCTAGGCTCTCTGTGTGGTTATACATATTACAGTGAAGTCATTTTATGACGAGTTTTACAACTCTTTCATTATTGACAGCATGACAACAATTAGCACTATATATTGTCACCTTTGTCAAGAATACGGGAGTGGGTTGCCATTCTCTTCTCAGGGGATCTTCCCAACTCAAGGATCGAACTGAAGTCTCAAATATTGCAGGCAGATTCTTTACCATCTGAACCACCAGGAAAGCCCCTGTTCTTTAACAACTGCCCTTGATCAGATAGATTTACCTGTGGGCTGAAGTCCCGCATTCTCCTGAGTTATAGTCACTGCATGCCAATCTCACCAACTTTTCAAGAGCATAATGTTTTAATTTTTTTTTTGGATGAGGAATATTTTTAATGCCTTTATTGAATTTGTTACAGTATTACTTCTGTTTTACATTTTGTCTTTTTGGCCAAAATGCATGTGGGATTTTAGCTTCCTCACCAGGGATTGAACCCTGACTTCCTGCATTGGAATGTGAAGTCTTAACCACTGGACCATCAGGGAAGTCCCACATGGTTCTTTTTTAGTCTAATGCCTTTGTTTCAGGGCTACCCAAGTGGCACCAGTGGTGAAGAATCCACCTGCCTATGCAGGAGACGCAAGAGACAGAGGTTTGATCCCTGGGTTGGGAAGATCCCCTAGAGGAGGAGATGGCAACTCACTCCTGTATTCTTGCTAGAAAATTCCATGGACAGAGGAACTTGTCAGGTTGCAGAGCAAGGGGTCACAAAGAGTCAGACATGACTGAGCACACACACACAGAATTTGTTTCAAATCATGGCTCTTTAGCTCATCATCATTCACATTTCTGACTTTCTCTAATTTTTCCTGAAACTCAAGTGTGAGAAAAATAGAACCCAAAGCACTGATAGTTCTTCTATTTGGAGTTTGATTCAGACCCTCATCAGGCACAGTGAGACTTCTCTAGCTCTTCACATCTGACCATTGTCATGGTTCCTTTTATCACTCACCCAAGCAGTTATGGTGAAAATCTTTTTGCCCAGTTTGGTAGCCCTCTTATTCACTGTAACAGGTTTTTGAATGGCAATGACAAATTCAACAATTTTCAAATCTCAAGGTTTATTGGTTAGAACTTATTAAAGATAAACAGCACAATTCTTAAGACTAAGACCCAATAATAAGTCAACACAAGATTATAGTTAGCACATTATCTACTATGGGGTTGTAATATTACCACAAACTTAACAGCTTAAAACAACACAGACTTATTGTTTTACAATTTCTATGGATCAGGGGACTGGCATGGCTTAGCTGGGTCCTCTAGTCCTTTGTGGGCTTCCCAGGTGGACCTAGTGGTAAAGAACCTGCCTGCCAGTGCAGGAGACACAGAGACACAGGCTCAATCCTTGAGTCGGGAAGATCCCCTGGAGGAGGGCATGGCAACCCACTCCAGTATTCTTGCCTGGAGAATGCCATGGACAGAGGAGCCTGGCAGGCTACGGTCCATAGGGTCGCACAGAATTGGACATGCCTGAAGTGACTTAGCATGAACGCACACACTAGTCCTCTGCTTACAAGGCTGCCATAAATGTTAGCTGGGTCTGCAGTCTCATCTGAGGCTTGTTTGGGCAAGGATTCACTTCCAAACTCAGGTGGTTGTTGATAGAGCTCAGTTCTTTGTGACATGTTGCATTGAGGGCCTCAGTTTCTTGCTGGTTGTTGGCTGGAGGCTCCCTCCAGTTCTTTGCTCTGTGGATCTCCCCAACATAAACAGTTACTTCCTCAAAAGCAGCCAGGGAAAGAGTTTCCCTGCAAGACAGGTGTTATAATCTTATGTAATGTAATCAGATACATCCCACCATCTTTGTCATGTTAGACAGACAAGGTTCGGGTCCCACCCACACTCAAAGGCAGGAGACTCACTATGCATTGAATCCCAGGAGGAGGATGCTGCGATTGTCAGGTGGACCATGGAGGCCAACTTAGAGGCTCTCTGCCAGTGAGCATGACTAATACTCGTGGCCAGAAGGAAAAGCAAATGTAGTGCTTGTTGCACACTCACGCTTTGCTGAAGCACATGGTGGAGACAAGTGGAATGATCATGTCACCTGAACCCCAGCTACTCAGCAATGGCCCACTTGAAATGGTGGGCCTGTCTCTTCTATTCTCTGATGGCCACAGCCTACAAGAGGTGGCTTCTATATATTTGCATTGCAAGTACTTCTAGGGAGGGCTATATGGAGTAGGGGAACTATTCTTTCCTAGCAGGTAAATGTGTTGTGTGCACGTGCGGGCATGTGTGTGCTCAGTTGCTCAGTCCTGTCCGACTCTTTGCAACCCCAGGGACTACCAGGCTCCTCTGTCCATGGAATTCTCAAGGCAAGAATACTGGAGTGTGTTGCCATTTCCTACTCTAGGGGATCTTCCTGACCCAGTGAGTGAGCCCACATCTCTTGTGTCTCCTGTATTAGCAGGCAGGTTCTTCACCACTGCCCTACATGGGAAGTCAAGCAGGTAAGTACAGAGCACAACTGGCAGACTGCCAATGGGACACATTTCTTTATCTTTTCAAGGTCTTGTGTGTTATTTGTGCATGTCCTCATAGACAAAAGGAGTGTTAAAGGCTAAAATAGGTTTCACTGTGACTTTTCCTTCTATCCCCTACATTCCTTATTTACTACAAGAAGCTTTCCATTACGATCTTCTTTTGCTGCCTATTCAGTCTCTGCAGAAATATTTCCTGTTCAGATTATCTCCTGCTCTTAGCAGCTTCAGCCTCATTTTAAAACTTTTCTATTTAAAGTTCAGTCAGTTCAGTTGCTCGGTCGTGTCCGACTCTTTGAGACCCCATGGACTGCAGCATGCCAGGCCTCCCTGTCCAACACTAACTCCTGGAGTTTACCCAAACTCATGTCTATTGAGTCGGTGATGCCATCCAACCATCTCATTCTCTGTCTTCCCCTTCTCCTCCTGCCTTCAATCTTTCCCAGCACCAGGGTCTTTTCAAATGAGTCAGCTCTTCACATCAGGTGGCCAAAGTATTGGAGTTTCAGCTTCAGCATCAGTCCTTCCAATGAATATTCAGGACTGACTTCCTTTAGGATGGACTGGTTGGATCTCCTTGCAGTCCAAGGGATTTTCAAGAGTCTTTTCCAGTACCACAGTTCAAAAGCATCAATTCTTTGGCACTCAGCTTTCTTTATAATCCAACTCTCACATCCATACATGACTACTGGAAAAACCATAGCTCTGACTAGATGGACATTTGTTGGCAAAGTAATGTCTCTGCTTTTTAATAAACTGTCTAGTTTGGTCATAGCTTTTCTTCCAAGGAGCAAGTGTCTTTTAATTTCATGGCTGCAGTCACCATCTGCAGTGATTTTGGAGCTCCCCAAAATAAAGTCTGTCACTGTTTCCACTGTTTCCCCATCTATTTGCCATGAAGTGATGGGACCAGATGCCATGATCTTAGTTTTCTGAATGTTGAGTTTTAATCCAACTTATTTAAAGTTAACTCACTCTAAGATGTCCATCAACAGATGAATGGATAATATGATGTGGCACATATTTACAATGGAATATTAATTTCAGCCATAGAAAGGAACAGAATTGAGTTATTTATAGAGACATGAATGGACCTGAAGATGGTTGTACAGAGTGCAGTAAGTCAGAAAGAGAAAAACAATTATCTTATATTAATGCATATATGTGAAATTTAGAAAAAATGGTTTAGGTTTACTCATTTGAAAAACAGACATAGAAACCAAATGTGTAAATACCAATGGGGAAACAAGTAGGATTCGAGGAATTGGCAGATTGGGATGGACATATATACACTATTGATACTGTGTATAAAGTAGATGCACAACATCTATTGAGGGGGACATAGTGTACAGTGCAATGGAGAAGGCCATGGCAACCCACTCCAGTGTTCTTGCCTGGAGAATCCCAGGGACGGGGGAGCCAGGAGGGCTGCCGTCTATGGGGTCACACAGAGTCGGACACGACTGAAGCGACTTAGCAGCAGTGTACAGGGCAGGGCAGTCTGCTGAATGTACTAAGCGTTAAGTCATGACCTAATGGGAGAGAAATCCAAAAGGGAGAGGATAAATGTATATATGTGGCTGACTCATTTTGCTGTACAGTAGAAGCTAACCCAATATCGTAGAACAACTATACTGCACTAAAAGTAATTAATAGAATATATTTGAATGACAAAAAAATAAATTAGAGCTCACTCTAAGCTCTCTTTTCCACATGGTACACATGCGTACAATTCAACTTGCAGATACCGCCTGTTCTTCTGACACATCTCCCAGGCTTGCATCTGGCATTACGTGCCGGGTGTTTCTGAATGGCTGTCTTGGGCTGGCGCCTTTTGGTAGCAGACTCTAAGACAGGGATTTGAGTGTAAGCGGTTTATTTGGGAGACGATTCAAGGAAACAGCAGCAGTGAGTGGGGGAGGTGAGACAGAAAAGAAAGGGAAGCTGTCAGTATCAAAGGGTGTGATGTCAAGCAGGTTACTTTGTGTGCGGCAGCAGTTTAGTCCTGCTGGGTGATGCTCTAGAACTTGCTTCCAGAGTTGTTGCCCTTGCTCTCACTCCCAGGGCGAGAGAGATGGGATTCTTCATCATTGGTTGAGGACTGCCTTTGAGGCATGTTAACTCCCTCTCATTTTTGGCATGTTCCATGTGGTCTAAGTAAAGGGGCTACAGTGATCAGTGATTAGCTCAGGAAGAGGGATGTTGGAGCTTGTAGTTGAAATTCATTGGTTTGGAAGCTTGTCTGTTTCTCAGTTTATCCCCTGAACAGAACGTGGTCGTTCTCATTACCTCTTTTCTTTCTATGTCAACATAGCTCCTCCTCTTTGTTTAAAAAAACGTATTTATATTTATTTCTTTGGCTGTGCTGGGTCTTAGTTCCAGCATGTGGGATCTCCCATCTTTGTTACAAAATGAAAACTCTTTTTTTTTTTTTAAATTTTATTTTTTAACTTTACAATATTGTATTGGTTTTGCCATATATCAACATGAATCCACCACAGGTATACAGAGGGATGAAATGAGAACTCTTTAAGTTGCAGTATATGGAATCTAGTTCCCTGAGCAGGGATCCAACCCAGGTCCCTTGCATTGGGAGTGCTGAGTCTTAGGACCTCCTGGGAAGTCCCAATATAGCTCCCCCTCTGAATGCCTCTGTCTGTCAAGCATTATTATGCCTCGGTCACTGAGGCTTGAGTTGACTGGATTATCTTCACATTTCCTCGAGGAAGCTAAGGCTCAGAACGTTCATTGACTTGCCTAAGGTCACTGGTTGGTGACATATCCTTCCACTATTCTACAAAGCAGAGGCTCTATAAAGGGGCTGAAACAGCTTTGCTTGCAGAAGCTCTGAATCTGAGAAAGTCAGTGACCTAATCTAAGAAAACAGGGGTCACATCCTCTATGGTATTTCTCTCTGGGCTTCCTGTTTCTGGACTTCCTGTCTCCCCTAGCTCTCTCTCTAACTGCACAGATGGTTTAATCATTTCCTGAATCTTTGCAGTACCACTCATTCTAATTAGTCCTGGAATCTTAGAACAAGTGCGTATCTTTGTGAGAGCTTATTTTTCTCACTCAGTGAGTTTCGGGGGTGCTTTGAACTCCAACAATGAAAGGCAGGTGACAGAGGACTTGCTTTGTATAGTGAACTAGATAGAACCTGAACACAAACAAAGACAGGGAATGGGAAATAAATTTCAGGTGAGGGTTGATGTTGTAGATTGGGTTGCATGTATGCTCAACAGTGTCCACCTCTTTGTGACCGACTCCATGCAACCCCAGGGACTGTAGCCCACCAGACTCCTCTGTTCATGGAATTTTCCAGGCAAGAATACTGGAATGGGTTACCACTTCCTACTCCAGGGGATCTTGCTAACCCAGGGATCAAACCCATGTCTCTTGCATCTCCTGCATTGGCAGGAGGCTTCTTTACCACTGTACCACCCGGGAAGCATAAAAAGTAAAAACTCAGCTTTATTTATTTTTCTGTGGTTTGGATAACCTTCATAGGTCAAGCAGAATATATTGTAGACTTTTTCCAAAAATTTACGGGCATGTTCTTTGTCTTCTTGTGCAAAGACTTTGAAGTGTGACAGGAATAGCTGCTGATCTAACAAGGGCCATAGCAGTAAAGGCTCGTGACATGTTATGTACCAGAGATGGCATCTCATGGAGAGAAGCTGCATTCCTGTCTCCTTTCGTGATTTCTCGAAGGTTGTCAGCAAGCTGAAGGCAACATCTTTTCTTAGGACAAGTTAGAGATTCAATGTTACCCCAGGGTGAGTATCAAATGATCTGGCAGTGTAAGAAATACACAGTGGTAGAGATTTTATTTCTAATGAGCAGAGACTGGAAACACATTTGGAAGTCTATCATGATGTTTCTTTTCCTACCTCAGTCTAGTGATCTCATTGGCTTGAATTCTCCGTGGTTTGGCTTCTAATTCTTTTCATTTCCATCTTCATCTTTCCCATTCGCTGCCCCATTTTTTGGTCTATATCTCTCCTTCCAAGTTCTTGTGCATTTTTTATCTTCTTGAGTCCTCACTTTTTTTTTTTTAATTGAAGGATAGTTAATTTATAATGTTGTTTTAGTTTTAGGTGCACGACAAAGGGATTTGAGTTTTATATATATTCTTTTTCATTATATAAGGTATTGAAGATTGTTATTACAAGATATTGACTATTGTTTCCTGTGCTATTCAGTAAGTCCTTGTTGTTTATCTATTTTATATATAGTCATTTGTTTGGTTCTTTCATTCAATCTGCTGCAACCCCTCCTTTCCCAACTGGCCTTACCTCCACTTAGTGTGTTCTGTTTGTTTTGGGATTTTAGTTCTCAAACTAAACCGTGCCTTCAGCAGGGAAAGCATGCCTAACTACTGAACCCCCAGGAACTTTCCCACCTCCATTAGGTTTTATGAGACACATGAATGTAGCAGCTGAGGAGGACACGATGGAGAGAGGCTGGTAAGCCTCTCTAAGTCAGGCTGTATGGTTTTCTTTCAAGGCTCTCTGTGCTCCTACTAAATTGAAGAAAATCTTTGTAGAGTAGGTGGTGAAAAAGAGTCACCAAGGAAGTAAAGGACTTGGAGTTATACGGCATAGCAACCCAAAGGGGAAAACTTCAGATTGTCTAATTTTTGCTGTAATCTTTGGTCCAATGAGATGACTCTTCCCTCTAGAGGAGGGATTGCAAATATTGCCCCCCCCCCCCAAAAAAAAAGTACAACTTAAGAGTTGTAAGTTAAGTTTTGTTTGGGGCAAAATGAGGACTGCAGCCCGGGAGGCAGCATCTCATAGAGCTCTGAGAGACTGCTCCAAAGCGGCAGTGAGGGAAAGTCAATATATAAGGTTTTGGGGAAGGGGGAGTTCAATACCATGAAGCACTCATTTTACAAAAGGGTTTTTGTTAGTCATGAGAATCTGAGGTCATCACAAAGGGATTTAGTGTTTCTCCAGATATGAGGAGATGCAAGGATTGAGATCATAAAATCTGTTCCTAAAAACATCCAAAGAATGCCAAAGAATGCTCAAACTACTGCACAACTGCACTCATCTCACATGCTAGTAAATTAATGCTCAAAATTCTCCAAGCCAGGCTTCAACAATACGTGAATCGTGAACTTCCAGATGTTCAAGCTGGTTTTAGAAAAGGCAGAGGAACCAGAGATCAAATTGCCAACATCTGTTGGATCATTGAAAGAGCAAGAGGGTACCAGAAAAACATCTATTTCTGCTTTATTGACTATGCCAAAGCCTTTGACTTTGTGGATCACAATAAACTGTAGAAAATTCTGAAAGAAAAGGGAATACCAGACCACCTGATCTGCCTCTTGAGAAATCTATATGCAGGTCAGGAAGCAACAGTTAGAACTGGACATGGAACAGACTGGTTCCAAATAGGAAAAGGAGTACATTAAGGCTGTATATTGTCACCCTGCTTATTTAACTTATATGCAGAGTACATCGTGAGAAATGCTGGATGAAGCACAAGCTTGAATCAAGATTGCTGGAAGAAATATCAATAACCTCAGATGCAGATGACACCACCCTTATGGCAGAAAGTGAAGAAGAACTAAAGAGCCTCTTGATGAAAGTGAAAGAGGAGAGTGAAAAAGTTGGCTTAAAGCTCAACATTCAGAAAACTAAGATCATGGCATCCGGTCCCATCACTTCATAGCAAATAGATGGGGAAACAGTGGAAACAATGTCAGACTTTATTTTTTTGGGCTCCCAAATCACTGCAGATGGTGATTGCAGCCATGAAATTAAAAGACGCTTACTCCTTGGAAGGAAAGTTATGACCAACCTAGATAGCATATTAAAAAGCAGAGACATTACTTTGCCAACAAAGGTCCATCTAGTCAAGGCTATGGTTTTTCCAGTGGTCATGTATGGATGTGAGAGTTGGACTATAAAGAAAGCTGAGTGCCACAGAATTGATGCTTTTGAACTGTGGTGTTGGAGAAGACTCTTGAGACTCCCTTGGACTGCAAGGAGATCCAACCAGTCCATCCTAAAGGAAGTCAGTCCTGAATATTCATTGGAAGGACTGATGCTGAAGGTGAAACTCCAATCCTTTGGCTACCTGATGGGAAGAACTGACTCATTTGAAAAGACCCTGATCCTGGGAAAGATTGAAGGCGGAAGGAGAAGGGGACGACAGAAGATGAGATAGTTGGATGGCATTACCGACTCAATGGGCATGAGTTTGTGTAAACTCCAGGAGTTGGTGATAGACAGGGAAGCCTGGCATTCTGCCCTCCATGGGGTTGCAAAAAGTTGGACAAGTCTAAGTGACTGAACTGAACTGAAAAACATCCAACTATCTAAAGACCTGTCCCACTATATTCCCTGGAGCACAGGGTGCCTCACTCCATCCTGAAATCCCTCAGGGATTGTTGAAAGTCAACAGCTATAGCACCATGGGGTTCAATCTCCGAAGAGGCACATGGCAAATGTCATTGTTGTTCAGTCATTGGCCATGCTCTTGGTAAGTGCCAATTTGTGGTTGACACAAATGTCCACCTCTGAGCTAAATCCTGCTCACCACTCGCTTCTGCAATTAAGTTTTATCCGTACATGGACAGGCCCTCCAGTTTACATGTTACCTATGCCTGCTTTCATGTGTTATTACGCTATCATGGCAACCTCAGCTGTTGCAGCAGAGATCCTACGAGCTGTGAAACCTAAGGTATGTACTCTCAGGTACTTTATAGAAGAGGTTTGCTGACTCTGGAAGGTTATAAAACCTTGCATATCATGGGGAGGATATTTCTCATAACTGACTCTAGAAATACAGTGTAAAGCCTAATTAAAGCTCCTGAGGCCTCAAATAATACAGCAAATGGGGGCAAAATGTCAACAAAAAGTAAATATGGCCAGAGACTTCAGAATGTTCTTTATACTACCTTAATTCTTGAAAGTTTTCTGTAAGTTTGAAATTATATCCAAATAAAAAGATCGGTTTTAATGAAAAAAAAAAAAAAAAAAAAAAAAAAGCTTCAGAGTCCTGAAAGAAAATTGTCTGCCTTCATGCCTACAACAGTTTTCTTTATCATCATTGATCAGTCAGGGTTCTCCAGAGGAAGAGAATTAATAGAAGATACACACACACACACATATATATGCATAAGCGTTATACTATTATCTATAATATAATAATTGGGCTTCCTTGGTGGTAAGAGGGTAACAGACAGGAAGGCCAGAGGTCTCCAAACAGAGGAAATAGGCTGCAAGTGTGACATTTTTTATCTCTCTCTAAAGCGGCAGGAAGAAACAAACTAGTGTTAGATTTTTTCCCCCTTCTCTATACAAATTTAAAAGGAGGATTCTCTTAAAAATCTGTGTTGCCATGACAACACCTGGCTCCACCCAAACTTTACTTTTCTCAAACCTTGAACTAACCATTGTGGTTTTCTTATGGAAATGTTTGTCTTAAGATATGTTAATGAATTATGTATTTACCCTAGACTCAGTCTTCAAGTTGGTTCCAGCTAAGATTCAGAACCGACTTGACAAACCAGTATGTTTTACTCATGCAAGTGTTCTCTTAAGCTATGTCAATGAGACTGTATTTGCTTGGTAACCTGCCTTTCTTCAAGATTCACGTCAATCATTTTATGGCCCAGGACAACTCACCTGGTGCCAATGTTATCTCAAAATGCACGTTGTGGGTGAGGGACCTGGTGTCATCCTCTGAGTTTTGAGACATCTCTTCTCTAATTAGCAGACTGCTAGTAGCTATATAACGTCTGGCTAAAGACTAGCAGGGGGGCATTCTTTCTGCTCCCTTCTGATGTCTACATCAAAAACTTTCTGTATCTCTTTTACACTTTAATAAAACTTTATTTCACAAAAGCTCTGAGCGATCAAGCCTCGTCTCTGGCCCCGGATTGAATTCTTCTCCTCTGAAGGCGAGGAATCCTGGCATCTTTTGTGGCTCAGCAACAACTTTTCAGTGGCTCAGATGGTAAAGAATCTGCCTGCAATTAGGGAGAACTGGGTTCTATCCCTGGGTGGGGAGGATCCACTGGAGAAGGGAATGGCTACCCACTCCAGTATTCTTGCCTGGAGAATTCCATGGACAGAGGAGCCTGGTGGGCTACAGACCATAGGGTCACAAAGAGTTGGACGTGACTGAGCGACTAACACACACACACACACATATTATAATTGTGTATATTTATATATTTATTTATTTGTTATAAAGAATTCAGAACCAACAAAAGTTATATATATATATATGTATATACATACATGCGTGTTGTTGTTTATGGTTTTCGCCGTACATCAACATGAACTGACCATAGGCACACATTTGTCCTCTCTCTCCTGAACTCCCTCCCAGCTCCCTAACCACCCGACTTCAAGGTTGTCTCCCTCACAGAGCACCTGCTTTGGGTTCCCATGGAATTCCCACTGGTTATTTTCTGAGAGAGGCCTAGAAAATGAAAGTGAAAGTGTTAATGGCTCAGTCATGTGCGATTCTTTGCAATCCCAAGCTCCTCTGTCCATGGGATTCTCCAAGAATACTGCAGTGGGTTTCCATTGCCTTCTCCAGGGGATCTTTCCCATCCAGGGATCGAACCTGCATCTCCAGGACTGGCAGGCAGATTCTTCACCGCAGAGCCCCCAGGGAGGCCCATATATATGCATACACAGATTATTATCTAGTATATAATTGTATACATATATATGTATATATTGGAGAAGGAAATGGCAACCCCCTCCAGTGTTCTTGCCTGGAAATTCCAGGGCCAGGGGAGCCTGGTGGGGTGCCATCTATGGGGTCACACAGAGTTGGACATGACTGAAGCGACTTAGCAGCAGCAGCATATGTATATATATATATATATATATTTATTATAAAGAATTGGCTCACATGATTATGGGGGCTGTCAAGTCCAGACCTAGGATAACCAATGATGTAAGTTCAAATTCTAGTCTGGAGGCAAGAGAACACAGGTCAAAGACAGTCAGGCAGAGGGAGAGAATTCTTTCTTATTTAAACTTTTATTCTATTCAGGCTTTCAAGGGATTGGATGAGGCCTGAAATATCCACCCCCAATGGGGAGGGCAATCTGCTTTATTTAGTCCTCTGGTTCAAATACCCTTACAGACACATTAAGAAATAATGCTTAACCAAATACCCGGGCACCATGGAGCCCAGTCAAGTTGAGACATAACTGAACCTTCAGTCACTCTTCTCACCCTTGGAGTGGGGACTTGTTGTTCAGTTGCTCAGTCATGTCTGACTCTTTGCGACCCTATGGATGACAGCAGGCCAGGCTTCCCCGTCCTTCACCATTTCCAGGGTTTGCCCAATTTCATGTCCATTGAGTCGATGATACCATCCAACCATCTCATTCTCTGTTGCCCCCTTCTCTTCCTGTCCTCAATCTTTCCCAGTATCAGGGTCTTCTCTATTGAGTTGGCTCTTCACACCAGGTGGCCAAAATGTTGGAGCTTCAGCTTCACCATCAGTTCTTCCAATGAATGTGTATAGTTGCTCAGTCATGTCCGACTCTTTGCAACCCCATGGACCAAGCATGGACTGTATAGGATCCCCATGGACTGTCTGTCCATGGGGATCCTCCAGGCAAGAATACTGGAGTGGGTTGTCATGTCCTTCTCCAGGGGATTTTCCCAACCAAAGGACTGAACTCAGGTCTCCCGCCTTGTAGGCAGGAGACTTGACTTTACTCAGACTTTACTTTACTCAGACTTCACTGTCTGAGCCATCAGGGAAGCCCAAGAACTGAAAGACTTTACAATGAGTACAAACAAGCAGAAACACTCACAGGCCAGCATTTCTCTAAGTGTATTTCTCAGAACACAAATCTCACATGACACTTACTTAAAAAAAAAAAAATCCACATAAAGATAAATTCAGGAAATGGTGTGTAAAACACAGGCCCTTATTGGTGTTTGAAACCACCAACAGCGTATCGAAGGTTCTGAGAACCCTATAGTAACTTAACTTTGTCTAATGCAGCATTTCCCAAACCTATTTGGCCAAAGATCTCTCTATTCATACAATAACAATATATTCTGCCAAAATATATCTTGAACTGATTCTCCAAAGAACTAAGATATAGTTTTAAAAAAATCTTACAATATAATTTCAAATTAACAATAATGAGGATATTCAGAGTTGACTTCCTTTAGGACTGACTGGTTTGATTTCTTTGCTGCCCAACGGACCCCCAAGAGTTTTCTCCAACACCATACTTCATAAGCATCAATTGTTCATTGCTCAGCCTTCTTTATGGTCCAACTCTCACATCCGCACATGACTACTGGAAAAATCATAGCTTTGACTAATCAAACTTTACTGTAGCCCCTTCCACTCAGTCCACATAGGATCTGTTCAACATCTTGGACCACTACTGCATGTTGAGCTCTCCCAGACTCTGTGGGGTAGTTTGTGCTCCAAGTAAAGGAGTCTTGGAGGGAAACTATCATTGGTGACTCTAGAAGTGATGACACGGCTACTGACCGGGTTTCTTGGCCTACTAAGTCCCTAGAAATTTGACCAGAGGCCAGACAAGAAATTCAGACAAGGCTTTATTGGGACCACTGTTGCAGCAGGGATATTTGAGGACAGACAACAGGGTCCCTTGTCTGCTTGCTGAGAGGGGATGAGTTGGTTCTTGATTTGGTGTGAGAGTAGAGGGAGGGCCCAGGGGTCAGGCTGGAGGGCTGACTTAGGTATTTTTCCCACCCTTTTAGCTGTGTTGTCTGTAGGGAGCATGTGTGGTACCCTGCTTTTGCTTCTGGCTCTGCAGATGTGGCAGTTAGGTTTTATTTATTTTTTTGTTGTTTTGTATCTTGTTGTCTGTAACTTTCCCCAACAGTTACTTTTAGCTCCTGTAGTTTCTTTGTATTTTCTCACTCAAGGAGGCATTTGTCCAGGTGCAAGCCCTGTAGCAAGTCATCCCAGGTCCCAGCCTATCTCAACAGGTCAGTCCTTGTCCAGCTTAAGTGAAGGACACAGGTCCCAGGCAGGACCAGCTTCATAATTTGTGAAGCCCAGTACCAGATGATGTCCAGTGCAAGCTTGGCCCTTGTTAAAACAAAACAAAACCAAAAGCCAACCTATTATGAATTTCACGACGGCAGCCACAGAGCAGTAAACCCAGTGCAGGGCCCACCTGAGGATAGGGCCCTGTGCAGACGCACAGGCTGTGTGTCCAGGAGGCTGGCCCTGATCCCGGGACTTCAAGGGGGCACCTATTCATAGACGATGACATTTGCATTTTGGAAACTGGCTACGCAGCACTTCTTAGCTGCCTACCTGGCGGGAGCATGCAGCCAACTTTGGCCTCCCTGGAGGGGGGCTCCTCAGGGAGGGCACGCATCTCCCACTTGGCATGACTTGTGCCAAGTCATGGACTGTGCACTTCCTGGATCTAAAGAGCCTGCCTGGATCCACAAGCCACTCGAATCCGGCCTCCTCCCAGCTCTCCCCAGTACCTGGGAGCTATTTTTAGGTGACCTGTGGTAGAGAGGTTTGACTTGCAATTTTCATGCCTGAGGTCTGGGTTTCACAGGAAATGTTTCAAAGAATTTAATATAATGTGACACACACATATGAACAGGCTTGTGTTGGTTTTGTTCTTGTTGACTTGCTGTTAAGAATTTCTATTCTTAGTCTCTTTCTCTTCTCCCTGCTCCTTCCTAACTCGCTTTGCTCCACCTTCATAGTTCTCTCTATGCCAGAACTGAGCCTCTTGCCACATGAATTTCCTTTCCTCATCCACTGCCAACCCCTCTGGTTCTCCACCATGAATGAGTTCCTGTAGCTGTCAACTTCCTTTCAGTCTTTTCCAAACTCTTTTCTTTGCTCTGCATACATTCTCCTTCGAATTTTTAGACCCTGGGTGTAAGGACTGGCTTTCTCCCTTCGTCCGCCTGAACTGATAACACAGTCCAACTCATATTTAATCATGGCTCCTGTCTTCCCTGTCCCTGCCATTTCCTACATTTTCTAGAATGTCTCTTCAACTTTCCTTCTTTGTTGGATGGCTAAAATGTCAGGAAATAAGTGACCAGCCAGCCTAAACTTCTTAGTTCATTCATCTTTGGTCTTTGTTGTACTTACTGCTGAGGGGACAAGCATCCACTTGAGTCTTATGCCTTAAATTTACAAAGAAAACACATGAAATAGGTACAATTTGCCTGCACTGGAGGGTACACTGAGGAAGAGATTAGAAGTTAAACTACCCAGTGACTTAACCACCAGGTGGCGCTGTTGGCAGAGGTCAGCTTGGTTATGATGGGAGGGGCAGGTGCCCAGCTCACAGGGAACGCATGGCTGGATACTCCAGCTGTTGCTCACAATAACTAGGTGTATGTCTGTAGGCACGGGTAATGAACCAAATGCCTGAATTTCCCTGTGTCTTCCGGAATTATGGAAAGCATGTATGTAAACTGTTCCAATGATTGGAGTTACCTGATTTCAGTTGCTGTGATTCAGGCCTTAGAAATGTGGGAATTGGGTTTACACATTTAAAAAAATTTTTTGGCTGCATGGGATCGTCACTGTGTCATGCAGGCTTTTTCTAGATGTGGTGAAAGACTTGTTGTAGAGCATGGGGTCTAGAGCAGGCAGGCTCCGTCGTTGCAACCCGCTAGCTTCTCTAGTTGCAGCTCTCGGGCTTATTAGCCCGGCAGCATGTGGGATCTCAGTTCCTAGGCCAGGGATCGAACCTGTCCCCCATGCATTGGAAGGTGGATTCTCAACCACGGGACAACCAGGAAAGTCCCTTATACGTTTATTTTAATATTTGGTTCCATGTTCCCTTTTTTGCTGGAATATCCTTTGTTTTCTATCGTCTTCTTTCTTAGTCATCTAATCCATTAATAGATGGACTGATCCTATCTTCATAAAGAAATATAAGCAATGCCATGTCCTCACAAAGAAAGGTCATTATTTTAGAAAGGGCATTGTTCTTAGTTCAGTCAGGGGAGTAGATCCAAGAGGTGTAATATCTTGACTGCTCAGAGATTTGAGAAACTTGCTCAGGAATTACCTTTCTTCTTACCTGTAAAATGATTAAGAACTACCCAGTCCTTATGAAGAGTGGATTGCCTAGTTTTGATATGACCAGATAGATGTTGGTATCTGGCAGCAACATTAGCTATCTTCCAGCCATGATTTTCCAACATCTCCCGTGTGGACAGACATTGGATACCGAGTCATTGCTTGTGAATTGACTACATAATAGTCCTTCATAGCAACATCTATTTGGTAGTATCAGAACTAGGCTAAGTATTCTCTTCATAAGTGCTGGGTAGTTCTTTATCATTTTACAGATAGGAAGAAAGGTAATTCTTGAGCAAGTTTCTCAAATCTCTGACCACTCAAGATATTACACTTCTTAGGTTTATTCCCCTGATCTCTTCAGTGGAAACATGGTTGAATCTGTGAGTTGCAGCTTTTTGGTAAGTCTCTTCTGGGAGTGAGATACCTAAACTAAATTCCAGGACCAAGAGGATTTGGGTTGCTGCATGGGATTTGGGTTGCTGAAAAAGAAAGAATGATGGGACTTCCCTGGTGGTCCAGTGGCTAAGACTTCACCTTTAAATGCGGAGGGTGAAGTTTCAATCCATAGTTGAAGAAGAACTAAGATACCACACGCCTCTTGGCCAAAAAACCAAAACATAAAACAGAAGCAATATTGTAACAAAGTCAATAAAGACAAAAAAGAAAGAAAGAAAGACTGTGAAGCAAAGTGCCTAGAGTGAGATGTGTGTGTGTGCTCAACCGTGTCCGACTCTTTGAGATCCCTATGGATTGTAGCCCACCAGGCTCCTCTGTCGGTGAAAATTTTCAGGCAAGAATACTGGAGCAGGTTGCTATTTCCTCCTCCAGGGGATCTTCCCAACCCAGGGATCGAACCCGTGTCTCTTGTGTCTCCTGCACTGGCAGGTGGATTCTTTACCACTGCGCTGCCAAAGATGTAAATTCTTATATATTTGTGTGTACCTATCAATGACACCAAAGACAGCCCTTTAGCATGTCTCTATACTAGGATTAAGGCTTGTTTACCTCCAATGTAAATCATCACCCTTGTGGTTCTGGCCATTTTGCAGAAGTGGCATTTTCCCTCTTGATTAGAGACTGTTTCACTGTAGTTCATTTCCTGGATTGTAGTGACGTGGAAGCTGTGATCTTGGTGTCTCTAGCCTTCTCATTCCGGAAAACCTTATCCCCTGTGATAAGGAAGAAGCTGGAAGACTTCACACTAATTTCTCTGATGCCCTGTGCTTTCTATATTTGCATATTCAAGTTGCACCTTCTGCCCAGAACACTTCCCCAGCTCCATCTGGCTAATTTTCCCTACTCTTAAAGGCACAGATCCAAACACCATGGTCCTCAAGAAGCCTTTGCCAACCCTCGCCAGCAAAACCGATCTCTTCTTTGTCTCTTCTAGCTCTTGGTTTGTACCTCTTCTAAAGCCTGGATCATGAGTTGCCTGGCTCAATAGCAGCTCATTCCCACGAATGGTCTCAATTCTTGCTGCATTACAGGCCAAGTCACAGTGAGGACAATTACCTGTTTGACCTTATATTTCCCCTGGAGCCCAACTGAGTATCTTGGGTTTAATAGGTTCTCAAAAGCTATTTGTTGACTTAAATTAGATTGCATTTTATGAATGTTTGTGAATGAGACAGCATTGCCTTACATGGCTTACAAAAAAATCTGTTGGAATAAAAATAGCCAAACAAGAAGTTAAGTGGAAGGGTTGCGTCTTACACAACGAGGTTGTGTCCTTTTGGATGTTTGGAAAGCCTCTCAGAATTTATGCTTCCTGAAGATCCTGCTGCTCTAGCATTCTGCCCACATGCAAAAAGGCAATCAGGATGGATTTTGATAAAACGGAATATTTTTAGGCATGCTAATCAGGCCGGCTCTGCCAAATTCTTGGCCTTTGGTATGTGCTACTGAGTAATGTCAGACATTCACACGTACACACACTGACATTTACAAGGCATGAGTTGGGCTCAGCCAAGTTCAGAAACAAAATCCCCTTCTCACTCCCCTGACCCTGTGATTGGTTCACCAGAACTTCCTCAGATGCATTTAGTCTTTGCTACTGGAGGGATGGACAGGCTTCTGGGTACCAAGTGAATTTCCATTCATTTCTTCACTCCAGGAAATACCATTTGAATACAAGGGTCAGGTATGCCTTGAGTTTGGGATTCACAAGGTTACATGTCCAGTTGTGTGATGGGGCCCGGGCTGCTCTAGCAGAGGCGCCGACAGAAGACACACTTAGGGCTTGAGCTGTTGTACAACCTCTGGTGCGGGATTCATAGAAATGAAAGTAAATAGTGCTCCACTCCACACACGTCTTGGATGATCTTTGAAACTTCCAGATAAAAGTCCAAGAGGCCTACTCTCTCCCTTCTGAAAAAATGCTGTTGTTTAGTTAAGTTGTGTCTGATTCTTGTGACCCCATGGACTGTAGCTCACAAGACTCCTCTGTCCACGGGATGTCCCAGGCAAGAATTGTGGAGTGGGTTGCCATTTCCTTCTCCAGGGGATCTTCCTGACCCAAGGACTGAACCCATGTCTCCTGGATTGGCAGGCAGGTTCTTTACCATTGAGCCACCAGGGAAGCCCCATACACTACTGATACTATATATAAAATAGATAACTAATGAGAACCTACTATATAGCATAGGGAGCTCTGTGGTGACCTAAATGGGAAGGAAATCTAAAAAAGAGGGGCTACAGTTATACAGTTATACCTATAACTCATTCACTTTGCTGTACGGTTGAAACTAATGCAACATTGTAAAGCAATTATACTCCCCCCAAAAATTAATTTTAAAAAGTTACTTTATAACCATAAAAAACAACTTGGAACTGGCTTTATCACTTTCATCTCCCTTTTTTGCCCTGTCGAAGAAGGACTTGGTGCAGAGACCTGCCCGTGGACACTAGTCTGGAGGAGGACCCCGTTGGGTGGCATCTCATTGACCCAACGGCTACTCCAGGACTTTGCTACTGTTGTGTGGACTTGGTGTCACAGCCAGGGGGGCTCTGTCTTTAGATGGAGTAGATTCATGCAAGATCATGGAGCATGTGTGTCTACCTGGAACACTTGCTTTTTTTATGATAGAAGAAGAAAACCTGTCTCTACATTGCAAAGAATAATAATTGTACAGGAATACTTTGGGAAGAAGCTTCAAGATGTTGATGATGGTGTGATGGTGATGGTGATGATGACGGAAATGATTTTTATTGACCACTTAGATTACTTCTGTTTTTTAACTATTATGATAATAATGCTATTAAGAGCATCTTTACATGTCAATCTTAGTTTACATTCCCTATTATTTCCTTTATGTATATATTTTCTCTCCTTTTTAGAAGCTTCAAGATTATTTCTATGTCCAAGTTATAATTGGAACTCAGTCATACAAGTTTAAAAACCTCTTCTAAAGACTTGGTGATGTCATAGGTCACGCACAGCCTGGGGAGGGGTTATTTACTGAAAAAGCCGCTGTGTATTTGGTACTTTTAATTGTCATGAGGATCAGAGGATTCATTCCTGGTTGTTAGGTAACCAGACCAGTGATGCTATTTTCAGTTATTTCGAATTCTATTTGTTTCAGCTCTGTAAGAAAGAATTATTTTTGCTTAGCCTATTTACTTGGAGAACGAAATGACAACCCACTCCAGTGTTCTTGTCTGGAGAATCCCAGGGGTGGGGGAACCTAGTGGGTTGCTGTCTATGGGGTCGCACAGAGTTGGATACGACTGAAGCGACTTAGCTGTAGCAGCAGCCTATTTACTGGCAAAGAGGAGCTGAGAAAATGGAGATTTAGAAATTGGTTTCAGGACTTAAATGCAACAACTTAATGTTAGTGATTAGAAAAAGTAAGTGAGATACAGTCATTTTACAAACAAAATATCAGACTTATCCAACTGTTTTTAGACTTAAAAAAATGTATGTTCTGTTCTATTTACTATTTTCCCATATCATGTCTGTGTACTAAAGGCCTTTTTTTTTTTTTAAACAAAACTTTTGTTCCTAGTGGTTATAAACAGAACATAGGTGTTGAAATTGTTTTTTTTTTTTTTTTTTAATTTTTCTGTTTAAATCTTCATTGTGGAACTTCTCTTGGGGTCTAGTGGTTAGGACTTTGCGTTCCATGCAGGAGGTGCGGGTTCGATCCCTGGGTCAAGAGCTAAGATCCCATATGTCTCATGGCCAAAAAACCAAGACTTAAAACAGAAACAATATTGTAACAAACTCAATGAAGTGAAGTTGCTCAGTCGCGTGGGAATCTTTGCAATCCCATGGACTGTATTCCTACCAGGCTCCTTCCTCCATGGAATTCTCCAGGCAAGAGTACTAGAGTGGGCTGCCATTTCCTTCTTCTAGGGATCGAACCCAGGCCTCCTGCATTACAGGCAGGCTCTTTACCCTCTGAGCCACCAGGGAAGCCCAGCAAATTCAATAAAAGCTTTAAAACATGGTCCACATTAAAAAAAAAAAAGTCTTTAAAAGAAACTTCGTTGTAACATCTCTCTGCCCTTAACTGATGGCTGGTTTTAGTCACATGACTTCAAAAGGTAAAGGAAAAGAAAGATATTTTTAGTCTACTCCTTCTAGAATAATCCATGGTGGAGTTTTTAACTGGCACTTGGTAGCTATAATAACCCTCCTCTTTCAGTCATGCTAAGGTCAACGAAGTCCCTTTGAACAGCAGACATGTTTACAGGCATCATCTGAAATAAGGGCTGGTTCTTTTCAATATCATTTAAGAATTCATACATCTGCTAAGAGGCCAACAGCCCATAAAAGTACTAGGTGAGGAATGTCTCAGGATTTCCCTGCGTCAAGTTAGTGAATTAATGTACCTTAACTCTATGAAGTTTCCAAACATGGCAAGTTTGGAAGAGCTGGCTGAAAGTGGTGTAACTAACAGCTAAAGGTTGGCTATATTTAAGTTGTCCAAAAGTCTTTCATTTTTTATGAGAGAGACAGAACCAGGTTCTAGTCTGAGCCCTGGTACCAGTGAGTGGTAATGACCCAGAAAGTTAATTAACTTCTCTAGGACTTTATTTTCCAATCTGTAGAATGGGTTTGGCCTAGTAGATACAAACGGTTATTTCCACAGTTATTAAGAAAATGTGTTATACTTTCACATCCTGTACTGTGATGTTCTGCACAGCAGGGCAACACAAAGTGAGAACCTTACAGTTAGAGATTAAAAATCAACCTAATTTCATACTTACTTAGAAACAAACATTTTTTCCCCCCTAAAGCTTATCCTATAATAAGATTTTCATGTGCTTTTCTTTTTCTTAAATTAATCTAGCTATATTCCTGAGTACCTTCATATATTATTGTTTTTCTTTACTGGGTTATGAACACTATAAGTTCATACACCGCCTATTTCAGAAATATTTACTTGGCCATTGATCCTATCTACCTTCAATGTGAGCATAGATTATCTGCTGCTGCTACTGCTGCTAAGTCGCTTCAGTTGTGTCCGACTCTGTGCGACCCCAAAAATGGCAGCCCACCAGGCTCCCCCGTCCCTGGGATTCTCCAGGCAAGAACACTGGAGTGGGTTGCCATTTCCTTCTCCAATGCACGAAAGTGAAAAGTGAAAAGTGAAAGTGAAGTCGCTCAGTCGTGTCAGACTTGTAGTGACCCCATGGACTGCAGCCCACCAGGCTCCTCCGTCCATGGGATTTTCCAGGCAAGAGGACTGGAGTGGGCTGCCATTGCCTTCTCCACTTCTTGGCAAAACAATGGCCCATTCAACCAGGTTAGTTAAAATAACAATGATAAAATGACTGACTTACCAATTATTTTTATTTCTCAACTAGTTGTTTTGGTGTGTAGACATACAGCTTGATCTTTTGTTAGAGATTATGCCCATTTTTGGCAGAAAATGCCAATGTTACAAAGCCATAAAAACACCTAAGATGTTCTTATAAAGGTTGCATAATCTCTCTCTGGTTGCACCCTTTCTGATTTCTTGATAGACTGATCAGTTAAATTGGCTGAGAGCCCATGCTTTTAGCCACACCCCATGGTACTCATCTTGCTTCTAAAAATACCATCTTCTTTGTACTTTGAGCAGAGACCATGTTGTCAAAGCAAGGTTGTGTCTTAAAGAGTAACACTCTGAACATCAAGTTCAAGGTTACCAAGTGCTTCACACCTCTTGAGTGGAATCTTAAACTTAAAAAAAAATTTTTTTTAGAGTGGTTTTAGGTTCATAGCAAAACTGATAGAGAAAAAAGAGACTTCCTGTATATTTGCATCCCACACATCCATACATCTGTGATCAGGTTTCTCCACCAGAGTTATATGTTTGTTACAATTGATGATCCTATATGGAGTGATCATAATTATCGAAGGGGCTTCCCAGGTGGCACAGTTGATAAAGAATCCGCCTGCAATGTAGGAGATGTGGGTTGGATCCTTGGATCAGAGAGATTCCCCCAGGAGGAGGAAATGGCAACCCACTCCAGTATTCTTGCCTGGGAAATCCCATGGACAGAGGAGCCTGGCAGGCTACAGCCCATGGGGTTGCAAAGAGCTGGACACAACTGAGCACGCATGAATGCAATTATCCATAGGGTTTACCTCTTTGTGTGGTATAGCCTATGGGTTTGGACAAATGTATAACGATGTGTATCCATCATTAGAATTTTAGCCAGAGTATATATTTATTTTTTGCTGTGCCGGGTCTTTGTTGCTGCGAGCTGGCTTTCCCTAGTTGTGGCAAGTGGCAATAAATTTTGACACACTGGCTTCTCATTGTGGTGGCTTCTCTTGTGGAGCTCAGGATCTAAGTGCACGGGCTTCAGTAGTTGTGACATGTGAGCTTAGCGCCCTTGTGGCATGTGGAATACTCCTGGACCAGGGATCGAGCCGGTGTCCCCTGTGTCGGCAAGCAGATTCCCAACCACACTGGACCGCAGGGAAGTCCAATCCAGAGGATTATCACTGCCCTAGAAATCATCTGTGTTCCACTTCTTCATCCCCTAATCCAAGCCTCCAGCCCCTGGTGATCACTGAACTTTTTTAGTGTCTTCATAGTTATGCCTTTTCCAGAAAGTCCTACAGTTGGGATCACACTGTATGTAGCCTTTTCAGATTGGCTTCTTTCACACAGTAATATGCATTTAAGCTTCTTCTATGCCTTTTCATGGCTTAATGGCTCATTTCTTTTTAGTGCTGACTAATACTACATTATCTGGCTGTATCACAGTTTATTATTCAACCTCCAAAGGACATCTTGGTTGCTTCCAAACTTTAGCAAATATGAATAAAGTTGTTATAAATATTCATGAACATGCTTTTGTGTGGACATATATCTTCATCTCCTTTGCATAAACATCAAGAAGCATGATTACTGGAGAAGACTCTTGAGAGTCCTTTGGACAGCGAGGAGATCAAAACAGTCAATCCTAAAGGAAATCAACCCTGAATATTCATTGGAAAGACTGATGCTGAAGCTGAAGCTCCAATACTTTGGCCACCTGATGTAAAGAACTGACTTACTGGAAGAGACCCTGATACTGGGAAAGACTGAAGGGAGAAGGAGAAGGGGATGAAAGAGGATGAGATGGTTGGATGGCATCACTAACTTGATGGACATGAGTTTGAGCAAGTTCCGGGAGATGGTAAAGGAAGCTTGGTGTGCTGCAGTCCATGGAGTCTCAATGAGTCATATACAACCTAGTGAATGAACAACAGCAACAGTAAGAGTATGTTTAGCTTTGTGAGAGCCCACCAAACTGTCTTCCAAATTTTGCATTCCCACGAGCAATGTATGAGAGTTCGTCCTGTTTCATGTCCTTGGCAGCACTTGGAATTATCAGTGTTTCACAGTGTGGCTATCCTAGAGTATTAAACTTTTAAAAAGGTGACGTGGCTGTTAGAAATTTCCAAGTACAATTTCGGCTGAGTGTCCTTCATGCCAAGAAACAGGTTTGTGCTCTCAAGTTTCTTGAAAAAGACTCTGGAGGCAGGCACCTCTGACCTTGAGAAAGTTAGTTCAACTTTCTTTGCCTCAATTTTTCCTCTTTTGGAAAATGAGACAATAACCGTATCTTCTTTATAAGCTCTTGTGAGAGTATGTGTGTGGAACAGTGCTTGGCATGTATAAAACACAATATGTGCTCAGTTGCTTCAGTCATGTCCAACTCATTGCAACGCTACAGACTGTAACCTGCCGGGCTCCTCTATCCATGGGATTCTCCAGGCAAGAATACTGGAATGGGTTGTCATGCCCTCCTCCAGGGGATCTTCCTGACCCAGGAATCGAACCCTTGTCTCCTGCCTCTCCTCTCCTACATTGCAGGCAGATTCTTTATCCACTGAGCCACCTGGGAAGGATATATATATATATATATATATATATATATATACACACACACACACACACATATATACACACACACACACTTATAGCTGACTACTTTGTTGTACAGCAGAAATTAATACACTATTGTAAAGCAATTATACTCCAATTAAAAAATAAAGTTCTAAGGAACAGGGCAGGAATATTCTTACCCTCCCCTGACAGCGGGAAGAGGGACCAAATTTTATTTATTTAAATTGAAGTACAGTCGATTTACAATGTGATAGTTTCTGGTATACTGCAAAGTGATTCAGTATATGCATATTCTTCTTCAGATTCTTTTCCATTCTGGGTTATCACAAAGTATTGAATATAGTTCCTGGTATTATGCAGTAGGGCTTCATTGTTTATTTTCTACATGGTAGTGTGTACGTGTTAATCCCAAGCTCCTAGTTTACCCCTTCACCTATCCTTTCCTTTGGTAACTGGAGTCTGTTTCTGTTTTGTAAGTTCATTTGTATCATTTTTTAAGATTCCACTTATAAGTGGGGCTTCCCTGGTGGCTCAGTGGTAAAGAATTCACCGGCCACACAGGAGATGTGGATTTGATTCCCTGGGTCCGGAAGATCCCCTGGAGAAGGAAATGGCAGCCCACTCCAGTATTCTTGCCGGGAGAATCCCATGGACAGAGGAGGCTGACGGACTATAGTCCATAGGGTTGGAAAGAGTCAGACACGAGTGAAGTGACTGAGCATATACACGCTTTCTTCCAGAAGCAGAGTATCCTTCTGCTATCCTTGTCTAGAGGAATTTTCTCTCCAAAGTTTTCAGAATTACAGAACATGAAAATTTATTTTAAACCAGTATTGCTGTAGCAGTACTGTGACTGCGGAAAGTTATTTTGTTTTCATTTTTGGACATTTCCTTTGACAGTTAAATACAATTGTGCCTGTGTGTTTACATGCGTGTGTGTGCTCAGTCGCTCAGTTGTGTCTGACTCTTTGCAACCCCGTGGACTGTAGCCCACCAGGCTCCTCTGTCCATGGAACTCTCCGGGCAAGAATAATGGAGTGGGTTGCCATTTCCTTCTCCAGGGGATCTTCCCGACCCAGGGATGGAACCTGCATCTCCTGTGTCACTTACGTTGGCAGGCAATAATTCTTTAGCACTGCACCATCCGAGAAGCCTCGTGTTTACCCAGGGTCACCCAAAGTAAGCTAATGTGTATCTTCACCATTACTCATGGTCTGGGAGATTTGAAAGCTGATCTGTGCAAACTGCAACAACTCCCATATAGACTCGGAGAAGCCGTGCAGCGGGGTCTGCGCCAGCATGGTTACCGGTGTGGACAGTGGGGCTCAGCGAGGCTCAGTAAGGCGACCACAGTCACAGGGTCAGAAAGACTGCCTGGGCTTCCCCGTCTGGGTCTCGCAGCTTAGGACTGGACTCCGCTTCCCCATAAGGCTTTCCTCCCCAGGCTGCAGCAACTCCGCGTATCTGAGCATTACTTCCAGTTCATCTCCTCCCCCTCCTCTTCCTTTCTGAAAGCGTCAGCCACACCTGTAGGCTCCACGGCCACAATACACCAGACAGATCCTTTTGGCAGTGTCTGTCCAACCCCCTTACTACAGGTTAAAGGCATCTAAGAATTTCTCTTTTTGGGGCTGCACCTAGGGGAGCATGTGGGATCCTTGTTCCCTAATCAGGGATTGAATCCATGCCCCCTGCATTGGAAGCGCAGAATCTTAACCACTGGAGGGCCAGGGAATTCGCCTCATCTGGATGCACTGCTACACGTGATTTTTGACTATACCCTGCCGCCTTCTATTCTCTACTCCTTTTGAATCTTTTCTGCATGGAGCAGCCAGGGCGATCATTTTAATGGGCTTGAAGCCTTCCAGTGGCTTCTCTTCCCACTGACTCGAACACCCCCACGTGTGGACTTTGCAGCCGTGCCTGGCGCTCAGACCTCTGTCCTCCCTGCCGTTCTTAACTCCTGACAATGGGACTTATTCCTGCTCTTCAGGGTTGTTGAGAAGCTTCCCTCCCTCAGGGGTTTTTGTACCAGCTCTTTCATCCTTCTGGAATTCTCTAACTCCGTAGAACTTCATAGAGCTAGATTAAATCTTGAGATTAGCTCTAGCCAATCTTCCCTGCAAGGAAGCTTCCCTGGTAGCTTAGATGGTCAAGAATCTGCCCACAATATGGGAGACCTGGGTTCGATCCCTGGCCGAGAAGATCCCCTGGGAAAGGGAATGGCTACTCACTCCAGTAGTCTTGCCTGGAAAATTCGACAGGCAGAGGAGCCTGGTGGGCTACAGTCTATGGGGTCACAAAGAGTTGGACACGACTGAGTGACTAACACACTAGCCAATCTAAAAGATCACCTCTTTTCAGACTGCCCCAAATAAACCAGGTTTTCAGACACTTTCTATCATATTATCCTATTTGCATTCCTAATAAACATAGCTTATCTATTTTATAAGCCATCCTTATTTAATATAAAAATACTCTTATAAAGTATATAAAAATACTCTTTTTAAAAAACAAAAACCTATTTTCTGTTGAGCTTCTTCATATTAGCACGTATGGTAGTGAGCAAGCCTTGCTTATCTTGCCCTTTTCTGCGTTCTCAGTACCCAGCAACGCTTGTGAATGAACGCGGGGTGATGTTAGGTCTCGTTTTTTCCTATTTCGTAACATCATGCTTTCTCGTTATCGTCCCGCTTGCTGAAACGACAGGCGTTCACCCCACGGTGAGGAATGCAGACTCTGAAGGGCGAGAGATAAACACAGCTCAGCTCCAGGCTTGGCTACTCACTAGCTGGGGAGTTTCAGACAAGGGAGTTCCTCAGCGTCCGCCTCTGTAACATAAAGCTGAGAGTTGTGTCCATCTCCTGGTGGAGACAATTAAATTGAGACAATTAAACATGTAAACACAGTAACAATGATAAAATACAGAGTACCCTGCCTGCCACATTGTAAGCATCCTATCAGTGCCAGCTGTTCTTACTGTAGGATGAGTATATACATTATTTAGGTCGAAGAGTTTTGTTATATATAAAAAACCATTACATTTATATGCGTTTATTGCTTATTATATACATCTACATTATAGATGTAGTGTTAGCTATTTAAAAATAATTATTCTATTGTTTGATAAAGTAGCGAATAGAAAGTGTTACATGATGTGTGAAATACCATAAATATAGATGCCAGCCTCTCTTTTCTCAGCCGGCTCTCATACAACATTCAGATGGATCCCTCCTGGCGCCCTCGCGCGCTCCCTACTTCCCTCCCTTCTCCCTTCCCTCTCTCCCTGCCTCTCTCTATTTCGAGTAGGTTTTATTTATTTATAGTAAGAACCCCCAACATGAGATCTACCCACTTAACGTTTATTGAAGTGCACAACACAGCAGGGTTAACTACAGGCACCTCGTTGTACAGTGAACATCTAGAACTTACTCATCTTGTATGACAGAAACTTTTTATGGACTAAGTTTTGATGAAGTAAACAGCAACGGCAGAACATGCAGCTACGACAAATGTCCTGAAGGTGGCAGCAGAGGACTGAGGTTTGGAAAAAGGTTTGGAAAAAAAAAAAAAAAATCTGTAAAGAATCTCTGCCTGTAACGCGCAGGAGACGGGGATTCGATTCCTGGGTCGGGAAGATCCCCTGGAAAAGGGAACGGTAACCCCCCTCCGTATTCTTGCCTGGAGAATTCCATGGACAGAGGAGCCTGGTGGGCTGCAGTCCATGGGGTTACAAAGTCAGACAGGACTAAGCGACTAACACCTCACCAGCGTCCTTGCAGACGCCCTATGTGATTTGAAGGGGTGAGAAAGGTTATCCTATGGGTCTCTTCTTGTATCTTAAAATTCCCTTTCATTATCACTGCTGGGAAGGGATGTGTCATGGTATTGCAGGAAGCTTCTCTAAATGCAAATGATATCCTGGAACAGGGAGCTTGCTATTATTCATCAAAACCTCAGGCAAAAATGAGAGCACCTGTGTATCAACAGGACGGAATGAAGTGGACCTGGCGGTGGAGGTGAGATTGGGGCAGGAAGAAAAGGGCGTGGGTTTGGGGGCGCCCCAGGACACCTTGATCTGCAGGGAGGAGCACAGCCAGGGAAAGCCCGAGCTAAACCATTTAAATGGTGGGGCCAGAGCAGTCCTCTCCTGTCTGGGTCTAAGGTTTGAGCCCTTGGAACATCATCATCCATCAAGTTTAAATAAATTTAGATTCCAAAATGTCTATATGTATAGAATAGATTCTCAGTATCTTCTAGGGATCAGGTTAGCAATAAAATGGATAAAAAGAGGCCAGGAATTCTGTCAAGGGTTCAGAGACTCTCTGAAATTAAATGTGAAGTACTTCGTATCTACCACCAGAGGGCAGTATTACCCCATCAAATGTTTACACCCTAAGGTTCCCTCTTGCAAGCTAAGCGGACCGCCTACAACTACACGTGTTTCCCATTTGTATCAGTAATTGAAATTTGCTTATAAGCAGCAATTCTGCCTGCAATGCAGGAGACCCGGGTTCGATTCCTGGGTCAGGAAGATCCCCTGGAGAAGGAAATGGCAACCCACTCCAATATTCTTGCCTGGAGAATTCCATGGACAGAGGAGCCTGTCAAGCTACAGTCTGAGGAGTTGCAAGAGTCAGACACGACTGAGCAGCTAAACTGCTACTACTATAAGGAGCAATTTATTCTTTATTTGCATTTTTCCCATAAATAACAAATACTTTTTTTTTTTTGTTGTTGTTGTTGCTAATACTGACTGCTTTAGATATACTTCAGTTATTATTTGGGATTATTAGATGAGCACCTAAAGGTGGTATTGTCTGTGACTCCAGGCATTTTGATTCAAAATTGTGAGAAAAAAAAAAACAAAAAACAACTAAGCAGCATGTGAATTGACATATGAAACCCTCCTAGCCAGAATATACCAACTGCTGTTGATTGCAAGACAAAACAACATAGAACTTGTTCAGTTGGTAATTTACTCTTCCTGATTTGCATCTATGGCTTTTTCCTAGTAGGATAAAGCAAAATGGTTGCAACATATAGTTCATATGGTTTACACATTCAAAGCCATTTTTGTATTAATGCATTTGGTGGTTGAGAGTTTGCAAAGGCGATTATCAAACAAGATAGTACATGGAGACAATCTGGTCCAAGCCTTACACACAGCAGAGATGGTAAAGACACAGAGGCTGCTGCTCCGTTAATGAAGCGATATGAGTGGTTAGGGGACAGCTACAACAGGCCTTGGCTAGGGTGGTACAGAAGCAGCCAAACAGTGACACACTCTGCTGATGCTTTAGGAGATGCATGACAGGGTGAGCTGTCTGCTAGGCATCCTCAGATCACTGTATCAGTGCAGGAAAAAGAGCGAAACTTCCTATCTTCAAGAGACACTGCAGACCACAGTGTTCAGCAAGGAACCATTAACACCTTTTGAGAATAGCAGATCCATACTTTTCTCGTTGCTGGATTTGGATTTAAATCCCCCGGGCAAAGTTAAAAGCATACTTCTGGGGCAGTTTTTGCTGGGATCTGCTGAGTGTCTGGTTTCCTGGACAGCTTCAGAGTGATAGAACATTTGGTAGACATAGTGACATTGGGGGCTTCCCTTGTGGCTCAGTCGGTAAAGAATCTGACTGCAATGCAGGAATCTGCTTTCAATGCTGGAGACCTGGGTTCTTTTCGTGGGTTGGGAAGATCCCCTGGAGAAGGAAATGGCAACCCATTCAAGTATTCTTGCCTGGAAAACCCCATGGACAGAGGAGCCTGGAGGGCTGCAGTCCATGGTGTTGCAAGAGTCGGACATGACTTAGTGACTAAACCATAGTGACATTACAGCTTCAAGACACTATTGGGCCCTAAAGGGCATACGTAACAGGCAAAGATGAGTGGCCTTAATGCCTGGGATCATTCAATTTTCCCCATCTCCTCTTGTTTTAGACTTCTTCTTTCCCCTAGTAGGCGTACGTGGGGCCAATTCCTTAAGTAAGATCTCTTGTTTGGACCAGTTTAGACTCTGGTCCAAAGACAAGCTTTTCTCTTCCTTCCTTCCTTCCTTGCTTCCTCATCTTGCTCCTTCCCTCCCTTTCTTCCTTCCAAGCATCCTAATGCCTTGTTACTTATTGTAGTCTATTCATTTTCGATCCAGACATTAGAAGCAAGTATTTTATTTAACGTATTTCCCGTTACAGACTGAATTGTATCCCCTCTTTCCACATAGATGTTGAAGTCCTTGCCTGAAGTAACTCAGAATGTACCTGTATTTGGAGATAGGTCTCTCAAGAGGTGAGTGAGGGCTCAGTCGCTTCAGTCGTGTCCGACTCTTTGCGACCCCGTGGACTGTAGCCCGCCAGGGTCCTCTGCCCATGGGATTCTCCAGGCAAGAATACTGGAGTGAGTTCTTTCAACAGGTTATTTATGTTATGTTCGTTGCTCAGTGGTGTCTGACTCTTTGCAACCCCATGGACTATCACCCGCCAGGCTCCTCTGTCCATAGGATTTTCCAGGCAAGAATACCGGAGTGGGTTGCCCTTTCTTTCTCCAGGGGATTAACTAAGGTTAAATGAGATCATCAAGGTGGCCCTAATCTAATGCTTGGTGTCCTTATCAGGAGACATTAACATGCAGACACACAGGGCAGAGACCATGTGGAGAAATGGAGAAGGTGGCCATCCACAAGCAAAGGAGAGAGGCCTCAGAGAAAACCACACTTGCTGGCATTTTGATCTTGGGGTTCCAGCCTCCAGAACTGTAGGACAATGATTTTCTGTGGTTTACGAGGCTCTAGTCTGTTGTATTTCATTACAGCAGCCCTGGCAGGAATTCTTCCCCTTAGAATATGTGAAAATAACAGAATAGTTCTGGAATTTGTGCCTCATTCTTGCTCAGGAACCATGCTAATCATCTCTATATCAATCTAATTTTAGCAGACGTGCTACCAAGGCTAGCCCTTCGCATGGATTTCTTAACGCCCTAATTTACCAAAGCTTTAAAACCTGGGCTTTCCTGGAGTTCGGGTCTCACGCCTTCTGTTGCCACATCCCAGCGTTGCTGCCCGCTTGGCATTTGATGCGTGTGAGGAGACGCCGCGTCACAGCATTTCTGAGCAGTTTCAGGGCCCTCCCCCCACTCGGTACAGCACGTTCATTCACTTTCATATTTACCATCACCATGAGCACAAAAGCATCATCCAAAATTGAAACGCTCTTAGAAATGGCGGCATGTGGGTGGGGAGGAACTGGGGACTGACTAGAGAGAGAAAGTTGGTCGAAACCTTTGTTTCACTGCTGCTGTGGGCAAAACGTTTCTCCGTCAAGAGAACGGCCACGTGTCTACAGAGCTCATTAAATTTCCCGTGTTTGGGTGAAAATATTGAAGTAAAGTACTGCAGATGGCAGCATGACATTACAGATGATGATTCTGGAGCAAAGTCACAGCGTCCTTGTCCCACTTTCCTTTTTTTTTTTTTTTTTTTCTCCTAGTGGGTAAGTTACTGGAACCTTTTAAAAAATAATTATTTATGGTGAAAACTTGGACAGGCAATTATGCCTGTTTTTCAAGTTCACTTCCATGGCCTGCAACAGCAACGCACCAGTCAGCAACATCCCCTTGAAAAGCCTCCAGGCAAATACATTGTTATCTAGCTCCCCACTCAGAGAATCCCAAGGTTAGATTTCAACCTATTTTGAAATTAAACTTCAGAGATGTGCTCAACCTTCTCTCAAGTTCCTAAAGATAAGTTTACCCAATGTTAACAAAGAAATAATTTTTCTCAGAACCTAGGGCACCAATGCTATGTGAGAGCCCCCTCTTAGGCTGACCCACACGTGCTACTCTGTAACAGACCTGCAGACATGCTTCAGTTTCCCCCCATTCATTTTTAACCAGAAAAAATGAGTGCTTTGGGAACTCCAGGGATGTCTGTTTTCAGCAAAATCTCTAAAACTCTAAACACCAGGTCAGCAAACGTATTCTCTTCAGGTTCAGGCAGTAAATATTTCCTGCTCTCTGGGCCACACGGCCTCCATCACAGCTCTGCCTTGTACCCAAGGGCAGCCACAGGCAGTGTGTCTACCAACTACGGTGGCCCTGTTCCAATAAAACTTTATTTATAAAAGCAGGCAGGCAGATTTGGCTCTAGGTAACTTGCCAACATCTGCTCTAAACCTGGGCTTGCCGATCCGCTGAGGAGGCCTCCCTGTGTTGTTTGAACTCTTGTGGACATTTTACCCTCCCTCCTGCTTTTTTTTTTTTTGTCTTCTCACTTAAAGGCTGCTATGATTCACATGTATTTCAAGCATGACCTGTATCTTTTTTTTTTTGGAGGTAAAATGTTGAGCTTGACATTGGAGACATATTCAATTACAGTGTTAGCCTGACTATGTTTCGTTCTTTCTGATTTCTTCCCATGAGGTCCATGTGGCCCGGGTTCAATCTTAGGAATAAGGGTTTGGATTTGGGACCGTGCTTGTTTTGAAACTGGCCCAGTAAGGATGAAGGTAATGGAGCAAATGCTATTCATGTCTCCTGAGGTAATGCATGTGCCAGTAGGCAGACAATCAGCTTCGGTAGCCATTTACATTGGTAATTATATGAGGAGGTCACATAAACATGTTTATGAAGAGCACCCTGGACATAACAAAATGCATTAAGCAATTTTCAAAAAGGTGATGTGTTTATTAATATGCTTATTAACAGTCCTTCATAGCTCAGTTGGTAAAGAATCTGCCTGCAAGGCAGGAGACCCCGGTTCTATTCCTGGGTGGGGAAGATTCACTGGAGAAGCGATAGGCTACCCACTCCAGTATTCTTGGGCTTCGCTGGTAGCTTAGCTGATAAAGAATCCACCTGCAATGTGGGAGACCTGGGTTCAATCCTTGGGTTGGGCAGATCCCCTGGAGAAGGGAAAGGCTACCCACTCCAGAATTCTGGCCTGGAGAATTCCAAGGATTGTATAGTCCATGGGGTGGCAAAGAGTCAGACATGACTAGTGACTTTCACTTCCATTTTATCAACAGTCAGTTTCCACAGATGCTGAATCCACACGTCGTTCACTCAAAGTCAGTGTCTAAACTCTGGTGGAAGATGGTCCAAATGTCCATAATGGTGATGAGTCTGTGGGAATCAGCAAACATGATCTCCTCAAGGCTACCTTAAGGCAGACCTGACCCCTGATTGGCCCTAGACTGTTCTCCTTCTTGAAAGGATTCTCTTAAAGGGGATTGGGCTGCTAGGCTGTTTCCCATATGTCTAGGCTGCAGCAGACCCCAGCAGAGTAAAGCAAATCATTTCCAGGAACTTTTTTCTGGGGCAGGTATATATGCAAGGATGTTTTTGATAGCTTCTGGCCTCATTTTAATGCTAAGCTTATAAGAGCATTATAGAAGTGATGACCTTGAACGTGAAGCTGAAGCTGGCCAAGAATATCTCTTCTGTCACATAAAGTCCACTCACACACACTTGATACACTTTGTATGGATTAATTTAAGAGTAAACTCCATCATCCACATGTGGACTATGGTACTTGTGGGCTGAAGAGTGGGCGGGAATCTGTGGTTGGCCTTCACATCTTGACCTGCAGTCACTTGAATTCCTGCTTTGTGTCAGGTCTCATAGGAAAGTAAAGACATTCCAGAGGCTTACCTGTACAATAAAGGACTTTGTTTATTTTTGTCTTTCTTGCCAGTTTGGAAATCTTACTACGTGGGCTGAGCTGCAGAAATAGAGCAAACTACATAGAGCAACCTGCTTCATGGAACAGTCTTGGGAAGTGTGGTTACTGGGATACAGATAGGCATTTAGGTGGGGGGAATTTCCACGATAAATATACTCAAAGGACCACAGAAGTGAATCCACATGAAAAACATACATTGGGTGCTTGGAGACTGTGCTTTTTATAGACAGGCTGTATAAAACCGTGTCAAGGAAACTCTCTAGGGGGAGACATGAGAATTTGTTCAATGCATTGGGATAGAAAGTTCTGCTAAACTTGTTTTAATTATTGGCTGAAACTTGATGGAAAGAGAAAAAAAATCCTCCAGGTGATACAAAGTAGACCTTTTTCCTTCATGCTCCACAGAAGTTTCTTGAAATATTTTCCATCTCCACCCTGATTTGGCAAGCTTTGAATATGTGTATTCAGTGTGTACCTAAACCTCTTAGATCCTTGGACTGTGCTGTTCAATATGGTAGCCACTAGCCCAGGTTTCACTTGAAATGGGGCCACTGAGATTAAGGAACTCAATTGTTAATTCTATTGAACTCTAGTTACTTCTACTGAATTTCAACGTGTGGCTGTTGGTCATTTTATTATGACATCACAGATAAAGAACATTTCCATTCATTGCAGAACATTCTCCTTAGACCACTTCTAGAGTGTGACAGGTCAATTTCTTTGTGCATGAAATTGTTTTTCATATTGAAGATTTTGTTTTCTACCAACTGGCAAAGTTTAAAAAAGAATGCTATGGAGAAGACAACTTAACTCTTAAGGTTTTGTTAAAACCTTCTTAACATTTGCCCAAACCTCTTCCTCCCGCTCTCCCATTCTGAGTAATTCTGTTTTTTCCTGTATGTAGCATTATATATTTAGTTCTTTCTAATGTAGCTAAATACAAATATACCAATTTCAGGAAACACTTCTTTAATTAGTTGTACTTGAAATGTCCTCGTGGATCCTTCCTGTAATAACTGAGAGAGCCATTCCCTATTCCCAGTGGGAAAAATGAAAAAGAGAAAGACCTGTTTTCTTCATTTACACCAAACAGGAAAACGCTGTGGTTTAGCAATGGATAATTAAGTGGGAGGAAGCTTCTTAGGTCTTTAAAATGGAGTAACAAAACACGTATGTCAACTTACCTTGCTCCTCTTCCTAATTTCTCCAAAGAGTATCTGTGAATACCTAATTTAGGCTTTTTTTTTTTTTTTTTTTGGTGGGGGGTGGTGTCTCACTTTAAGTACACATTAGCTTCAGGAAAAAGAGATCTTATTTTTTAATCATGGTTTACAACCTAATGTGGCATATTTCAGAATGTAGCTGATGTTCTCAAAAAGGTCATGTACCAGCAAAATGGTCATTTTCTGATATTGTTATCAAGAAAAACGAATGGAAATCAAGATACATTAAAATTACTAAGATCCAAGATTCCTGAGGGCTCGGATCTTGTATGTTTTGTCCCCAGGGTAAACCCAGGTGCGCCCCTGCCCCTGCTCCCTGTGCTTGTGCTGCTGGGGGCTTCTATGCCCCTTAAATGTGAGAGTCAGCTTCTGTAATGTTATCGGGTAAGAAGTGTTTCCCAGGTGGCTCAGTGGTAAACAATCTGCCTGCCAGTGCTGGAGACACGGGGTCGATCCCTGAGTCGGGAAGATCTCCTGGAGGGGGACATGGGTGCCCACTCCAGTATTCTTGCCTGGGAAATCTCATGGACAGAGGAGCCTGGCGGGGACTATAGTCCATGGGGTCATAAAGAGCTGGACACGACTTAATGACCAAACGTCAACAGCAGGGTAAGAACTGCTGAATGTTGGGGATCAGGGTTATTGCTGAGTGATTTGTCTAGGTCCTAAGCCCTCCTGTTTTGGGGACAAGGCAGCAACTTGGGGTGAGTAGCCCAGACTCCTGGTGTCTCCATGTAACTGCTTCCTCTGTTGGAGAAGGGTTTCTCGAAGGCAGACCCAACGTCAGAGATGGACAGACTTAACTGCACCAACTGGCACTTACACTTTATACTCAATTTTTTTTTCATTTCAGATTTATTGACCTATGATTGACATACAGTGCTGTATCAGTTTAAGATGTCCAGCAAAACGATTTGACTCAGATACATCATAAAGCAATGATCACCACAAGTTCAGTGAACATCCATCATCTCATACAGATACAAAATTAAAGAAAGAGAACAATTTTTTCTGTGTGGTGAAAACTCTTAGGATTTACTGTCTTAATGACTTTCATATATGACATGGAAGAGTGCTCATCTTTCTGATGGATGCGAAATAGGATGAGAGTGAGAGGGGAGTCTTCCCTAGCTTTATATCAACCACCAGTTTCCCCTTCCTTCCCTATTTTGTGTCATCCTTGCACTGTCAGAAAAATATGTCAGAAACATTTGCTTCGCTTGCTGACTCGATCAGTCATGTCTGATGCTTTGTGACCCCACGGACTGTAGCCCGCCAGGTTCCTCTGTCAATGGGATTCTCTAGGCACGAACCCTGGAGTGGGTTGCCATTTCCTTCTCCAGGGGATCTTTCCCACCCAGGGACTGAACCCACATCTCCTGTGTCTCCTGCCTCTCAGGCAGATTCTTTACCCACTGAGCCATTGAGGAACATAGTGAAAGTGAAAGAAAGTGAAGTCGCTCAGTCGTGTCTGACTCTTTGTGACCCCATGGACTGTAGCCCACCAGGCTTCTCCATCCATGGAATTTTCCAGGCATGAGTACTGGAGTGGGTTGCCATTTCCTTCTCCAGGGGATCTTCCCGACCCAGGGATTGAACCCGGGTCTCCTGCATTGTAGGCAGACACTTGACTATCGGAGCTACCAGGGAATCTCCCCACTAAAAGATTGCCAACACCTTTCCCAAATAATAGTGATCAACATACTTAATAGACTTCAGCTGTCTATTTTGGGAGCCCTGGCAACAAATCTAACTAAAAAAGAAGTCAAATTTTTAAAAAGAAACACTGCTTTATTGCTTAAATGTGGAAATAATACAGACCACCAGCTAAGCTAATAGTTTTTTGAGAAAGTTGAACACGCACATAAATGAAAGGTGACAAAATGGATTCATGCGTAAAAAGGGGCCCCAATTTGCTGGCAAATCATTGCTACTCGGAGCTCTCCACTCATAAATAACAATGATCTGAAGAAGCTACAAAGCAATCTGCAAACCCTGTAATAATGCTGCTGCTGCTGCTGCTGCTAAGTCGCTTCAGTTGTGTCTGACTCTGTGCAACCCCATAGACGGCAGCCCACTGGGCTCCCCCGTCCCTGGGATTCTCCGGGCAAGAACACTAGAGTGGGTTGCCATTTCCTTCTCCAATGCATACAAGTGAAAAGTGAAAGTGAAGTCAATCAGTCGTGTCCAACTCCTAGTGACCCCATGGACTGCAGCCCACCAGGCCCGCCGTCCATGGGATTTTCCAGGCAAGAGTACTGGAGTGGGGTGCCATTGCCTTCTCCTATCTCCAAATGAATGAAAGCACAGTGCAGTTCACTTTTCTGAGTCTTTCTCCAGCCTGCTCTTTCTCTTTTTTTTAAAACTGAAAATTTTATTTTTTATTGGGGTAGTGGTGGTTTAGTTGCTAAGTCATGTCTGACTCTTTGCAACCCCATGGACTGTAGCCCACCAGACTCCTCTGTCCATGGGATTCTCCAGGGGAGTTTACTGGAGTGGGTTGCCATTTCCTTCTCCAGAGGCTCTTCCCAACCCAGCTGATTAACAACGTTGCAATGGTTTCAGGGGGACAGTGAAGGGACTCAGCCGTACATATACATGTATCCATTCTCCCCCAAACTCCCCTTTCATCAAGGCTGCCATATAACATTGAGCAGAGTTCCTTGTGGTATTCAGTAGGTTCTTGTTGGTTATCCATTTTAAATACAGCAGTGTGTACCTGTTCTTCCCAAACTCCCTAACTATCCCATCCCCCTATCCTCCCCCTGAACCCCTCCCCTAGCAAACATGTTGTTTTCTAAGTCTGTGAATCTGTTACTGTTTTGTTAATAAGTTAACTTGTGTCATGACTTTTTAGATTTGGCACATAAGGGATGTCATACTGTGTTTCTGCTTCTCTGTCTGACTTGCTTCACTCAGTATGACAATCCCCATGTCCATCCATGCTTCTCCAGCCTGCTCTTAACTGTTTCTCCCTGAGAATGATTCTTTACTTTGAACTTCCCTCTGACTCTTCTTGGATGCTGGGTGTATATTACTGGCTAGACTCCAGTCCACAATGGAGATTTCAGAGTGTTTTGGCAGACCTGGTTTAAGAAGTGATGCAGAATGTGGGACATTTCGCCACTGAGCTGAGTTGTGAGAGTCATAAAGTGATGTATGTACAGAAAGACACAATTCTCAACAGCTGGTGAAAGTTCTTAAAATAAAAATATGTTCCCTATAAGCTTTTATTCTAAAGTTGGTGCAGATTTCCAAGGTGGCCTGGGAATCACACAGTAGCTCGTCTATTTTTTCCTTAACATTCTCTGAACTAATTAAATTCTGAAAAACCATTTAAATGCGAGTAGGCCATGGTTTCAAACTCTCAAAAAATGAAAAAAAAAAAAAAAAGAAATTAAAAAGAGGTTGATATTTGAAATCTTGTTTTCTCTGGCCCTGCCCCTAAAGCCCAGAAACATTTAATAATAAATAGATATAACTCCACTGAGGACAGAAAATCTTTTTTCCCTCCTAAACACTTTGTTTTGTCTTAGTTTTGTGTTAGTTGGGACTCTTGTCTCTCTCTACTTCTGAGATTATGGGTAGCTTCTTCGAAACATTCTCAGCTCCTCAATTTTGCATATGGAAGGGAGATCAACATTTAGAGGATTTTTTTTTTAATAAAGATATGATTTAAAGCTTCGTGAATCTTGAAACATCAGTAAGTGAAAGGAAATCTATCTGCCAGGTTTGACTTTCCCATCTGGACTGGTTGTGGCTTTTATTTCCTCTGCACCTGCCTCTCTCATCCTTTTCTTTGGGAGCAAACACAGTCAGTAGTGTTTCTAGAAAGGATATTAGCATACTCAGGTTTCCAGTTTGGGAACAGCAGTTTCCCCCCGGGTGCCCCCTGAAGCGAGGTGTGAAAGCCTCCTGGTGTTTTATTGCACCGATGAGAGAACAAGAGGCAAAGATAGATTGGTCTATGTGGAGTGGAGTAGCCGGAAAATAAATATGGCTGATCTCCTTCTATGGGCAGGG
The DNA here is from genome assembly GCF_029407905.1 of Bubalus kerabau. Lineage (NCBI taxonomy): Eukaryota > Metazoa > Chordata > Mammalia > Artiodactyla > Bovidae > Bubalus > Bubalus kerabau. Next base: position 53,764,799 of record NC_073625.1, read on the forward strand.
CAGGCCTCCCATTTACTTCCTGCCTGTCCATATTCTCATCCTCAGAATTGGAAATGTACCTGCTTCCCAGGCCACCTCATTACAGCAAGACAGATGGAGGTGTTGCTGCTGGACTCTTTAAACAAGTTTCATGTATGCTGTCTGGGATAGCTTGCAAGAGATGATCTCAACCTTTCACCTCTTCTTGTGTCTTTGCCTCCTTGCAATGTGATATTGCAGTGCTTCCCATCGAAAAGTAGCATCTATTTCCCCACTGTCCACATTTGGGTTGACCTGCCTTGATCTTTAGAATGTGGCAGATGTGAGGATGAGCCAGTGGAGTCTAAGCTTCTGCCTCGGGGCAGGATTGCCAGGTGACCTGCAGTGGCACTCCTCTTGTGTGATCCCCTTGCCTTGACTGCTTTGGGTACCAGTGAGTGTGATTATGTTATACCAGAGAGATTTTGCAGATACAATTGACTTTCCAAAAACAGTTGTCCTCAAGAGGGATATTATCCAGCTAGTCCTGATCTAATAATCACAGTAGCACCCAAAATTGGGGTCTAGAGGTCAGAGATAGAGGAAGTAAGAGATCTGAGGCATGAGAAAGATTTGAATGCCCTTGCTGGGTAGAGTGAACCTTCTAGTAAGGAGTGTGGTAGCTTCTACTTGTTGAGAGCAAACTCTGCCTGATGGCCATCAAGGACACAGAGACCACAGTCCGACAACCATAAGGATCTGAGTTCTACTAACATCAAGGATGAGTTTGGAAGCATCCTTTCCGCCCCCCTGAGTCTCCTTGTTAGTTTTCAGCCTTGTGACGCCCAGAGCTAACAGTCATGTTGTGCTGAACTTCTGATTTACAGAACCACTAGGTAACAAATGATTGTGTTAAGGTGCTCAGTGCGTGGTAATTATTACGAAGCAATAGAAAACTGAGTCTCAACAGGCTCAGTTCTAGTCTCTGCTGGAAGCTTGCCAAGTTCATGAGACCATGCCTGGACTAGCTTGCTGGAGAATGGGAGGCCACCTGGAGCAGAGCTGAGGAGCCCCCACTGACAGCTGGCCAACTTCTAGAAGCAGAGCCATATAACCAACCCATAGTTGATCCCAGGTACCTGAGGACGCTCAGCCAGAGGGAAAACATTCAGCTTATCCTAGTTTAGGTTTCTGTCCTGGAGACTCATGAGTGCTGTGGTCTGATGTCAATGTCCACCCACCCCAGAGTCACGTGTTAAGTCCTAACCCCAGTCCTAACCCCAGGAAGTAGGGTCTTTAGGATGTGAATAGAGCATGGGGGAGAAACCCTCAAGAATGGAATTAGTGCTCTTATTAAGGAGGCTTCAGAGAGATCCCTTAGCCCTCCTACCATATGAGGTTACAATGAAAAGATGGCCATCTATGAACCAGGTCCTTAGCAAATAGCAAATCAGCCTGCTGAAATCTTGGATTTTTCAAAATCCTAAACTGTGAAAAATAAATGCTGATTGTTTATAAGCTGCCTAGTTTGTGGAATTATGTTAGAGCAGCCTGAATGGACTAAGACAATGAACTGTATGAATGATTATTGTTTGGGTCATTGTATTTTGGGATATGGTATGTACACAGTGATGTCTAATTGATACATTGGCTACTCTCATGAGCAGGGAGTATACTTTTTTTTTTTAGGGTGCACTGCCTGGCATGTGAGATCTTATTTTCCTGACCAGGGATCTAACCCATACCCCCTGCAGTGGAATCATGGAGTCTTAACCACTGGACCTCCATGGAAGTCTCAACAGGTACTAATGTCTGTACTTAACATTAACATGTGGAGAAGGCGATGGCACCCCACTCCAGTACTCTTGCCTGGAAAATCCCATGGCTGGAGGAGCCTGGAGGGCTGCAGTCCATGGGGTCGCGAAGAGTCAGACACGACTGAGAGACTTCCCTTTCACTTTTCACTTTCATGCATTGGAGAAGGAAATGGCAACTCACTCCAGTGTTCTTGCCTGGAGAATCCCAGGGATGGCGGAGCCTGGTGGGCTGCCCTCTATGGGTCACACAGAGTCGGACACGACTGAAGTGACTTAGCAGCAGCAGCAGCAGCAACACTAACATGGATATTATTACACTTAGCAAGGATGGAGTGCTGTTGTGCTGAAGATATGAGGCTTTTTTCTATGTGGTGATGAGACCTCATTTCAGTGAGCTCTTCAAGCAACATCTTAGAGCAGATGAAAACAGTGGCGTGATTTTGACCAAGATTATTTCACAGCCCGTGTCAAAATTTCTCATTGCCTGTCTAATTTATGGTAGATCTATGATCAATTTATAAGCATTTGTTATGATCAGGGACTCAGGGTACATGATTCTAACAACTGAATTTTCCACAACTGTTAATATGATTGCAAATTGTAAATATATAAAAATAAAACAAAATCACCTTGCTATTAATAAATTTCTAATAAAACAAAATCACCTTGCTATTAATAAATTTCTGATTATGGTCAAAAGCAGACAGGCTGTGCCAACAATGCAAAAATGTAAAAAAAAGGTAAAAGGCAAAAGATTTTCATTGTGCACTCATGTTGTTGAAAATTAGAGTTGTGCAGATATTTATAAATAATTGCAGTGTCTCTGTGCGTGAGTCAGAATTATCCTCAGTAAACTCAAGCAGGCTGTTTTTGCACATTTAGGAGTCTCCTTCAGCAGGACACAGCCTGTTTTGTGTTCCCTAGGTGAATAAGTAAGTCTGTGAAACAAGGATGTGGGTTGTTCAATTTCATTTTGAATTCCTGACATAGATATGAGGAATCTTGGATTTAGAAATGACCATTTCTGTAGTAGTTCAGCAACAGGAAAACTTCTACAGTACCTAATGCTACTGTCTCCATCAAGGAGGTATGATGATGGTTCACTTAAACCCCCAAATGAACAAAGAAATGAGAGGACAGCCATGTGTGGATGGAGGCTGCTGTCAGACTAGTGCAAAGGAGGATGCGGATCAGTAATAGGCCTGCCTCTGCTGGGGAGTTGGGTGGAGAGTGTGTGGGGACGGGGAAGGGTAAATAGCGGCTTGGGAACAACAGTAAGCAGGTTATTAAAAGGTTGGACAGGGAAAAATGTCTCTGTGTGAGAAAACTGGGGGTGGGGGAGTGGGCAGGGAACTTCTTCAAAACATCAGTGACTCATAGCGGAGAGCAAAATGTAAGATGAAGATAGAGCATATGTGTTCAAGCTCAAGTTCCGTGGCAGAGGCTGATCGCATCACTGGTTTCACTGGTACTGGGACCCACAGGTGTGCCCCAGGGAAAGCGATCTGCTGGGTGCTTCGTGTGCGATGGCCTGTTCAAATGGAGACTGTTGTGGAGGCTTTGTTGAGAAAGAGTCACTGTTACCCAAGAGGAATTCTGCTACATCCAGGTAAATGAAGACATGGGATATGTACCAACGCTTCACTGCCCACTTGTACCGTTTGTGTTAGTCAAGGAGGAAATAATGAGCAGGGCCACACTGACCCCCAGCAAAGCCTCCCTCTTGCATAGGCCCTATTCTAGAAAAATCTGAGTATTGCCAAGAAGCAACCTTTAATCTCGAGGGAGAGATATGTTTCCATGGGACATTTGGAAGAGGGGGATAATGATTAGGATGCAGCTAAAGTCTAGGTTCTCCATACTTTGGAGTATGGAGAATCTCAGAGGACTTGGGTGTATAGGCACGTTGTTGATGGTTATCCATTTCACTGGTCTCTCTGGGAAACATTATTCACATGAACTCCTTTATTCTGCCCTGTGGACCCCCATCTGGTCTGTTCCCACATCCCAGCCCTCATGTTTGCAATCTTCTTCTGCTCTGGGCAAGGGAAGTGCAGCTTAGTGAGCTGGGTCCCAGAGACAGATGCACAGATATGTATGTGTCTCTGAGTCTTCTCCCTCTGTGAGTCCCCTTCACATGTACAGCCCCTCCTGGGAGACCCCATAGGAGTCTGAGACATCCCTTCACAATAGCACTCTTTGCATTGTTTTGGGGAACCCATCAGTTTCCCCCAACATTGGGCCGTGTTTTATTTATGTCCTACTCTCAGCACACAGCACAGTGCCTGGCATACAATGAGTACTCAAATATCCATTGAATAAATGAGATGAAATATGGGATTACACGTGACCATACTTTGATTAAAAAAAGTTTTTTTTTTTTTTTTGGCCAATATCATGATCTTATTTACAAAGCAGAAACAGAGACACAGACATAGAGAACAAACATGTGGACACCAAGAGGGAAAAGGGTGGGGGGAGGGAATGAATTGAGAGACTGGGATTCACATATATACACTCTTGATGCTATGTATAAAATAGGTAACTAATGAGAACCTTTATGGCAGAAAGTGAAGAGGAACTCAAAAGCCTCTTGATGAAAGTGAAAGAGGAGAGTGAAAAAGTTGGCTTAAAGCTCAACATTCAGAAAACGAAGATCATGGCATCCAGTCCCATCACTTCATGGGAAATAGATGGGGAAACAGTGGAAACAGTGTCAGACTTTATTTTTTTGGGCTCCAAAATCACTGCAGATGGTGACTGCAGCCATGAAATTAAAAGACACTTACTCCTTGAAAGGAAAGTTATGACCAACCTAGATAGCATATTAAAAAGCAGAGACATTACTTTGCTAACAAAGGTTCGTCTAGTCAAGGCTATGGTTTTTCCTGTGGTCATGTATGGATGTGAGAGTTGGACTGTGAAGAAGGCTGAGTGCAGAATTGATGCTTTTGAACTGTGGTGTTGGAGAAGACTCTTAAGTGTCCCTTGGACTGCAAGGAGATCCAACCAGTCCATTCTGAAGGAGATCAGCCCTGGGATTTCTTTGTAAGGAATGATGCTGAAGCTGAAACTCCAGTACTTTGGCCACCTCATGCAAAGAGTTGACTCATTGGAAAAGACTCTGATGCTGGGAGGGATTGGGGGCAGGAGGAGAAGGGGACGACAGAGGATGAGATGGCTGGATAGCATCACTGACTCGATGGACGTGAGTCTGAGTGAACTCCGGGAGTTGGTGTTAGACAGGGAGGCCTGGCATGCTGCGGTTCATGGGGTCGCAAAGAGTCGGACACGACTGAGTGACTGAACTGAACTGAACTGAATGAGAACCTACTCTCTAGCTCTGGGAACTCTACTCCATACTCTGTGGTGACCTAAATGGGAAGGAAATCCATAAAAAGAGGGAACGTATGTATGTGTGTGACTGATTCACTTTGCTGTACAGTAGAAACTAACACAATAGTGTAAAACAAGTATACTCCAATAAAACTGAAAAAAAAACCACATTTTTTGGGGGTCCATTTCCTTAGGATGTGAAATCTTGCAGAGAAAAAGGTCTGCATGGATTATATTTCTGTGCCTCCTGTTAGGCTAGAAATAGGTATTGTCAGACCCGCTACTTCAAAGGCAGCAGGAAGCCAATTCTCACCACCTTTGATGTATAGCCTGTATCAAAGAACAAAAGAGCAGGGGAGACTGGGTAGCTGATGAAAGCAATATCTTGTTTCAAGTTCAAAGCAGAGCTCTTGCGACCCGTTATGCTATCAGGAGTGACATATCCCCCATGTGCACTCTGGACAAACCTTTTGGATGTCACCGCCTTTGTCTGGGCTGCAAACTCTTGGCGAGTCTTGGGCTGGACGCGCCAGCTGCACGGTCCTGAGGTGTTTTGCCTTCCTGGGCAGCCAGTGGCTGATGCCAGGAACTGCTGGCTCCTAAGCCAGGTGTGTATTTTATTTTCTGGCAGAGTTATTGTTTCATCACTGTCATAAAACTTCAGTTTCAGGGGACGTTTCAGGACACGGAAAGAACAATTGCGTTTCATTCCTGAAGTGAGATATTTTCACTGGCAAATATAAATAGTTTCATCAAATAGTTACTTCCAAGCAGATTCTGAATATGGGGACGTATAATTATAACACGGAGTTAGGCACTTTTTTTCAGGGATTGGGTATTTATAGATTCTGGCTCCATCATGTCAGTATCTATGTGACCTTGGGTTACTCAGTCTTCTTAAGATTCAGTTTCTTTGTACGTAAAATGGACATCATAATATAAACAGGGTATTATGAGTGTTGGGAGCTGCTTCTTCCTTCCTTCTGAAGTTTCTTGCTATTTGGAAGGACCCTCCCCAGGCCATGTCCCAATTCTCCTCTCTCTGTGATTGCATGCGTGCTAAGTTGCTTCAGTCCTGTCTGACTCCTTGTGACCCCATGGACTGTCCCCTGCAGGCTCCTCTGTCCATGGGATTTCCCGAGCAAGAACACTGGAGCAGGTTGCAGTGCACTCCTCCAGGGGATCTTCCCAACCCAAAGATTGGACCCGAGTCTCATGCATCTCCTGCATTGGTAGACTGGTTCTTTACCACTAGAACCACCTGGGAAGCCTGCCCTATGATTCAGTTCAGTTGTTCAGTCATGTCCGACTCTTTGTGACCCCATGAATCGCAGCATGCCAGGCCTCCATGTCCATCACCAACTCCCAGAGTCCACCCAAACCCATGTCCATTGAGTCGGTGATGCCATCCAACCATCTCATCCTCTGTTGTCCCCTTCTCCTCCTGCCCTCAATCTTTCCCAGCATCAGGGTCTTTTCCAATGAGTCAGCTCTTTGCATCAGGTGGCCAAAGGATTGGAGTTTTAGCTTCAGCATCAGTCCTTGCAATGACTATTCAGGACTGATTTCCTTTAGGATGGACTTGTGGGATCTCCTTGCAGTCCAAAGGATTCTCAAGAGTCTTCTCCAATACCACAGTTCAAAAGCATCAATTCTTCGGTGCTCAGCTTTCTTCACAGTCCAACTCTCACATCCATACATGACTACTGGAAAAACCATAGCCTTGACTAGACAGATCTTTGTTGACAAAGTATTGTCTCTGCTTTTTAATATTCTGTCTAGGTTGGTCATAACTTTCCTTCCAAGGAGTAAGCGTCTTTAAATTTCATGGCTGCAATCACCACCTGCAGTGATTTTGGAGGCCCCCTCCCCCCCAAAATAAAGTCAGTCACTGTTTCCCCATCTATTTCCCATGAAGTGATGGGACCAGATGCCATGATCTTAGTTTTCTGAATGCTGAGCTTTAAGCCAACTTTTTCACTCTCCTCTTTCACTTTCATCAAGAGGCTCTTTAGTTCTTCTTCACTTTTGCCATAAGGGTGGTGTCATCTGCATATCTGAGCTTATTGATATTTCTGCCGGCAATCTTGATTCCAGCTTGTGCTTCCTCCAGCCCAGTGTTTCTCATGATATACTCTGCATATAAATTAAATAAACAGGGTGACAATTTACAGCCTTGACGTACTCCTTTTCCTATTTGGAACCAGTCTGTTGTTCCATGTCCAGTTCTAACTGTTGCTTCCTGACCCACATACAGATTTCTCAAGAGGCAGGTCAGGTGGTCTAGTATTCCCTTCTCTTTTATAATTTTCCAGTTTATTGTGATCCACACAGTCAAAGGCTTTGGCGTAGTCAATGAAGCAGAAATAGATATTTTTCTGGAGCTCTCTTACTTTTTCGATGATCCAGTGGATGTTGGCAATTTGATCTCTGGTTCCTCTGCCTTTTCTAAAACCAGCTTGAACATCTGGAAGTTCATGGTTCACATATTGCTGAAGCCTGGCTTGGAGAATTTTGAGCATTACTTTACTAGTGTGTGAGATGAGTGCAATTGTGCGGTAGTTTGAGTCCTATGATTAGCCCAAGTCTTTTTTTGTGTATGTGTGTGTTAAAGTGGAGGGCACTGGGTGGCAGGAAGAATGTTGAGAAAGGATTGTGATCGCCGCCCCCCTTTTTTTTAAGTGTTTATTTATTGGCTGCTTTGGGTCTCTGTGGTTCACAGACTCAGTAGTTGTGATGTGCAGGCTTAGTTGTCCTGCAGCCTGTGGGATCTTAGTGCCCCAACCAGGGATCAAACCTGCATACTTTACATTTGCAAGGCTGATTCTTAACCACTAGGCCACTAGGGAAGTTCCTAGCCCAAGTCTTAAAGCCTCTTTCCACTACTCCCTTGTTCAGAGTTTATTGATGTGATAGATGGCTGGGTATAAAAGATAATGAATAGTATTCATCGCATTCACCCCATCCACTATCATTTCTCCTGGGGGCAAGCTGCTTATAGGGAGCAGGTGTTTTCCCTTCTGGGGCAGTGGAGGGAGCCCTCCTGCCCACCCTCAGTGCTATCTGACATGTCTGTCAAGGTGGACTGCTTCTGAAAAGTCCCCTACCATCTCTGTCTCATTGTACTTATGCCCTACTGGAACCTCTCCCCCTTGAGGGTGGGTTGAACCTAGTGATGTGCTTCTAAGAAACAAAATATGGAAAAATGATGGGATAGCATTTCTGAGATGAGGTTACACAAAGATCATGACCTCTGTCTTGCTGGCCTTCTCTTTCTCTCTGGTGGAGCCCTTGCTCTGGAGAGAAGTAGGCTGCTATAAGTTAGAAGTTATCCCTTAGGTTATAAGGGACAAAGGGTTTCCTAAAACTGAACACAAGAATTAGCCAGATCTGTCTAGATGTGTTAATTACCAATTGCTGTGTAACAAACAATTCTGCAAACTTAGTAGCTTTAAATAGCAAACATTTATTATCTTGGGCTTACCTGGTGGCTCAGACGGTTAAGACTGCACCTGCAATGCAGCAGATGTGGGTTAAGTCCCTGGGTGGGGAAGATCTCCTGGAGAAGGAGATGGCAACTCACTCCAGGGTTCTTGCCTGGAGAATCCTATGGACAGAGGAGCCTGGCAGGCTACAGTCCATGAGGCTGCAAAGAGTCAGACATGATTGAGTGACTTTCACTCACTCACTCATGTTATACATAGCCCTGTGGAGAGGACCACAGAGCAAGGGACTAATATCTCTGGTCAGCAGCCAGCAAGGAACTGAGGCTCTCAGTCCAGTAGCCTGTGAGGAACTAACTCCTGCCAGCAGCCAGGGAGCCTGGAAGCCAACCCTTTCCCAGTTGAGCCTTTTCAGGACCATAGCCCTAGCTGACACCGTGATAATAGCCTTGTGAGAGATACTGAGTCCAACAACCCAGCTGTGCTGCACCCAGATTCCTGATCCATATAAACTGTGAGATTATAAATGTGTATGTGTGTTCAGTCACTTCAGCTGTGTCTGACTCTTTGTCATGGACTATAGACCCCCAGGCTCCTCCTCTGTCCATGGGATTCTCCAGGCAAGAATACTTGAGTGAGTTGCCATTTTCTACTCCAGGGGATCTTCTTGACCCAGGGATTGAACCCATATCTCTTGTGTCTCCTGCATTACAGGTGGATTCTTTACCACTGAGCCACTGGGGAAGCTCAAGATAATAAATGTCTGCTGTTTACAGCTACAAAGTTTGGATGTTGCTTGTTACACAGCAATAGGTAACCAACACAGCTGGACAGGTCTGGTTAATTCTTGTGTTCAGTTTTAGGAAGCCCTTTGTCCCTCAGAGGTAAGCATATTCTCTAGCTTAGCCTGCACTGGTCATAAAGATGATGGTTTGGTCCCCATCTACATTTTCCTTTTTGTCTTGTTTATCAGTTGCTAGTCAGAAACCTGGACCAAGGAGAGGTGTGTTATTTATCACTTGTCAAATCCACCTCTAAAAACCTGAACATGAAGGCTCTCCGTAGATGTTACTTGCCTTCAAGAACAGCTGTAGAGCTTCTCTAGTGGTCCAGTGGTTAAGAATCTGCTTTGCAATGCAGGAGACACAGGTTCGATCTCTGGTCCAGGAAGGTTCCACGTGCGTTGGGTAACTAAACCTGTGTACCACAACCACTGAGCCCGCCGTCTAGAGCTCAGGAACTGCAACCACTGAAGCCCACATGCCTGAAGCTGTGCTGAAGCCACCACAATGAGAAGCCCCATAGCCCCTGATTGCCACAACTAGAGAAAGCCCTCATATACTAACGAAGACCCAGTGCAGCCACAGATAAATAAACGAATAAGTAAATAAATAAAAGAATATTTTAAAAGAGAGAGAATTGACATAGAGTTTGCTGCAAGTGACGTGTGAGGTATTCAGCCGAAGCAAGTGAAGTGTAAGGTATTCAGCTTTGCCTGAGATAACACATTCCTAACGATATCAATAAAAACTTGCGTGCGTGACTCTTTGCAACCCCATGGACTGTAGCCTGTCAGTCTCCTCTCTCCATGGGATTTCCCAGGCAAGAATACTGGAGTGGGTTGCCATTTCCTCCTCCAGGGGATCTTCCCGACTTAGGGATCAAACTTGCGTCTCCTGCATCTTCCACATTGGCAGGCGGATTCTTGACCACTGTGCCCTGGGAAGCCCATCAATAGCACTTTATCAATAAAAATGCAGGTGTTCTTTCTAGGAATTGCTCCTGGACTTGACAGAGGCTTTTGTACTTTGAAGTCCCTTCATTTCCAAACCCCATTCTTTTGCATGGTCTCTGTCTTGGCCTTGTCATTTGGGCTCATCAAGAACATTCCCACTGAAGCCTAAATCTTAAAGAGCAGAAATCTCAAGTTCATGGTTAAACCAGTCTAGGAGGCATCTGGGGGTTTAAGCAGCTGCTCAGCTTTGAGATCACTTCAGGGGAAGGACAGGCTTCTTCCTCCTGATCTTTGTGGCTCATGTTACTTGGGAGAGAAGCAGAGGGAGAGACTGAAATTATCATCAAATAAAGACTTGCCACAAAGTGTGAACAGTGACACAGACATTTAGCAAATGCTAAATGTCCTTTGCTTTTTCTCACTTGTTCTTTTTCAGTTCAGTGAATTTAAATGAGTGTATGCATAATCCCTTGTGGCTCAGACGGTAGAGCCTGCCTGTAAGGTGGGAGACCCGGGTTCGATCCCTGGGTTGGGAAGATGCCCTGGAGAAGGAAATGGCAACCCACTCCAGTACTCTTGCCTGGAAAATCCTATGGATGGAGGAGCCTGGTGGGCTACAGTCCACGGGGTTGCAGAGTTGGACACCACTGAGTGACTTCACATTCACACATAATGCCAAAGCTTTGGCTGCTCCTGGATATTTTAAAAGCATGGTCTAGGACTGGACATGGTGTGAATAACCTCTTGCTGAATCCCAGATCCCTGGCAGACAGAGAGTGGGCACGCCTGGGCCTCTCTGGAGGGGAAGAGGGAGAGAAACGTGACATGGCAGCTTGAGAAGGTTCAAATGTGCTGTCTCGATTTCTTCCCTTGTGTTCTATTTCAGATTCTGTTATTTTTTTTTTTAAACTATTTAAAAACAGGAAAGCAGCATTTGGATTTTATAAAATACAACAGATCAATTCCTACTTGTGGTTTTACCCTGGAGCCTGGCATGAGCAGCAGTCCTAACAGATATTTTTCAAAAATCATTAGGCTCCCCAGAATTCATGCCCATGACATTTGGGTGCAATCCATTTTGTAAATCTAATACGCTTCCACCCCCAGTGGTCTCTGGCCTTTCATCCTGCTCTCTATGTCATGAATTAAGAAAACACACATGTGTTTGTCCACTGAAGATACACGAATTGTTTCATGTTCATTGGTTTCTGGGCAAACAGGACTGCTTGAGTAGAGAAGAGAAGCACAGCTGATAAATTTCCTGCCCTTTAGGAAGGCCCTATGATATTTAATAACCCTCAATTTCTGTTCCCCACCTCAATTTCCTTTGTGCCTGCCCTGGTGATAAACAAGAACAATCAAATGTTATAGATGATAATCATTTAAGAATTTTAGGGGCTTCCCAGGTAGTACAGTGGTAAAGAATCTGCCAGCTAATGTAGGAGACACAGGAGACTTGGGTTTGATTCCTGGGTTGGGCAGATCCCCTGGAGGAGGAAATGGCAACCCACTCTAGTATTCTTGTCTGGAAAATCCCATGGACAGAGGAACCTGGCGGGGACTACAGTCCATGGGGTCACAAAGAGTCAGACATGACTGAGCATGCATGCACACTGGTGATCCAGTGGTTAAGACTCTGCACTTCCACTGCAGGGGTTGTGGGTTTGGACCTGGTTTTGGAATTAAAAACCCACACACTGTGTAGCCAAAAAAAAAAAAATTTGTTTTATTTATTAAAAAAATTAATGTAATTTAAAATGTTATTTTCCATTTACAATTATTATAAAATATTGGCTATATTCCCAGGGTTGCATAATTCATCTCTAAGGCTGCCTTACACTCAGTAGTTTGCACCTCCCACTCTTCCACCCCTATATTACCCCTCCCCTCTCCCCACTGGTAACCACTAGTTTTTTCTTTATACATGAGTCTGCTTCTTTTTGTTATATTCACTTAGTGGTTGTATTTTTCAGATTTCACATATCAGTGATTCCATTCAGTATTTGTCTTTCTCTGTCTGACTTATTTCACTTAGCACAATGTCCTGTAAGTTCATCCATGTTGCTGCAAATGGGAAAATGTTTTTCTTTTTTTGCGGTGGAGTAGTATTGCATTTTACACACACACACACACACACACACACACACAGTGTGTGCATGCACGCTAAGTTGTCTCAGTCATGTCTGACTCTTTGCAACCTTACAGACTGTAGCCAGCCAGGCTCATCTGCCTATGGGATTCTCTAAAGCAAGGATACAGGAGTGGGTTGCCATGCTCTCCTCCAGGGGAATCTTCATATACATATATGTATATACCTCACTGCTTCTTTTTATAATTTTAATTTTTTTAAATTATGAAAGCATGATAACACATTTACAGGAGACTTGGGAAACAGAACAAGGTTACATATAGTTCCACTGTATAATTAAGTAGATAAATCAAAATTTTTAGTTGGAGTTTCAATATCCAACTCTCAAAAATTAATAGAATGAATATACAGAGAAGTAAAAGGATATAGAAGGAAAATTATGACCAACCTAGATAGCATATTCAAAAGCAGAGACATTACTTTGCCAACAAAGGTCCGTCTAGTCAAGGCTATGGTTTTTCAGTGGTCATGTATGGATGTGAGAGTTGGATTATGAAGAAAGCTGAGCACCAAACAATTGATGCTTTTGAACTGTGGTGTTGGAGAAGACTCTTGAGAGTTCCTCGGACTGCAAGGAGATCCAACCAGTCCATCCTAGAGGAGATCAGTCCTGGGTGTTCATTGGAAGGACTGATGCTAAAGCTGAAACTCCAATACTTTGGCTACCTCACTCGAAGAGTTGACTCAATGGAAAAGACTCTGATGCTGGGAGGGATTGGGGGCAGGAGGAGAAGGGGACAACAGAGGATGAGATGGCTGGATGGCATCACTGACTTGATGGACATGAGTTTGAGTGAACTGCGGGAGTTGGTGATGGACAGGGAGGCCTGGTGTGCTGTGATTCATGGGGTCGCAGAGAGTCAGACACGACTGAGCGACTGAACTGAACTGAACTGAAAAAGATATAGTAGACCTGAAAAGCACTGCATCAATTGAACATAATTAAGATTTATATAATTTTCACACAACTGTAGGATACAAATTCTATTCAAATTCCTATAGACTAAACCAGGAGACAATGGAACATATCCAGGGACATAAAACAAAGTGCAAAAATTTCATGGTATAAAGGTATTGAAATCAAACAGAGTCTGTTCTCTTATCACTGCAGAATTATGTTAGAAATCAACATAAAAAGATATTTGAAAATAAACCCACATATTTTCAAGTGCAATGTGACACTTACCAAGAGAGATCTTCGACTTAACCATTGGAAGCCTCAATAGTTAGACTGAAAAAAACACAGAGGGTGATTGCAGAGGAGAAAGCATTTAAATGAGAAATTAGTATAAAATGAGAGATTAAATAATATTAAAGATACTTTAAGGAAAATACTATGTATTTGGAAATTAAATGTCCACATATAAATGATGGGTGTATCTAAGAAGCCATAACAAGGAAAATTAGAAAATATTTGTAATAGAATAAAAATGAAAAGAGAATTTACCAGAATTTGTTGCATGCAGCTGAAGCTGCTCAATGCATGTAAATACAATGTCTCACAGATTCTTTATCCATCCATCTATTGATGGATACTTAGGTGGCTTCCATACCTTGGCAGTGAATAATGCTACTATGAACATTGGGGTGCATGTATCTTTTTGAGTTAGTGTTTTTTCAGATATATATTGAGGAGTAGAATTGTTAGGTAATATGATAGTTCTTTGGTAATCCGTGGTGGCTCAGATGGTAAATAATCTGCCTACAATGCAGGAGACGTGGGTTCAACCCCTGGGTGGGCAAGATCCCCTGGAGAAGGAAATGGCAACTCACTCCAGTATTCTTGCCTGAGAAATCCCATGAATATATGAGCCTGGCAGGATACAGTCCATGGGGTCACCAAGATTCAGACACGCCTGAGTGACTAAGCACGCAGGCAGTGGCAGTTCTATTTTTTTTTTTTTTCGAGAAGCTCTGTGCTCTTTTCCAGAGTTCAGTTCAGTCACTCAGTCATGTCTGACTCTTTGTGACCACATGGCCTGCACCACGCCAGGCTTCCCTGTCTATCATCAACTCTAGAAGCTTGCTCAAAGTGTGCTAGTAGGTGCCCCGTGATAGAATGATAGCAAGAGTGAGAAATGGTACAGATGAATCTATTTGCGAAGCAGTAGAGACAGATATCAGTTAGTCAGTTCAGTAGCTCAGTTGCATCCAACTCTTTGTGACCCCGTGGACTGCTGCATGCCAGGCTTCCCTGTCCATCACCAACTCCTGGAGCCTACTCAGACTCATGCCCATCGAGTCGGTGATGCCATCCATCCATCTCATCCTCTGTTGTCCCCTTGTCCTCCTGCCTTAAATCTTTCCCAGCATCAGGGTCTTTTCCAATGAGTCAGTTCTTCACATCAGGTGGCCAAAGTACTGGAGCTTCAGCTTCAACATCAGTCCCTCCAATGAACATTCAGGACTGATCTCCTTTAGGATGGACTGGTTGGATCTCCTTGCAGTCCAAGGGGCTCTCAAGAGTCTTCTCCAACACCACAGTTCAAAAGCATCAATTGTTCGGTGCTCAACTTTCTTTATAGTCCAACTCTCACATCCATACATGACTACTGGAAAAACCATAGCTTTGACTAGATGGACCTTTGTTGGCAAAGTAATGTCTCTGCTTTTTAATATGCTGTCTAGGTTGGTCATAACTTTTCTTCCAAGGAGCAAGTGTCTTTTAATTCCATAGCTTCAGTCACCATCTGCAGTGATTTTGGAGCCCAAGAAAATAAAGTGTGTCACTGTTTCCATTGTTTCCCCATCTATTTGCCATGAAGTAATGGGACCAGATGCTGTGATCTTAGTTTTCTGAATGTTGAGTTTTCAGCCACCTTTTTCACTCTCCTCTTTCATTTTCATCAAGAGACTCTTTAGTTCTTTGCTTTCTGCCATAAGGGTGGTATCATTTGCATATTTGAGGTTACTGATGTTTCTCCCAGCAATCTTGATTCCAGCTTGTGCTTCATCCAGCCTGGCATTTTGCATGATGTACTCTGAATATACATTAAATAAGCAGGGTGACAATATACAGCCTTGACGTACTCCTTTCCCAATTTAGAACCAGTCTGTTGTTCCATATCTGGTGTCTGGTTCTAACTGTTGCTTCTTGACCTGTGTACAGATTTCTCAGGAGGCAGGTAAGGTGGTCTGGTATTCCCATCTCTTGAAGAATTTTTCACAGTTTGTTGTGATTTACAGTCAAAGACTTTGACGTAATCAATAAAACATAAGCAGATATTTTTCTGAAACTCTCTTGCTCTTTTTCTATGATCTAATGGATGTTGGCAATTTGATCTCTGGTTCCTTTGCCTTTTCTAAATCTAATTTGAGCATCTGGAAGTTCATGGTTCATGTACTGCTGAAGGCTGGTTTGGAGAATTTTGAGCATCACTTTACTAGCGTGTGAGATGAGTGCAATTGTGCAGTAGTTTGAGCATTCTTTGGCATTGCCCTTCTTTGGGATTGGAATGAAAATTGACCTTTTCCAGTCCTGTGGCCACTGCTGACTTTTCTAAATTTGCTGTCATATTGAGTGCAGCACTTTCACAGCATCATCCTTTAGGATTTGAAATAGCTCAACTGGAATTCCATCACCTCCACTAGCTTTTTTGTAGTGGTGCTTCCTAAAGCCCACTTGACTTCACATTCCAGGATGTCTGGCTTTAGGTGAGTGATCAAACCATCGTAGTTATCTGGGTCATGAAGATGTTTTTTGTATAGTTTTCTGTGTATTCTTGCCACCTCTTCTTAATATCTTCTGCTTCTGTTAGATCCATACCATTTCTGTCCTTTATTGTGCCAATTTCTTTGCATGAAATGTTCCCTTGGTATTTCTAATTTTCTTGAAGAGATCTCTAGTCATTCCCATTCTATTTTTTTCCTCTCTTTATTTGCATTGATCACTGAGGAAGGCTTTTTAATCTCTCTGCTATTCTTTGGAACTCTGCATTCAAATGGGTATATCTTTCCTTTTCTCCTTTGCCTTTCACTTCTCCTCTTTTCTCAGCTATTTGTAAGGCTGAGATTTGCAATTTCCAGAGGGCTGCAGCAATCACATTCCCACAAACAATGTATATGTGAAAGTGAAAATGTTGCTCAGTCATGTCTGACTCTTTGTGACCCCGTGGACTATAGAGTCAATGAAATTCTCTAGGCCAGAATACTGGGTGGATAGCCTTTCCCTTCTCCAGGGAATCTTCCCAACCCAGGGATTGAACCCAGGTCTTCCACATTGCAGGCGTTTTTTTTTACCAGCTGAGCCACAGGGGACGCCCAACAATGTACATGGGTTCCCCCAAAGGATATTTTTAGAAGACATTATGTAATTCTAACATGTAGTTAATATGAGATATGCCTACATAGTTAATTTTTAAAGATTCCTGTCATTTCACTAGGGCACTATATTAGTTTCCTATTTCTACTGAAACAAATGACCACAAACTTAGTGTTTAAAACAACGCACATTTTTAATCGTACAATTCTGAAGCTCAGAAGTCTGGAATGGGTCTCACTGGGCTGAAGGGGTCAATGGGGCTGGCTTTCTTCTGAACTCTCTAGGGGGAATCTGTTTTCTTGCCTTTCCCAGTTTCTCAGGCTGTGTGCATCCCCTGGATGTCAGCCTTGCATCACTCCAATCTCTGTTTCTGTCATCACATCTCCTTTGCCTCTGACCCTTAAACCTCCTTCTTTCACTTTTAAGGACCTTTTGTGATTACATTGGGTTCATTCAGATAATCCAAGAAAATGTCCCCATCTCAAGGTCCTGGACTTGGTTACAATTGGGATGTCTCTCTTGCCTTATAAAGTAACTTTTTCACTGAACCCCTTTCAATGAAAAGGGGTCGATATTATCTGAAGGCAATGGCACCCCACTCCAGTACTCTTGCCTGGAGAACCCCATGGATGGAGGAGCCTGGAAGGCTGCAGTCCATGGGGTCACTAAGAGTTGGACACTACTGACCGACTTCCCTTTCACTTTTCACTTTGATGCATTGGAGAAGGAAATGGCAACCCACTCCAGTGTTCTTGCCTGGAGAATCCCAGGGACGGGGGAGCCTGTTGGGCTGCCATCTATGGGTCGCACAGAGTCGGACACGACTGCAGAGACTTATCAGCTTAGCAGCAGGAACTTTCAGGAGAATACTTATTCCCATGCCATGATAGAAAAGGATCCCAGACTGTCTCTGTCTCTTGGTATCAAGGCCAGGATGAGACAAAACCTGTGTCCCCTGCATTTGAAGGCAGATTTTTAACCACTGGACCACCAGGGAAGCCCAGTCTTTATCATTATTATTTCAATTGTTTAAAAAATATACAAATTTTAGTGCCATTCTTTTTTTGAATTCCCAGGTAAAAGTTTGGTAATTCAGCACTAACTGAGACCTTTTGCCCTACATTGGGAGGAATCACCCTGAATTCAATAAATAAAACATGCAGTAAAGAAGTCATTAGTTTAGGAACCAATTGGCCCAGACTACCTGAAACTCTACATGTATTGTTATCATTAAATAGTTGCAGAATATTTCAGATGGTTATATGAACCATCAGATGGTTGTATGATGGTATATGTATATATACATACACATTACATATAAAACAAAGTCACATTTAACCTTCACACAAATCTAAACCAATCACTGAAAAGTTTATACGAAGGCAAGACCTGACATGTTTTTAAAAATTTTTTTCTACCTGTGGATTTTATTTCATTTCCTGACATATGGCAAGTGGAATAAAATGCTGAAGGTTACGTATCATTAAAGATGGTCATTTCATGTGGTCCCCTGACCCAGAAATCTCCACTGATTCCTCGCTGCCTCCTGTAACTTTTCCTGGATTGTCTCCCTCTGGTCTTCCATATGAACATCACCAAAACCCTTCTTTCCACTTTTCCCTTAACATCCTTGGTGATTTCCGGCATCCCTATCTTTTATTATCTTACTGCCCTCTGCTAGGAGATGCTCCTCTTTTCTTATCCACTAATCTTAAATCTACCAACAAATCTACCAACAAATCAAATTATTTTGACTTGCTGACGCCTGTAGCACCCAGGCTGTACCCTGCTCACTTGTAATCTCAAGCAAGCTCTTTTTATTTGTGGCAAGGCACAGCTATGAATTGCTAACTAATGTTTTTTTTTTTTTTTTCTGGTAACTGTTTGCCCCCTGTCCCTTCCCTTCTTTTGAGGCAGCTGCCAGGGCATTAAAGTTTTATTAACTTTCCCAGATGGTGAAACAGCCAAACCAAAGAGTTTGTTTTCAGTTTGGGGGTTTCAAAAACTTGGTCTTTGAATTTCACAAGGCAAGGATCAAAAGGACTCGGGGGTCAGAAAGTTGGTTCCTAAGCCAGTGAACTGTAAACCGGTGTGTGTGTGTACATGTGTGTACCCTTGGGGTTCACAGACTTTCCAAGGTAGTTGCAAGGACATGTGTGGCTTCAACCAATCAGCTTCCAGATTCTGAACTCCCTGCAGGCTCTTGTCAAGCTGATCTGTCTGCAGACATTCTTACCATCTGGAGGGGTTCATGTTTACTTTTCACACCCCCCTTTTCCCCATCTCCCTCCTTATTCACCCCTATTCTTGCTGTGATGGAAAAACTCCTGAGGGCCAAACCAAGGCACCCTGTGAAATACTGATACTGAGAAAGCAAAGTGCTCTAATGACTGACAAAAACTTCCTTTCAACTCAGACAGTTTCTAATTCTTTAAACTAAATTGCTCTAAAATTATCCTGAGACTTACCCAAGATTATTCATAATAATCTTTGATGATAGACTACTATGTTATGTTATATTTAGGATGTAACTCTGGAAAAGTTTAAAGAATTGAAGGATCTTGCTATAACAAAATCTATTCTATTCCCAGCTACCTTTTTTTTTTTTGACAAGTCCTCTCAGTGCTATTTATTAAAATCACACTAATGCTTGCCTCTGTCTTATTCTAGTAACAAAATAATATCCCTTCATGAAGAGATGAACAAATTCAGAAAAACAGAACAGTCCTATTTTATTAAAAGATGCATTTCTGCTAGCATTTGAATCGCTATATATTTATCAATGTTTAAAAGATATTTGCATTATTCTGTTTAATTATGTACTAAATGAGAAGTGTATGTGAACGTCTCAGAAGAAAAGTTAAAAAAAATTGAACTGTAAGGTCACAGGAAATTTTTTAAAATGTCAATTTATTTACATTTTGAAAGGAATTATTATGTTTATTTACCAAAATTATTTCAAGTATATGTTGCTGTATTAGAATTAATTCTGTGGGGAAAATATAACAGGAATAAGACTTAAAGGAACATCATAAAACAAGAGACTCATAAATTTATATTTTTAAATGGACAATGGTGAGAATCAAATTCTTTTGGAATTTAGATTCCTTCCATTGGGAACATTGAAAAGAGTAGAATAGCGATTTTACTTTGGACTTTCAATGTCTATATTTCACTGAAAGTCACATCTGCTGCTGCTGCTGCTGCTAAGTTGCTTCAGTCCTGTCTGACTCTGTTCGACCCCATAGACGGCAGCCCACCAGGATCCCCTGTCCCTGGGATTCTCCAGGCAAGAACCCTGGAGTGGGTTGCCATTTCCTTCTCTAGTGCAGGAAAGTGAAAAATGAAAGTGAAGTTGCTCAGTCGTGTCCTACTCTTAGCGATCCCATGGACTGCAGCCTCACATCTAGCTACCACTTAAACATTTGGTAAAAATCATGTAGATAACTTAAAAAATATGTTGCAGTGAATATAAAGTCTTAAAATCATTTCATGGAAAAGATGAGCCAAAACGATTGAAGGCCAGATTCTAAGAATCATTCATAATGATTTAAAAACAAGGTTTCCAATGAGATTAATAACCTTTAAGTCGAGGGTGACAGAGACCATTGCTTTGAAGAGTGACAGTGCATGGATTTGCCTCTGACAGTAGGTGGGGTGTGGGGTCAGAGGATGATGGAATGCATGGTGTCCAACCTGAGAACTGGCAGAGCCTAAGTCCTCACTCTAGACTGCATCCCTGGGGAGCCAGGGATGAGTGGGTAGTAGGAGAGTAGAGATGGCTGCCTCGGAGAAGGCAATGGCACCCCACTCCAGTACTCTTGCCTGGAGAATCCCATGGACAGAGGAGCCTGGTAGGCTGCAGTCCATGGGGTCGCTGAGGGTTGGACACGACTGAGCGACTTCACTTTCCCTTTTCACTTTCATGCATTGGAGCAGGAAATGGCAACCCACTCCAGTGTTCTTGCCTGGAGAATCCCAGGGACAGGGGAACCTGATGGGCTGCCGTCTATGGGGTCGCACAGAGTCGGACACGACTGAAGCGACTTTGCAGCAGCAGCGGCAGCAGAGATGGCTGCGTAGGGGGAACACATGGGGTTTATGAAGTTCCATTCATATGGTTCTTCCTCGCGTCCCTACTGGGTCTGGAGCCCAGTTGCCCTCCAGCATTTACCTGTCTCATTGATGCACCTGTTTAGCTTACCTCCCTTCCCTGTCTCCCTTTCCCCACTGCCTCACTTGTGCTTCCTGAGATCACCTTCCAAACACACTATCTGCGTGGGTCTGTGCCCAGTCCCTAAGTCGTATCTGACTCTTTGCAACTCCACGGACTGTGGCTTGCCAGGCTCTTCTGTCCATGGGATTCTCCAGGCGAGTATACTGGAGTAGGTTGCCGTTTCCTCCTGCAGGTGATCTTCCTGACCCAGGGATCAAACCCACATCTCCTATATTGACAGGCGAATTCTTTACCACTGAATCACTTGGGGAGCCCCTAAACTGCTTGCACCCAAGCTCTATTTCAGGATCTGCATTTGTGGGTGCCCATACCAAGATATGTGCTGTAAGTAACTTTCTTAAAGGGAACAAATTTAACTTCAACTCAATCATCAAGCATTGATTGGGTGCATTCTAGGTTGTCTCTAGGGGACACCCAAGAATTATTAATTAATTAATTAAAAGGGAGTTGTTAGGAGTATCAGCCAGTTCTCTGTACTGAGTGTACATAAAGAGATTTGGGAAAAACTGACCCTGAAGAAATTAATCTTGAAAAGAGACGCTATGTGTAATGAGAAATTGCTCTGCCAAAATGCAGAGAAATACAGAGAAAGCAAATGCAGAGGTGTAATAAAAACTGAATATTTAGTGCACTTCTTTTGGAATAACCACAGTTTTTTATTAAACATTTTCCTTCCTTATGAAATTTGCTTCTGCTCCCTCATGGCGACCAGGAACCATGAAAGAACCCAAATATGGTGTCTGGTTTTAAAACAACAATTAAGCTTTATTTGTAAGGGCAAATGAGAGTCATGTTCTATTATGGAGTGAACAGGAAATAAGCAAGATTTCCCCCCTTCACTTCCATTATGGCTCATATGAATGCTGGTAATGCAATTATGCAAATGTCTGGCTGAGGTTTGGAGTGCTGCCTTTATTATTTAGCAGTAAAGTTATAAAATGTCTAATTTGCATATTACTTTTTTTTTTTGCAGCCATGGTCTAAAGCTTATAAACAAGGCTTTATTTTTTAGAGTTTTTAAAACAGAGCCTTCTGGCATGAGAATATATAGTTTTACTCTGCATTTGGCCATGAACTTTGAGCAGGGACACATGCTTATAACTCCAGTGGAGAAAACCAAAATTAGAGAAAATAATAAGCATGTTAATAAATTTATGTTATTAACAGGTAGAGCCAGAGGACTTGGAGGGGTCCAGGGTTTCAAAACTCTGTTGGATGGTTCTTCTGTGATCTCAAGGTATATATGTGATCTCAAGCAGAAAAGATGGAGGTCTCTAGTGACCCTTAGAATCATCTCTGAGGTGTCAGTTCATTTACTTTTTTGATGCACAGGATTACTGAATAAGTTCTTCTTTCACTGCAACATTGCAGTGTTTTAATAAGGAACAGACATGGATCAGGAAAAGAAAACAGCATGGAAGGCAGTGTTGGCTGCTTATATCCATAGACTTTCTGAGCTGGAAAGAAGGTTTAGTATCATCTACTGTTTAAAAAAATCACTTTTTGGCTCTTACTAGGCACAGTGCTACACCTTATTCATTGTTTTATCTGTCTTGTGAGGTGAGCATGATTATCTCCATCTTCTTTTTTAAAAATATATTTTATATTGAACTACAGCTGATTTTTATTTTCCTGGGCTCCAAGATCACTGTGGATGGTGACTGCAGCCATGAAATTAAAAGACGCCTGCTCTTTGGAAGGAAAACTATGACAAACCTTTGTTGTTCAGTCACTCAGTTGTGTCCAACTCAGCAAACCCATGGACTGTAGCATGCCAGTCTTCCCTGTCTTTCACCATTTCCTGGAATTTGCTCAAACTCATGTCCATTAAGTCAAAGATGCCATCCAACCATGTCATCCTCCATCACTCCCTTCTCCTCCCACCTTCAATCTTTCCCAGCATCAGGGTCTTTTCCAATGAGTCAACTCTTTGCATCAGGTGGCCAAAGTATTGGAGTTTCAGCTTCAGCATCAGTCCTTCCAATGAATATTCAGGGCTTATTTCCTTCAGGATTGACTGGCTTGATCTCCTTGCAGTCCAAGGGACTCCCAAAAGTCTCCTGCACCATGAAGGCATCAATTCTTCAGTGCTCAGCCTTCTTTATGGTCCAACTCTCACATCCACACATGATTACTGGAAAAATCATAGCTTTGACTATATGGACCTTTGTCAGCAAAGTGGTGTCTCTGCTTTTTAATATGGTGTCTTGGTTTGTCATAGCTTTCCTTCCAAGGAGCAAGCGTCTTTTAATAATGCAGCGCATAGGCAAACCTAGGAATAATGGGGATTGGCTGTATTCCTTTTTGGACAGTATTTGCATTTTCAGAGATGCTTCTAGTGGATACAAGTGGGCAGTTGGGAAGCTACAAGATTCCTTCAAACCTCATCATGTGGATGATGGCTCAGGCATGGTGAACTGCCCCTCCTAGGGAATGAAGCAGCTAAGTAGGGGGCGGGCACCCTGGGACTTGGGTGGGCAGAGTCAACTCCAAGCAAAGAGAGCTGGAGAATGAGCAGGGTTGCTGTACCTTGGAGAAAGGTGAAAGGAGAGACGCTCCAAACCTAGTGATCCTCAAGGGCAACGTGGGGGCAGGGCTGGGAGGCAAAGTAACTGAGGAGGAGCCCATAGAGGAAGTGAGATGAAAAGGCCGGGAGTCTCGGGTGAGTAGGGATGCAGTGTTCAGAATCGCCTTTTTTGGGGGATCCAGCTGTGTGTGGCAGAAGCAGCTCCTCTGGGAGGAAGGCATAGGGCTGTGGCTGGGGACAGCTCCCTTGCTCACTCCTAAGCTTACTGTACACAGTCAGTGACAGATTATGTAAGAATCGTTGGCATTTCCAAGTGCTTTTTTGTCTCATCTTTAATCAAGATGACCTGATTTTCATAGTTCACTGGGTCCTCAGCCTTTGTTCCGTTAAACCATATTTCGTTTGAAGCAAACAAAATATATGTCTACATTCTAAGAGACTCTGCTTTTATCAGGAAAATAGCAGCATATTAAAATATGTGGTAACTCTGTTTATCGTTACATGAAGTCTCCTTTGGTTAAATCTTCTCTAATATTTTATTTTCTTTTTTAAGATAAAGATTGTGTTTGGCCTCCTGTGTATTACTCAATTCTGTATCACACTAGACATTCTTTAACTACGTGTGTTCTTTTAACTAGGAATATTATCTGGTTTCATTGTTTCCAAACTGGAACTGATTTTTCCTAATCTATAGTCTACACACATTTCAGTCTCATCTCATCATCTCTTCCTGCCCTTCTTCCAAAACACTCTCCACCCCTACCTGTCCAGGAAAATACATTGTGAACAAAATTGACAAACCCTAGTGGGTGTATTTTCCTACATTATTGTGGATTTGCAAAAATTAGGGCATCACATAGGCAACCAGCAGGAAAAATACATGTGGAATGATATACTGTGGTACAATGGAAGGCCAAATTGCCAAGCTGGATATGAGGTTAAGCAATGAATCAATAAATTAGAGTTTGGATATGATGAAATTTAGAAAAAATTCATACATCATGTAGAAGAAATTTTTGTTGAAGAAGTATCAGGACAATGATATTACAAAAAATTCTGAGAAATAGGAAAAGGGTCTTATAACTATTAATACAGACACAACTTAGTAAATGTTGCCTATTACTCATTTTTATTTTTCAAATTGAATGTAGCTGATTTACAATGTTGTATTAATTTCAAGTGTTCAGCTAAGTGATTCAGTTATACAAATATACGTAGCCCATACGTATATATGAGCTTCCCTGGTGGCTCAGATGGTAAAGAATCTGCCTGTGACATGAGAGACCCAAGTTTAATCCCAGGTTGGAAAGATTCTCTGGAGAAGGGAATGGCTACCCACTCCAGTACTTTTGCCTGGAGAATTCTGTGGACAGAGGAGTTTGGTGAACTAAAGTCCACAGGGTTGCAAAGCGTCGGATATGACGGAACTAACGCTTGCACTTTTTTCACTTTTTATATGTGTGTATGTGTATTCACATATATGTATATATATTCTTTTTCTATTCTCTCCCCTTGTAGATTATTGCAAAATGTTGAATATAGTTCTCTATGCTATATAGTAGATTCTTGCTGGTTATCCATTTTATATATAGTAGTGTGCATACATGGAAAAGGAAATGACAACCCACTCCAGCATTCTTGCCTGGAAAATCCCATGGACAGAGGAGCCTGGTGGGCTACAGTCCATCGGGTTGCAAAGAGTTGAACATGACTTTGAGACTAAAGTCTCTTTAAGTCTTTAAACTTTTAAGTCTTTTTAAGTCTCTCAGCACTTTAGTTTTCTTAGCTATACATGGGCATAAATAGATAACATCTGAAATGATTAATGAGATACCTGAGCGAGGTTAACTTAGAATAATTTCTTTAAACACATATTTCTTAAGCCTTTGCTATGTGCCATCTTCATAGACCTTATGGTCAAGAGAGGAAGGTAGATAATTAAGTGGGCGCAGGCGTAGGTGATGGCAGATGGAGAAGGAAGGAGACATAAGGTTAGGAGAGCAACAGACAGAAATCTGGCTTTGTCTGGAGGCCAGGGATGGTTTCCTGAGAAAGCGGTGTTGGGCTGAGAGGTGGAGGAGAAATGGGAATTAAACAGGTAAAAATGGAGGGTTGTGTGGGATGTTGTTGTTGTTTAGTCACTAAGCCATGTACGACTCTGCGGCACCCTGTACTGTAGCCCACCATGCTCCTCTGTCCATGGATTTTCCAGGCAAGAATACTGGAGTGGGTTGCCATTTCCTTCTGCAGGGGATCTTCCCGACCCAGGGATCGAACCTGGGTGTCAAATGTATATATCAACAATAACTTAAAGTTTGTTCCGGATCTAATGCAGGTTAATCTGATTTTAAGATAGCATCACATGGAATTTTCTGAGTTCATTCTGGTGATTTCTGTTGCATTTCTCTCTGTTTTGTAGATCTGTGTGATCTCTGGCACTAGGGGGTAAATTGGGTTTGGATTACAGCACAGTGAAGGAATGAATCTAAGAACTTCAGAAATAGTTAAAGCAGGAGATCACTGTGATCTTAGACTAGCAAGACAGATGCTGCCATTATTGTTAATATTTGGATGATACATTCTTACTGTAAATGCAGCCGTTGGTGGTTCGAAGGGGTAGTCTGCAGAAGATGAACGGTCGACAAGAATACACCACCTTGATATGGGCCATTATTAGGTCCATCGTTATAGCTTGACAATGACACGTGTCATCTTCAATGGGACCTGATGCATCAATACATATAAACCCCTGATGTGCTTGGGATCATGGGCTTTTCTGGGGCATTAAACTGTGGCCAGTGTGGCTTGATGGCATTTTGAGAGATGAGCCTGAATAGGTGGGCAGAGGCCACATCAAGCTGGGCCTGTATCCTCAGGGCAGCGATGAGCCAATGCAGGACTGTACACTGGGGAGAGACGTGATGGGCTGTGAGGAGAGACTGAAAGTGGAAGAGGGTGAATGCCTGCTCTTGCTCTCGTCACAGTGAGAACTGATTGATGGTGGCTCAACTGAATGGTGACACAGACAACTGAGAAAAATGGAGAGATCCAGGAATTATCTGGGAGGTAACACTGACGCAACTTTGATGGACCGGGTGTGGCCACCGCAGAAGGGGAACCTGTTAAGGATAAGTCCTGGTTTCCCGGTTGAAAACGGTGCAGGTGATGGTGCCGTTCACTGCAACGCATAACACCAGGCAGTACCAGCTTTGTAGAGTAACTTACGCTCATTACACGCAGGTATAGCTCACAAATCTGAAACCACAGTGTACATCTTGCCTAACAACTTACTTTTATTCATGAAAGAGCACTAAGATTCATATGCATATATCTCTGCAAACACACATACACAAAAATAATAGGTGTGCTACGATCGGTCTGCACTAGCTCAGATGGCAGCAGTGGTGTGGAATCCGCCTGCCCTGCAGGAGACACAGGAGACCGTGGTTCAGTCCCTGCATTGGGAAGGCCCCCTGCAGGCGGAAAAGGCAACCCTCTCCAGTACTCCTGCCTGGGAAATCCCACGCACAGAGGAGCCTGGCAGTCCACGGGGTTGCAAAGAGGTGGACACAACTGAGTGCGCGCACACACACACAAACTTAAGAAATTCAAATTTTTTTATACTATCTATATTATTATACTTCTGACAATTTGTCTTATGCACTGCTGTTAGGTGTCTTTTTTCGGTTTTATTTTTGGCTGCACTGGGTCTTCGTTGCTTTGCATGGACTTTCTCTAGCTGTGGCAAGCGGGGGCTACTCTTCATTGCAGGGCTCAGGCTTCTCACTTCTGCGGTCTCTCTTGCTGTGAAGCACGGGCTCTAGGCATGTGGGCTTCAGTAGTTGCGGTTCACAGGCTCATCAGTCTCATCTCTTAGGTTTAGTCTCCCTGCAGTATGTGGAATCTTCTCTGACCGGGGACTGAACTTGTGTCCCCAGCATTGGTAGGCAGATTCTTATCCACTGTGCCTCCAGGGATGTCCCTGCTCATGTTTTTAAACAACTGTAATGTATCAATTGCCTGATCACTTATTTTCTCCTCAGAGAGGGAAATTGATATTCTGAGGACTTAGCATCGTGTTCATGGCTCTGAACTGCTTTCCTGCTTCATCTTCATCATTTCCCTTTTCATCCTGAATGTATTACAATTTTTTATTTTTGCTTGATTTTATTCTGTTGGTCTTTCTGCCTCAAGTGTCCTTTAAGCACTTAAAGCTGAACTCGTATTCATCCTTCAAGGCCTCTTTGAGATGTTACCTTCCTTCTGAAGTTTTTCTGGATCCCTGTTGTAGTGTTTCTAATTTACTTCTTTTTGGTGTGAGTTTATCTCATAGAATGTATGCATTTTTGAAAGTGTTAGTCGCTCAGTCACGTCCGACTCTTTGCGACACTATGGACTATAGCCTGCCAGGCGCCTCAGTCCATGAGCTGTTCCAGGCAAGAACACTGGGAGTGGGTTGCCATTCCCTACTCCAGGGGATCTTCCTGACCCAGGGATTGAACCCGGGTCTCCTGCATTGCAGGCAGATTCTTTGCTCTGTGAGCCACCAGGGAAGACCCACAGGCAGACTTGCATTAAAGTGAAGTTGTTCCCATCAGTCTCCTCCTTTAAGTCAATAGTTTATAAAATTTTTGATGATTCTCTCTGACTTAAGTTGGGTTCCCTCAGAAGCAGATCTTGAGATGAGGATCTGAGTACAAGTCACCTCTTTTTTGGGGCGATCCCAGGAAGTATCTTTCAGGGAGTGGGGAATGGAGACAGGGAAGGGAAGGATGCTGATGGGAGGTGAGTTACTGAAGAGGTCACCCTGCAGGCAGGCACCCAGGGCTCCGTCCCCCTGGGGCCTCCTACAAGCTGTGTAGAACATGACTTAGGGCTGGTGCACCTGAAGGCAAGGATGCTGGAGAGATTGTTGTCGAATGTCAGTTAATCAGGGCTGATTGAGAGCTGCTGAAAGGGGCCTTGACTCCCAGGGCTTCTGCTCTGGCCTGCTCTGCTTCTGGGACAAAAACACCCAGCAGCCATGGGGCAGCTCATGCAGAAGCTGCAGATACTTGCAGTTGGTGAATAGGGACAAGCAAGTGCTGAAGGCACTGATGCATGCAATGCTGTCTGTATATTCATGGGATGTTTTCTTACTTTAGGTCTCATACAACAGGGAAAACTTCTCCCCTTTCTGAAACAATTAAGAGGAAGTTTATCTGAGGAGTAAAAGAGTGTATTACCAGAAGGGATTGTGTTAGGGACCTTTTTTTTTTTTTTTTTAAATTAAATGTACCTAGAGTTTTTAGCTAATATATTTTAATGGTGAATGTATTGAGAATTAGAGTTTAGAGTTTATAATGGCTGTAGAAGGAAAGTGGAAAGTAACAAGGCTCTGGAGTATATGACTCTTTTTAGTGTTTAAGTGTCTCCAGGCCAGGAAAGGGGTTATAAAACCTTATCATGAGATATGGGAAGCATTAACCACATAGGTCTTTTGTTGACCATGATGGCTACTCCATTTCTTCTGAGGGATTCCTGCCCACAGTAGTAGATATAATGGTCATTTGAGTTAAATTCACCCATTCCAGTCCATTTGCTGATTCCTAGAATGTCGATATTCACCCTTGCCATCTCTTGTTTGACCACTTCCAATTTGCCTTGATTCATGGACCTGACATTCCAGGTTCCTATGCAATATTGCTCTTTACAGCATCGGACCTTGCTTCTATCACCAGTCACATCCACAGCTGGGTATTGTTTTTGCTTTGGCTCCATTCCTTCGTTCTTTCTGCAGTTATTTCTCCACTGATCTTCAGCAGCATGTTGGGCACCTACTGACCTGGGGAGTTTCTCTTTCAGTATCCTATCATTTTGCCTTTTCATACTGTTCATGGGGTTCTCAAGGCAAGAATACTGAAGTGGTTTGCCATTCCCTTCTTCAGTGGACCACATTCTGTCAGACCTCTCCACCATGACCTGTCTGTCTTGGGTTGCCCCACGGGCATGGCTTAGTTTCATTGAGTTAGACAAGGCTGTGGTCCTAGTGTGATTAGATTGACTAGTTTTCTGTGAGTATGGTTTCAGTGTGTCTGCCCTCTGATGCCCTCTTGCAACACCTACCATCTTACTCCATGAAATTAAAAGACGCTTACTCCTTGGAAGGAAAGTTATGACCAACCTAGATAGCCTATTAAAAAGCAGAGACATTACTTTGCTAACAAAGGTTCGTCTAGTCAAGGCTATGGTTTTTCCTGTGGTCATGTATGGATGTGAGAGCTGGACTGTGAAGAAGGCTGAGCACCGAAGAATTGATGATTTTGAACTGTGGTGTTGGAGAAGACTCTTGAGAGTCCCTTGGACTGCAAGGAGATCCAACCAGTCCATTCTGAAGGAGATCAGCCCTGGGATTTCTTTGGAAGGAATGGTGCTGAAGCTGAAACTCCAGTACTTTGGTCACCTCATGCGAAGAGCTGACTCATTGGAAAAGACTCTGATGCTGGGAGGGATTGGGGGCAGGAGTAGAAGGGGACAACAGAGGATGAGATGGCTGGATGGCATCACTGACTCGATGGCCGTGAGTCTCAGTGAACTCTGGGAGTTGGTGATGGACATGGAGGCCTGGCGTGCTGTGGTTCATGGGGTCACAAAGAGTCGGACTCAACTGAGCGACTGAACTGAACTGAGCTGAACCACATAGCTTAAAAAAGGAGAATTTTGTCATGGACAAGGTAATATGAAACCTGTTTAATGGAGAACTTGAAAATTGGATATGGCTTTAGTCTTTAGTTTAGGGGTGTGTTACCTGAAGTCTTAAAAAAAATAGCAAATGTATTTTATGTGGAACACACACATGGGAGAAAACCAATTAGATTCTTCCCAGCAGGAAAAAGAAAACTGGTTCTTCTCATTCCATGTCCCATATGTTAATGGCACTCACTGTCTTCTGATTCTTTTCTAATTGTAATCTCTTTATTTCTACTCTTATTCTTCTTCCCTGGTGTGTGTGTGTGTGTGTGTGTGTGGTGTGTCTGTGCCCAGTCTTGTCTGTGTGTTCAGTTGTGTTAGATTCTTTGTCACCCTGTGAACCGTAGCCCACCAGGATCCTCTGTCCAAGGGATTTCCCAGGCAAGAATACTAGAATGGGTTGCCATTTCCTCCTCCAGAGGATCTTCCTGACTCAGGGAACAAACCCACGTATCCTGCATGTCTCCTACGTTGGCAGGTAGATTCTTTACCTCTGAGCCACCTGGGAAACCCCATCCTTCCCTGGCACTGACTGCTTTTTAAGGGGATTTTGGGATTTGTAGAATGCATCAATTTTTTCAAGAAATGGATCAATAGAGAATTGCAGTCACAGTGTCTGGGTTATAAAGTATTTAGGTGATTTGTTGTCCATACACATGGGGAGAAAATGTATGTAGAATGTCTCATTTATTTGCATGGTTCCTATCACAAATAACGTTTTAAAAGCAAAGGGAGTGGCGGATTCATTTTGATATTTGGCAAATCTAATACAGTTATGTTAAGTTTAAAAATAAAATAAAATTTAAAATAAAATAAAATAAAAAAAAAAACAAAAAAAACAAAAACAAAAAAAAAAAAAAAAAAAAGCAAAGGGAGGTTAAAGCCTTGTGTTTTGAAATTACTTTCAAGAAACAGAATAGATCACTCATTGGCTGGTTTTTCTGTTTCCAGATCATGTTACCAGCAGATTGCCAATCCAGTCCAGCAGTTTAGTTTATTATTATGCAAAGTCCAAGTGAGTGAAATTTTAACCTCTGTTTCTAACCACTTCACGTTGGTTTTATCTATAATTAACTTAGTGAAAGCAGTCTGATGACAGATCCTTCCTTGTGCTCCCATTATCTAACTTATGTGGCCCTCCAAAGAGTTTAATTTAACTGCCTTATACCGAAAAGTGTCATGTGGTAGATAGAGCAGGAATATTAACTAAGAATTCTAGGGGTGCCATTGCCTTCTCTGGTGTTTAATAAGGAACCCCAAATGTCATCGTTGGATGAGCCCACAAGGAGAATGTTTGTAAAATATGGTTGGTTATGTCTGGAGCATACTGTGGTCAAAAGAACACAGCACTGAAACCAAAATTTGCTTCAAAGTAACTTAAATCCCTTACATCTCTCGAAACCAATGCTTTTAAAAATTCTTCTTCCTATTCCTCTCCCATCTATGGTGCATCAGTTTTTATTTTTCAGATATCCTTCACCTAGTAAAATTTCTGCCCTAGCCCCAGGCCTCCAATTTCCTATAATTTTCTCCCTTGTCATTCACTTGATTCTTCCTAAAAAAGCCCTAAAGAATCAGTGTAGCAAAAGTGAGAGCTCCTCGGAGGGCTGAAAAGAGGGAGACAGACTAGGTAAAGCTAGATCCCTTCTTATAGGGTAGTGAAGTGCTCACAGTATTCCAGGTGTATGAGCCAGTTTTGCATGAGAAATGACATACATACTTGCCCTTATGTACTTTTAGCATCCATTTTTTTTTGATCATCCCAGAATTACTTTTGTTGTCAAAACTTCTCAAAGGACTAATATCTTTATTTTTATGGGTTATATCAAATTTATTCTGTAACTCTTCTCTGTTTTGTAAATTTTCTTTTTCAGATTTATTGAGATACAATCAATATAAAACAAAGTGCACATACTTAGTGTGTACAATTTGATGAGTTGGATGTATGCATATACCCATGAGACCATCACCAAAATCAAGTAAATAAGCATACTCATCACCTCCAAAAGTTTCCTTGTGCTCCTTTGCTTTCTGGGTGGGAGGGTAAGACCACACCATGAAAATCAGATCATATTACATCCTATCCCCTGTAGCTTCACACTGCGCTTAGAATAAAATTGAAAGCCCATAACCCAGACCTATGTGTCTGCAACTGTTCAAAGGACCAGTATCTTCAAAAAAACACTTAATTTTTCTTGGTCATAACCAATTTTGAGACTATCGTAACTATCTTCCTGGAAATACAGTTTAAATTAATTGCTGCTCCCAATCAATCTTTACTCCCATAAACTATTACTTGCTACTTTTCTCCAGACTCTGGAGATAATAAATTTGGGGATTATAGCAAAACATGATGATAGAAATCCCAAGATTAATTATAATTATAGATTATATGAGCATGAATAACATAATTGGTGGAAGAAGGCACTCTTTGAGAGGGAGATGAAAGCATTTATAGTAGGTTAAAAAAAAAAGGTGAAAGTCTGTTGCTAAGTTGTGTTCAACTCTTTGCGATCCCATGGACTGTGGCCCAGGAGGCTTCTCTGTCCATGGGATTTCCCAGGCAAGAATACTGGAGTGGGTTGCCATTTCCTTCTTCAGGGGATCTTGACCCAGGGATTGAACCTGGGTCTCCTGCATTATAGGTAGATTCTTTATTGTCTGAGCTACCAGGGAAACCCATTTATAGTAGGAGGAACCAATAAAAGTAAAATTTGATTTTCAATAAATGATCTTTAACTTCACATGTAGTTTCATATTACTTGGTAGAGCCTTTTATTGAGAAGAGAAAATAGACTTAATATAAGAAGCAAATTTTAGTTACAAGGAGTGGTTTTCCTTCACTCTGTCCTGACTTATTTTGACTTAAGGAAGAGTCACATAATACAAGGTAAAGCTTGCTTATCAAGCCAGTGCAGCTAATAGACAATAGAAGTGGGGTTTAAAGGATGGTATGGAAACTCCATTCTGAAGGAGATCAGCCCTGGGATTTTTTTGGAAGGAATGATGCTAAAGCTGAAACTCCAGTACTTTGGCCACCTCATGCAGAGTTGACTCATTGGATAAGACTCTGATGCTGGGAGGGATTGGGGGCAGGAGGAGAAGGGGACGACAGAGGATGAGATGGCTGGATGGCATCACTGACTCGATGGCCGTGAGTCTGAGTGAACTCCGGGAGTTGGTGATGGATAAGGAGGCCTGGCGTGCTGTGATTCATGGGGTTGCAAAGAGTTGGACACAACTGATCGACTGATCTGATTTGATGGAAACTCCAGGGGTTCTAAAGAGAAATTCAGAGGGTCTGGGAGGTAAAAAATATTTTCATAATAATACTGAGACATCATTTATCTTTTTTTTGGTTTGCATTTTCTCAAGAGTGTACCGAGTTTGCAAAGTTCATTGCAACTAACCTTTGAAAAATACACTTGTTGAGTTTTGGTGTAGTATCAAAGTGTAGTATCCATAATTATCTGAAAAGGATACTAAAATAGTTCTCCCTTTTTCAATTGCATCTCTGTAGGGCATGAATTCAATCTCTGTGAGGCTGAATTTTCTTTGCATATTTTAACCAAAATGACAGATTACAGCAAATTGAATATAGCAGCATTTGTTTATTATGGGTTTATTATTATTATTTTTAAATGAATCAGTAAATATTAAAAATTCTCAACTTAAATTTCTAATATAAGAAATATCAGTTGTTATAACCCGTGTAAAGAAAAGTCTTTGAGATTCTCAATAATTTTTGAGAGTGTAAAGGGATGCTGAAGCCAAAGCTGTTTGAGAAACACTGGACTTTGTGTGATCCAGATGTCATGCCCACACTCTGATGCACATGGCTGCTCACTTCTTCCAAGGCTCCCGTCATATTCCCTTCACTCACCAGGATACTTAGATTTATTTTAGAGCATAGATTAATTTCCTCTGGTCTGATACCTCCAAAGTAGAATAGGGAACATATAACAGCAAGAACATTGTATAGACAAAGACTAAGGTCAATTTTACTTTTTGTGGTTCACAGTAAGTATCAAAACCC
This sequence comes from Bubalus kerabau, assembly GCF_029407905.1. NCBI lineage: Eukaryota > Metazoa > Chordata > Mammalia > Artiodactyla > Bovidae > Bubalus > Bubalus kerabau. The sequence goes on from NC_073625.1 coordinate 53,799,027, forward strand.
CAGTATTTAGCCTTCAAATAATACTTTTCTAAACTAGGCTACTTATCTTAATATTTTAAGCTTTCTTTCTCTGTGGTGGTAAAGGCCATGAAAATAAAAAAAAATACAGGGTGATGTCTGGGAAAATCATCTGATTTTTTAAAAGTTTTATAAAATTCTGAAGTTTCAAAGATGGATTAGAGGCCTCAACATTTTAAAGAACATTTAATAATGTAAGAAATAAACTTCGATGGAACTAGCTAAGATTTTCTGCTTGCAGGATGAGTACAGTTGACACCAGTGGAGCGACCTAATATCCATATTTCACATGCACCTCTCTTCAAGTGACGAGTGCAATAAAACATGAATAGCGCGTGACTGACACCTAGCGAGGACCACAATTTCTCAGAAGATACAACTAGATGCTATAGAGTCTGTAGATGTTTTTCAAGTGGCAACCAAACATTGCAGAACAGATGAAATGTTATTGTGATTGCAATTGGCTGCTTTTGATTGCTCAAAGATATACAACAAGGAACACTTCTATGTGAAAATAGATAGGATTTAGAGACAGATTTGAGATTTCTAATGAAAAGTTACATAACTCCAATACTTTGGCCACCTGATGCAAAGATCCAACTCATTGGAAAAGATCCTAATGCTGGGAAAGATTGAAAGCAGGAGGAGGAGGAGGGGACGACAGAAGATGAGATGGTTGGATGGAACCAACTCAATGGACGTGAATTTGAGCAAACTCCAGGAGGTGGCAAAGGACAGGGAAACCTGGCATGCTACAGTCCACGGGGTTGCAAAGAGTCAGACATAACTTAACAACTGAACAACGACGATAGTGAAAAGTTAGATTTACCACTAAGTGAAATAATTAACCTATGATTTTGCCTGTAGGGAATGAAGTATTGTTAGCTAGTGTGGTAAGCAGAATAATAGCCTCCCAAACACATTTCTGTTCTAGTTTCCAGTACCTGTGAATATGTTACCTTACATGACAAAAAACAAATGAAACAAAAAACAAAAAAAGCTTTGTAGATGAGATTATTAAGGATTTTGACATGGGGAATTTATCTTGGGCTATCCAAGTGGGCCAAAGTTAATGTTTTTACAAAATTATTTAATTAACGTTTTTATCCATTTTTTTTGCTAATGACATATATTAGTATATCTACAATATTAGTTTCAACATAGTTATTAAAAATTTTCATGGATTACACTCCATTTAAAATTATTATAGAGACTTCCCTTGTGGTCCAGTGGTTAAGCATCTTCTTGCCAATGCAGGGGACATGGGCTTGATCCCTGGTTCAGGAAGATTCCCCATGCCATGGAACAATTAAGCCTGAGCACCACAACTACTCAGCCTGAGCATCCAGAGCCCATGCTCTGCAACAAGAGAAGCCACCGCAATACGAAGCCCATGCACCACAACAAAAGTAGCCTCCGCTTGCCACAACTTAGAGAAAGCCTCTGTGAAGCAACAAAGACCCAGTGCAGCCAAAAACAAATAAAATAAAAAATAAAGTTATTATATAATATTGGCTCTATTCCCTGTGCTATACAATATGCTTTATAGATTATTTATTTTATATATAGCAGTTTGTAACTCTTAATACCACACCTCTGTTTGGCTTTTTCCCTCTTCCCCGTCCATGGTGGGAACCATTAGATTGCTCTCTATATTTGCAAGTCTGTTTTTGTTTTTTGCATCATTCATTGTTTTATTCTTTTTGATTCCACATGTAAGTGATAATGTACAGTATTTGTCGTTCTCTATCTGACTTACCCTACTAAGAATAATATGCTGATCTGTCCATATTCTTGCAAATGGGAAAATTTCATTCTTTTTTATGGTTGACTAGTATTTCATTATATATGTATTATATATATATTATATATATAATTTCATTATACACACACACACATATATACCACATCTTCTTTACCCATTCATCTGCTGATAGATACTAGCTACGTTGCTTCCATATCTTGGAAATTGTAAATAATGTTGCTCTGAATATTGTGGTACATGTATCTTTTCAAAGTAGCACTTTTGTTATCTTCAGAGATATACCCAGGAGCTGGATAATATGGTGAAAGAAAAAAGTGAAAGTGAAGTCACTCGGTCGTATCTGACTCTTTGCGACCCCATGGACTGTAGCCTACTAGGCTCGTCCATCCGTGGGATTTTCCAGGCAAGAATGCTGGAGTGGGCTGCCATTTTCTTCTCCAGGATAATATGGTAGCTTTATTTTTAGGTTTTTTAAAGGGACTTCAATACTGTTTTCCACAGTGCCTGGACTCACACAGGTTTCTAAAAGTAGACACTTTTTCTTGACTCTAGTTAGAGCAAGGAAGATGTGGGTGCAGAAGAATGATTAGAGAAGTGGTATTACTGGCTTTCAAGATGGAGGGAAGGACCATGAGTGGTGGAATATGGGTGGCCTCCAGGAGCAGGAAAAGGCAAGGAGGTGGATATACCCCTACAGTCTCCAGAAGGAAATGCAAGCTGGCAGACATCTTGATTTTGTCCTCATGAGACCTTGATTGGAACTCTGATCTAAGAAATGCTAGATTTGTGTTGCTCTAAACCTAACTTTATGGTAGTTTTTACAGTAGAAAATAAACATAGCTAGGTTGAAATGGATAACCCAACCCCCAGCTCGTTATTTTTCTCTTCAAGTGCACTATCGTCTGGGCATAATATTCCATCTAAATCCAAGTTCAGATCAGATAGGAAGTCAATGTGGCACGAGTTGCTTTTCAATTTCTTCAATGAATACATTTTCGGAACCCATTTCTAAGTATTGATATTGGGGAGAGTGATGTGGAAAGTCAGTCTTAGGTGGAAATCATTCTAAATTCTTGCCTTTTGGTGGGGAAAGAGAAAAAAAGAGTCTTAAAAATTACTTAAGTCCGCTAAACAATTTACTGTAGTGATTTAAGATTGTGAGATACATAAACTTTAGATTATAAAAGACAGAGTTACTATATGATCCGGCAATCCCACTCTCAGGCATTTAACAAGAAAAGATGAAAACTCTAATTTGAAAAGATACACGCACCCCATGTTCCTTGCAGTGCTATTCACAATGGTTAAGACATGGAAGCAACTTAAATGTCCAGCAGCAGATGAATGGATTAAGACGATGTGGTAAATATATATATGTATATATACACACACACACGCGCACACGCACAGTGGAATGTTACTTAGCCATGAAAAGAATGAAATAATGCCATTTGCAGTGACATGGATGGACCTGGAGATTGTCACACTAAGTGAAGTAAGTCAGACAAAGAAAAATATTATATGACATCACTTATACGTGAAATCTAAAAGCATGTAAATGAACTTATTTACAAAGCAGAAATAAACTCACAGACTTAGAAACCAAACTTATGGTTACCAAAGGAAAAAGGGGAGGCATAAATTATGAGTTTGGGACTAACAGATACACACTCATATGTAGATATAGATATAATAGATAAACAACAAGGATCTACTGTATAGCACAGGGAACTATATTCAACATCTAGTAATAACCTACAGTGGAAAAGAATCTGAAAAAGAATATAGTACATATATAACTGAATCACTTTGCTGCATACCTGAAATTAGCACAACATTGTAAATCGACTATCAGTATCAATTCAGTTCAGTCGATCAGTCGTGTCTGACTCTTTGCGACCCCATGAACCGCAGCACGCCAGGCCTCCCTGTCCACCACCAACTCCCGGAGTCCACCCAAACCCATGTCCATCGAGTCGGTGATGCCATCCAACCATCTCATCCTCTGTCGTCCCCTTCTCCTCCTGCCCTCAATCTTTCCCAGCATCAGGGTCTTTTCAAATGAGTCAGCTCTTCGCATCAGGTGGTTAAAGTATTGGAGTTTCAGCTTCAACACCAGTCCTTCCAATGAACACCCAGGACTGATCTCCTTTAGAATGGACTGATTGGATCTCCTTGCAGTCCAAGGGACTCTCAAGAGTCTTCTCCAACACCATAGTTCAAAAGCATCAATTCTTCGGTGCTCAGCTTTCTGTATAGTCCAACTCTTGCATCCATACATGACTACTGGAAAAACCATAGCCTTGACTAGACGGACCTTTGTTGACAAAATAATGTCTATGCTTTTTAATTTGCTGTCTAGGTTCATCATAAGTTTCCGTCCAAGGAGTAAGCATCTTTTAATTTCATGGCTGTAATCACCATCTGCAGTGATTTTGGAGCCCAAAAAAATAAAGTCAGCCTCTGTTTCCACTGTTTCCCCATCTATTTCCCATGAAGTGATGGGGCCAGATGTCACGATCTTCGTTTTCTGAATATTGAGCTTTAAGCCAACATTTTCACTCTCCTCTTTCACTTTCGTCAAGAGGCTGTTTAGTTCCTCTTCACTTTCTGCCATAAGGGTGGTGTCATCTGCATATCTGAGGTTATTGATATTTCTCCCAGCAATCTTGATTCCAGCTTGTGCTTCTTTCAGCCCAACATTTCTCATGATGTACTCTTAATATAAGTTAAATAAGCAGGGTGACAATATACAGCCTTGACGTACTCCTTTGCCTACTTGGAACCAGTCTGTCATTCCATGTCCAGTTCTAGCTGTTGCTTCCTGACCTGCATACAGGTTTCTCAAGAGGCAGGTCAGGTGGCCTGGTATTTCCATTTCTTTCAGAATTTTCCACAGTTTATTGTGATTCACACAGTCAAAGGCTTTGGCATAATCAACTATATTTTAATAAAAAAATAGTTTAAAGAGGAGAATAGATCTAAAGAAGTGCTAAAAAGTTTTCATTAATTTTAAATCTTTGGCCCCACAGTAGGATGGTGGTGGAGAAAAAGTCAAGGTGGGACAAGAAGAAAGAACAGAAACAGCAATTTCCAAAGCTGCTTGGAGAGAGAAGAACTGTTTCTTTTTCTTCACCTTCACACAATTCTGTTGACTTAGGGCCAAATATGCCTAGGGGAAGACCGGAATGTATAATTGGTAGCAGCAGTGAAAAGGGAATACGACATTGACTCTGGATATAAAATTAGAAGTCCCAGTGCAGTTTGAAGCCAACCAAGAAGCTTGCCAAGATATGAAAACATCACTGCTTACTGCCTTTACATGTTGTACCTGGTTTGGGGATTGAGGCAATGTTTACATTTAGCATTTTTATTTTGAAACTTTGTACACTTTGTCATTGATTTTTATTTAGTCAATCATTTAGCTGACTCATTGGAAAAGACCCTGATGCTGGGAAAGATTGAGGGCAGGAGGAGAAGGGGGCGACAGAGGATGAAGTGGTTGGATGGCATCACTGACTCGATGGACTTGAATCTGAGCAAACTCAGGGAGATAGTGAAGGACAAGACTGTCTGGTATGCTGCAGTAGTTGGGGTAGCAAAGAGTTGGACACGGCTGAATAAGTGAACAACAACAAATCATTTATTTTAAATGAATGGAATTAAACTACTTAAGGGTAAGTAATTAACTTAGAACCAAGAGTTTTCCTAGGAGATTACAGCTAGAAGTCAAGGGGGAATTAGGCTTACCTGAAAGAATTCAATTTTTTGGACCACTTTTCTCCACTGTGTCCATTCAAAACCTACCTGCATTTCATAATCTTAGTGAGAAGAAATAATTGTCCAAAGTTCCCAGAACATGCTGAATATCATAGTAAGAGGAATATATAACGTGTGGTAAAATTGCTGAGCAAGGAGTTTACAGCTACTTTATCACTGAATCACTTTGCAGTACACCCAAAACTATCACAACATTGCTAATCAACTATACTTCAATATAAAATAAAAAGTTAAAAAAATTCACCACATGGTGTCCCACACGCAATGTAAATTTCTATCAGGAGACATGGAAAGCAAACCTTTAAGAAGGTACACATTGTATTTGAATTCTCAGGGCACTTAGAAACTGCCTCTTGAGTATAAGGAGGTTTAGTTGCAAGAGGGACGAATTTGGAGGGCTGACAAAAAACCAGAATGGGAAGGAAAAGAATTTCTTTGGGATCTGAATTATACTCCCCAAGTAGGTTTAGCTCATAGAAAGTCATCATTTTAGCCCCATTCTGGCTTCCTTCTACTTGTCTAGGAAGATTCCATTAGCTTAATTTCCAAGGCAGGAGAAGCTTCCATGAACTCAATTCTCCAGCTGCTTTTTGCACCCAGAGGGTTCTTTTTCTTCTGCTCCTTAAAGTCCCAAATAATACTTTGGTAGTATTTTAGCTGTAAGGTGGCATTGGCACACACTGTTTCATAGGTTCATGATGTTAATTACCATTAGCATCATGGTAATGACCAAAAGACCCTGAAGCTGGGGAAGATTGAAGGCAGGAGGAGAAGGGGATGACAGAGGATGAGATGGTTGGATGGCATCACAGACTCAATGGACATGAATTTGAGTAAATTCCAGGAGCTGGCGATGGACAGGGAGGCCTGGTGTGCTGCAGTCCATGGGGTTGCAAAGAGTCAGACACGACTGAGCCACTGAAGTGATGACCAAATAAGCTGCTGACCCATGAACATGGGGTAAAATGCTGGTGTTCTGATCTAGGAGAATAATGTCTGAAATACCAAGGGAGGGATGGAAAAAATGTAGCACCTCATTAAATAGAATGTTATTTCACTGTGACTTTTTATGCAACTAACTGAATCAGAGCATCCAATAAACCTCAAGCAGAGTGAATGTACTTCTCTGAAAACCATAATCCTTCCTGTGCAGGAGGATGCTAATTAAAGTGCTGGGGATGGGGAACATAAGTAGTAGGATGTAGTGGAAACTGCCACAGGGAAGTGCTGCCTTTAGCTTCCACCCTTGGTTAGAGCAAGAAAATGGAAGTCAGGAGGCTCAGATGTTGGCTTTTCTTCATTCCTAGCTGAAGGATGGGCAAGGTACTTAATTCCACCCTGGGCTGCTTCTTCTGTAACATGGTGTCAAACCTAACGTTACTGTAAGGACCATATTAGAGAGGCCTCCCAGGCAGTCCAGTGGTTAAGAATCCGCCTGCCAATGCGGGGGAAATGGGTTCAATCCCCAGTCTGGGAGGATTCCACATACCGCGGGGCAACTGAGCCTGAGTGCCACGACTACTAAGCCTGAACACGTGCCCTAGAACCTGTGCTCTGCAGTAAGAGAAGCCACCACAGGGATCTGAGCTCACCTCATCTCAGGAAAACACAGAAATCACAACTAACTGCTGAAGAACCATTGACAGAAAAGACTGGAATCTGCTAAAAGAAGATATTTCAAATCCTATACTCACCACGTGGGCCACCCACAAACTGGGGAACAATAATATCGAAGAAGTTCTCCCACTGTTGTGAAGGTTCTAGACCCCACATCAGGCTCCCCAGCCTGGGGATCAGGCCAAGGGACTGGGAATCCCTGGGGAATATGACTTGGAAGGCCAGTGGCATTTGACTGCAGGACCTCCACAGGCGTGGGGGAAGCAGAGACTCCATCCTTGGCTGGCACAAACAAGCCATCACAGGGAAAAGCCTGAGCACTGCAGCTAGAGAAAGCCTCATGCAACCACGAAGACCCAGCACAGCCACAAATAAACAAACAATGAAAAATATAAAGTCCGTAGTCGAAAAAGGAAGCAAGACGTCCACTGTAGTACCTGACACACTGGTACTTAATAAGCTGAACTTTCCTCTCCCTTTAGCCTTAATCTAGGAAGCAAGTGTGATGATGCTTATTTTATACCTTCCCTTAAGCCCTTCCTCTATTCAACCAGAGTCTTCAGGAAGTTCCTCCCACCTGCACTGTTTTTTTTTTTTTGAGAAAACTTATCAACATTTCAAACACTATCGACTGTAATGGGGATGGTTGTCTTAACAGAGGTAGAGTTGAGAGAACAAAGTCAGGGGCAAGGGAGGACTAGGTCAGGGAAAGCTAGGCTCCTGAAGTGACACTAGTCCCCTGGTGGGAGGAGATGGCAAAGGGCTGCAGACAGAAACAGCCTTCTCCTCCACTTCAGTGGCTGGCAGCTAGTGGTATCACTTCTTTCTTTCTCACTTTCAGGATCAGTGGTTGGTTTCTTTAGCATTTAGCTCTCCTGGGGGAAAGAAAATTGGTATGAACCTATTATCATTGTTGTTTAGTTGCTAAGTCATGTCTGACTCTTTTGTGACCCCATGGTTTGTAGCCCACCAGGTTCCTCTGTCCATGAGATTTCCCAGGCAAGAATATGGAGAGGGATGTCACGTCTTCCTCCAGGGGAATCTTCCCGACCTAGGGATGGAGCCCACATCTCTTGCATTGTCAGGCGGATTCTTTACCACTGAGCCACCAAGTACATCTAAATAACATGGAGATCTTGTTTAGTATTTTAGGGGTGTAACAGGAAGACCCTAGAAGATTGATTTGAATGAGGCCCCCTGGCACATGAACGGAGTGTTTACAGTTCCTGTTTCACCAGACATGACAACCCTTATCTGACCTATATGTTCCTGCCCAGCCAGGGCAATCTCAGACTTGAAAAGAGGACAGACACATTTGTGCTTGCACACCTTTTCCTTAAATACATTTAATGAGAAACTTCTATGTCTGGCTTTGCTTCTCCATCCTTTTATGGATGATATCTTCTTGGCAGACAAATTTCTCTGAAATTTGATAAGACTTGAAACAGGACTAAAGTTCACTGTATGCAATTTTGTTTTTACCTTTCTCAAACCTCAAAATGTTAATGGAACTTAAGCATGCATCCTTTTCTTGTGGACTTCCCTGGTGGCTCAGACGGTAAAGCGCCTGTCTACAATGTGGGAGACCTGGGTTCGATCCCTGGGTCGGGAAGTTCCCTGGAGAAGGAAACGGCAACCCACTCCAGTACTCTTGCCTAGACAGTTTCATGGATTAAAGGAGCCTAGTGTCCATGGGGTCACAAAGAGTTGGACACGACTGAGCAACTTAACTTCACTTCACTTTTCTTGTTTTTGTTTGGCACAAATAAATCCTAAAAAAATTCAAACTCAGCAGGTTGACCCACTTAGCTGTAAATTCTGGCCAGATTACCTTCAGAATCTTCTCTAGGCAAATTTCCTGTATTTCTTTCTTTTTTTCTAAAGACAATTGTAGGGTGATTTACAGCCAGCATAATCTGTTTGTGTTTCACTGTTGTTTCAGGTAAACACTCATTGACTTTGAGGTCCTAAGTTTCTTTCAGCTTTGATAAATGATTTTTAAGAGTATTTCCAGCTCTAGAGTAGGCGTACTCCTTGTGAATACTTTCTTGAATTAGATTTATCTGAGATCTGTTGATTCACTCTTCCATTTAGATCACAAATGCTTCATAGCACAATTGCATCACTGATCCTGATAGAGTTGGGTGTTTGTTTTTACTTTCACTCCCTATCATATCAGGTTACAACAGTGATGATGTATCATCTGCTCTTAGTTACTTGCTTATTCAATGAGAAGACTAATGTGTCTTCTGCCATATAGAGATAACATGTCCTGTTTGAATCATAAGAAAAATGTTCCCTGGGGTCAGAGAGAGAGGAGTGGCATGACTTCTAAATATTAAAACTATAATGAACTGGTTTCATTTTAAAATTATTCATTCATTTTAATTCTTTTTTCCCTGCTCAAAAAGTAGTGTTTTGATCAATCAGTTTAGACCAAGTTATGCCGCAATAACAAACAAACCTAAAATCTCAGAGGCTTACAGTAACAAATAGGTATTCCTCATTTGTTTGACATATTGGATGTAGCTTTGTTATAGCTCTGTCTTATGTCTTCTTTATTTTGAAGGAGCAGGAGGCATAGACTAAATAGCAGAACCACACAATGGCTTTTAAAGGATTTGTTCAGAACTTGACCATGTTACTTCCTATCATATTTCATTGGCCATTGCAAATCACACAGCTAAGCTTGGAATGAGTGGTGTAGTCCTTGCCAAAGAGGGGGCCAAAAGGGAGGAGCCAAGTAGGAAGGAACTGGATGAAGGAGAAGCACATATTTAGCAAAATTAATTCAATGTTAATATCTTTTTACTATCTCTTTACATATATACACAAATAAACATATACGAACAGTGTGGATGTAGAGTAATAAGCACAATTTTCTTTAAAATATTCTTATCTGAATTTTTGGTTTCTGAGTAACATGTCTCTTCAACAAGGTATTTAAATTTCTCCAACATTGTTCAAAGTGCTGTGAACATTAGTTGTATAGTCTCAATCCTTTGAGCGGGAGTTTGAGGTTTGGAAATGCCTAGTACTCAATTCTGGTCAATCTGTGTAATTTACCTTAACGTTCTTAACAGCCCTTGTGACATTTGGTATTTGTCTGTTAGTCAAGCTTTAATTATTTATCAAGTTTTAACTTTTCAAGAGTATAGGATGTATCTATCATTTGGTATCTTATTAAATAGTTCAAAATTTTAAACTTTATTCTGTTGTTCATGAAGTTATATTGCAAACCATTTTGAAAAGTGAATTCTAATAATATTTTGAGCAATGGTTGTTTGGATTAAAATATATGCCTAATGTTAGGAGGTGAACATTTCAGGCATAAAAAACCCATTTGGAAAAAAAAGAAACCACTTGGGTACTTACATTTTGGTTGATTTTATAAAGAATACAGCAAAACCATGAGATAATAAGTTTTGGCTAGAGCCTCTCCTTCTGGCCTCTCATAATAAGTTTTGACTAGGACCTCTCAAAGCTGGTAGAGTTTGGTTGGGATAAGTAAGATTCAGTGCATTAAAAAATAATTGGTTTATTTATGAGACAGCTAATAAAGTAAAAATATTTTTGTTCCAATAGTTACTAGAAGATAGAGTGGAAAAAAAATTGGTTTTCATTAACTTCACAATAATTCAATTTTAGCTTTTGTGAGCTTGAACTTTTTGGATCTTATTTACAGCTTTTGGTTCATTTCCTGTATTAGAGCATTTTATAGTCATTCCACATTGGTTTTTGTTGTTGTTTTCCTTTTTCTACAAGAATTTCAAGTTCCTTGAGGAGATGAAACCAAGTCTTCATATTCCTGGCATGCACTCTATAATACTAGTAATTATAATTACAATACAAAATAAGCACTAACATATATGAATTACTTATAATGTGCTCAGCATAATTTTAAGCAATTTCTCAAACTTATTTAAAGTTATGAGGTATTCAGTTTAAACTATTTCTAGTTTATAAATGTGAAAACAGAGTTCAATTGAGTTGAAGAAATCTGTTTTCTTTAATTAATTTTTATTTTTGGTTGCACTCAGTCTTTGTTGCTATGCGCAGGCTTTCTCTAGTTGCAGCGAGTGGGGACTACTCTCTATTTATGGTGTGAGGGCTTCTCTTTGCAGTGGCTTCTCTTCTTGTGGAACACAGGCTCTAGGCAGTTAGGCTTCAGTGGTTGCAGCAGTGGGCTCAGTAATTGTAGTGCGTGGCCTTAGTTGCTCTGTAGCATGTGAAATCTTCCTGGAGACCAGGGATCTAACTGGTGTCCCTGGCACTGACAGGCAGATTCTCATCCACTGCACCAAGAAAAGTGTTCACGAAAAGTCCAAGAAATCTGTTCTAATAGCACAGCTAATAAGTAGTTAAGTTCAGTTGGTTCCTGCCTCTAAACTGCATGTGTGTGTGTTAGCACACACAGTCATGTCTGACACTGTAGGACCCTATGGGTTGCAGCCTGCCAGGTTCCTCAGTCCAGGATTCTACAGGCAAGAATACTGAAGTGGATAGCTGTGCCCTCCTCCAGGGGACCTTCCCAGTCCAGGGATGGAAGCCGCATCTCTTAAGTCTCCTGCATTGGCAGGTGAGTTCTTTATCACTCAGAGGAACCAGAGATCAAATTGCCAACATTCAATGGATCATTGAAAAAGCAAGAGAGTTCCAGAGAAACATCTATTTCTGCTTTATTGACTATGCCAAAGCCTTTGACTGTGTGGCTCACAATAAACTGTGGAAAATTCTGAAAGAGATGGGAATACCAGACCCCCTGACCTGCCTCTTGAGAAACCTGTATGCAGGTCAGGAAGCAAAAGCTAGAACTGGACATGGAACAACAGACTGGTTCCAAATAAGAAAAAGAGTACGTCAAGGCTGTATATTGTCACCCTGCTTATTTAACTTATATGCAGAGTATATCATGAGAAACGCTGGACTGGAAGAAACACAAGCTGGAATCAAGATTGCTGGGAGAAATATCAATAACCTCAGATATGCAGATGACACCACCTTATGGCAGAAAGTGAAGAAGAACTAAAGAGCCTCTTAATGAAAGTGAAAAAGGAGAGTGAAAATGTTGGCTCAAAGCTCAACATTCAGAAAACTAAGATCATGGCATCCAGTCCATCACTACATGGCAAATAGATGGGGAAACAGTGGAAACAGTGTCAGACTTTATTTTTTTGGGCTCCAAAATCACTGCAGATGGTGACTGAAGCCATGAAATTAAAAGACGCTTACTCCTTGAAAGGAAAGTTATGACCAACCTAGATAGCATATTGAAAAGCAGAGACATTACTTTGCCAACAAAGGTCCATCTAGTCAAGGCTATGGTTTTTCCTGTGGTCATGTATGGATGTGAGAGTTGGACTGTGAAGAAAGCTGAGCACCGAAGAATTGATGCTTTTGAACTGTGATGTTTGAGAAGACTCTTGAGAGTCCCTTGGACTGCAAGGAGATCCAACTAGTCCATTCTAAAGGAAATCAGTCCTGGGTGTTCATTGGAAGGACTGATGTTGAAGCTGGAACACCAATATTTTGGCTACCTGATGTGAAGAGCTGACTCATTTGAAAAGACCCTGATGCTGGGAAAGATTGAGGGCAGGAGGAGAAGGGGATGACAGAGCATGAGATGGGTAGATGGCATCACTGACTCAATGGACATAAGCTTGGGTAAACTGCAGGAGCTGGTGATGGACAGGGAGGCCTGGCGTGTTGCGGTTCATGGGGTCGCAAAGAGTTGGACATGACTGAGTAACTGAACTGCGTGCCACCTCTAAACTGCATATGCTGCCAAATATATGTCTGTTAGCATATTATTTTTTCAATTAGAAAAAATATTACTCACAGGCAGTATCTTGGCAAAAGGAAAGATAAGATAAAAAGGCATGGTGTTGACCTTCATATCTGACTCAGACTCACTCGTTAGGAAAAGAAAGATGAATGAAATTTCCCAATGTTAAGTCTTGAACAAGAAGGAATTACTCAGAGAACTGGGAAGAGATAGATGTCCCAGCAGAGAGAGTATTAAAGAAAAAAAAATCAAGATTAAATATTTGAGAAATTCAAGTACAGCTACATTCTAGTGTGTGTCAAGAGGACAGGAAAGCTAAACAGTGGCCAGAGGCTGGCTGGATTGGACCACGCTAAAATTTAAGACTTTAACCAGCAATGATGAAAGGAAGCTCTGGAGAATTTTAGGAAGAGCATGTAATGTGGATGGATTTTACTGCCATGTTACAAAATCTCCCGTACTTTCCATTGTTGTTTTCTAACAGTATTACTTAGAGCATTTAATGATGCCTACGCTAATTAAACAATATGGCGGCACGTTGATCTAAGACATTCCTGAAATTAGGTCACAGAAAACTTTGGAGTTTGGACACAAAATGAACCACAGAGCATACCTGGTAGAAAGGTCCAATGTGCTTAAGGAATGGAATTGCTCAAGAAATTGTTGACCAGGCTGATGGTTACAAAAGTGATTCATTTTCTCAAAAATATGCCTTTGGAAATGCATTTGTAACTGCATCACAATAGCTGAATAGTTGTAATTTTGGTAACAATTTAATGTTTTGTTACACCATTTACTACCTCTAGGATCGTAAGTCAATCTTTAAATGGGCACACTTTCTGAAAATATTTCAAAAAACAGTTCACTTTTGACTGGGTAAATAAAGAAGTGAAAAATCCATGTTGAGTTTTAATTGAGCCAAGTAGTATTTAAAAGATACAAAATTGGAAGCTTTTCTTCATTCTTTCTGACAGCGTATGAAAAGTGATTGATACACGAGCATCCGAGATGGATGAGATTGCAAACATGTGGCTGCCATGCTCAAGGCAAGTTCCATTATGTAAACCAGCTGGACTGATGAGCACTTTCAGTGCTTTATATGATAAATAAGACACGCTTTTCTGAACGTTCTGCTAATACAAAATGTGATTTCTAAAAGACAAAAATGTTTACCCTTGGCAGGCTTTGGCATGCATGGATGTCATTTCAATATTTTGTGCAGTGGAAATGTGGAAGGAGAATCAGAGATTTGGGTTAAGAAACATGTACAATCCACAAAATTCCTAATTTTTTTTTGGGGGGGGCTTATCAATACCTGCTACTTAGCAGAAATTTTTAGTCTCCAATTGTTGGCTTAAAAATGAAGACTTGTTAGGTTAAAAATGTTACAAATTGTATTAGCCAAGCCCTTATTGCTATGATGACATTCACTTCAATAATTTGCCATGCTTGCTAAAATTTTGGCATGTGTTGCAATGGCAGCCCACTCCAGTACTCTTGCCTGGAAAATCCCATGGACGGAGGAGCCTGGTGGGCTGCAGTCCATGGGGTCGCTAAGAGTCAGATACGACTGAGCGACTTCCCTTTCACTTTTTACTTTCATGCATTGGAGAAGGAAATGGCAACCCACTCCAGTGTTCTTGCCTGGAGAATCCCAGGGACGGGGGAGCCTGGTGGGCTGCCGTCTATGGGGTCACACAGAGTCGGACACGACTGAAGAGACTTAGCAGCCGCAGCAGCCATACTTTCATATCTAAGACCCCTCACAAATGCTACTTTCTTTGTAGACTTTCCTGATTCCTCTCAGCTTCTCACTTGCAGAGATCTCTATAAAAGCTTCCCTGATAGCTCAGTTGGTAAAGAATCCGCCTGCAACGCTGGAGACCCCGGTTTGATTCCTGGGTTGGGAAGATCTGTTGGAGAAGGGATAGGATACCCACTCCAGTATTCTTGGGCTTCCCTTGTGACTCATCTGGTAAAGAATCCACCTGCAATGTGGAAGACCTCGGTTCAGTCCCTGGGTTGGGAAGATCTCCTGGAGAAGGGAAAGGCTTCCAACTCCAGTATTCTGGCCTGAAGAATTCCATGGATTGTATGGTTCATGGGGTTGCAAAGAGTCGGACCATGACTGAGACTTTCATTTTCTATAAAAGCTACACATTTGTTGAACGAATTATTTGCTCCTCACAGGAAATATGATATATATATATATATATATATATATATATATATATATCTTTTCATTACTAATAGAGATATAATTCACTGAATATAATTCAGTGTACATTTAAATTGTTTTTAGTATTTGCATAAAGTTGTGTGACCACCACTATCTAATTCCAGAACATTTTTATCACCCACAAGGAAACCCAGTACCCAATAGCAGTCACTCTGCATCTGTTCATTATGTTGTAATGCGTATTAGTATTTCATTGTTTTTATTATGGAATAACATTCTTTGGCATTGAGACATCCATTTACCATTCATCAGTTAATGGATATTTAAGTTGTTTGCACTTTTTGACTATCATGCATTATGTTGCTATAAACGTTCAAGTAAAAGTTCTTGTGTGGAACATGTGATATATTTAAATATTTTGTATTAGAATTCATATTTTTTTACTTTTAATATTTATGTATTTATTTTTATACATTTAAATATATTTGTCAGGGGAGTGTAATTTCCTCTATTCTGTCTTGTCACAACAAAGATTTGAAGTGACGGACATTAAAGCCCTCTGCATCACAGCTCTTGGACAGTCCATGCTATAGTTCTCAGACAGATCAGTTTTATTTAGAAAATAAAGGAAAATACATCCTCGAGGCGTGAGGGCATGCTGACCCAAAAGACGTGAAGAGAGAGAGAGAGAGCGAGACACGCACGTGGGAGAGAGAGACCCTGGGCCTTTGGCTCCTCTTTTTATGTGTCTTTTCCTCCCCCGGGCCTGCCCTATGTAAACTGGGCCAGCCAGGGGTGCTGTTTGTGCTGCCTGAGGTCCTCACTCCGGTCCTCAGACCCTCCTTTGTTCTGTTTTCGCGGGCTTTTCCCTTCCTTGTCATTTAGCCACCCCCATTCTGGACTCCTTTTTCCTATTCTAACTACTGAACATATTTTATTAAAATTAAGACATTATTAACTTTTAACAACTTATTAAAGAATGAATTCAACATTAAAATATTTAAAATATATAAAAATGTACTATTAACATTTTGGCTTATCTTTTAGACTTCTCTGGTTGCTTTTATGATACTTCTGTTTTAAAAAAAAATTTAATATCAAAATATGTGTACTGTTTGATACTCTATTTTTGGTTTACTTGCCCTATAGTAACATTAATAGAGTATATATATATTTCTAGGATGGAATTTTTAATAATACTATACATCTCTATATTTTATTTTAAATATTAGGTTAATTAGGTTATATTTTTTACATTATAACTATGATTCTTGAGAGCAATTACTTTGCTTTCTTCTTCAACCTTTATTTTTTCCCCTTCCATTAGAAATAGCTAGTATCCTAGAGTAGTAGTCTCTCAAACATTTGCTGAAATGAGTTTAATAGATATATAGAGTCATAGAATTTCAGATTTGGAAAGAGTCTTTAAGGGTCAGCTTGTACTGTGAATAACATGCTTGATATGCTTTTTTAGTCAAAAGTTGGTTTAACTAATGACTATAATTTTGACTTTAAAATTTGCATATTTAACCTCTGTATTTTTGATTAAACTGTTTTGGAAGATTCAAAGGAGAATAATAGGAAATTTGTTTCTAAGTAAAATCATGATAATGTTTAGCAACTTCCTTGATTCCTGTGTGATAAAATTTGAAACTTGGAGAAAGTTGATGAATGATTTTTTGGGCCAATTTAAAATTACATTTGTGAAAATATATATTATTTTTTAAAGTTATGAAATGTTCAACAAAGTCATTAAAAAAAATCTCAACTACTTTCAGTGTTGTCAGATATTCACAGGTTGTTTCAAAAGGGTAAAATGTATTTGTTTTGCATGTTGGATTCAAACTTCATATTTTAACATTGTTGTTGACACTTTATCTACTGCTGAATCATAGTAATATCACTAACCGTATATTGCCAAGTTGAACTTGTTCCAGTTTTTAAAAATATCATTAATCCCATCATCTTAGATTGTAGTACTGAAATCCTACTTCCCACTTCAGGAAACTAAGGCTTCTTGGAGGAATAGCTGATTCCAGGTTCCAAGGCAGGAAATGCAAAAAAAAGCCAACTTTTGCCGAATTCAAGGAAGCCATTAGGGACCACCTGGGCTAGAGACCACCAGGAGCCAATTTAAAGAGGCCACCTCAGTAGTAAAGGATGGGAAAATTTGAGTTTTTTTTTAAAAACTTATTTATTTTTAATCGAAGGATAATTGCTTTACAGTATTATGTTGGTTTCTACCAAACACCAACATAAATCAGCCATAGGTTTACCCAGGGACAATCTGAGTTTTAATTGTCATAGAGTGAACTCATCAAATATGTTTAAATCCTTAAATTCATAATTAAAAAAATAATTGGTAATTTTGGGAAGATAATAGAGAATCCATTCATTGTCTTGAAAACTAGTTTAGAAAAAGGAAGAATCAAGCATTTAGTCTGTTTTTCCCACATGAAGTGTTGGATAACAAATAGTAGATGAGAAGCATCTTTGTACAGAGTATTCCAGTAAATACATAAAAAGACCCGATAGACTTATAATATCACCAGTTTGCAACACACGTGAAATACAGATCGAAGCATTGAGCTGCTGTCACAAGAGAGAAAGCCAGACATGACGTGCCTTCTGATGAAACAATTCTTCGCTACCTATAGTCTTGCCAAAGTTCTCAAATTTGAGATTGATCATGGCTCTGGATTTAGCTGCTAATTGGCAGGAAGTAGAGGGGGCAGAGAAGCTTGGTTAATTGCACTGTGCATATGCAACCAACAAAATTCAGACTAAGGGAAAGAAGACAAGTTAAAGAGCCTGTGTTTTTTACAGAAACAATGAATGGGGAAGAAGAGGATGAAGAGGGACACTGAAGACTGAAAGTGACTTAGTAGATATGTTGCATTTTACAAAAAAGATTGGGTAAGACTAAACTAAAGAAAGCATCTGGAGTTTGTCACGTTGATGATAAGACTATAAAATGCAAGGAGGCATTTACTGTAAAGGCAGGAGAGAGGCGGCTGTGTTTGGGATGGGCCACAGGGAGGGAATTCTGGGTGGCTGGCAAAATATTTCTTGACTCAGGTCAGGGTTTCAGTGGCTTTGTATTAGTCTTCTATTATTGCCATAGGCAAATTATCTATATATGTGTATGTGTGTGTGTAAATATATATATAGGCTTAAAACAACAAAACTTATTCTCTCACAGTTCTGTAGGTCAGAAGTCCAGGTGAGGAATCTAGAGACCCATAGCAGAGACTGGATTCTCTGCTATGGGTCACAAGGCTAAAAGACAATTCTTGGTCAGCTGGGCTCCTATCTGGAGGTTCCAAGCTGATTCAAGCTTATGGCAGAATTTAGTTCCTTGTGGCTGCAGTACTGAGAATCCTGTGTCTTTGCTAACTGTCAATCAGGAGCCCTTCTCAACTTCTCAAACTGCCCCTCCATCTTCAAACAGCAATACTGGGTTGCATTCTTTTTGTGCTTTGAATCTCTCTGATTTCTCCTTCCCCTGAAACTCTTTTTCTCCTTCCTCTTTTGTTTTTAAGAGTTCATGTGATTACATTGGTCCCATCTTGATAATCCAGGGTAAGCTCCCTATTTTAAGGTCAACTGATGAATAAACTTAATTCCATCTCCAAAGTCATAGCAGAATCTAGCTTGGTATTTTTTTTTTTTTCTAGATTGGTATTTGATTGAATAATCAGGGGACCAGAATCCTGGAAGAACATCCTTAGAATTCTGTCTGCACAGGTGTTTTTACCTTATGCATTTGTTTGGTATATTTTTCTGTATTTGTCTCTTGTTTTACAAATATAAAGGCTAGAAAGTCATTGAGACATGAAAACTGGCACCTTCTTGTGAAATTAGAAAGATATTTACCAACTATGATTACCTTTCTTTAGAGGAGAAAACCTCCAAAAAAATTTTTTTTTCTTATCAGAAATAATTTAACTTTGTCTAAGAATTGTAAAAAATGTAGATATAAAAAAGTAAAATCTGAAGTTTATTGCTTTTGTTTCTGTAAGTAACTCTAAAGTGCAAATGAAATTCGCTCACTTGTGTCCTACTCTTTGCAACCCCGTGGACTATACAGTCCATGGAGTTCTCCAGCCCAGAATACTGGAGTGGGTAGCTTTTCCCTTCATCTAGGGAACCGTCCCAACCCAGGGATCGAATTCAGGTCTCCTACATTGCAGGTGGATTCTTTACCATCTGAGCCACAAGGGAAGCCCAAGAATATTGGAGTGGGTAGCCTATCCCTTCTTCAGGGGATCTTGCCAACCTAGTAATTGGACCAGGGTCTCTCTTTGGGGTCTCCTGCTTTGCAGGTGGATTCTTTACCAACTGAGCTACGAGGGAAGCTCCAAGTAACTCTTAAATCATTTGCAATAAAAGGCCATGCCTTAATAAAACATAATTTGATGGAATTAAGCATGGTTTTAAAGGTTCATTGTTTGTGGTGAGTTATGGATTCATAGGATATGTCTGCTTGAATCCATTTTGGTGAGAGCTTTTATAACAGCTGACAGTCTGATTTTTCTGCCATTACCTTCTGGTATAGTTATCATGATTTTTTTTTTTTTTGCTAACTTATTTGTGGTATATCAAAGTTGATCTACACAAGAGGTGGGCAAATTTTTCCTTTCAGTTCAGTTACTCAGTTGTGTCCGACTCTTTGCGACCCCAAGAATCACAGCACGCCAGGCCTCCCTGTCCATCACCAACTCCTGGAGTTTACTCAAACTCATGTCCATCGAGTTGGTGATGCCATCCAGCCATCTCATCCTCTCATCTCATCCCCTTCTCCTCCTGCCCCCAATCCCTCCCAGCATCAGGGTCTTTTCCAATGAGTCAACTCTTTGCATGAGGTGGCCAAAGTATTGGAGTTTCAGCTTTCGCATCAGTCCTTCCAATGAACATCCAGGACTGGTCTCCTTTAGAATGGACTGGTTGGATCTCTTTGCAGTCCAAGGGACCCTCAAGAGTCTTCTTCAACACCACAGTTCAAAGTCATCAATTCTTCGGTGCTCAGCCTTCTTCACAGTCCAACTCTCACATCCACACATGACCACAGGAAAAACCATAGCCTTGACTAGACGGACCTTTGTTGGCAAAGTAATGTCTCTGCTTCTGAATATGCTATCTAGGTTGGTCATAACTTTCCTTCCAAGGAGTAAGCATCTTTTAATTTCATGGCTGCAATCACCATCTGCAGTGATTTTGGAGCCCCCAAAAATAAAGTCTGACACTGTTTCCACTGTTTCCCCATCTATTTGCCATGAAGTGATGGGACCAGATGCCATGATCTTCGTTTTCTGAATGTTGAGCTTTAAGCCAACTTTTTCACTGTCCACTTTCACTTTCATCAAGAGGCTTTTTAGTTCCTCTTCACTTTCTGCCATAAGGGTGGTGTCATCTGCATATCTGAGGTGATTGATATTTCTCCTGCCAGTCTTGATTCCAACTTGTGTTTCTTCCAGCCCAGCATTTCTCATGATGTGCTCTGCATAGAAGTTAAATAAGCAGGGTGACAATATACAGCCTTGAAGTACTCCTTTTCCTATTTGGAACCAGTCTGTTGTTTCATGTCCAGCTCTAGCTGTTGCTTCCTGACCTGCATACAGGTTTCTCAAGAGGCAGGTCAGGTGGTCTGGTATTCCCATCTCTTTCAGAATTTTCCACAGTTGATTGTGATCCACACAGTCAAAGGCTTTGGCATAGTCAATAAAGCAGAAATAGATGTTTTTCTGGAACTCTCTTGCTTTTTCAATGATCCAGTGGATGTTGGCAATTTGGTCTCTGGTTCCTCTGCCTTTTCTAAAACCAGTTTGAACATCTGGAAGTTCATGGTTCACGCATTGCTGAAGCCTGCCTTGGAGAATTTTGAGCATTACTTTACTAGCATGTGAGATGAGTGCAATTGTGCGGTAGTTTGAGCATTCTTTGGCATTGCCTTTCTTTGGGATTGGAATGAAAACTGACCTTTTCCAGTCCTGTGGCCACTGCTGAGTTTTCCAAATTTGCTGGCATATTGAGTGCAGCATTTTCACAGCATCATCTTTCAGGATTTGAGATAGCTCCACTGGAATTCCATCACCTCCACTAGCTTTGTTCGTAGTGATGCTTTCTAAGGCCCACTTGACTTCACATTCCAGGATGTCTGGCTCTAGGTGAGTGATCACACCATCGTGATTATCTGGGTCATGAAGATCATTTTTGTACAGTTCTTCTTAATACTTTCAGTTTTGTAGGCCATATCACCTCCATATTCAATTCCATCATTGCAGCCCAAAAGAACATAGATGATACATAAATTGATGGGTATAGATGGATTTGGTCCATGAGGCATAGTTAGCAAAGCCCTGCTGCTGCTGCTGCTGCTAATTCACTTCAGTCATGTCTGACTCTGTGTGACCCCAGATGGCAGCCTACCAGGCTCCTCTGTTCCTGGGATTCTCCAAAGCTCTAGTCTACTCAATACATATTTCCTTATTGTGTGTGTGTGTTTGGTATTTTGCTCGTGAGATATTTTCACTGGACTCATTTGTATATCGTACAAAATAAACAAAATTGAGGCAGTCACAAAAACCTATAATCTCCTTTAGTCATAGCATAAAGATTTCAGTCTTAGAACTAGTTTTTCAAGTATGTGTAATGCACATATCTGGTTTCTTCTCTGAGCTTTGATAATGAAGCTAAGTATATTCATGTCAACCTTCTTATTCATTTATCCATGCAACAAAAATTTATTGAGCAGCTACTATGTGCCAGGGACTGTTCTATCTGATGGAGATAAGCAATTAACTAAACAAAGTCCACTCCATCACCATGCACATATCCTAGGTGGCCTGCTATTGTTGTCAAGAGTCCAAAACATAGTAAGCTTTTTCTAATAGTTTCTCGGTGATTTGCAATAGACCAGCACATGAATACAAAGGTTAATGCACTTTTATTATTAGATTTAAATATTGTTTGCATATGCTGCCCTAGAAATTGATTATTCAATTACTGTTGAAAAAAATCTGTGCACCTCAGTGTTCATTGTAGCACTATTTATAGCAGCCAAGACATGGAAGCAACCTAAATGCCCATCAACAGATGAATGGATAAAGAAGATGTGATATATATATATATATATAATATGATACATATGTGTGTATATATATATATACATACATATATATGTACACACACACATGGAATATTTCTCAGCCATAAAAAGAAAAAAATAATGTCATTTCCAGCAACAAGGATAGACTTAGAGATTATCATGCTAAGTGAAGTAAGCCAAACATATGATATATAACAAAGACAAATATATGATAAAAATATAAACATATAATATTGCTGATATGTGGAATTAAAAAAAATGTACAAATGAACTTATATACAAAACAAAAATAGACCCACAGACATAAAAAAACAAACTTATAGTTACCAAAAAGAAAAGGGGGGTGGGATAAATTAGGGGCTTGGAATGAACATAAACACACTACTATATATATATATGCAGCTCAGGGAGCAACAGTTAGAACTGGACATGGAACAACAGACTGGTTCCAAATAGTTAAAGGAGCACGTCAAGGCTGTATATTGTCACCCTGATTATTTAACTTCTATGCAGAGTACATCATGAGAAATGCTGGGCTGGAAGAAGCACAAGCTGGAATCAAGATTGGCGGGAGAAATATCAATCACTTCAGATATGCAGATGACACCACCCTTATGGCAGAAAGTGAAGAGGAACTAAAAAGCCTCTTGATGAAAGTGAAAGTGGACAGTGAAAAAGTTGGCTTAAAGCTCAACATTCAGAAAACGAAGATCATGGCATCTGGTCCCATCACTTCATGGTAAATAGATGGGGAAACAGTGGAAACAGTGTCAGACTTTATTATTTGGGGCTCCAAAATGACTGTAGATGGTGACTACAGCCATGAAATTAAAAGACGCTTACTCCTTGGAAGGAAAGTTATGACCAACCTAGATAGCATATTGAAAAGCAGAGACATTACTTTGCCACCAAAGGTCTGTCTAGTCAAGGCTATGGTTTTTCCTGTGGTCATGAATGGATGTGAGAGTTGGACTGTGAAGAAGGCTGAGTGCCGAAGAATTGATGATTTTGAACTGTGGTGTTGGAGAAAACTCTTGAGAGTCCCTTAGACTGCAAGGAGATCCAACCAGTCCATTCTGAAGGAGATCAGCCCTGGGATTTCTTTGGATGGAAGGATGCTGAGGCTGAAGCTCCAGTACTTTGGCCACCTCATGAGAAGAGTTGACTCATTGGAAAAGACCCTGATCTTGGAGGGATTGGGGGCAGGAGGAGAAGGGGACAACAGAGGATGAGATGGCTGGATGGCATCACTGACTCTATGGACATGAGTCTGAGTGAACTCCAGGAGTTGATGATGGACAGGGAGGCCTGGCGTGCTGCGATTCATGGGGTCTCAAAGAGCCGGACACGACTGAGCAACTGAACTGAACTGAACTGACTGATGTATAAAATAAACAACAAGGGTGCACTGTATAGCACAGGGAACTCTACTCAATATTTTGTAATAACCTATAAGGAAAAAGAATTTGAAAAAGAATATATATGTAATATATATACATATTCAATTATATATAAGTGAATCATAGCTGTACATCTGAAGCTAGTGAGATTGTAAATCAATGATATGTCAAGATAAAAAAGAAAAAAAATCTGAGACTCTCTGTTATATGTTCATTGTATTTTGTTTCAGATTTATACAGGAGTCTGCCAGGATTAAAAATTATTTTGCACAATTTCACTGTGTAAAACCCATGAAGACCTGGGCACTGTGCCATCACACTTTGCTGTCTTCAAGATGTATTGTGTAAATGTGAGAGATGCTTCTTTCACTGGATATACTGCTGTAATTGAAGTCAACTCTAGTTGAAAAATCAGCTGGTGATAATTGGACATGTGGATAGTCTAGCTTGAGCCTCATCAATTCATCATAGCTATCAACAACTTTTTTTTGATATTTTATTTTTAACTGGCAATACATATCCATATTTGGCTTTAGAAGAATTTATCCTTAACTAAGAAGATCCCAAGACTTTTTTTTAATTAAAATTTTTATTTGGTTTTTTAACTTGTTAATATTTTATTTTTTAATTTTTAAAAATGTTTATTGGGATATAGTTGCTTTACAGTGTTGTGTTAGTTTCTGCTGTACAGAAAAGTGAATCAGCGATATGTTTACATACATCTTCTTTTTTGAATTTCCTTCCCATTTGGTTCACCACCTCAAGAATTTTAATAACTCTATAATGAAAGTAAAAAGGAAAACTTTAGCTAGAACTTACTATAAGTGACAAAGTGTTAGGCATTCACTTCCTCTTACATAACTGTCAGTTGCGCAGTTATCCTCAAGCTCTTTCCTGGCATCTAACTGAGTGTATTTGAGCTTCCCAGGTCGTGCAGTGTTAAAGAATCTGCCTGCAAAGCAGGAGGCACAAGAGATGCAGGTTCAATCCCTGGGTCAGGAAGATCCCCTGAAGAAGAAAATGGAAACTCACTCCAGTATTTTTGACATGGAAAATTCCATGGGCAGAGGAGCCTGGCAGGCTATAGTCCGTAGGGTTGCAGAGTTGGACACGACTGAGTATGCATATGTGCAACTGAGTGCACTCACGTGTTCTGCAATCATATACTTTCTCATGTAGTCTTGCAGGATTTAACATGCCTAGGTCTAAAAATAGTTGAGCTACAACTTATCTCCTCAATCACATTGACAATATATTTCGGTATCATTTATATAAGTGGCTAGAGAAATTTTATTCTAAGATCTGAATAGCAACAAGTTATTCTGGTAGTACTAGTTTCTACTCAGTTTTGGTGGATGTGTACATGCTTGTGTACACACAACGTTTCCTTTCTCAAAAAGTGCATTATAAATAGTTTAACTGCATAAACAAGCGAGTGGCAAGATTGTAGAATCTTGGAGTTCTTCCATAAAAACCTAAAGGTCCTGCAGACATTTGCTCTGTCAATCCCTTTATTTTCTGCATGAGGAAAAGGAAGCCCAAGAGATGGTGTGTCCAATGTGACAGTCCTAAAATCAGACCTGGGAGGTCTACCCCCTGCTGCTGTGAGTTCTCTATTGCTGTGGCATGAATTTGTATATCTGCAATACAGAGGCATTACAGGCTCTGTAATTGACTTTATATATGTGCCACCCTTGACCTTTGGTATGTGCAGTTAGCTAGCCTTTGATTTTTCCTGTGGTCAGATACACTGCTGGCAGGATATCCATGGTGGTAGGCAGTGTTAAGTATGTGACAGTGGACCCACTCTGGAAGCTTCTGCATGCTCTTTTGTTCTATATCCTTAAAAAACCCTCTAAATGATTAAAAAACCTTTTTTTAAATTGGAATATAGGTATTGGAATATGATTTACAATGTTGTGTTACATTTCAGGTGGTGTACAGTAAACTGATTCAGTTACGAAAAGTGAAAAAGTTGCTCAGTCATGTCTGACTCTTTGCAACCCCATGAACTGTAGTCCGCTAGGCTCCTCTCTCCACAGAATTCTCCAGTGAAGGATACTGGAGTGAATAGTCAGTCATTCCCTTCTCCAGGGGATCTTCCCAACCCAGGAATGGAACCTGGATCTCATGCTTTGCAGACAGATTCTTTAACATCTGAGCCACCAGGGAAGCCCCGATTCAGTTATACATATACATATATCCAATATTTTTTTAAGATTGTTTCCCCATTTACACCAATACCAATATTGATGTAAATAGAGTTCCCTGTGCTGTACTATAGATCCTTATTAGTCATCTATTTTATATATGTAGTGTTAATATGTCAATCCCAATCTCCCAATTTATCCCTCCCCTCTTACCCCCTGGATTTTTTGTATCCTTTTGATTAACTATGTATGCTTTACCAGTTAGCACATTGATTCCAAATTTGGGTTTCCATTGCTGAATCTTTTGTTTGTTTGTTAGCATGATGCATGTTAGAAATAGGCTTTAGCTCTCATGAAAGAAATCAAATGTATTTTGAACATATGGTGATTAGCTTCTATTCTTTGGAAAAGGGTATAAAACTCTATGGAAGTCTGAATTAGTTTTTTTTTTTTTTTGATGATAGTCATATCTGATATCCTAATTAATTCTCAGTTCAGGCACCAGTTTAGGAGAACTTCTGATTGTGTGGTTCTCTCTGAGAATAGAATCCTGCCTCTGAAATCTTGCTGAGTCTGCTTCAGGTGAATCTTTCATACCATGACCACTAAAAGGGCTTCATATAGCATGCAGAACAAGTCATATAAACTCTTTTACACTTTCTTGTTGATAAGTATTTATTAATAGATGTCTGTCTGTATGAAGGAATTTGACTAAGTTTTGTTTCCATTAAAATTTCGTAGCCAGGTGTGGGACAGAAGTGAACTTTTGCTGTCTCAGCCTTCTTGGGTGGCCAAGAATCTAAGTGTGCAAAACCAAACTGGCTTAGGTAAGTTTGGAACTGCAGGTGATATTTAATTTTCAGAATCAGTGGGTTCCTAATTCTTCTGCACCCTTAGTATATTTTTTCTTCTTCCATTTACCCTAGACTTTTGCTAAATTTACAAGAAGGTGGGAGTTGCTACTCTGGCTTTTTATGACTTCCTGGGAAATGATTGATTTTTCTGTCCTTCAACTTTCTTCACTTGCTGGTTCTGTTGCTTTGGGGACACAAAGGTCAGGACTGGTTAAGTCCCCAACATCGTTCCTTGTATAATTGATCCAGGTCCACTGGTACTTGGTAATCGGGGTGGTGAGGGAAGCTGACCTGGAGACTTAGAGCTCAGGTGAATTAGTGGTCCACTGGAGATTCCAGTCATTATGGGCTGAATTATGTTCTCACAAAATTTATATGTCGAAATCCCTAATATTTGGTATCTCAGAATGTGACTGTTAAAAGGAAAATTGAATTCAAATGAGTTCTGTAGAGTAAGCCATAAGGTAATATGATTGATGTCTTGAAAGAAGAGGACATTAGGACTCAGAGTTACAGAGGGAAGATCATAGGAAGATACTGGGAGAAGGCAACCATTTACAAGCCAAGGAGAGAGGCCTCTGAAGAAACCAACCCTGTGGACACCTTGATCATGGACTTTCAGCCTCCAGAATGGTGGGACAATACATTTCCTCTGTGTGAGCCACGTGGTCTGTGGTGCTTTTTAAGGCAGCCATAAAGCTTTCCTGGTGGCTCAATGGCAAAGAATCCACCTGCAATGCAGGACACACAGGTTCGATCCCTGGGTCAGGAAGATCCCCTGGAGGAGGAATGGGCAATCCACACGAGTATTCTTGCTGGATAATCCCATGGACAGAGAAACCTGGTGGGCTACAGTTCATGTGGTGACAAAGAGTTGGACACGACTGAGCATGTACAGTCTTAACTCTCTTAGAAAATTAATGCACCACGTCAGTTTGTTCCAGATCTGACACCTTCCCTCCCTGCCCTGACCCTTCCCCCTGATCTGTTGCTGCAGCTTTGGCCCTGACTCTGAAAGCTCACACACTAGAATCGGAGTTAAGCCTTGCAACATTCCATTCTGTGTAAGAGTGAGTTCCAGGAGGCAGTGGAGTGCCCAGTGGGGCTTGAAGGGTGGGGGCTGGCTTTGGAAAATGAGGCACCTCAGACTCAAATGAGACACTTCCCGTAGCAGCTCCAGGCCCTGCAAGGAACTGTTAACAGAGATGCTACATTTTGGATTATTTTTATTCTCTTCTCTGCAGGTGAGGAAAACTCTCTATGCTTCCAAGTTAAAAACACATGCTCCAATACCACAGGAACTAAGATGAGTTTTCAACTCTCTGTTCTCAGTCCCCAAGGATGGATTTATATTCAAGGTGTGTGATTTCCCGGCTCCCAACTAGATTATCCATCCCTGAAAATCCACCGTATTAGTTGGAAAGCAAGCTGTAAATAAACCCCAAGTTGATCCCGAGACTGGGAGGAAAAAGTAATATATTCCTACCTCCTTTAAAACACATTAGGTGTGCTCAGTCATATTTGACTCTTTGCGACCCCAAGTACAGTATCCTGCCAGGGTCCTCTGTCCATGGAATTTTCCAGGCAAGAATACTATAGTGGGTTGCCATTTCCTTCTCTAGATGATCTTCTAGACTCAGGGATTGAAACTGTGTCTCCTGCATCTCCTGCATTGGCAGGTGAATTTTTACGCCTAGGACCAACCTAGATAGCATATTAAAAAGCAGAGACATTACTTTGTCAACAAAGGTCTGTCTAGTCAAGGCTATGGTTTTTCTAGTGGTCATGTGTGGATGTGAGAGTTGGACTGTGAAGAAAGCTGAGCGCCAAAGAATTGATGCTTTTGAATTGTGGTGTTGGAGAAGACTCTTTCTTGAGAGTCCCTTGGACTGCAAGGAGATCCAACCAGTCCATCCTAAAGGAGATCAGTCCTGGGTGTTCATTGGAAGGACTGATGCTGAAACTGAAACTCCAATACTTTGGCCACCTGATGCAAAGAGCTGACTCATTGGAAAAGACCCTGATGTTGGGAAAGGTTGAGGGAAGGAGGAGAAGGGGATGACAGCGGATGAGATGGCTGGATGGCATCACTGACTTGATGGACATGAGTTTGAGTAAATTCCAGGAGTTGGTGATGGACAGGGAGGCCTGGTGTACTACGATTCATGGGGTCGCAAAGAGTCGGACACGAATGAGGGACTGAACTGAACTGAACTGAACCACCTGGGAAGCCCCTAAAATGCATTATCAATCCTTACAGTCTTAAAGTCAAGTCCAGAACAAGACTGACAAGCATCATGTCTGTTTAAATTTTGTAGTATATATTTCTGTTCAACTTGTCCTCTGTCCATTGTCAATGATGGGTACCCTCCTCCCACCACTGACCGTCTTGTTGGGAGCCACTTTGAATATTCAAGTATTTAAAAACAGTTAAGTAAAACGTGGGTTTTCTGGAAGATGGGCATTGGGATTGGGATGAATCAGACTATGGTCTGCCTGAAATAATTTGTGCATCTGCCAGTTTGGGGCCTATCAGTTTTCCATCTGGAACATCACATTTAAAAAAATATATTGGTTATGGCAGTAGAAGTTTACTACTTAACTTCTATGAAACTTGCCTAGTGTAGACAAGAAAAAAAAAACACAAAAACCGACCACAACACGAGAGTTAAAAGTTAAGTTCTATTTGGGGCAAAATGAGAACTATTGCCCAGGAGACAGCACCTCATATAGTGCTTAGAACTGCTCCTAAGAGGAAGGGGTAGGGGGAAGGTTAGTGTACCTGTGATTTTGGTGAAGGGGGTGTACATGCAGTCAATCACTTTTTTTGTTTTGTTTTGTTTTTGTTTTGCAGGTTTCTGCTAGTCACAAGGAACAGAATCATCATAAAGGATTTTAGTGCTTTCCTAGGTGTAAGGAGATACAAGAATTGAGCTCAGAAAATTGGCTCCCCAGAATATCTAACTATCTGAAGACCTGTCCTACCAGTTTTTCCCAGAGCACAGTGTGGCTTGTTTCTGTTCTCCACCCTGAACTCCTTTCAGGGGGTGTTGAAGGTCAGCAGCTGCAACTGCACATGATTTAATCCTTGTAGACAAATGGCAGTACCAGTTTGTAGTTAACACTATAAAACTGGAGGAACCACCCGTTGTATCTTCTTCCACGTGGCAGACATTGAGGAATAGCCATTTGTTTTGAAGCACTTGGTAACTGGGCTAAAATCACATGGGGTGCAAGCTTCCTATAATTTATCAGTGCAGTCTAGCTCCTAGGGCCCTATGTTGTTAGTTAATCACTCAGAGTTACTGGGTCTGGTAAAGAACTCTCAAGCACTAAAATCTAGTGATTATAAAAAACAAACTAAAATAATGCAAGTGAGTAAACAAGGAGCTTCTTGTTCATCTCTGGAGGGGTCAGACATTCTGACTCGTAGAGTTATTCTGTTTTCCTACCTGGATGAGTTAGGCTCCTGTGAATCCTACATATCATTCAAGATACAGTATCTAAGGTTTGTCTAATGAATGTTTTCTTTTCAAGTTTTTGAAAAATTCTAGCAATCATAAAGCAAGAGACATTTTAGCATTTTCTTATTTTTTTTCATTTATCTAGATTCTTTAAGTGATATGACTGGTTCATTTTTAAGTGTTTGAGTTGGTACTGGTGCTGAGAGTATCAGTGTATCCTAAAATTCTTTTTTGGAGTGAAAAAGTGGATTTAAATCCACTTACAACAGCATGAGAGAAACAATGTCAGACAAATTTCTGACTGGAGGAAATAATAATGAAGGATCTGACTTAAATGATTGGTAAAACACCTACATGATCTTTATGTTTTCTTTCTGTTCTTTTTCCTCCTCCTTCTCCTTTCTTTACCTCTAGTGTGTGGAAGGAGGAATAAAAATGCCAGGATCAGCTGGTTATAAAGTAGACAGCTTTGTTTGCTCAGTTGAATCAGGAAATGTGAGACTAAGGGAAGAGCGGAGATTTAGTTCACATCTGTGAGGGAAGCTTTGGAGTTTCAATTTCTTTAATTAAAACAAACAGGAAGAAATGAAAAGAGACAGCAGGGGCCAAGGAGAGAGAAAAAAGCAACAGGGTGTTCTGTTGCCTTGAAACATTGGGTGCTCTGGGCAGCCTGCTAATGCAGCACTGCTCTATACCACTTGCCTTTAAATATTTGCCCTGTATTTGTTTTAGAGAAGGGGGCTGAATACTGTGTGGGGGATGGCAGAGGAGGAGGGCTACTTCATGGCAGAGCCCACTCTGTTTTCTGTTTTTAGGGGTATTCAGCTCTGGGCCCAAATTTGCTTATTCTTCTACCAAACAAGATCCCTGCACCCCTGTTCAGTTCAGTTCAGTCACTCAGTCGTGTTCGACTCTTTGAGACCTCATAGACTGCAGCACACCAGGCCTCCCTGTCCGTCACCTACTCCTGGAGTCTACCCAAACTCATGTCCATTGAGTCGGTGATGCCATCTAACCATCTCATCCTCTGTTATCCCCTTCTCCTCCTGCCTTCAATCTTTGCCAGAATCAGGGTCTTTTCCAATGAGTCAGCTCTTTGCATCAGGTGGCCAAAGGATTGGAGTTTCAGCTTCAACATCAGTCCTTCCAGTGAACATCCAGGACTGATCTCCTTTAGGATGGACTGGTTGGATCTCCTTGCAGTCCAAGAGACTCTCAAGGGTCTTCTCCAACACCACAGTTCAAAAGCATCAATTCTTCGGTGCTCAGCTTTCTTCACAGTCCAACTCTCACATCCATACATGACTACTGGAAAAACCATAGCCTTGACTAGATGGACCTTTGTTGACAAAGTAATGTCTTTGCTTTTTAATATGCTGTCTAGGTTGGTCATAACTTTTCTTCCAAGGAATAAGCGTCTTTTAATTTCATGGCTGCAATCACCATCCTCAGTGACCTTGGAGCCCAGAAAAATGAAGTCAGCCACTGTTTCCCCATCTATTTCCCATGAAGTGGTGGGACCAGATGCCATGATCTTAGTTTTCTGAATGTTGAGCTTTAAGCCAACTTTTTCACTCTCCTCTTTCACTTTCATCATTAGGTCTTTAGTTCTTCTTCACTGTCTGCCATAAGCGTGGTGTCATCTGTGTATCTGAGTTAATAAGCATTGAGAACTAAAATGTTGCCTGCCATATCAGTAAACAAAGGATGCAGCATTCATCAAGCCATTACGTTATAGCCACCTGCATGGTGATCCCTGAGGGAGCTCAGAATGGAGATAAACATGCTGCCTACTGACCAGCCCACCTAGCCATTAGCTGCTGCAGCCACTCCCAACAGTGCACCCAGAGGGGACTCAGGATGAGGAAACACAGAATACTGGTCCCAGATAGGTGAGGTGCATATCAAAGCCCAGATTCTTACATCTTCCCACACATAGAAAAGTGCCCAATTTCTTAACTTGAGATGTCTGGTTTCCTTCTATTAACAGTAATCTTTTGACTCCCTGATTTTGTTGCAAAGACTCCTATATATCCTGACTTTCCCTGTTCATTTTTGGGGTAGTTTCTCAGAGTTATTTGAGATGCTGCCACCCAAGCTAGAAATCCTAAGAATTTCTGCCAAATAAAACATAACTCTCAACTTTTAGGTTGTGCATTTTTTTTTTTCCTGACAGCCTTTATGTCCAATTCTAGGATTCACCTAGAATCTTCTTGGCCACAAATAATAAAATTCTTCTAAACCTATGTGGTCCTCTCCTTGGAAAATGCTACTTTCTCCATATTCTAAAATTTCTAGTGGAAATTTAGTGTCTCAGGGATTTACAGCATCTCCTATAGATTGGTACATGGCACACTTGTTAATCTGAGTGTAGACTTCAAAAAATATTCACAGCCTAGAAGTTGAGAATTATGTATTGGCAGCAACTTCAGGATCTCAAATCCAGGAGGCATCCTTTCAAGTAACCCTGAGAGAACTGCTCTGAGGAGGCCAAGAGTGGAGGTATGATTGTGCCAGTTTATGGGATAGTTTTGCAGCAAAAGGGACAAGCCTCAAGCCTGAATGTCAAAAGAGTATTGTTAATCAGAGGAAAACCAGCTATCTCAAGTTCAGGAGTTTAGCACTTCTCTGTATATGGGAAAATACAAGAGTCTGGCTCACTGAAATCATTTTTGTGATATGCACCTGACCTATCTGGGTCTAGTATCCTGTGTTTTCACATCCTGAGTGTCCTCAGGGATCACCATAGGGAGTGGCTGCAGTCTGACAGCTGCTAGATAGCAGGTATTCTTTCACTCCTGAACTCTCTTAGGATTCACCAGCTCACCTTCCATGGTGGCTGAAATTGCTGATGACTGTGGCATCATTTATCCACTGATATGGCAGGAAATGTTCCATTTCTCATGAGTGAGGCAGAATGTGGTTGAGAGCCAGAGGAAAACTTTGTCCTCCACAAATGGAACTCAATGAAAGGAAGTTCCAAATGATTTAGAATTTATTTTAAAGAATGAAAGAGAACTAGAGAAATGTTTAACAGCAAGATTAGTAAGAATGCTAATAATTTGAGCTTCTGCTTCCATCTTGGGAGTTTGCTCTGCAAGAGGAACTGCTCTCTAGTGTTTGTGCTCTGCTGTTTGAAAAACAATGTATAGCTTGAAAAATGGATGTGAGTCATTTTTAAAATTCAATATATAAACAATATCATATGGTATCAATGAACTTATAAACAAAACAGGAATAGACCCACAGACATAGAAAATAAATTTCTGGCTACCAAAGGGGAAAAGGGTGGGGGGATTAATGAGTTTGGGATTAACATATACATACTACTATACGTAAAGTAGATAACCAACAAACACCTACTATATAACACAGGAAATTATGCTCAATATTTTTTAATAACCTATAAGGGAGAAGAATCTGAAAAAGTGTATATAATATGAATAGTTTATCTATATAGCTTATATATGCATATTTAATAAATATAGTTTATATATACAATATAACATATATTTAGTGTGTATATATATATATATATATACTAAATCACTTTGTTGTACACCTGAATCTAATAACAAGATTTTAATCAACTGTTCTTCACTTAGGGCTTTCCTGACTGATAGCTCAGTTGGTAAAGTATCTGCCTGCAATGCAGGAGATTATTCCTGGTTCAATTCCTGGGTTGATTCTTCAGTTAAAGAAAAGAAAAAAAAATGGATATGACTACTTATGTGAACAATGGATCTAGACTTTTTATGGTCCACTGTAGAATGAATAGGGCTTCTGTGGTGGTTCAGACAGTAGAGAATCTACCTGCAATGCAGGAGATCTGGGTTTGATCCCTGGGTTGGGAAGATCCCCTAGAGGAGGGCATGGCAACCCACTTCAGTATTCTTGCCTGGAGAATCCTGATGGACAGAGGATCGTGGTGGGCTACAGTCCATGGGGTCGCAAGGAGTTAGACATGACTGAGTGACTAAGAACAGAATAGCACATAGAATGAATAAGTCAGGGACTTGAACAACTTTCTGCTTTCCAATGAAATGAGAGAAAAGACCATCTATTGGCTTAAAGATTTTACAAATTAAATGATAAATATCAGTTGTTGTTGTTGTTGTTCACTTGCTCAGTCATATCCGACTCTTTGCAACCCCATGGACTGCAGTAATATCAGTACCAAGGCCATATTTATGTGTGACCTTAAAAACCAACATCTTCAGAAAGAAAGTGAAAGTGAAGTCACTCAGTCGTGTCCGACTCTTTGCGACCCCATGGACTGTAGCCTACCAAGCTCCTCTGTCCATGGGATTTTTCCAGGCAAAAGTACTGGAGTGGATTGCCATTTCCTTCTCCAGAGGATATTTCCGACCCAGGGATCGAACCCGGGTCTCCCGCATTGTAGACAGATGCTTTACCGTCTGAGCCACCAGAGATGTAACATCTTCAGAGAGTGGAAGTAATTCAGAGGATTATGTTTATGATTGTGGAAACAGCCGTCTAATGTAATTAAAGAAGCCAAGGATCCTAGTGACTTTTGAGATTTATGAAGTCTGTACCAAGTGCTGTACCAAAACTTAGCCTTTCGAAAATAGCATCATGCATTCTGAGACTTCTAAGGACATTGTAAATAGTAGGTAATTCAACTTCTACCCCTACTTCCAGTCATCTAGGTGGTATTTATCATCACAGCCTTCTGGGTTGGGAAATAAAGTTTCATCTAATCTCATAAACTGTTGATTTCATGTAGAATGAATACAGAGTTGGTCTCTGTTTACCTCCAGGGCTGGGCATCTACAGGTGACTCTTTCTTGTCCAGTAGTGGGAGGAAGAGTTTGCCTGCAAAGGGAGGAAGAGTGCTATAATTAACCTGCAACCTTCCACTTGTAATTAAGGCTCATTTTTGCCTTGAGTTTTCAGGCAGGATCTATTTGGACCTTTACCCTTTCTTTCTCCAGTGTTCTACTACTCTCTGTCTGTTGCCTGATCTCATTTCTTTCCAAGATGTGATTAATAGTTGCCACATTCTTTTGGGCCCCTCCAAGGGCAAAGGTTTAGCACAGGAAAAAATATGAATCACTGGCAAGACCCACAAGGACTGTAATTCCCTCCATGAAGGTTCTACCTTGGCTCATATGATGCTGCTTCTCCCTCCTCTATAGCAAGGTGCTCCAACAAGCCCCTCAAAGTCTGTAAAGAATCAGACACAAACTGCAACAGGTTATGTCACTTTCTAACAGGATAGACATTCCATCATGCTTCTTGGACTTACTAGCTTAGTATAAAGATCTCTGCCATATAACAACTGTCTCCATGAACCTTGGTGATAAAACCTGTCTATATCTGAGAGGTTTTTCATGAGAAGTTTTATTGAATAGAGGGAAATCGTATTCTTAAGACCCGAAGGTAGTAGACAGCAGCATGAAAGGAAAATCCACTTGGGAGTTTTCAAAGGTATCCTACTTGGTGAAAGTGCTTGGTTTTGTGGGGGAATAAATGCTGCTTTAGGTTTTAGTTTTAACAAAATAGTTTTTAAAAATCATATGAAACAGAGTCATTTGCATCAGGCTCTTTGCACATTTAGATGGCAGGCACTGTTTTTCAAGCCTATAAATTCTGTATTCAGTTTAAGAAAGTGTATTTTTGATTGAGGTTAACACAGTATTTAAGTTAATGGAAAACATGCTTCCATTGCAGAGTATTTCCACCAGAATTGCTGGATTCTGTACAACAATCTGTTTCTATTTTGAAAAAAAAAAGTGGTTCTGTTGTATGACCTAAATATTCCTCTTTTACTCTTATTTCACTCTTCTACATTCATGTGCTTTCTGCTTCGGATATATTCTAATAAATGGCATAGTATGAACTCAGATGAGAAACGTTTCATAGTTCTATATATCCTTAATGTTTCAGAGAAAAAATATTTTGCTTACAGTCTGAGTTTCATTTCAATATACACAGAATATAGACTACTGCAATCCAATGGAAAGTCCCTCAGTAATATCCAACTCTTTGCAATCCCATGGAATAGTCCATGGAATTCTCCAGGCCAGAATACTGGAGTGAGTAGCTGTTTCCTTCTCCAGGGGATCTTCCCAACTCAAGGGTCAAACCCAGGTCTCCTGCATTACAGGCAGATTCTTTACCAAATGAGCCACCAGGGAAGCCCCAAATGATGTTGGAATTGGGTAGAATACACAGTCTCAGGGGGCTTCCCAGGTGGGTCAGTGGTAAAGAATCTGCCTGCCAATGCAGGAGACATGGGTTTGATCTTTGATCCAGGAAGATCCCACATGCCTCAGAGCAGCTAAGCCTGTGTGCCACAACTACGAGTCTGTGCCCTAGAGCCCAGGAGCTGCAACTACTGAAGCCCAGATGTCTAGAGCTTGTGTTCCACAGCAAGAGGAGCCACTGCACTGAGAAGCCCATGCACCACAACTAGAGCATAGGCCCTGTTCTCCACAACTAGAGAAAAGCCTGCAGGCAATGAAGACCCAGTATAGCCAAAAAATTAAAAAATAAAAAAAGAGGGAGACAGT
This sequence comes from Bubalus kerabau, assembly GCF_029407905.1. Taxonomy (NCBI): domain Eukaryota; kingdom Metazoa; phylum Chordata; class Mammalia; order Artiodactyla; family Bovidae; genus Bubalus; species Bubalus kerabau. The sequence continues at coordinate 53,835,683 of NC_073625.1, forward strand.
TATTCTCAGTCATGACTCGCTCTGATCTCCATGTACACCTATCCCAGTGATTCTCAAACTTTGGTTTATGATGTGATTGCTGGTGAGATTGGTAACAATGCAGATCCTGATCCCCGTTTTGAAAACACTGTGGAAGGGCTGAGTTGCTTATATTTTTAGCATGTTCTCAGTGATTTTGATGCACTCTGACTTTTGAAACTTACATCGTTAGAATAAGGTTAACTGAATTGGACAGCCTGGGTCTTGAAATTGATGGGACCTTAGCAGTTTGGCAAGGATGATAGATTTAATTATTGTTCAGCAAATACTGGATTCACAAGATGGTGGAGTTAAAGGAAGTGCGCTCATCTTCTTCTGCAAAAACTCCAAAATTACAACTCACTGCTGAACAACTGTCAACAGGAGAATGTTGGATCCAAGGAGAGGCCCAAGCAAGATGGTAGGAGGGGCGACATTGCCTTTAGAATCAGACCCCATACCTTCCAGAGACACTCGGAGGGCTCAAACAAACCTTGTATGCACCAGGACCCAGAGACCCCAGAGAGAGTGAGCCAGAACTGTGTTTGAGTGTCTTCTGTAGAGGTACAGGTCAGCACTGGCCTGCTGCAGGGGTAGGGGCTCTGGGTACAGCAGACCTGGGTATGGCATAAGCCCTCTTGGAGGAGGTTGCCATTAACCTCATCATAGAGCTGCCAGAACTTATGCAGGACTGGGGAAACAGACTCTTGGAGGGCACAAGCAAAACCTTGTATGCACCAGGACCCAGGATAAAGGACCATTGACTCCACAAGAGATGACCCAGACTTGCCTGTGAATATCCAGGAGTCTCTGGAAGAGGCGTGGGTTGGTGGTGGCCTGCTTCAGGGTTGGGGGCACTGTGTACAGCAGTGCATGAAACTTTTTGAAGGAGGTGCCATTATCTTCATTAACTCCAACCATATTTTGGCCTCAGGTCAAGCAACAGGGAGGGAACACAGCCCCAACCATCAACAGAAAATTGGATTAAAGATTTACTGAGAATAGCCCTGCCCATCAAAACAAGACCCAGTTTCCCCCTCAGTCAGTCTCTCCCATCAGGAAGCTTCCATAAGCCTCTTATCCTTATCCATCAGAGGGAGGATGGAATGAAAGCTATAATCACAGAAAACTAACCAAACTGACCACATGGACCACAGCCTTGTCTACCTCCATGAAACTATGAGCCATGCCATGTAGGGCCACACAAGATGGTCATGGTGGAGAGTTCTGATGAAACATGGTCCACTGGCGAAGAGAATGGCAAACCACTCAGTATTCTTGCCTTGAGAATCCCATGAACAGTATGGAAAGGCAAAAAGGTAGAACACTGAAAGATGAACTCCCTAGGTCGGTAGGTGCCCAATATGCTACTGGAGAAGAGTGGAGAAATAACTCCAGAAAGAATGAAGAGACAGAGCCAAAGCAAAAACAACACCCAGTTGTGGATGTGATGGGTGTTGGAAGTAAACTCTGATGCTGTAAAGAGCAATATTACATAGGAACCTGGAATGTTAAGTCCATGAATCAAGGCAAATTGGAAGTGGTCAAACAGGAGATGGCAAGAGTGAACATCAACATTTTAGGAATTAGCAAACTAAAATGGACTGGAATGGGTGAATTTAACTCAGATGACCATTATATCTACTACTGTGGGCAAGAATCCCTTAGAAGAAATGGAGTAGCCCAGATAGTCAACAAAAGAGTCCAAAATGCAAAACTTGGATGCAATCTCAAAAACGACAGAATGATCTCTGTTTGTTTCTAAGGCAACCCATTCACTATCAGTAATCCAGGTCTATGCCCCAACCAGTAATGCTGAAGTTGAACGGTTCTATGAAGACCTACAAGACCTTCTAGAACTAATACCCAAAAAAGAAGTCCTTTTCACTAGAGGGGAGTGGAATGCAGAACTAGGAAGTCAAGAAATACCTGGAGAAATGGGCAAATTTGGCCTTGGAGTACAGAATGAAACAAGGCAAAGGTAGAGTTTTGCCAAGAGAATGCACTGGTCATAGCAAACAACCTCTTCCAACAACACAAGAGAAGACTCTACACATGGACATCACCAGATGGTCAACACTGAAATCAGATTGATTATATATATTCTTTGCAGGCAAAGATGGAGAAGCTTTATACAGTCAGCAAAAAGAAGAGCAGGAGCTGACTGTGGCTCAGATCAAGAACTCCTTATTGTCAAATTCAGACTGAAATTGAAGAAAGTAGGGAAAACCACTAGACCATTCAGGTATGACCTAAAGCAATTCCCGTATGATTATACATTGCTACTGCTGCTACTAAGTCACTTCAGTTGTGTCCGACTCTGTGCGACCCCATTGACGGAAGCCCACCAGGCTCCCCCGTCCTTGGGATTCTCCAGGCAAGAACACTGGAGTGGGTTGCCATTTCCTTCTCCAATGCATGAAAGTGAAAAGTGAAAGTGAAGTCGCTCAACCATGTCTGACTCTTAGCGACCCCATGGACTGCAGCCCCCTGGCTCCTCCATCCATGGGATTTTCCAGGCAAGAGTATTGGAGTGGGGTGCCATTGCCTTCTCCGTGATTATACATTGGAAGTGAAAAATAGATTCAAGGGATTAGATCTGATAGACAGAGTACCTGAAGAACTATGGATGGAGGTTCGTGACATTGTACAAGAGACAGGGATCAAAACTATTCCCAAGAAAAAGAAATGCAAAAATGCAAAATGATTGTAAGGCCTCTGAGGAGGCCTTACAAATAGCTGAGAAAAGAAGAGAGGCTAAAGGCAAAGGGGAAAAGGAACTATATACCCATTTGAATGCCGAGTTCCAAAGAATAACAAGGAGAGATAAGAAAGCCTTCCTCAGTGATCAGTGCAAAGAAATAGAGGAAAATAATAGAATGGGAAAGACTAGAGATCTCTTCAAGAAAATTAGAAATAACGAGGGAACATTTCATGCAAAGATGCACACAATTAAAGACAGAAATGGTATGGACCTAACAGAAGCAGAAGATATTAAGAAGAGGTGGCAAGAATACACAGAAGAACTGTACAAAAAATATCTTCATGACCCAGATAACCATGACGGTGTGATCACTCACCTAGAGCCAAACATCGTGGAATGTAAAGTCAAGTGGGCCTTAGGAAACATCACTATGAACAAAGCTAGTGGAGGTGATGGAATTCCAGTTGAGCTATTTCAAATCTTAAAAGATGATGCTGTTAATGTACTGCACTCAATATGCCAGCAAATTTGGAAAACTCAGCAGTGGCCACAGGACTGGAAAAGGTCAGTTTTCATTCCAATCCCAAAGAAGGTCCATGCCAAAATATGTTGAAATACCACACAATTGCACTCATCCCACATGCTAGTAAAGTAATGCTCAAAACTCTCTGAGACAGGCTTCAACATTACATGAACTGTGAACTTCCAGATGTTCAAGCTGGGTTTAAGCCAGAAAGAAAAACACCAATACAGTATACTAACACATATATATGGAATTTAGAAAGATGGTAATGACAACCCTGTATGCGAGACAGCAAAAGAGACACAGATGTATAGAACAGTCTTTTGGACGCTGTGGGGGGGTGGTGATTTGGGAGAATGGCATTAAAACATGTATAGTATCATAAAAAAATAAAATAAAATAAACAGTGAAAAAAAAGGCAGAGGAACAAGAGATTGAATTACCAACATCTGTTGGATCATCAAAAAAGCAAGACAGTTCAGGAAAAACATCTACTTCTGCTTTATTGACTATGCCAAAGCCTTTAACTGTTTGCATCAAAACAAACTATGGAAAAATCTTCAAGAGTTAGGAATACCAGACCACCTTACCTGCCTCCTGAGAAATCTGTATGCAGGTCAAGAAGCAATAGTTAGAACTGGACGTGGAACAATAGACTGGTTCCAAATTGGGAAAGGAGTACGTTAAGGCTGTATATTGTCACCCTGCTTATTTAACTTATATGCAGAGTACATCATGCAAAATGCCGGGCTGGATGAAGCACAAGCTGGAATCAAGATTGCTGGGAGAAATATCAATAATCTCAGATATGCAGATGACACAACCCTTACTGCAGAAATTGAAGAACTAAAGAGCCTCTTGATGAAAGTGAAAGAGGAAAGTGAAAAAGGTGGCTTAAAACAACATTCAGAAAACTAAGATCATGGCATCTGGTCCCATCAATTAATGGCAAATAGATGAGGAAACAATGGAAACAATAAGACTATTTTTTTGGTCTCCGAAATCACTGCAGACGGTAACTGCAGCCATAAAATTAAAAAATGCTTTTAACAACATATTAAAAAGCAGAGACATTACTTTGCTGACAAAGGTCTGTCTAGTAAAAGCTAAGGTTTTTCCAGTAGTCATATGTGACTATGAGATTTGGAGTATAAAGAGAGCTGAGCACTGACAAATTGATGCTTTTGAACTGTGGTGTTGGAGAAAACTCTTGAGGGTCCCTTCGACAGCAAGTAGATCCAACCAGCAAATCCTAAAGGAAATCAGGCCTGAATATTCTTTGAAGGGACTGATGCTGAAACTGAAGCTCCAATACTTTGGACACCTGATGTGAAGAACTGACTCATTGGAAGAACTTTCTCCCTGATGCTGGGAAAGTTTGAAGGCAAGAGGAGAATAGGATGACAGAGGATGAGATGGTTGGATGGCATCACCCACTTGATAGACATGAGTTTGAGTAAGCTGCAGGAGTTGGTGATGGTCAGGGAAGCCTGGCATGCTGCAGTCCATGCGGTCGCAAAGAGTCGGACATGACTGAGCAACTGAACTGAACTGAACTGAAATACCATGTTCTCTGCACAGGAAGGGGATTACTTCCTTGTTCTAAAGTTGGATGCAGTTATAATATTGATTTTGGCCAATGGGAAGTGAGCTGATATGATTTATTTCCTGTCATACTTCAAGTAAGATTTTAACTTTATGTTGTTAGAGAGCTTTTTATCTTTTGGGTTCCTGCCCTCTGCCATGAGAAGAACTTATCCCAGGGACTTCTGGGTGCATCAAATGGAAGGATGTTGACCATCTTAGAATGAGGGGGGAAAGATGCACAGCATGAAATATAGTCACTGTAGCTGCCTCATAGACTCATATGTAAACAATAACTTTTATTTGTAAGCCAGTGAGATTTTGGGATTATCTCATGCAGCATTATTGCAGTAAAAGCTGACTAACACAGCCATTAACTAAACAAGGCAAATGAGGCATATATTAAAATGGAACAAAAACAGGGCTTGAATTCCATTTCACATACTACTTTCAGATTTCTAGATGCCCTTTATAGACTTATTTGAGGTTATCTTTAGTGTCTTTGGTGTTTGTTTTATTTTGACTTAACCTACATAAAAATGTTAGAGAAGGAGAAAATTGACTTATCAGTAGATTTAGTCGGCATCTAGAACACTCTCAGAATTGGTTTTGATTCTGAATTTTCTCCCTTAGTCCCTCTATGTGTTTTTCCCACAGTAGGAGCTTTTGCATTTTTGCTGTTTGTTTGATCCACAATAATAACAAATAATAAAGGTTACTATACAGTCCATGGAATTCTCCAGGCCAGAATACTGGAGTGGGTAGCCTTTCCCTTCTTCCCAACGCAGGGATCTACCCAGGTCTCCCGCATTGCAGGCGGATTCTTTACCAGCTGAGCCACCAGGGAGGCCCTAGTGTATGCTAAGAGTCATCCTACGTGCTTTCCATGTATTAATTCATTGAATTCTCCAGCAATTCTGTGAGATACAGAATGTTTAAAAAATTAAAAAAAATAATTTTATTTATTTATTTTTGGCTGTGCTGGGTCTTTCTTGCTGCATGGGCTTTTCTCTAGTTGAGGAGAGCAGGGGCTTCTCTTGTGGCAGTACAGGGGCTCCTCATTGCAGTGGCTTCTCTTGTTGGGGAGCACAGGCTCTGGGGCGAGCGGGCTTCAGTAGTTCCAGCATGTGGGCTCAGCAGTTGTGGCTCCTGGGTTCTAGAGCACAGACTCAATAGTTATGACTCTTGTGCTTTTGAACTGTGGTGTTGGAGAAGACTCTTAAGAGTCCATTGGACTGCAAGGAGATCTAACTAGTCCATCCTAAAGGAAATCAGTCTTGAATATTCATTGGAAGGACTTATGTTGAAGCTAAAGCTTCAGTACTTTGGCCACCTGATGCAAAGAACTGACTCATTTGAAAAGACCCTGATGCTGGGAAAGATTGAAGGTGGGAGGAGAAGGGGATGACAGAGGATGAGATGGCTGGATGGCATCACTGACTCAATGGACATGAGCTTAAGTCCAGGAGGTGGTGATGGACAGGGAAGCCTGGCGTGCTGCAGTCCATGGGATTGCAAAGAGTTGGACACGACTGAGTAACTGAAGTGAGTGAGTGAGCAGGCTTAGTTGCTCTGCAGCATTTGCGATCTTCCTGGATCTAGGATCAAACCCGTGTCTCCTGCATTGGCAGGCTGATTCTTTACCACTGAGCCACTAGAAGAGAAGCCTGGTAGAGACTGTTAATATCTTCACTTCGTGGATGAAGAGCTGGGCTCACACTGACCACACAGCTAGATGACAGCCGTGGGAAGCCTGACTTCAGAAGCTGGTCTCTTGACCACTCTGTCATTGCCTCTAGAATAAGTTTTCAACGCATTACCCTTCTTTATTTAAAACAGCATGAATGTTCCTCCTAGAAAAAGCAAGTTACCTAATTCTCATCTGGAACAGAAAGATTTCAGACCTCAAAAGTAAAATGTGGGTACAGCACATCCTTGAGAATAGGACTATCTGTTGCAATATTTGTTTTTTTATCCCTCTCCTCGTCTAGTTTTGGTCTAGAATATTTCTTTTTCCACTTTCTAATTCCCTCATCAGAGACACAGAAATTATGGCTTTTCATTTCATTTTGACCCAGAAACCTGAAAGCAGATTATACAATTTCCAGCAAAGCACTTCATTAGAATAAAAATCCAACAAAACAACACATTTTTATATATTCCATGAGTTCATGGCAATGAGATGCAACTTGCACAGGGTAAAGTTACAATTTAAAAATTGTGTAAAATAATAGCATCTATTTATTCAGGACCTACTCTGTACTCAGAGGCATTTTCCAGTTATTAGCTTTCCTTCTAAGCATAAACCTGCAGAGAAATTATGATCAGCTTCTTTTGTGGGCAAGAAGGTTGAATCTTAACAAAAGCATACCACTGTGTAATAGAACAACAATGGAGACAGATTTTTATGATTTCAAATTCTGTTGTCTGGCCTCCACACCTCATCACTTCTCTTACTTTGAAGAAATAGCTTTTAGAAACTCTTAAATGACAGCATAAAAACTACTTTTCCCTATTTATTCTCATAATATTAAAATCTCTGAAATGGATTTAGCTCTCAATCTCTTTTCTACACAGCAAGCTCAATTGACTGAATGAGTACTAATAAATATTGTCTCCCCTCAGTACACATTATTATCAGATGAATGGTAAATAGGATTTAAATATGGCAAGAGATCTTTCATTTCTATTAAAAAAAACTGCTCTGCTTTTTACTGTTCTTTTAATTTTTTGTTCTAGCTTAGTCAAATCTATTCTGCATCTGGGGAACAAACTGTTCTGTGCTTCTCTTAATGATTAAGTGGATGACAGATTCTTAACTATTTCCTCTAGTTGATCTTATGGTATAAAACAGTAGTTTGAACTACTAAATTGTTCCTAAATCTATTTACCTGTCACACTAACTCATTGTAAAAAGACAATGTTCCAAGAAGAGAATCCTTTTATGTTTGCATATCAGATTCTCCAAAGACATATATTAGCAACCTCAACTCTTCTTTTGGTATTAAGAGTACAATAAAAATTGTTTGAACAAATGGTTACTTTAATAATCTTGATATACTCTGAAGGGAATAGAATAGAAAATGCATTCTTTAATTTTCTCACCAAAATCACATACTTCCTAAGATTAAAGAAAAGATAGATGGGAGGCAGAGTAAGAAAAAATTGATTGCCAGTCTGTTTCCATTCAAAGCTCAGACAAATAGAAACCATCTCAAAGATCCAGGCACACTGGGAAACATGGGTGTATCCAATCTCCAGAAAACCAGGACCATTAGGATGTGAATATATAAAGAGATTTATTAGAAGGAGTTGGATCATGTTATTATGGATACAAGTCTAAATTCTGCAGGATGGGCTGACAGACTAGAGACCCAGTAGAGTTCCATTCTGAGTTCAAAGGCAGTATGCAGTAGAATCAGGAAGAGCTGATGTTATAGACAAAGCCCAAAGGCAGGCTGATGGAGAAATCCTTTCTTGTTGGAGTGGGGGCGGGGCAGAATCAGTCTTTTGTTTTATTCAGGCTGCCAACTGGTTGCATGAGGCTTGCCCACACTAAGGAGAGCAGTCTGTTTTACTCAAAGTCCACTGACTCAATCTCATCTAAAACATGCTCACAGAAACATCTAGAATAATGTTTGGCCAAATATCTCATCATCCTGTGGCTCAGTCAAGTAGCCTTATTAAGTTAACCATCTCAGTGGACATAAAGAGGATCTAGTCCTTCTTTCTTACTGTCTCAGGTTAAGAAGACACCCTAAATTATTACCGTAGGCGATAACTTCAAAATTGTTTGAGATGATTACTTACTCAGTGGGCAAGCATCTTTCAGTCTAAGGGGAATTTAGAATTAAGCATAGAAATATTTAATAGGACCAAATCTGCAGTAAGTATTTCACTTGAGAATACTCAGTTACTTTGGTATTAAAAGTATTTATAATAGTTAAGAGAATTTGGTCTGTGTATCAGTCGGGATAGGTGTGATTACTCTGTGAATGAATAACTCCCAAATCATAGAGACTTAGAAGTTTTCTCCTGCTCATGCTACATATTTCTCAAGGATAGGTAGGAAAATATGCTTTTAAAAAAATTTGGCACTTTGTTCATTTCACTGAGGTACAATTGACATATGACATATAACCTTGTGTAAATTTAAGGTGTACAATGTGATGATTTGATACACATATATAGTGAAATTATTACAACAAGGTTAGTTAACACCTTCATCACCTCACAAAATTATCATTTTTTTGTGTATGGTGAGAATATTTAAGATTTATTTTCTTAACAACTTTCAAGTATATAAATTAGTATTACTAACTATAGCCATCATACACGTGTATTAAATCCCCGGAAACTATCCTCTTTATAACTGGAAGTTTGTACCCTTTGACCAACATGATCCCATTTCTCCCATCTGCCTGGCCCTTCACAACCACCATTCTAACTCTTTATTTCTATGAACTTAGCTTTTTAAAAAAGATTTGTTATGTAAGAGTGAGCATGCAGTGTATGTCTTTCTCTGATTAATTTCATTTAGCATAATGTCCTCAAGGTCTATCCATGTTTATATCCATGATAGGAAAGTACGCTTCATACTGTCCTCATCAGGGACTAAGCCTTAGAGCGGCACCACCATCTGGAACATCGCTGATACACATTTCTGGGGGAAGGGAATATAGGACCGACTCTTGAAGTTTTCCAACTAGAAAGTGACACATGTTGCTTCTGCTCATAGTTTATTGGCCAAAACAAGTCACCTGACCAGACCTAACTTCAGTGGACTGGGAAGCACATTCTTATTATGAATATGGAAGGAAGGAATGTGGATTATGGTTATTAACCTTAATGCCTATCATCAGCCATTAAAATAGCTTTAGATAAGGATTCTAGTTTTTTCTCCAGTTTTATTGAGAAATAACTGACATACATCACTGTATAAGTTTGGAGTGTACAGCATCATCTTTTGACTTACATATATTGTGAAACAGTAAGTTTAGTTAACATCCATTATCTCACATTGATACAATAAGAAGAAAAGAGAAAAAAATTTGTCTTATGAAGAGAACTCCTACAATCTACTCTCTTAAAAGCCTTCCTATGTATCATCCAGCAGTGTTAACTATAATTATCATGCCATACACCACATTCCTAGTACTTATTTATCTTACTGACAACTTACGCATTTTGACCAACTTCCTCCACTTTCCCATTCCTGCCCCTTCCCTCTGGCTCTGGTAACTACAAATCTGTTCTCTTCTTTGATGGGTTTGGTGGCTGTTTTTTTCAACTCCACAATAAGTGAGATCATACAGTATTTTTCTTTCTCTGTCTGACTTATCATAATGCCTTCAAGGTCCATCAGTATAACAAATAATAGGGTTTTCTAATTTTTAAGGCTGAATAATATTCCATTGTGTATACATATACCACAAACTACTTTAAGGAATTCTAACTTAAAATGTGCAGTCTGCATAATCAATTTAAACTTGTGATTTTTAAGGTCAAAGATCAAAGTTATGAGTAATATTGAAAAGTTTAAAAGAACTTGATATCTATTATATGTGTAAATTCTTCTATATGTATGTTACATATAGAACTACTTAAACATTAGAAAGTCTTTTATTTTTGTAAATTGGACAATTAAGTACTTAAGTATACAAACACAATTAAGAAATCTTTAAAGAAACTGAAATAACTAAAATTTTGAAGCTGATTATAAATTAATTTTAGTCTCTTTGAAATTGCTAATATTTGTTTAGAGTTATACATGGAGTAATAAACTTTGTATATTTAATTTAAAAGTTTAAGAAAGAATAAGGTTTTTGAATTTATTTTACAAGGCAATGGCACCCCACTCCAGTACTCTTGCCTGGAAAATCCCATGGACGGAGGAGCCTGGTAGGCTGCAGTCCATGGGGTCATGAAGAGTCGGACACGACTGAGAGACTTCACTTTCACTTTTCACTTTCATGTGTTGGAGAAGGAAATGGCAACCCACTCCAGTGTTCTTGCCTGGAGAATCCCAGGGATGGGGGAGCCTGGTGAGATGCCGTCTATGGGGTCGCACAGAGTCGGACACGACTGAAGCGACTTAGCAGCAGCAATATATAAATATTAATTTATATTTTGTTGTTATTTTTAACATTAATTTACTTTTTATTTAAGTGAAGTTGATTTACAACGTCATGGTAGTTTCTGGTGTACAGCAAAGTGATTCATATATATATATATATTTGTGTATATATATATACACACACACACTTTCTTTTTCTTGTTTTTTTCATTATGGTTTATTATGGAATATTGAATATATTTTCCTGTGCTTTACAATGGTACCACGTTGTTTAACTGTCCTGTAATATTAATTTTTAAGACCAAAGTAAGCTTTTGAAAAGAAACTACCTTTTGGGTGTGTTAGAATCTCCCATTAAGTTTGTAAATGCCATTAAAATCTAAAGGCCTACTCTATTTTCCTTTCTGAGCATTTATCCCTGTGGAATAATTATTATTAGAGACTTTAGCATGAAAGACCCACTTAAAATGTACAATATAATAGAGGAAGACCCGAAGATGCAGTCTGCTATGTTTCTGTGCGTGCTTAGTCACTTCAGTTGCTTCCAACTCTTTGCAACCCCATGGACCAGAGCCTGCCAGGCTCCTCTATCGATGGAATTATTCTGGCAAGAATACCAGAGTGGGTTGCCATTTCCTAGTCCAAGGGATCTTCCTGACTCAGGGATTGAACCCAAGTCTCTTGTGCCTCCTGCATGGTAGGCGGATTCTTTTCTGCTGAGCCACCAGGGAAGCCCTAACTTGCAGTCTGCTAGGCAACAGAGTGACAGTCTTCTCTTTTTAGCTTATGTAAATAAATTTTTAAAAAGCCAAAATTTAAAAGAAAACAATTATGTTTTCAATACGGTCTGATGTTCTTCTACGTGTACAAACTGCAGTGCAGATAAAGTTCATGGAGGTAAAGTACTTCCTTGAATTGGTTGGAAGTAGAGAAGGAAGAGAAATCCTGTATTTGGTGAAACCCACTGTTTACAGTGCTTTCAAAATGTGGGTCTATGTGGTGATTTACTTCTGATGAGTAAGACTATGTAAGATGTTCAAAAACATATGACAATTTATACAATGTGTATATATATTTATTTATGGCTTCATCTGCACCACATGAGAAATTATAATGTCTTTAAGAAGACCACAAATCTTTTGCATACAAGTCAGAGTGTCTATTCCATGTGGCTTAGGAAAATGTGTAAAGCTTCCATATGGGAAAAAAGATTTTCTGGTACTGAAACAAATAACGAATCAACCATCAAAGAACCTACTGAAAAGTTTGACAAATATTCGCAAAACTTTGAATTCCAGTTTTAATGACTCCAGATTTTATTTTACAGTATACATTGCCATTTTGTACCAGAGCTGCACAGATGTTTCCACCCAAAACTATGGGATTTAATATGTGATTATATTATATGTACAATGCATACATGTATATATGTTGTTTATTTCAATTTGCCTCCAGTTTACATAGCCTACTAAATGTCCCAATGATTGGCTATTGCTCTCACAGTGAAACTAAAGAGGTGCCAACTCTCTTAAAGTAAATTCCAAAACCTCAGAATAAGGATTATTTATTTGATTTATACAGGGTACTTCTCCCAAAGTGCTCATTTTAAATTAACTCCACATTGAAGAGAATGATCATCTTAGTGACCGACAGTGCTAGGTTAGGCTGACTTTGCCTTAACATCATCAATGACCATAACCAAAATAAGAAAGAAAGGCAAACAAAAGGAAGAAGAGAACAAAACATGACGAAGAAGCTAACATCGCATTAAAATTTGGGTCATCACATAACGTTGAACTAGGCTGTTCCTTCCTATGGGCCATGTGATATGATACTTGAGGTCCCTGTGTTCCCCCCAGATCCCCTTTCATCTGCATGCTGCAGTGCAGTAGTCCCAAACCACGGCCACAGGCTAGATTTGGCCCATCTCAGTGTTTCATTTGGCTTATACACTGTTTAAAGCATTTTTGAGCCAACATTTTGAAATTGGAAGCTTTCACATAAAAATCCAGATTTCTGGCATCTCTCAGATAATTAGGAGATCTGGGAACTGGACTCGTATTACCACATTGCAGTCTCTGGTGGGTTGGACAGCTACTGCCCCCTTTAGATGGGCACGTATTCACCATGGTCCTCACCAATTCCGACTGCTTCACGACGCTGATGATGTCAGTCCCCAGTTACTGTGCTCTATTTCTTTCTACAGGTATCTTCACAGAAAGTATGTAAAAATATGGCAGTCTTTAACTCCGGTTGTTTTTTGTGGGTGCTTTTCTCCTTTTCTCGTGCATCCACTGAAGGCTAATTTCTATTCCCTATCTCTCACTGTTGATCGATTTTAGTCTGAAAGGTTCTCCGAGGCATATTTGCTGGTTTGGTTTTCCTCCCTGGGGCCATATAAGATTGGGCCTGGGGACAGTAAGAGAAAAGTAGAGAAGGGAGAAGCAGATAAGAATGTGCGTCAGTTTTAGCTTAGTCCGCTTGGTGATGCTGGGGCCTGGACTCTGCCAGCCACTTTTTGCTTGTGCTGTGAGGATCCGCCAGCAGAGAGGCCAAGAGGGACCACAAAGGTGGAGGAGGCTGAAGGGATATGCTTCTTTTTGGTTCCCACTGGCTTCCTGTTTCTTGTGCCCATCCCCAAGCAACACTTCTTCACCCGGGCAGCAGCAGTTTCGTCGTGACATGGCAGCGGAAGATGGTTTGCCATTTTCTCCACGCTTGCCAAACCACCTTAACAGATACACACCACTATATATAAAAGAGATAAACAACACGGATATATTTTATAGCCCAGGGAACTATATTCAGTATCTTGTGATGACCTATAATGGAAAAGAATCTTATGCCCACTCCCGTTCCCTCTTCAGAGGTCTAAGTTCTCAGCTCACGGGCGCCTTGCCTCCAGACTTCTACATTCACATATCCCGAAGTCTTTCGTTGTCATTTCCTCAGTTCTAGGGAATGGAAGCTGGAGTTGGTACTTTAGTGATGCATTGGAGTTCTCTTTTTAAATACTTAACAAATTTAAATTTAGTTAACTACACAAAAATTCCTTCCTGCTGGATCCTGACTAACAGGAAAAGTTGATTAGGGGTGTGAGACCCAATACGGTAACTATTATTAACTTTAATTATTTAAATGTAAATTTAATTATTTTAAAATAAAAAACTCAGCTTCCCAGTTATATTAAGCACATTTCAAGCACTCAATAGCCGCATGAGGCTACCAGTTGCTGTACTGGACGGTGCAGATAATAGAACATTTCTATCATCACAGGAAATTCTCCGGGGCAGTGCTGGGCTAGAGAAATGAAGGGGTCTTCAAAGTAGGGGGTGGGACATGAAAGGGAGAGCTTCCTTTGAACCTGGAAATGAGGTGGAAGATACTTAGCTCTTGTCAAGAAAGATCGAAAAACAGAGAGAGATTCTCTGATTGCAATCCATTATCTTTGAATGTCAGTGAATCGCTGGTTATGTGCAGTAAGTGTTTGAAACTTTGCCTCCTCATTATTGTGGATGGGCTTAGGAAATATGGGGTTAACGTGGACTTTGGAGGTTTAGCTCATTTATTGGATGACAGAATCAAGAGCCCAAATCTAGTTAAAATAGAAAACCAGGTTTAACAAGATGAAATGTAGGATTAATGTAAAATGTTACAATGGAGGCTTCTCTGGTGGCTCAGTGGTGAAGAATGCGTGCAAATGCAGGAGACACAGGTTCGATTCTATGTCTGGGAGGATCCCGCACACTGTGAGCCACACTAGACCGTGCTCTGGAGCCGGGGAGCCACAACTGCGGAGCCCACATGCTGCAACTATGAAAGCCTGTGCTCCCTAGAGCCTGTGCTGTGCAGCAAGAGAAGCTGCTGCAATGAGAAGCCCTCGCTCCACAACTAGAGAGTGGCCCCTGCCCCCAGCAACCGGAGAAAGCCCTCACAGCAGCGAAGACCCAGCACAGCCAAAAATAATAAATAAATAAAATTATTTAAAAAAATGTTACAATGATTTCGGAATCAACTGAGCAAATGTAGAGTAGCCAAGATTAACATTAATTTTAAAGGACCGAAGGTCTTTTGTCAGTCATGAACTCATCACATGTAGATAATGTAATAGGTCTGCCTAAAATCTAATTCAACCTTAGGCTGCATAGATAGATAACCACAGTGACAAGGAGGAGACAGATTAATAATAGTCCACACCTTACCTCATTTGTCACACTTCATTTGGGTGCCACACTTGGAAACTGATACTGATAAACTAAAAGCTTTTCAAGGAAAAGCACACAGAACAAAGAAGGGATTTGACCTAAATAATATTAAGAAAAGTTGTATACATTTAGGGTACAGGAAGGAAGGCATGGTGTCATTTTGGGAGTTCTTATTAAATAGAAAAGTATTTCAGTTTTCTAGAAGGAAAAGTTAGACACAGTGGGAAGAAGATATATATGTCTTCTTTATGGATGAAAAAGTTTGCAGCCATTAGAAATGTCCAGAAGTGAAAGGGTTCCTATAGGAGAGACTGTTTTCAGAATGTTTGGTTTTTGAGTAATATGACTCTAATATTTTGTCCCATAATTCTTGTTATTTTAGAGTCAAATTCTATACTGAGATTAGTTGAGATTTGTTTATATAACCTATATCTTTGGAACCTTGAGTTTTTGGAATCAAAAACATAATTTTAAGCATCCTACACTTTCCAGGATTTTTTTTTTTTTTAACATAGCGCACACACAGCAAGAAATGGCTTAACTCAAAGAACTGTTGTTCAAAAAAAAGTCCATATTCCCATTTATTCAAAATCTGAGGTACTGGAAGAGTTAACTTAATCCACTTACATTTTGTATTTACTTTCCCCAGGCCCCTCAGTATGCCTGTTACACAGTCAATAGCCCTAGGGTAAAGGACTGCTTCTATCCAAGTCTATCTAGGAAGTTTGGCCTCAGATAACGTCATTTATGGTTAAGAAGAATCATTGTTGTGCTAAGTAATTTTTCGTGGTTGGCAGCCTTAAAAGTTGGGATTGCTGGCTGCTTTTTGGATATTATATCATAAGTATGGATGAGTTGCAGTACAAACATTGTAAAACCTTCAGTATGCTTTGCCCAAATAAAAGAATAACCATCCAAGTTATGAAGAGATACATCTTAAGTATTTTGACTTCCACAGTTTTTTTTTTTTTTTTGGTCTTTTTCTCCAGTTATAATTTTTCATAATGCTGTAGCCTGCCAGTGTCAACAAATGGGTGTTTTCTGGTAGAATAATTGTGTTGAGATTTTTCTCCTCTGACATGAGGTCAGAGCATTAAGGTACAAACCTATGTGTTACTTCTTTGTAGTAGAGAAAGTTGATTCCTCCCTGAAGTCACCTCTGGTAGAATTTAGGCACAACAGGACTGCCACTATCTTGAGTAAACAGCTAATTTCTTATTATTCAGGAGATGATCTTGTAATTTGCATATTATTCAAGTCTTTAGTCTTTTCTTAGATTTTGCTTCCAACTCTTGACTTTCATCATATTCTTCTATATCTTATAGGTGGTACTAGGAGAGGCAATGGCACCCCACTCCAGTACTCTTGCCTGGAAAATCCCATGGATGGAGGAGCCTGGTAGGCTGCAGTCCATGGGGTCACGAAGAGTCGGACATGACTGAGAGACTTCACTTTCATCTTTCACTTTTATGCATTGGAGAAGGAAATGGCACCCCACTCCAGTACTCTTGCCTGGAAAATCCCATGGACGGAGGAGCCTGGTAGGCTGCAGTCCATGGGGTCGCTAAGAGTCGGACACGACTGAGCGACTTAGCAGCAGCAGCAGTGGTAAAGAATTTGTCTGCCAATGCAGGAGACATTAGAGACGCAGGTTCGATCCCTGGGTCAGGAAGATCCCCTGGAAGAGTGCATGGCAACTCACTCCAGTATTCTTGCTTGGAGAATCCCATGGATAGAGGAGGCTGGCCAGCTATAGTCCATGGGGTTGCAAAGAGTTCAACACGACTAAAGTGACTTAGTACACAAGCAGAAACAAGATATTGATCATTTAATTTGGGAAATTTCATCAACTGCTTCTTTTAGAACGTTTATCCAATATGCCGCCATATACATATTTGAGTATGAAGACAATGTACTATATGTTGAGTATGAAAACAATGTAATATACTGTTGAGCATCTGGTAAGGGCATCAGAAAGAAATGCTTACTTATCCATGTCACTTAAAATAAATATGGGTTAAAGCTAATATTGCTGAGTATTTACTATGAGCTAGGGATTTCATGTTGCTAATACAGCAGTCTTAGAAGATAGGTTTTCTAAATTTTTCAAGTTGAGAGGTACATAATTTATTGGAGGCCACACAATGGTCAAATAAGAGATCCAGATTTTTAAAAAAAATTTTGACTGTGCTGGGTCTTTCTTGCTGCACACAGGCTTTCTCTAGTTGTGCCTAGTGGGGGCTACTCTTTATTGTGGTGCACAAACTTATTGTGGTGGCTTCCCTTGTTTTGAAGCCCAGGGCTCTAGAGCGCAGGTTCAGTAGCTGAGGGCTTAGTACCTGCGGCATGTGGAATTTTCCCAGATTAGGGATCTAAATTGTGTCCCCTGTATCGGCAGCTGGATTCTTATCCACTGTACCACCAGGGAAGTTGGGGAGAGCCAGGATTTGAACCAAAGGTTTTCTGACACCGAAGTGCTTGTTTTGCATTGCCTCTGCTTTGTATTTTAAAGAATTAACAGTGGTGTGGGTCTTTTGTCTGTCTCGTCTTCCACTGATTAGAATGTCATTGGTTGTATGAAGGATAGTTGCTTTCGTGTAGGGGGAAGCATAATGTCATTGTCTTCCTTTGGAAGTTTACGATGGTTTTAGGAATAGGATGGATGCTGAGTTAACAAGTTAACAAGATATGGTATGGACTGTGCTGGACTGTTTGTCTGAACTTGATGCCGTCACCAGCAGCCCCTTCCAAGGCAGTGGAACATTCCTTGAACTCCCTTCCTGTGTGGTGCTCAGTTAGAATTTGCTAGTAAGAGGAACTTAAGTGAGATTCAGAAGGTGGAAGTGAACTAAAACTTTTATCCTGGGAAGGTCCTGATGGTTAGATGCAGTGGTGTCTAGAGCTTTCACTTAATGGTTCTGGCACATTTTTGGGCTTGCCCAGACTGTGATTTCCCTAGGTAATAAGTAGTTTCCAGACCTCTTTACAAGTCCCTCTTCATAGCTGTGGCCACTTCTCAAACTTCCTAGAGATGGATGTTTTTTTCCACTCTATTCTAAAACCTTCAATGGTGCATCCTCTAATATTTGTGTAGCCTTAATTTCTATATTACATCTATTTCACTGTAATGTTGACTTTTTTTCCAAAATAAATCCAAATTGGTAGATCAAATGTGACTTTTTCTACATTTAAATAGATTGTAATGATGCAGTAACTTTCCATCTTGATTTAGGAGTGAGAAGGAAGATAGGAGAAGTACAAAGGAGAAACCAGAAGGGATCTAAAGTTTAGAAGATGCTAAAGCTGAAAAAAGTCCTACTAATGGTAATGATTCCTTATTTAATAGTACATGTTTCATAATATGGATAGAGTTTTCAATTTTATTTTGTTCAGAAAACACCCATTGAGTATCCACTATGTAAAACCCTGAGTTGGGTATGCTGGGAAATCCATAGAGATTAAACTCTTCTTGAGAATTTACCAGGCATCAGATGCTTAGATTTTCAGTTCACACCACAACTTCATCAACTAGATAATATTTATCCTGATCATACAGATGAGAACGTCAGTCCCAGAGAGAATAAGTAACCTGGCAGAGGATACAAGGTAGTTTAAATACCTGGACTACCATTTTGATCTATTTGTTTTCAAATGTCCACTCTTCCATCCACTAGTCTGAGATGCTTGCTGTCCCCCAAGAATTTTTAATTCACTTGAGATAGATTTGGAGAAGAAAACATATTCCCTACCCTCCCTGATGAATTCAAACGGATTATTTTAAAAACAACTTAGGGGAACGTCTCTGGTGGTCCAGTGGTTAAGAATCTGCCTGCCAGTGAGGGGACACAGACTCAATCTCTGGTGGGGAACTAAGATATCAAATGTTGAGGGACAGCTAAGCCCATGGACCACAGCTACTGAGCCCATGCTCTGCAATGAGAAGCTCGTGTCCCACAACTAGAGAAAGCCTGCGAACAGCAATGAAGAACTTGAGCACCAAGTCAAAGACCCAGTGCAGCCAAAAGTAAAATAAGTCAAAAAAACCAAAAACTTACTAGGGTCAGATTCATTTTTTTTTCTTATTTACAGAGAATTTTTTATGCATTTAGGTCCTATCATGATTCAAAATAATTGCACCTAGATGTATATTATTTTTGGCTTCCCAGGTGGTGCTAGTGCAAAGAACCACCTGCCAGTGCAGGAGACGTGAGAGACATGGGCTCGATCCCTGGGTTAGGAGGATCCTCTGGAGGAGGGCACAGCAACCCACTCCAGTATTCTTGCCTGGAGAATCCCACGGACAGAAGAGCCTGGCAGGCTACAGTCCATGGGGTCACAAAGAACTGGACGTGACTAAAGTGATTTAACACACAGGCACACATATACACACAGTTTTTATTTATTCATTTTCCTCATTGTGCTGGCTTGTCAAAAGCAAATTCCAAGTGGAGAACTTTTTGTACTCACTGAAATTGGTGAAAAATAGAGGAGAAAAATGTAGGAAGGCAAGGAGCCTGGGTATTTCCTAATGTAGAACATTTTGACTCAATATTTCAATAGAAAAAAAGATATTCTGAGGTTTCTTGGGTCTGAAATGTGCCTTAGGAGCACTTGTCATTTTTCTGTAGAATCTGTCTACTGATTGAAAGTCTTTGGCAAATGTTGGAGTTAAAAGTGAATTAGCTTCCAGGTGAGTTCAATAAATTCTGTGCTGTGCTGTGCTTAGTCACTCAGTTGTGTCCAGTGCTTTGGGACCCCATGGACTGTAGCCCACCAGGCTCCTCTGCCCATGGGGATTCTCCAGGCCACAATACTGGAGTGGGTAGCCTATCCCTTTTCCAGGGGATCTTCCCTACCCAAGAATTGAACCAAGGTCTCCCGCATTGCAGGAAGATTCTCTACCTGCTGAGCTACGAGGGAAACAACATTTCATATTCTTTACCAGCTAAGCTACCAGGGAAGGAAACAGCATTTCATATCTTTGCCATAAGGAATTCCAGGCTGGCAAACTTGTGTTTTCAGAAACCTACATAATTCTGTTGCAAAGAACATGTAACTTAACGTGTTAGCCTATTCTGCAGAACTACTTTTCTAAAATTAGGCACTTTAAAACTGTGAACTGCAAGCAAATTTTATTTAGTTGTTTCAATAAGTCTGAACCTGTAGCAAGATTTTGATTTGGGAAACCCAGGGTTTCTAAGAAGGTTTCTAAGGAGGGTTAAGAGAGGTATGTTAAAAGGTGTGTAATATATTCCTTCTAAATAGATGGAAGGTGATCCTGACAAGTTCTACCTGAGAGAACATCTGTTCAGGAACAATTTTTATGCTTTCCTTGACTTGAGGATGAAAAGAGTAGTTTCAAGGATCTCTAACTTTTGCACATATTCCACTATTAAAAACATACACATTTGTCTGAGGCTAACATTCAGTCTCCTTCCCTTCCAAAGCGAGTAACTAAACAGAGAAAGAAATTACTGGAGATAACTATGGAACCAGTTAGTGGACACATCTCCTTTTCAGTCGTGTCTGACTTTTTGTGACCTCATCGACTGGAGCCCGTCAGGCTCCATTCTCTGTGGAATTCTCCAGGCAAGAACATTGGAGTGGGTTGCCATTTCCATCTCCAGAGGATCTTCTCGACCCAAGGATTGAACCCAGATCTCTTGTATTGTGCTGGAGAAGACTCTTGAGGGTCCCTTGACAGGAAGGAGATCCACCCAGTCAATCTTAAAGGAAATCAATCCTGAATATTCATTGGAAGGACTGATGCTGAAGCTGAAGCTCCAATACTTTGACCACCTGATGCAAAGAGGTGACTCACTGGAAAAGACCCTGATGCTGGGAAAGATTGAGGGCAGGAGGAGAAGAGGGTGACAGAGGATGAGATGGTTGGATGGCATTGCGGACTCAATGGGCACAAGTTTGAGCAAACTCCGAGGGTTGATGAAGAACAGGGAAGCCTGGTGTGCTGCAGTCTATGGGGTCGTGAAGAGTTACACACTACTTAAGCAACTGAATAAATACTTTTTAGAGTGTGTGCAGGCAGAGATGATTCCTACTTGCGCAAAACGTTTGGCTCTTTTTAAAATCTCTAAATTGATGACTTATAAAGATGAATGATCATGATAGATAACTAAGTCAGCCCTCTTTCATCATAAGGACTTGTTCTGATTGCCTTAAAGTATGACAGTGAGACCACTGCAATCTTCTGTGACTTAAACTCACATGTTTTCACAGAGTTTCATTTGATCTTCCCCTTCATGTTGTACTTTCTGCTCATTGATAATTATGACATCATGTTTGTTAATGGCTTTCAAATGCCATTCACTGGTCAACACAACTCCAGTTGGTGAACACAGTTTCAAAGTAGGTCAGTGTCTGGACTTGTCCTGTATCATTGGTCTTTCTGAGTAGAAGCTGTTGACTCCAAAGGACAAGCTAGTTTGAACTTTTTTTTTTTTTTTTGCTAATCATGGAACCAAACATTCTAATGATCTTTTATTGTTAGTACATGCATCAGACTGAATTCAATGACATTAGGGATTTCAAAAGTCATCATATGCTTGCACTAAACACAAAGAAGTACATTTATTAAGGGCCTGAGATATCTACTGAATCAGGGATGCTTTCATTTATTCATTCATTTGGTCAAATGAAACAATAGACAATCAAGAACATTGTCAAATGGTAAGAAAGTTTGTGCAGAAATGACAAACAACCGACCATTGTAGCTTGGGTGTTGAGGAAAATTCCCGAGAGGATGTTCCATTAAAAACAAAGATTAAAAAAAAAAAGATCAGAATTAAAAAAAGACATTGAAAGTGAAAGTTGTTTAGTTCTGTCTGACTCTTTGCGACCCCATGGACTGTAGCCTGCCAGGCTCCTCTGTCCATGGGATTATATAAACCAGAATACTGGAGTGGGTAGCTGTTCCCTTCTCCAGGGGATCTTGCCAACCCAGGGATCAAACCCAGGTCTCCACGTTGCAGGCAGATTCTTTACCACCTGAGCCACCAGGGAAGCCCCCCAAAGAAGACATTAGTCATGAAAAAATTAGGTGTTGAACTTCCCAGGAGTGATGAATATCTAGGGGGAAGATCACCTCAGTTTAGTTCAGTTCAGTTCAGTCGCTCAGTCATGTCCAACTCTTTTTGACCCCATGAATCACAGCACGCCAGGCCTCTCTGTCCATCACCAACTCCCGGAGTTCACTCAAACTCATATCCATCGAGTTGGTGATGCCATCCAGCCATCTCATCTTCTCTCATCCCCTTCTCCTCCTGCCCCCAGTCCCACCCAGTATCAGGGTCTTTTCCAATGAGTCAACTCTTCGCATGAGGTGGCCAAAATATTGGAGTTTCAGCTTCAGCATCAGTCCTTCCAATGAACACCCAGGACTGATCTCCTTTAGGATGGACTGGTTGGATCTCCTTGCAGTCCAAGGGACTCTCAAGAGTCTTCTCCAGCACTGCAGTTCAAAAGCATCAATTCTTCGGCGCTCAGATTTCTTCACAGTCCAACTCTCACATCCATACATGACCACTGGAAAAACCATAGCCTTGACTAGACGGACCTTTGTTGGCAAAGTAATATCTCTGCTTTTTAATATGCTAACTAGGTTGGTCATAACTTTCTTTCCAAGGAGTAAGCGTCTTTTAATTTCATGGCTGCAATCACCTAGTGCTTTATAAATCAGGGTAAGGGGACTGGATTTTATTCTGAGTGTGGTGGAAGACATTGGAAGATGTTGAATAAGTGAAATGATCTCATTTATGTTTTATGTAGGTCACTTTGGATGCTGTGGGAAGTATCAATTTTAGAGACAGTGACAGTAAAAGCAGCTAGGAAATAATTATATGGATTCAGGTGAAGGATAATTATAGTGACTTGGATTAAGATGATACTAGAGGAATGTTGCAAAATAGAGGAATCTGGGGTGCTTGTGAACATTAAATCCATTGATTGTGAGACTGAAAATATGTAGCAAGTGCCATAAGGAAATGGCATATCTTAAGGGAGTATGGGTTATTGGTATGTTAAACCCTGGAACTTCTATTCATAACTTGGTTAGATTGTATTTGGTATGTAATTTGGCCTTAGCATGCCTCTATGTCCTCAAATACATTAGAAATATGCCACTTAGAGTTGTGAGGGAAGAATAAGATGAATACACTGTGTTGTTTCAAGAGTTTAGATAAACTATGAAATTACTTCAGATGCTTTTTGCTGTCTATAACAGAAAATGTCAATTCAAATACATTTAAACAAAAAGGACATTTATTTTCTTCTATTTTCAGTAATCCATGGGGAAATCACGTATGATTAAACAGCAGTTCAATGGAGTCTTTGAAAATTCAGGTTTTTTCCCTGCAATTCGACTCTGCCATTCTTTTTTTTTTTTTTTTTTAATTAGAGGCTAATTACTTTACAGTCTCTGCATTCTTGATCCTAAGAATGGTTCTCAGGGGACCAGCATGGCTCTGTGTGACCACTGGATTTTATGTTTCTTGCTGGTGTCTAGCAGAAGAAAGATGGAGAGTATCAGCCTTTTTCTCCAGTTTGATTGGGCCAACTTAGGTCAGAGGCTCATCCTGGAACCAAAATCGGGCCTCCCTGGTAGCTTAGTGGTAAGAATCCGCCTGCCAAGCAGAAGACATGGGTTCGATCTCTGGGTCAAGGATATCCCCTGGAGAAGGAAATGGCAAGACACTCCAGGATTCTTCTCTGGGAAATGCCATGGCAGAGGAGCCTGGTGGGCTGCAGTCCATGGGGTTGAAAAAGAGCAGGACACGACTGAGGAAACACACACACACACACACACACACACACACACACACAGCCTCAGCTAATTAGGACTTTGCCAGGGAAGGGGAGAATGTGAATGCTTGAATAAAATCATGGTTCTGATAAGAAAGAAGGAAGAGTTGTTGGGTAGGTAACCAACAGTACCTATGACAGTTATCTAGAATTCAGTTTAATGCCTTAATAAAATCAATAAACATTATTTACATTTTAAGATCTTGGAGAATCCAAAATGTGCTGTGAATAATTCTTGAAATAATAAAAATTATTAGCAAAAGATGTAGTGAAGTATGTCATGAAGCAACCTCAGAAACACAGTTATTCAAATCAATTTCAAAGATCTTAAATCACAGAAATGTGGTAACTTAATTTTCTATCCCAAGCTAAAGGAAAATTTATGAGACAGGTATAATGTGCTGTGTTGTGGACTGTTGGAATCTGAACAAGTTGTCTTACTTGATTTTCACAGTTTGATATGTTTTTCTTCCCTTTCCCATCTACCCCTTTTCTTTAAATTCCTATTCAATTTTTTTCTTTAGAAAAATAATGGTACATTAGTAATGTGGCAGCCCTCATTTTCTATTTCTCTGTAATGGCATTAGCAGAGGTCCTCTGAGGTGATTGACATTAAGGTAGAATCCAAGAAAAATGATGCATTTGAAAGACCATGGTCTGACCTTCATGATAATGCTCTGTGTAAGATATGGCATCAATTTGGTAATTATACCATACAGACAAAAATGAAATCTATTGTTTTGATAGGTAGTAATTTTCATTGAGGTCATATTGCAACTTGCAATTAAAAATTCATAGATCATCATCCATTCAAGTGACAATGGTTAGAAGCTAAATAACACTATTTTGTATCAATTGTATACATAAGACATGCATGCCACTTTCTATTTTCTTCAAAGTACCCTATTTTTAGTAAACTCCTCTTTTATTTATCTTCCTAAAAGCCTTAATTTGACTGAACATAAGCAGAATATTTTTATAGTGTTTCTTTTAAACCATTCTTCTGGTGGATTCCTATTATAGCAAAGTTCAAAAGTACGGTGGCTTATTAAATTGCTGCATTATTTATTCATCCTTTTTATGAAATTGGGGAAGGGGAGGGGAAAAAGAATACCTCTAACTGTGAATTTGGTCCTTATTTAAATGTAAAAGTGCTCATATTTGACAGTGGGCAAAGTTTTCACTGGAGCAGAAAACTATACACTTGCCACAATTTATATTTATTTTCAGAGTGGCAGTGTATCTCTAACTATCCTTCTGAATAGAATTTGGTCGATCTGCAGAAATAGTGATTATACAACTGTCTTCTTGATGGTGTATTTAGCACTCTTGAGTCCCTTCTTCTTTTCGCATCCAATCACTTCTGACATATTACTCTCTTCTGATTTCTCTCCCATCCCTCTACACCAGTACCCTTCACTGGCTCTTTTTCATCTTAATGAAATGATTTCCTAAGGTTCTCTTCTACTCATCTTCCCTGCCCTCTTATCCTCAACCTTCTGTTTCTTCAACCCCCTTCCTCTTCTGAGTAACCTCATCCATTCTCATGGATTCAGTTCTCATTTATATGCCTACAGCTTTCACATCTTCATCTTTACCCCTTCTTTCTTAAAACCAGACCTCATCTCTCCACAGCTGGCCCGGCAGCTCTCCTTGGCTCTTCTACAAATGTTTCACCCTCCAGATTGAACTCATCTCACAGAATTAACATACGTAGGAATGTTAGCAACTGGTTCTCTCGAAGCCATTACCCAGTTTGGAAACCATAACATTTTCTGACTCCTCTCATCTCTCAACCCTTATATCTAAGGGATCAATACATATTAAAATTCCATCCCTGGAATGTCCCTGAATTCTTTCTCCCCCTTTCCAAGACAAGTGCCACTTTGCTACTTCTTCCTCCCAACATTAACTGGACCACAACAGTCAAGATCTTTATTCCGGACTTTTTGAATGTAGTCCCTTTATGCTTCAATCTAGTCTCCACTTTCATCCATTTCAACACATCCTTTTATTTGTCATCATCTGAAGAATAAAGTCTAGACTCTCAGATGCCCTTAATTTCTTCTCAGCCTTGTTCTCAGTCTCATTTCCGTCTGTATCCTATTTCAACTACACCAAAATTACTTGTTTCTAAACATGTCATTTTTTTTATATTAAAGTTATCATCATTATTATTGTATTGCTTTTCCTCAAGCTGTTTCCTCTGCCTCTGTTTCCCTCTTTACTTTTTCCAAAATCATACTGTCTATATATCTTTCGGAGAAGGCAGTGGCACCCCACTCCAGTACTCTTGCCTGGAAAATCCCATGGACGGAGGGGCCTGGTGGGCTGCAGTCCACAGGGTCGCTAGGAGTAGGACACGACTGAGCGACTTCACTTTATTTTTTCACTTTCTTGCATTGGAGAAGGAAATGGCAACCCACTCTAGAGTTATTGCCTGGAGAATCCCAGGGACGGGGGAGCCTGGTGGGCTGCCATCTATGGGGTCGCACAGAGTCAGACACGGCTGAAGCAACTTAGCAGCAGCTATATCTTTGCATTTGGTCTTCCTTCGGCCTGAAACAATATTTCTTTAGTACTTAGCATGGCAAGCTCCTTCTTGTGGTTTAGGTCCCAGATGAGAAATATCACCTCGTCATAGGTCATCCCTGGCCATCCACTCCAAAGGATACTCTCACCCAGCAGTTCTCCCATAACCCAGCATCGGGTTTCTATACTTCAGATTGCTCATAACTCTCAGAAATTCTCCTGGTTGCATATTTATTTCTTCCTCCCCAGCTAGAGTGTATTATACTTCAAGAAAGGCCTTTATCTTATTTGCTGCTGTTCCTCAGTGTCTAAAAGAGGCTTTCCCATAGCACGTGCTCAATAAATACTGCTGAATGACTACATAAATTCAGATTTTTTTTTCAGTGAGGTGATATGATTCGTTTCTTTGACATACATGTTGTTGTTGTTTAGTTCCTAAGTCATGTCCAACTCTTTGCGGCTCCATGGACTGCAGCATTCCAGGCTCCTCTGTCCTCCACTATTTCCCACAGTTTACTCAAAGTCATGTCCATTGAGTCAGTGATGCCATCAAACCATCTCATCCTCTGTCGTCCCCTTCTCCTCCTGCCTTTAATCTTTCCCAGCAGCAGGTCTTTTCTAATGAGTCAGTTCTTCATTCAGGTGGCCAAAGTATTTGGAGCTTCAGCTTTAGCAACAGTCCTCCCATTGAATATTCAAGGTTGATTTCCTTTAGGATTGACTGGTTTGATCTTGTAGTCCAAGGGACTCTCAAGAGACTTCTCCAGCACCTCAATTCAAAAGCATCAATTCTTCCACATTCAGTCTCCTTTATGGTCCAACTCTCACATTCATACATGACTACTGGAAAAACCACAGCTTTGAGTATATCATGTACGTACTACTAAATGGCAGACAGGAGCCCCCTTCTCGCCCTTATTCTTTCCTTCTGGATGGGTTCAGGGTTTGTGGAAATTATGTTGTACTTATGAACTTTTTCTTTTAATTAAACTATATGACTTTGAAGTGAGACGGGGAGTGTAAGGAAATATTGTTATTAGCTTGGAGACACAGGCAGATTGAACCCATCTGATTAGTACCCAGTTTGCCTGGCTCACCGCAGTGTGGAGAAGGACGTGTACTTGGCTGGGAAATCATTTCACATTCTTTTGGCTATATAATGTCCTCTGACACAATAATTGGATCTAACTTTCAGAATCTTCTTATTGAAGAGTGAGTTGGATTTTATATCTCAAAGAAGTATTTACATATAGAAAATTTGCTTGAGCACATTTTTATAGCACTCAAAGATGGAATGGATTTATAAAGCTGTGATTATCATTTTTTCAAGTTCATAACTCCTTACCCCTGCTGTTAGGGGGTAGGTGGGGGAGGGGGTACATAGAAGAAGAGAAAGTATAAAACATCATTATGGTATCCATGCTGATAAATTCAGCCTCGAACAGTGACTTGCATTCTAATCTAGTTGCTAAACTCTCAGTCTCATGGAAGCGCATAGTTATTCATATTCAAGAATCACTGTCTTCAGTAACTTTGTCTGCCCAGCTTCAAGGAGCTTAGTAGAGAAGAAGGGAAGACCGCCATTTTCAATTATTCCCTTTTATTCTTGCCCGGCCTGCCTGAGTGTATTCTGAATACTGCCACTACATCCCACGCCTGAGGGGAAA
This sequence comes from Bubalus kerabau, assembly GCF_029407905.1. NCBI lineage: Eukaryota > Metazoa > Chordata > Mammalia > Artiodactyla > Bovidae > Bubalus > Bubalus kerabau. The sequence goes on from NC_073625.1 coordinate 53,863,809, forward strand.
AGACTGATGGAGAACATTTCTGTTGGAGTTTACCAGCAGCAGGGGGTGTGTGTGCACATAGCTGTGGTGTCTATTCACTCCATGTGGGATCTGTGCAGTGTGGGCTACTGCACCCCTAATCCTCACCCTGCGGCTATTTTTTTAGGTAATGAGTACCCCTCTCCTTTGTCCCCTCTTCTGTAATGCCAAGGCACAGTGAACCACAAGGAGCTGGGGCTGGCTGGCCTTTTAGGATTTACCCAATACTACCTTCTGTACTACCTTCCGATCCTGTCTTATCCCATCCTCACAATCTTAGGTACCTTCTTCATTCCCTTACACATTTCCTTGTTGGGAAAATAGAAGCAAGCTCTGTACCATGTTTTAGAGCCACCCTCTATGGAAAACTGCATTTTCCCAAAGATGGCTGCTAAAGTATCTCTCACTCCTCATGTTCTTCTTTAATGTTACCCCAATTGCTCAGCATGTAAAGAATTTCCCGGTGATAAGGAGACACAGGAGATGCAAGTTTGATCCCTGAAAGAGAAAGACCCCTTGGAGGAGGAAATGGCAACCCACTCCAGTATTCTTGCCTGGAATAGCCCATGGACAGAGGAGCCTGGTGGGCTACAGTCCATAGGGTTGCAAAGAGTCGGACATGACTGAGCACACACATCATCACATCATCATCCCTCACCCACCCCACCCCATCATGAAAAGGAGACTATTTCCCATTTTCTTGGAACCAGGCTGGCCTAAGTGACTTGATCTAACAATAGAATAAATTAGAAGAGATGTTTTGGGACTTCTGAGGCTAGTTCATAGAAGTCTTACAGCTTCTGCCTGGAATGCTTGCTCTGGGATGACCAGCCTTCCCAGGTCCCCCAAACCTTCTCAATGCTGTAAGAAGCCCAGTTCACAGGGAGAGACTTCATGCAGGTGCTCTAGTTGATGGCCTCACTGAGACCCAAGCTGACACTCAACATCAATTCTATCCATGTGAGTGAGTAATTTTGCACACCTGACCTGTGAACCTTCAGAAATCTCCAGATCCAGTTGCTTCCTGACAGATCCTGCATGAGAAATGCAAAGCAAAACTCCAGCTGAAACTATTCTGCAGATAGAACCACAGAGAAATATATTGTTAAGCCACTAAATTTTGGGCTAGTTTGTTATGTAGTCATAGATAACTGAAGCACATTAAACCTTATGAGAAAGTCTGTTGGGTCAAGCCTTTGGAGGAGGAAGGACAAATCCAAGGTTCCCTTTCCTCCTCGACCCCCACAATCCAGAGGGATTAAGAAAGAGGCAGTAGCTTCCTCTTATCTTCCTCTCCCTCTAGTCTTCTGTGAAGATAGCAGGGTGGAGAGGTCATGGTGTCCTACAGAATATGCTCGAATAAATCACTCAGCTCACTGATTATGGGGTATCTATCAGGATATCAGGCTTTTTCTCAGCTGAGGGTTAGATGTGGGTTTGTTGTTCAGCTGCTGAGTTGTGTCTGACTCTTTGTGATCCCATGGACTGCAGCATGCTAGGCTTCCTTGTCCTTTGTTATCTCCTGAAGTTTGCTCATATTCATGTCCATTGACTCAGTGATGCCATCCAACCATCTGATCCTCTGTCACCCCCTTCTCCTCTTGCCCTCAGTCTTTCCCAGCATCATTTTACTGACAAAGTCCATGTAGTCAAAGCTATGGTTTTTCCGGTCATCATGCATGGATGTGAGAGTTGGACCATAAAGAAGGCTGAGCACTGAAAAATTGATGCTTTTGAACTGTGGTGCTGGAGAAAGTCTTGAGAGTCCCTTGGATTGCAAGGAGATCAAACTAGTCCATCCTAAAGGAAATCAACTCTGAATATTCATTGGAAAGACTGATGCTGAAGCTGAAGTTCCAATACTTTGGCCACCTGGTGTGAAGAGCCAACTCATTGTGTGGGGTGGGGAACACTTATTTTTCTACACAGTCATCCTTTTGCTATCCAAATATAGACAGATAGCAAAAAATGTATTTTGTCAAGAGACCGAATTATCTTTTACTTTATTAGATCTCAGCTTCAATGTGAATTAGAAACACCTTGGAGATCAGTTTAAAAATTGTGAATCCTGGCTCTATCACTTGGAAAGTCTGAATTTGAAGGTCTATGGTGGGGCCTAGGGATCTGCATTGTATAAAAGGTAGCCGAGGTGATTTTATGTAGACCATAAAATCATTTAGGGGACCACATCAGGAAAACCCTTTTTGATTCTTTCTCCTTTTAAATTTGTGTCAATTTTTATGAATCCCTGAACTTTTAAAAATGTACCTGGGATTTTTATTTTTACCTCATTTAAGGCAACCTCTAACTGAACGAGGATCTTGGACAAGAATCGACTGTGAGATAAATGGAAAGAATTGAAGTACATTTAGAGAAGAAGGAATTCATTAGAAATTGGAGGCTGAGTGAAGATAGACTGATATCATAGAATATTAAGAAGGAGAAGTTTTATGGGAAACTCTCCCTGAACTAATTCCCCAGGGTAGCCCTGCAGGTGAATGTAGTCAAAGGGCAGAGGAGCATGGCATACCGGACAGGGAATGTGGCAGGAGAGTGTGTCCTGTCTCCAGCACTCCCAAGGGGAGAACAAGCAGATTACATGTGTGGCCTCTCAGACTTACTTCTCAGGCTTCCACAGAAGAAGGAGACACACTAGCCCCCTCGCTGAGGACACTCCCACCCCAAGGCTATGTACCATCAATTCCATCCCCACAACTCACCAAGGAGCTTTCAGATCTGTGGTCTGGCTTCCTGAAGCCAAGTCTCCAGGGCCGTAGCAGTGACCTCAACCTGGAGAGGCTTTTGAGTGCAAGCGCCAATCTCTCATCACGTTGGTAAAATTATGGAACAAGGCAAGGTCTGTACCTTTCTGAGGAACTAAATATTAGATTTCCTGTATTTTACATTGCATGTTCATCATTTCTACCAGAATAAATTAGGGATTCACTATGAAATACTTATTACAATAAGGAATTGAGCCACTTAAATATTTTCAGAATTTAACTTTCATGCAAAAAAATTAAGATTTTTATATATTGCTGAGGCCATTGGAAAGTAGTCACAATTTAACACTTTCTTCTGTAATTTCTTCAGTCATTAGCTTCTCCAACCCAGGGAAAGGGAGTAACAACATAAGCAGGGAAATAGAGCTATGATTTCTGTGGCTTAGACTTGAGACTGGCTAGATGTTTACTGAATTAATTTCCATTGATTCCTAGGCACGCATTCCTCAACTTTCTTTGCAGTGAGCACAAATAACGTGGGAGCCATGACTCTGAATTTGTAGTGGTGGAATTTGAAGGTAAGTGCTACAACTGCAAGATTTGGCTCATAGAATATTTGCACATGCTCTCGTCACATCGTTGGCTTTCACCCTATCACTGGCTTAATGCAGAGAAGGATGAAGTCTGGGAGGATGGTGCTACCACAAGATGTCAGAGGACGGCATCCCTGAACGACTACATGGAGAAGAAACTCCTGCTCACTCCATTTGATTGTGATGTGAGCAAGTAATAACCTCTTAATGTGTTTATCCACTCTGATTTTGGGCTTGTTTTAGCATCTGGCAAATTCTAGTACAGCTCATAAAGATGACCTATTTGCTAATATGACCTATTTGCTAATATTTTTCAACTTCATATTTCCTTTGAGCACCAGCATAAGAGCTTGAGTCCCATGTGTCCTTACCTCTGGAATTTGAAACTCCCTGAACACATTTGGCTAAAATGTGGCAGATGCATTAGAGGTCCATTTTCAGGAGACATTGTTGAATGTTCAGGGAGAAAATTTATCCTTGGGGACAGAGATCCAGGAAGATAAGCTTGGAACGATAACAAAGCAGTGGTTGTGTTGGGGGAAGTGGTTCCTCTGAATATGGCTTACTGTTTGGTTTTGAATTCATCCCTGGTCCAGTGCCAGCTGCCTGGATCTTAGGGAGAGAAAGAGAGGTTTGGTAATAAAAACTGAAGAAGTTGTGTAATTTGTGTTTGCTTCACTTATGTGTGAATTCCACTGCATTTATTTTGCTAAGTTAAATAATTCAGTCTCAGTTTCTAACCATATGAGTTTGTAGGATTTTCAAACTTGGTCATGTTTTGAGGATTTTCCACCAGCAACCCTAACCCTAACCAAGAGGCATTCCCAGTATAGAAGATTAGGGTGAAAATCCTTCAGTCCTTCATTGTTTTTTCTGAGATGCTCATGTTCAAAAAGCAGATGGCTCTGTGCTCTAGTTAGGAAGACTTCTAAATTACCAGTTTTTTGTCCCCCTGCTTATTTGACTTATATGCAGATACATCATGAGAAACGCTGGGCTAGAAGAAGCACAAGCTGGAATCAAGATTTCTGGGAGAAATATCAATAACCTCAGATATGCAGATGACACCACCCTTATGGAAGAAAGTGAAGAACTAAAGAGACTCTTGATGAAAGTGGAAGAGGAGAGTGAAAAAGTTGGCTTAAAGCATTCAGAAAACTAAGATCATGGCATCCGGTCTCATTACTTCATGGCAAATAGATGGAGAAACAGTGGAAACTGGCTGACTTTATTTTTTGGGGCTCCATCACTGCAGATGGTGATTGCAGCCATGAAATTAAAAGATGCCTGCTCCTTGGAAGGAAAGTTATGATCAACGTAGACAGGATATTAAAAAGCAGAGACATTACTTTACCAATAAAGGTCTGCCTAGTCAAAACTATGGTTTTTCCAGTAGTCATGTATGGATGTGAGAGTTGGACTATAAAGAAAGCTGAGTGCTGAAGAATTGATGCTTTTGAACTGTGGTGTTGGAGAAGACTCTTGAGAGTCCCTTGGACTGCAAGGAGATCCAACCAGTCCATCCTAAATGAGATCAGTCCTGGGTGTTCATTGGAAGGATTGATGTTGAAGCTGAAACTCCAATCCTTTGGCCAACTGATGCAAAGAGCTGACTCATTTGAAAAGACCCTGATGCTGGGAAAGATTGAGGGCAGGAGGAGAAGGGGATGACAGAGGATGAGATGGTTTGATGGCATCACTGACTCAATGGACATAGGTTTGGGTAACTCCAGGAGTTGGTGATGGACAGGGAGGTCTGGTGTGCTGTGGTTCATGGGGTTGCAGAGTCAGACATGACTGAGAGACTGAACTGAACTGAACAAGTCTTTATCCGGCCCTTTCCCAGAGGTCCTGCTTCCCTTGAGTATGGGTGGAAGGGGTGGGGCACAATTCCATTCTTTGAGAAAAGTCATCACTGACTTCCTTTTAATTCAGGGAAGCCACTAGAGATTGGTTTACTCCTTCTCTTTAGTTCAAAACATCGTCTTATATCCCTCTTCCTGACTTGTCTTTGTGGATCTGAAATATACAAGCTATGTATTGTCCCCCAAATTGTGGGAAAAGGAGAGGTTATACTTTTAGAAACAAAAACACTGGCATTGTCTTCCTGGGGTGAAGGTAGGGAAGGTTTTAGTCATTTGTAAGTCTACATCTGCACAAACAAAACACACAAGACTGCTAAAAGCAAGAACAAACAGAAAACAAATAAAACAATAAAAACTAGTACAAGCAAGTCAAGTTTTTCTTAAGAGAACATTCTGTTACAGATATTTTACTAAATTGTGTAATATTTGTAAGTAAGGTATAAATCCCTTAGTACCCACCTGAGCATATCAAATAAATGGAGATATATTCTCCACAACTCTCTGTCAGAATATATTTAGCAGTGTGTCCTTGATAGTAGCTACATCCTCAAGCAGATAATGGGGTGTTTCCAGCAGAAGCTGAAATGCTAATGAGAAATGGAGATACCCAGAACAAAAAGCAGAAATGTTAGAAAATAGCATGTTACTTAAAACAGAGGCAGCTGGAGCAGTTGAGAAATATTTGATGAATGCCAAGTGAGTCCTAGCTGACTGGATTTATTTTTGAGCCCATGTAGGACACCTACTAGGGACTCCTAAGAGTGCTTGGTAGTGATGGTGTTGGGAGAAGACATTCTAGGTAGCTAGATTTATGCAGAATTGTGGATTATGAGATACATGCATTTAGAGTAAAAATGTTTCCATTGGATGGTGACAGCCCTTGATTCCACTTTAGCTCCATCCCCATGGTTTCCAGGGTCTATGTGTGTGCCTGTGTACTAAGTTGCTTCAGTTGTGTCCAACTCTTTGTGACCCTATGGACTGTAGCCCATCAGGCTCCTCTGCCAATGGGATTTTCTAGGCAAGAATACTGGAGGGGGTTGACATGCTTTCTTCCAGGGGGTCTTCTCCACCCAGGAATCCAACCTGCATCTCTTTCGTCTCTTGTATTGGCAGGTGGGTTCTTTACCACTAGCACCACCTGGGAAGCCCTCCAGGGGCTACATGTTGATTCAACTCTTTCTCAAGCCCATGAATCATTTCATAAAGCGTTCCCTTTCTGGATATCTGAAAAACTTAGAAATAGTCATGTCATTTTCCACACTGTGAACTTCAGACTCAAATGGCCTGGCCGCTTTTGCTCTTGGTGTCCTGGGAACCCTGAGACCAGTTTGTGGGTGGGCCCAAACTAGCCTGCTGGTGGATGTGAATCCATATGGAGGAAAACCAAGGAGCTCTGTAGCAGCCTCCACCCATCATGTGAATGAGTCCATCCTAGACCATCCAGCTGCCAGCCAACATGCCAGCTGACCCAGAGACATGGGAGAGTCAAGTAAAATCAGATGAGCTGGCTTGGCCAGAAAAGCTGTCCTCAGGATCATGAATCAAATAGTCATTCTCTTAAACCTCTAGGTTTGGGGTGGTTTGTTGTGTATCACAAGTGAAAGTGAAGTCTCTCAGTCATGTCTGACTCTCTGTAACCCCATGGACTGTAACCTACCAGGGTCCTCTGCCCATGGGATTTTCCAGGCAAGAATACTGGAGTGGGTTGCCATTCTGTCTCCAGATCTTCCCAAGCCAGGGATCGAAACCGGGTCTCCCGCATTGCAGGCTGACACTTTACCATCTGAGCCACCAGGGAAGCCAATCATAAAGAAATAGAAACTTTGTACAGATCAAATTAAAAGACGCTTACTCCTTGGAAGAAAAGTTATGACCCACCTAGATAGCATAGTGAAAAGCAGAGACATTACTTTGCCACCAAAGGTCCGTCTAGTCAAGGCTATGGTTTTTCCAGTGGTCATGTATGGATGTGAGAGTCAGACTGTGAAGAAAGCTGAGCACCGAAGAATTGATGCTTTTGAACTGTGGTGTTGGAGAAGACTCTTGAGAGTCCCTTGGACAGCAAGGAGATCCAACCAGTCCATTCTAAAGGAGATCAGCCCTGGGTGTTCTTTGGAAGGAATGATGCTAAAGCTGCAACTCCAGTACTTTGGCCACCTCAGGCGAAGAGTTGACTCATTGAAAAAGACTCTGATGCTGGGAGGGATTGGGGGCAGGAGGAGAAGGGGATGACAGAGGATGAGATGGCTGGATGGCATCACCGACTCGATGGACATGAGTTTGGGTGAACTCCAGGAGTTGGTGATGGACATGGAGGCCTGGCGTGCTGTGGTTCATGGGGTCGCAAAGAGTCGGACATGACTGAGCGACTGAACTGAACGGAACTGAACTGAACTGATAGCGGTCTGTCCAGCAATGTGCAAATGCTTTAATTCTCCTTGGTTATCGTGCTCCTCCCTCATGTCCCTTTGCCCTCCCTCTACCTCCTGTCCACATTGTTACTTCTATGTAGTCTTTCGATCACAGATCAGATTCCTCCTCCTCCAGGAAGCCTGATGGGTTAGATGTTTTCCTGTGCTCTCTGATTCATATCCCTACATTGCACTTAAGACTTTAAAAAAAATATTTGTGTCCACACCCCACAAGTAGATGGTGAGCTCCTTGAGGGCAAAGTTTGTATCTTATTTTTATTATATTCCCACTACCTAGCAGGTGGCCTGCCTATTGAATGAACACATGTTCTAGGTTTCAGCAACCTCAACATAGTTAAAACATGACTGACATAAGATTTTTTGTGTTGTGTGGTATTGTTACATTGTTTATCCTAGGGAGGCTGACAGATTTTGCCATCAAGATTACATTCAGGAATAGCTAATTCAGAAAAGTTTCCCTATCTCTACACAAACTAGATTACTTATATCTTCCCTGTGAATTCCCAAATTGTGATTTTAGTTCTGTTCTGGTACTTACATGGCAAGAAAAAGCATCTAATGATACATCTACAATTTCTTTCTTAACAATTGATGGTACTTTCTTTTAGGGCAAGACTACATCTGTTCTGTCATCTGAGTTTGTTTTACAAATTAATTAGTTAATGCATGAATAAAATCTTGAACCATACCTGTACAAAGTAAATGTTCAATAAATGATTAAAAAATCACAAAAATAAATGAATAAATAAATAAAACATGGAAAAATATCACTCAAAGCTTGTGGCTACTTTTTAACATGGACTTTTAACAAAATCCATGGCTTTTAATCAGTTTATTTCTGTCTTTGAATTCTATTTTTCTCCTACCCGAGGAGCAGCTTTCTAATGGAAATTGCTGGTATTAATATATACCAAATTACATCAAGAGTACAGAGGATTCCCCCCCATCACAGTAATGATAATAATGCTAACATTAAAATGCTGCACACTAAAAGACTTGAGGGTAAAACTGGTATTTTTTTTTTCATAATTTTGAACTCATATTTGATGAGTTTATCTAGTTTAGCTTCCCAGATAAATTCTACAACGTTTTAAAGTTCACTCCTGCCCATCCATATAAACCCACACAGCGGGAAGGCTTATCAGCTTTCAAAATGTATGAGCTGCAAATGCAAGTTTCCACTGAAAGTCTTTGCTAACATCAGGCAGAAGATCGAAGCAAGTCCTTCGTGTTGTGAGAGGAGCTTGGGGCAGTCAGATGACAAGCCACTACCCTGATGATGGGTTTCTCAGGTCTCTTGTGAGCACCACATGAGCTTCATTTTTTTGGTTTTTAAAAATTTTATTTGTGACATCCCTGGCAGACCAGTGGTTAAGAATCTGCCTTCCGAGGACATGGGTTCAGTTCCTGGTTGGGGATCTAATGTACAGATTTTACATGCTGTATGGTATGGTCAAAAAAAACAAAAAAACAAAAGACTGTTCAATTTGGCAAAACTAATACAATTATGTAAAATTTAAAAATAAAATAAAAAAAAAAAAAAAATATCACCCAAATAAAAATACCCTGTGTTCCTAAGCATATTCATGTGTTAACTTTTTTAAAAAAGATAAACTTTAATTTTATTTTTCTTTCTGGTAAATGCTAGCGCAAGTGGCCTCTACTGTATCAATGAAAAACTGTTTATCAAAATGATCTGTTAATCCCATTGATTCATTGTGTCTCAAAAATCACACAAATGATAACCTATGAACACATACACAGGAATGAAGGTGGGAGAGAAGAGTCAAGCCAGAGAAAACAAGAGAAATGAAAAGCTCTCAAAATCACCACCCTAATATCATTAAAAAATGTGCAAGATAACCCACAGCCCATACCCACTTTGCCCACAGAACTGTGGCAAGGCTGAGTCAGTGTGTATACAGAACAAGATATAAATATTCTGCTTGGAAATCTGATCTGAAAACAAAGAGAGGAAATGACTTAGCAGGAGTTTTGCTCATGAGCTTCTCTGTGGACTCTGAGCCCAGCGATGCAGGCTGAACTACCTGGAGAAGCCATGGACTTCCATTTGAGAAATCACTGGATAACCTTTATGTCAGATTTCAAGTTTGTGGGGCTTCTGTCATGTGTAATCCCAGTAGTGATTTTGGAAATACAGTTTTGAAAATGCTAATTACGAGTGATGCTATGAAAAGGATTTGTGTAAAAGACGGGCATGGCAACCCACTCCAGTATTCTTTCCTGCAAAATCCTACGGACAGAGGAGCCTGGTGGGCTATGGTCCATAAGGCTGCAAAGAGTCAGACACAACTGAAGCGACTTAGCACGCATACACGACAGAGTCCTACTTATAAATGGGACAGTGCTTGTTTGGATAGAGCACAGATAATTGAATAAAACAATGAAGGCAAAGTAAGACTGGCAACAAGATGCATAGATTATCATTCACATGAAACTGTCTTCTCCATTGTAATATAGTTTTAATTCAGGAGAAAAATGTGTTCCTTCATTAGATTTTTTTTTTTCTTTTTCTGAGTCTCTCTGAACTGGGACAGGTCACACTTGCTAAATGACAGCAGTGAGGAGGAGGTTCAGGTTAAGGAGGTAAGAACTGATCATTTGCCATCAGACAGGCATGCTCTGGGGAGCTGATTTTATGAAATAGAAGCAGAGGCAAGAGCAGGATTTTGAGAATTAAAACAAAGTCACATTTTCTGATGTTACAAAGTCTTGATGTCTGTTTCTGTTCATCTGCGCTCCATTTTCAGTTCAGACACCAATCAGGAAGTTGCTGGTTCTGCAAAAGAGTCCTGCCCTATTTGGAAAAACAGGGGATGGGAATGTGCAGAAAATTGCCCTCGCAACAGCTGACGATTTGTATCTGGCATTGAGCAAGCACAACACAAAGTCCTTCTCAACATAAGTGGTTAAAATTAAGCAATGAGCCATTATCACTGGGTGTTTTGGAGGCAGTGTCTCCATTCACTGAGGATAATTATTGTTATCAGAAAAGTCCATTTCTTTAAGAGAAAACATGTAATAAAGCTTCTGACTGAAGGAACTGCAACCACTGTAGACAAGTGTAGAACAGACAGTGGATAGGGGTCTCCACCAGCTTCTTTAGTGGAACTAACCCTTTAGCAAAGTGATGCAACATGGTGGTCTGGGCTCTGCCACTCAATATGGTAACCACTAGTCACAGGTGGCTATTTAATATTAATTTAAATTAATTTACATTGCATAAAATAAAAATTATCTTCCTCAGGCACATTCGCCACATCAAGACTTCAACTGCCGCATGGGCTTGGTGGGACCAGGATCAGACAGCATAGAAAGACCAGTTCCATTGTTGTGGAAAGTTCCGTTGGACAACTCTGGAAAAGCATTGTCACGAGAGCCTGGGGTTGGATTTTAGTCTGCAACTTTGTAATGGCATGTTTCCTGATTCTTAAAACAGGGCAAAAGAATAGTACTTGCCTCCTGGAGTTATTAGGAAGACTGGATAAGTGAGTTCTTTTAAAATATAGTGTGAAAAACCATACCGGGTACAGAATAAGTGTAATATCAATTCATTTGTTTAAAAATGAATGTGTGTCTACTGCCTACTGCCTATATTCTATAGTTTGTATACATTTATGCTTATGTTGGGCTCCCCTGGTGGCTCAGATGGTAAAGAATCTGATTGCAATATGGGAGACCTGGGTTCGATCCCTAGGTTTGGAAGATCCCCTGGAGAAGAGAATGGCAAGCCACTCCAGTATTCTTGCCCGGAGAATCCCATGGACAGAGGAGCTTGGCAGGCTACAGTCCATGGGTTGCAAAGTGTCAGACACAACTGAGGGATTTTCACTTCACTTAAACACCCTAGCAGGAAGAATTTGTTACTATTACTTAATAGTTGAGGACCCTGAGCTTGAAGTCATTCAGTTAAGACATGATTTTTGAACTTGGCTGACTTATAACTGCTATGGGATTTCCAGTATGATGAGCTACTGGACTCCAATGTCTATGCTTTATTGTCTTTTGTTCTGTAAATTAAAACCAACACATATTTCTTCTGGCTTGCTGCTGCTGCTAAGTCACTTCAGTAGTGTCCGACTCTGTGTGACCCCATAGACGGCAGCCGATCAGGGTCCCCCGTCCCTGGGATTCTCCAGGCAAGAACACTGGAGTGGGTTGCCATTTCCTTCTCCAATGCATGAAGTGAAAAGTGAAAAGGAAGCCGCTCAGTTGTGTCCGACTCTTCGCGACCCCATGGACTGCAGCTTACCAGGCTCCTCTGTCCGTGGGATTTTCCAGGCAAGAGTACTAGAGTGGGGTGCCATTGCCTTCTCCATTCTTCTGGCTTACATCTGAATTAAAGGAAATCTTCAGGGATAACTTTTGTAATAGTAACAGCTAAGCATCATATAATACTTAATATAGGGACACACTGATCTAGGAACTTTATTTGTACTATATTAATTCATTTAATCCTCACAATAATTTTGTGATAAGTATCGTTATTACCTCATTTTGTCACTGGGCAAATTGAGAGTCAGAAAGGTTCAGGATATTTCCTAAGTTCACACAGCTAGCTAGTGACACAAGTAGCCTATTGGGACTCAGATCTTATTTTTAGTGTCTTTTTCCATAATCACTATGCTAACCGCCTAGGGTTTCAGTACATAGTCCAAGAATACAAAGATTGTTGGCTTAGGTGGACACTGCCTGACCAGTGCAGAATAGATTTTGGGGCTGGAAAAGGCCGAAGTCAAGTAACTTCACTGAATATTTGCAAACTACTTTAAACAAGGCTATTTCAGTCGTGCGTGCTATGCGTGCATATCCTGACTCGCCCTTTCCTTGGGGAAAATAGGGAGAAAAGTACATACATGGAAATGTACTATTAGCTGCTACACCAAATTTGGCGAGGATGGCGGATCACAGTCTCCCAGCAGAGGTGTGCCCTGCTGCTGGCAAAGGCTCGTGGTTCCAAGCTCCAACCCACAGGTCTCAGTCCCTTCTCAGTCTCTCTCCGTCATCTCTTGTGACAAAAGGCAAAGCGGTGTCTTTTGGAAATCAGACCTATGCAAAGACCAATTCTCTGCTTGCAATTCTTAAAATAATTTTCAATGAAACGAAGGCTTCTGAGTCAGAGGATGTGACATCCTCATTTGCATGATTCAGAAAGGCAGTGACGCCACAGGCGGTGATTGAGGAGGAGTTCCCGAACGTGGAAACGCTGAACAATTAAACGGTACTGTCGCTGGCACCAGACAAACTGTCTAAGATAACTGAAGCCAGGCCCACTGGCCCCAGCACAGGAAGCCAGTGGCTATCAGAACTTCACAGTAGGTGGTTCCTGTCACCTCCCGGTTTTCCTGGAGTGGGGGGCTGACAGCTGACCATTTTTATTTTTTTTCTTTTGAGTAGATAGAAGTTGCTGGATTTCTTACAGAGCTTACAGTGCTTAGTATATGCACCACTGTCTTTGGAAAGGCTCAGAGAATATGCATATTATATCAAAAGAAAGTGAAAGTGAAGTCGCTCAGTTGTGTCCGACTTTTTGTGACCCCATGGACTGTAGCCCACCAGGCTCCTCAATCCATGGGATTCTCCAGGCAAGAATACTGGAGCGGGTTGCCAATTTCCTTCTCCAGGGAATCTTCCCGACCCAAGGATCGAACCCAGGTCTCCCGCATTGCAGGCAGACGCTTTAACCTCTGAGCCACCAGGGAACTCCCATATTATATCAAGATGGGAGTTATTAAGTCAATAGCCACCTACAGGAAAAAAATCTTGAGGGCCTCTTGTGAACTCATGGAAGTTGTACGCAGAAGGTTATTTTTGGGTCCTTGGAAAATGCCCCACAGAAGTCACCACAGTCTCAAGAGGGTGCCTGACCTCTAAAAAATTATTAGGACCATGTTCTGATAATTACACAGTTGAGAAGTCACAAAGGAACCTTTATTACCAACTATACTTAAGTACAATTTTAAAAGTTGGACCGCTGATGAAATATTAATAGTAGAATCCCCTGAAAGTAAGCAGTATCTTCATCTCTCAATATAAAAAATCCTCAAAGTTCTCAAGTAGGGATATTTTTAAAACCCACGAGAATGTGGGCATGATTGTCATGCTGCATTTAGCCAATAACAGTGCATGTAGGCTTCCTATTCTACTACTTTGCTGTTGTTGCTCAGTTGTGACTGACTCTTTGCAACCCGATGGACTTTTCCCAGGCAAGAATACTGCAGTGGGTTGCCATTTCCTTCTCCAATTCCATGTCTTCTATTTCCTAAAAAGCTTGCCAGTATTTTAAAGAGAATTTCTCTTTACTTTTAGAGCAGCACTTTCCATCTAAGTAGAAGTTTAAAGTCTCGGATGTGGATTTTCAATAGTAAATGTGCTGTGCGAAGTTGTGTCCGACTCTTTGTGACCCCATGGACTGCAGTCCACCAGGTTCCTCGGTCCATGAGATCTCCAGGCAAGAATACTGCAGTGGGTTGCCATTTCCTACTCAACAGTAAATGATGTCCTTTAAAGGTGAGGCATTGAGCATCCCGGATCACAATGAGAGCCCAAGTATGGTCACCTGGTCTGCAAGGTTACATATAGGGGCTGCCAAAAGGTTTACAGATAGTGAAGAGCTGCATTCCTAACCTATAGGGACCAGCCTCTCCCTCCCTGTGTGTGGGTTCAGGCTTGCATCCATTCAGGCCACATGGACCAAACGCTCCTTCCTCATGGATACCAGGTCTCATCATCCTGCCCAAGTGTGCCTGCATGCGTGCTCAGTCGCTGAGTCATGTCTGACTCTTTGAGACGAAGCCCACCAGGCTCCTCTGTCCATGGGATTTTCCAGGCAAGAATATTGGAGTGCGGTTGCCATTTCCGACTCCAGGCCCGAGGTGTGAGCATATCACGATTAGAATTTGCTGATGTTGCTGATGTTGGAGTCATGCAGCGGATTGCCAAAAAATATATCCAATCAAGTGTCAACTGTGGTAGTAGCCATGCAAAGGGAGTAAATGGGATTCTGACTAAAAATTTCTTTTGTGAGGCATTGACAATTGAAATAAACCACCTGCAGCAAGAGCAGACCTGCTTCTACCAGTTTTCCTCATCCTACCGTTAAACTTCACTGCTTTCTTTTCTACGGTGATTCATCAAGGAGACACTGACTGCCAAGAAATCACTGATTTTGGCTTTGTGTTAGCTACTGTCACTGGCTAAACTAAACTGTGCAGCATTGGAAGAGTCAGATGAAGGTATCCTGATGAAATTTTATATAAATAGAATTTCCTTCCCTGTTAAGCCAAAACTTACAAGAACAAAGAGTTCAATTTCTATTTTCCAGGGGGAGGAGAGGGGAGGGAAAAAGAAAATTGCTAATGTGGACATCAACAGAAAATGAAAATGCTTTTGCTACTGCTCCCTAAAGCTTCTTTCCACTAAACAGAAAATTTTAGTCCCCACAATAGTCGGGGAAAAAAAATCAGAAGCTTTTACAATGTTACTGAGAATGATTGGTTCCTAAGCTCTTCTATTTAAAAGAAGTTATTTAATATTCTAAACAAGATTTAAAAAATTAGAGTGTAAGAATATCCACTTTCAGCTACAATTTTGCTGCCACACTGAGTCTCTGTCTTTTTGCTGTTCATCAAGAGCTTTATGTGACATAATAAAAATTTCATTTACAGCCTCTCTCCTCAGATTGCTAACAAACTGGGAGCCTGTTAGAAATTCACCTTCTTGGACTTCAGTCCAGACATCTGCATTTTAGCAAGACTCTCAGGGGGTTTGGATGCACCTTCAAGTCTGAGAAGCCCTGGTTTAGGGTGAGATTGCCTAATCTTAGATAATCGTCCTAATCACCTGTGTGTAGAGCTTTTAAATATTGTGTGTGCGTGTGTGGTCACTCATTCATGTCTGACTCTGTGTGACCTTAAGGACTGTAGCCCGCTAGGCTCCTCTATCCCTGGGATCCTCCAGGCAAGAGTAGTAGAGTGGATTGCCATCCCCTCCTCCAGGGGATATTCCCAGTCCAGGGATCGAACCCGTGTATCTTGCAGCTCCTGAACTGCAGGCGGATTCTTTACTCACTGAAGCATCAGGGCTTCCCTTTAAAATACTATAGTGATTCTGTTATCAAGTTTTTATTCACCTTATTCTTTGGCCTAAAAAACTTCCCCTTTTACTTCAGTAGGACATACTGACTGGTGAACACAGAAAGCTGACTGCTCTCAGGTTGTAGCCTATTTTAGAACATTCCAGAGTTTTTCTGCAGCTGTCATTTGATGGACACACTTACCAGAGCCTGTTCTATAAGTTCCTAATCCTACTCATGACACATGTGAATAACATAGACTGAGAAAATGATACTGAGGAGAGTGATGATGTTTATTGTTGCATAAGTATACAAGGAAATTTGATCCAAAAATTGTAATAATCTAAGGGCTTACGTTCAGACTTCTTTCCAAATGTCTTTAAGTCCTTATTCCATTTCAAAGAAAGTAAAACCAGGAATTGTACACCCTGTCTTGTGGTGTGAAATGGGCAAGAAAGATGATTTTACTCCTCAATCAAGAGACCTATATGAGTCTTTACTTCCCAAGTGTAGCAAATCGATGAGCTTATTTGTTTTAGTTTTTATTATAAACTGTTGTACCTTAAAGCTGTCCACATGTCATACTTTTTCTGATTCTTTGATTTCTACAAATTTTGTGTTGAACAAATTGAATGCCAGTTATAATTTTGTCAGGTAAGAGGACTTTTATTACACATATTTCTGGATCTCATCCCAGACCACTGAAGAAGGGTGGGGCTTGGAATATGTATTTTTTTAAAAGATCTGGCAATCAGTTAGGCTTGGAAATTATTGAATTAGAGAACTCTGACTGAAGAACCAACAATCACAGAAGTAGGAAAAATTCAACAGGTTGAAGATATTTTAAAAATGTCACTGACATATTGACTAAAGAATTTCCAGAACTTTTATAATAAAAAAAGCCTCAGGTGATCTCACAGATAGTATTTTGAGTGTTGTCTACATTTCCTGGTGTGATGTCTTTGAAGTTTTCCTGGGACTGGACCAGCTGGCCCTCTGAAACAGTCCATTTGTAAACCAGGAAGAGGGGGAGTTTGGACTGTGGTCAAATTTGTCCTATGTCAGTTTTGGAGAATTTAAATCTCCTTCTGCACTCTGACCCCATGGACATTGTTCAGAGTGGCTCATATATTTTCTTTTCTTTGGCTCATATATTTCTCTGAGAGAGACTCAGTACTTTCTACTGACTTCCTGTGTTGTTACTCACTGCTGAACTGACAGAGGAAACTGATAAGAGGTAGTTTTGGGGAGACTGAGCTATATTGGGGCTTTCCTGGTGGCTAAGTGGCGAAGAATCTGCCTGCAATTCAGGAGCCGCAGGAATGTGGGTTTGATCCCTGGGTCAGGAAGAGTCCCTGATGGAGGGCATGGCAATCAACTTCAGAATTCTTGCCTGGAGAATCCCATGGACAGAGGAGCCTGGTGGGCTACAATCCATAGGGTTATTACAAACAGTTGGACACAACTGAAGAGACTTAGCATGCATGCATGCAAGCTATATGGATCCTCACAAGACTAGTGGAGTAAGTTTGTCCTTTGACTTCCTCATTTGGCTTATCTGCCCACTAATATGCTTCCAGAATCCAGAGGAAACTTGGATATTGGTAGGTAATTGATTTATGGAAAGATAAACAGCCTTCAAATGACAGAAGGACTGAAAAAATGAGATTATTGCCTGCCTCTTAAGTTAGAGATGATAACTACCACTATTAGATTTGAGTCTTGTCTTTAAGTCTTTAAGCATGTTTTAAATTAACTGTTTTCTGGGCCTGTCACCCAGCCTTCAGCTGACTCTCACAGCTGCTCTGCAGAGCTCTCATATTTGGCCATCAGATACACACCCAGTGTCCACCAGCACATTTGTTTACATTAGGACCCTCGCTTTGGAAATTCATGTTCTGGACATTTTTAGTGAGAAAGTTCACAATTGATTTTGATTGTCAGGGCCCAGGTTGAAATATCTGCTCAATGTGGAGGTGATTAGTTGATAAAAATGGACTCAGGTACACTTATTTATAAAACAATACAACACCACGGTGATTTCACCCTTGGCCCTAGTGAAATTTGGCTGTCTGGTTATAATTTACCACTTGTCTCATCCTCTCCAAATAAGTGAAACTTGAGAGAAATGGATAATCCAAGTAGGAGCACACTAAATGTATCAGATATTCTGAGACGTGATCTGCTGAGACTCAGGCAAATTCTGTGGTTTCTCATGATAAACCACTGCTTCCCAGACTTGTCTGATCTACAGTCATTATGTGTGTGGGGTGGGGTGAGGGAAGGTTGTGCTTAAATATATAGATTCCAGGACTTCTTTCCAGAAATTTCTATCCACTGGTCTGTTGTGGGAGGGGGCAAGTGATTCTTATAAACAAGTAAGTTCAGGCACCGCTGATTTAATGTTCTATGATTTATTTCGTTCTGGTGTTTTATGAATTATGCACATTCGGCAGAATAGTGATGGTGGAGACTGCACATAGCGCTGAAGCACCACTGAAGTGCACTGAATGCTGCTTAAGGTTCTGAAAAGTCAATGACAGTGTATATGCTTGCTTACTGTAAGCAGCGGAAGTCTTCAAGAAGACTGTTCTAGCCAAGACATGGAAAAAACCTAAATGCCCATTGACAGATGAATGGATAAAGCAAATGTGGTACATATATACCATGGAATATTACTCAGTCATAAAAAGAATAGCTAATACAATATGCAGCAACGTGGATGGCCCAAGAGATTATCCTACTAAGTGGAGTAAGTCAGAAAGAGAAAGGTGAACACCATATCACTTATTTGTGTAATCTAAAATATGACACATGTTAATTCCAAACTCCCATGGGATTGACATGTACTCACTTAAAGTGGATAACCAACAAGAATAGGGAATTCTGCTCAGTGTTATGCAACAATCTAAATGGGAAAAGAATTTGCAAAAGACCAGATCATGGCATCCAGTCCTGTCACTTTATGGCAAATAGATGGGGAAGCAGTGACAGACTTTATTTTCTTGGGCTGCAAATTCACTGCAGATGGTGACTGCAGCCGTGAAATTAAAGGACACTTGCTCCTTGGAACAAAAGCTATGACAAATCTAGACAGCATATTAAAAATCAGAGACATTACTTTGCCCACAAAGTTCTGTCTAGTCAAAATTATGGTTTTTCCAGTAGTCATGTATGGATGTGGGAGTTGGACCACAAACAAGGTTGAACACCAAAGAATTAATGCTTTAGAATCATGGTGTTGGAGAAGACTCTTGAGAGTCCCTTGGACTGTAAGGAGATCAAACTAGTCAATCTTAAAGGAAATCAATTCTGAATATTCATTAGAAGGACTGATGCTGAAGCTCCAATCCTTTGGCCACCTGATTCAAACAGCTGACTCATTAGAAAAGATCCTGATACTGGGAAAGATTGAAGGTAGGAGGAGAGGGGGATGATAGAGGACAAGATGGTTGGATGGCATCACCGACTCAATGGACATGAGTTTGAGCAAGCTCCAGGACGTGGTGAAGGACAGGGAAGCCTTCCGTGCTGCAGTCCGTGGGATCACAAAGAGTCGGACATGACTGAGTGACTGAACAACAAGATACATGTATAATTGAATTACTTTGCTGTACACCTGAAGTTAACACAACATGGTTAATGAACTATACTCCAATATAAAATGAAAAGTTAAAAAATGACGCAAATGAGCTTATCTATGAAACAGAAATGGATTCACAAAGAGCAGAATTGTGGTTGCCAAGGGGGAAGAAGATGGTGGAGGGATGCGTTGGGAGTTTGGGATTGGTGGATGCAAACTATTACATAGATAATGGATAAATAACAAGGTCCTACTGTATAGCACAGAGAATTATAATCAATATCCTGTGATAAACCATAATGGAAAATAATATGAAAAAGAATATATATATATGTATGAAAGTGAGAGTTGGACTATAAAGAAAGCTGAGCACCGAAGAATTGGTGCTTTTGAAGTGTGGTGGAGAAGACTCTTGAGAGTCCCTTGGACTTCAAGGAGATCCAACCAGTCCATCCTAAAGGAGATCAGTCCTGGGTGTTCATTGGAGGGACTGACGTTGAAGCTAAAACTCCAATCCTTTGGCCACCTGATGTGAAGAGCTGACTCATTTGAAAAGACCATGATGCTGGGAAAGATTGAAGGCAGGAGGAAAAGGGGACGAAAGAGGATGAAATGGTTGGATGGCATCACTGACTCAATGGACATGGGTTTGGGTGAACTCCAGGAGTTGGTGATGGACAGGGAGGCCTGGCGTGCTGCAGTTCATGGGGTCGCAAAGAGTCGGACATGACCGAGTGACTGAACTGAACTGAATCACTTTGCTTAGAATATTTTTAGATGTCTTTTTTTAGATCCTTTTCCCACATAGGTCACTATTCTAAGTGTTTTTTTCTATTCTCCTCTCACTCTCTTTTACGTCTGGGTCTCCAATTTCATATGTATGAGGCTGCTTGAAGTTTTACCTCAGCTCACTGATACTCTGTTCATGTTAAATATTTGTCAGATTCTTTTTTATGTGTTTGGTGTTGATAGTTTCTATTCATGTGGCTTTGACTTTACTGACTCCTGCATCTGTAGCATCCAGTTTGCTGTTAATTGCATCCTGTACTTTGCTGAGTGAACTGTCCACTTTGCACTTCTCAGGCTCTCATCTCTGTGTCCTCAACTCAGGAAGCTGGTCTCTGCCTATGATCTAGCTGACTCTGACATGATCTAGAATGATCTCTCAAGGCAGCAAGCTGTGGCGGCTGTCTCTCACTTCTCATCTCTCATTGCCTGATAGCCAAGTCTTAAAAACTATTTTTTCATGTATTTTTCCATTTCTGTTTGTTTCAGGTGGGAGGATAAATTGGTCCCTACTATTCTATCTTGGTTGGAAGTGGAAATGCCTTAAATTTTTTTCATGTGACTTTGTCAGTTTGACTACTCTCAAGCTATTTATAGGTTTATTTTTAATTATAAATAGGAATGATATGTTTTATTTGTATAGTTCTTTAAAATTTATGTAATATTTTCAGTCTTCCAAAAAATTTAATAATCCCAATATAATTATATTTATTTGCCCAATAAAGTAATATAAAGAATATCTTTGAATTTGTTTTCTTATAAGCACAATGAATAGATTGCACTGGAATATATTTAGGGTTCCTACATGTTATAATATTTTAAAAACTCTTTCAAAAGTATGTTTTCATTGCTGGGTTTGTTTTAATATGTGTTCCACAAATATCTGTTAAGAACCACTCTCTTTTGGAATAGCCAAATTTTTTCTTTATAAAAGATTCTGGAATAATCCTTTTCCTTAAATAAATGTTATTCTTGAAATAACACAACATTGCAAAAAAAGAAAAACCAGCTTACCTTTTTGCTTTTCAGTATAATTTTATTATTTCTTTAATGGTTGTTTGGCCAAAACTCAGTGGTGATGTCATTCTTCCTCATTTGATTTTAGTAAGTTGGGTGAATGTCTTAGTAAGTGCCTTTCTAAAAGGCTAAGACCCATTTTAATAATGAACCCAAATATGGTAAATACAAATCTATCTACTTAGCAGATAAAAAGGTTAGACCCCGTCTTTCCTCCTGATTTCTGCTGACCCCTAGCATCTGTGGGTTTATGCTGCCTAGTACAGGAGAGAGGAGAGTCCCACACTTTCCATATGAGCCATATGGACCACATGTGCATGGTCCATAGCTAGCCTCTTTGTACTTGGTGCAGTCACACTGGATCATGGGCCAGTGTGAGTGCCCCATTCACTCTGTTGTTGATTCAGTTGGTATATCTGACTGTGCTTTGATTTCCTTGTTAGTGTTCCTAGTCCTTATGACTAGTTAGAGGCCCTGTTCCAGACTCTAACCCATTAAATTAGGAAGCTGACAGTGGGACTCTCTGGTGGTCCAGTGGTTACGACTCCGTACTTCCAATCCAAGGGGCACAGATTTGATCTCTGTCCAGGGAACTAAGATCTCATATGTTGTGCTGTGCAGACAAGAAAATTAGAAAAATGAAAAGAAAAAAAAAATTGATAGTATTGGGCTTCCCTGGTGGCTCAGACAGTAAAGCATCTGCCTGCAATGCAGGGGACATGGGTTTGATCCCTGGGTCAGGAAGATCCCCTGGAGAAGGAAATGGCAACCCACTACAATACTCTTGCCTGGAAAATTCTATGGACTGAGGAGCCTGGTAGGCTACAGTCCACGGGGTCGCAAAGAGTCGGATGCGACTGAGTGACTTCACTTTCACTTTCTAGCTCTTTCCAGAGTCCTTCTTGGAGTCTCTAGATTCCAAGTAACCATAGTCACTTGTCAGGAGCTTGATACAAAATAGACTATTGTCTTGGAGCATGATGGCAGCAGGTACATGATGGCTAGCTCAGTCACTGCCTAGAAACGACCATGGCCGCCCTTCTTTTACCAGATAGGTATTCCCAATACGGGGCTTCCCACGTGGCACAGTGGTAAAGAAGCTGCCTGCCAATGTGGGTGACATGAGTTTGGGAAGAGTCTCTGGAGAAGGAAATGGCTAACCACTCCAGTATTCTTGCCTGTGAAATTCCATGGACAGAGGAGCCTGGCAGGCTATAGTCCATGGGTTCAAAAAAGAGTTGGACACAACTTAGCAACTGAACAACAGCATTCCCAATACCAGTCTTTTTGGATGTCAGCAGCAAATAGATGCTGTGTCTTTGTTTTTTATCTGTACTTTCTTATCTGTTATTTTAGGTAGGAGTGGAAGAATTCGACTTATGATTTATAGAGAGAAGTGACTTAGAACTGGGTCAAATAGCAAGTTTTATGGGTAAGAGGATGGGATAAATATTTTAATGGACAGAAAAGGCTATTTCACTGGCGCATTCAGAATTCCTGTAGCTTACTTTAACATGCTTTCTTCAAAATCCTGGAGAAAAATCTGTTACTTTTCCTCTGTACTTTGGTTTTACAAAGACTAAAAATGAATATCTGTTGTTGCTTCCTTCCTTTTGGAAGAAGGATCATACATTTTAGTTCATACAGCTCTTTTAATTTAATGTAAATTAAAAGGGTTTGCTGATAAGACAATAACTTTTCTGAATTATTGAAAGACAAACATTTTCTGAGTTTTACAGACTTCTAGTTTTTCCCTGCTCATGTATCTGGAACTGCTGGCATTTGCTTGGCACTGCAAGTTGGCATTAGAATTTTAAGAGACATTTCCTTAGATTTACTGAGTTATATGGTGTTTATCTCAGATTATGGTTTGTGGGAATCGTAGTTCCTTAATGTTCTATTGATTTGTGTGTTATCTTTAGCTCTTAGCAACCAAACCAGAATTAAAACCATCCATATTACTTTAATAGAAAACATTAATTATTGTTGACAATGGAGAGGAAAGGAATCAATAGCCGTTCTCTTCTCCCCTTTTGCAGTGAAGATGGTCTGTCTATAAGTGTTTTCAAGGACTCCGAAACAAAGTGTAATAAAAAAGAGTAGGGATAAAATGAACATTTTTTAAAATTTATTTTTTATTTTTGACTGCACTGGGCCTTTGATGCTGTGCACGGGCTTTCTCTAGCTGTGGCGAGTGGGGACTTCTCTTCACTGCGGTGCACGGGCTCTAGGCACACAGGCTTCAGTAGCTGTGGCTCGTGGGCTCTAGAGCACGGCCTCTGTAGTTGTGGTGCATGGGCTTAGTTGCCTCACAGCATGTGTGATCTTCCTGGACCAGGGATTGAACCCATGTCTTCTGCATTGGCAGGCTGATTCTTACCTTCTGTGCCACCACGGAAGTCCCCAAAAGAAAATCCTAAGGATGGCCAATGGATAGGAAGGGGTTTTCCTGTTGGCTCAGTGGTAAAGAATCTGTCTGCCAATGAAGGAGACTTGGGTTTGATTTCTGGAGAAGGAAATGGCAACCCACTCTGGTATTCTTGCCTGGAAAATCCCTTGGACAGAGGAGCCTGGTGGGTTATAGTCCATGGGATGACAAAGAGTGATTTAGTGCCTAAAACAACAATGGGTAGGAAAGAGCAAGGACTCTATTAGTTTATGTTAGTGTCACTGGGAGAAATGCTAGTGGGTAGTAAAAGGAATGTTTCACAAAAGTTATCTGTTATAGTATCATGTGATTTGGTGAAAGTGAAGTCAACTTACAAAATGGTAGATTTACTTTGGTTTCATTTTTATCACCATTTCTTTATGGTATTTACTTGATGTGTTTTTAAAGATATGCATTCGATCCCTGGGTCGGGAAGACCCCCTGGAGGAGGCGATGGCAACCCACTCCAGTATTCTTGCTGGAAAATCCCATGAACAGAGAAACCTGGTGGGCTATACAGTCCACGGGGTCTCAAAAGGGTTGGACATGACTGAGCGACTAAGCGCACATGCACACACACACACAGAGCCAGAAAATGACTTCTCATAAGACAGAAAATTCTATGAGCTGTCTCTAGTCTTCTTCACAAGCTGTTATCTGAAACCAATATGTTGGTAGCTAGGACTGCCACAAGAAGAGATGGCAGCCTGGGTGGCTTAAATAACAGAAGGATGTTTTTCTCACAGTACTGGAGGCTAGGAGTCTGAGGTCAAGGTGTTGGCAAGGTTGGTTCCTTGTTAGGACTGTGAGAGAAAGGTCTGCTCCAGAACTCGCTTTCTTGGCTTAAAGATGGCTGTCCTCACATCATCTTCCCTCTGTGTGTGTCTATGTCTAAATTTCCTCTTCTTATGAAGATATCAGTCATATTGGACTAAGGCCCACCTTAATGACTTCATATTAATGTAATTCCGTCTGCAAAGTCATTATATTTAAATACAGTCATATTCTGAGGTACTGGGGGCCAGGACTTTCCATAAATATTTTTGGGGAAATACAGCTTATAAGAACCAGTGTACATGAAATATCCTACCAGAAATATAGTTTATTATGATTATATATAAGTTGAAGATCAGAAATTTTAAGTGATGAAGTCTAATTTTCCAGTGTTCTACTTATGTGTTAAAAATGGTCACCAGTCTTGAGTGAAATGTGTGCCAACGTATGGTCAAAAAGTAAAAGTACCCACTTGAAGGTGAGCGCTTTCTTGCAAGTGCAAGACTGAGTTACAGGACCGTGTTTATAGAATCACTGACAGATTAAAAACTAATGTTTCCAACCATATCAGTTTACAGAGTAATTTTAGGAAAAAAGGGAGATCAATCCAAAACATACAGTTAAGGGAGTTTCACTCGTGAGTCACCAGTATTTAACCAGTGAACCTAGCTTTTCCGATAATCAATTCAAAATAAGTTCCCAGATTGAGTTTTGGCACAACTCTGTTACTTATAGGACAGAATGATTTAGAAGTATAAAGCAAACTGTGAATTATGGATCAACATATAAGCCATTAATCAAGGGACAATACACTGTCATTATAGGAAACAGGCTAGCAAATTTCTCTTGCAGAAGGCTCAAGCAAAAAAAAAAAATTTGTTTTTGTGGATATAGGGTTGCAAATTAGAAACACCTGAACATTTTATGTTTTGAAGAGAGGTGACTGAAAGAGAGAGACTTACAAGGGATTTTAAATTATTGAGTGACGTTTCAAGCAAAATTTTAATACGTTAGTTGCACCATTCATACTATAAAATTTAAATTCCTATTCTAATTTTGATGTTAACTGATTTTATTTTTCCTTTTATTCTTTTTGTATTCAGGATACTCAATAATTCCAAATAACAGAATATTAGACATTGGTTAAGCTTTTTTATTTTGCCATTTCCAAGAATAGCTTACACTTTTAACTGAAGACCAGACCTTTAGAAATATTATTTTGTCCAGGAATTGAATCAGAGGGTGTCATGTAATAGCTAGGGCATCAAGAATCAACAGGTTCTTTGGATCATGAGCAATGACTTTTGCACCTCAATATGAAACTGAAAGTGAAAGTTGCTCGCTCATGAATGGGTAGCCTTTCCCTTCTCCAGGGGATCTTTCCAACCCAGGAATTGAATCCATGTCTCCCTCATTGCAGGCAGATTCTTTACTAGCTGAGCCACAAGGGAAGCCTCCATAAAGCAATGGTCAAATGTTTTGTAGAGCAGACAGAAATATTGTAACTAGAAGTGACACTACCTAGAACTTAAGGTTAATGATTGGCTGCTTAGGAGCCCAGCAGCTAATAGTCTTAGAATGCAAAATGGAGGCAGCAAGAGATTTGGTAATGATTTAGGACTTTCCTGGTGGCACAGATGGTAAAGCATCTGCCTACAATGTGGGAGACCGGGGTTGGATCCCTGGGTTGGGAAGATCCCCTGGAGAAGGAAATGGCAACCCACTCTGGTACTCTTGCCTGGAAAATCTCATGGACGGAGGAGCCTGGTAGGCTACAGTCCATGGGGTCGCAAAGCAGCTAATAGCTATTGAATGCAAAATGGAGGCAGTGAGAGATTTGGTAATTATTTGGCACCCTTAAAAGGTCATCAATATAAGATCAGCCTAAAATTGCATATTCTTAGCATGGCATACAAAGGCCTTCCTTATTTGGTTGCTGTTTGTTTCTCCAGCCTCATTTTGTGCTCTTCTCCTGTTTTCCCTCTGATTCAGCCCTGCTTGCCTTGTTCCAGTTCCTCAATGCTAAATTACTCCCTACATCGGGGCCTTCGAATAAGCTGTGCCTCTCTCTACCTGGCAAGTTCTTTTTCCAGATCTTAACATAAATGTAACTTTCCCGAGCGAGTCTTTTCTGGAACCAGTTCAAATTAGCCACTAATTCACTCTCCGTGTTATCTTCTTGCTGTACTTCTCTCCCTGGCCCTTATGTCCACGTCATATTTTTATTTATTTTTACACTAGCCAATCGTCACCTGGCTGGAGTCTAAACTCTATGAGAGCAGGGGTTTATCTATCTTGTTGTCACTGTACCCCTGAAGCTTTAAAAGTGCTATTCACATACTAGTTTCTTATTTAGTATTTGTGAAATAAACGAGAAAGGAAGATAATTATTTACTCCCTGACAAACTGCTTAGAGACCATTCTGAAGGATGTTCTCAGTTCCACATCATTTTTTTTTTTGGTAAACATTTGTTATAATGAGCAGAGTTTTAGAGCGCAGTCCACTCTTGTTTTCCTGTTGACATTTTGGGGCTGATGCTGGAGTTCTCATGGTCCCCAGTATTATGACGAACATTTCCCTTAAGTCTTCCTGCATCCTACTCTCAATGTTTGAGGGAGAGAGAATGGGAGGAAGGGAGATTGATTGGGGGAGAAGAAAAGATGGAAAGGGGAGGAGAAGAAGGGGATGGAGGAGGGAGAGGATTTGGAGGAGTTGGAGGGAGAGAAGAGAGAGAGATGACTTTAGCAAAATCCTGAAGAGTGTATTTTTTATCCCTTCCTCCTTCCCGGTATCTTCCTTCTCTCTTCTGGGTTATGATTTGTAGTTTTTCCTAAAAATCACCTGAATGCAATCACTCTGGGTGGGAATTTAAGGTGACCAATAGGAGAGCCAGTTTTGAAAAAAGATAAGATTCCTCTTCTCCCCTTACGTCTCCATATGCTAGTTTGCATGCCTGCTCCACATTTCTGGCAAAAAGAGGCCTTTGAAACATATTCCAGAGCAACTCAAAGATTAGAGCAGAGTTAGCAAAGGCTGGCTACTTTGTACTCTAAAATGGAATTCTGTATAGGATGGAGAGACCTCACTGAAAAAGCAAAGCTTACGAGATTGAAAAATATCACTCACTGTCCCCAAATGTTTTCAGAACTCAAAAAGAGAATCACTCTTCTGCTCTGCTTAGAGGGTACTGTGCTAGCTAACTCGCTAGGCAAGGCTGTGCCATGTGCCCTGTGGAGGTACTTATGCTACTTCCGGTAACAACTTCTTGGATGGAATTGAAGTCAGATGTCCTCTATTAAATTCCATATTCCAGTGGTTCATATTTCAGTGAAATGTTACTCTAATCTAATTTATCTAACGATATTTTCTTCCAAAAAATATGTCATTTAGTTTTACAAATTGCCTACCATGTTTTTCTTAATAGCCTCAGAACCCAAGAAAATGGTGAAAGCTCAAGTCAAAATCATGGCTTTGGCTTAAGCCATTTGATCATATTTTTCAACTCTAAAAGCTTCTGGAAAACTTTTCATTTCAAGGTTTTGTTAAATTGCAAAATGTTTGATGGACAGATTTCAATATTTTCTTTCCTGTATGTGAAAACCAGAAAAGTGAGTTATGAACAATAATCTTTACCAAAAATAAGTTCCTTCACTAAAAGTTAAAAAAAAATAAAAGCACTACACTAGAAATTGTAAAAAATAAGATCATGAGACTCTGAAGATAGTTTAAAAGATATATATGTTCAGAATTCACAGATAGGGATAGATATTTTAAGTAGCTTTGATTTTATAAACTGTCCATGATTCATCTTTTTTGCTTCAGTTATGTGACTTAAAAAAATTGTGGACAAGGCATCATGGTTCTTGATTCAATTCCTGGATAGAAGAAGAGAGAGAGAGATGGAGGGAACAGGGAAGGAAAAGACAGAGAGAGATTACAAATTGTACTTTCATCTACACATATTGTGTCAAAAAGGCTTCATAATATGTGTGCAAGAGATAGGCTTTACTTTGCGTGTTTTTTATGAAAATATTTTCACTGTAAAGAAAACACTGCGTTGTACTTGTCCCCTGGAAGAAAGTCTTCCCTGGAAGAAATATCTTCCTCTCTGAAGAAAATACAAATTTATAAGGATGCTTTACAATGGAAGTATAAATACTAGTAAGAAAGTTTAGCTTGCAAAGAAGCAACTACAATTTGAATTTGAGGACACTGCCTGTATTACTAACTCCATATATTTTAGTTAAAAATAGTATTAGCCTTGAAGCTAATAGTTTTTGGTTTATTTGAATATATAAATTGACAAATGCAATTGATACCTACCATAAAATAAATTTTTAAAAATCACAGAATGAGCACAAGTTATTAAACTGATTTAGTTTTCACTTGAAAATTTCTCATGATCTTAAAGACTGTTAGCTTATATCTTTAGACCCATCCTTTCACTTGCGTGTTCCATGTGTTTAATTGATATTTGCATTTCAATATTATGCCTCTTTTTCAAATTCAACTTGACCACCAAATATGTGACAGATCTTTTAAGCCCATGCTGCAACTCATGTCTTAGGTTTTGCAGTGTTATTGACATGTTTTGGCTTTTTGGGACTGGAAACAGAATAGCTCAAAATTGTTATCTGTGAAAGCACTATGTGAATTCTTAAATTCTGTTTGAATGTAACCTGTTAAAATTTTGGCCTCAACCCCTGTTTGTATTTTCTTTACAAAATCATGTTAATCTAACTTTCAATGTTTCAGTATCTTTCTCTATCAAATATGTTTGAACTGCTGTTGCTATTCAAATCTTCATTATCTCATGGGTCTGTATCCCATAATCAGATCAGATCAGATCAGATCAGTTGCTCAGTCGTGTCCGACTCTTTGCGACCCCATGAATCGCAGCACACCAGGCCTCCCTGTCCATCACCAACTCCCGGAGTTCACTGAGACTCACATCCATTGAGTCAGTGATGCCATCCAGCCATCTCATCCTCTGTCATCCCCTTCTCTTCTTGCCCCTAGTCCCTCCCAGCATCAGAGTCTTTTCCAATGAGTCAACTCTTCGCATGAGGTGGCCAAAGTACTGGAGTTTCAGCTTTAGCATCATTCCTTCCAAAGAAATCCCAGGGCTGATCTCCTTCACAATGGACTGGTTGAATCTCCTAGCAGTCCAAGGGACTCTCAAGAGTCTTCTCCAACACCACATTTTAAAACCATCAATTCTTCAGCGCTCAGCCTTCTTCACAGTCCAACTCTCACATCCATACATGACCACTGGAAAAACCATAGCCTTGACTAGACGAACCTTTGTTGGCAAAGTAATGTCTCTGCTTTTGAATATGCAATCTAGGTTGGTCATAACTTTTCTTCCAAGGAGTAAGCGTCTTTTAATTTCATGGCTGCAGTCACCATCTGCACTGATTTTGGAGCCCAGAAAAATAAAGTCTGACACTATTTCCACTGTTTCCCCATCTATTTCCCATGAAGGGGTGGGACCGGATGCCTTGATCTTCGTTTTCTGAATGTTGAGCTTTAAGCCAACTTTTTCACTCTCCACTTTCACTTTCATCAAGAGGCTTTTGAGTTCCTCTTCACTTTCTGCCATAAGGGTGGTGTCAGCTGCATAGCTGAGGTTATTGATATTTCTCCCGGCAATCTTGATTCCAGCTTGTGTTTCTTCCAGTCCAGCATTTCTCATGATATACTCTGCATAGAAGTTAAATAAACAGGGTGACAATATACAGCCTTGACAAACTCCTTTTCCTCTTTGGAACCAGTCTGTTGTTCCATGTCCAGTTCTAACTGTTGCTTCCTGACTTGCATACAAATTTCTCAAGAGGCAGATCAGGTGGTCTGGTATTCCCATCTCTTTCAGAATTTTCCACAGTTGATTGTGATCCACACAGTCAAATGCTTTGGCATAGTCAATAAAGCAGAAATAGATGCTTTTCTGGAACTCTCTTGCTTTTTCCATGATCCAGCAGATGTTGCCAATTTGATCTCCGGTTCCTCTGCCTTTTCTAAAACCAGCTTTAACATCAGGAAGTTCACGGTTCACATATTACTGAAGCCTGGCTTGGAGAATTTTGAGCATTATTTTACTAGCGTGTGAGATTAGTGCAATTGTGCGGTAGTTTGAGCATTCTTTGGCATTGCCTTTCTTTGGGATTGGAATGAAAACTGACCTTTTCCAGTCCTGTGGCCACTGCTGAGTTTTCCAAATTTGCTGACATATTGAGTGCAGCACTTTCACAGCATCATCTTTCAGGATTTGGAATAGCTCAACTGGAATTCCATCACCTCCACTCGCTTTGTTCATAGTGATGCTTTCTAAGGCCCACTTGACTTCACATTCCAGGATGTCTGGCTCTAGGTGAGTGATCACACCATCGTGATTATCTGGGTTGTGAAGATCTTTTTTGTGCAGTTCTTCTGTGTATTCTTGCCATCTCTTCTTAATATCTTCTGCTTCTGTTAGGTCCATACCATTTCTGTCCTTTATTGAGCCCATCTTTGCATGAAATGTTGCTTTGGTATCTCTGATTTTCTTGAAGAGATCGCTAGTCTTTCCCATTCTGTTGTTTTCCTCTATTTCTTTGCATTGATCGCTGAAGAAGCTTTCTTATCTCTTCTTGCTATTCTTTGGAACTCTGCATTCAGATGTTTATATCTTTCCTTTTCTCCTTAGCTTTTTACTTCTCTTCTTTTCACAGCTATTTGTAAGGCCTCCCCAGACAGCCATTTTGCTTTTTTGCATTTCTTTTCCATGGGGATGGTCTTGATCCCTGTCTCCTGTACAATGTCACAAACCTCATTCCATAGCTCATCAGGCACTCTGTCTATCAGATCTAGGCCCTTAAATCTATTTCTCACTTCCACTGTATAGTCATAAGGGATTTGATTTAGGTCATACCTGAATGGTCTAGTGGTTTTCCCTACTTTCTTCAATTTAAGTCTGAATTTGGCAATAAGGAGTTCATGGTCTGAGCCACAGTCAGCTCCTGGTGTTGTTTTTGCTGACTGTATAGAGCTTCTCCATCTTTGGCTGCAAAGAATATAATCAATCTGATTTCGGTGTTGACCATCTGGTGATGTCCATGTATAGAGTCTTCCATAATAGCTCCATTCATTTATTTATTCACTTATTTAAAATTTTGTGTTGGGCAATTACTATTCTACCAGCAAATATGGTAGGTGGTTCAGTAGTTACAGTGATAAGAGAGAAATAGTTCCTCCCTTCATGAAGTTTATAGTCTAATAGTAAATGTAGACGCAGAAGTGGGTTGAAGCATAATAATTATAATGAAGAGAAGAGTCCTTTTGCATATACCAGATGAATCAATCAGCGTCAGAAATCTAGTAGCTGGTTTCTTTCATCTACAATGATGACATCAGTTTTTCTCAAACATCATTTTAACCAAATCGTTCACACTAAAACGTTGACTAAACCACTGATTTCCATCCAGTCTGAATATACCCTTGCCAATGAAGTATTTGGAACTTTCCATATAAAACTGAGGGCTTCCCTTGTAGCTCAGTTGGTTAAGAATCTGCCTGCAGTGCAGGAGACCCGGGTTTGATCCCTGTGTCGGGGAAGATCCCCTGGAGAAAGAAAAGGCAACCCACTCCAGTATTCTTGCTTGGAAAATCTCATGGACAGAGGATCCCGGTGGCGGCAGTCCATGGGGTCACAAAGAGTCGGACATGACTGAGCGACTAACACTTACTTACTATAAAACTCATCTTGGGATTACCATTTCCCATATTTGTTTTTGATATGCATATATACACACATAAAAATACACATTATACATACATTTAGCCACACTGATACATATATACACATACACTGATTAATGTTTACATATGTATATATGCATTAAGATATTTAAACATGGGGAAACTTAAATTATCCATTCTTGAGGATGAAAAAATGTGATTTTCATAATCAAACCCCAAAAGCTTCCAGATACACTCAACTGTGTTTAAAAATTGACTAAGTTAAGAAAAAAAATCCCAACTCATCATGGCCTTATTCTTAATAAAACAAGTGTCTTTGACCTATTTGAAGACACTTGGCTTAAAAATAGCCAAGTTGAAAGTAGCTGAGAGTGACCCGTGAGCACCATCCTTGACTGCACTTTGCACTCTGTATCTGTTGCATATATCTATCTCCGTGACTTCAAAGACAGTGGTTTCCCATGAAACTACTGCAGTGTGAAGCAACCTGTCCATCTTCGCTTCCTTTGTTTTTGAAACTCAGCATTGATATTTGTACAGTTGAGCCCACTGAAGTCTTGTGTCTGACAAGACATCCACCACTTTACCACATGCCAGTGGAGATCCTTTGCAAAGCTCCTGGTTCCCGAATGGAAATCTTGCCTTCACTGTGCGGAGTTCTGAGGTGCTGAGTGAGAGCAGACCAAGGACTGTATGTTTCAAATTATGTATGTTTTGTTAATGTTAAGTGCATCAACATGTGGCTCAATCCTGTGTGATCTGTGCCTAAAAATCAGGGGGATGGGTGTATTCAAGGACATATCCTGTGGTCAGAACTGATTTAGGGAAGTCCTCTCTTCTTCACAGATTTAGGACAGTCCTCTCTTTAGGGCTTCCCTGGTGTCTCAGATGGTGAAGAATCTGCCTGCAATGCAGGAGACCTGGGTTCGATCCCTGGGTTGGGAAGATCCCCTGGAGAAGGAAATGGCAACCCACTCCAGTGTTCTTGTCTGGAGAATTCCAAGGACAGAGGAGCCTGGCAGGTTACAGTTCATGGAGTTGCAAAAGAGTCAGATACAACTGAGCGACTGACACTTTCTTTCTCCTCTTTAAGCAGTTACATGCACAGACCTGTAGAAGACAAATTCCTGCTCAGGAACAAAGTTCTGGGGCATGTCAAGGTCCCAACATGTCAAAGAAACCTCAACTCTGACCATTCCAGGGTACACCAAAGCAGAAAGAAGACAGACATTTCAGGCCGATCGGTGCAGAACTGGAAAGGAAATGGTGAGAGGGGAGGTGGGTTAGTAGTTTGACTGAAGATGGCTGAGTTTGAACTCTGGAAATGTTCTTTACTCTGAAATCTTGAGCTAAGTCATTAAAAGTTATATAACTTCTATTTTCTCATGTGCAAAATGGGGAGAATACTATTTTCTTATTGCCTTGTTATGAAATTAACAATGATTGCTGGCATATAGTAGGTGCCAGGACTAGGATTTTCTAGAGAAAGAGAAACAATGGGATATCTATCCTTATCTCTATAGCACGTGAGCCAATCCTATATACATAGACATTATATTTTATATATATTGAATTGGCTCATATGATTATGGAAGCTGACAAGTCCCCAGATCTGTCATCTGCAAGCTGGAGACCCAGAAATAGCCAATGTAAGTCTCAGTTTGAAGACAGACGGCTCAAGGTGATTGGGCAGGAGAAACTCCCTTTTTTGGGGGAAAGTGAAGTGAAAGTTGCTGTCGTGTCCCACTCTTTGTGACCCTATGGACCTTTGTCCATGGAATTCTCCAGGCAGGAAAACTGGAGTGGGTAGCCTTTTCCTTCTCCAGGGGATCTTCCTGATGCAGGGATCGAACCTGGGTCTCCTGCACTGCAGGTAGCTGTGTACCGTCTGAGCCACCAGGGAAGCCCATGGAGCGAGGGAAGTCTGTCTTCTTGTTCAATTCAGGCCTTCACTTGATTGGGTAGGAAAATTAGTCTACCAATTCAACTATTAATTTCATCCAGAAACACCTTCAGAGAAACAACTGGAGTAGCCTCTGACTAAATATCCGAGCACCCTGTGGCTCAGTCAAGTTGACACATAAAATCAATCATGAGTGTTTTATAAATGATAAAAGCTATTGTATAATAAGGGTTTCCCTGGTGTAAAGAATTCACCTGCTATGCAGGAGACCTGTGTTTGATCCCTGGGTCAGGAAGATCCCTTAGAGAAGGAAATGCAATCCATTCCAAGATTCTTGCCTAGAGAATCCAATGGACAGAGGGAGTTGCAAAGAGTTGGACATGACTGAAGCAACTTAACACACATGCACATTATATAATGACCAGAAATGCAGTTTATTCCCTTTTCTTAGCCCTACTTCTGTTTAACATCCTGCTCAGATTGGAATCTCTTATTTCACTGTCAACTCAATCCATTAAATAAAATATAAACATATTATTTATTTTATAAATAGCAACTTTTATTACTAATAAAAATGGCTACTTGAAGTCAAGAAAACATGAATACTTGGAATAAGGAAAATCATCAAAGTGCTCTGCTGTTTATAAATGTGTTTTGTAATGAAACTTTCAATAGAAAAGGAAAAAAAATATAACATTGCCATTAGTCCAGGTCTGGGTCTCCCGCATTGCAGGCAGACTCTTTACCCTCTGAGCCACCAGGGAAACTTAGGAATATAAATGGCCACATAGCTTTAAGGCCTTACAGTCAAAGAATTTCTATTTTGTAACTTTGGGTAGCAATGTCTACCAGTCTCCTCTTCCTCTTCCTATAAATCTCCTCCTCCTTTGTATAACAGGTCAGTCTTTGCTCAACGTGGTGTAAAGTAGATGTGGCTAACTTTATCCATTGTAGGCATTTGTTGAATGAAAAGCCAAAGTTGTGATTCATCTGGAAGAGCTCCAGCTGTCTTTCCCGTGGAGGGAGTGGTGAAAATTACTACCGTCACAGGCCGAAACTTGAAGGGGCCTCTGTGAAGAGAAAGAGAAGAATTTAGTCCTTTCCAGCAGTGGGGTGGCCAGGGAGTATGGATACACTGGTTCTAAAGTAAGAGCCAGCACTGACACCTCATGTGACCTTGAGCGGCCTTAGTTTTCTCATCAGAGAGTGAAAGCTTGGACAGGATGGCATGCCTGACCGTCCAGTCACAGAATCCTTTAATTCTAGGGGCTGGGTTCACCGCTCCCTGTGGCAGTCTGCCTGCCTGGACCAGGTGAGGGAACGGAATTTGCTGTATTTACGAGTTCAAACAGGCCACCTGCACGGCTCACCTCCGTCCTCTGAGCAGACACGCATCTTGGAGGGAACCAGGTGGAATCCGAGCCTGGCCACGAAGACAGCCCTGTCGTCATCCCGTCTTTGAACTGAGAGGGAGAGTACATTTTTTTGCAAGTGCAGGCTTCAACCGGGCTGCCGAAACTATACTCCACAGTGAGAGTGATATCATGGCATTATGAGCTCATTTGGAGAACAAAAGAGCAAGACAAATAAAGCTGCCCTGAGGCTGTGGAGTCATTGGCAGTATGGAGAAGGAAATTTGAAAAGAGTATCACTTCTCAATAAAAGCAATTATTCCAGAGCATTAAAACATTTTATCTCATTCCCCCTCTGCAACTTAAAACATGCACAAACACTTGTATCTATTTCCTCAGTATAGAAGTATTTTGAAAGAGAAGAAGCCCTGTGGACTATATTCTGGAAAACGATATTGTCACTGGTAAGCATCACTAAAGGGTTGCCCATCTGTAGACAAATATTGCTGGCAAGTGATTTATTAGGGAAGTGTTCCTAGGAGAAGTCTGTAAGAGGGCAGGAGAAGCAAGACAGGGTAGAGATGAAACTAGTGGATTGCAGAGGAGAGCAGGAGGATTGTGCTGATTCTGCAGAGAAAGTTGGTGTGTGATTTAGCCTCAGTTTGTCTCTCCTGGGGGCCAAGGAGCTGGGCCTTCTTAGTCCCTTGCCTGTCAGTCATTGGCTAATGGCTACACCTAAGGGATGAAAACATCCCAGGACTTGGGAAGCCTACAGGCAAATCTGAACCCTTGAGGGGAATTCTTTGAAGAGCAGTGTCAAGTGCAGGCCATTGGAGTCCACTGAATCCAGGCATGACTTCGATATGGTGGCTGGAGGGTTAATGGAGGGAACTCTAGGCATCCTCTCCTCTGATTGGTTCCAAGGCTGTAACTGATGTCTATAATCTCCTTCACTACCCATCCAAGATCCCCTCACTTCTCAAACTTAGGGGCTTGCCTCTGATGTGACCCAGATTTTCCTCCCTGAAAACCTCCCTGAGCTGTCCAGCTCCTGATTACCATGCCCGTCTCAGGCTGTAATTGTAAATTTTCCATTTACAGTTAAAACTTAGCATGGGGACATCAAGAGATGCCTCTTGGATACCTCGAGGCCCAATCTTAGAATGGTGTGCAGTGCACCATTATTCACGTTCAGGATCAACATCTATGAACAAAATGTAGAATATAACAACTTTCAATTCTAAAATATCAATTATTTTCTTTTATATAATTTACAGCTTTATTGTAGCTTAATTGGCATATAAAACTATTTATATTTAAGGTATATGGCTTGCTGTTTTGATATTCCCGTACATTGTGAAATAATCACCACAATCAAACAACATATCTATTACCACAGATAGTCACCTTTTTCTATTTTTCTTCTTTCTTCTTCTCCTTTCCTTTGCTTCCTTTTTAATTATTATTATTTTTTTTTATGATGAGAACTCTTAAGATTTTATTCTTTTAGCAAACTTCAAGTATACAGTAGAGTATTGGCTTTCTTGGTGGCTCAGATGGTAAAGAATCTGCCTGCAATGAGGGAGACCCAGTTTCAATCCCTGGGTGGGGAAGATTCCCCTGGAGAAGGGAATGACTACCCACTCCAGTATTCTTGCCTGGAGAATTCCATGGACAGAGGAACCTGGTAGCATACAGTCCATGGGGTCGCAAAGAGTCAGACATGACTGAGTGACTAACACATTACACACGACCATAGTCACATCTCGACATTAGATTTCTAGAACTTGTATAAAATCGAAACTTTGCTGTACAATCTCACTTATATATGTGTCTTAGTCCATTCAGGTTGCTAAAATAAATACCACAGTCTGAGCGGCTTATAAACAACAGGATTTTGTCTCTTGCAGTTGAAGGTTGAAAGTCCAAGGTCAGAGCACCAGCATGGTTGGATTCTAGTGAGGAGCCTCTTCCAGGTTGCAGATGGCCTAGTTCTCATCATATCTTCAAAGGTAGCAGAGACAATCAAACTCTCTTGCAACTCTGAAAAGGACATTAATCCCATTTCTGAGGGTGCTGCCCTCATTGAAAAGGATCAGGACTTTACTGGGTTTTTCTAGGACAGACACCCTCCCCACCATGTCCTCTGCTTTAGCTCCTCTCTGAAGCATCTAGATAACAGTATGGATGCACATTTCCTGAGTTGTTTGCAGATGTGAAAACCCCTCACCAAACACACAGTGTTAACTACTTGATGACCATGAGCACATAGCCCCAGGCCTCCTGGAGCCTAAGGAACATTTTGACACCTCCCTGCTACCTCACTATTGGCCAATCAGAGAATTATGCACGAGCAGATCACCCTGTGAGCAGTCACAGTACCCTGTGACTCGCACCTCTCTCACCTGGCTTTTAAAAATGCCTATCCGAAACCAGAGATCAAATTGCCAACATCTCTTGGATCATCAAAAAAGCAAAGAGATCCAGAAAAACATCTACTTCTGCTTTATTGACTATGCCAAAACCTTTAACTGTGTGAATCACAACAAACTGTGAAAAATTCTTAAAGAGATGGGAATACCAGACCACCTGACCTGCCTCTTAAGAAATCCGTATGCGGGTCAGGAAGCAACAGTTAGAACTGGACATGGAACAACAGACTGGTTCCAAATCAGAAGGGGTACATCAAAGCTGTATATTGTCACCCTGCTTATTTAACTTATATGCAGAGTACATCATGAGAAACGCTGGGCTGGAAGAAGCACAAGCTGAAATCAAGATTGCTGGGAGAAATATCAATAACCTCAGATATGCAGATGACACCACCCTTATGGCAGAAAGTGAAGAAGAACTAAAGAGCCTCTTGATAAAAGTGAAAAAGGAGATTGAAAAAGTTGGCTTAAAGCTCAACATTCAGAAAATTAAGATTATGGCATCTGGTCCCATCACTTCATGGCAAATAAATGGGAAAACAGTGGAAACAGTGATAGACTTTTTTTTTTTTTTTGTGTTCCAAAACCACTGCAGATGGTGACTGCAGCCATGAAATTAAAAGATGCTTACTCCTTGGAAGGAAAGTTATGACCAACATAGACAGCATATTAAAAAGCAGAGACATTGCTTTGCCAACAAAGGTCCATTTAGTCAAGGCTATGGTTTTTCCAGTGGTCATATATGGATGTGAGAGTTGGACTATTAAAAAAAGCTGACCACTGAAGAATTGATGCTTTTGAACTGTGGTATTGGAGAAGACTCTTGAGAGTTCCTTGGACTGCAAGGAGATCCAACCAGTCCATCCTAAAGGAGATCAGTCCTGGGTGTTCATTGGAAGGACTGATGCTGAAGCTGAAACTCCAGTACTTTGGCCACCTGATGTGAAGAACTGACTCATTTGAAAAGACCCTGATGTTGGGAAAGATTGAAGGCAGGAGAAGAAGGGTACAACAAAGGATGAGATGGTTGGATGGCATCACTGACTCAATAGACATGAGTTTGAGTAAACTCTGGGAGTTGATGATGGGCAGGGAGGCCTGGCATGCTGTGGTCCATGGGGTCACAAAGAGCTGGACATGGCCGAATGACTGAGCTGAACTGAACCAAAACCCTTTGGGGAGCTTGAGGTTGTTTAGAGCATGAGGCACCCATCTCCTTGCATGGCCCTGCTCCAAACTCTGATGTTTTGATTTGTTTGGCTTCATGTGCCTCGAACACACACACACCTGGGCTACCATCATGACTTCATCTAATCCTAATTAAGTCCCCAAAGCCCCTCCTCCTAACACCATCACTTTGTGGGATAAAGTTTCAGTATATGAATTTTAGCAGGACAGAAACATTCAGTCCATAGCAACTTAGAATCTAAAATAGTCAAACTCATAGAAGCAGGGAATAAAACGCAGGTTTCAAGGGTCTCAGGGGGAGGAGGAAATTGGAATATGCTGGTCAAGGGTAAAAAGTTTCAGTTATTTTATATAATTTTTGTTGTAATAAAAATTAAAGTCCAGTAAAATAAATTTGTCAGTTTTATTGCATTATTTTGCACATTCCTTGTTGTTCTGCACATTCCTCTAGGCATTTAATACCTATCTGGTGATTAAATAAATAAACGAATACACTGCAAGTGTTCAGTAAATATATTTACAATGTAATAGTAAAGTAACTTTAACAAAACTGTTGTTGCTTAGTTGCTAAGTCCTGTCCCACTCTGTTGGGACTCCATGGACTGTAGCCTGCCAGGCTTCTCTGTCTGTGGGATATCCCAGACAGGAATATTGAAGTGAGTAGCCATTTCCTTCTCCAGGGGATCTTCCCAATCTAAGGGTCAAACCCATGTCTCCTGCATTGGCAGGAGGAGTCTTTATCACTGAGCC
Organism: Bubalus kerabau; assembly: GCF_029407905.1. Classification (NCBI taxonomy): domain Eukaryota; kingdom Metazoa; phylum Chordata; class Mammalia; order Artiodactyla; family Bovidae; genus Bubalus; species Bubalus kerabau. The sequence goes on from NC_073625.1 coordinate 53,903,489, forward strand.
ACCAGGGAAGCCCATTAACAAGATACAGCCCATACATTTAAGTTACCAATAAATTTTAGTTTTCTAGGAAGAAAAAGTCCAAATATATTCTCTTTCTTTTGTACTTAAAAGAGTTTAAAGAAAAAAGTTTTTCTTTTTGTGGAACACCAACATTCTCTCCACAAAGAGAAAATACTGGGCTTGCACAAGCCATTATTTGATTGCAATACAAGATTGGAACTCTGCATACCGCACTAGAAGCATGGTGCTCTGTTGAGTATCTGAACCTTGAAGCTCACTCTTCTTGTTTCCTGACAAGGTAATGGCAGGACCTATCTGAAGGCTGGGTTTAATGGTGGGCCTGATGATTATGAAATGACCTTTTCTGTTGATTTTCCAACAATCACTAATGAATACAGTATCTGTTGAGCACTTGGTGAGAGCCAGCTTTAGTTCCTGGGATTAGGTAAGTAGCAGTAGAATGAAAATCTCTCTGCTTCTCTGGCTTACATACTAGAAGGGGAAGAATAATCACAAGCAAAATTTCAAAATATAAGGGCGATGTCAGAAGGTGACTATTGGAGAAGGAAATGGCAACCCACTCCAGTACTCTTGCCTGGAGAATCCCAGGGACGGGGGAGCCTGGTGGGCTGCCATCTATGGGGTCGCACAGAGTTGGACACGACTGAAGCGACTTAGCAGCAGCAGCAGCAGGTGACAAGTGCTAGGGAGGAAAAACAGAAAGTGGGGAGGGTATAAGAATTGCTAGGGGCTGAGGTGGGTGGTGCAGTTTTAAATAGAAAAACGTGTTGCTAGAGAAGGTCTCAATTGCAAGATGATATTTGAGCAAAACCCCAAAGAACCTGAGATTGAAAAAAATGGCTATCTGGGCAAAGAACAAGCCCAGGAGGAGGGAACAGCAGGTGGGGCAATCCTGAATGTGTTTGAGGACTGGGTCAGGAAGTGTAGGGCTTTGGAATCCGTGGGTAGATTTGAGTGTTGACTCTGAGTACTTGGATGAAACAAGCTGACTCGTGTTTTAACAGTATCATTCTGGCTGCGAGGTTGAAAATAGACTCAGATATTAATAGACTAGGCCAGGGTGGAGTATAAGCATGGAAGAAGGGGACACGAGGGGCACTGGTGGCCTGGTTCACTTTGGTAATATGGAAGTGGTGGGCAACAGTGCATTTGAATCTGCCTGCGGTGCAAGAGACCTGGGTTGGGAAGATCCCCTGCAGAAGGAAGTGGCAACCCACTCCAGTATTCTTGCCTGGAAAATTCCATGGACAGATGAGACAGAGTCGAAAACAACTGAGCAACTAACACACACACACACACACACACACTTTAGCAACAGGATCTTGACATCAACAGTTTTGACTAAGTGCTAAGAAGAAGAACCTGATTGGAATGGGTTTAGGAACAAATGGGAGAAGAGAAGTTGGTGGATAGTAAGCTTGGAAAGCTTTTCTGTAAAGGGTGACAGGAAAATGGCACAGGAGCTGGGAGAGAGTAGATCAAGATAGAATGAACCTTATTTTTTAAATGTGGGAGAAATGATAACATATTTGTGTGCCAATAGAAATGGTCAGAAGAAGGAAATACATTGTTGGTGCAGGACAGAAGGGAGAATTCTTAAAGCAGTGTCCTCGAGTTCATGAGAGAGGATGGGACTTAATGAACAATACATGTGGAGAGTTTAGCTCTCTACAATATCTCATTGAGGTCAGACTCCATCCACTCTCCCGAACCCCTAGATGTAGGGGTAGTATATCAAATTTCCAAGTAACTCTGCAAGCCTTCCCCTTCTCTGGTAGAATATCATAAATGCTGATGTGTTGTGATGCTGCAACCACACATTCTACCACACAAGAAATTTTGAGTTTTTTTTTTTTTTACATACTGCGGTAGCCACTTGCATTTTTTTTTAAAGTGAGAGGAATTGCTTTGTTGTAAGACCAAATCACTTTCTAAGTCTAGAATATAAGGATCATGAAAACTAATATGGAATCCCTTCCCCACATGATATTTCAGTTTGAAATTTGTTCTTGTTCTATTGCTTGGTGACAGTGATAACCTACTTGGCAGGCTCAGAAGAAATGACACAGAGAACACTCACCCCCCCATCAAGGACGCTGATACTTCTTTTTTCCTTGTGATGACAATTCTTAGAATTTACTCTCTTAACAACTTTCATATATACTGAGTTGGCCAAAAAGTTTGGATTTTTCCATAAGCTGTTATGGAAAAACCCAAATGACTTCTTTTTTTTTTTTTGGCAAACCCAATAACATACAGCATTGGTAATTATATTAATCATGTCTCTGGGGTGGAGCCTGGAGGTCTTAGAGCTGGTGCCAGCCTGCTGGTGAGTGAGAGCGGATCCTGAGGCAAGTGATGGTCCACTGGTGGGAGGAAGTGGGTTCCAGAGCCTCTAGCTTTGGGGCCCAGAAGTCCTGGGAGCTGATGTCAGCCTGCCAGTGGGCAAGGCTGGGTCCTGGGGCAGCTGGCAGCCCAGAGAGTCCTATGGCAGCTGGCCTGCTTGTGGGTAGGCCTCTGTCCCAGCCCAACTTGCTGCTCAACTGCCTTTACCAGCACCAGCGTCCTCATGGTAAAATATTAATGTTAGTTGTGTAGAACTCTTTGTGACTCCATGGACTGCAGCCTGCCAGGCTCCTCTGTCCATGGGATTTTCCAGGCAAGAATACTGGAGTGGGTTGCTGTTCCTTTCTCCAGGAGATCTTCCCAACCTAGGGCTCAAACCAGTGTCTCTTACACTACAGGCTGATTCTTTACTGTCTGAGTCACCAGGGAAGCCCCTTTTAAATGAGCTCCCCAAATAACTGTTTTCATATCTACGTCCCCAGCATGAGTTCTAGGTGCCTTCTGCCTCTCTGGGAGGCTTTGCAAGATCAGTAAGAGGGTTTGACCCAGTCTCTTTTCAAATGGCAGTTTCTGTCCTAGGTCTTAGAGGGTGTAAGATTTAGCAAGCACCCTCTATGAGTAGAGTCTCTGTTTCCTTCAGTTTTCTGTTCTCCTGAAAGCAAACCCTGGCGGCCTTCAAAGTCAAATGTTCTGGGGGCTCTTCTCCCAGTGCAGGACCCCTATGTGGGAGATCCCGACGGGGCTTGGCATCTTTGCTCCCTAGGGAGGACACCTCTGCAATGGTGATTATCCTCCCATTTTTGGTTGGCCCACTCAGAGCATTCCAGTGGTCATGTATGGATGTGAGAGCTGGACTATGAAGAAAGCTGAGTGTCGAAGAATTGATGCTTAACTGTCGTGTTGGAGAAGACTCTTGAGAGTCCCTTGGACTGCAAGGAGATCCAACCAGTCCATCCTAAAGGAGATCAGTTCTGGGTGTTCATTGGAAGGACTGATGCTGAAGCTTAAACTCCAATAATTTGGCCACCTGATGCTAAGAACTGACTCACTGGAAAAGACATTGATGCTGGGAAAGATTGAAGGCAAGAGAAGGGGATGACAGAAGATGAGATGGTTGGATGGCATCTCCAACTCAATGGACATTTCCGACTCAATGGACATGAGTTTGGGTAAACTCTGGGAGTTGGTGATGGACAGGGAGACCTGGTGTGCTGCAGTCCATGGGGTCTCAAAGAGTCAGACACGATTAAGTGACTGAACTGACACCCAGAGGTACAGATCTTGACTCTACCACATCTCTGTCCCTCCTACCTGACTCCCTGTGGTTCATTCTTTATACCTTTAGTTGTAGAAGATATGTTCTGCTAGTCTTCAGGTCATTCTCATTGATGGTTACTCTGTAAATAGTCGTAACTTTGGTGTGCCCATGGGAGGAGGTGGGAGCAGGGTCTTCCTACTTGGTCATTTTGGCAACTTCCCAAGATTGTCTGGTGGTGCATCCCTGGATAGTTATTAGCTATGTGCCCTTGGCCAAATGACATTGCCTGACTAGGCTTCATATTTAAATGGAGGTACTGATAGTATTTTTCTTCTAGATGATGTTAGAAGGTGGTGATTAATGCCATGTGAATAGAACCTGGCACATAACTAAGTGCTCAGTAAACATTATCTCCCACCAGACTGAGAGAAAACCTCACTAAATGAAAGCAGATAATGAGCAGAAGTTAACTGAAATTGACTATTCATTTAAAACATTTCCAAATTCACTCCATTATTTAATATGCAAAAAAGTGTGCTCTTTACATTTTTAGAATATTTCCCTGAAATTTTGCTACATACGGTATTCCTCATTTTCCTCCAGTAGGACTATTATGTCTTCATATATAAAACTGACCTTTATTTTCCATTTCTGTTCCTCTATTCATGCCACCTTTGGGAGGTCTTTTCTTTCAAAATTTAAGCCAGCATCCACTAAACCCAAATAACATGCCGTTGCATCCAAAGAAACTTTCCTAGACCCTCTGGCTAGAAGAGGTCTCTTCTTGTTTGAAATATAAAGTTTTAAACATCTATTGCTCATTTATGGTTTATATAATATCTGCTTCCAAAAATATGAGACTGCAGATAAACATGACCCCCAAATTACACACATATGGCACAGTAGTCAAGTATCCACATGCCAGTGTTGGAGATGTAAGAGACACTGGTTCAATCCCTGAGTTGGGAAGATTCTGTGGAGTAGGAAATGGCAGCCCACTGCAGTATTCTTGCCTACAAAATTCCACGGATGGAGGAGGAGTCTGGCGGGCTACAGTCCATGAGGTTGCAAAGAGTAGGACACAACTGAGTACATTCACATGCATCAGAAAGTCTACATCCTCCAGAGTAATTGATTAACAGGCCATAATTGTAGAAATTCCTCATTGGGACTCTTATCCACAGCTGATATCATGTAATTTTAAATATCCTCCACAGTGGCTAGTATCCATCCTTCATAAGTTTTCCTTAGTTCTCCATCTTCTTTCTTTTCATTCCTCTTGTTAGTCTAACCTTCCATAATCCCTCATCGTGTAATTCTACACAGAAATGTACATGGAAACATCTCCACTACATGTATGAGTTTTGTTGGTTATTTTACAACAAGGAATCTTACAATTGCTCTTCTCATTCAAAAATGTAGTGTTGAAATCACTAAGTCAAATCACTAAATTGACTAAATCTAAGTCAGTAGGCATAGCACAAAGTCATTATACCTAAAGAGTTTTACCACTATAAACCCATGGCCTTACATTCTATGTGTTTGGACAGATGCATAAATGATGTGTACCCATCATTATAACATCATACAGAGTATTTTCACTGCCCTAAAAATCCTCCATACTCTACTTCTCTGTGTCTGACCCCCAGCTACCCTGGAAACCACTGATCTTTTCGATGTCTTCATATTTTGGCCTTTTCCAGAATGTTTTGTAATTGGAATCATACAACTATACAACTATCATACAACTATGTAGCCTTTTCATATTGGCTTTAATCACTTAGTAATGTTTCATTTAAGTTCCCTCTCCAGTTTTACGGCTTGAGAGCTTATGTCTTTTTAGCACTGAGTAACAGTCTATTGTCTGGAGGTACCACAGTTTATTTATTCATTTGCCTACCAAAGGACAGCTTGGCTTCTTCTGAGTTTTTGGAATTATGAATAAAGCTGCTATAAACTTCTGTTAGCAGATTTTTGGGTGGACACAAATTTTCATCCAATGTGGATAAATGCCAAGGATGGCAATTGGTGCATTGTATGGTAAGTTGAGCTATTCCAAATCCTGAAAGATGATGCTGTGAAAGTGCTGCACTCAATATGCCAGCAAATATGGAAAACTCAGCAGTGGCCACAGGACTGGAAAAGGTCAGTTTTCATTCCAATCCCAAAGAAAGACAATGCCAAAGAATGCTCAAACTACCGCACAATTGCACTCATCTGACACGCTAGTAGAGTAATGCTCAAAATTCTCCAAGCCAGGCTTCAGCAATATGTGAACCGTGAACTTCCTGATGTTCAAGCTGGTTTTAGAAAAGGCAGAGGAACCAGAGATCAAATTGCCAACATCCGCTGGATCATGGAAAAAGCAAGAGAGTTCCAGAAAAACATCTTTTTCTGCTTTATTGACTATGCCAAAGCCTTTGACTGTGTGGATCACAATAAACTGTGGAAAATTCTGAAAGAGATGGGAATACCAGACCACCTGATCTGCCTCTTGAGAAATTTGTATGCAGGTCAGGAAGCAACAGTTAGAACTGGACATGGAACAACAGACTGGTTCCAAATAGGAAAAGGAGTACATCAAGGCTGTATATTGTCACCCTGTTTATTTAACTTATATACAGAGTACATCATGAGAAATGCTGGGCTGGAAGAAACACAAGCTGGAATCAAGATTGCCGGGAGAAATATCAATAACCTCAGATATGCAGATGACACCACCCTTATGGCAGAAAGTGAAGAGGAACTCAAAAGCCTCTTGATGAAAGTGAAAGTGGAGAGGGAAAAAGTTGGTTTAAAGCTCAACATTCAGAAAACGAAGGTCATGGCATCCGGTCCCACCACTTCATGGGAAATAGATGGGGAAACAGTGGAAACAGTGTCAGACTTTATTTTTCTGGGCTCCAAAATCACTGTAGGTGGTGACTGCAGCCAAGAAATTAAAAGATGCTTACTCCTTGGAAGGAAAGTTATGACCAACCTAGAAAGCATATTCAAAAGAAGAGACATTACTTTGCCAACAAAGGTCCGTCTAGTCAAGGCTATGGTTTTTCCTGTGGTCATGTATGATGTGAGAGTTGGACTGTGAAGAAGGCTGAGTGCCGAAAAATTGATGGTTTTGAACTGTGGTGTTGGAGAAGAGTGTTGAGAGTCCCTTGGACTGCAAGGAGATCCAGCCAGTCCATTCTGAAGGAGATCAGCCCTGGGATTTCTTTGGAAGGAATGATGCTAAAGCTGAATCTCCAGTACTTTGGCCACCTCATGCGAAGAGTTGACTCATTGGAAAAGACTCTGATGCTGGGAGGGATTGGGGGCAGGAGGAGAAGGGGACGACAGAGGATGAGATGGCTGGATGGCATCACCGACTCGATGGACGTGAGCCTGAGGGAACTCCGGGAGTTGGTGATGGACAGGGGGCCTGGCCTGCTGTGATTCATGGGGTGCAAAGAGTCAGACACGACTGAGCGACTGATCTGATCTGATGGTAAGACCGGGTCTCCCGCATTGCAGGCTGACGATTTACTCTCTGAGCCACCAGGGAACCCCCTTAATTTTGCAAGAAACTGCTGAAGTGGCTGCCCCACCAGCAGCCATGAGCGAGAGCTCCTGTTGCGCCATGTTGCTGTCAGCACTTGGTGCTTCAGTGTCTGAATCTTGGCCTGATACAGGTGTGTAGTGATGGCTCAGTGTGGTTTAAATTTTTTTTTTGATGCCTTATTTATTTACTTATTTGTTTTTGGCTGTGCTGGGTCTTCGTTGCTGCACAGGCTTTTCTCCAGTTGCGGTGAGCCGGGGCTACTCCCCAGTTGCGGTGCACGGGCTTCTCATTGTGGTGGCTTCTCTTGTTGCAGAGCACAGGCTCTGGGGACTGTGGGCTTCAGCAGTTGCAGCACATGGGTCCAGTAGCTGGGTCTCCTGGCACTAGAGCACAGGCTGAATAGGTGTGGCACGTGGGTTTAGTTGCTCCATGGCGTGTGGGATCCTCCAGGATCAGGGATCAAACCCATGTCTCCTGCATTGGCAGGTGGATTCTTGATCACTGAGCCATCAGGGAAGCCTTAATGTATTTTTAACGCTATGGACTGCTTCTTATTTGCTTGTATCCCCTCACTGTGCTTTGATAAATATTTGTTTAATTGATGGCTTTATCAAATAGTATAATATGAATGCTTTATCTCCAGGGATGAATATTTGAATTGCTGCTTTTATTAAATAATTTAATATATATTCTTAAAGTACCTATTAAATGTAATGCAGTTGCTATATGTAGAGGTATAGCATAAAAGACACAGGTTTGTGGGAAAAGATCAATAACTATACAGTGACAAGTCATGCAATGAGGGTCATGGGAGAGTTTTTGGTTTCTGCACTTCTGGAATGGTTATGTTGGTCTCTACATGCAGAAATTGACCAGTGGTGGTCACTACGGTCATGGCTTTCAAAAGACTAGGTTTTGGTGGCTAAAGCCAATACTTCTAATTATATAAATATGAATTAAGTGGTTTTTCATGCCTGAGAAATGACAGTCCAGTCAAGATAATGTAGTCATTGATTATGTCTTTTGAAATCATTTTAAGAAAATTATCTAATGCAATTTATTCTATAATTTTTTAACTTCTGCTTAATTATGGTCAAAAGTATCACTTATTCAATTTGGATGAGGCATGAAACATTTTTCTCATCATTATATATTTACTCCAGTTTAAATCAAATGCTAATTAGATACCTTTGAAAGGAACTGATTTTTATATTCAGGAAGCACTACAAATCTTTCCATAGGAATATATGTTATGAGGGGATCATATCTGAGCCTTTAGCTCTTTGAGCAAATGACTTATTATGAACTTTAGAAATTTGATATTAAAAGTTAAGTCGAACTGTTTTAGCATCTCACCTCTCAGTAACTGGACAGTGTATGTTCATACACATAGGCTTTTTACATCAGGTCAGCTCCTAGGGTAGTTCCTCTTTGTAATCTCTGAGAAATACTGTGGCTCTAAAAGAAAATATGGGTTTAAGATTTGGACATAATTCTGTGACCTAAACAATTCCTTAATTTCCCTATTCTCCAACTTTTTATTTATATAATGAATAAAATATCAGTTATCTTACCTGCAAGGATTATATGAAGTGCGGTAAGGAAACCCCTCAGCATTTATCAGTTGCTCCAAAGTTGGTAGTTATTATAATTGCTGCCTCCACCTGGCTAGTAAAAAAATCTAAAGTGATATTATAAAATTAGTGATATTGTTTTAAAAGTTAAGCAAAAATAAGGAGAAGTTATTGATATTTGTCTAAGGCCAACTTCAAGGTGATCCCAGGTCATCTTCTTGTGCCAGAAAACAGGAAAAGTATTGGAGATGAGTGGGATCACTTCAAAAAGGAGCATCTTAGAAAGGATATCACTGGCCAACTTTGGGAAAATTAAAAGCACCTAAAAGAGTACTGAAAGTGTATTGATGATAATACACTGAAATTTTAAGAGTTCCATGACTACTTAGGCACAATAAAAAAGAGAGAGGAGGAGAGAGGGGCAATAAAAGCATTTACTTTATTTTTAAAAAAATCTTTTTGGCCATGCCAGGGGGCATGTGGGATCTTAGTTCCATGACCAGGGATCAGACCTACACCTCTGCATTGAAATGGTGGGATTTTAACCACTGGGCCCCCTGGTAAGTCCCCAAGCATTTGCTTTTTAATTAAGTTAACATTTTAATGAAAAAATGTATGGAGAAGTTAGATAGTGAAATAGTTGATTTGGTATCAACGTGGATGTTATCATCACTGAGACATGAGGCACAGTGTTAAACTATCACCCCACAATTGTGAAGAAAAATATGTGTCTTTGTAGTGGCATATGAAGTTGATTTTTAATCAAGTGATAGTGATCAAATTTGATATCATTATTAGTGGGATAACTTGACATTATGTGTCTCCTGAAGTAATGGAATGTGGAGTATACAATCCTACCTGTGAAATGTTGTTTCAGAGAAGATTTACCTGCATTTAATGAAGTCTCTAGACCTAACTTCCTGGTTACAGGAAACAGAGGAGCAAGCTAAATACTCCAAAATGACACAGTAGGACGCATCAAGTACACGCCCTAGTGTATGACTGGTCAAGACTCTTTGGTTGACTGTCCCACATAAAGAGACATATATTGACCATATTCAGGACATAGCTCTTAGTTGTAACCTGAATTTAAAAAAAAGAACAAAAGAAAAGAATACTGCATGTGTTATATACAAAATATTACATATATATGTAAAGTATTACTTGTATTCTTAGGTGCGAGAATGGTGTTGTGGATGCTCTTATCTATATTATCTCTTCTAGGTCATCTATGAATGTGAATTTCTGCTGAAGCGCTTATGGTGAAGTGCTTCCACTGGTGGCTCAGTGATAAATAATGCTCCTGTCAATGCAGGAGATGTGAGTTTGATCCTTTCACCTGGAGAAGGAAATGGCAACCCACACCAGTATTCTTGTCTGGAAAATCCCATGGGCAGAGGATCCTGGTGGGCTACAGTCCATGGGGTCTCAAAGGGTCAGGCACAACTTAGTGACGAAACAAATTTACAGTGAAATGTCATATTGTCTCAAGCTTACTTTCCAATGTGGCAGAATTTTAACAGTTGGTGACTCCAGGTGAGGAATGTATGCTGTTCATTGTATAAGCCTTTTATCTTTTCCAAAATTTTGATGTTTTTCAAAATAAAAATTTGATTGAGGAAAAAACCCCAAACTAATCATTTTATTTATTTTTTTCAAGAATTAAAACTATAATTATTGAAAAAATTTCTTTCATAAATCAGTTAAGGTAGACGCAGATAATTCTGCTCATTTGTGTCATCATAGAAGAAAATAGCTCTATAAATGAATAAGGCAGACTGTGTCAATTTCTTTTAGCAATGAGCATAACTCTTTCAGATTATTTGAAGTCATTTTAAATGTTTTTTACTTGAATTTTTTAAAGAGTCACATGGAGATAAAGAAGACAGGAATCAGCTTCAATGCCAGGTTCAACGGATCCCAGGAACAGCTGTAGGGCTCACCCTTGTGGCTACCGCCCTGGTTCAGGAAGCTGATGGTGTGGTGACTTTAATAGACAGAGGATCTGGTGTCATTGGCAACAGAAATTTGGTGCTCTTGCAAGATGCTAGACTCTCTCAACCTCTCTTGTTGCACCAAATTACATCTCTCTCTCAAGACTACCACCCCCCTGCAAGATGCTAGACTCTCTCAACCTCTCTTATTGCCTCCACACTACATCTCTCTCTCAAGACCCCCACCCTCACCCCTCATTGAGCTTTCTTACTTCTTTCTCACTCATGGCTTCTTTTGTATCCTGGCATCTATACAGTTCATTCTTCATATATTTGTCAACTTCTGCATCTTCTACCAAGTGACTGACTTTCTTCTTGTATATCTGGTTTGACTTGTCCCCAAAGGAAAAAAAAAAATCAACCCTTTGAGTAAATCAATGCCAGTTGGATGAAATTTTGTTTATCTTGGATGACCTTTTGGGTGGGATGCTAAGCCTTGAGATTCTCAGCCCTGTTGCCGTGGATCAACCAGATGTGTTGGGTCACGGAGAAGGTATGTAGATACTATATAACAAAGCCATCTACATGCAAGAAATCCCCTAGCATTGCTCCCTGGGCAGAGCCTGTGGTGTGAGGGTGGCAGTTTCCCACAGAGTGAAGCAATGGGTGGACAAGGCATTGAGAGGCTTTTGCTGCTGTTGTTCACTCACTCAGTCTTGTCCAACTCTTTAAAACCCCATGGACTGCAGCACGCCAGGTTTCCCTGTCCTTCACTAGTTCCCAGAGTTTGCTGAAATTTGTGTTCATTGAGTCAATGATGCTATCTAACCATCTCATCCTCTGCCACCCTCTTCTCCTCTTGCCCTCAATCTTTCCCAGCACCAGGGTCTTTTCCAATGAGTTGGCTCTTCATATCAGGTCGTCAAAGTATTGGAGCTTCAGCTTCAGCATCAGTCCTTCCAATGAATATTCAGGGTTGATTTCCTTTAGGATTGATTGGTTTGGTCTCCTTGCTGTCCAAGAGACTCTCAAGAGGCTTCTCAGGGACCACAATCCAAATTTTCTCCTGGCAATCTTGATTCCAGCTTGTGATTTGAGAGGATTTTTTAGTACACAAAGTCAGAGTTCTTCTAATTTTGGCTATACTTGGTCTTCATTGCAGCCTGAAGGCTTCTCTAGTTATGGTGCTCAGGCTCAGTAGTTGACCACAAGCTTAGCCGTGGTTATGTGGGATCTTAATTCCCTGACCAGGGATAGTTCCTGGGCCCTCTGCATTAGGAGTGTGGAGTCTTATCCACTGGACCACCAAGGAGGTTTCTAGAGTTCTTCTTACATTTGATTCACCTTACCGAAATGTGACTTCAAGAAAGTAGATTCTGTTTACCTTGTGAGAATTTTATTTGCCACACAATTTGTGAGTCTACCTTCCAAAGATCTAAAAGATGTTTTGAAATCTGTGAACTTTCAGCTATTGAAAAATGTTTTATTACTCTCAGATGTCCATTGGGATGGGAGAGAGAACACCCCTGCATTCAATACTCCCGATCTTCTTGCCAGCTACATCTGGAGCTGGCGTGGACATTGTCTTGCAATATCACAGTTTCCTTATCCTTTGACTATTAATAAAATGCTCCCTTTGCATGCGTGCAGAGAACACCAAAGTAGACCGTATCGAATTGCCACAAGCAGATGAATCACCTCTAGGAAAATTGTGATAGTCAACAAAACTTGGACAATTGATTTATCTACTTGGGCTCAGAAGAGTTTCTGAGCAAGTTCCATTTTGGAATTTTAGAATACCCATTATATAGTAGGTAAAGAGATGCTAGATTGCAACTAAAGTTTGTTTTTCTTTTTGTGTTTCTTTTTAATGAAAAAAAATGCAAACCCATTGGATTTCATGAATAGTTGGAAATGTCATTTAGTGGGGATAACAGTAAATTATTAAGAAGTGGGTGAGTCTGGACACACCCATTAGTAACCATAATTGGGAGCTTGTGGAGAGGAAGGGTGAATAATCCACTCCAGAAGGAAAGAAGCACTACACAGGCAGTAAATCAGTTTTGTGGGTCACAAGTTACCAGTGAGTGTCCTAGCAATTTGCAATAGTAATTTCACATTATTTCGGTGCCACTAAAGAGTAGATTTAAAGAAATCTGTCAACTAATTTCATATCTATTAGTATACTGTATCAATATTATAAGGATTAGAGTACGATGATAATAAATCAGTTTAGCACAGCCCATGTTTGAGTGTCTCTAACATGAGTTGACTCATTGGAAAAGACTCTGATGCTGGGAGGGATTGGGGGCAGGAGGAGAAGGGGACGACAGAGGATGAGATGGCTGAATGGCATCACTGACTTGATGGACTGAGTCTGAGTGAACTCCGGGAGTTGGTGATGGACAGGGAGGCCTGGTGTGCTGTGATTCATGGGGTCGCAAAGAGTAGGACACGACTGAGTGACTGAACTGAACTGAACATGAAAAGCATCAGGTGTGGTAGATGGCTTGAATAGTTCAGAGCAAGAGCTGTGGGGTCATAGAGGCGGGGTTTGACTCTCAGCTCATGGGTTGGCGATTGTCTACCATGGGCAAATGATTTAATCTCTCTGAATCCTGCGGTCCTCATCTGCAAAATTAGAGTGATACTGAGGATAATCTGTTTCATAAAGTTGATGTGAAGTTTTGATAGTCTAAATGCAAGGAAGGCATTTTGACCCTGGCTTTTAGTTTGTAGTCAGTAAATACCTGCCATAGCTTACTAGCAAAAAAAGTGACACACACACGAACCCCTGCCTTACTGGGGGAGAAGGAGTATAACAAGGACTATGAGGCAGAATGAAATAAGTGCAAACAAACTAACTATAAATCTCCTTAAGTTTATGGACAGGGTGTAATTAACTGCATCTTGGGTGACCAGAGGGAATTTTATGAAACATTGGACTGCAACTTAGACAGAAGGAGGTCCGATAAGGCCTATGACATTTGGATAAATCTAAATTTCCACTTTTCTCCCAACGACTTTCATTTCTCAAATGCAGACAATGAAGTTCAGAGATGTTAAATAGCTAATTCAAGGTCACAACAAGTGGTAAGCAGAAGGACATCAAAAAAGCGAAATCTGTCAGATTCCAGTTCTTTTTTTTTTTTAATTTTATTTATTTATTTATTATTTAAATTTTATTTTATTTTTTAAACTTTACATAATTGTATTAGTTTTGCCAAATATCAAAATGAATCCACCACAGGTATACATGTGTTCCCCATCCTGAACCCTCCTCCCTCCTCCCGCCCATTCCATCCCTCTGTGTCGTCCCAGTGCACCAGCCCCAAGCATCCAGTATCATGCATCAAACCTGGACTCGCAACTCATTTCATACATGATATTTTACATGTTTCAATGCCATTCTCCCAGATCTTCCCACCCTCTCCCTCTCTCTCAGAGTCCATAAGACTGTTCTATACATCAGTGTCTCTTTTGCTGTCTCGTACACAGGGTTATTATTACCATCTTTCTAAATTCCATATATATGCGTTAGTATACTGTATTGGTGTTTTTCTTTCTGGCTTACTTCACTCTGTATAATAGGCTCCAGTTTCATCCACCTCATTAGAACTGATTCAAATGTATTCTTTTTAATGGCTGAATAATACTCCATTGTGTATATGTACCACAGCTTTCTTATCCATTCATCTGCTGATGGACATCTAGGTTGCTTCCATGTCCTGGCTATTATAAACAGTGCTGCGATGAACATTGGGGTACATGTGTCTCTTTCCCTTCTGGTTTCCTCAGTGTGTATGCCCAGCAGTGGGATTGCTGGATCATAAGGCAGTTCTATTTCCAGTTTTTTAAGGAATCTCCACACTGTTCTCCATAGTGGCTGTACTAGTTTGCATTCCCACCAACAGTGTAAGAGGGTTCCCTTTTCTCCACACCCTCTCCAGCATTTATTACTTGTAGACTTTTGGATCGCAGCCATTCTGACTGGTGTGAAATGGTACCTCATAGTGGTTTTGATTTGCATTTCTCTGATAATGAGTGATGTTGAGCATCTTTTCATGTGTTTGTGAGCCGTCTGTATGTCTTCTTTGGAGAAATGTCTATGTAGTTCTTTGGCCCATTTTTTGATTGGGTCATTTATTTTTCTGGAGTTGAGCTGTAGGAGTTGCTTGTATATTCTCGAGATTAGTTGTTTGTCAGTTGCTTCATTTGCTATTATCTTCTCCCATTCTGAAGGCTGTCTTTTCACCTTGCTAATAGTTTCCTTTGATGTGCAGAAGCTTTTAAGGTTAATTAGGTCCCATTTGTTTATTTTTGCTTTTATTTCCAATATTCTGGGAGGTGGGTCATAGAGGATCCTGCTGTGATGTATGTCAGAGAGTGTTTTGCCTATGTTCTCCTCTAGGAGTTTTATAGTTTCTGGTCTTACGTTGAGATCTTTAATCCATTTTGAGTTTATTTTTGTGTATGGTGTTAGAAAGTGTTCTAGTTTCATTCTTTTACAAGTGGTTGACCAGTTTTCCCAGCACCACTTGTTAAAGAGATTGTCTTTAATCCATTGTATATTCTTGCCTCCTTTGTCAAAAATAAGGTGTCCATATGTGCGTGGATTAATCTCTGGGCTTTCTATTTTGTTCCATTAATCTATATTTCTGTCTTTGTGCCAGTACCATACTGTCTTGATAACTGTGGCTTTGTAGTAGAGCCTGAAGTCAGGTAGGTTGATTCCTCCAGTTCCATTCTTCTTTCTCAAGATCGCTTTGGCTATTCGAGGTTTTTTGTATTTCCATACAAATTGGGAAATTATTTGTTATAGCTCTGAGAAGAATACTGTTGGTAGCTTGATAGGGATTGCATTGAATCTATAGATTGCTTTGGGTAGTATACTCATTTTCACTATATTGATTCTTCCAATCCATGAACATGGTATATTTCTCCACCTGTTAGTGTCCTCTTTGATTTCTTTCACCAGTGTTTTATAGTTTTCTATATATAGGTCTTTAGTTTCTTTAGGTAGATATATTCCTAAGTATTTTATTCTTTCCATTGCAATGGTGAATGGAATTGTTTCCTTAATTTCTCTTTCTGTTTTCTCATTATTAGTGTATAGGAATGCAAGTGATTTCTGTGGGTTGATTTTATATCCTGCAACTTTACTATAGTCATTGATTAGTTCTAGTAATTTTCTGGTGGAGTCTTTAGGGTTTTCTATGTAGAAGATCATGTCATCTGCAAACAGTGAGAGCTTTACTTCTTCTTTTCCAATTTTGATTCCTTTTATTTCTTTTTCTGCTCTGATTGCTGTGGCCAAAACTTCCAAAACTATGTTGAATAGTAATGGTGAAAGTGGGCACCCTTGTCTTGTTCCTGACTTTAGAGGAAATGCTTTCAATTTTTCACCATTGAGGATAATGTTTGCTGTGGGTTTGTCATATATAGCTTTGATTATGTTGAGGTATGTTCCTTCTATTCCTGCTTTCTGGAGAGTTTTTATCATAAATGGATGTTGAATTTTGTCAAAGGCTTTCTCTGCATCTATTGAGATAATCATATGGTTTTTATTTTTCAGTTTGTTAATGTGGTGTATTACATTGATTGATTTGCGGATATTGAAGAATCCTTGTATCCCTGGGATAAAGCCCACTTGGTCATGGTGTATGATCTTTTTAATGTGTTGTTGGATTCTGATTGCTAGAATTTTGTTAAGGATTTTTGCATCTATGTTCATCAGTGATATTGGCCTGTAGTTTTCTTTTTTTGTGGGATCTTTGTCAGGTTTTGGTATTAGGGTGATGGTGGCCTCATAGAATGAGTTTGGAAGTTTACCATCCTCTGCAATTTTCTGGAAGAGTTTGAGCAGGATAGGTGTTAGCTCTTCTCTAAATTTTTGGTAGAATTCAGCTGTGAAGCCGTTTGGACCTGGGCTTTTGTTTGCTGGAAGATTTTTGATTACAGTTTCAATTTCCGTGCTTGTGATGGGTCTGTTAAGATTTTCTACTTCTTCCTGGTCGAGTTTTGGAAAGTTGTACTTTTCTAAGAATTTGTCCATTTCTTCCACGTTGTCCATTTTATTGGCATATAATTGTTGATAGTACTCTTATGATCCTTTGTATTTCTGTGTTGTCTGTTGTGATCTCTCCATTTTCATTTCTAATTTTATTGATTTGATTTTTCTCCCTTTGTTTCTTGATGAGTCTGGCTAATGGTTTGTCAATTTTATTTATCCTTTCAAAAAACCAGCTTTTGGTTTTGTTGATTTTTGCTATGATCTCTTTTGTTTCTTTTGCATTTATTTCTGCCCTAAGTTTTAAGATTTCTTTCCTTCTACTAACCCTGGGGTTCTTCATTTCTTCCTTTTCTAGTTGCTTTAGGTGTAGAGTTAGGTTATTTATTTGACTTCTTTCTTGTTTCTTGAGGTGTGCCTGTATTGCTATGAACTTTCCCCTTAGGACTGCTTTTACCGTGTCCCACAGGTTTTGGGTTGTTGTGTTTTCATTTTCATTCGTTTCTATGCAAATTTTGATTTCTTTTTTGATTTCTTCTGTGATTTGTTGGTTATTCAGCAGCGTGTTGTTCAGCCTCCATATGTTGGAATTTTTAATAGTTTTTCTCTTGTAATTGAGATCTAATCTTACTGCATTGTGGTCAGAGAAGATGCTTGCAATGATTTCTATTTTTTTGAATTTACCAAGGCTAGCTTTATGGCCCAGGATGTGATCTATCCTGGAGAAGGTTCCATGTGGGCTTGAGAAAAAGGTGAAATTCATTGTTTTGGGATGAAATGTCCTATAGATATCAAATAGGTCTAACTGGTCTATTGTATCGTTTAAAGTTTGTGTTTCCTTGTTAATTTTGTTTAGTTGATCTATCCATAGGTGTGAGTGGGGTATTAAAGTCTCCCACTATTATTGTGTTATTGTTAATTTCTGCTTTCATACTTGTTAGCATTTGTCTTACATACTGCGGTGCTCCCGTGTTGGGTACATATATATTTATAATTGTTATATCTTCTTCTTGGATTGATCCTTTGATCATTATGTAGTGACCATCTTTGTCTCTTTTCACAGTCTTTGTTTTAAAGTCTATTTTATCTGATATGAGTATTGCTACTCCTGCTTTCTTTTGGTCCCTATTTGCATGGAAAATCTTTTTCCAGCCCTTCACTTTCAGTCTGTATGTGTCCCCTGTTTTGAGGTGGGTCTCTTGTAGACAACATATGTAGGGGTCTTGTTTTTGTATCCATTCAGCCAGTCTTTGTCTTTTGGTTGGGGCATTCAACCCATTTACGTTTAAGGTAATTACTGATAAGTATGACCCCGTTGCCATTTACTTTATTGTTTTGGGTTCGAATTTATACACCGTTTTTGTGTTTCCTGTCTAGAGAATATCCTTTAGTATTTGTTGGAGAGCTGGTTTGGTGGTGCAGAATTCTCTCAGCTTTTGCTTGTCTGAAAAGCTTTTGATTTCTCCTTCATACTTGAATGAGATCCTTGCTGGGTACAATAATCTGGGCTGTAGGTTATTTTCTTTCATCATTTTAAGTATGTCTTGCCATTCCCTCCTGGCTTGAAGAGTTTCTATTGAAAGATCAGCTGTTATCCTTATGGGAATTCCCTTGTGTGTTATTTGTTGTTTTTCCCTTGCTGCTTTTAATATTTGTTCTTTGTGTTTGATCTTTGTTAATTTGACTAATATGTGTCTTGGGGTGTTTCGCCTTGGGTTTATCCTGTTTGGGACTCTCTGGGTTTCTTGGACTTGGGTGATTATTTCCTTCCCCATTTTAGGGAAGTTTTCAACTATTATCTCCTCAAGTATTTTCTCATGGTCTTTCTTTTTGTCTTCTTCTTCTGGGACCCCTATGATTCGAATGTTGTAGCGTTTAATATTGTCCTGGAGGTCTCTGAGATTGTCCTCATTTCTTTTAATTCGTTTTTCTTTTATCCTCTGTGATTCATTTATTTCTACCATTCTATCTTCTAATTCACTAATCCTATCTTCTGCCTCTGTTATTCTACTATTTGTTGCCTCCAGAGTGTTTTTAATTTCACTTATTGCATTATTCATTATATATTGACTCTTTTTTATTTCTTCTAAGTCCTTGTTAAACCTTTTTTGCATCTTCTCAATCCTTGCCTCCAGGCTATTTATCTGTGATTCCATTTTAATTTCAAGATTTTGGATCAATTTCACTATCATTATTTGGAATTCTTTATCAGGTAGATTCCCTATCTCTTCCTCTTTTGTTTGGTTTGGTGGGCATTTATCCTGTTCCTTTATCTGCTGGCTATTCCTCTGTCTCTTCATCTTGTTTAAATTGCTGTGTTTGGGGTGTCCTTTCTGTATTCTGGCAGTTTGTGGAGTTCTCTTTATTGTGGCATTTCCTCACTGTGTGTGGGTTTGTACAGGTGGCTTGTCAAGGTTTCCTGGTTAGGGAAGCTTGTGTCGATGTTCTGGTGGATGGAGCTGTATTTCTTCTCTCTGGAGTGTAATGAAATGTCCAGTAATGAGTTGTGAGATGTCTATGGTTTTGGGGTGACTTTGGGCAGCCTGTATCTTGAAGCTCAGGGCTGTGTTCCTTTGTTGCTGGAGAATTTGCTTGTTATGTCTTTCCCTGGAACTTGTTGGCCCTTGTGTGGTGCTTGGTTTCAGTGTCGGTATGGAGGCGTTTGATGAGCTCCTGTCAATTAATGTTCCTTGGAGTCAGGAGTTCCCTGGAGTCAGGGTTTGGACTTAAGCCTCCTACTTCCAGTTATCGGTCTTATTTTTACAGTCGTTTCAAAACTTCTCCTTCTATACAGCACCATTAATAAAACATCTACATTAAAGATGAAAAGTTTCTCTACTGTGAGGGTCACTCAGAGAGGTTCACAGTGTTACATGGAGAAGAGAAGTGGGAGGAGGGAGTTAGAGTTGACCCAAATGAGATGAGGTGGAATCAATAGTGGAGAGAGTGGGCTAGCCAGTAGTCACTTCCTTATGTGCACTCCACAACTGGACTGCTCAGAGATGTTCACGGAGTTATACAGAGAAGAGAAGAAGGAGGCAGGAGACAGAGGTGGCCAGAAGGATAAAAGGGGGAAATGAAAAGGAGGGAGACAGATCCAGCCAGTAATCAGTTCCCTAAGTGTTCTCCACCGTCTGGAACACACAGAAATTCACAGAGTTGGGTAGAGTAGAGAGGGGTTAGGGAGGAGATACAGGCGACCTGATGGAGAAAACGGAGAGTCCAAAGGGAGAGAGAGCAGTCAAGCCAGTAATCTCGTTCTCTAGTGAAAAATGGGTCCTGAAGATTGGGTTCTTAAAGGTACAAAATTGGTAACAAATACATAAAAGCAAAAATTAAAAATCTAGAGTAGAGTTTGGAATTTCAAAAATGCGATGTTAATGAAAAGAAGAAGGAAAAGAAAGAGAAAAAACGAACAAAGAAAAACAAACAAGGTTGCGAAAATTATAAAGAAACTATAGGTTCAAAATTGATAACTAATACCAAAAAGCAAAAATTAAAAATCTAGAGTAGAGTTTGGAATTTCAAAAATACAATGTTATAAAAAAAAGAAGAAAAATAAAGAGAGAAAACAAACAAACCAACAAAAACAATGTCGCAAAAATTATAAAGAAAATACAGGTACAAAATTGATATCAAATACCAAAAAGCATAAATTAAAAATCTTGAGTAGAGTTTGAAATTGCAGATATACGATGTTATATAAAAGAAGAAGAGAAAGAAACAGAGGGAAAAAAAGAAAAACAAAAAAAAAAAAGTCACAGAAATTATAAAAAAAAACTATATGTACAAAATTGATAACATATACCAAAAGGCTAAAATTAAAAATCTAGAGTAGAGTTTGGAATTTCAAAAATACGATGTTAAAGAAAAGAAGAAGGAAAAGAAAGAGAGAAAAAACAAACAAAGAAAAACAAACAAGGTCGCGAAAATTATAAAGAAACTACAGGTACAAAATTGATAACTAATACCAAAAAGCAAAAGTTAAAAATCTAGAGTAGAGTTTGGAATTTCAAAAATACAATGTTAAAAAAAAGAAGAAGAAAAATAAAGAGAGAAAACAAACAAACCAACAAAAACAATGTCACAAAAATTATAAAGAAAATACAGGTACAAAATTGATATCAAATACCAAAAAGCATAAATTAAAAATATTGAGTAGAGTTTGGAATTGCAGATATACGATGTTATACAAAAGAAGAAGAGAAAGAAACAGAGGGAAAAAAAAGTCACAGAAATTATGAAAAAAACTATAGGTACAAAATTGATAAGATATACCAAAAGGCTAAAATTAAAAATCTAGAGTCGAGTTTGGAATTTCAAAAATACAATGTTAAAGAAAAGAAGAAAAAGAAAAAAAAAAAAAACACGGTCAAAAAAATTATAAAATATATATATGAAGTTTGCTGAAGAAGAAGAAAAAAAATAGGGTGTTTTTTTTGCAAAGTAATAGTTATAAAAGTGAAAATTAAAGGACAATAGAGGACTTAAATTTTTTTTTTTTTTAGATTAAAAAAAAAGAAAAAAAAGAAAGAAAGATTGATCGTAAAAATAGTAAAAATATATCTAGGTCTTTCTCTGGTTTTGTTGTGAGTATTCTGGGTTCAGCTCATTTTTGGCTAGTTCCTTGGTCTGACTTATATTTCTTAAGATCCTATGTAGTCCGTAGTAACCACAGGGTTTTAATCTATGGCCTGTAGCTTCCAAGGCGTCTCCCTCTGTTACAGCTTCTTCTGTTTGCTGGTCTCTTCAGTGTCTGGTTCCCGCCCTGACACAAAACGGACGGTGGAGGACACTATTTTTTTAATTTTATTTAGGCTCACTTGTTCAGCCGTGCTGTGGGGAGGGAGGGAGGGATGCTGCAAACAGATAACACTGGCGTGCGCTCGCAGTGCCTCAGCCACACTGGGTCTGCCCCGCTCACGGCGCGTGTAGCCTCCCTGCCCACACTGCTCGGGCTCTAGGTTGTTCCGCCGGGAACAATCAGAGGCTGGCCCTGGGCTGAGCTCCCAGGTCCAAGCCGCTCAGGTTCAGGCACTCGGGTAGTCCTCAGAGGCGCAGACTCGGTTGGGCCTGCGTTTTGTGTTCTTCCCAGATCCGAGCAGCTCAGGTGATGTGTTTGGCGGGCGCCAATGCTGCGACTTATCGCCTCCCCGCCCTCGGTTATCTGGGTGTAAAACCGGCGCACCTTCTCAGGCAGATGTTGACCGTCCAGACCCCCAAGAAGTTTTAGTTAGCAAAGAAGCCTGCTTACAGTTTTATAGATAGTGTCTCTCTGGGGCTGCGATTGCCCCCTTACGGCTCTGGCTGCCTGTCACCGAAGGGGGGAAAGGTCTGCAACCAGCTATCTCAGTTCAGTCCTTTGTTCTGTGCGCGGGCCTGGCGGTGTCTTAGGCTAGGGCTGGCTTTTCGCGTGGTAGATATCCCACAGTCTGGTTTGCTAGCCCAAATTATTTCACTCAGATAGCGCTCAGGACATTCGGGCCCAATTCTTACTCTAAGGGACACAGCCCGCGCCGCGCTTCCCTGCCCAGCCCCCGCTTGCTAATGCCATGTGCAGGCGTCTGCGCTGCTTCTCCACTGGGGGAGTTACCGTAGGGCTCACAATCTGCGATTTTTAATTGTTTATTTATTTTTTTTCTCCCTTTTATGTTGCCCTCTGTGCTTCCAAAGCTCAGCACAGATTCGGCAGTGAGAAGGTTTCCTGGTGTTTGCAAACTTCTCTCTTTTTAAGACTCCCTTCCCGGGACGGAACTCCGTCCCTCCCTCTTTTGTCTCTTTTTTTGTCTTTTATATTTTTTTCCTACCTCCTTTCGAAGAGTTGGGTTGCTTTTCTGGGTGCCTGATGTCCTCTGCCGGCATTCAGAAGTTGTTTTGTGGAATTTACTCGACGTTTAAATGCTCTTTTGATGAATTTGTGGGAGAGAAAATGTTCTCGCCATCCTACTCCTCCGCCATCTTGGCTCCTCCCTCTAATTTTATTTTTTAACTTTACAATATTGTATTGGTTTTGCCTTATATCAAAATGAATCCACCACAGGTATACATGTGTTCCCCATCCTGAACCCTCCTCCCTCCTCCCTCCCCATACCATCCCTCTGGGTCGTCCCAGTGCACCAGATTCCAGTTCTTTCTGTAGGTTTAAAAAATAGTCACATTAAAAAAATTTCTTGTACATGATAGCCCTAAAGATTTTTTTCCCAAATATTTTCTCAAGCGATAGAGATGGCTTTTACTACAGTAGTTGTTTTAAACCATATGAGGTAACTTTCTATACATAACAGAACAGATTTTGAGGTCAAGTCAATGTATTTACAGTTTAGGTACTAGCTTTTCTCCTCACTTTTTTTTTTTTTTAACCATCTTTATTGAGACATACTTGACATCTAACATTGCACTGGGCTGACCCAAAAGTTTGTTTGGATTTTCCCATAAGATGGTACAGAAAAACGCAAACAAACTTTTGGGCCAACCCAATGTTAGCTTAAGGTGTACAACCTAATTATTTTTATCATGTCTATTTATTTTAACACATCTCTCACTTCATATAACTACAATATTTTTTGAGAACTTTAAAGAATATCCTCTTTTAGCAACTTTCAAATATGCAATGCAGTATTGTTAACTATGATCACTCCATTGTAATTACATTCCTAGAACTTAGTCATCTTATAACTGAAGTTTGTACCATTTAAAAATTTCCCAGGTGGCACTAGTGGTAGAAAACCTGCCTCGTGATTCAGGAGACAAAAGAGGCTCGGGTTCCACCCCTGAGTCAGGGAGATCCTCTGGAGGAAGGCATGGCAACCCACTCCAGTATTCTTTCCTGGAGTATGCCCTGGACAGAGGAGCCTAGCATGCTGCTGTCTGCAGGGTCACACAGAGTTGGATACGACTGAAGTTGGACACACCATTTGAACCATCTTCATCCACCCACTTACCTAATGGTCACATTGAAAAGTATCTGGGAAGATTAAGCATAAAGACAAATTTATTTTACATATCCTCACTGCAAATAGGGATTTCTTTGTGTTCAATACTTAATGTTCCCACAGTAAGTCAATTGAGATTTATAGGTGAGGCCTGAAACACATTTTCAACTTGGCATTTGAAAATTAGTTAGAAGAAATACTCAGAGAATTAGAATGGTTTTTTAAAACCATTTGGAAAAAACCTTGGCTTCCATGGTCTGGTTAGTATCTTGGGAAAAATGTATTTAAGTAATAAAATATCGGGCTTCCCCGGTGGTTCAGATGGTAAAAAATCTTCCTGCAATGTGGGATCCAATCCCTGGGTAGGGAAGATCCCCTGGAGAAAGGCATGGCAACCCACTCCAGTATTCTTGCCTGGAGAATTCCATGGACAGAGGAGCCTGGCAGGCACATGGGATTGCAAAATTCTCAAGTACACTTAAAAACTGATCTTTCATAAGACACACTTGTTGCTCTCTTAAGTTGTGTCTGACTCCTTGTGACCCCATGGACTCCAGCATGCAAGACTCCCCTGTCCTTTACTATCTCCCAGAGTTTACTCATCGGCTTCCCTGGTGGCTCAGATGATAAAGAATCCACCTGCAATGTGGGAGACCTAGATTCCATCCCTGGGTTGGGAAGATCCCCTGGAGGAGGGCATGGCAACCCACTCCAGTATTCTTGCCTGGAGAATTTCCATGGACACAGGAGCCTGGTGGGCTACAGTCCATGGGTATGCAAACAACTGAGCAACTAAGCACAGCACAGAGTTTACTCAAATTCATGTCCATTCAGTCGGTCATGCTGTCTAACCATCTCATCCTCTTCTGCTGCCTTCTCCTTTTGCCTTCAGTCTTTCCCAGTGTCACGGCCTTTTGCGGTGAGTCTGTTCTTTACATCAGGTAGCCAAACTATCGGAGCTTGTGGTGTATCTTTAAAAAAAACATTTTCTAATTCATGCCTGTGGCTGCTAGCTTTATGCTATGGTATTTACTTTAACAATTATGCTGAGAGACATACAGTTATAGAATGTTAGTATTAGAAGGGACATTAAAGTTTATTATCATTATTTAAAAAGCCATCTAGGTAATGCTTACTAGGTGCCAGGCATAATTTTACATGTTTTACAAATGTTAACATATTTGAACCTCATAACACCCCCCTGAGTGGTAAGCAGCATCATTTCCACTTTACAGACAGGACAATTGAGACTCACCCTTAGAAAGGGTAAATGTAATGCAATTCTGACACAAACAACTCTGAGTTAGTGTAGACTTCATAAATTAAGGGCATACTTTTTAAACAGATCACCTTTGCTTTATCAGCTGCAAGCTCTGGGGATTGTCAGGCTACTCATGCTCTTGACAAATGGCTAGTAATTTGAGGGTTCACAGGCCTCAGGAAAGCACTATGTTTATGGCTGCAACTTTATTAAAAAGATATAAATCAGGAGCAGTGAAAGGAAAAGATGCTGAGGCAAGGTCTGGTGGCTCCCAAATGTAAAGCTTCCATATCCTCAGGATGTATCACCACCCTGGCACATAGGTGTCTCCAATCAGGAAGCTCAACCAAGCTTTTTTATTTAGGTTTCATTATGTGGTTGTGACTGATGAAATAATGAGCCACACAATTAAACCCAATCTCCAGCTCCCCCACAACCCTCCAAGGCTGGATTGAAGCTAACCTGGCTGAAAGCCCCAACCTTCCCAAGGCAAGATTGGTCTTGCTGGCATAACATAGCCAGTCCCCATTCTAAAAGACTATTTTGGGACTCTCCATGAGTCACCGTGTCAGCAAAGGCTCTTTGCCTCTAAGCAATGCTGCTCTGATGTCTGCCTCATTCAATTCTCTCACTGAATGAATTTTATCTCATTTAATTATTATAATAATTCCTGAGGGAAATGTTGTTCCCATTTTATAGAGAAGATACAAAATGAGATTCAGATGTTATGCTTCCACATGTATCAGGAAGCATAACCCAGGCTCAGCGCATAACCCATTAGCCATGCCCAGGGAAAGCATTTGTTTCTCTTCACCATCAGTTGGTAGCACAGGTCATTGAAAACACTCTAAAAAGTTAAAATCATGACTCTCATGCAGATATAAATTGAAGACATTTTTTGTTGTTTTTGTTGCTGTTGTTTAGTCACTTAAGT
This sequence comes from Bubalus kerabau, assembly GCF_029407905.1. Classification (NCBI taxonomy): domain Eukaryota; kingdom Metazoa; phylum Chordata; class Mammalia; order Artiodactyla; family Bovidae; genus Bubalus; species Bubalus kerabau. Next base: position 53,929,297 of record NC_073625.1, read on the forward strand.
TGTGTCCGATTTTTTTGCGACCCCATGGACTGTAGCCTGCCAGGCTCCTCTGTCCATGGGATTTCCCTGGCAAGCATACTGGACTGGGTTGCCATCTTGATCTTCCTGACTCAGGGTTGGAACCCACGACTCTATGTTTCTGCATTGGCAGGCAGATTCTTTATCTCTGAGACACCTGGGATCCTGGAACACGTTAAAGATTTTTTATTTATCTCATTATTAATGAAGGATCCAGGCAGAAGATACGACCAGTTAAAGAAAAAGTAAAATAGTAGAGATATTTATAGATCAGAAAAACTGAAATGAATTGCAAATCCATGCAAAACTGACTTTCTTTTGGATGTGGGAAGAGTTGTCTTTTCAAAGGACAGAATTTATTTGCATGTCTATAGACAAGGAGGTCAAACCAGTCAATCCTAAAGAAAATCAATCCTGAATATTTATTGGAAGGATTGATGATGAAGCTGAAGCTCCGGTACCTTGGCCACCTGATTCAAATACCAGACTCACTGGAAAAGCCCCTGTTGCTGGGAAAGATTGAGGGCAGGAGGAGAAGGGGACGACAGAGGATGAGATGGTTGGATAAAGATAAAGAACGCTGAGCACCGAAGAATTGATGCTTTTGAACTGTGGTGTTGGAGAAGACTCTTGAGAGTCCCTTGGGCTGAAAGGAGATCCAACCAGTCCATCCTAAAGGAAATCAGTCCAGAATATTCATTGGAAGGACTGATGCTGAAGCTGAAACTACAATATTTTGGCCATATGATTCAAAGAACTGACTCATTGGAAAAGACCCTGATGCTGGGCAAGATCTCTGGGAGGAGAAAGGGGTGACAGAGGATGAGATAGCTGGATGGCATCACCGACTCAATGGACATGAGTTTGAGCAAACTCTGGGAGATAGTGAAGGACAGGGAAGCCTGGCGTGCTGCTGAAGTCCACGGGGTCACAGAGAGTCAGACACGACTGAGTGATCGAACAGCAACAACAATAGGCAAGAAATATTTGCATCACAACTACCAAAGGCAATGAGAGGTCAAGAACTTACTTGGAATCAGAATCAGACAACAGAAGGTTGTAGTCTAAAGGATGAGTAGCTTTATATGTAGCACGGTTTTCTATACCATCAAACTAAGATTGGTCAGATCATCAGTGTGAGATGCCTTTATCTTTTCTGACAAATAGAAATATTTTTAAGACCTCAACAACCCTTAAACTTTTAAATTCTAGGATATCTTTGCCTATACCCCACTGCAGAAACTCTCAAGTTTGAAAATTCTCACGTCGGTCTTTTGTATAGCACATAGTATATACCTTGATGCCATGGTGGGTGGATTTGTCTTTTTTTTTTCTTTTTTCCAGAGGCATGTGATTTTTTTTTCCCTCCTATCTCTGTTGTGCAGTTTTCCTACTATTTCATTACTTTTCTTAGGGTATGGCTCTTCTCCAACCCCAGTTTTATGTCAAGTTGTCATTAGCATGCTTCTCTACACTGCCCAGATCCAAGACTTAATCCACAATACCCCAGTCCTCTCCCCCGCCTACACAGGACCTTCTGACTACTAGGCTCTGATGATGTCTTTAGGGTATGGGACAGTATCCATTCCTGGAGTGGTGTTTTCACATTAATGAGATGTGATTTCTCTTATTTCTCTGTCAGTCAGTCAGTTCAGTCACTCAGTCGTGTCTGACTCTTTGAGACCCCATGGACTGCAGCATGCCAAGCCTCCCTGGTCCATCACCAACTCCCAGAGTTTACTCAAACTCTTGTCCATTGAGTTGGTGATGCCATCGAGCTATCTCATCCTCTGTCGCCCATTTTTCCTCCCGGAGATCTTGCCCAGCATCAGGGTCTTTTCAAATGAGCCAGTTCTTCGAATCAGGTGGCCAAAATATTGTAGTTTCAGCTTCAGCATCAGTCCTTCCAATGAATATTCTGGACTGATTTCTGTTAGGATGGACTGGTTGGATTTCTTTTCAGCCCAAGGGACTCTCAAGAGTCTTCTCCAACACCACAGTTCAAAAGCATCAATTCTTTGGTGCTCAGCTTTTCTTTATAGTCCAACTCTTACATCCATACATGCCTACTGGGAAAACCATAGTTTTGACTAGATGGACCTTTGTTGGCAAAGTAATGTCTCTGCTTTTTAATATGCTCTCTAGGTTGGCCATAACTTTTCTTCCAAGGAGCAAGTGTCTTTTAATTTCATGGCTGCAGTCACCATCTACAGTGATTTTGGAGCCCCCCAAAATGAAGTCTGTCACTGTTTCCACTGTTTCCCCATCTATTTGCCATGAAGTAATGGCACCAGATGCCATGATCTTAGTTTTCTTAATGTTGAGTTTTAAGCCAACTTTTTCACTCTCCTCTTTCACTTTCATCAAGAGGCTCTTTAGTTCTTCATTTTCTGCCATAAGGGTGGTGTCATCTGTGTATCTGAGGTTATTGATATTTCTCCCAGAAATCTTGATTCCAGCTTGTTCTTCTTCCAGCCCAGAGTTTCTCATGATGTACTCTGCATATAAGTTAAATAAGCAGGGTGACAATATACAGCCTTGAGGTACTCCTTTTCTTATTTGGAACCAGTCTGTTGTTCCATGTCCAGGTCTAACTGTTGCTTCCGGACCTACATACAGATTTATTAAGATGCAGGTCAGGTGGTCTGGTATTCCCATCTCTTTAAGAATTTTTCAGAGTTTGTTGTAGTAAATTCTAGTTTCCTGGCATTTTTGAGATGTTTGTCAGGATTTTGGAATCTTTAGTCCAAAAAATTACTGGAAACAAAGTTTTCAGTTACCTTTATAGATAATTAATTCATTTAATTTTCTTCTCCAATCACACGCAGAAAATGCAAATCAGAACTACTTTCATTATGCTAGAAAGTACTGATTCCATTATTATTGGCATGGGCTTGCTAAAGAAAGCAAAATCTTTAGAACTTAGATCCAAATTCCTAAATCCTAAATCTATTGAGAATTTATATAAAGTGATCTATTGTGTTGAACGCCAGATCTACCAAAATATCACCAGCCTTGATTTTTGATAAACCAAAGCTGAATTTATTCTTACTGAGGAGAGGAGAACACTACTTTGGGACTCTTAGTATCTCAGATGGGAGAAGGCAGAATTGTGATATTTGTGAGATTTTGAAGTCTGGTTTAAGGCTGGTATTTCAGTGCAGAGATTTGGTTATGATTGGGTAAGAATTATAATTGCTTAGGACTCTTACCCTTGTACATAGCAAGGATTTTGAAATAAGTGTTTCAAAGAGACTTGGGTTGTAAATTTTCTTTTGAAAATTTGATGGGTATTTCAGGAAGATCTTGGAATGAAAAATAAAGTGATTTGCAACTTTTATATTCCTGGGCAAATAAACTTTTATATTCCTGGAATAGTAAAGTCCTGTTAATGGAAACTAAGACGTATGGGTGTAGACACTCTCAATTCTGAAGTGTAAAAGAGTAGCTGTTTGAGAACACTTTATAAAATAGGACAACTTAATGATGAAGGAGGCCTGGTGTGCTGTGCTTCATGGAGTCGTAAAGAGTTGGACATGACAGAGCGACTGACCTGGACTGGACTGGAACGATGAAGGGGCCATCATTCACCATGCAGTGCTGCACAATTTGAGCAAAGTATGGCTATGGTGCTAATGCACTTCTTTCAACAAGGCTTCTCATGGCAGTATACGGATAAATGTATTCTCTGAAATTATATAATGTAATTATAATGATGAGACACTTTGGGGTACTTGAATTGATAAAATCTGAGGTAATGAGTTTAGGAGACTTTTTACTGAGATGTTCATTTTATTGTCTTTAGACCTATTGCAAGGGTCCTTTTTCTTTTGTAATCCCATCAACATTCTCAGACTCCCTTACACAGTGACAACCAGAAAAGCCTTTTTTTTGAGGGCTGCAAGCTTTGGATGAAAGGAAAGAATGCCTAAGGGAACTCCTGGCTTGAATCTTGCTTTTGTGCCTCATAATGTAAAGCTATTGTATGTTATTTAAGACATCATCAACTGGAAGACAGTCCATTGTTTTGTGGACTGCAACAAAGAAACCCTGCCAACTGAACTATGTAGTAATGCTTTCTAAACACTTAGAATTTTTATTTTATAGCCATTAAAATAGTTCTTTTATATCTAGAGATTTATTTTCATCACATATCATTCTTTAGCTTATAGATACACCAAATGAATTGTTTTAAGTGTTCTTAAGATGCTTTCACATAGCATCTCTTCAGAAATACTTTTCAACTTGAAGGCATTGATGTTTTCCAACAAGATAGTCATCTGTGCCATTAAGAATGTTGGTAGTACAATGTCTACTAAGGATATTCCTCTGTTTCTGAAATTCTCTTCCAATGACTAACATTGATGCAATATGTAAACTCTCTTGATCTTATGAGACAATAGCAAAGGAAGATTTTTAGGTAACAATCAGGATTCACGTTCTCCCTCAAATGGTACCTAAGTAGCTTACTGGCTGATATTTATACCACCAGGAAAGATAACTGAGCTGGTTTGTATGAGGTCATGGCAACTGTACCATGACAACAGCCTGGCTACTAGAAATTATAAGATGTTATTAATCATGTTATCTTAGAATGAATGAAATGGAATTTTGTATTGAAAACTTTCTGATTATAGTATTTCTTCTTAACTTTTTCTAATCTGTTCTCTACTATATAATCTTTTAAATTTAACTTGCTTAGTCCTCCAGGAGGACTTCATTCTTACCTCAAACATTTAGCTCTAGGATTGAATACCCTGGCAGGACCTTTGCAGAGCCTTGGAGGGCTAGTCCTCCTTCTTATAAAAGTCTCACCCTGAAGACTATAATGTGCAATCTGCAGAATGATATTTTACTGGTAAAACATATTGTATTCATGGGTGGTTCAAGAGGAAATTTCAATTCCAAGCTACAACATGACATCAAATTAAGGAACTTTCCTTGGAAAGCTCACCATTTGAGAAAGGGAAGGTGATACTAATATGTCCCTTCTGGATTAAGTTATATTACTCAAGGTGTCCATGTGTGTGAGCTGGACTACCATCTGGTCCTGGAATGAAGTGAGACTAATAAATTCACTTGAAATGTCAGCTTCAGTTTAAACTATATGAACGGAGTGGTCCCCAAACAGAAAACCCAATAGCTCAGTCTTTTGCTATTCAAGTTTCTTTAACACTCAGCAATAAATTAATTCCCAACTGGTGGAGTAACTTCAGTGGTTCTAACTCCTTTTTAGTGAATTTGGATACTGTCCTGCAGATTGTATTTTAAGGGAAAGCGTAAAGACAGTTTACATATTTTGGAAATATATTCTGTAGTCTTTAGGAATGTAGCAAAGAATTATATCTACTGTACATCATCAAAGATGACTTTTATGGCATTAAAATTTTTTTTCTTTATTAATGTATTAGCCATTCCAAGCTTCTACGAAGCTTTGTCTACATTTCAGGATTTACTTAGACTACTGGGCTCAGCTCAATTTTCTCTTTTAATTTGAAAATACAAAAGATTTATATTTTTGGTACAGAGGGGTAAGAGATTAACCCTTGTTCTTCTTAAGTTGAGAATCCATGCTTGCTCAGTGGTAAAGAATCTGCCTGCGGTGCAGGAGACACAGGTTCAATCCCTGGGTCAGGAAGATCTGCTGGAGAAGGAAATGGCAACCCACTCCAGTAGTTTTGCCTGGAGAATTCCATGGACAGAGGAGCCTGGTGGGTTACAGACCATGGGGTTGCAAAGAGTCAGACACGACTGAAGTGACTGAGTACTTCTTAAGTTAATATAACAAGATTCACTGGTTCCAGAGCAAAGGCCATAACCTACACTGAGTATTGAGGGATGGAAAACTCATTATTATTAAACTCATATACTTAAGTATAAAACCTGATGTTGCTTACTAGATACAAAAGGCATCGCCCATGGTTTTTCTAGGTTTCTTTCTTAGTTTACTTTCTAGTTGAGGAAGGAAAACATGTGCACAAACTTGTGAATTACAATAGGGTCAAGGTATATATACAGCAGATTGAGGGGCAACGGCATAAACACTTACAGATGCTGAGGAGGGGTCACTGTTGGCTGATGAGCCAGACAGAGTTTAGTGTAGGAGGCATAGTTTGTGTGAGTTTCAGTGACATTTTCTGCCCCCTCCCCGCTTTTACAGAAAACAGGGCAAGCACTTTGATTTTGCATGCTAAAGCTTTCTTTAGTTCATTGGAGTTTCTTGTTGTAGCAAAGCCAGTTGGACCTGGTAAAAATGGCTGGGATGGTGCACCAGAAGCCAGCAATTATGTCATTTTTGCTAAAATGGGTGGGGAGTGGGGTGGGAGGCTAAACAGGATTCAGCAAGCAACTTTTTGGGGAGCTCTGCCCATCCCATCTCCACTCTTCCCCCAGGTTACATTCTTTTTCTGAACCATCTGACCTTCCAGGGCCCAGTACATAACTGCTCCCTGCCCTGAGGTGGAAAGGTATAGTTCATGGGGCCCATCATGATGGGAATGGGCCCAAGAGACGGTGAAGTGAGTACATTTCCAGGGTCTTCTTTTGCACTTTTGTTCAGAGTGGGGAGAGGAGGGCGGTGAAGAATCTTCTGCTTCTTTTACAAAGAACCTCTCTGCCCACCTGTTTCCGGCACCTACTGGTTTTCATCAAGCTTATTTACATAAGAAATACACCAAATGGTAAAAGCCAAGTCACATCTAAGCTATATTTGGAAACTGATGATCTCTTTTAGCAAGCAAATCTCATCTTTTGCATACTGTCAGATTTCTTACTGATGTCTTAGAGATTCATAATTGTCATCTAGCAAGTGTTTGTACATGAAAATTTGCTGCCATGGCTCTTTTATGCTTTGTCAGTCAATGTGACACTTGGAATTGTCAGGCATGACCTAAGCTACTTTCAGGGTAAGGAGAGCTTTGGAATTAAGCTCTTTTAAAGAAAGTTTAGTCACCAAAGTGAGCAGCCAAACCTTGGATTTGGAAGAAAGAAAGCAAAACTGGAGCCTCAGCACTCTCTGAGGGTGAAACATTCTTCAGTATCACGGAGCAAAAGATTGGACCTGGGCGACTGCCCATTAGACAAAGGACTAGAAAACATGCATAATTTTCAATAAATAAAAATTGCTACACTTTCTTAGTGGGCACATATGTCTTTCTTGTCCAATTTTATTTGTTTTGTGGTATATTTACTTAGTTGTCTTAAATAGCTACCATTTTGCATTTACAAATTTAGTAAAATGTACTAAAGTTAGTAAATTTTATTAGTAAAATCTAATAAAAGCATATTTGTTATTTAAGAAAAACTAATAAAAAACCTGCCTAATATCACTGCCTCATTCAAGACAATGTTTACATTTAAATACATTTGTATTTCCTTTACTAAGGTAGTTCTCTTTTTAAAGTAGTTTTTCTTTCAAATCATGGTTACCTTCATTCACCGCTAAAGTATAATTTTCAAAAAAATAAAATCATGACTCTCAGGAAAATGTAAACATATATTGAAGATGATATTAAACTTCTCAATTAATGAGGGAACCAGGAAGATGTTCAGACTTGTTCAAATGAGAATTTGAAAAATTCATAAATGTAAATAAATTAATATATTATATATATACACACACACATAATCAGGAAGCTGACATGAATTTACTATTAATAACTGATGTAGCAAACTGTTTAATACCCTACAGGATGATAAAATGTAATCTAATGACCTACATTTAAGGTCACGTACAGGCTGGGAATAAATTTCTACTAGCAAACCTCATGTGCATTAATATAGACAAGAATCATTTACATTACCATTTGTTTTCTGCTGTGTGACTTCTACCTCTGCAGAGCTTTAAAAGTGCCTTATCATTAGAAATACAAAGGCCCATATAGTCAAGGCTGAGGTCTTCCCAGTGGTCACATATGGTTGTGAGAGCTGGATTGTAAAGAAGGCGGAGCACTGAAGAATTTACGCCCTCGAACAGTGGTGCTGGAGAAGACTCCTGAAAGTCGTTTGGACAGCAAGGAGATCAAACCAGTCATTCTTAAGGGAAATCAACCCTGAGTATTCACTGGAAGGACTGATGCTGAAGCTGAAACTCCAGTATTTTGGTCATCTGATGCGAACAGCTGACTCATTGGAAAAGTCCCTGATGCTGGGAAAGATTGAGGGAAGAAGAAGAAGAGGGTGTCAGAGGATGAGATGGCTGGATGGCATCACCCATGCAATGGACATGAACTTGGGCAAATTATAGGAGATAGTGAGGAACAGAGAGGCTTGGCATGCTGCTGTCCAGGGGTTGCAAAGAGATGGGCACAACTGGGTGACTGAACAACAACAATCATTAGAAATAGAATCAAATGTACATTGTTGAATAGAATCAGATAATCCCTGGCTTCCATAACTCTACTAAAAGGGCAGTCAGTAATCTCTTTGCCCATTTCTAACTGCGGGACAATTTTCTTGACATCACACTTAATTGCATTTCTGACTTTGATGAGAGGTAATTCTAATTCTTTTCAGATGTCTAATTTGGATAGAGGCATGCTGGGAAAGATTGAGGGTAGAAGGAGAAGAAGGGGATGACAGAGGATGAGATGGTTGGATGGCATCACTGACTTGATGGACCTGAGTTTGAGTAAGCTCCAGGAGTTGGTGATGGACAAGGAGGCCTCGCGTGCTGCAGTCCATGGGGTTGCAAAGAATCGGGACATGACTGAACAACTGAACTGAGCAGATGACGTGCTGTACAACCTTACAAGTTCATTAGTTACAGTGTAAGGCCTAAAATTAAGGTTCAATATTATATGCTGCCTTGACGTTTTAGAAAACAGAGAAGGCCTTGAATGGTCTAATCACAAGTTTTCCTTCCTACTCTTCTCCCAACAATATTGACCTTTAGCCAAACAATTCTTCTTATCCAGGGAACAAGGTACATTACCTGCTTAATCCTGAGTAGAGATGGTGTTTCCTGCCAGCCCACATAATAAATCAAGCAAGCCAATCACCTTCTCCTGTGGTAACCAGGTGCATCTCACCCTCTTGATACTACAATGGACTTTGGCTGCTCATTGTTGTTGGTGTTCAGTCACTGAGTCACTTATGACTCTTTGTGACCCCATGAACTGCAGCACGCCAGGCTTCCCTGTCCTTCACTGTCTCCAGGAGTTTGCTCAACCTCATGTCCATTGACTCGGTGATGCCATCCAACGATCTTACCATCTTGGCTGATCACTCTGGTCCTAAGTGCAACCCTTCTATGTCTTGCTGCAAGGTCCTTGGCTCCCAGGTTATGAGTATCTGTGACTAATGCTGCTGTCAGTCTAATCTGTTCTGTGTTGTGGGACAGGGTTCAGGGTTCAGCCATCCCTATAGCTGAAGGGTGGGCCTCTCTCCTTCATCAGTAGGTAAATAGGAGGTGATTATGACATCAGTTTAGAGAGTTGAATGATAGCAGAGCAGGGGAAGGCAAAAGAATATATCTGAGAATAAAGAGATCAAGGTCCATCTTAAAGGGTAAGTGAAACTCATGAGTTGAAAGAATGTCCTAGGTAGGAGAAAATTCATGTGTGCATATTAAAACCAAAGAGCAGAGTCTAGCATTTTCAAGAGACTGAAAGGTTTTTCAAAATGATTGGAAAGTATGAGAGTGCAAAATCATGATTGCTTACAGATAAGCCAGGCAGACATAGCAGTGAAAGCCAAGTTTAGGAATTTAGACTTTATCTTAAAAAGCAACAGGAACAATTGAAGAGGGTGTTTTGTGATTAGGGCTGTGTTTTAAAGAATCTTTATGAGATGAAATGTCCTATAGATATCAATTAGGTCTAACTGGTCTATTGTATCATTTAAAGTTTGTGTTTCCTTGTTAATTTTCTGTTTAGTTGATCTATCCATAGGTGTGAGTGGGGTATTAAAGTCTCCCACTATTATTGTGTTATTGTTAATTTCTTCTTTCATACTTGTTAGCATTTGTCTTACATACTGCGGTGCTCCCGTGTTGGGTGCATATATATTTATAATTGTTATATCTTCTTCTTGGATTGATCCTTTGATCATTATGTAGTGACCATCTTTGTCTCTTTTCACAGTCTTTGTTTTAAAGTCTATTTTATCTGACATGAGTATTGCTACTCCTGCTTTCTTTTGGTCCCTATTTGCATGGAAAATCTTTTTCCAGCCCTTCACTTTCAGTCTGTATGTGTCCCCTGTTTTGAGGTGGGTCTCTTGTAGACAACATATGTAGGGGTCTTGTTTTTGTATCCATTCAGCCAGTCTTTGTCTTTTGGTTGGGGCATTCAACCCATTTACGTTTAAGGTAATTACTGATAAGTATGACCCCGTTGCCATTTACTTTATTGTTTTGGGTTCGAATTTATACACCATTTTTGTGTTTCCTGTCTAGAGAATATCCTTTAGTATTTGTTGGAGAGCTGGTTTGGTGGTGCAGAATTCTCTCAGCTTTTGCTTGTCTGAAAAGCTTTTGATTTCTCCTTCATACTTGAATGAGATCCTTGCTGGGTACAATAATCTGGGCTGTAGGTTATTTTCTTTCATCATTTTAAGTATGTCTTGCCATTCCCTCCTGGCTTGAAGAGTTTCTATTGAAAGATCAGCTGTTATCCTTATGGGTATTCCCTTGTGTGTTATTTGTTGTTTTTCCCTTGCTGCTTTTAATATTTGTTCTTTGTGTTTGATCTTTGTTAATTTGATTACTATGTGTCTTGGGGCGTTTCGCCTTGGGTTTATCCTGTTTGGGACTCTCTGGGTTTCTTGGACTTGGGTGATTATTTCCTTCCCCATTTTAGGGAAGTTTTCAACTATTATCTCCTCAAGTATTTTCTCATGGTCTTTCTTTTTGTCTTCTTCTTCTGGGACCCCTATGATTCGAGTGTTGTAGCGTTTAATATTGTCCTGGAGGTCTCTGAGATTGTCCTCATTTCTTTTAATTCGTTTTTCTTTTTTCCTCTCTGATTCATTTATTTCTACCATTCTATCTTCTAATTCACTAATCCTATCTTCTGCCTCTGTTATTCTACTATTTGTTGCCTCCAGAGTGTTTTTAATTTCACTTATTGCATTATTCATTATATATTGACTCTTTTTTATTTCTTCTAAGTCCTTGTTAAACCTTTCTTGCATCTTCTCAATCCTTGCTGCCAGGCTATTTATCTGTGATTCCATTTTAATTTCAAGATTTTGGATCAATTTCACTATCATTATTTGGAATTCTTATCAGGTAGATTCCCTATCTCTTCCTCTTTTGTTTGGTTTGGTGGGCATTTATCCTGTTCCTTTATCTGCTGGCTATTCCTCTGTCTCTTCATCTTGTTTAAATTGCTGAGTTTGGGGTGTCCTTCCTGTATTCTGGCAGTTTGTGGAGTTCTCTTTATTGTGGCATTTCCTCGCTGTGTGTGGGTTTGTACAGGTGGCTTGTCAAGGTTTCCTGGTTAGGGAAGCTTGTGTCGATGTTCTGGTGGGTGGAGCTGTATTTCTTCTCTCTGGAGTGTAATGAAATGTCCAGTAATGAGTTATGAGATGTCTATGGTTTGGGGGTGACTTTGGGCAGCCTGTATCTTGAAGCTCAGGGCTGTGTTCCTTTGTTGCTGGAGAATTTGCTTGTTATGTCTTTCCCTGGAACTTGTTGGCCCTTGTGTGGTGCTTGGTTTCAGTGTCGGTATGGAGGCGTTTGATGAGCTCCTGTCAATTAATGTTCCTTGGAGTCAGGAGTTCCCTGGAGTCAGGGTTTGGACTTAAGCCTCCTACTTCCAGTTATCGGTCTTAATTTTACAGTAGTTTCAAAACTTCTCCTTCTATACAGCACCCTTGATAAAACATCTACATTAAAGATGAAAAGTTTCTCTACTGTGAGGGTCACTCAGAGAGGTTCACAGCGTTACATGGAGAAGAGAAGAGGGAGGAGGGAGTTAGAGATGACCCAAATGAGATGAGGTGGAATCAATAGTGGAGAGAGTGGGCTAGCCAGAAAATCAAATCAATAAAATTAGAAATGAAAATGGAGAGATCACAACAGACAACACAGAAATACAAAGGATCATAAGAGACTACTATCAACAATTATATGCCAATAAAATGGACAACGAGGAAGAAATGGACAAATTCTTAGAAAAGTACAACTTTCCGAAACTCGACCAGGAAGAAATAGAAAATCTTAACAGACCCATCACAAGCACGGAAATTGAAACTGTAATCAAAAATCTTCCAGCAAACAAAAGCCCAGGTCCAAACGGCTTCACAGCTGAATTCTACCAAAAATTTAGAGAAGAGCTAACACCTGTCCTGCTCAAACTCTTCCAGAAAATTGCAGAGGATGGTAAACTTCCAAACTCATTCTATGAGGCCACCATCACCCTAATACCAAAACCTGACAAAGATTCCACAAAAAAAGAAAACTACAGGCCAATATCACTGATGAACATAGATGCAAAAATCCTTAACAAAATTCTAGCAATCAGAATCCAACAACACATTAAAAAGATCATACACCATGACCAAGTGGGCTTTATCCCAGGGATGCAAGGATTCTTCAATATCTGCAAATCAATCAATGTAATACACCACATTAACAAATTGAAAAATAAAAACCATATGATTATCTCAATAGATGCAGAGAAAGCCTTTGACAAAATTCAACATCCATTTATGATAAAAACTCTCCAGAAAGCAGGAATAGATGGAACATACCTCAACATAATAAAAGCTATATAAGACAAACCCACAGCAAACATTATCCTCAATGGTGAAAAATTGAAAGCATTTCCTCTAAAGTCAGGAACAAGACAAGGGTGCCCACTTTCACCATTACTATTCAACATAGTTTTGGAAGTTTTGGCCACAGCAATCAGAGCAGAAAAAGAAATAAAAGGAATCAAAATTGGAAAAGAAGAAGTAAAGCTCTCACTGTTTGCAGATGACATGATCCTCTACATAGAAAACCCTAAAGACTCCACCAGAAAATTACTAGAACTAATCAATGACTATAGTAAAGTTGCAGGATATAAAATCAACACACAGAAATCCCTTGCATTCCTATACACTAATAATGAGAAAACAGAAAGAGAAATTAAGGAAACAATTCCATTCACCATTGCAACGGAAAGAATAAAATACTTAGGAATATATCTACCTAAAGAATCTAAAGACCTATATATAGAAAACTATAAAACACTGGTGAAAGAAATCAAAGAGGACACTAACAGATGGAGAAATATACCATGTTCATGGATTGGAAGAATCAATACAGTGAAAATGAGTATACTACCCAAAGCAATCTATAGATTCAATGCAATCCCTATCAAGCTACCAACAGCATTCTTCACAGAGCTAGAACAAATAATTTCACAATTTGTATGGAAAAACAAAAAACCTCGAATAGCCAAAGCGATCTTGAGAAAGAAGAATGGAACTGGAGGAATCAACCTACCTGACTTCAGGCTCTACTACAAAGCCACAGTTATCAAGACAGTATGGTACTGGCACAAAGACAGAAATATAGATCAATGGAACAAAATAGAAAGCCCAGAGATAAATCCACGCACATATGGACCCCTTATCTTTGACAAAGGAGGCAAGAATATACGATGGATTAAAGACAATCTCTTTAACAAGTGGTGCTGGGAACTCTGGTCAACCACTTGTAAAAGAATGAAACTAGAACACTTTCTAACACCATACACAAAAATAAACTCAAAATGGATTAAAGATCTAAATGTAAGACCAGAAACTATAAAACTCCTAGAGGAGAACATAGGCAAAACACTCTCTGACATACATCACAGCAGGATCCTCTATGACCCACCTCCCAGAATATTGGAAATAAAAGCAAAAATAAACAAATGGGACCTAATTAACCTTAAAAGCTTTTGCACATCAAAGGAAACTATTAGCAAGGTGAAAAGACAGCCTTCAGAATGGGAGAAGATAATAGCAAATGAAGCAACTGACAAACAACTAATCTCGAGAATATACAAGCAACTCCTACAGCTCAACTCCAGAAAAATAAATGACCCAATCAAAATATGGGCCAAAGAACTAAATAGACATTTCTCCAAAGAAGACATACAGATGGCTCACAAACACATGAAAAGATGCTCAACATCACTCATTATCAGAGAAATGCAAATCAAAACCACTATGAGGTACCATTTCACACCAGTCAGAATGGCTGCGATCCAAAAGTCTACAAGTAATAAATGCTGGAGAGGGTGTGGAGAAAAGGGAGCCCTCTTACACTGTTGGTGGGAATGCAAACTAGTACAGCCACTATGGAGAACAGTGTGGAGATTCCTTAAAAAACTGGAAATAGAACTGCCTTATGATCCAGCAATCCCACTGCTGGGCATACACACTGAGGAAACCAGAAGGGAAAGAGACACGTGTACCCCAATGTTCATTGCAGCACTGTTTATAATAGCCAGGACATGGAAGCAACCTAGATGTCCATCAGCAGATGAATGGATAAGAAAGCTGTGGTACATATACACAATGGAGTATTATTCAGCCATTAAAAAGAATACATTTGAATCAGTTCTAATGAGGTGGATGAAACTGGAGCCTATTATACAGAGTGAAGTAAGCCAGAAAGAAAAACACCAATACAGTATACTAATGCATATATATGGAATTTAGAAAGATGGTAACAATAACCCTGTGTACGAGACAGCAAAAGAGACACTGATGTATAGAACAGTCTTATGGACTCTGTGAGAGAGGGAGAGGGTGGGAAGATTTGGGAGAATGGCATTGAAACATGTAAAATATCATGTGTGAAATGAGTTGCCAGTCCAAGTTCGATGCATGATACTGGATGCTTGGGGCTGGTGCACTGGGATGACCCAGAGGGATGGAATGGGGAGGGAGGAGGGAGGAGGGTTCAGGATGGGGAACACATGTATACCTGTGGTGGATTCATTTTGATATTTGGCAAAACTAATACAGTTATGTAAAGTTTAAAAATAAAATAAAATTTTAAAAAATAAAAAAAAAAAAATAAAGAATCTTTATGGCTTTAACAAAGAACGAAGAATGTTTAGAGGTTGGAAGCCAGTTAGGAGGTCATTTAAGCAAATGGATATAAATGTGGTGTCTTTTCCAAGAGTACAAATAGTAGAGATGGAAATAAATGGACTTAATTTAGGAAATATTGAGGACGTAGGAGTTGGTGGGTTTGGTGATGAATTGGATGTGGGTGGAGGTGCCAGATTTAGCAAATAGAAATACAGGATGTCCACTTCTGTTTAATTTTCAGATAAACAACAAATAATGTTTTTAACATAAGTGCATTCCAAGCAATAGTTGGATCACATACAAATTATTCGTGTTTATCACATGCAAATTATTCATTGTTTAACTAAAATTCAAATGTATCTGGTGACCTGTATGTGTGGTTGGGGAAGAATGATGAGTTAGCTGACTCCCAGGTTTTGAACCCTGAACTTGGTAGAGGAGGGAAGCAAGGATTTTCTATTTAGTCAGAATATGAATGATTGTTACAAACCAAACATTCTACAAAGAAAACCTGCATGAAAAATATATCTTCGTGAAAGTGATTTTATATTGTGATCTTCCTCATAAAGCATAGCATATTTTGTTTTGTTTTTTCCCCTTGGGAAGAAAAGAAGAACTCTTCTAAATGGAATAAAAGATCAGAAGATAAAATTTCAGCATAACCAGCAGTATACGATGGAAGGGATTTTTGTTTAGGCAAAGGCGAACAGGGTTCAGGGTGAGAAGACCCTGATCTTGTATTGTTTCAATGTCAAGCAACTACAGTTATGCTCATTTCTGCTTTTCATTATGTTTATATGTGAGTTTTTTTAATTAAGGGAAGTTGTTCTACTTAACAATGTTGTAGCGTTTCTTAATTTTCAGGGGCAAATAAGTGAGAGTTTGGATATTAAATCTCAGCATCTAAAGTTAATGAATCACAGAAATTAATTTGGGTTATAAATCATACAAAATGAGTTATAAATATAAAAGTAAAATCTAAACCTACAGAACTTCTCACAGAAAATGTAAAAGGTATCTTCACAATCAGGGTGGGCAAATATTTCTTAAATAAAAGGGGAAGGAAGAAAACTATAGCAGAAAAAAACTGTAAGTTAGACTTTATAAAATTTATAATTTTATCTATCAAAGACATTGTTAAGAAATTGAAAGGACAAATCATAGATTGGACAAAATATTAAAAATACATATATCTGACAAAGGACTTGTATTAAAAAAAAGTCTTAAAACTCCTAAATCTCAATAATAAAGGTTAAACCTAATAAAAATAGGCAAAAAACAAAAAGATATTTCAGAAGACAAGATATATGAACAGGCAATAAACTCATGGAAAGATAATCAACTTAGTCAGTGTTCGGGGAAACGTATTTTCCTGAAGACTACAATGAGATAGCACTTAACACCCACTTGAATGGCTAAAATTAAAAAGGCTGACAGTACTGCCCGCGAGGATGTGGAACAATCGGAACTCAGACACACTGGTGGGAGAATAAAATGCTACAACCTCTTTGGACAATGGTTTGCCGGCTTCTTATGTGGTCTGACCCAGCAACTCTCTCCTATGTGCTTGTATAAGAGAAATAAAACACATGCCCACAAGAAAATTTATATAAGAATATTCATGGATGTTTTATTCATGATAAACCCAGACAGAAAGAATGCAAACAGCTATCAACCAGTAAACAGAAGGCAATGGCGCCCCACTCCAGTACACTTGCCTGGAAAATCCCATGGACGGAGGAGCCTGGTAGGTTGCAGTCCAGGGGGTCGCTGAGAGTCGGACACCACTAATCGACTTCACTTTCACTTTTCACTTTCATGCATTGGAGGAGGAAGTGGCAACCCACTCCAGTGTTCTTGCCTGGAGAATCCCAGGGACGGGGGAGCCTGGTGAGCTGCCGTCTAGGGGGTCGCACAGAGTCGGACACGACTGAAGCGACTTAGCAGCAGCAGCAGTGAATAAACAAGTTTTAATGTGACCATACAATGCAGTAACACTCAGTGAAAAAAAGGAAAGAAAGAAAGAACAACACAGAACAATGTGGGTGCATTTCAAAACTTCGAGTGAAAGAAGCCAGGTGCAAAAGAGAACATACTATATGATTCCTTATATATGACTTTATATGATGCTACAGAAACAAACTGGTTGCACAGAGGCAGTCTAAAGTGGGATAGGCTGGAAAAGGGCAGGGAGGAAATTTCTGGGGTAATGCAGGTGCTCTGTTATCTTCAGTGGTTGATGGTTATGTTCATATTTTCCAACATTAATGGAACTCTGCACTTAGAGTGGGGCTTCTCTGGTTGTTCAGCGGTAAAAGAGTCCACCTGCCAATTCAGGAGACATGGTTTCGACTCCTGTGCCGGGAAGATCCCCTGGAGGAGGAAATGGCAACCCACTCCAGTATTCTTGCCTGGGAAATCCCATGGATAGTGGAGCGTGGCAAGCTATAGTTCATGGGATCGCAAGAGCTGGACGTGACAGAGCCACTAAAACAACAGCGACAACAAATACTGTTAAACATTAGGCATCTTCCTCCATGTAAATGATGACCCAATTAAAAAGACAGAAGAAAAATAGACAGAGATAGAGCTCATTCTTATTTTGTGAGTACAATACATGACACAGATGTTTTTTTTCTGGCATGAGAGATGAAAATGCAAAGGCAATGCAAGTTGTTCATGGGTGAGATGGGTAAGGGGCTCAAGTTTGCTCTCTTGGTCCTCTTAATCTCATTCACACTTCTTAAGCTCACTCTCCTCTCTGAGACAGTGTGGATAAAATTACATATATGAACCATCCTAGTAGAAATCCAAGTGGTAAGTAGGTAACAGTAATAGTAATAAGTAATGTCAGTCCTTTTCTCTTTATCATATTTTTTACCCGGTGTGATTTATTAATGAACTTGAAGAGTTTGCTCTAATCAGGTCCCATAGGGTTGGTCTCATGCACACTGATTCCGTCAGTAGTACCTAAAAAGAGTGAGGGTCTCGAGAGAAAACATATATATATTTAAGTAACACCATGTTTATGAATTAAATGACACTGTTTTCAAATATCTTGCTTGTTTAATCACTGGGAAGACTTTTTAAAAAAAGAGCTACACAGAAATACTTTTTCTTAAAAAGAACTATTTTCAATCATAGTTTTCTCTAGAAAGTATTTTCCCCAAGAATAAACCTCTGTTCTATGCTTTGTGGAAGACATTTTAAAGACAATGTTAGTAACGGAAAATTTTCACAGCTTCTCAAGTAATGCTTCCCTCATAGCTCAGTTGGTAAAGAATCCACTTGCAATGCAGGAGATCCCAATTTGATTCCTGGGTCGGAAAGATCCACTGGAGAAGGGATAGGCTACCTTCTCCAGTATTCTTGGGCTTCCCTTGTGGCTCAGCTGGTAAAGAATCCGCCTGCAATGCGGGAGACCTGGGTTCGATCCCTGAGTTGGGAAGATCCTCTGGAGAAGGGAAAGGCTACCCACTCCAGTATTCTGGCCTGGAGAATTCCATGGACTATACAGTCCATGGGGTTGCAAAGAGTTGGACATGACTGAACCACTTTCACTTTCACTTTCAAGTAATGCTGAGATGACATGTCTTACCAAGATAACTGAAATGAAATACAAAAGTACAGCTTTGTAACATGTAAGTTAAAACTAACGAATTCGTGAAATTCTGACCATATTATTTACAGGTGAAACATTCAATTCAAACATCTCTCACATCTGTAGTGAGAATTTTCTAGAAATATTAAAAGGAAATCTTGTCTTATGGAGATTCCTGTAGCATGCTATTTCTTCAGTGTTGTTTAATCACTAAGGAATGTTTGACTCTTTGCAACCTCATGTACTTGTAACCCGCAAGGCTCCTCTGTCCATGAGTTTCTCCAGGCAAGAATACTGGAGTGCGTTGCTATTTCCTTCTCCAGGGGATCTTCCTTACACAAGGATCAAACCTGGGTCTCCGGCTTTGCAGGCAGACTCTTTACCATTTGAGCTACTAAATTTCTTCCTCTCAATACATTTAAGACTTGTTAAATAATCACTCTACTGAATGAGGAATAAGGGACATACTCTTTCAATTTAAAGTGTTATACCATTTCCCCTTAAATAAACAATGAAAAAATGAAGAGAGGATATTTTTGCTTTTTTATTTAATAGGTTTATAAATGTTACCTAATTTTAACATGGATAATAAATAAGTAAATGAATA
Source organism: Bubalus kerabau (assembly GCF_029407905.1). Taxonomy (NCBI): domain Eukaryota; kingdom Metazoa; phylum Chordata; class Mammalia; order Artiodactyla; family Bovidae; genus Bubalus; species Bubalus kerabau. The sequence goes on from NC_073625.1 coordinate 53,948,541, forward strand.
CTGTTTCTGTATACACTTCTATTTTAAAGCCCATACACTTACTATGTAATACAATTTTATAACTCAAGCCAAATGATATTGTAAGGAAAGAGACATAGCACATGTTGAAATTGAAACCCAGATCCAAATGTGCCTGTGAGAGCCCAAGCCTCTGGAAATTAAAAAGAAATGTTGAGAAAGGCTTTGAACTTCCACAATGCATAGAATGGCTCAAATTAACTAGGCTTCAAGAGACTGGATTACTCTCATTAGCTGGTGATTTATAGGTATTTAATATTTAAAATTTACCACCTTTCTGAGTTTACTAGATCTTCCACTTGGGTCTTCTAGATATAAAATTATATCACCTGTAAAGAACTGCAGTGGTGTTTTCTTTCCCTTTAACATTTTCACATTTCATTTATTTTTATATTGCATTTCATTGACTGTTACTTACAGGAAAATAATTATGGAAATGGGCTTCTTGCCTGTTGATGGAATTTAATAGGAATAATTTTAAGTTTCACCATTAGACCTGACTTTTGCTTATTTTATTTAAATATACACAAATGTGTGTAATTTTCTGTATTAAATTAATAGGCATCTATTCCTATTCTCTGTTCATGGAATTCCCCAGGTGAAAACACTGGAGCTGGTAGCCATTCCCTTCTCCAGGAAATCCTCCTGACCTAGTGATCAAACTTACGTCTCCTGCATTACAGGCATATTCTTTACTGTGTGAGCCACCAAGGAAGCTCAAAGTAAGAAAAGTAGTAAAAAATAGAGCTAAGTTTTAAAAATTAAGTTTTGAGTAGCTGTTAGGAAATCATATGATTTTTCTCCTTTGACTTATAAATGTGATAAATTATTAAGTTTTACTGTATATTTTATTTGCAAATTTTATTTAATATGTTAAAATCTATGCTTATTAGTGACATTTGCCTATAATTTTTGTAATACATGAAATTTTGTTATTACTAATATGATTATACATCAGTCAGTCACTCAGTCGCGTCCGACTCTTTGTACCCCATGGACTGCAACACGCCAGGCTTCCCTGTCCATCACCAACTCCCTGAGCTTACTCATACTCATGTCCATTGAGTTGGTGATGCCATCCAACCATCTCATACTCTGTCGTCCCTTCTCTTCCCGCCTTCAATCTTTCCCAGCAGGGTCTTTTCCAATGAGTCAGTTTTTTTCATCAGGTGGCCGAAGTATTGGAGTTTCAGCTTTAGCATCCATCCTTCCAATGAATATTCAGGACTGATTTCCTTTAGAATGGACTGGTTGGATCTCCTTGCAGTCCGAGGGACTCTCAAGAGTCTTCTCGAACACCACAGTTCAAAAGCATCAGTTCTTTCATACATAATATGAAGCATGATTAATATGTATGATATGATTATACATAATCATACATAATATGATATGACTTTTCTTTTTGTAAGATAAGGGATAGTTTGAACAACAAAACATTACTTATTAAACATTTGAAAAAATTCACCTCTAAAACCATCTGGGCCTTGGCAAGGTAGTCTTTGATAAAATTTCAGTTTATTCTATGATTATATAATTGTCAATGAATTCATTAACCCACTTTCTTTAATAAAGATATTAAACTGTTTATTAGTTGAACTTGTTTTCACGATGAATTTAAGATGGTTCATGGAATTTGATCTTAAATTGCATAGTATATGCTACAGTTCAATTTTATTCATGAAAAAGCTATTGTTTTATTATAGTCCATATTCCTGTTGAGTGGAACAAAACCTTGTGTTGATATAAAGTCAAAATAATTGGTTAGTTAGCATGTTGAGAATATGTTTCTGCCCAAAACTTCAGTCATGGGTTCTTTTGAAATAAGAGACTGTTTTACTCATATGTATCATATTATCTGTTCCCTTAGAGTGAGCTAGGGCTTCCCGGGTGGTGCTAGTGATCAAGAGTCCACGTGCCAATGCAGGAGATGCAAGAGACATGACATGGGCTTGATCCCTGGGTTGGGAAGATCTCCTGGAGTAGGAAATGGCAACCCATTCCAGTATCTTTGCCTGGAAAAAGTCCATGGACAGAAGAGCCTAGTGGGCTATATTCATATTATCTGTACCTATATTGTGTTCTGGCTTATAGTGAGTGTTCAATAATTATTTTCTCCTTTAAAAAAGAAAAACATTATGAATGAATCAGCCAACATAAACACAATTTATTTATTTATTTTTTCATGGTTGGTAGATCATGGACTTAGGACCATGACACATGGAATCCTACAGGCCCCATCTCAGCCCTGGGAGCTATAGCATGGTCAGAACAAGTGTTTCTGTTCATTTTTTCTCTTAGAACTGCAAAATACATTAGGCTGGCAGCTGGTGCTAAATTTTCCCTCATTTATCTTGTTGTAGGTTAATCATTAGGGAGAGGAAGGAAAACATTGTTTTGCTAGGATTATTAGAAACAAAAGAAAGGTTTAAAAAAACAGTTAAGTGTTAAGATTTGACCTTGGAAGGAAAATATGTTATATATTATACATTAGGTGCAGGCTTAATGAAAAATGCTAGCAAGGAAGTGAAGCACAATGTCCTGTTTAGACTTTATGCTTTCAATTATCATAGTAAGATTACCACTTATGTGTTTATGTAACAGTAAAACCTCTGTTTATTTAACAGCAATAATAAGTAGATGCTAGTTGCTTTTCATTTTTATTTCACTTATTACACATTTCAATTCTATGAACAAGACAATCTTTTAATCCCCAGCTCACAGAGAAGTAAACTGAGGCTCAGAGGGAACGTATTCATAAGTTGTGTGTAGGATAAGTGAGAAGCCAGGCAGTAAATTCACACTTGTCTGGCTTCAGCACCATGCTCTTATACACTATACAACATCATCTGATCACTTCTCTTTAAGTTATAGAAATGTTTTAAAATTGTCTCTCTGATGTCCTCTACAACATACCAGTTCCTCCACCATATTTTATCGCTTCCTCAAAAATCAAGTGGACATACACTGTTGCAGGAAATTGACTCAAATTTTTCCAGTCTCTTCAGTTTTTATCAAACTCTGTTTTAGCTTGCCTACTTTCATGGCCATCAGAACCAAAGTTTATTTTTATGATGTAAAGAGCTCTGCTTTTTTTTTTTTTTTTTTTTTTTTTTAGTAATCCATCATCAATAATATTCTGGATGCTTTTTACAACCAATTTTGGCTTATGGAAACATTTTAGTAACCTGATAGATAATATGGAGAAATTATATGAAAGAAAAGCAACATGTTTAAAATAAAGGTCACACACACAAGGCATTTCAGTTATTGGATGAACTATCCTAAATTTTATGCTGTCATCATTTCTTTTTGTAAATTTCTGGAGCAATAGATGATCTTCAACCTGTTAGTCCAGTTTCAGTTTTGGGAGGGCAACTATTTCTCTTATTCATAGACACTTGCCTGGCTTTCTACAGAATGTTCCTGGAAGCTCTAAGCTAGCAGTATTCCCAAGAATTGAATACATAAAAGGTCACATTGACCTTGACTTATCTGAGCATTTCCAAGTCCACACAGCACCAAAAAAGGTCACTGCCAAAAGCATGTCTTGCAACATTAGAATGGGGTTACATTTTTTGGAGTGAGTTTCTGTTTAGATGAGATGAAGGAACTTTCGTTTCTTCCAGATTAAAATCTCATTTTCAATAGAACCTACCTTATTTAGATGCATGTATACTCAGTCGTGTCCGACTCTTTGTGACCCCATGGGCTGTAGCCCGCCAGGCTCCTCTGTCCGTGGAATTTTCCAGGCAAGAATACTGGGGTGGGTTGCCATTTCCTATTCCAGGGGATCTTCCCGACCAAGGGACCAAACCTGAGACTCCTGAGTTTACTGCATTGGCAGGTGGATTCTTTATTGTTGAGCCATCTGGAAAGCCCAACTCACCCCAAATGCATGTATTTTGGGATGGAAGATATTGAAACCTATGAGGACTATTAGAGAACAAGTAAAGGATGAGTAGGGTGCAATAATAAAATAGAATAATAAACAATAATTTATACTCCAATACTTTGGCCACATGATGCAAAGAGCCAACTCATTGGAAAAGACCCTGATGCTGGGAAAGATTGAGGGCAAGAAGAGAAGGGTATGTCAGAGGATGAGACAGTTGGATGGTATTACCGACTCAATGGACATGAGTTTGAGCAAGCTCCGTGGGAGACAGTGAAGGACAGGGAAGCCTGGCGTGCTGTAGTTCATGGGGTTGCTGAGAGTTGGATATGACTTAGTGACTGAGAAACAATATAAAATGGAATAGTTTATATAATTATTATATACAATAATTATAAAATATTACATGTACACATAAAATATATAATTGCAATATATATGATATATCATATATGTTATAAAGTATCTGTGGGTTAGGTTGGAGCTCCAGCATTAACCTGCAGGAAGGCCCTCCAATGTGGCCAGTTGCTCTATTTTGTCTCAATTGTTGGTTTTATCACTGACAGTCTTTGGGTCATAGTGCTTAATAATGTAAATACTAGTAAATATAATAATAAAAATAGAAAGAAAGCAAGCAAGATGAGACGATTTGACGGCCCAAATAGCAATTGAGCTCAGCCATACTTTGCATGGTAGAATGGCTGCAAGGTGGAAGTGACATGCTCATATGACCTTTCTCACGTAATATTTGCTGATCTGATGATACTAATTCAATGACCTAATTCTAAACATACATTGTAAATCAGCTATACTTCTATTAAAATTTTTTAAAAAATAAATTAAAAGTAATATAAAAGTAAAAATATGGAAACACACAAGAATAAAAACCATTTAAATTAACATCTTTAGCCCCATGAATTTATAAAAAAGATGGGAAAATGTATCTTTTCTCGCTCCAGTTCTGCCTACTGAAACAGCCACAGATTCTCATTTGTTCTTAGTATTTTCTAACACTGTATGTTGAAGTGGCTGTAGCCTCATCTCCAGGAGATTTGCCTTTCCCATGACCCACTAGTCTATCAAGAATTACCCATGCTCTGTTGCTTCTTAGCGACCCCGTGGACTGTAGCATGCCTGGCTTCTTTGTCCATGGGATTCTCTAGACAAGAATACTGCAGTGGGTAGCCATTTCCTTCTCCAGGGGGTCTTTTCTACTCAGGGATCGAAACTGCGTCTCTTACATCTCCTGCATTGGCAAGTGGGTTCTTTACCACTAGTGCCACCTGGGAAGCCCAAGCTGTAAAATTAGGGTTGCAGGTTTTTAATTTCTGATTTCTGAAATTGTAACCAAGTATGCTGATGGAATCCTGACCTCTTCAGTCTACATGTGTTTTATTCCTGAATTAATATTCCTCTACTTTGACATCATGGATATTCTGAATATCAATAATATTCCTTAGGTTTTTTTATATATCCAACCATATAGTCTCTGGATACGTTTTTATTTCCTTCTTTCCAGCCTTTATGACCTTACTGAATTTTTATTCCATTGGGTAGGACTTCCAGGACAACACTAAGTACAAGTGGTGAAAGTTGACATCCTTGATCTTGAAAAAATGTCCACTATTTCACCATTAAGAACTATGTTAGCTGTAGGTTTTTGATAGGAATCTATTATAAAATTGAGTTAGTTCTCCTGTATTTTTAGTTTACTGAGTTTTTTTCATCAATTCAAGATGAATTTTTTCAAGAACTTTTTTTTTGCATGTATTGATACATTCACATGATTTTTCTTTTCTATCCTGTTAATCAATTATACTGACAGATTTACAATTGTAAAGTCAATCTTGAATATGTGGTCATGATGTATTTCCCTTTATATATTGCTGGATTTGATTTACTACTATCTACTAATATCTTGCTAAGAATATTTACATCTAAGTTCATGACAGATTTTGTTCTATAATTTTTTTTCCCTGTAATGTCCTCATTTAGGTCTTAGAATTAGGGTTATGTTGACTTTATCACATCGATTGAAACCTATTCCCTTATCCTTTATGTTCTAAAAGGGTTTAGGCAAGAATGGTAATAAATGTTTGATAGAATTCACCATTGAAGCCATCTTGCTTTGAAGCTTTGTTTGTAGCTTTGTGGGAAGGTTTTAAATTATGGTGTCAATTTCTTCAGTGCTATTCATTGCACTTTTCTCTTTCTTTTGTATCAGTTTTGGAGAGTTATGTTTTTTCAAGGGATTTATCTGTTTTATCTCAGTTGTGAAATTTATGGAATTATTTTGAACATAAATGTCATAAAAATATTTCCTTAACAACCTCTTGATTTGTGTATGGTCTGTAGCTATGTCCCCACATTCATTTCTAATATTGGTAATTGGTTACTGATGTTTCTTTCTGACCTTCCTCCTTCCCTTCTTCATGTCTTTCTACCTTCTTTCCTTTTAAAAAATAGTCTTTTTAGGGGTTTATATGCTTTGTTAACCATTTAAAACCCAACATTTGGGTTTTGTTTGTCTCTATTTTTTCTGTTTTAATAATATTAATTTTTTTCTTGCATGTCCACCATGTATTCATGCATTTTGGAACATTTATCTCTACTTTTCAAAATGATATTGCAGGGAAAATATTACTGCTCTTAATTTACATGTATGTAAAATAAAATGCAAAATGTTTATTTTTTTGTATCTTATAAATTTCAGAGACCACATTTGAATTTAGAACATATGAATATATGATCTCAATGATGATTCTTTTACCCTATTACAGTGCCTCCCAGTAAAGTTGTAGAATATCTGATTAAACAAATTATGATTCGAAGTCCAGTTCTTGCTACAAGACTAATCAATATCATGTAACTTATCAGCATCAATATGTTAGGAATGCCTAGTTTGCATAGCTGTAAAACTTGTAGTCGGTTTTGATGAGGTAGTCAAATCAGCATGTGTACTAATCACATCTAGAAACAACATATTGGTGTTTTATAATTTGCATAAATACAATCTTATCAAGGATATCAACAGCAAAGTTCTTCAAGGAACTGATCATAGGAGTATTAGAAAATTTATCTTTTATTTCTCCACCCAATTACTCTCACTGAAGCACAGTATTCTCTCCCTCCACTTTCCTCCCTCTGGAAGATCAAGTAGTTTTCAGAGTTTGCTATAACTGGAGATTTCCCACTGGACACAGTCCACAGTGATGGTCTAGGAAGATATTGGGAAGAAAGCATCAACCTCTTTTGATGGATTGCAAAAATGACTCAAAGTCTTTATCCCTTGGAGACTAGTAGACCATGTTTGGCTCCCCAGATGTCTTAATGTCTACCCTCAAGGAATATGTGTGTTGGAGGAAATGTATATCAGTAGGAATATTTGGTCTACAATATTGGACATCATGATTTTATTTTGGAGACTCCTTTGATATGTTGGAGTACTCCTATAGTTTTGGAAAGTTACCTCAGATAAGTTTTTTGTTTATTACAACAAAGTGAGAGGAGTAAGTTAAAAAATGGCTTACTTCAGGTCTTAAACCTCTGCAGCACTGAGTAAGTGAAAGTGTCAGTTACTCAGTCCTGTCTGACTCTTTGTGATCCCATGGACTGTATAGCCTACCAGGTACGTCTGTCCATGGAATTCTCCAGGCAAGAATACTGGAATGGGTAGCTATTCCTTCCTCCAGGGTGTCTTCCTGATCCAGGGATCAAACCTGGGTCTCCCACATTGCAGGCAGATTCTTTACCATCTGAGCCGCCAGGAAGCATACTGGTAAAAGAAAATAAATGACTACCAGGATGGTCTCATTATTATTATTATTTTTTTGAATGTTTCATCTGCTCACAAAGTTGTATGTGTTCATGTAATGCTCCAACTGTCTGGATTCCTTCCCTTTAGTCCTTGTAGTTAGAAGCATTCATGCCTGAACTTTTAGTGACTTTTTTTTCTATGCTTTCAATTTTTAAATAAGATGTACTTATCTGTTTTCCCATTCATGTGAGTTCTAAGATGAGAGAAGGTAATCAGATAGGCAAATGATGACCACTCAAGTCTTAACATATGTTATTGATATGCTTACTGAAATACTAGAAAAGGTAATAATAAAATATCATAAAGCCTAGGTGGTGGTTGATTCCACCAATATGAGTCCATATATAAATTGTATGGAATGTTCAAATTAGGCTGATAAAATTTGAATTAGTTTTATGTTAAAAAACCCAGCTGACAATGCAGGGGACATAAAAGAAGCGGGTTCAATCCCTGGGTCGGGAAGATGCCCTGGAAGAGGGCACAGCAACCCACTCCAGTATTCTTACCTGGAGAATCCCATGGACTGAGGAGCCTGGTGGGCTACAGTCCATAGGGTTGCATAGAGCTGGACACGACTGATGAAACTTAGCACACACACATGTTAATTGGACTTCCTCATCTGTGAATATTTGTGAAACAACAGCCTTAGTGATTCCAAAGAGAAGATAAATTTTTATCTCAACATGTGAGGTCATCCTTGTTGAGTCCTGTCCCTAAGATCACAAGTGCAAGGCCTTGCACCAAGACCATGGAAGTGGAGCCCAGAACCAAGGTCACCTCTGAAGCTGACTGAGCCCCTTTGTAACCATTGCCCAAAGCCTCCTGATCATCACGAACAAACTTCCTGACTCTTGGTTAAGCAAAGATGCCCACTCCGGTAAACACCCTACAGTGCCCCAACCAATCACCTAACGTCAGTCTTCCAGCGGGAATTTTCTTTGTTTCAAGGATATAAACATTGGCTATTCACAAAAACTGTTGGCTTTCCCTGGTCCATCAGGAGGTTGTCCCACTGTGCTCTCAGTGTCTCCATTATCTCTGCTCTTTGTTCTTAATAAACTCATTCCTTTCTGAAGTGCCCTGTGTCCGGAAATTCTTTTCCAACCCACACTTGGATTGCCTCAACAATCCTTGAGTGTGTATGTCCCTGCTCAGTTGAGTCTGACTCTTTGTGACCCCTTGGACTGTAGCCCACCGGTCTCCTCTGTCCAGGGGATTCTCCAACGAGAATACTGGAGTGGGTTGCCACGCTTTCCTCCAGGAGTCTTCCCAACCCAGGGATTGAACCCACTTCTTTCATGTCTCCTGCACTGGGTTGCCACGCTTTCCTCCAGGAGTCTTCCCAACCCAGGGATTGAACCCACTTCTTTCATGTCTCCTGCACTGGCAGGCAGGTTTTTTTTTTACCACTAGTGATACCTGGGAAGCCCCGTCTTTGCTATGGAATAGCTCAAGACTCCTTCCAGTCTGGTTCTCTTCTGGAATTGCTTTCCAATGAACGGCTGTTGGCCGCTTGGGGCTTCTGTTCTGAGTGCTACTGGGCAGATTCATTACTCCTCTCTTCCTTGAATGCCTCTACTATGAAGGGCTGGTGGCTGTTTGTGGTTTGTCTCCATTCATATTCTGGATTTATTGTAAATATTTCCCTTATGTTTATGATTTTGCTACCAAGCTTCTCTGTATTTTCTAGAGATTTGGAGAGTTTGAAAAGCCATGCTGCCACAGACACTGCCATTTTCCCAGAATCTGACATTATTTTAAATCCCTGACTTAGTGTTTAGACATGGACTTAAATTTCCACGTGATTAAATTGGAGGAAGTGGAGGTTGTTTTTTTTAAATTAATTTTTAGTTTTCTTTGTGTTCAGATAATGGGATCTATTTTATCTGTCATGTTCTGAAAGGCAGGTTAAAATCCACCTCCCCTTCAAAGAATTTAATACAATTTTGCTTAGTATAGCTCTATCAAATGTGGCTTCAATGCATAGATGTTTAGAGCTATCATCTCTTCTTGGTTAATTATACCTTTTCATCACTATAAAATGGCTTTCTCACTTTTGTTAGAAGCATTTTTCCATGTTCTCTTTTTCTAATATTAATGTGTCTGTCTCTGCTTTCTTTGCCTTTTTTTCTTCTTATTTGGTTATATTTCTATGTCCCTTTCTGTTTTCCTTCCAGCTTTCTGTATCATTTGATTTAGATGAACCCTTTGTGTAGAACATGTGGTTACATTTTGCTTTAATGTTTATTGAGTGTCTATCTTTTAAAAAAGGAGTTTAACCATTCTCATTTATTATGCTCACTGCTGTGTTCAGCCTTAATAATGTTCTTTTTAAAATCAAAAGTAGAACTATGTTATAATATTGCATTATTTCTAATGAGTTACAAAGGACATTTAATAACAAGGGCTTCCCTGGTGGTAAAGAATTCACCTGCCAATGCAGGAGATGCCTGTTCAATCACTGGGTTGGGGAGATCCCTGGAGAAGGAAATGGCTACCCACTCCAGTATTCTTGCCTGCGAAATCCCATGGATAGAGGAGCCTGGCAGGTGGGGTTGCAAAAGAATTAGGCACAACTTAAGGACTAAACAATAACAACAACATCTGTGAAATAGACACAGTGATATGTCTCCCTTAAGTTTCCAATAGTGACAAAAATGAGAGATGACATGTAAAAAGTTTTAGTTTTGTGCTTGTGCCATATTAAATATCCAATAGGACATTAGCTACATAATAATTATTATTTTTGGAAATGTAGCAGCTTAAAAATGTGTATATTGAGTAAAGAGATCAGAGTTTAATCTTATTGTGAGCATAACCTTACTTGGGAGAAAAATATATTTCTAAAATTAAGCTTGTGCAGCAGTGGTTTTTCCATCCATTCCATTTGCACTTAGTACTGCCCCTTTGGGCAATGTGCAATATTTACACATTTCAAGAGTACTTTATAGCATTGATCGGTCATATGTCATTAGCAAGGGTATAGGTTTACCAAAAAAAAAAAAAAAAGAAAAAAACCCTCTGACTTGGGAAAACACGAAGGCAAAGTCATAAAGATGAGCAGGGACCAGCTATAAATCATCTAATGGTGACAGTTGGGCAAGAGGAGCCCGATGGGGGAAGCAATGACCTCTGTAAAGCAGGCTGACACACTTCCAAATATTGAGTAATCCACCCTTCAATTCTTTCAAATGGCACATAGTGATTTTAATAAGTGACATGTTTATAAATGCTTTAATTACAAAATAAAAATTTCTAGATTATCCTAATGGGGGGACAAAGAACATAAGGAATTAATAAATCTACATGAGACAGCCTGATACGCAATCATATTAAGACATTGCCATGTGGCCAAAATGCTATTACAGCCTGGAGAAACAAATGAAACTTTGCTTGGGGACCTTGGCAAAGACTGTACAGAGGCAGGGACACTGCATCAGGACTGCAAAGCATAAGTGGAGCCACTGAGTAGGAAACAAAGGTTCTGGGGAAAGTATCCTTTACTGAACTTGCACCACATGTTACCCTTTGATGCTGTGAATATTGTCTTACTTGAACTGTATAACCACCATCTGGAAGGATGTTCTCTATTTTCCAGGTCTTGAAATTGATGGTCATAAATAACAAAGGCTCAAGTTTACACAGTTAGGTAGAGGCAGCTGTGACCTCTATATCCAGGACTGCATGACTTGATCTTTTTCCTTTTTTAAAAATAATTTCAAAACACTGCCCTGAGGACATTCCAGGAAAGGATCCTAGAGTGGCAGTTCAGTTCAGTCGCTCAGTCGTGTCCGACTCTTTGTGAACCCATGAAGCACAGCATGCCAAGCCTGCCTGTCCATCATCAACTCCCAGAGTTCACCCAAACTCATGTCCATTGAGAAGGTGATAACATCCAACCATCTTATCCTTTGTTGTCCCCTTCTCCCCTGCCCTCAATCTTTCCCAACATCAGGGTCTTTTCAAATGAGTCAGCTCTTTGTATCAGGTGGCCAAAGTATTGGAGTTTCAGCTTCAACATCAGTCCTTCCAAAGAACACCCAGGACTGATCTCCTTTCGGATGGACTGATTGGATCTCCTTGCAGTCCAAGGGACTCTCAAGAGTCTTCTCCAACACCACAGTTCAAAAACATCAGTTCTTCGGTGCTCAGCTTTCTTTATAGTCCAACTGTCACATTCATACATAACTACTGGAAAAACCATAGCCTTGACTAGATGGACCTTTGTTGGCAAAGCAATGTCTCTGCTTTTTAATATGCTATCTAGGTTGGTCATAATTTTCCTCCCAAGGAGTAAGTGTCTTTTAATTTCATGGCTGAAGTCACCATCTGTAGTGGTTCTGCAGGCCCCCTCAAAATAAAGTCTGACACTGTTTCCACTGTTTCCCCATCTATTGGCCATGAAGTGATGGGACCAGATGCCATTTCTGAATGTTGAGCTTTAAGCCAACTTTTTCACTCTCCACTTTCACTTTTCATCAAGAGGCTCTTTAGTACTTCACTTTCTTCCATAAGGGTGGTGTCATCAGCACATCTGAGGTTATTGATATTTCTCCCAGCAATCTTGATTCCAGCTTGTGCTTCTTCCAGCCCAGCATTTCTCATGATGTACTCTGCATTTAAGTTAAATAAGCAGGGTGACAATATACAGCCTTGACGTACTCCTTTTCCTATTTGGAACCAGTGTGTTTTTCCATGTCCGGTTCTAACTGTTGCTTCCTGACCTGCATACAGATTTCTCAAGAAGCAGGTCAGGTGGTCTGGTATTCCCATCCCTTTCAGAATTTTCCACAGTTTGCTGTGATCCACACAGTCAAAGTCTTTGGCATAGTCAATAAGGCAAAAATAGATGTTTTTCTGGAACTGTCTTGCTTTTTTGATGATGCAGCGAGTGTGGCAATTTGATCTTTAGTTCCTCTGCCTTTTCTAAAACCAGCTTGAACATCTGGAAGTTCATGGTTCATGTATTGCTGAAGCCTGGCTTGGAGAATTTTGAGCATTACTTTGCTAGCGTGTGAGATGAGTGCAATTGTGTGGTAGTTTGAGCATTCTTTGGCATTGCCTTTCTTTGGGATTGGAATGAAAACTGACCTTTTCCAGTCCTGTGGCCACTGTTGAGTTTTCCAAATTTGCTGACATATAGCAATCGGGGACAAAATGGTAAATTGGAGAAAAAGTATATTAGTATCCCCAGTGCATAGTTGTGAGAGAAGGAAAAGGTGCTATAAGGAAATAAAATTAAAGGATTTTCTTGTATTCCATTCTCTTTAGAGCTTACCCTGTAATTTCAATGTTCATATTCACTCACATCTACTCACTTATGCAACTATCACTCTAATTTCTCAGATCTGCACACACATGTCATCACATTAAACTACAAACCCATGTTTCTAGGTTTATACTCTCTTTTTTCATTCACTTTGAGTATCATCTACATCCTGGTGAAAAATTGTTACAAATGTAGATCCAATATTTAGATCAAAAGTGTAGACATTTTGTTCCCCCAAGCCTCAGACTCCATCTTATTATCTTGAACTTAAGAAAGAACATAAGTGAACAAAATGTAACTGACCTGTAGCTATTCATGTCTTTTAAGAGACTACTTTAAAAAAATATGATTTAGACTTTTGTTGAAAGCACTCTGGCCAAAAGAAATGAAAGGCCAAACTTTCTAGTTCAAAATTCACCAGCCTATTAGTTTTCAGTGGTGTTTCATTTCATATAAAGGAGTCTGGCCAGCTCTAGTCCTATTCTAAGCTGGTCATCAGAAATCCCATGATATTGTTTTTGAAAGAGTTAGATGTGTTAAGCCTAGAGTTTTTATCAAATTCCAGTGTAGGTAACTAGGTTTGGCCTCTTAAATCCTCTGTGGCTTTTGATAGGATGCTTTGATTTATTTGTCCTTTCTTTGGATTGTTGGGAAGCTACAAATGAAGTATCACGTCACTCTAGTAAAAATGGCCATCATCAAAAAGTCTACAAATAATAAATGCTGGAGAAAGTGCAAGAAAAAGGAACCCTCCTACACTGTTGGTGGGAATGCAAATAGGTGCAACCACTATGGAGAATGGTATGCAGGTTCTTTAAAAAGGCTGAAAATAGAGCTACCATATGATCCCACAATCTTGGGTACACATCCAAAATAAATTATATTTCAAAAAAGTGCGTGCACTCCAATATTCATTTACGATAGCCAAGACATGGAAGTAATCTAAATATCTATCTATAGACAGATGGATAAAGGAGATGTGATACATACACACACACACACACATATGAGTATTATTTAGCCATAAAAAGAATAAAACAATGTCATTTGCAGCAACATGGGTAGACATATAGATTATCATACTAAGTGAAGTAAGCCCGAGAAAGGCAAATATGTAGAATTTAAAAAGATATAGAAATGAATCTATTCACAAAACAGAAATAGAGTCACAGATATAGAAAGCAAAATTATGGTTATCAAAGGGGAGAGATGCCTTAGGAGATTGGTATTAATGTATGTGTGTGTGCATGATAAGTCACTTCAGTTGTGTCTGACTCTTTGTGACCCTATGGACTGTAGTCTGCTAGGCTCCTCTGTCCATGGGATTCTTCAGGCAAGAATACTAGAGTGGGTTGCCATGCCCTCCTGCAGGGGATCTTCCTGACCCAGGGATTGAACCCGTGTTTCTTATGATTCCTGCACTGGCAGCATGGTTCCTTACCCTTAGCCCCACATGGGAAGCCCCAACATATACATACTGTGCTGTGCTGTGCTTAGTTGTGACCCCATGGGTTAGCCCACTAGACTCCTCTGTTCATGAGGATTCTCCAGACAATAGTACTGAAGTGGGTTGCCATGCCTTCCTCCAGGAGAGCTTCCCAACCCATGGATCAGATAACCAGCAAGAACTTACTGTATAGCACAGGGAACTATACTTGATATTTTACAATAACCTATAAGGGAAAAGAATCTGAAAAAGAATATATATGTATATATAACTGAATCACTGTGCTGTACACCTGGGCTTCCCAGGTGTCTCAGTGGTAAAGAATCGGCTTGCCAATTCAGGAGGTGCAGGTTTGATCCCTGTGTCTGGAAGATCCCCTGGAGAAGGAAATAGCAATCCACTTCAGTATTCTTGCCTGGGAAATTCCATGGACAGAGAAACCTGGCGGGCTACAGTCCGTGGGGTTGTGAAAGAATCAGATACAACTTAGTGATCAAAGGCCACCACCACCCGAAACTAACATGACATTGTAAATCAACTATACTTCAATTAAAAAATAGTGAGTTGAACACATAGGCTTGCACATGGTGCTAAGATCCAAGTCAGTAGGTTAATGGGCCTGGGAGATTCCTACAAAATTCTTTTATGGTAATAATTGGAGAGTTGTTGGGCACCTTTATATTCTGGTCATCTATTGTTATGTTATTAACACCACGATACTTAGTAACTTAAAACAGTGACAACATTTATTTTACTTAAGTTTCCGCAATTTAGGTGGAAATGGTGGAGACAAATGTTTCTGTTCCATTTGTCATTAACTGGACCAGCCCAAAGGCTGGGAACGAGAATCATGGGACAGCTTGCTCATTTGCATGTCTGACAGATGATGCGGGCTGTCATCTGGGGCCTCTGCTGGGGTTATGGTCAGAACACCTATATATGATCTTTCCATTTGGCCACTTGGCTTCTTCCTAGCTCGGTGGTTTGGTCGGGAGAGTAAGTACCTCAAGAGAGAGTCAAGTTGAGGCTGAATCATCTTTGTCTAATTTATCCTTGGAAATTATGTAAATGCCACTTCAGCAATGTTCTGTTCATTTGCAATGAGTCACTGTGTCCAATCCGTATTCAAAGGGAGGGAAATAGATGCTATTTTTTGAAAGGAGACAAGTCAAAAAATGGGTGGACATATTGTACAACAGTGTACTTATCTTCTTGTCTCCATTAAAAATGAGGAAATGGAACATCAGAAAATGCCAGACTGAGATGACATCCTACCCTATCTGACCCTGACTTTAATGTTTTTCTCCATACTATACTACTAATGAATTTTTAAAGTGTACTTTTTATGATACAGAAATTGTACTATTTTGTCTAAATCAGATACAATGGTCCATGGGTCAAATGTAACATAACACATCATTTTTTTTTTAAGTTTGATTTTTAAAAAATTATTTTTAGTTGGAGGATAGCTGCTTTACAATGCTGTGTTGATTTCTGCTGTACAACAGTGTGAGTCAGCTCTAAGTATGCATATATCTCCTCCCTCTAGAGGCTCCCCTGCCCCATCCCAGCCCTCTAGGTCATCACAGAGCACCGAGCCGAGCGCCCTGTGCTGTGTGTCATCTATTTTTACAAGTAAAGATGTGTGTGCTGTCTATGGCTACTTTTGCTCAACAATGGGAATCAGATAGTTGTGGCAAAGACCTTATGGGCTACAAATACTACATTATTTACCATCTGACCCTCTATAGAAAGCATTTGCCCAACTCAGATTTCAGTCGCCCATATTTTGTACAAATGGTTTCTCAGCTTGAGGAGATAGGCCATTAGTTTAATGTTGCTGCTGCTGCTGCTAAGTCACTTCAGTTGTGTCTGACTCTGTGTGACCCCATAGATGGTAGCTCACCAGGCTCCCCCGTCCCTGGGATTCTCCAGGCAAGAACACTGGAGTGGGTTGCCATTTCCTTCTCCAATGCATGAAAGTGAAAAGTGAAAGTGAAGTCGCTCAGTCGTGTCCGACCCTCAGCGACCCCATGGACTGCAGCCTACCAGGCTCCTCCGTCCATGGGATTTTCCAGGCAGGAGCACTGGAGTGGGGTGCCATTGCCTTCTCCAGCTTAATGTTAAAACTGAGCAATTATGCCTTAGGCTGGTGGAACCCTAAAGCTTCTGACCTTTTGTCTCAGGGCCAAAATGTCTGGAGGGCTGGACTATGTGTTCAAAGCTGTACACAATGGCAAAGAGGTCTATGAAAACTATCCTTGTTTTGTCCATCAGGGTTTGACCATCAGGGATCTGCTAAAGAGATGTGACCTTAGGCAGTTTTGGGAGCTGGTTCACAGCACTTGAGAGATTCTTCCTTCTGTACTGGTGCTGCAGCCTGAACTCATTCAAAGCAGGCATTCAGGAAGGGAAGCATGGACAAGCTGGAACTTCTGAGGCTGAGATAGACCCTCTGAGGACAAGCTAGAGCCTAGGAGATGAGTGGACACACCAAGATGGACGGGAACCCTCATCTATCTCTTAATGCCTCGAAGTCTTTTACTTTGATAAGGTGGGGAGGGGTTGTCTTGTAGAAGAATCTGGTGATTAGTGATTCACCTGGACCAGGAGTCAAAGATACAATGCTGGAGAGGTGTCTACAGTAGGGACAGGAGATTATGTAGGCTCCAATGCCGAATGCTGCCACAGTGCTTAGACACTAGATTGAACGTGGGTATGTAGCTACAGCGTCTCGTGTCCAGTTCAACCGCAAGAAATCCTGGTTGCTGCTTCACTTCTGTCTCCTACATCTCATGCAAGATGTCTCTTGTCATCCACTCTCATAAGAATCAGGTGGGGAAGAAAATCTGGGATATGGCAACCCATTCCACTTGACATAATACACATCCACCACATCTGAAATATAATTTCAGAAAGTGTAGTCCAGGGTTCTTTGGCAGAATGTTTCATAGATATCTTAGAGTCTACACATCCTTACAAAACTGATCCTCACTTTCTGTGTTCCATGCTTAGTGATGACAC
The DNA here is from genome assembly GCF_029407905.1 of Bubalus kerabau. NCBI lineage: Eukaryota > Metazoa > Chordata > Mammalia > Artiodactyla > Bovidae > Bubalus > Bubalus kerabau. The sequence continues at coordinate 53,966,008 of NC_073625.1, forward strand.
CATAGCCACACAGTTGTCCAAGCCAGACACCTGGTAAGCTTTGTAGACTTCCCCTCGCTTCCAGTAAATTTAGCTCTAGTGCCCATTCTACCCTGGAAATGTGTATCTAAATCTTTCCCTTTTTTTGCACTGCCATTACTTTAATCTAACCATCAGCACTCACCATGAAATTATTGCAAAGACATGATGGGAGAAGGCCTCCCTGTTGCTAATCAAACTCTTTAAATTATTTTCCTTACTGCTATATGAATACTAAGACAATGACCTTTCACTAAGTTGAGAGTCATTTGATATCTCCTCCTATTACTAAGGATGAAGTCTCAACTCACCTTGGCATACAAGATCATTCATAATCTGAACAAACTCCTCTTTCACTGTTTTCTCACACTAAGATGATTTATGACACATTTATAAGGCAAACAGCATTCTGCATTATTTCACATCCCCATAACTTAGTTATGCCATTTCATCTGTCTTCTCCCCATTTCTTGCTCAGTGTCAGTTCTTCCTTCTCCAAGATATCTCATGTTCATTCTTAAAGAGTTTGCTCAAATTTTAATTTTCTATAGGCTCCTCTTCTAAATCTCCCCCTGCCAACTGCAATTTGAGCAGTGCTGTTCCCCCATACTCTTATCAACCACAACAGCCTAGTCTGTGCATAGCATAGATTTATCACATGTTGTAATTTACTGTGAGTTTATTAATGCTGCTGCTCCTGCTGCTGCTAAGTCGCTTCAGTCGTGTCCGACTCTGTGCAACCCCGTAGATGACAGCCCACCAGGCTCCCCCGTCCCTGGGATTCTCCAGGCAAGAACACTGGAGTGGGTCGCCATTTCCTTCTCCAATGCATGAAAGTGAAAAGTGAAAGTGAAGTCGCTCAGTCATGTCCGACTCCTAGCGACCCATAGACTGCAGCCTACCAGGCTCCTCTGTCCATGGGATTTTCCAGACAAGAGTACTGGAGTGGGGTGCCGTTGCCTTCTCTGTTTTTAATTCTAATAATGGTTATTAAGGTATTTGAAGGTTGTTGAATATAAACTACACCATATAGTGCTCAGAACTTTGCTGTGTCACTTAAGTCTTAGAGAAAACCCATGAAGTGGGCATTATTACTGTCTCTATTTTATTTTTTATAGCCTATCCACAAGGTTGTGATAGTTTCAGGTGAACAGCATGGCTGAGTCCTTTTGCTATTTCAACCTTGTTAATATATGTGTGTGTGTGTGTGCATCCATTCTCCCCCAAACTCCCTTCCCATCCAGATTGTCACATGCCATTGAGCAGAGTTCCTTGTGCTATACAATAGAACCTTATTGGTTATCCATTTAAAATATAGCAGTGCGTACATACCATCCTTTTTTTAAATGTGGAAATTCCCTCAGAAGTTATTTTACTCACAATTATACACCTAAGAATAGAGGTTCAAACTTAACTGCATTCATCTCTATGCCATTGGTGCCTTGGACAGAATGTGGTTCACAGGAGATACTCATCAAGTGCTTTATGAATGAACAAGTCAATGAACACTAATTTCAGTCTTTTAACATAGCCTTTCTTAGGTTTTAATATCCTAAATCAGAAAATGGCCTTCAAGCTGCTAATATTAGTCTTTAAGAAAACCTGGTGGGAGATAGAGTTTTCAGCAGGCAGGACGTTCAATCCATCTTGGATGTAAACCGAAGCCACATGCGCTCTATGACCACACGAAGAGCCGCGCTTTCAGGAACCAGGGATTTTGTTTTTATAACATCCTAAACACTAATGTTTACTGTCAGTACTAGGTGAATTACAATGTCCTTACTTACCCAAAGATCCAAATCATAGCCACACTTGCAGGTGAATGGATAATAAAATAACTCCCATTTTGGATATTTCAAAAATGTAGACTGCTTAAAAAATCTTAAGAGCCCAAAATAAAAACTAAAAAAAAAAAGAAAATAAATATTATTTATTTTATTATTAGGAAATATTATTATTAGAATATTTATTATTAGAAATATTTATTATTAGAAAATATTATTAGGACAATGTAATGAAAGAAAGAATAGAAAATCTGTTTTCATATGTTAGAAAGGCTGCATTCAAAAAGAATCTGTGCTGTGGACCTTGATTATTCTTTCCTGCTTCCTAACACTGAAATTATCTTTCTATGGTTTGAAAAATTCCCTTCTCAGGAACTCATGAGTTTTTTTTGGGAGGCAGATGCTAATTCCAACTAGAAAAGTTGAACTTCAGATACTAAATTTCCTAGCCTCCCATGCACTACGACCTAGACTCCTTGATATGTGGCAAGAAGCAGAGATGGTAAGGCATTCTTAGAAGGGAATTGGCAGTTGCTGCAAGTTCAAGTGTCTTGCTGCAGAATTAGCAGTATTGTCAACTGTTTTGTTTTACAGTCTTTGAAACGATCTAAAATTTCTTTTCAAATCAATTTGATGTCATGATTAGACTGCTGTTCAGGCTGCTTATGCCTTAACCTGGTTCTCTAACCTCTCCAATCATCTTGTGAGCTATCTATTATCTTTAAATAAGAGACTATCTTTCTTTTTTCATGCTTAAGTCACTCAGAGTGACTCCGTTGTTTATATCTCCACAAAAAGACCACTTTAGATACATAGCAGCTACCTTATTTATACATATGAGAGGATAGCCAAAGGAATTTAACCCTTAGATTAAATATCTCTGAGTTTAGTATCAGTCAACTCAGAATTAAAATTATGGAGGTGCTCAATTAACCAGCTTTGGCATTGCCCATGTCTGAGAACCCTGACATATTTGATAAAATTCTGAACTGGCAAGGATGTGAGCGAATTGCCATTTTCAGCAACACTGATGTGAGTGTGAGTTGGTACAACAGTTTGGAAAGCAATTTGACACTTGCTATAAAACACTTGCTATAAAAATTTAAAAAATACATATATTCTTTGACCTAGCATTGTCAGTTTTTAAAATCTGCTCTGCAGATAATCACTGGCATATATGAATATACAGAAGAATACTGTAGCATTTGTAGTGATAAAATCTTGGAAGCAGCCTAAATGTCCAGCTGCTGCTGCTGCTGCTAAGTCGCTTCAGTCGTGTCCGACTCTGTGCGACCCCATAGACGGCAGCCCACCAGGCTCCCCCGTCCCTGGGATTCTCCAGGCAAGAACACTGGAGTGGGTTGCCATTTCCTTCTCCAATGCATGAAAGTGAAAGTGAAAGTGAAGTCGCTCAGTCGTGTCCGACTCTTAGCGACCCCATGGACTGCAGCCTACCAGGCTCCTCCGTCCATGGGATTTTCCAGGCAAGAGTACTGGAGTGGGGTGCCATTGCCTTTTCCGAAATGTCCAGCCATAGGATATCATTGTATATTCTATCTATATCCATATATATCTATATATCTGCATGTCTATCTGTGTATCATTATATTGCTATAAAAATACCCGAAATAATGGGCAATCTAAATACTAGCATCTTAGTTTTTAAAATAAAATATAGGAATAGCAACTCCTCTGTGCTTTTGTGGGGATATATTTGCATGAATGTAAATAAACATGTGGAACTCTACACTGTTGATATGGGTTACTTCAATGGAGTGAGTTGTAATCAGGAAGATGGAATAGATAACATTAAGTTTTTTCTTTATATGACTCTGTATTATTTGGCTTATTTATGCATTATTTTTTAAGTTAAAAAAATCCAGAGTGGAAAAACTTTCTGCAAACACTGTCATCATCTGATGCTGATGAGTAAGTTTTGGGAGACAGTATACTGCAGTGGTTATGAACACAGAACTGGAGTCATTTCTGGGCTTAAATCCTGACCTTTTGTTTACTAGCTGTAACAGTGGGAGCAGAATACTTTCTCATTAAGTGTTGGTTTCCTCATTTATAAAATGGGAATAGCGATATGTGTTAGTCCCTTGCTTTCCACTGCATGTTGTGGGTCAGCTTCTCATTCCTTTCAACAATTTTTCAGTGGTGAGATGGACCACAGAGGTCAAGAATTTTAGCTAATTGGTTACTATAGCAACCTTTTTAATGGGAGGCTCAGTATCTGATTCTACGGACTTTGTTGGCCAGACTACAGACTCCTCTAAGAAGGTCAGCATTCTCTTCTCTTGGTTGGTCTTGGAATAAATGCAGGGTAGTAAACAAATGAAGATACTTGAAATCTGAGCTGAGAAGAAGCATCAAAGATTGTCATATCTTGACCTAGCAATTTTTTTTATTTGCTACATATATTTGAAGAACAGAGAAATATTCTTCCTGCCTCTGTCTGTATCTTATTTCAAAGATTTGACTTAATTTATAGATACTAACTTCATGAACAAATTTTTAACCCGCCCTGCCCAGGTCTGAACTATTTACCCAATAATGTGTGTATTAGTTTGCTAAGGCTGCCATAACATATTATACCAAGTACTAGGTAGCTTAAAGAACAGAGATTCATTGCTTCACAGTACTGGAGGCTAGAAGTACAAGATCAAGGTGCCAGCAGGGTTTCTTCTCTCTGAGGGCTCTGAGGAAGAATACATTCTGTGCCTTGCTCCTAGCTTCCCAGTCTTCTTTGGCAGTCTTTGCTGTTTCTTGGCTTATAGACACATCACCCCATCTCTGCATTCATGTTCCTCATCATGTTCACATGGAGTTCTCTCTGTATGCATGTTTATATTCCCCTTCTCGTAAGGATATCACTTGTATTGTATTAGAAGGCCACCTTACTCCAGGATGACCTTAGCTTAACCAATTACACCTCCAAAGAGGTTACATTCTGAGGCACTGGAGGCCTCAGTGATCACGATGGTGTGATCACACACCTAGAGCCAGACATCCTGGAATGTGAAGTCAAGTGGGCCTTAGAAAGCATCACTACGAACAAAGCTAGTGGAGGTGATGGAATTCAGTTGAATTATTTCAAATCCTGAAAGATAATGCTTTGGAAGTGCTGCACTCAATACGCCAGCAAATTTGGAAAGCTCAGCAGTTGCCACAGGACTGGAAAAGGTCAGTTTTCATTCCAATCCAAAAGAAAGGCAATGCCAAAGAATACTCAAACTACTGCACAATTGCACTCATCTCACATGCTAGTAAAGTAATGCCCAAAATTCTCCAAGCCAGGCTTCAGCAATGCATGAACCATGAATTTCCAGATGTTCAAGCGGGTTTTAGAGAAGGCAGATTAACCAGAGACCAAATTGATAACATCTGCTGGATCATGGAAAAAGCAAGAAAGTTCCAGAAAAACATCTGTTTCTACTTTATTGACTATGCCAAAGCCTTTGACTGTGTGGATCACAATAAACTGTGGAAAATTCTGAAAGAGATGGGAATACTAGAACACCTGACCTGCCTCTTGAGAAACCTATATGCAGGTCAGGAAGCAACAGTTAGAACTGGATATGGAACAACAGACTGGTTCCAAATAGGAAAAGGAGTACATCAAGGTTGTATATTGTCACCCTGCTTATTTAACTTCTATGCAGAGTACATCATGAGAAACGCTGGGCTAGAAGAATCACAAGCTGGAATCAAGACTGGCAGGAGAAATATCAATAGCCTCAGATATGCAGATGACACCACCCTTATGGCAGAAAGTGAAGAGGAACTCAAAAGCCTCTTGATGAAAGTGAAAGTGGACAGTGAAAAAGTTGGCTTAAAGCTCAACATTCAGAAAACGAAGATCATGGCATCTGGTCCCATCACTTCATGGCAAATAGATGGGGAAACAGTGGAAACAGTGTCAGACTTTATTTTTCTGGGCTCCAAAATGACTGTAGATGGTGACTTCAGCCATGAAATTAAAAGACGCTTACTCCTTGGAAGGAAAGTTATGACCAACCTAGATAGCATATTCAAAAGCCGAGACATTACTTTGCCAACAAAGGTCTGTCTAGTCAAGGCTATGGTTTTTCCTGTGGTCATGTATGGATGTGAGAGTTGGACTGTGAAGAAGGCTGAGCACCGAAGAATTGATGCTTTTGAACTGTGGTGTTGGAGAAGACTCTTGAGAGTCCCTTGGACTGCAAGGAGATCCAACCAGTCCATTGTGAAGGAGATCAGCCCTGGGATTTCTTTGGAAGGAATGATGCTAAAGCTGAAACTCCAGTACTTTGGCCACCTCATGCGAAGAGTTGACTCATTGGAAAAGACTCTGATGCTGGGAGGGATTGGGGGCAGGAGGAGAAGGGGACGACAGAGGATGAGATGGCTGGATGGCATCACTGACTCGATGGATGTGAGTCTGAGTGAACTCCGGGAGTTGGTGATGGACAGGGAGGCCTGGTGTGCTGCGATTCATGGGGTCGCAAAGAATCAGACACAACTGAGCGACTGAACTGAACTGGAGGCCAGGATTCCAACATGTGGATTCTTAGGGGACAGAATTCAACCTAAAATAGTGTTTTATTTTTCCATTGACATTTTTGTATACAATACTGGAAAGGAACATACAAGGCACTTAGATGCATTAGTAACCACAACAGAAAGATTAAAAATTATCATCTTGAAAATGATGATTGTAACCAAAATCTTCACTTAGAAGATGAACAATCAAAAATGATATTTCTGTTGGAAGTAAATTTCTGTGAAATTTTAACCACTCTCTCCACCACTGGTCTTTTCCATTTACTATCACCATGTCAGTGTTATTTCAAAACTAGTCAACTGGACCACAAGATAAATCCAAGTTCTCATTTTCCTTCACTTAACTTTTATTTCCCTTTTTAATCATTAGTCATCATTGTTGATGACAAAAGTTGCTAGCATGCAGAGTACAATTAGTCTAACAAAATGGATGGTTATGAACCGATTTGTCCTTAATTTTCTAGCTGCTGTTTTCCATGCACTCAGTTCAATCAAGGACCTTACATAAATAATAGGAAATAACAATTAGTTAATCATTGAAATTCAGCTTATAGTTCTGTTGAGAAGTGAACATATGTTGACCTAATGGACATTAAGTCTGGCAACTCGAGGCTTATGATTCCTAATCTTTTCTACTCTAAAAAGTCGCCTTCATTTCACATCAGTAGTTTATGTTACCACACCCTGGAAATTCTGATTAAGTGGAACTGGGTCTTTTATGAGATTAAAGCTGGAATTTCCCTGTTTTAACACATAGGTCCTTTATCTTTCCAGTTTTCTCACTCCCTTCTTGCTTGTCTTTCAACCCTTACCATGATTGTCAATTTCTTGGACCTACCATGTTTTCTGAATCTAACTTTTTTTTTTTTCAGTTTCATTTTTCTTTCCTACCATTCATGGAATTTATGATAAATCTGTCACCACGTCTTGACAATACTCAATCCTGGCTTCTTAGTAGAACTGGAGAAAAATCACTATAAAAGGTCAGTAGAAGGCAAACATAACTTAAATTCTAGATTTAATAGTCATTGTTCAACGAATGCTTTACTGACATTATAAATAGGTGCTGTGGTGATTTGTAACACCTGTTCACAACATTTTTCATGTCAAACTACTTGTAGCCATGGTCTATAATGGATACCTTTGGGACCTTAATTGCAGCTGGGAATGAAGTAAAATGTTCAGTCTGCCCAGAGTCACTACCTTGGATCCAATTCATGCAGTAGTTGGATGAGAGTCTATTCAAGCCTGAGCCTTGGTTGGGTTTCTTATTTCAATAAAGGGGTGTCAGTCTCCCGATGGGCCCATTAATGTATAACAATTTGCTAGCTATTGCAATACATGCTTTCATACCATATGACCTTCAGGTTCTAGCCAGAGAAAATAATTTGAAATTCCCTGCCATGCAATTTTTATGGAAAAAGGGTTTGGGGTAATAATATTCATGAAGAATTGACTAAAGAATTGGTAATCCACATACTTCCATAAATATTTTAAATTCCATCCCAAGATGATACTGAATTAAGCCACATTAGTCTTTGGACTCATATAATTATTTTTATGGAAAGCAGGTATTGGAAATATGCCATTAGTGCTGTTTAGGGAAGTGAACTGGGAGACTGCTCACTGAACCACAAAGTGCTGTTTTCATGATGACCCATAGGAGAAATTTCTCTTCAGTTTCTCTATTAGAAAAAAATTTTTTTTTCTCTAAGGGAATGTCTATTTCATTCCCTGCTTGCTAGATAGAAAATTTAGAACTTAATTGTAGACCAGTTATATAAATAAGATTTCCCAGTATTCAGTTTGGGGTATCTTTAGCCTTGACCATTTATGACGGTTAATTGTATGGATCAACTTTCCAGGACCACAGAGTCCAGACCCACAGTCAAACATTATTCTGGGTGGTTCTGTGAGGGTGTGTTTTTGGACAAGATTAATATATAAATTGGTGAACTTTGAATACAGCAGATTGCTCTCCATGATGTGGGTGGGCCTCGTTCCATCAGTTGAAGGCCTGATTAGAATGACAGAATCAACCAGCGGATGGCTTTTGGGCTTGAACCGCAGCACTGGTTCTTCTTAGCTCTCCAGTCTGCTGGCTCACCATGAAGAATTTGGACTTGCCAGTTTCTATAATCTTGTGAACTAATTCCTTAAAATAAATCTCTTTATATTTATACACACATCCTATTAGGGCTTCCCATTTGGCGCTAGTGATAAAGAATCTGCCTGCCAATACAGGAGACACAAGAGATGCAAGTTTGATCCCTGGGTTGGAAGATCCCCTGGCGAAGGGCATGGCAACCCACTCCAGTATTCTTGCCTGGGACATCCCATGGACAGAGGAGCCTGGCAGGCTATAGTCCATGGGGTCATAAAGAGTCAGACACAACTGAGTGCACACACACATCCTGTTGGTTCTGTTTCTCTGGAGAACCCTGCTAGTAAACTATTATTCCTTCTATTCTTCTTTGGCTTAATTTCCTAACTCTATTCTTATTCTATCTTTTATACTACATATTTTTAAGGCTATTACAACTCTTTAAAACTAAACATATAACTCAGCAAGTGAATACACAGAATTGATGACTTCTAAAAATTATTCATAAAACACATGTTTGTAGTCCATTTTAAAACAAGACCATTCTTTTGGCCTTGAGGCTGAAAGCTTCCATATTGTGGAGAGAGCCACATGGCAGGGAGTGATGGATGGTTTCTTAGAGCTGAGAGTGTCCCTCAACAGACAGCCAGCAAGGGAGTAGAGATCTTAGCCCTCTGGCTGTATGGATCTGAATTCTGCCAACAACTAGTGGGCTTGAAAGAAGACCACAAGCCTCAGAAGAGATTGCAACCTCTAACAACTTCTTGATTTCATCCTGGTGAGACCCTGAACAGAGAATCTGGCTAATATTTGCCTGGACCCCTGATCCATGATCACTAAGAGGCAATATATCTGTGTTGCTGTATTTAATAAATTTAAGCTGCTATATTTGTGGTAATTTGTTTTATAGCAACAGAAAACTGATGCAGGGAAAATCAATCCAGATTTACCAAATCAAGATAAATTTTAATAAAACAAATTAAGTATGCAAATAAAATCAGTTTGTCTTATGATTTGTTTATGTCAATGTTTTATGCCAGGAGGCATTAGAGTAACATTATTATGGTATTCTAGTAAAAAATATGAGCCAATGGCTTTATATTCAGCCAAACTGCTTTTTAACTATAAAATCTGTAGACAAACTGCTTTGAGCACGTGAGAACTCAGATTTTATTGTTTTCATGAACATTTCATGAGTAATCTCCTAGAGAAAGATTTTTTTCAGAAAACCAAATGAATGGTGACGTGTTGAAAACAGAATTAGTGTGAACTTAAAATATATATTGACCTGTATAATTCAGACAAAATGGTGACTATAACAGAGAACCATACATATGCAATAGCTATGTCCTCTGGCAATATTGACAAAGTATAAATACAAAAAAATGGAAGTGGAATGGGGAAGCCATGTAAAATACTGAATACAATTTATTCATCTTATTGTTGGTAGTTGAAAGCAAAAGATAATGCTTCAAACCAAATGTGCAATAGGAGAAGGGAAGAAGAATATACTATGTACTACTACTACTTCTACTACTAAGTCGCTTCAGTCGTGTCCGACTCTGTGCGACCTCATGGACTGCAGCCCACCAGGCTAATTTTAATATTATTTGTAGTAGAAAATTAATAACCCTGATTACATAATTTACAAATATTGTTGCTGTGATTGTTGAGTCACTGAGTCATGTCCGACTCTTTGCGGCCTCAGGAACTGCAACACACTCGGGTCCTCTGTCCTCCACTGTCTCCCAGAGTTTGCTCACACTTATGTCTATTGAGTATCTAATCATCTCATCCTCTGCCGCCCCTTCTTTTCTTCACCTTCAATCTTTCCCAGCATCATGGTCTTTTCTAATCACATCAGCTCATCACAACAGGTGACCAAAGTATTGGAGCTTCAGCTTCAGCATCAGTCCTTCCAATGAAAATGTAGGGCTGATTTCCTTTAGGATTGACTGGTTTGATCTCCTGACAGTCCAAGGGACTCTCAAGAGTCTTCTCCAACACCATAATTAGAAAGCATCTGTTCTTTGGTACTCAGCCTCCTTTATGGTTCATGTCTCACATATGTACATGATCACTGGAAAAACCATAGCTTTGACTCTATGCACCTTTGTCAGCAAAGTGATGTCTCTGCTTTTTAGTATACTGTCTTGCATTGTCATAACTCTCCTTCCAAGGAGCAAAAGTCTTTTAATTTCATTGCTGTAATCACCATCCACAGTGATTTTGGAGACCAAGAAAAAAAAGCCGGTCACTGTTTCCACATTTTCCTCTTATATTTGCCATGTAGTGATGGGACTGAATGCTATGATCTTAGTTTTTTAAATGTTGAGTTTCAAGTCAGTTTTTTTACTCCCCTCTTTTACCTTCATCAAAAGACTCCTTAGTTTCTTTGCTCTTTCTGCCATTAGAGTGGTATCATCAGCATATCTAAGGTTGTTGATATTTCTTTTGCAATTTTGATTCCACTTTTAATTTATATATACAACTAAGTGACTAACACTTTCACTTTCACATGTATCATATATGTAAATATATGTATTTATATATATGACTTATGGTAGAAAATCAATTGATAACAACCAAAAATGGAGTCTAATGAAATTATATAAAGATATTGTATATAATTAGGAAAATCAGAGAAAATTTTCTATGTAATCTTCATATATTACTCTAGAGCAGTTGTTTGGAAAAGTGAAAAATGAGATGAAACCAATTTTGTAATACACTGCAATTTATCTAATTAACTGGAAATGTTGTTTAGTCACTAATCCATCTCTGACTCTTCTGTGACCCTATGGACTGTAGCCTGCCAGGCTCCTCTGTCCATGGGATTTCCCAGGCAAGAATACTGGAGTAGGTTGCCAGTTCTTTCTCCTGGAGTAATACATATGTTATTTGTTTTTATTTAAAAATTTAAAGGATAAATCATGAAATGAAAGAAGTCACATTGGAAATTAGAGGAGAAGGAAAATTAGGCTTCTTTGAATACATCTCATTTTTCAGATATAGCTTTGTATCATGTAAATAGTTTACATAATTACAAAACAAAATTTAGTTAAAAAATGATTCTTAATTAAAATTCTAAAAATTAAAAAAAAGATGAAATAAATGAATGTAAAAATGTGTTCAGTTAATGTATAATTTTACAGAGGAGATCTTTTATATTTGAATTTTAAATATCCCAGTTGGTTTTACAACCTAGCTGGTTTTCTATACCCTCGTGGGATATAACCTGAGGAAAAAAAAAATCCTGAAAAATGAATTTTCTTCTACTTTTTTCTGTCATCTGTCTATGCTAGTGTTGGTAGGATTAGTTATTTGGTGTCTGTTGGGTGGAGTCTCATATCTCAGCTGTCTTTATACATGGTTTGACTTCAGCATGAGGTGCTAGTTTCAAATAAGTGAAAATTCTGTTAAAAGGCCTTTTTAGTTAATTTTACTTTTTTTAAAAAGATTTTTTATGTGGACCATTTTTAAAGTCTTTATTGAATTTATTACAATATTGCTTCTATGTTTTGGTGCCTTTGGCTGTGAGGTATGTGGGATCTTAGGTCCCCCAGTTAGGCATCAAATCTGCAGCCTCTGCATTGGAAGATGAAATTTTAACCACTGGAATGTCAGAGAAGTCCCTTAAACGGCCCTTTTAGCAAAAGAGTAAAAGATGGAAAAGTAAATAAAATTGAAAATGAATAATTTTTATTTAATTATCTATTATTTCACTCACTTCATTTATTCCTCTTTTGTCAACTGTTGATTTCTTTTCCTTATTTTGGGAAAAAAATCTCATCAAGTCTCCTGGCATTGGGAAGGGTCTTCTGGTCTGCTTGGGAGAGTCCTTCAGTGAGAGGGGATAGAGAAGGATATAAATGCAGCACAAAGCTATTTAGAGATATTGGTTAAAATGTTCCCAGTGGTTTTCCTTGGAAGGTCCTGAGAGTTTTTCCTTCCTTTTCCCCACACATTTCCCTTTGACACTATATTACCACACTGAGAAAGTAAGAACATAAAAAATGTTTCTTTTGTGGTGTCAGCAAATAAACCCTTCATCCTCCTCTTTTCTCCCACACATCTCTTAGCCTTAGAAGATTTTGGGGAGCTAGCCTGCCTTGAGAGTCACGTGATGAGAATGTTTCATGTCAATGTTGCTGCACTTTTATTTCTTCATAAGTTGTCTTAGAGATGTATATTGTACTGAGTTATGAAAATCTTGCTTATTACCTTGTCCTTGCATGACATACATCAAATGTGGTTAATTTTTTTTTCTTTCATAAAATAGTGAATTTCCTGACTCAATGGAAAAAAAAATTGCTAGAAGGTATAATTATATGTTCAGAATAGTTGTGAAATGCAGATGCTAGAGGCATAACAAGCATCTGAAAGTATTATTGCATCTTGTACAGTTGGTTTTTTGAAAGGCACGTGCTGAGCTTCATCTTACATTTTGTGTTTCAAGCTGAATCTTGCAGAAAGATACTAGCAACTGTCACTCCCTTGGATTAGAACCAAGGTCAGTGATGTAATTGAAGGGGATAAGGAAGGGAGCCTTTCCCCAAATATTTGCTCACTTAAGAGGTGATTTATCTCATCAAATTGGATAAATATAAAAGTCTATCAGCTCTTTCTTCATCTCACAGCCTTCATTACTCATTCTGGACCCACCCCATATTCTTTCAAGTGAGGTCTTTCAAGCTTTGCACTGCCCCGCCCCCCACCCGCCCCAGCAATCTTGCTTTTGCTCTCTCCAACTGAGGCCTTTCACAAACTGCAAACATATCAATTATGCTTCTTCTTTTTTTTTAATCCTCCATCTAAGTGTATCCCATGAGCACTTAAGAATACTAGATGATCAAGACACTGAGAGGTCTTAGAGATGTTGGGACAGGGGTGAGAAGGTTTTATATGTGGGAAAGATGTAAATTGTCATGGTAGGATGTATGCAAATATGGCTATCAATTCCTCCCGTGTCAGTTGGTTATATGCCAACTCCATTCTTAAGACAGGGAGGCTATTCCTCTTCCCACTGAACCTAGGCTGACCCTGTGACTGTGACTCATTTTGACCAATAGAACGCAGCGAAGATGCAACTGTGCAACCTCAGACTTAGGTTTTAAAGAACATTGTTGACCTCTTGGGATTCAGCAACATGCAAAGGGACTTGAGCTGTGTCAGCTCCCAGAATTTTTAGTCACACTGGATGAGTCACCAGATATTGAGACTAAAGTCAGAAGTTCAGCCTCAGTTCAACACCCTGTTAATATACTGTAATATCATGAGAAGCAAGCCACTCACCTAGCTGAGCCTAGCCAATCCACAGAATTATGAAAACTATAGAAACCTTGCTGCTCTTTGGAGCCACAAAGACTTGGGATGGTTTGTTATATGGCAATAGATAACTAAGACAATCACCAAGTCCAAAAGTGATTTTCCTTTCACATACACTTCCATTCTAGGAGGGGAAATAAGTATGGTTTAGTGAAGTAGTTACTAAGGATAATGAAGCACTTCTTCAGTTTTCCTTCCATTTACTCCCATATATCCCTGTTAAAACAAACAAACAAACAACAGAGCCTATTTGTTAAGTGGGGCAAAATGAATTGTATTCAGACTACAGCAGTTACAGAGACATAGTCCAGTTTAAAGAAACAATACATAGGGAACAAAAAAGGACTACAGGGAAGTAAAATGGGGGTGGAGAAGGATCTAGGGGGTGATATAGACATAGAAAGACTAAAGAAGCAGATAGATGGATAATTACTGAAAATGGTTTAGCTAGGGGGTTGGGACAATGTAATTTTTTCTTTTTTTTTCTTTTTTTTTTTTGCAGCCTGGCAACATTGTCTTTTCTTGAGCAAAGACTCAGCATGAGGATCAGGGTTATCTTTAGGATCATGGTCTAGTTCAGGTGTGCTGTAGTCCATGAGGTCGCAAAGAGTTGGATATGACCCAGCTCCTGAACAGCAACAACAACAGTTAATACAGCTGCAAGCCAGGCTGAAGTCTGGTCAAGTTTCTTAGCACAGGATTTGGCAGGTCCCTTGTGCCACTTGCGAGTTCACTGTTCACATCCTTCCACACAGATGCCCTCAAGTCCTTCTTCTCAGATCAGATAAAGCATGAACTCCTAGCTTCCACACAATACATTCTTCATGGAGGGATGAGGGGGTCCTCTATTGTAACTTTCCATCCAAGATCCAACCAGTCCATTCTAGAGATCAGTCCTGGGTGTTCTTTGGAAGGAATGATACTAAAACTGAAACTCCAGTACTTTGGCCACCTCATGCGAAGAGTTGACTCATTGGAAAAAACGCTGATGCTGGGAGGGATTGGGGGCAGGAGGAGAAGGGGACAATAGAGGATGAGATGGCTGGATGGCATCACCGACTCGATGGACGTGAGTTTGAGTGAACTCTGGGAGTTGGTGATGGACAGGGAGGCCTAGCGTGCTGCGATTCATGGGGTCGCAAAGAGTCGGACACGACTGAGTGACTGAACTGAACGGAACTGAACTGAACCCTTCTCTTTGTTCTCGCCCACCTTATTTCCTTACAGGTTTTGCTTCATAAAACAGCACTTCTTCCTTCTCTAACGTCTATTTTCTATCATAACTTTGCAATAGCTCCTCCTTGGGGTTTTCAGGTGGCTCAGTCAATGCAGGATGACACTGGAGACAGGTTGGGTCCCTGGGTTAGGAAGAATCCCTGGAGAATGCAATGGAGCTCCAATGTTCTTCCTTGGAAAATCTCATGGAGGAACCTGATGAACTATAGTCTGTGGGGTTGCAAAGAGTCAGACATGACTTAGTGACTGAGCACCCACACCACATTTCAAATCTCTCTACTATTACTGTGATTCTTCCTTCACTTTGAATTCTTTCTAAATTATTTTTCTTTGCTCCATGACTGAGTTCTTTGGGGATTATTTGCACACACTTTCCTCACTTTTTATCACCTACTCTAAGTAAATTTCCCTCCCTAATAAACTTTTGCTGGAACAAGTCACCGATGATCTTTGAACTTTCAAGTGTAGTGAGAATACTCATCTCATCTGGAAATTTTATTTTCCTAGAGCTTTTTGGTGTTTCCACCCATCTGTCTGACTATGTTTCCAGTTATGTTTTAACTGCTCATCAATCACCTTTTTTTTTTTTTTTTTATGTAGGATTGTTGACCAGTATTCTTTCTTGAAGTCTTTTCTCATCCGAGTTCTCTGGCTTAACTCATTTATCTCTATGCTGAAGACTTTTAATGCATGTCTTTGGTCTAGTGCTTCTTATTGAATTATCCTACTGCCTTTTGTGGTGCTGGAGAAGACTCTCGAGAGTCCCTTGGATATCAAGGAGATCAAGCCAGTCAATCCTAAAGAAAATCAACCCTGAATATTTATTGGAAGGACTGATGCTGAAGCTGAAGCTCCAGTACTTTGGCCACCTGATGTGAAGAACTGAATGGAACTTTTCAATGGAAAAGACCCTGATGCTGGGAAAGATTGAGGGTAGGAGAAGAAGGAAGGGGGCAACAGAAGATGAGATGGCTGGATGGCATCACAGACTCAATGGACATGAATGTGAGCAAACTCTGGGAGATAGTGAGGAACAGGGAAACCTGATGTGCTGCAGTTACCAACAGTCCATTGGACATGACTGAGTGACTGAACAACAAACAGTTGCCTTTTGGAGGTCTCTGCCTGAACATGTGAGGTAGTGAGGTAGTGCAAACTCAGTAATGTCTTGCCACTACTTCTGATACTTTCTAAGACATGGCTTCTGTATATTTTTTATTCATTTATTTTTTGCTCCTGTGTTTCATTTAGTACCATAATCCTTTTGCTAAGCCAGGGTGTGATCCTACTCTTCTGGGCTCCCATTGCCTCTTGATTCTTATTGATTTTTGTATCTTAAATATATTATGATTTCCACCACTGCTGGTCATTTCCACGTGCATGATTGGAGTGTAGATCTCTTGCTTCAGTTCACTTCAGTTCAGTTCAATTTCTCAGTCATGTCCAACTCTTTGCGACCCCATGAATTGCAGCACGCCAGGCCTCCCTGTCCATCACCAACTCCTGGAGTTCACTCAGACTCACGTCCATTGAGTCGGTGATGCCATCCAGCCATCTCATCCTCTGTCATCCCCTTCTCCTCCTGCCCCCAATCTCTCCCAGCATCAGAGTCTTTTCCAATGAGTCAACTCTTCGCATGGGGTGGCCAAAGTACTGGAGTTTCAGCTTTAGCATCATTCCTTCCAAAGAAATCCCAGGGCTGATCTCCTTCAGAATGGACTGGTTGGATCTCCTTGCAGTCCAAGGGACTCTCAAGAGTCTTCTCCAACACCACAGTTCAAAAGCATCAGTTCTTCGGTGCTCAGCCTTCTTCACAGTCCAATTCTCACATCCATACATGACCACTGGAAAAACCATAGCCTTGACTAGACGAACCTTTGTTGGCAAAGTAATGTCTCTGCTTTTGAATATGCTATCTAGGTTGGTCATAACTTTCCTTCCAAGGAGTAAGCGTCTTTTAATTTCATGGCTGCAGTCACCATCTGCACTGATTTTGGAGCCCCCCAAAATAAAGTCTGACACTGTTTCCACTGTTTCCCCATCCGTTTCCCATGAAGTGATGAGACCGGATGCCATGATCTTCGTTTTCTGAATGTTGAGCTTTAAGCCAACTTTTTCACTCTCCACTTTCACTTTCATCAAGAGGCTTTTGAGTTCCTCTTAACTTTCTGCAATAAGGGTGGTGTCATCTGCATATCTGAGGTTATTGATATTTCTCCTGGCAATCTTGATTCCAGATTGTGCTTCTTCCAGCCCAGCATTTCTCATGATGTACTCTGTATATAAGTTAAATAAATGGGGTGACAATATACAGCCTTGACGTACTCCTTTTCCTATTTGGAACCAGTCTGTTGTTCCGTGTCCAGTTCTAACTGTTGCTTCCTGACCTGCATACAAATTTCTCAAGAGGCAGGTCAGGTGGTCTGGTATTCCCATCTCTTTCAGAATTTTCCACAGTTGATTGTGATCCACACAGTCAAAGGCTTTGGCATAGTCAATAAAGCAGAAATAGATGTTTTTCTGGAACTCTCTTGCTTTTTCCATGATCCAGCGGATGTTGGCAATTTGGTCTCTGGTTCCTCTGCCTTTTCTAAAACCAGCTTGAACATCTGGAAGTTCACGGTTCACATATTGCTGAAGCCTGGCTTGGAGAATTTTGAACATTACTCTACTAGCGTGTGAGAGGAGTGCAATTTGCAGTAGTTTGAGCATTCTTTGGCATTGCCTTTCTTTGGGATTGGAATGAAAACTGACCTTTTCCAGTCCTGTGGCCACTGCTGAGTTTTCCAAATTTGCTGGCATATTGAGTGCAGCACTTTCACAGCATCATCTTTCAGGATTTGAAATAGCTCAACTGGAATTCCATCACCTCCACTGTTTCAAAAGCTGTTTTTTGAAGTTGCTTTTCTCTTTTATAGTCAGTTCCCTGGTGGCTCAGATGGTAAAGCGTCTGCCTACAATGGGAGAGACCCGGGTTCAATCCCTCGGTCGGGAAGAACCCCTGGAGAAGGAAATGGCAACCCACTCCAGTACTCTTGCTTGGAAAATCCCATGGACAGAGGAGCCTGGTAGGCTATAGTACATGGGGTTGCAAAGAGTCGGACACAACTGAGCGACTTCACTTTTTCTCTTTTATTAACTTTTAATCTCTCTGTTTTTATACTAATTTTTTTTTTATATTAAAATTTGCTTTCTTGTACTTTGTGCTTCCACTACACTCAGGGCTCAGCTGAAGACCTCAGAGTACTTCCTTTCCCACTGCTCACTCTCTTTGCTCCTCCTACTCTAATTTGCACAAACCTCTGTCAGTGCACTCAGCCCACCATTTCGCAGTTTCCATGTTTTAAGTTCTTAAGGATTATAGCTTCCATTGTTGACCTCTTGGGACCTGTGCAAAGAAGTGTGAGCTCAGTCAGCTCGCTCCCAGATGTTTCAGTCACAATAGGTGAGACACCAGATTGGAGTGCAAAACCATCTTAGAAGTTCCAGCCCCAATCAAGCATGCAGAGAGACATGGTTTCATTTATGACAACTTGTTCGGTTTTTGCTTACCTCTCATGTATCAAAGGCGTTGACAAAGTAGACCATGGGCTAAGTCCAACCTACCTCCTCTTTCTGTAAATAAAGTTTTATTGGAACACGACCATGCCCTGTGGTCTGATGTCCTGGCTGTGGCTTGTTGAGTGGTACAGTGATAGAGCTGAACAGGCACAACAGAGATCCTATGGCTTACAATGCCTAGAATATTTACTATTTGGCCTTGTGTGGAAAGTTTGGTACTTCTTTTTGTGAACAAATGGATATAAAATGCCATGAAAAGATAGATCACATTCTGAAAGATGAATGCTGTATTACTTAGGGTAACTATAGCTGATTTAACAAGTAAACTCCAATATTTTTGAATTTTAACAAAATCAGAATTTCTGTGTAGTGCATATTAGCAGTTAACAGGTTAGCAAGAAGCCCTCCACACTGTCATTCAGGGAACCTGGTAAATGAAAGTTCTTCAATAGGCAGTTTCTAAACTAACCTATTAACAAGTGTCTCCTTTATGCAAACGCTTATTCATTTAGCCAGTGCTCATTCATGCTAATTACTTTAGTAGAATTCTTCTACCAGATACTAAGATCAGATAAAGGACACTTTAGTAAGATTGGTGACATTGGTAAGGACTCAGGTGGGCAAGAAAGCAAGCAGCTTTTGGAGCGTGAAAGCAAGCAGCTTTTGGAGCGTGGGACCCTTGGAAAGGAAAATAATTGGCTCATTGTGATGCTTTTGAACTGTGGCATTGGATAAGATTCTTGAGAGTCCCTTGGACTGCAAGGAGATCCAACCAGTCCATTCTGAAGGAGATCAGCCCTAGGATTTCTTTGGAAGGAATGAGACTGAAGCTGAAACTCCAGTACTTTGGCCACCTCATGCAAAGAGTTGACTCATTGGAAAAGACTCTGATGCTGGGAGGGATTGGGGGCAGGAGGAGAAGGGAACGACAGAGGATGAGATGGCTGGATGGCATCACTGACTCAATGGACTTGAGTCTGAGTGAACTCCGGGAGTTGGTGATGGACAGGGAGGCCTGGCGTGCTGCGATTCCTGGGGTCGCAAAGAGTCGGACATGACTGAGTGACTGAACTGAACTGAACTGAGGGCTTTCATTAGTCAGAGAAAGCATGGAGGCCTTGAGTTCCTAGGAAGCTGAGGTGAGGAGTAACCAGACAGGAGAAACAGCAGGAAATATGAAGATCTGGAGGACAAACTTCACGTCTTTGCCTTGGGCTGCTCACAGCACAAGAGTTCAGGAGATGCAATGCCAAAGATGATCAGGCATTTAGGGATTGTTCTGGAGGCTATAATAGAGGAGGATCCAATCTCTCTTCAGGCAATGATTCACTTTTCTGTTGAACTCTTCCCAAAATGATAGTTATAACAAAAGTGATGGAGAAACAGATTATAGAGTTCTGGAATTTCAATGATAGGAATGTGAAAACAGTTAAATTAAAAATGCTTTCTTCTGTTAAGTCAGGCAGTTGTATGGTTGTAAGCGCTCCATGCTCACTGAGTTCTAGGGCTCAGTGAAGGTGAGACTTGGAGGGGAAAAACAGAGGAAAGAAACAAATTTCTCAAAAGGGAAGTTCTCTCTTTTAATATTGGGGGGGGGGGGAAGAGTGCAAGGTAAGAAACAATGAATTTTAAAGAATGCTTCTTTGTCTAGAAATTTCAGGTTCCCAGATATTTCATGAACTAATTAAATATTTGTCATTGCTGTTGTTCAGTTGCTAAGTCATGCAACCCCATGGACTGCATCATGCCAAGCTTCCCTGTTTTTCACAATCTCCCAGAGTTTGCTCAAACTCATATCCACTGAATTGGTGAAGCTATTCAACCATTTCATCCTCTGTCACCCCTTTCTCCTCCTGTCCAAAGCACCATGGTCTTTTCCAATGAGTTGGCTCTTCTCATTAGGTGATCAAAGTATTGGAGCTTCAGCTTTGGCATCAGTCCTTCCAATGAATATTCAAGTTTGATTTCCTTTAGGATTGACTGGTTTGACCTCCTTGCTGTTCAAGGTACTATCAGAAGTCTTCTGCATCACAATTTGAAAGTATCAATTCTTTGGTGCTCTATCTTCTTTATGGTCCAACTCTCATATTCATACATGACTACTGGAAAAACCATAGCTTTGACTAGATGGACCTTTGTTGGCAAAGTGATGTCTCAGCTTATTATTACACTGTCTCAGTTCAGCTTATTCCAGTTGCTCAGTTGTGTCCGAATCTTTACGACTCCATGGACTACATCATGCCAGGCTTCCCTGTCCATCACCAACTCCTGGAGCTTGCTCATACTCATGTCCATCAAGTTGGTAATGCCATCCAACCATCTGATCCTCGGTTGTCCCCTTCTCCTTCTGCCTTCAATCTTTCCCAGCATCAGGGTCTTTGTCAAAGCTTTCTTTCCAAAGGAGAAAGTGTCTTTTAATTTCTTGGCTGCAGTCAGCATCCATAGTGATTTCGGAGCCCAAGAAAATAAAATCTGTCACTGTTTCCTCTTTTTCCCCTTCTATATGCCATGAAATTATGGGACTGGATGCCATGACCTTATTTTTTTGAATGTTGAGTTTTGAGCCAGCTTTCTCACTCTCCACTTTCACCCTCATCGAGGCATTCTCTAGTTCCTCTTCTCTTTGTCATTAGATTGGTATCTTCTGTATATCTGAGGTTGTTGATATTACTCCCAGCAATCTTAATTCCAAGTTGTGTTTCATTCTGTCCAGCATTTCACATGATGTACTCTGCACATCCCTGGAGAAGGGCATGACAACCCACTCCAGTATTCTTGCCTGGAGAATCCCAATGGAGAGAGTCCATGCAGGGCTACAGTCCACATGGTCGCAAAGGGTCAGACACGACTGAGCGACTAAACATACTCTGCATATAAGTTAAATAAGCCAAGTGATAATTCACAGCCTTGATGTACTACTTTCTCAATTTTGAACCAGTCCTTTTTTCCATGTCCTGTTCTTACTGCGGCTTCTTGATCTGCATACAGGTTTCTCAGGAGCCAGGCAAGCTGGTCTGGTACTCCCCTCTAAGAATTAAATATTTTACTGAGCCAGAAAAGAAAGATTAAGATATACTATATTCCCTCAGGTAGTTTAAAGTTTTTATTTTATTAAAAAATTAAAGTATAGTTGATTTACAATATTATTATTAGTTTCATGTGTATAGCATAGCAATTTAATATTTTTATAGATTATATTCCATTTAAAATTTTTATAAGATATTGACTTTATTTCTTGTACTATATCATTGTAGCTTTGGCTGTTTGGGATCTTTTGTGGTTCTATACAGGGATTCCCTGGTGGCTCAGGTAGTAAAGAATCCACCTGCAATGCTGGAGACCTGGGTTCAATCCCTGGGTTGGGAAGATCCCCTGGAGAAAGGAATGGCAACCCACTCTAATATTCTTGCCTTGAAACTCCCATGGATGAAGGAGCCTGGAAGGCTGCAGTCCCTGGGATCACAAAGAGTTGGACACGACTGAGTGGTTCTATATAAATGTTAGAATTATTTGCTCTAGTTCTCTGGAAAATGTCATGGGTATTTTAATTGATATTGCATTAAATCTAGATTATTTGGGGTAGTATGGATATTTTAACAATACTAATCCTTCCAATTCATGCACACAGGATATCTTTCTATTTCTTTATATTATCTTCAATTTCCTTCATTAGTGTTTTGTAGTTTTTCAGATCATAGGTCTATCACCCTCTTGGTTAGTTCATTCCTAGATATTTTATGCCTTTTGTTGTAATTTTAAATGAGCTTGTTTTCTTGCTCTCTCTTTCTGATGGTTCATGTTTAACCTGTGGAAAAATAAAACTTGTCTATATACTAATCTTGGGGGCTTTCCTGGTAGCTTAGCTGGTAAGGAATCCACCTGCAATGCAGGAGACCCCAGTTTAATTCCTGGGTCAGGAAGATCCCCTGGAGAAGGGATAAGCTACGCAAGCCAGTATTCTTGGGCTTACCTAGTGGCTCAGATGGTAAAGAATCCACCTTCAATGCGGGAGACCTGGGTTTGATCCCTCCGTGGGGAAGATCCCCTGGAGGAGGGCATGGTAACTCACTCCAGTATTTTTGCCTGCAGAGTCCCCATGGATAGAGGAGCCTGGTGGGCTACAGTCCATAGGGTCCCAAAGAGATGGACAAGACTGAGCGGCTAAGTGCATATAATCTTGTATGCTGCAATTTTACTGAATTCATTTATTAGTTCCAATTGCTTTTATGGTGGAAACTTTTATGGTGAAAGCTTCCAATATCTTTTAGAGTGTACTATACATATTCAAAAGCAGAGACATTACTTTGCCAACAAAGGTTCGTCTAGTCAAGACTACGGTTTTTCCTGTGGTCATGTATGGATGTGAGAGTTGGACTTTGAAGAAGGTTGAGCGCCGAAGAATTGATGCTTTTGAACTGTGGTGTTGGAGAAGACTCTTGAGAGTCCCTTGGAGTGCGAGGAGGTCCAACCAGTCCATTCTGAAGGAGATCAGCCCCGGGATTTCTTTGGAAGGAATGATGCTAAAGCTGAAACTCCAGTACTTTGGCCACCTCATGCGAAGAGTTGACTCATTGGAAAAGACTCTGATGCTGGGAGGGATTGGGGGCAGGAGGAGAAGGGGACGACAGAGGATGAGATGGCTGGATGGTATCACTGACTCGATGGATGTGAGTCTGAGTGAACTCCGGGAGCTGGTGATGGACAGGGAGGCTGGTGTGCTGCAATTCATGGGGTCGCAAAGAGTCGGACATGACTGAGTGACTGAAATGAACTGAACTGAACTGATATATAGTATCAGGCTTCTGAGGTGGCACTAGTGGTAAAGAATCCACCTGCTAATGCAGAAGATATAAGAGATGTGGGTTAGTTCCCTGGGTTAGAAAGATCCCCTGAAGGAGGGGATGACAACCCACCCCAGTATTCTTGCCTGGAGAATCCCATGGACAGAGGGGCCTGGTGGGCTGCAGTCCATGGGGTGGCAAGGAGGCAGACGTTACTGAAGCAGCTTGGCATGCATACACATATATAGTATCATGTCATCTTCAAATAGTAACAATTTTACTTCTTCCCTTCTGATTTGGATTCTTTTTATTTCTTTTATTGCTTCATTGCTGTGGCTAGAACTTTCAAAACTGTGTTAAATAGAAGTGACAAGAGAGGGCATTTTTGTCTTGGTCCTGAATGTAGAGGAAAAGCGCTCAGCTTTTCACCATTGAGTATGATGTTATCTGTGGGTTTTATATAAATGTCCTTTATTATGTTATTTTCCCTGTATACCAACTTTGATAAGAGTTTTTATCATGAATGGATGTTGAATTTTGCCAAACTTTTCTGTATTTATTTAGATAATCATGTGATTTTTATTCTTGATTTTGTTGATATGGTGCATCACATTTATTGATTTGCAAATAATGAACTATTCTTGCATCCCTGGAATAAATTCCACTTGATCATGTGTATGGTCTTTTTTATATTTTTTTGAATTCAGTTGGCTAATATTTTGTTGAGGATTTTCACATTTATATTCATTGACCGATAGTTTTATTATTTTTTATAGAGCCTTTGTTTTGTTTTGATATCAGCATGATGGTGGCCTTGTAGGATGATTTTGGGATTTTATTCATCCCAATTTATTCATTTCTTCTAGCTTGTCAAGTTTGTTGGCATTAACTGTTTATAGCATTCTTTTATGATTTTTTTGTATCTCTTATATTGTTTATTGTGGTTTTCTGGTTTCTTTTCTTATTTTGTTTATTTGTGACCTCTCTTTTTTTTTTTTTTTTCATGGTGAGTCTAGGTAAGGACATCGATTTTCTTTACTTTTTTAAAAAACCAGCTCTTGGTTTCATTGATTATTTTCTATTATTTTTTAATTTCTGTTTTATTTATTTATTTATATCCTCTTTGATCTTAATCATTTTCTTCCTTCTGCTGACTGTGTTCTTCTTTTTCTAACTTTTTTATATGATAGGGTAGGCTGTTTACTTGAGATTTTTCTTGTTTCTTGAGATAGGCCTATATTGTTATAAACTTCCCCTGCAGTGCAGGAGACCCAGGTTCAATCCCTGGGTTGGGAAGATCCCCTGGAGAAGGAAATGGCAACCCACTCCAATAATCTTGCCTGGAAAAATCTCATGGACACAGGAGCCTGGTGGGCTGCGGTCCTTAGAGTTGCAAAGAGTCAGGCATGACTGAGTGGCTAACACTTACTTACTTACTTACAGATTTTGGAAGTTGTCTTTTTGTTATCATTTGTCTTGAGGTATTTTCTGATTTCCTCTTGAAGTCTTCATTAACCCATTTTTTTTTTTCAATAGCACATTATTTAATATACACATGTTTGTGTTTTTCCCATTTTTCTTCCTGACATTGATTTCTAGTTTCATTTCTTTGTGGTCAGAAAAGATATTCGATATAATTTCTATCCACTTAAATTTGTTGAAATTTGTTTTATGGCCTGGAATGTGACCTGTCCTGGGGAACTTTCCATATGCACTTGAGAATATGTATTCTGCTCTTTTTTAAGTGGAATGTCCCATCAGTCCAGTCAGTTTAGTTCAGTCGCTCAGTCGTGTCCGACTCTTTGTGACCCCATGAATCGCAGCACGCCAGGCCTCCCTGTCCATCACCAACTCCCGGAGTTCACCCAGACTCACGTCCATCGAGTCAGTGATGCCATCCAGCCATCTCATCCTCTGTCATCCCCTTCTCCTCCTGCCCCCAATCCCTCCCAGCATCAGAGTCTTTTCCAATGAGTTAACTCTTTGCATGAGGTGGCCAAAGTACTGAAGTTGCAGCTTTAGCATCATTCCTTCCAAAGAAATCCCAGGGCTGATCTCCTTCACAATGGACTGGTTGGATCTTCTTACAGTCCAAGGGACTCTCAAGAGTCTTCTCCAACACCACATTTTAAAACCATCAACTCTTCGGCGCTCAGCCTTCTTCACAGTCCAACTCTCACATCCATACATGACCACTGGAAAAACCATAG
The DNA here is from genome assembly GCF_029407905.1 of Bubalus kerabau. Classification (NCBI taxonomy): domain Eukaryota; kingdom Metazoa; phylum Chordata; class Mammalia; order Artiodactyla; family Bovidae; genus Bubalus; species Bubalus kerabau. The sequence goes on from NC_073625.1 coordinate 53,991,575, forward strand.
CCTTGACTAGACGAACATTTGTTGGCAAAGTAATGTCTCTGCTTTTGAATATGCTATCTAGGTTGGTCATAACTTTCCTTCCAAGGAGTAAGCGTCTTTTAATTTCATGGCTGCAATCACCATCTGCAGTGATTTTGGAGCCCAGAAAAATAAAGTCTGACACTGTTTCCACTGTTTCCCCATCTATTTCCCATGAAGTGGTGGGACCGGATGCCATGACCTTCGTTTTCTGAATGGTGAGCTTTAAGCCAACTTTTTCACTGTCCACTTTCACTTTCATCAAGAGGCTTTTGAGTTCCTCTTCACTTTCTGCCATAAGGGTGGTGTCATCTGCATATCTGAGGTGACTGATATGTCTCCCGGCAATCTTGATTCCAGCTTGTGTTTCTTCCAGTCCAGCATTTCTCATGATGTACTCTGCATAGAAGTTAAATAAGCAGGGTGACAATATACAACCTTGATGTACTCCTTTTCCTATTTGGAACCAATCTGTTGTTCCATGTCCAGTTCTAACTGTTGCTTCCTGACCTGCATACTAATTTCTCAAGAGGCAGGTCAGGTGGTCTGGTATTCCCATCTCTTTCAGAATTTTCCACAGTTGATTGTGATCCACACAGTCAAAGGCTTTGGCATAGTCAATAAAGCAGAAATAGATGTTTTTCTGGAACTCTCTTGCTTTTTCCATGATCTAGAGGATGTTGGCAATTTGATCTCTGGTTCCTCTGCCTTTTCTAAAACAAGCTTGAACATCAGGAAGTTCCCGGTTCACATATTGCTGAAGCCTGGCTTGGAGAATTTTGAGCATTACTTTACTAGCGTGTGAGATGAGTGCAATTGTGCGGTAGTTTGAGCATTCTTTGGCATTGCCTTTCTTTGGGATTGGAATGAAAACTGACCTTTTCCAGTCCTGTGGCCACTGCTGAGTTTTCCAAATTTGCTGGTATATTGAGTGCAGCACTTTCACAGCATCATCTTTCAGGATTTGGAATAGCTCAACTGTATACAAAATATAGTGATTCATAATTTTTAAAGGTTATGGTTATCATAAAATATTGGCTATATTCCCCTTGTTTCAAAATATATCCTTGTAGTTTATTTTTTACTTAAAATTTGTACCTCTTACTCCTACCCCTCTATTGCCCTTCTGCCTTCCCTCTCCCCACTGATAAACACTAGTTTGTTCTCAGCATATGTGAGTCCACTTCTTTTTTGATATACTCACAAGTTTGTTGTGTTTTTTAGATTCCACATGTGATATCATGAAGTATTTTTCTTTCTCTGACTTATTTCACTTAGCATAATGACTCCAAGTCCATCCATGTTGTTGAAAATGGAAAAATTTTATTCTTTCTTAAGTTTGAGTAGTGTCACATTATATATGTATATATATATATATATATATATATATATATATATAGCTATTTCTCAGCTTCTTTATCCATTCATCTGTTGAAGGACACTTAGGTTGCTTCCATATCTTAACAATCTTAAATAATGCTGCTATGAACACTGAAATGTGTATATTTTTCAAATTAATATTTATTTTTATTTTTTTGTTTAAATTTTATTTTATTTTTAAACTTTACAATATTGTATTGAAATGAATCCACCACAGGTATACATGTGTTCCCCATCCTGAACCCTCCTCCCTCCTCCCTCCCCTTACCATCCCTCTGGGTCGTCCCAGTGCATCAGCCCCAAGCATCCAGTATCGTGCATCAAACCTGGACTGGCAACTCGTTTCATACATGATATTATACATGTTTCAATGTCATTCTCCCAGATCTTCCCACTCTCTCCCTCTCCCACAGAGTCCATAAGACTGATCTATACATCGGTGTCTCTTTTGCTGTTTCATATACAGGGTTATTGTTACCATCTTTCTAAATTCCATATATATGCATTAGTATACTGTATTGGTGTTTTTCTTTCTGGCTTACTTCACTCTGTATAGTAGGCTCCAGTTTCATCCACCTCATTAGAACTGATTCAAATGTATTCTTTTTAATGGCTGAGTAATACTCCATCGTGTATATGTACCACAGCTTGCTCATCCATTCATCTGCTGATGGATATCTAGGTTGCTTCCATGTCCTGGCTATTATAAACAGTGCTGCAATGAACATTGGGGTACACGTGTCTCTTTCCCTTCTGGTTTCCTCAGTGTGTATGCCCAGCAGTGGGATTGCTGGATCATAAGGCAGGTCTATTTCCAGTTTTTTAAGGAATCTCCACACTGTTCTCCATAGTGGCTGTACTAGTTTGCATTCCCACCAACAGTGTAAGAGGGTTCCCTTTTCTCCACACCCTCTCCAGCATTTATTGCTTGTAGACTTTTGGATCGCAGCCATTCTGACTGGCGTGAAATGGTACCTCATAGTGGTTTTGATTTGCATTTCTCTGATAATGAGTGATGTTGAGCATCTTTTCATGTGTTTGTTAGCCATCTGTATGTCTTCTTTGGAGAAATGTCTATTTAGTTCTTTGGCCCATTTTTTGATTGGGTCATTTATTTTTCTGGAATTGAGCTGTAGGAGTTGCTTGTATATTTTTGAGATTAGTTGTTTGTCAGTTGCTTCATTTGCTATTATCTTCTCCCATTCTGAAGGCTGTCTTTTCACCGTGCTAATAGTTTCCTTTGTTGTGCAGAAGCTTTTAAGTTTAATTAGGTCCCATTTGTTTATTTTTGCTTTTATTTCCAATATTCTGGGAGGTGGGTCATAGAGGATCCTGCTGTGATGTATGTCAGAGAGTGTTTTGCCTATGTTCTCCTCTAGGAGTTTTATAGTTTCTGGTCTTACGTTGAGATCTTTAATCCATTTTGAGTTTATTTTTGTGTATGGTGTTAGAAAGTGTTCTAGTTTCATTCTTTTACAAGTGGTTGACCAGTTTTCCCAGCACCACTTGTTAAAGAGATTGTCTTTAATCCATTGTATATTCTTGCCTCCTTTGTCAAAGATAAGGTGTCCATATGTGCGTGGATTTATCTCTGGGCTTTCTATTTTGTTCCATTGATCTATATTTCTGTCTTTGTGCCAGTACCATACTGTCTTGATGACTGAGGCTTTGTAGTACAGCCTGAAGTCAGGTAGGTTGATTCCTCTAGTTCCATTCTTCTTTCTCAAGATAGCTTTGGCTATTCGAGGTTTTTTGTATTTCCATACAAATTGTGAAATTATTTGTTCTAGCTCTGTGAAGAATACCGTTGGTAGCTTGATAGGGATTGCATTGAATCTATAAATTGCTTTGGGTAGTATACTCATTTTCAGTATATTGATTCTTCCAATCCATGAACATGGTATATTTCTCCATCTATTAGTGTCCTCTTTGATTTCTTTCACCAGTGTTTTATAGTTTCCTATATATAGGTCTTTAGTTTCTTTAGGTAGATATATTCCTAAGTATTTTATTATTTCCGTTGCAATGGTGAATGGAATTGTTTCCTTAATTTCTCCTTCTGTTTTCTCATTATTAGTGTATAGGAATGCAAGGGATTTCTGTGTGTTGATTTTATATCCTGCAACTTTACTATAGTCATTGATTAGTTCTAGTAATTTTCTGGTGGAGTCTTTAGGGTTTTCTATGTAGAGGATCATTTCATCTGCAAATAGTGAGAGTTTTACTTCTACTTTTCCAATTTGGATTCCTTTTATTTCTCTTTCTGCTCTGATTGCTGTGGCCAAAACTTCCAAAACTATGTTGAATAGTAGTGGTAAAAGTGGGCACCCTTGTCTTGTTCCTGACTTTAGAGGAAATGCTTTCAATTTTTCACCATTGAGGATAATGTTTGCTGTGGGTTTGTCATATATAGCTTTGATTATGTTGAGGTATGTTCCTTCTATTCCTGCTTTCTGGAGAGTTTTGATCATAAATGGATGTTGAATTTTGTCAAAGGCTTTCTCTGCATCTATTGAGATAATCATATGGTTTTTATTTTTCAGTTTGTTAATGTGGTGTATTACATTGATTGATTTGCGGATATTGAAGAATCCTTGCATCCCTGGGATAAAGCCCACTTGGTCATGGTGTATGATCTTTTTAATGTGTTGTTGGATTCTGATTGCTAGAATTTTGTTAAGGATTTTTGCATCTATGTTCATCAGTGATAATGGCCTGTAGTTTTCTTTTTTTGTGGCATCTTTGTCAGGTTTTGGTGTTAGGGTGATGGTGGCCTCATAGAATGAGTTTGGAAGTTTACCTTCCTCTGCATCTTTCTGGAAGAGTTTGAGTAGGATAGGTGTTAGCTCTTCTCTAAATTTTTGGTAGAATTCAGCTGTGAAGCCGTCTGGACCTGGGCTTTTGTTTGCTGGAAGATTTTTGATTACAGTTTCAATTTCCTTGCTTGTGATGGGTCTGTTAAGATTTTCTATTTCTTCCTGGTCGAGTTTTGGAAAGCTGTACTTTTCTAAGAATTTGTCCATTTCTTCCACGTTGTCCATTTTATTGGCATATAATTGTTGATAGTAGTCTCTTATGATCCTTTGTATTTCTGTGTTGTCTGTTGTGATCTCTCCATTTACATCTCTAATTTTATTGATTTGATTTTTCTCCCTTTGTTTCTTGATGAGTCTGGCTAATGGGTTGTCAATTTTATTTATCCTTTCAAAGAACCAGCTTTTGGTTTTGTTGATTTTTGCTATGGTCTCTTTTGTTTCTTTTGCATTTATTTCTGCCCTAATTTTTAAGATTTCTTTCCTTCTACTAACCCTGGGGTTCTTCATTTTTTCCTTTTCTAGTTGCTTTAGGTGTAGAGTTAGGTTATTTATTTGACTTTTTCCTTGTTTCTTGAGGTGTGCCTGTATTGCTATGAACTTTCCCCTTAAGACTGCTTTTACCGTGTCCCACAGGTTTTGGGTTGTTGTGTTTTCATTTTCATTCATTTCTATGCATATTTTGATTTCTTTTTTGATTTCTTCTGTGATTTGTTGGTTATTCAGCAGCGTGTTGTTCAGCCTCCATATGTTGGAATTTTTAATAGTTTTTCTTCTGTAATTGACATCTAATCTTACTGCATTGTGGTCAGAGAAGATGCTTGGAATGATTTCTATTTTTTTGAATTTACCAAGGCTAGATTTATGGCCCAGGATGTGATCTATCCTGGAGAAGGTTCCATGTGCACTTGAGAAAAAGGTGAAATTCATTGTTTTGGGGTGAAATGTCCTATAGATATCAATTAGGCCTAACTGGTCTATTGTATCGTTTAAAGTTTGTGTTTCCTTGTTAATTTTCTGTTTAGTTGATCTATCGATAGGTGTGAATGGGGCATTAAAGTCTCCCACTATTATTGTGTTACTGTTAATTTCTCTTTTCATACTTGTTAGCATTTGTCTTCCATATTGTGGTGCTCCCATGTTGGGTGCATATATATTTATAATTGTTATATCTTCTTCTTGGATTGATCCTTTGATCATTATGTAGTGACCAGCTTTGTCTCTTTTCACAGCCGTTGTTTTAAAGTCTATTTTATCTGATATGAGTATTGCTACTCCTGCTTTCTTTTGGTCCCTATTTGCATGGAAAATCTTTTTCCAGCCCTTCACTTTCAGTCGTATGTGTCCCCTGTTTTGAGGTGGGTGTCTTGTAGACAACATATGTAGGGGTCTTGTTTTTGTATCCATTTAGCCAGTCTTTGTCTTTTGGTTGGGGCATTCAACCCATTTACGTTTAAGGTAATTATTGATAAGTATGATTCTGTTGCCGTTTACTTTATTGTTTTGGGTTCGAATTTATACACCATTTTTGTGTTTCCTGTCTAGAGAATATCCTTTAGTATTTGTTGGAGAGCTGGTTTGGTGGTGCAGAATTCTCTCAGCTTTTGTTTGTCTGTAAAGCTTTTGATTTCTCCTTCATATTTTAATGAGATCCTTGCTAGGTATAATAATCTGGGCTGTAGGTTATTTTCTTTCATCACTTTAAGTATGTCTTGCCATTCCCTCCTGGCTTGAAGAGTTTCTATTGAAAGATCAGCTGTTATCCTTATGGGAATTCCCTTGTGTGTTATTTGTTGTTTTTCCCTTGCTGCTTTTAATATTTGTTCTTTGTGTTTGATCTTTGCTAATTTGATTAATATGTGTCTTGGGGGTGTTTCGCCTTGGGTTTATCCTGTTTGGGACTCTCTGGGTTTCTTGGACTTGGGTGATTATTTCCTTTCCCATTTTAGGGAAGTTTTCAACTATTATCTCCTCAAGTATTTTCTCATGGTCTTTCTTTTTGTCTTCTTCTTCTGCGACCCCTATGATTCGAATGTTGTAGCGTTTAATATTGTCCCGGAGGTCTCTGAGATTGTCCTCATTTCTTTTAATTTGTTTTTCTTTTATCCTCTCTGATTCATTTATTTCTACCATTCTATCTTCTAATTCACTAATCCTATCTTCTGCCTCTGTTATTCTACTATTTGTTGCCTCCAGAGTGTTTTTAATTTCATTTATTGCATTATTCATTATATATTGACTCTTTCTTATTTCTTCTAGGCCCTTGTTAAACCTTTCTTGCATCTTCTCAATCCTTGCCTCCAGGCTATTTATCTATGATTCCATTTTGATTTCAAGATTTTGGATCAATTTCACTATCATTATTTGGAATTCTTTATCAGGTAGATTCCCTATCTCTTCCTCTTTGGTTTGGTTTGGTGGGCATTTATCCTGTTCCTTTATCTGCTGGGTATTCCTCTGTCTCTTCATCTTGTTTATTATTATTTTTTTTAATTTTATTTTATTTTTAAACTTTACATAATTGTATTAGTTTTGCCAAATATCAAAATGAATCCGCCACAGGTATACATGTGCTCCCCATCCTGAACCCTCCTCCCTCCTCCCTCCCCATTCCATCCCTCTGGGTCGTCCCAGTGCAACAGCCCCAAGCATGCAGTATCGTGCATCGAACCTGGACTGGCAACTCGTTTCATACATGATATTTTACATGTTTGAATGCCATTCTCCCAGATCTTCCCACCCTCTCCCTCTCTCACAGAGTCCATAAGACTGTTCTATACATCAGTGTCTCTTTTGCTGTCTCCTACACAGGGTTATTGTTACCATCTTTCTAAATTCCATATATATGCATTAGTATACTGTATTGGTGTTTTTCTTTCTGGCTTACTTCACTCTGTATAATAGGCTCCAGTTTCATCCACCTCATTAGAACTGATTCAAATGTATTCTTTTTAATGGCTGAGTAATACTCCATCGTGTATATGTACCACAGCTTGCTCATCCATTCATCTGCTGATGGATATCTAGGTTGCTTCCATGTCCTGGCTATTATAAACAGTGCTGCAATGAACATTGGGGTACACGTGTCTCTTTCCCTTCTGGTTTCCTCAGTGTGTATGCCCAGCAGTGGGATTGCTGGATCATAAGGCAGGTCTATTTCCAGTTTTTTAAGGAATCTCCACACTGTTCTCCATAGTGGCTGTACTAGTTTGCATTCCCACCAACAGTGTAAGAGGGTTCCCTTTTCTCCACACCCTCTCCAGCATTTATTGCTTGTAGACTTTTGGATCGCAGCCATTCTGACTGGTGTGAAATGGTACCTCATAGTGGTTTTGATTTGCATTTCTCTGATAATGAGTGATGTTGAGCATCTTTTCATGTGTTTGTTAGCCATCTGTATGTCTTCTTTGGAGAAATGTCTATTTAGTTCTTTGGCCCATTTTTTGATTGGGTCATTTATTTTTCTGGAGTTGAGCTGTAGGAGTTGCTTGTATGTTTTTGAGATTAGTTGTTTGTCAGTTGCTTCATTTGCTATTATTTTCTCCCATTCTGAAGGCTGTCTTTTCACCGTGCTAATAGTGTCCTTAGTTGTGCAGAACCTTTTAAGTTTAATTAGGTCCCATTTGTTTATTTTTGCTTTTATTTCCAATATTCTGGGAGGTGGGTCATAGAGGATCCTGCTGTGATGTATGTCAGAGTGTGTTTTGCCTATGTTCTCCTCTAGGAGTTTTATAGTTTCTGGTCTTACGTTGAGATCTTTAATCCATTTTGAGTTTATTTTTGTGTATGGTGTTAGAAAGTGTTCTAGTTTCATTCTTTTACAAGTGGTTGACCAGATTTCCCAGCACCACTTGTTAAAGAGATTGTCCTTAATCCATTGTATATTCTTGCCCCCTTTGTCAAAGATAAGGTGTCCATATGTGCGTGGATTTATCTCTGGGCTTTCTATTTTGTTTAAATTGCTGAGTTTGGGGTATCCTTTCTGTATTCTGGCAGTTTGTGGAGTTCTCTTTATTGTGGCGTTTCCTCGCTGTGTGTGGGTTTGTACAGGTGGCTTGTCAAGGTTTCTTGGTTAGGGAATCTTGTGTCAGTGTTCTGGTGGATGAAGCTGTATTTCTTATCTTTGGAGTGCAATGAAGTGTCCAGTAATGAGTTATGAGGTGTCTATGGTTTTGGGGTGACTTTGGGCAGCGTGTATCTTGGAGCTCAGGGCTGTGTTCCTTTGTTGCTGAAGAATTTGCTTGGTATGTCTTGCCCTGGAACTTGTTGGCCCTTGTGTGGTGCTTGGTTTCAGTGTAGGTATGGAGGCATTTGATGAGCTCCTGTCAATTAATGTTCCCTGGAGTCAGGAGTTCCCTGGAGTCAGGGTTTGGACTTAAGCCTCCTGCTTCCAGTTATCGGTCCTATTTTACAGTCGTTTCAAAACTTCTCCTTCTATACAGCACCATTGATAAAACATCTACGTTAAAGATGAAAAGTTTCTCCACCGTGAGGGTCACCCAGAGAGGTTCACAGCGTTACATGGAGAAGAGAAGAGGGAGGAGGGAGTTAGAGGTGACCCAAATGAGATGAGGTGGAATCAATAGAGGAGAGAGTGGGCTAGCCAGTAATCACTTCCTTATGTGCACTCCACAACTGGACCGCTCAGAGATGTTCACGGAGTTAAATAGAGAAGAGAAGAAGGGGAGACAGAGGTGGCCAGGAGGATAAAAGGGGGGAATGAAAAGGAGGGAGACAGATCCAGCCAGTAATCAGTTCCCTAAGTGTTCTCCACCATCTGGAACACACAAATTCACAGAGTTGGGTAGAGTAGAGAGGGGTTAGGGAGGAGACACAGGCGACCTGGTGGAAAAAAAGGAGAGTCCAGAGGGAGAGAGAGCAGTCCAGCCAGTAATCTCGCTCCCTAGTGAAAAATGGGTCCTGAAGTTTTGGTTCTTAAAGGTACGAAATTGGTAACAAATACATAAAAGCAGAAATTAAAAATCTAGAGTAAAGTTTGGAATTTCAAAACTACAATGTTAAAGAAAAGAAGAAAGAAAAGAAAGAGAGAAAAAACAAACAAACAAAAACAAAGCTGCAAAAATTATGAAGAAAATATAGGTTCAAAATTGATAACAAATACCAAAAAGCAAAAGTTAAAAATCTAGAGTAGAGTTTGGAATTTCAAAAATACAATGTTAAAAAAAGAAGAAGAAAAAAAAGAGAGAGAGAGAAAAAACAAACAAACAAAAACAAACAAAGTTGCAAAAATTATAAAGAAAGTTTAGGTACACGATTGATAACAAATACCAAAAAGCATAAATTAAAAATCTAGAGTAGAGTTTGGAATTTCAGATATACAATGTTATATAAAAGAAGAGAAAGAAAGAGAGGAAAAAAAAGTCACAAAAATTATATTAAAAAAAATATAGGTACAAAATTGATTACAAATACCAAAAAGCTAAAATTAAAAATCTAGAGTAGAGTTTGGAATTTCAAAAATGCAGTGTTAAAGAAAAGAAGAAAAAGAAAAAGTCAAAAAAATTATAAAATACATATATAAGAAGTTTGTTTTAAAAAAAGGGTCTTTTTTTTTTTTTGCAAAGTAATAGGTTATAAAAGTGAAAATTAAAGGAATAATAGAGGACTTAAAATTCTTTAAAAAATTAAAAAGAAAGAAAGAAAGAAAGAATGATCATAAAAATAGTAAAAATATATCTAGGACTTTCTCTAGTTTTTTTGTGGGTATTGTGGGTTCAGTTCATTTTCGGCTAGTTCCTTGGTCTGACTTATATTTCTCAAGATCTATAGGCCCCTTCCTATGTAGTCATTACTAACCACAGGGTTTTAATCTATTGCCTGTAGCTTCCAAGGCGGTTCCCTCTGTTATAGCTTCTTCTGTTTGTTGGTCTCTTCAGTGTCTGGTTTCCACCCTGACACAAAGGGGACGGTGGAGGACACTTTTTTTTTTTAGGCTCGCTTGTTCAGTCGCGCTGTGGGGAGGGAGGGACGCTGCAAACAAATAACACTGGCGTGTGCTCGCGGTGCCTCAGCCACACTGGGTCTGCCCCTGCTCACAGCGCGTGTAGCGTCCCTGCCCACACTGCTCAGGCTCTAGGCTGCTCCGCCGGGAACCATCTTAGTCCGGCCCTGGGCGGCTTGCACCTCCCAGGTCCAAGCCGCTCAGGTTCAGGCACTCGGATAGTCCTCAGAGGCGCAGACTCGGTTGGGCCTGCGTTTTGTGCCCTTCCCAGGTCTGAGCAGCTCAGGTGATGAGGTGTTTGGCGAGCGCGATTGCTGCAACTTATCACCTCCCCACTGCTCAATTATCTAGGTGTACAACCGGTGCACCTTTTCAGGTGGATGTTGACTGTCCAGACCCCCAATAAGTTTTGGTTAGCAAAGAAGTCTGCTTAGTTTTATAGATAATGTCTCTCTGGGGCTGTGATTGCCCCCTTCTGGCTCTGGCTGCCTGTCACCGGAGGGGGATGGCCTGTAGCCGGCTATCTCTGTTCAGTCCTTTGTTCCGTGCGCGGGCCTGGTGGTGTCTTAGGTTAGGGCTGGCTTTTCGCATGGTAGATATCTCACAGTCTGGTTTGCTAGCCCAAATTATTTCGCTCAGATAGCGCTCGGGGTATTCAGGCCAGATCCTAACTCTAAGCGATGCAGTCCGTGCTGCGCCTCCCTGCCCAGCCCCCGCTTGCTAATGGCGGATGCAGGTGTCTGCGCAGCTTCTCCGCTGGGGGAGTTACCCTAGGGCTCATAATTTGCGGGTTTTAATTGTTTATTTATTTTTCCTCCCTGTTATGTTGCCCTCTGTGCTTCCAAGGCTCAGCACAGATTTGGCAGTGAGAAGGTTTCCTGGTGTTTGGAAACTTCTCTCTCTTTTTTTTTTAATTTTAAATTTTATTTTATTTTTAAAACTTTACATAATTGTATTAGTTTTGCCAAATATCAAAATGAATCCGCCACAGGTATACATGTGTTCCCCATCCTGAACCCTCCTCCCTCCTCCCTCCCCATTCCATCCCTCTGGGTCGTCCCAGTGCACCAGCCCCAAGCATCCAGTATCGTGCATCGAACCTGGACTGGCAACTCATTTCATACATGATATTTTACATGTTTCAATGCCATTCTCCCAGATCTTCCCACCCTCTCCCTCTCTCACAGAGTCCATAAGACTGTTCTATACATCAGTGTCTCTTTTGCTGTCTTGTACACAGGGTTATTGTTACCATCTTTCTAAATTCCATGTATATGCGTTAGTATACTGTATCGGTGTTTTTCTTTCTGGCTTACTTCACTCTGTATAATAGGCTCCAGTTTCATCCACTTCATTAGAACTGATTCAAATGTATTCTTTTTAATGGCTGAGTAATACTCCATGGTGTATATGTACCACAGCTTTCTTATCCATTCATCTGCTGATGGACATCTAGGTTGCTTCCATGTCCTGGCTATTATAAACAGTGCTGCGATGAACGTTGGGGTACACGTGTCTCTTTCCCTTCTGGTTTCCTCAGTGTGTATGCCCAGCAGGGGGATTGCTGGATCATAAGGCAGGTCTATTTCCAGTTTTTTAAGGAATCTCCACACTGTTCTCCATAGTGGCTGTACTAGTTTGCATTCCCACCAACAGTGTAAGAGGGTTCCCTTTTCTCCACACCCTCTCCAGCATTTGTTACTTGTAGACTTTTGGATTGCAGCCATTCTAACTGGTGTGAAATGGTACCTCATAGTGGTTTTGATTTGCATTCTCTGATAATGAGTGATGTTGGAAACTTCTCTCTTTTTAAGACTCCCTTCCTGGGACGGAACTCTGTCCCTCCCTCTTTTGTCTCTTTTTTTGTCTTTTATGTTTTTTCCTACCTCCTTTCGAAGACTTGGGTTGCTTTTCTGGGTGCCTGATGTCCTTTGCCGGCATTCAGAAGTTGTTTTGTAGAATTTACTTGGCGTTTAAATGTTCTTTTGATGAATTTGTGGGGGAGAAAGTGTTCTCCCCGTCCTACTCCTCTGCCATCTTAGCTCCTCCTTAATATTTTTTTTTTTTTCTGATATATACCCTAGAGTGGAATTGCTGGGTCATATGGAATCCATTGACATTTAAAATGATTGATAGGCATGTACTTGTTGCTATTTTGTTACTTGTTTTATTTGTAATTCTTCTCAGTTCTTTTGTTCTTTTAGTCTCTTCCCCTGTTTGATGATTTTCTTTAGTGATATGATTGTGTTGCTTTATCTTTAGTTTTGTTTATCTGTTGTAGGTTTTCAGTTGTGGTTACCATGAAGTTCAGTAGGCTGATATAATTTTATCTACTTATTTTAGCCTAATAGTCATTTAAGCTCAAACATGTTCTAACAGATCTATAGGTTTTTAGTCCCCTTTCCCACATTATGTGTTTTTGATGTTGTATTTTACATCTTTGATTAATCCCTTAACTATTTATTGTCATTATAGCTGATTTTAACAGTTCTTGATTTTGCTAGTGAGATTTTTTTTTCTTTCTTATACATTCCTACTCCCTGTTGTAGTCTTTTCTCTTTGACTTAGAAAAGAAACTTTAACACTTCTTTTAAGGTCAGTTTAGTACTGATGGGGCTTCCCTTGTGGCTCAGCTGGTCAAGAATCTGCCTGCAATGTGGGAGACCTGGGTTCAATCCCCGGGTTGGGAAGATCCCCTGGAAAAGGGAAAGGCTACCCACTTCAGTATTTTGGCTGGAAGAATTGCATGGACTGTATAGTCTATGGGTAGAGTTATCTGGGTAGAGTAAAAGAATATGTTTCAGGACTTTCCTGGTGGCTCAGCTGGTCAAGAATCTGCCTGCAATGTGGGAGACCTGGGTTTGATCCCTGGGTTGGGAAGATCCTTGGGGAAGGAAATGGCTACTCACTGTAGTATTCTCACCTGGAGAATTGCATGGACAGAGGACCTGGTGGGCTACCCAGTCCATGGGGGTCTCAAAGAGTTGGACATGACTGAAAGACTAACACTTTTTACTTTTTACTCCAGGTAGGTTTCTCCCTTTCAGCACATTAAATATATCATGCTACACCCTCTGGTCCGCAAAGTTTCTGCAGAAAAATAATTTCATTGCACTATAGGACTTCACTTGTATGTGACTCTTTGTTTCTCCCTTGCTGCCCTTAGAATTCTCTATTTTTAACTTTTGCCATTTTAATTATTATATTTCTTGTGTATGTCTATCTAGGGTCATCTTTTTTTTTTGGTTTTCTGTACTTTGTGTACCTGGATAGCTCTTTTCTTTTTCAGGCTTGGGATGTTTGTGGTCATAATTTCATCAAATATGTTTTTGCTCTCTTTGGATCTCGCTTTCTCCTTCTGATACCTATAGTGTGAATGTTAGGATGCTTGATATTATCTCAGAGGTCTCTTAAACTATCCTCATAAAAAATTTTTTTTTCTTTTTTGCTTTTCATTTTGCTACTCTGATTAGCTGATTTCCAGTATTCTATCTTCCAGACTGCTGATGCATCTTCCTATATCACCCAGTCTGCTATTAATTCTTTCAAGAGTATTGTTCATTTTAGTTATTGCATTCTCTAGTTCTGTTTCATTTTTATATTTTCTACTTCATTGATACAATTTTTACTGTGTTCGAGTATTCTTTTTCCAAGTTCAGTTAGCATTTTTATTACTGTGGCTTTAAACTCTTTTATTTAGTAAATTAGCACTGTTTCATTAGACTGTTTTTCCAGGTTTTTTTCCTTGCTCTCTCATTTGGGACATGTTCTTATTTATTCATTTATTTTTTACTGTGCTGGGTCTTTGTTGCTATGCATGAGCATTCTCTGGTTGCAGCAGTCAGGGGCTACTTTTTGTTGTGCTGTGTAGGCCTCTCATTTCAATGGCTTCAGCAGTTGTGGTGCATGGGCTTTGTTGTTCTGAGGCATGTGGGATCTTCCTGAACTAGGGATCGAACCCGTGTCCCCTGCATTGGCAGGATGACTCCTAACCACTGGACCACCATGGAAGTCCCCAAACATATTCTATCTTCTTGTTTGTTTAATTTTTTTTTCTTCGTGATATTAGGTGAAATAGCGACCTATCTTGGTTTTGAAGGGGTGTTCCTTGTGGGAGTGTCCCTATACAGTCTATGTGTGGTAGTGGCTTTGGTGGGAAAGCAGGATCTGGAGCAAGCATGGCTCACGTCTTAGCCCTGGGTGTGCTGACAGCTGCCGTCTTTCTATCAGGTAGAGCTAAAGCCAGATTCAGGTGTGAACTGAGGCTTCTCCTGTGCTCAGCGACAGTCATCATGAGCTGACACATGAGCTCAGACACTCATGGAGTGCTTGGTGCCAGAGGGCTTATCGACTAAAAAAAATATAGACACAACCTGAAGGTAAAGAGTTATTTTATTTGGTGGGAATGTGTAGGACTCCAGGCCCAGGAGACAGCATCTCAATAGCTCTGAGAAAACTGCTCCAAGGAGGCAGGAGGGGAAGTCAGGCTATATACAAGTTTGCCACAAAGAGAGCAGGCAGTCTGAACATCAAAGATCAGCTATCAAGTTAAGGAATTTAGCATTCTATGTATGGGAAGATGCAAGCCTCTGGGCTCACCTAATTCATTCCTTTCATATGCACCTCAGCTATCCGGGGTCAATCCTGTTTCCTTGTTTCCCTTGCTTCTTTCTTTCTCCCAGCTCTTCAGCAATCACTGTGGCTGCCAGTGGCAGCATCCTCTGGATTGAAGTCTTGGGAGCCCTCATTCACATTCAGAGGCCAGGAATCACTGATGGCCGTGACATTTCTTGTTGATTAATATGGCAGGAGATGTTTCCATTTCATAGGCTGGAGCAAAAGCCCTGAGGGTTGGGTCCAAGTTAGCCCCATTTTCTCTATGCCTGTGCACTCTCTTAGGGTCTGGCCTAATGGAGAGCAGCACTGGAGCAAGAGGGGCTGGAGCAGGTGCCTGGTGTAGCTGGGTTGCAGGCTAGGGTGGTTCCAGTCAGCAGGTCAGAGTGTCAGGATATTTTCAATCCATTTGGAGTCTTGTTTTCTTACAGCTGTTTTCAAACCAGCTAAGAGGACTCCTTTGCCTGGTGTTGGACCTCATGGCTGGGGTGCCTGTTATGTGGCTGGAACTCTTCACTCCCTGACGAGGATCTCTGAAGCTGTGATAACCCTCCCTCTTCCACGGATGTGGATCCCAATCTGACTGCATCTCCACCCTTCCCACCTGACTCCACATGGATCTTTCTTTATAGCCTTGGTTGTAGACGAGTCTTCCTGCCAGTCTCGTTTGTTTCTACTGAGAGCTGTTCCACAAGTAGATATGTTTTTGATGTGTTCATGGCATGAGGTGAGCTCAGCATCTTCCCACTCTGTTATCTTGCTCTTTCCTCTCCTTTAAGTAGTTTAGAAACATCATTTCACAACATACTGCAATATATAACGAAGCATAAATGTGTGGGACTCATTGTAAAAACAGAGACATCACTTTGAGGACAAAGGTCTGTCTAGTCAAAGTTATGGTTTTTCCAGTTGTCACGTATGGATGTGAGAGCTGGACTATAAAGAAGGCTGAGTGCCGAAGAACTGATGCTTTCTAACTGTGGTGCTGGAAAAGACTCTTGACAGTTCCTTGGATTGGAAGGAGCTCAAACCAAAAGGAAATCAACCCTGAATATTCACTGGAAGGACTGATGCTGAAACTCCAATACTTTGACCACCTGGTGTCAACAGTCGACTCACTGGAAAAGACCCTGATGCTGGAAAAGATTGAGGGCAGGAGGAGGAGGGTGGTGAAAGAGGATGAGGTGGTTGGGTGGTGTCACTGACTCAATGAACATGAGTTTGAGCAAGCTCTGGGAGATGGTGAAGGATAAGGAAGCCTGGTGTGCTGCAGTCCATGAAATCACAGAGAGTCGAACACAACTTAGCAGCTGAACAACATTGTAAATATTTGGTACATTTTCTAGAAAATCAGAAAAGGAACAAATTATTATTCATCGCAAAAATAATGCTGCACAGGAAACCACGCTAGAACTTAGTGGCTTGAAACAAAAATGATGAGTTCTCAGAAATGTACAGTTTGGCTGGATATCTTTTAATCCAGGCCAGATGCATCTGCCCTTGGCTGGGTGTATTCAAATGGTGGGTAGCTGGGGGTGACTGAGGATGGCCTCAGCCAGAAGAACATAGCTCTATTTCATGTGCTCTCTCAGCCTTTAGCTTCCCTTCTGAGCCGATTTTAAAAGAGATTATCTATTTCAGAAGTTGTCAAACTTTTTGATCTCAGGAGCACTTCATAGTCTTAAAATTATTGAAGATCCCAAAGAACTTTGATTTAGGTTGGTTGGTTATAGCCATGAATATTTACTGTATTATAAATTAAAATAGAAAAATTAAAAAATTTATAACTATATTATAAATAACAGTAATAAAAACCAATAATAAAAAATTTTAAGGTAAATGACATATGTTTGTGGAAAATAACTATTTTTCAAAACAAAGCATTGAGAAAGTAGAATTGTTTTAGTTTTTTCTACTCTTGTTACTGTCTGGATTAATACATAAATTTTCTTATCTGCTTCTGCATTTAATCTATTCTGAGCTGATTTTATGCAGATCTTTAGATGGAAGAGGGAGGAAATTGCAGATTCTCTAAAAGGGTCTTGGGGACCCCTAGGAATTCTTTGTGGAGAAGACAATGGCACCCCACTCCAGTACTCTTGCCTGGAGAATCCCATGGATGGAGGAGCCTGGTAGGCTGCAGTCCATGGGGTCGCTAAGAGTTGGACACGACAGAGCAACTTCATTTTCACTTTTCACTTTCATGCATTGGAGAAGGAAATGGCAACTGGCTCCAGTGTTCTTGCCTGGAGAATCCCAGGGACAGAGGAGCCTGTTGGGCTGCCATCTATGGGGTCGCACAGAGTCTGATACAATTGACGCGACTTAGCAGCAGCAGGAATTCTTTGAAGTTCTCTATAGAATTTATCATGGCAGCCTTTAGGAAAATAAAGATGCAAAAAGAACATATAACGGATTGACAAATTGTTATCCACCTCCCCCCCACCACCTGCCAAAGTGACTATTCACAGTGAATGTTAAAAAAAAAAAAAAAAAGATTTCCTCTAATTTGTTGTAACAAGAACAAAAAATATAATCTATGATTTTTGGGCCAGTGCCCCAAATCACTTAGTTATCATGCCAAAAATGCAACAAATAAGAATTTTAATCATGGGAAAAAGTTTCAAGGGATCTGACTAAATGCTTAGGTTGAATTTGATAAAACTATGACCTTAACTCCCATATACCTTGCTTTATTGAAGGGATATTTTTTTCACCACTCAAAAAATTCCAGCCAATTTCATTGAGATTCTTCTTGTTCCAGAAACTTCCTCAAAGCTGACCTTTCATTCTCTGGTGACCTGGGTAAGAATTTCTCGGAAATCAAAAGCCTGACTGCACCGTCAGATTGGGAGTGGCACTTCCTAAAGTTTTGATTGGAAAATAAACTTTGAGTTCTAACAAATTCATTTTAAAAAGAATGAGCTGAAGTTTCTTTGCCAAATGCCATTTACAAAAGCTTATTATAAATTCTTAACCTAATGCAATGGGTGAAGAAAGTGAATTATTAGTTCTGGTTTTAAAACCCCATTATAGCATCCATATCTTTCTGTTCCATTTGGAAAAGTAGATACCGATCTCAGGATGAATCCCAACCCTTAAGTCAGATTACAGATTATAGATTAAATGAATTTAAATAACAAATATCTTAAAATCCAAATTTGAAACATAAAAATTTTAAAAATTAAAAAAAAAACACACACACAAGGAAAGGTAATCACGTCCAATTGTCTCCAAAAATTACCAGTGTTACCAGTTGTTTTTTTCACCCCAATGTTATTTAATTTTGTTGGCATTGTTAATAAAAAAGTATTTTACATTAATTTTAAACCTTTCCTTTTACTTAAGAGATATGATGGATTTTTTTTCCCCTTGTGATTAACCACAACTTTTATTTTAAACACAGCATACTTACTGAGAGTTGTTCTATCTTTATATGTAAACAGTGGCTTGTGAAAGGATTAAAAGTGAACTCAGAGGGAGAGAGATGGAACAGGTCCCCAGGCAGCCTTAGGTCGTCCTGGGCAGTGATGGCTGTGTGCTTCCTTCCTATTGCCCTTGAGAGGGACGTGTGGTTTGCAGAGTCCTCCCGGTGGACCCCTCCTGGGAGAATAATTCTGTCATTTCCATTAGGAAGATGATTTATTGAGGGCAGTTCCTCTTTAGGATTGGACAGGAAAATCACCCTTGCAACCTGATGATGCTTATTTCCTCTGCAAAGCCCTTCAGTGATGAGGTGGTAGGAATTACTTTGGCCTTAAACTGAATCACAGGCACCTCTAGAATTCCTTTTGTAATCTTTTCTGGAAACACACAAGTAACCACTGCATCCTCATGGTTTGGGGTGGTGGAAAAGCAGGGAATGTACCTCTCAGATTTCTCATAAGAGAGCATCCAACCCAGTAAGAGATATGCCCCAGGGCCATGCTGAAGAAGCCGGATGCTGGATGAGGAGGCTGTGGCGGGGAAGGGGTCTTACAAACACACATGCCCTTGTAAAATGAGTATGACTGCAGCTGGAGAATAATTATCCACCAAGGCACATGGCAAGACATTTTGCTTCTACCTACTGATATATATTAATGCACATAATAGGTGAAATCTAGAAGGATAGCATGTGCTGTGTGCTTAGTTGCTCAGTCGTGTCCAACTCTTTGCGACCCCATGGACTGTAGCCTGCCAGGCTCCTCTGTCCATAGGGATTCTCCAGGCAAGAATACTGAAGTGGGTTGCCATGCCCTCCTCCAGGGGATCTTCCGAACCCAGGGATTGAACTCAGGCTCCCCGCAGTCCAGGCAGATTCTTTGCCATCTGAGCCACCAGGGAAGCCCTAGTGCTGTGCTTAGTCGTTCAGTCAGAAGAATAGTATAGATGATCCTATTTGCAAAGCAGACGTAGAGACTCAGAGGTAGAGAATAAATTAATGGATACCAAGAGCAAAGGGGGTGGGGTGGGAGGAACTGGGAGATTGGGATTGACATCTCTACACTATTAATGCTACATACAAAATAGGTTACTAATGAGAACGTACTGTGTAGCCCAAGGAATTCGACTTAATGCACTGTGGTGGCCTGAAAGGGAAGAAAATCCAAAAGGGAGAGAATATATGTGTATGTATACGTGACTGTTGGAGAAGGAAATGGCAACCCACTCCAGTGTTCTTGCCTAGAGAATCCCAGGGATGGGGAAGCCCAGTGAGCTTCCATCTATGGGGTTGCACAGAGTCAGACACGACTGAAGTGACTTAGCAGCATACCTGGCTGTACAGTAGCCTTCCCAGGTGGCTCAGTGGTAAAGAATCTATCTGCCAATGCCAGAGACCCCTAGGAGATGCGGGTTTGATCCCTGGATAAGAAGATCCCCTGGAGTAGGAAATGGCAACTTGCTCCAGTATTCTTGCCTGGAAGATTCCATGAACAGAGGAACCTGGTGAGCTACAGTCCATGGGGTTATAGCCAAGTCATGTCCAACTCTTTGTGAGCTCATGGCCTGCAGCATTCCAGGCTTCCCTGTTCTCCACTATCTCCTAGGATTTGCTGAAGTTCATGTCCATTGAATCGGTGATGCTATCTAACCATCTCATCCTCTGCTGCCCTCTTCTCCAATAAAAGTATCTAAAAAACCAACCAACAAAACAAAAACCCTGCTCCTTTAGGTATAGTTAGGGGACTCCCTTCTGCTTCCCAGTAGAGGGCAGTTTCCTCAAGGCTACAGCAGTACACCATTGCAGGGCTCCTCTCGCTTCTCAGATGTGGCTGTTCACACCTTGTCCCAGAGAAAAAGAAACTTGTATTCAGGTTACATGATTACACGGTTACATGGCAGCTTGCTTTGTGCTAAACGGGTCGTTCACGCAGACATTTCCTTTGAAAAACAGAAGTGAGTGCAGTTGTGATTGTGAGGAATGAACACCACAGGGAGAGTAAGGTGATCTGAGTCTTGGTATTATTGTGTCACTAAAGCTATGTGTTCATTGGAAGGACTGATGCTGAAGCTGAAACTCCAATACTTTGGCCACCTCATGCGAAGAGTTGACTCATTGGAAAAGACCCTGATGCTGGGAGGGATTGGGGGCAGGAGGAGAAGGGGATGACAGAGGATGAGATGGCTGGATGGCATCACTGACTCGATGGACGTGAGTCTGGGTGAACTCCAGGAGTTGGTGATGGACAGGGAGGCCTGGCGTGCTGTGATTCATGGGGTCACAAAGAGTCGGACACGACTGAGCGACTGAACTGAACTGAACTGAAAGAGCTATGTGATGTTAAGTGAGCCACTTTAGTTCAATTCTGCATCTGCAGTGAGGTGTTTTGAACAATATGACCTAAACATTTTAGATTCAGTAGAAAGTTCATATACTAGCTCCATGTGTGTGAATGTTAAATTGCTTCAATTGTGTCCGACTCTATGTGACCCTGTGGACTATAGCCCATCAGGCTCCTCTGTCCATGGGATTTTCCAGGCAAGAATACTGGAGTGGGTTGCCAAGCCCTTCTCCAGGGAATCTTCCCAATACAGGGATCGAACCCACATCTCTTATGTCTCCTGCTTTGGCAGGCAGGTTCTCTACCACTAGAGCCACCTGGGAAGACCACAATATCTCCAGAGCCCTGATTGAAATATATTTCAAGATTGAGACTTTAAAGTTACAGAAACAGTGCTATATAGTCATGCACACTTATTCCTGCTAAATCGCTTCAGTCGTGTCTCACGCTTTGTGACGCTATGGGCCATAGCCTGCCAGGCTCCTCTGTCTGTGGGGTTCTCCAGACAAGAATACTGGAGTGGATTGCCATGCCCTCCTCGAGAGGATCTTCCTGACTCAGGGATGGAACTCAGGTCTCCTGTATCTCCTGCATTGGCAGTTGTGTTCTTTACTGCTAGTGCCACTTGGGAAGTCCATGCTATATATATTAAGTAACATTAATTCAAATAGTTTAGCTGATTCACAATATTAACTTTATAGATTGTGACCCCTCTATGAGAGTCAGACTAAATTATCCTTCAGTTTAGGAAACCTCAGCTGGACATGACATTTCAGAGTGAGAACTGATTTCTGGCCCTACATGGGCTTCTCCCTAGCTGTCAGACCTTGGATGAATAACCTCAAGCTTCTGATTCCCAGTTTTCCCCTTCGTAAGATGTGTGGGTGAGCTACATCAATGCTTGCCCCTAAAGGATCAGTAGTTGAGTAAGTGAGAAAAAAATAAACAGGGGTCTGCCTGTACTGCAGCATGTCTTGAAGTCTTTCCACAGGGTCATTTAACACATATTTACTGGAAGCCCCATCCTGGTGTGATGGTCAGAACATTGGACAATCTGTCACTCTGTCAATGACCCATCAGAATGAATTCCAGCAGCTCTGAACCCACTCTGCAGGCCCTCAGTGGCATCTGCCGATTGTTGCTGGGTCCTGGTAAGTAAAATAGTTGTCATTACATACAACACACAGGGATTTTGGCTGGTACCTACAGACAATTGCCAAGGAACGCAGGTTTTCATTGGGAAGATAAAGATACAATAGATTCTGCTGAGTCTGAGGACTCCTTTCTCTGCTGGATGCCAGGTGTTCTGAGCATGTCTGTTCTGTAGTTTTCTCTGCTCTGCCTGGTGACTGTGTACCTTGGCTGCTCCTCTGTTTCCTGTGGTTATTGTTATTATTTTAAATGTTATTTATTTGTGGCTGTGCTGGGTCTTTGCTGCATGTGAGCTTTTTCTCATTGCAGCAAGCCTGGGCTACTCTCTAGTGTGGTGCCTGAGATTCTCATTATGGTGGCTTCTCTTCTTGTGCAGCAGAGGCTCTAGGATGTTCAGGTTCAGTAATTGTGGCATAAGGGCTTAGTTGCCCTATGGCATGTGGAATCTTCCTGGACCAGGGATGAAACCAGTGTCCTCTGCATTGGCAGGTGGATTCTTTACCACTGGACCACCAGGGAAGTCCTCTCTGTGGTTATTAACAAGGCAAGTACTCCTGAGGCTTTCTGTCTCAGATTGTTTCTCAGTGGGCTTTTTATGGCTTCAAGGCCCTACCTTCCCAAATTCTAAGTCTAGGAACTGGTTCTCCTTAGTTGGCCCTGGGGCTTGGGACCATGGCCAAGCCATTTAACCCTTACAGATTTTATTTCTCTTGACTGTAAAATGGCCTCAAAGGCAGTGGTGGCTATGTCGTTTATAGGACACAATTGAAAGTGAAAATGCAGGGTCCCTCATTCAAAAAAAAAAATTACAAAGTGCAATTGAAAGTAAAATATACAGCTTTTCCCCTTAAAAATATTGTTACTAATAACATTAAATAGAAGTAATAAGATAAACATGTAATGGCATAAACTTATAAATACAAAATATAGTATTTTGTGCCAGAATAAAATAACAATAATACTTTCCCATGAAACGTGATGATCTTTAAAGTAAATTGCCCTTCCAAAGCCTGCAGATAACCTGCTTGGCAATATTGCAAGCAGTTTTCAAAACCACAGGCTCTAAACTCTGACAGATTCTAATTGCAACTCCCTGATGTGTCTTCTTGCCATGTCCACCATGCACACTTTTGCTTTGTAATAATACTGACAACTTTTATAGTTTTTGTACTGGACGTGTCTGTCCCTGTGCTAGGCCAGAGAGTTAAGTGCTGTACAGATGTTGCTTGGATGAACTCCAGGCACGGGCAGGCTAGCTGCTTTCCCACCGAGGGTCCTTCCCCCACAGAAGGCCCTCCTGTTCTCCAGGGTTGCAGCCCCTGCTGTAGCCTCCATTGTCAATGTCAAGGTGGGTCCCAATCTTACTAGTGATTGGCCAGGCTGGATGTTCCAAGCTGCCCACTTTCAGCAGTGATTGAACCTGTGTCTGCACATGTGTTGGCTGGCTGCCAGAGGACTGTATCTCCTTTGCTCATGCACAGGCTTCATGGTCCCAGAGGCCTAAACTCACACAACTCAAGTTCAGAGTTTGGATTATTAAAAATTTCCAGAAGGAGACAGCAGTGCATTAAACCAAGTGCTGGGCCTCCACTGAGAGCGAGACCCTGTAACTACACAGGTGTAACACCCATGAAGGCTTCAGGCTGGCAGGTATGATGGAGATTATGCTTCCAAATTGGTTCTGTTATCATTTTTGATGCAGTAAGCCATTTGCTGTTTATTAATGTACCATTTTGATAACCTTTCTTATGGAACCATTGATATGCATAATGATGAATTCCAATGAAACATTTAAGAAATTGCTTTTGCAATTAGAGATTTATTCTAAAGGAAAAATTTAAAAAACACTTTAAAAATCCATGGTCTGCAGAATGTATTAATTTCTTGATTAAGCAGGTACTTTTCTGTAGGAGGTTAATGATTCTCATATGTAAACTCAGGCTAATTTTCTTTGTGACTCCAGAAGTCTGAACCAGACGTTTAATGAATGCTGAATAAATGAATAAGCCTTCTTGAGAAAAAGTTGGAGAAAACCTAAGTTCAAGGAGGTTAGAAACTGGGTCAACTTTCCTGTAATGGTGGTTTTCAAACCATAGTTTTCATTGAGAATCACTTTGGGAACTCAAGAAAAAAACAGATACCCATGTTTGCTCCCCAGGAGGCTCTATTGGAACAGGTCTGGGTGAGACTCAGGGATTTAAATATTTAATGAAGGTGGTAGGTGATTATGATTCAGGTGGTCAGTGTACCAGCAAATTTCTGCATTCTATGTCAATATAGGGGTTCCAGATTTTATCTCCCAGCAAAACCAGTCCAAGAAATTATTGGGATTGGGCAGATCATGATGAATAGAGCAAGAATTTCCCTGCCTGGCTCTGAACTAAATGATTACCTACCCTGTTAGTTATCTTTATCTCCAGATATTGATATTTCTGTGGTCTTCCACTTTTATCTAGGAGCATGAATTCATTTGAAAATGTATCAGGAAAGTGGGTTATGCTTTTGAAAGACATATTTGAATTGGGTAATGGTGTGAGGAGATGAAGAGAAGGAAAAATGAGGACAAAGGAGAAGAAATAAAACTCAGATTGGAAGAAAACATTAATTTCATTATGCATATTTATTGCATGTCTGTTTTGTTCCAAGGACTAGGGGAATTGTGAATTGAAAAGACCCAGTTCTTAAAAGAAGGTGCCTTGTTTCTTTCTTTTTCCCAGCAATTCTACCTACTCACCCCCACTCCCATCCCCCTGTCCTTCTCCTATCCTAAGAGAATCAAGACTAAAAAAGAAGAGAGGAAGAAGATAAAACGAGGGCAATGAAGAATCCTGCACAAGGTATTCTTGCCTGCTGTTGTGTCTTGCTGCTGCTGCTAAGTCGCTTCAGTCATGTCTGACTCTGTACGATCCCATAGAGGGCAGCCCACCAGGCTCCCCTGTCCCTGGGATTCTCCATGCAAGAACACTGGAGTGGGTTACCATTTCCTTCTCCAGTGCATGAAAGTGAAAAGTGAACCAAGTGCAAATGTGTGTCCAGTATTATGTTGAGCTATCAGGGAAGAGGTGAGTTTTACATCTCTGCCTTCAGCTGAACTCTATCTAGTTGCTACAATTCAATATTCTCTTATTTGAATAAAGCAAAAATGACAGCACATTATAAGTTCAAAATTTTAGTTGGAACTTCCTGTTTAGTTGATGGTTTCTGTTGAGTTAAATATGCTTGATTTTCTGAGATTTTCTTCCTGTTGAAATGATTTGTAACATGGATAATTATTTTAGTGGGCTCTTGTAGCTAAAAAGAAAAAAAAAGCTTGAGGAATGAAGCATTGCTGTTTTTATAATAGGATGATTTTTTTTGAACATTTCAAGAACTTTGGATTTCACTGAGTTCCCATTTCTGGTGAGATATTTGAACACTAATAACCCTGAGATTTTTCAGGCTGGCCACAGCTTGACTATATTGCCATATTTACCTAGAATTGATTTTTCAATTCTTCATAGTTAGAAGCTTATTTAAGAAATAATACTTATAATCAGTTTCATTAAGTTGGTTATATATATATGACTTTACGTATAAAAATGATGGATTATCATTTGATCTAGACTCAAATTCATCAGTCGGTATGGTGCTCTATTCAAAGGGCTTTTATGTTTAATTTATTTCTGATTTTTTTTTTTATTTTAAGCAACACAAGTACCTTATGAAGAGTTCATGTTAGACTCCTGAGTCTGTGTACATATATATTTTGAGGTGGGATCCAGAGCAATTGAAAATGGATTTGTTGGACTACGGAAACTCATTGTTGGCAATCTTTATCTTCATGGCTCCAACTCCTAGCATAAGACACCCCAACATGTTTATTAAATAAACTTTTATGTTCTTTTGATTTAATATTGAGTGTGTTTTGAATTTGATGCTAAAATTGGGTTAAGAGGCAGTTCCAGGCCTCCCAGCAAAACGTTAGATGTTGCCAAAGTTCTTTAGAACACTGCTGGAGTGTTAGCATTGTGCTCACAGCTCAGCAAGGATGTTTCCAGAAAGACAAACAAAGATACAGAGCTTTGAGAGAATTATCTGGGCAACTCATGGAAAAACAACAAGGAACAATGACCTTGAGGAAAAGAAAGGGTTAGGACCTGAATTAACTAGACCATATGTAACTTTTAAAATCAGATGATTATCAAATTTAGTCTTTTTTTTTTAAGATTATTATTTTTTTTGGCTATGCTGGGTCTTCGTTGCTGCGTGGCCCTTTCTCCAGTTGTGGTGAGTGTGGGCTACTCTCTAGTTGCGGTGTGTGGGCTTCTCACTGCAGTGGACTCTTGCTGTGGAGCACAGGCTCTAGGTGCATAGGCTTCGGTAGTTTGAGCTCCAGGCTCTAGAGCACAGGCTCAGTTGTGGCACATGGGCTTAGTTGCCCTGTGGCATGGGAGATCTTCCCCAGTCATGGATTGAACTTGTGTCTTCTGCATTGGCCGGTGGATTCTTTACCACTGAGCCACCAGGGAAGCCCCTGAATTTATTCTTAATGATTTCAATAAATTATTTTGATAATCACTTAATTAAAACAATTTTTTTTTTGATGTACGTTTTATCTTCTTACAGCCAGATACAAAGACTTCAATATCATGGATCCTATCAATTTGGTTAAACCCAAGCCATATAAGTAACCAATTTATCTTTTTATTTTTTGCAGGCACAGTGCTAATCCCAGAGCAAAGAAATGTCACCTTGTAAGTCCTCATCCTTCTCTTGTGACTCTCTCGCCTGTCCAGGCTTCCAGCCTGTTGTTACATATGTATCCACGTACTTTGTGGTTTGCTCCTAGGGCATTTCTCCCACTTCTGCTTGCTTAGTTTATCCTTGACCTTGACTTATCTGCTTGCTTAGTTTATCCTGGAGAAGATCAAGGTATAAAACACTGCCTCGGTGGAAGAACATTACAGCTTTATGAAGCCTGTGCTTCATGTAGCTTTGGTCCTGATGAAAAGAACATTGAAAATAACAATACAAGAGAAATAAGAACTCTGTTTTTATGCCTTGTACACATTCCAAATGACTAAGTTCTTAATTCTGAAAGGACATAAAGACCACATACTCCAGTTGCCCTTTGGTAAATTAACTTTCTCCTGAGCACCTGTAATAATATTCAATGGCTTTTAACTTATATTTGAATATTTTCAGTGTAGGGAATTTCATACTTCCCAAAGTTCTGTTAGAAATGTCTTCCTTTCCATTGAGCCTGACCTATTTCCCTGTTATTTATACTTATTAGTTTATTTGTGTGTGTGTGTGATTGAATAGTTCTAATCTTGCTTCCATAGATCAGTTCTCGAAATATTTGATGACATCTATTCTATGAAACACACATCATCTTTTCTCCAGGCTTAATATGCTAAATATGCTCAAATTCTCTCAACTATTCATTACATCACCCTTTTATAGCTCAGATTCCCAATACTTTCACATACGTCACTTGAATTTATTCTCATAGTAACCTTGCAAAATAGATAAGAACTCGTAAAACTGCATTAACAGTGAAAAACCTAAGAGGCAAGGATATTGGTTGGAAGAGAAGAGAACTGATATTCACTAGCCTTTTATATTATGGCCTTTCTTTTTTCATCTTTTAAAAAATTAACTATTGCAAGAAAGAAACAGTTCAGACATAAATTTAGGTCACAGAAAATTACATTAAAATTTTAATTTTAAGGTGTCTTAATGTTTAATCAAGCACATGAATATTGGAAGTTCCTGAATATTCAGTTTTTAAATCATAAGAGTGTGAGAGAAGCTATCTATTTTATTTACACAGTACTCTTGAAGAAATACATTTTGACTGGATTTTTTTTTTTTTTTTTTTTTTTTGCTTCTGGAAAAATTTCTAGACTCTAGTGAACAAATCTACATGTACCATTTCCTTAAATGAAGCAGTCTCCTTTTGCTATATTTTTATATGGCCTTGATTTGCACTGCCTCTTTTTGGCATCAGAAGTCCTAAAATTTTTACTAATGAGCTCATAAGTTTCCAGCTATTTATACATTAAGAAATAGAGAAAGAATACTGTTGGTCTCTTTTTAAATAGAAGGTGTACTTTCTCATGGGAAAAATACTTATACCTGAGAGGTACAATTTCATTTTGTACACTTTACCTTCTAAATGTTACTTTTCATGCAGTAATGAATTCAAGAGGAAACTCTACCCTTTCCTTTAAATGACTCATGATGTAATGCCTTTACAGATTAAAAGCACAATTTGACTAACAGGCCACATTCTTACTTGTAAGTTTTTAAAAATTTCATCACGGTTACTCTATTGGACACACCACAAACTACATAACTTATATGTTCTAAAAATGGAACATATGAAAAGCATTGATTAAAGAATCAGAGGTCTCATTCTAGTTGAGTGCTTTAGCTTGGAATTTAATCATTAATAATGCCAAATTGTAGTGTCATGTAGGTACTTTTATGGATGGGTAAAGTGTAAAAAATAAAACCATTGGTAGCATTATGGGAATGTTTAAAGACTGTCACTAAGAACTGTTAGATTCAAAACAGTAACCATAAACCAAGTGGCAAAATTAACCCACTTGTTATAATGCCTATATTCTGATATAGTGATTATTTTGATGTCTAAATGGCTGGTCATCCATATTTGTTTTTAAAAACACACAAGTCTGTTTATTTTATTTTTTTAAATAAAAATTTATTTTAATTGGAGGCTACTTTATTTTACAATATTGTATTGGTTTTGCCATACATCGACATGAATCTACCACATGTGTTCCCCATCCTGAGCCCCTCTCCTACCTCCCTCCCCATACCATCCCTCTGGGTCATCCCAGTGCACCAGCCCTGAGCATCCTGTATCATGCATCGAACCTGGACTGGCGGTTCATTTCACATATGATAATATACATGTTTCAATGACATTCTCCCAAACCATATCACCCTCACCCTCTCCCACAGAGTCCAAAAGACTGATCTATACATCTGTGTCTCTTTTGCTGTCTTGCATACAGGGTTATAATTGCCATCTTTCTAAATTCCATATATATGCATTAGTATACTGTATTGGTGTTTTCTTTCTGGCTTACTTCACTCTGTATAATAGGTTCCAGTTTCATCTACCTCATTAGAACTGATTCAAATGTATTCTTTTTAATGGCTGAGTAATACTCCATTGTGTATATGTAGCACAGCTTTCTTATCCATTCATCTACTGATGGACATCTAGGTTGTTTCCATGTCCTGGCTATTATAAACAGTACTGCGATGAACATTGGGATACACATGTCTCTTTTGATTCTGGTTTCCTCAGTGTATATACTCAGCAGTGGGATTGCTGGATCGTATGGCAGTTCTATTTCCAGTTTTTTAAGGAATCTCCACACTGTTCTCCATAGTGGTTGTACTAGTTTGCATTCCCACCAGCAGTGTAGGAGGGTTCCCTTTTCTCCACACCCTCTCCAGCATTTATTACTTGTAGAATTTTGAATAGTAGCCATTGAAATGGTACCTCATAGTGGCTTTGATTTGCATTTCTCTGATAATGAGTGATGTTGAGCATCTTTTCATGTGTTTGTTAGCCATCTGTATGTCTTCTCTGGAGAAATGTCTATTTAGTTCTTTGGCCCATTTATTGATTGGGTCGTTTATTTTTCTGGAATTGAGCTGCAGGAGTTGCTTGTATATTTTTGAGATTAATTCTTTGTCAGTTGCTTCATTTGTTATTATTTTCTCCCATTCTGAAGGCTGTCTTTTCACCATGCTTATAGTTTCCTTCGTTGTGCAAAAGCTTTTAATTTTAATTAGGTTGCATTTGTTTATTTTTGCTTTTATTTCCAGTATTCTGGGAGGTGGGTCGTAGAGGATCCTGTTGTGATTTATGTCAGAGAGTGTTTTGCATATGTTCTCCTCTAGGAATTTTATAGTTTCTGATCTTACATTTAGATCTTTAATCCATTTTGAGTTTATTTTTGTGTATGGTGTTAGAAAGTGTTCTAGTTTCATTCCTTTACAAATGGTTGACCAGATTTCCCAGCACCACTTGTTAAAGAGATTGTCTTTTCTCCATTGTATATTCTTGCCTCCTTTGTCAAAGATAAGGTGTCCATAGGTGCATGGATTTATCTCTGACTGAAAGTGAAGGGCTGGAAAAAGATATTCCATGCAAATAGAGACTGAAAGAAAACAGGAGTAGCAATACTCATATCAGAAAAATAGATGTTAAAACAAAGGCTGTGAAAAGAGACAAAGAAGGACACTACATAATGATCAAAGGATCAGTCCAAGAAGAAGATATAACAATTATAAATATATATGCACCCAACATAGGAGCACTGCAATATGTAAGACAAATGCTAACAAGTATGAAAGGGGAAATTAACAATAACACAGTAATAGTGGGAGACTTTAATGCCCCACTCACACCTATGGATAGATCAACTAAACAGAAAATTAACAAGGAAACACAAACTTTAAATGATACAATAGACCAGTTAGGCCTAATTGATATCTATAGGACATTTCACCCCAAAACAATGAATTTCACCTTTTTCTCAAGTGCACGTGGAACTTTCTCCAGGATAGATCACATCCTGGGCCATAAATCTAGCCTTGGTAAATTCAAAAAAATTGAAATCATTCCAAGCATCTTTTCTGACCACAATGCAGTAAGATTAGATCTCAATTACAGGAGAAAAACTATTAAAAATTCCAACATATGGAGGCTGAACAACACGCTGCTGAATAACCAACAAATCACAGAAGAAATCAAAAAAGAAATCAAAATATGCATAGAAATGAATGAAAACGAAAACAACAACCCAAAACCTGTGGGACACGGTAAAAGCAGTCCTAAGGGGAAAGTTCATAGCAATACAGGCACACCTCAAGAAACAAGGAAAAAGTCAAATAAATAACCTAACTCTACACCTAAAGCAACTAGAAAAGGAAGAAATGAAGAACCCCAGGGTTAGTAGAAGGAAAGAAATCTTAAAAATTAGGGCAGAAATAAATGCAAAAGAAACAAAAGAGACCATAGCAAAAATCAACAAAGCCAAAAGCTGGTTCTTTGAAAAGATAAATAAAATTGACAACCCATTAGCCAGACTCATCAAGAAACAAAGGGATTAAAAAAAAAAAAGAAAGAAACAAAGGGAGAAAAATCAAATCAATAAAATTAGAAATGAAAATGGAGAGATCACAACAGACAACACAGAAATACAAAGGATCATAAGAGACTACTATCAGCAATTTTATGCCAATAAAATGGACAACGTGGAAGAAATGGACAAATTCTTAGAAAAGTACAACTTTCCAAAGTTGAACCAGGAAGAAATAGAAAATCTTAACAGAGCCATCACAAGCAAGGAAATTGAAACTGTAATCAGAGATCTTCCAGCAAGCAAAAGCCCAGGTCCAGATGGCTTTCACAGCTGAATTCTACCAAAAATTTAGAGAAGAGCTAACACCTATCCTATTCAAACTCTTCCAGAAAATTGCAGAGGAAGGTAAACTTCCAAACTCATTCTATGAGGCCACCATCGGCCTAATACCAAAACCTGACAAAGATGCCGCAAAAAAAGAAAACTACAGGCCAATATCACTGATGAACATAGATGCAAAAATCCTTAACAAAATTCTAGCAATCAGAATCCAACAACATGTTAAAAAGATCATACATCATGACCAAGTGGGCTTTATCCCAGGGATGCAAGGATTCTTCAATATCCACAAATCATTCAATGTAATATAGCACATTAAGAAATTGAAAAATAAAAACCATATGATTATCTCAATAGATGCAGAGAAAGCCTTTGACAAAATTCAACATGCATTTATGATAAAAACCCTCCAGAAAGCAGGAATAGAAGGAACATACCTCAACATAATAAAGCTATATATGACAAACCCACAGCAAACAATGGTGAGAAATTGAAAGCATTTCTCCTAAAGTCAGGAACAAGACAAGGGTGCCCACTTTCACCACTACTATTCAACATAGTTTTGGAAGTTTTGGCCACAGCAATCAGAGCAGAAAAAGAAATAAAAGGAATCCAAATTGGAAAAGAAGAAGTAAAACTCTCACTGTTTGCAGATGACGTGATCCTCTACATAGAAAACCCTAAAGACTCTACCAGAAAATTACTAGAACTAATCAATGAATATTGTAAAGTTGCAGGATATAAAATCAACACACTGAAATCCCTTGCATTCCTGTACACTAATAATGTGAACATAGAAAGAGAAATTAAGGAAACAATTCCATTTACCATTGCAACGAAAAGAATAAAATACTTAAGAATATATCTACCTAAAGAAACAAAAGACCTGTATATAGAAAACTACAAAACACTGGTGAAAAAAATCAAAGAGGACACTAATAGATGGAGAAATATACCATGTTCATGGATCAGAAGAATCAATATAATGAAAATGAGTATACTACCCAAAGCAATCTATAGATTCAATGCAATCCCTATCAAGCTACCAATGGTATTTTTCACAGAGCTAGAACAAATAATTTCACAATTTATATGGAAATACAAAAAAACCTCGAATAGCCAAAGCAATCTTGAGAAAGAAGAATGGAACTGGAGGAATCAACCTGCCTGACTTCAGGATCTACTACAAAGCCACAGTCACCAAGAGAGTATGATACTTGCACAAAGACAGAAATATAGATCAATAGAAGTCTGTTTTAATAGTTATCATATCTTCAAAATTAATTGAGCCTTAAAGATCCTAATTAATAAAGTAAATAAAATGAAGGATAAAATGTGAGCAAATAAGAACAGGAAGGAGAGAACACACACTGGAGTTTTAGAGGGAAATGGTATAGTAGGAACACTGTTTAATTATAATAAAGACATTTAATGTCATCAATTTTTTTTTAACTTAATAATTACCCATGCTTTTAGGAGAATCAAAAAAAGCAAGTGAACACTGGAATAAGATTATATCGGGTATTGATGTCCCCATTCCCATGTAGTTAGTTCAGTTCTGCAGATGTAGAGAATAGACTTGTAGACATAACAGGGAAAGGAGAGAGTGGGCTGAATTGAGAGTAGCACTGACATAGACACACTGCCATGTTTGAAATAGATAGCTAGTGGGAAGCTGCAGTGTAGCAAACGGAGCTCACTCTGGTGCCCTGTGATGACCTAGAGGGATGGGATGGGGAGGTGGGAGGGAAGAACAAGAGGGAGGGGATATATTGATATGTATACTTGTGGCTGATTTATGTTGCTGTACGGCAGAAATGAACACAACATTGTAAAGCAATTATACTCCAATTAAAGATAAATTAAAAAATAAAGTAGCATATTCTACTTTTGTTTTGTATTTACCTGTAGCTTCCCTGGTGGCTCACATGATAAACAGTCTCTCTGCAATGCAGGAAACCTGGATTCCATCCCTGAGTAGAGCAGATCCTATGGAGAAGGGAATGGCTACCCACTCCAGTATTCTTGTCTGGAGAATTCTGTGGACAGAGTAGCCTGGAGGGATACAGTCCATGGGGTCACAAAGAGTTGGACACAACTGAGCAACTAACACACATTCATCTGTTAAACACATTTTTACTAGGCATAAAATAAGTCCAGTTTTGGAATTTCAGATGCTTGTTCTATTTTACTTAGTGGAATTGTTTCACTTGGGATATATGAGGTTCTGTTACCTGTGAGCCATTTGAGTAGAGATATCAGGTAGATCTTTGATTATGGGGGAGTCAAAGGCAGACACCTCAGTTAGTGGTAGTAATGGAACAGGATGGGATTGTCTATATACAATCTCAAAGTGCTTTATAGAAATGACAATTCATACTATATTTACACATTTATTGGACTAGTCCTGGATGTTCATTGGAAGGACTGATGTTGAAGCTGAAACTCCAATACTTTGGCCACCTGATGTGAAGAGTTGACTCATTTGAAAAGACTCTGATGCTGGGAAAGATTAAGGGCAGGTGGAGAAGGGGACGACAGAGGATGAGATGGTTGGATGGCATCACCTTCTCAATGGGCATGAGTTTGGGTGGACTCCGGCAGTTGGTGATGGACAGGGAGGCCTGGCGTGCTGCGGTTCATGGGGTCGCAGAGTCGGATACGACTGAGCGACTGAACTGAACTGAACTGAACTGAACTGGAGGGGGGAAAAAAAAAACTGCCAGATTTAGGTCTTATTGTCAAGCTCCCAGAGTTTAAGAGAAGCCAGATATATCGCTGTAGTAATTTTACATTGTACTGATGATAATTATGGGCTTTCTCTAACATTCTGCCTCTCCCCCTTCTCTTCTCTCCCCCTTCTACTCAATTTACTGACAATTTTATTTAGAGAATTTGTTTGTCTAACAATTGTATCTAGCATAATTCACCTACTCATAAGTCTCCATAAGTAGGCAGCTGTGAAAGAATGAGAATAATATCCAGTTAATAAGGTGCATCACTAATAGTATTTTGTTCCAGAACTTTCCTAGTCATAACTAATATTAAGCAGTGGCCTTTTATATTGGCTGAAAATTTTTGTAGCAGGATTATGAGCTAGGATAACCAAATGTTCCTGGACCAGGGGATGTTCCTGCTTTCCCTGAGCACGTTTGGAAAATGATTTCTATTTATCAGAAAGGATTTGGAAATTTCTGTGAAAAGGTGATAAATTCAGAATATTACTTGCTTGTTTGTAGCCTATTCCCAGTTGAAACAATAGAAAGCTCCAGGAAACCTGATTATTAAAAGGGAAAACCCCACCTGTCCCCTCCCTTTTTGTAGGTCCTTGGGAAGGGTGGTGACAGGAAGAGGAATGATATGTATTCGCCACATTCATTAGAATGGAATATAAAATTGAACATGCTGTTTGCATCTGAGCATGAGCGACCATGATTCCATTATGTACTGACCTTTAGAGGAAGGCATCAGGGTGGTTTGAACAGTCAGTATTTGGGCTGTAAGACAAACCATTCCAGAATACAAGATTTCTGGACGTGATGAGGCTTATCCCAGAGATCCACAGTAGCAAAAACAACACAGATGCAAAGAAGGTCAAGTCAGAGATCTGACAAGAGAAAGTGCGTGCATGCTCAGTCCTTCTGGATGCTTTGCGACCCTTTCAGGCTCCTCTGTCCATGGAATTCTCCAGGCAAGAATACTGAAGTGGGTTTCTATTTCCTCCTCCAGGAGAGAAAATGGTGCCTATATAAAATATAACAGATTGTTGAGAAGCCAGCCACAATGACATGTTATGACATTCAAGGATCCCATTTCCGTTTGTGCCCTTTGCAACATTGTACTGTTACTTGCCAAACAGTGCAGATTAACAAACATAGAAAGGCACTACTTTGCTTCAATTATCTTATAATCTAAGATACTCATAAAACAATTTCCTGTCAATTGAAAGCACTTTGGAATATTTAGCTACCAGGATGCATTGTGCAGAACATGGTGTTCAAATCAGCAGATTGACGTGGTAGTCTAGGAATTGCCATTTGTTAACTTTGATCAAGTTACTTCATCTTTCTTTGCCTGATTCTTATTTGTAAAATGGAGATACTTACTTGAGATAATGTACAGAGCACAGCGAAAATGTGTGCATTTTCTAACATATAAAAAAATGCAACAGTTTTACATGATATCACCAATCTTGGGGACAAAAAAGATCATAAAACAATTGTCATAGAATTGAGTTTGCTTATCCAGTGAGGGGGAAATGGAAAAACCATTGGCTCAAGTGGAAGTGAGACGGTCATTTGGGGAGTTCAGAGGCTTTTGTCCAGGGTGAAAATGGTGCAGGGGTTGTCATTAAGAGTTGTACATTCTCACCTGCAGAAATATAATTTTAAAAATAACTTATCTATACCCAAGCCTAACTATTCTGGATTAAGTTGCAGTGATCACTCTGCCTTGGCATGTATCAATTTAGTATTTAAATTTTGTCAACTTAAGATTTTCTCTTTCCCATTTACCTTCTTATCCTTTGGATGTAATTTGAATCCCAGAATGAACATATGTATCATCTTGGCTTTCATGACATTTGTTTCTGCTATAGATTTACAAAACCTATCCAGTGTTTCAAATAACTTTACTTCAGACTGTATCTGTCAAGATTCTATAAAGAAAACCCTCAAGTTACTTCAGTGATTGGGGGAAGAACATAGTAAAAGAGATGAGAAACTACAGTGGTAAATAATTAAATATAAAATTATTATGCCTCAGAAGGAAGACAATTTACTCTTTTTCCAGGTCCATCAAGGTCACAGTGATGCCTGACATCCAGAGCCTCTAGCACTTAATTCTTTGAAATAGAGTTATCTTGAGGGAATGGCTTCTTAGGAGAAGTCTTAGGAAGAAGAATGGCCTTGAGCAGCTCTATGATTGCCCTAGAGATGGCGGAATGGAGCAGTGGTTATTCGTTAGTAATTACCTCTCCCTGGTGGAGACCACAGGGATAGTAAGAGGAGATAATTGAAGGATTAAAGACCCTGATGCTGGAAAGATTGAGGGCAGAAGGATAAGGGGACAGCAGAGGATGAGATGGTTAGATAGCATCACCGACTCAATGGACATGAATTTGAGCAAACTCCAGGAGATGGTGAAGAACAGGCTAGCCTGACGTGCTGCAGTCCATGAGGTCACAAAGAATTAGACATGACTCAGACAGCACGACTGGGAGAATTTAGTTTCACTTTTCACTTTCATGTATTGGACAAGGAAATGGCAACCCACTCCAGTATTCTTGCCTGGAGAATCCCAGGGACAGAGGAGCCTAGTAGGCTGCTGTCTATGGGGTCCCACAGAGTCAGACACAACTGAAGCGATTTAGCAGCAGCAGCAGCAGCAGCGACTAAACAACAGCAATTAAAGGATGCAACAAATGGATGGTAGCAATAAAAAGAACATGTACCACTGATGCCAGAGCATCAGGAAGATCCCCTGAGTGTTCTGGGAGACCCAGATCAGACACCAAGGACTGTAGCCTGCCAGGCTCCTCTGACCATGGAATTCTCCAGGCAAGAATACTAGAGTGGATTGCCATTCCCATCTCCAGGGGATCTTTCTGATCCAGGGATCGAACCTCAATCTTCTGCATTGCAGACAGATTCTTTACCATCTGAGCCACCAGGGAAGTCCAAGGAAAGCTTGACAGATGAGAAATAGTTAATGCAATGCTACTGCTGTGTTTCTTCCTCTCAAACAAAGCAGTGATTCTCAGCTGGAGCTGATTCTGTGCTCTAGGGGATACTTGGCCAGACAGAAGCCAGTGTGCTTAGTTGCTCAGTCATGTCTGACTCTGTGTGACCCCATGGACTGTAGCCCACGAGGCCCCTCTGTCCATGGGGATTCTCCAGGCAAGAATACTGAAGTGGGTTGCCATGCCCTCTTCCAGGGGAAATTCCCAACCCAGAGATCGAACTCAGGTCTCCCATATTGCAGGCAGATTCTTTACTGTCTAAGCCACCAGGGAAGCCCAAGAATACTGGAATGAGTAGCCCATCACTTCTCCAGGGGATTTTCCTAACCCAGGGATCGAACCGGGTTCTCCTAGACAGAGGCCAGGGATGCTGGTAAACATTCTGTCATGCACAGGGCAGTCCCTCACAACAAAAGGTCATCTCACTTAAAATGATAATGGTACTAAGGGTGAGAAACTTTGACTCACAGAAAGATATTTGCATCACCAACTCAATGGATATGAGTTTGAGGAAACTCTGGGAGATGGTGAAGGACAATGAAGCCTGGCCTGCTGCAATCAATGGGATCGCAGAGAGTTAGACATGACTGAAGGACTGATCAAAAACAAGATTCTACTGATTCACATGGTGGGGTAGAAGGAATTTGAAATATGAATAATGTTTTTGGACAGTGTTATACAGGAAAGTACCTATTGTGAGTATCCAACACAAACTCAAGTGTTTAATTCAGATGATGTCCACTTGTTTTTAAAATGAGCAAGGAAAAATAGCAATCAGTGATGAGAATGTTCTTGATGAGTTCCAAAAGAATCAGAATCCTTCAGGCCTACATATTTCCCAATTTTGCTTCTCAGAATTACCTGTGGAGATTTATGAGTATTTCAGAAATTCTGATTCAAGTAGCTTAAGTGTAGCGCCAAACATCTATATTTTTGAAAAGATTTAGATGAGGTTCTGATGCCTAGTCTGGGCTGAAAACCACTGTTTCACATTAAGTCACATTAAGAAAACTAAACTGACTTAAATATTCTTACTCTTGCTTCTCTGCTTACAATCTGATACTTTAGAGACTTTAGTTAGGGAGAGTCAGTGGTCTGTAGAAATGTATACCACACCCCCATCATTCTATATCTTATCCAGAACCTAAATGTACAGAACTGTAATAGTCTTAAGATATATAAATAGATATACCTACACAATCTTTTCTCTTTCTTGTTTTTATAATGAATTCATGAATTCTCCCAGCAAAAAGTGTGACCCATGAAGATTTGATGGGATATTCAGGCAATCTACATAACTGCTTTCACAAAAAGTTTATTCTTTGTATTTCTCCCTTTACCCTCTTGACCTCCATATGACTCCCACACCTCTTCACCTCCCCTACCACACCACATTTGAATAAAGTTACTGATGAGGAAACAGTGTTCAGAGATTAAGGTCTCCGGGTTACACAGGAAACCAGGGGGGTAGATTGGATCGAATTTCCAGCAACTGATCCAGAAATCCCACCTAAATAGATTATCCGGAATTCTGGAAGGGCAGTCTGTGGCAAAACAGGCTGCAAATGAAAGAAAGGACAAGCTGGCTTGTCCATCTGTAGAAAACATACACAGCGTCACACGTCCACACTCAGGCAAGGAAAGTACAAGCTGGCTTGTCCATTTGCAGAAAATATACACAGCTCACACATCCACACACAGGCAAGGATTTAACTTTTAATTTTGATTCTCTCCATGGTTTATGATCTCTTGATTTCAACAGTTCAGTGTTCAAGACAGTATCCAGCAAATTCAAATGAGCAACAATAGAAACTGTTCAAGTTAAATGACATCTTTTTCTGGGTCTGTTCTAAAGAAGATGCTTCTTATTGTTTTCTTGTTTTTCTTGCTTCCAGCAGGACGTGTGTTCTCTTCCTGCCTTTAGGAAAATCTGATCCCCTAGCGTTATCAATATCCAGGAATTATGGAGGGACATCTTCAATTCTTTGAAAAATAAAAAGCAATATTACTTTAGGTTTTGCCTTTGAATCCACTGCAAGCACAGCTCAAATCATTTCAAGCTCTCTTCATTTGCGTGGAAGAAATGACTATAAGTGATTAATGAGAACTCTTTGAGAACTTTTGATGACAAGTTTATTGGGAAATGTGAATATGGAAACTGCTATCATTTCTGTTTCTAAAAACCATTTCCATGAAAAGAGTGAAAAACATTATTAAGCCCAGAAAGCCTTTGCTTTTACACCAAAAAGTGAAAATGGAATAAAAAGGCAAGTCAATATAAACATCATGTGTTCCAGATGAGTTTTACCACATGACCACAAAGGAGTGAGACAGAGTTCTGAGAAATAAGTGACAGAGACTGAAGAAATGTAAACTGTAAGCCCTTTTCACATCATCTAAAAAAAAAAGGTGTCACAGTTTCTCTTGTGACTCTGGAAAAATAGTAGCTGATGAATATAATTTATTGTCAAATGCCAAAGGCAGATGTGACTATCAAGATGCTTCTCTTTTGCTTCTTTCTCTGCGACTCATGAGCCAGAAGGCTAATCTCATGGGTAAAGAATCACTCCGGTTTCCCAGGTGGTGCTAGTGGTAAAGAACCCACCTGCCAAAACAGAGACATAAGAGATTCACATTCAATTGGGAAGATCCCCTGGTACTCCCCTGGGCATGGCAACCCACTCCAGAATTCTTGCTTGGAGAATCCCATGGGCAGAGGGGCCTGGGGGGCTATAGTCCATAGGATTGCAAAGAATTGGACATGACTGAAGTGGCTTTGCACAAAGAATCACTTGTTTGCTCTGTAGGTCTAT
This sequence comes from Bubalus kerabau, assembly GCF_029407905.1. Classification (NCBI taxonomy): domain Eukaryota; kingdom Metazoa; phylum Chordata; class Mammalia; order Artiodactyla; family Bovidae; genus Bubalus; species Bubalus kerabau. The sequence continues at coordinate 54,031,284 of NC_073625.1, forward strand.
AAATAGTATAATCTAAAATTTTTATTACTCTTTATAAAAATCTCAGGCTGGTTTGAAAATTCAGGAAAGGTAGACCACCTTGACACAAGAAAAAGTGTCCTTATCATACAGTACTATTGTTGTTTAGTCGCTCAGTTGTGTCCAATTCTTTTTCGACCCTGCTAGGCTCCTCTGTTCATGGAATTTTCCAGCAAGAATACTGGAGTGGGTTGCCATTTCCGTCTCCACATCCAGTACTGTAGTTTATTGCTTTGTCAATAGAGAACTAAGGAAGCCACAGTTCTGAGCTATCCTCTGGAGTTATTGGGTAGGTGCAGCTCTGACCAACCAACTTAGAGAATTCTTGAACCTGGACATGTTCCTGGAGACAATGTGGCCAAGCAATTAGGAAGTTTCTAAAAGGAGAGGAGGACCTTTGGTATGCCCAGATATCAGAATACATTTCAGAGCTTCTGGACAGGATGTTCCACTTTTGAATAGCTTATTATACAAGGACTGGGTTCTGATTCATCTTAGCTTGTTGTGTTTGTGAGTCCTCGTGTCAAGAGCACCATGGCAGCTTTCTTTGTGTTTGTGCTGAAGTGGAAAGGATAGAGGTTATCCCAGAGGCCAGGAAACAGTAATGTGTCTCCAGAGACCCCAGCGGCATTGGAGTTCCAGAAATGCAGAACGGAGCCCAGAGCCAGCTACAGAAACTCCAAAATGTAACTTTAGCTTGGCTACATTCTTTGGTGGAGAATATGGCATAAGAAAAAGGCTTATGGTCATACAACAATGATTATCTTTGGTTTCAAAACATTTACTTACAAAATGATCTTCAGGGGCATGTAATCACTGTGAAATTATAGTTTAACTCTCCAATCAAACTGTATATGATCATTGAAGCAAAGGAAGGAGTAAAGTCAGTTCAGTTGAGATCTGTGAGCCAAGCTTGTTGAAAAAGACTGGATTCCTGTAGCAGCTTATCTTCCCCTAACCCCACACTGACCATCAAATTGCTTAAACCTCCATGTGCCCCACTTTCTTCAGCTGCAAAATAAAGTGCATACCTAACTCTGAAGACCTTTGCAGGGAAAGAGTAAGAAGGTGCTTTTTAAAAAAAGTGTTTTGTTTTTTTTTTTTAAATTAAAAGAAGACATAGATGTAAAGAACAGACTTTTGGACTCTATGGGAGAAGGTGAGGGTGGAATGATTTGAAAGAATAGAATTGAAATGTATACATCACTATATGTAAACTAGATGACAGTGTGAGTTCCATGCATGAAGCAGGGCACCCAAAGCTGGTGCTCTGGGACAACCTAGAGGGATAGGGTAGCGAGAGAGGTGGGAGGGGGGTTCAGAATCGGGCGGGACACATGTATATCTATGGCTGATTCATGTTGATGTAGGGCAAAAACCATCATAATATGGTAAAGTAATTATCCTCCAATTAAAAAAAAAACTAAAAATAAAAAAAGAATACGTTTCTATAAAGACACATGAAATTATTTAGGGCTTGCTATTGGCCTACCAATGAAGGCATATTGGTTTCACAGATACTGCAAAGGAATTTCTTTTTATTTCATGACTTTATAAATCAATAGTTATATGAAGTACCTGACTTGGAATGTACTTTGCTAAAATATTTTAATAATAAAATAATAATGGCAGCAGCAATGATTTGTGAGTTTTATAACATGGTATCAAACACTGTGACAGTCTTTTGTGTATTTACTCTTAAAGGTGATGGCAAAGCCATCTGCTGAGGAGATATTATGATCTCCAGAGTTAGAGACGGGACAGATGGGAAAAGAGATTGGAAAAGCTGGTCACCCAGTTAGAAAGGGGTCAATGCATGGTTCAAAGCCACTGCTGTTTGATTCTAGAACCTATGCTTTTGACCACTGTTTATGGTTGAGTTGGAGGGCTTCCCAGGTTATGCAGTGGTAAAGAATCTGCCTGCCAATGCAGGAGACCTGGGTTCGATCCCTGGGTCGGGAAGATCCCTTGGAGGAGAAAATGGAAACCCACCCCAGTATTCCTGCTTGGAGAATCCCATGGACAGAGGAGCCTGGCATCCGTGGATTCCCAAAAAGTCAACATGATTGAGAGACTGAGCATGCAGCCACACAAGGCTGACTTGTGTCCCCCGCCAAATTTGTATGTTGAAATCCGGACCTCTTGTACCTCCAAATGTAATGGCATTTAGAAATCAGTTCTTTAAAGAAGTGATTAAACTTGAATGAGATCATTAGAGTGGGCCCTAATCCAATATGACTGGTGTCCTTTTAAGTAAAGAGATTTGGACAGACACACGCTGAGGAAGACCATGTGAGGACACAGGAGAAGACAGGCATCTGCCAGCCAAGAGAGAGGGCTCAGCAAAACCAGCCCTGTCAGCACCTTGGGCTGGGACTCCTAGACTCCAGAACTGTGAGACGATAAATTTCTATTGTTTAAGCCACCCAGTCTGTGGTATTTGCTATGGCAGCTTTAGCAAACCAAGGCAATCACCATTATATCATGTCAGCTCATCAGAGAGGGAAGATATTCAGCTTGGAAATCCTTAGTTAATCTGAAGAAATCATCAAGTCAGAGATAAATCATTTCAGCTAGTCTCTATCTGTACCTTATGTCATCTAAACATAGAAATGTCTCATCTTTTCTGTGACAGATGATCTTACTATTCAGCAAATAGTCATGGCCCTCATCTCCATGGAAGACTATCCCTCCCCTCCCCACTTCTGTGTTCTTGGTCATGTGAGTTACCGTTGTCAATGGTAACTTGACGTTGAATTGAGGTGAGGTGAACAGTGGCTTGAGATGTGTCTGGACAAGAACTTTGCCTTTCTTGCATTTGAAATTTGGACACGAGAAAAAAACACATGTTGAGCAGACTTGAACCTATCCTGCAACTTAGATCAATAGTCCAGCCTGGCTCAGCTGACCTTCAGCTGACACTCAGATCAGTGAGAATAAATTATTGTTGTTCTAAGCTATGGATAATGGAAGTGGATATTTTCTGTGTGGCATTATTCAGGCAGTAACAAATGCACCTGTTATCATTTTCAAATTAATTTTAATTGGAGTACACTTGCTTTGGGCTTTCCTGGTGGCTCAGTGGTAAAGAATCTGCCTGCCAGTGCAGGAGACGCAGGTTTGAACTCAGTTGGGAAGATCCCCCAGAGAAGGAAGTAGCAACTCACTCCGGTATTCTTGTCTGGGAAATCTCATGGACAGAGGAACCTGGCGGGCTACAGTCTATGGGATCTCAAAGAGTTAGACATGACTGAGCGAATACACAGCAATACCATCGACGTACTTGCTTTACAATGTTGAGTTACTTTCTATGGTATAGCAAAAAATATTAGTTGTGTGTCTATGTATATTCCTTCCCCTTTGGATTTCCTTCATATTCAGGTCACCACAGTACATTAGGTAGAGCTCCCTGTGCTATACAGTAGGTTCTCATTAGTGATCTCTTTTATACATAGTATCAATAGTGTATACGTATCAATCCCCATCTCCCATTTCCTTCCTCTCCCCTTCCCTCTTGGTGTCCATATATTTGTTCTCCACATCTGCCAGATCATCAAAAAAGCAGAAGAGTTCCAGAAAAACATCTACTTTTGCTTCATTGACTATGCCAAAGCCTTTGACTGTATGGATCACAACAAATTGTGGAAAATTCTTAAAGAGATGGGAATACCAGACCACCTGACCAGCCTCCTGAGAAATCTGTGTGCAGGTCAAGAAGCAACAGTTAGAACTGGACATGGAACAATAGACTGGTTCCAAATTGGGAAAAGAATACATCAAGGCTGTATATTGTCACCCTGCTTATTTAACTTATATACAGAGTACATCATGAGAAACACTGGGCTGGGTGAAGCACAAGCTAGAATCAAGATTGCTGGGAAAAATATCAATAACCTCAGATATGCAGATGACACCACCCTTATGGCAGAAAGTGAAGAGGAACTGAAGGGCCTTTTGATGAAAGTGAAAGAGGAGAGTGAAAAAGCTGGCTTAAAACTCAACATTCAGAAAATTAAGATCATGGCATCTGGTCCCATCACTTCATGGCAATAGATGGGGAAACAATGGAAAGAGTTAGAGACTTTATTTTCCTGGGCTCAAAAATCACTGCATCTGGTAACTGCAGCCATGAAATTAAAAGATGCTTACTCCTTGGAAGGAAAGTTATGACCCACCTAGGGAGCATATTAAAAAGCAGAGACATTACCTTGCCAACAAAGATCCATCTAGTCAAAGCTATGGTTTTTCCAGTAGTGATGTATGGATGTGAGAGTTGGACTATAAAGAAACTTGAGCACTTAAGAACTGATGCTTTTGAACTGTGGTGTTAGAGAAGACTCTTGAGAGTCCCTTGGACTGCAAGGAGATCCAACCAGTCCATCCTAAAGGAGATCAGTCCTGAATGTTCATTGGAGGGACCAATGTTGAAGCTGAAGCTCCAGTACTTTGGCCACCTGATGTGAAGAACTGACTCATTGGAAAAGACCCTGATGCTGGGAAAGATTTAAGGCAGGAGGACAAGGGGACAACAGAGGATGAGATGGTTGGATGGCATCACCGACTCGATGGGCATGAGTTTGACTAGGCTCCGGGAGTTGGTGATGGACAGGGAAGCCTGGCATGCAGCAGTCCACGGGGTCACAAAGAGTTGGATGTGACTGAGCTACTGAACTGACTAACTGATATATGTCTCTACTGCTTTGCAAATATCTTCATCTGTACCATTTCTCACTCTTGCTATCATTCTCTCACAGGGTGCCTACTAGCACACTATGTGTGGATCATGTTGTGTAATGAAAGTCTCCGTGGGTTTCCCTGTTTGATTTGGGGAAAAACTCTTGCCAACCCTCCTCCGAGGATTTTCCCACATCCTGGAGTTCAAGTGTAGAGAGGCATTCCATTAAGTTTAGCTGATTTCTGGTCTTGTGGAATTTCCTTCTAAAGGGAAATTTGGAAAGAAGCATAACTTCTGAGGACCAAATTGGAAAAACTTATAGTTTCTGTTAAGTAGTTAGGACAGAGTAGAACCTGTAGAGAAAAAAGACACTGAGAAGGGAGGAAAATATACAATGGGACATCCAGAACAAAGAAATAAAGAATATCAAAGGTAAGTTTCATGCTCTTTCATTTTGTCCAGGATTAAACCTGGTCCATTACAGAAGAGCCCAGGGCTTCCCTGGTGGTTCAGTGGTAAAGGATCCACCTGCTAATATAGGAGACATGCGTTGGATCCCTGATCCGTGAAGATCTCACATACCACACCACAACTGCTTAGCCTGTGCTCTGGAGCCCAGGAGCCGCAACTACTGAGCCCACGTGCCACAAGCGCTGAAGCCCACGTGCCCTAGAGCCTGTGCTCTGCAACGAGAGAAGCCACTGCAATGAGAAGCCTGTGCATGGCAAGCAACTGGAGAAGAGCCTGTGCAGCAGTGAAGACCTGGCCCAGTCAAAAATAAATAAATCAATTAAAAAGGAAAAGAATAGCCCAGATTAGGAATTACCCAATATCCAACAGTAGAGTGAATACATACATCGTGGAATATGTATGCAATGGAATACTTGATAGCACTTGTCATGGCTTTAATTGTGCATACTAAGTGACTTCAGTCATGTCAGCTCTTTGTGACCCCATGGACTCTAACCCGCCAGGCTCCTCTGTTCATGGGATTCTCCAGGCAAGAACATTGGAGTGGGTTGCCATGCCCTCCTCCATAGCATCTCCCCGACTCAGGGATCGAACCTACATCTCTTACATCTCCTGAATTGGGGGTGGGTTCTTTACCACTAGGGCCACCTGTGCTCTCCTCCAAATGCCCATGTTGAAGTCCCAATCCTTATTTGGAAATAAGGTCATTGCCCATGTAATTATTTAAGATGAAGTCATACTGAGGTAGGTTGAGCCTCTAATCTGATATTACTGGTGTCCTTATAAAAATAATGCCTTGTAAAGAGAGAGAAATACACACAGGGAGAGTGCCATGTGAACATGAAGGTAGGGAACAAAATGATACATCTACAAGACTGGAAGTGCCAAAGATTGCCCGCAAGCCACCGGAAGCTGAGAGATGAGCATGGAACAGACTCTCCTTTACAAGGAATCGGCGCTGCTGATGCCTCGATCTTGCACATCTAGCTTCCAAAACTGTCAGACAACAAACTTCTGTTAAGTCACCTAGTTTGTGGTTACAGCAGCCTTAGGAAACTAATACACAATGAAATGGACATACTTTTCTTACATGCAATAATATGGACGATTCTAGTGACTGTATCTTAGAGTGAATGAAGCTAGATGGTAGAGTGTGTAGTATGAATGTCTAGTTATATAAATTTTAAACACAAGGGAAATTAACTTCTGGTGGTTATCACTGCTACTGCTGCTGCTCAGTCGCTTCAGTCGTGTCCGACTCTGTGCGACCCCATAGAAGGCAGCCCACCAGGCTCTGCTGTCCCTGGGATTCTCCAGGCAAGAACACTGGAGTGGGTTGCCATTTCCTTCTCCAATGCATGTAAGTGAAAAGTGAAAGTGAAGTCACTCAGTCGTGTCCGACTCCTAGCGACCCCATGGACTTCGGCCCACCAGGCTCCTCCATCCATGGGATTTTCCAGGCAAGAGTACGGGAATGGGGTGCCATTGCCTAATGTGTGGCAATTAATATACAGAATGGAGCTTAGACAGGCTCTCCGGGCACTGCTATATTCTGTTTCTTGACTTTGCAGCAGGCACAGAGGTGTATTTTTTGTTCTCTTTGAAATAGTTTATTGAGCTGTATTCTGATTATTTGCTATTTTTTGCCAGCATGTGCATGTCAGTACAGATGGTAGTTTAAAAGATATCCATGGGGAGACGTCTTGAGGGGAGAGACGGAAGCTAGAGGATTTAGAAACCACATTTGCCCCTGTCAGTAAGCTCATGAGCAGGGTCATGTGGTAACACCTAGGGCACAGTGAAGGGTTTGGTTCATGCAAGAAGAAAGACACTTCTGTGCTTGCTGAGGAGGTACCAGCAGAGGGTTTGTGCAGTTTTCCACTTTATCAGAGCTCCCTTCTTTCCTTTGTCTCCAGCAAAAAAATTTAATTTAGTGTTTCCAAAATATCTTTTGGCAAGTCTCTTTGCCTTTTCTAAAGTTCATTTAAAACACCATCCATTTCTCCGGCAAAGCCAGGGAGTCCTTGTGTCCATATGACACGACTCCTGTTGCTATAGCAACTGAATGTTTACTAGAGAAAATATTACCAGTTAATAATAGCCTGAATGGAAATAATAGCTACTGCTAGGCCCTTCAGAGTTACACACCATCAATTTCCAATTTGCTGAAATAGGTGCAATTTGCTTTTTGAGCTTCAAAGTATTACTTTTTCCAGGCCTTCATGATCCTTCCCCCACACCATGCACCACAGGCCCACACCCACACGTCCATATGCTCCTAAAGAATGTTCTGTTTGTCCAAAATGAGGACAGAGGGCAGCTGTTCTGTTGGAACCCCGTCAGAATCCCAACAGTAGGAATAATGAATAAATTAGAAGTTTACTATTTATTGGCTTTGGTGAATAGTGAAATCACAGAGAGAACGATCACAGAAAGAGAGTATAATTCATACTCTTTCTTATAGCCAATCTTTTCCAGAATCTCATTCCCAACGAGCAAACCAGCAAGCAGATGTGTTGAATTATTGTGTCAAAAATCATGCCTGTGCATAACAAAAATGCCTTTCAAGGTATTCAGCCCACTCTCTCCCTGAGTCTGGGCTTTTTACGCATTTGTTCCTTTCTTGACTGATGGCTTCTTTCTATTATTTATTAATTCAGCAAATGGGTATCGAGTTGGGCACAAGCCTGGCTCCCCGGGTATGCAGACCCAGCTCTGGCCCATCAGAGGAGCTTTCGAGATACTGCATGCAGTGTTTTGATGAAGTCACCCCTCCCACCACCAGCTTTCCTACTGCATGCCAACAGAGAGCACAGCTGGAAGGACACAGATGATGACTCAAGTTCCATGTCTTCCTTCAATGAGCCACCTTTCACCCCCATGTTGGAGGCTCTGTGAAAACATGGGGTGGGGAGTGCAGCCTCGGGCCTGGACTTGGAGGAGGGAAAAGCTCTCCTCCAAAAGGCAAAGAAACAAACAGCCCTTCTGAGAGTCCAAGCTTATGCTTCCAGAAAAAAAACAAAACAAAACCCTGGAGAGACACTTAACTACCATGCCAACCAGCTCTATCACATTTCCACCCGACCTATGAAGGTAGAAGAAAGGGCAAGTGGACCAGTTTGACACCATATGGGCAGGTAATAAGAGGGCCAGGTCATCTCTGGAAATGGATTCTTCTTCTCTAAACCAGTGCTTCTAACACTTGGTATACAAGAGAATTGGGCTTCCTGGGTGGTGCTAGTGGTAAAGAACTTGCCTGCCAAAGTGGAGAATAGATTGCAGTTACATAAGGCACATCATCTTTACACTTTGCTTATGATCTGCTTGTTAGAGAACTAGTTAGAGTACTAGTTTATGGAGTAGCTAGGATGAAAGTCAAAGAAACAGGTCAATATTCTGTCAAGTACATTGTTTGATCTAAGAGCTAGAAGGTGAATGCTTATGTTCAAAATAGATGCCTTGACTCATTCATATCTGTAATGAACATATATCCCTGTTTTGGTATTTTGTCTTTGGGGATCAGTAAAATACAATTTGTGAGCTAAATCTATCCATACTCATATGTTTATATATCACCCACGGCTGCTTTTACCTACAACGACAGAGTTTCACAGTGGAACGGACTGTGTGGTTAGCAAAGTCAAAATTATTTACTATCTTTTTACAGACAAAGTTTGCCAACCTTTATTTTAGAAGAATCCTTTAAAAAGCTAGAATCAGTGAGGGGTATTTCCATAATGATCAGCATCATGAGGGAAATCACTTTTAATAATGAAGGTAACTCAAGTTTGTAAAATGTTTTGCATACATATTAACCTCATGATCTCCATGAAAGGGTTGTGAAGCAAACTCTTCCATGGACGAGTAAGTGGAGGAGGAGAGGTAAAATGATTTACTTGAGTCTTATTTTGTGGGATGAGAACCACTGTCCCAAATGTCCTAAATTCATATGATTTCTATTATTCTAACTCTACCCTAGAGCTGAGTATATCTATTTATGGAGAAACCCCATCTAGTATTTCCAAACTGCTGAGAAGGCCTTTGAGTCCCTCAGACATCTCAGCTCAAATTCCAGCAGCACTAGAAATTCTTATCTTTAGAGCAACATGTTCCTTTTCAGAAATGTAAAATGCTTCTGGGAGGGTGAGCACATTAAGTCTGGCTACAAGTCACTTGCATTTTTCAGATGAATGTTCTTCTCCTAACAAGGAGATATGAGGGACTTCCCTGGTGTTCTAGTGGCTAGGACTGTGTGCTCCCAATGGAGGGGCCTCAGGTTTGATGTCGTAACTAAGAGTTTGTGTGTGGCAACTAAATATGCTACATGCCTCGAGGAAGATCAAAGATCCTGCATGCCACAACTAAGACCCTGTGCAGCCAGATAAGTAAAAAAAATAAATGAATATATAAGCCATGGATCAAACCCAGGTCTCCTGCATTGCAGGTGGATTCTTTACCAGCTGAGCCACTAGGGAAGCCCAAGAATACTGGAGTGGGTAGCCTATCCCTTCTCCAGAGGATCTTCCTGACGCAGGAATTGAAGCAGGGTCTCCTGCATTGCAGGTGGATTCTTTACCAGCTGAGCTACAGGGGAAGCCCTCGATATATAAAAAGTCATTTTAAAAAGGAGGTATGATGCCCTGTGGTGAAGTCAGGTTGGAAGAGAATGGGCGGAATGGTGGGTGCAGAAAGACTGATATCTGAGTGTGGCCAAGGATGCAAAGGAATAAATCTGGCACTAGGTGTCAGGCAGTCAGGAGAAATAAAAAGGATAAGCCTCTTGAAACTGCTAAGTTTTCTCTTTATTCACAATTCTTGTTCTCTCAGTGAGAGTGGCGCTTAAGCTTATGGGTTTCATAGGTGGTGCATTTTAAAAGAATCCGCCTGCCAATGCAGGAGACATGGGTTTGATCCTGGGTCAGGAAGATCCCCTGGAGGAGGAAATGGCAACCCACTCCTGTATTCTTGCCTAGAGAATCCCATGGACAGAGGAGCCTGGCAGGCTACAGTCCATGGGGTCACAAAGAGTCAGACATGACTGAGCACACATGCATGACACTTAAGCTTAGACAAATGGATCATGGATCTGATTTATTTTAAGTGATGCATACATTCTTATCATCTTTTCTCTTTGACCCTATGACCAACCTTGTTCCTCATCTACCAGTTGCTTGGATACTCACAGTCAGAGTGCTGACAAGCTTCCCAAAGATGAGAAATTTGCTTTTGTGCAAACTTGAGAATTATATCCCCAAGGAGGTTTCAAGCCACCAGAATGGCACCCTGAAGCCAAGCTGAATATTCTCTAGCAGATTGTAAATTTAGGGTATGGTGCTAGTGGAGAGACGAAGGGACAGCAGCAAATGTCAGGACCACATGGTTTTCAGTTAGATTGTAGTCAATGTGATATTTGTATGATACACTGTTCTGTGTTCAAAGATGTTCTTGAAAGAGAAGAGATGCTTCTTGTGTGCCAAGTAATGAATAATCAAGGGGGAAGCTGGGATGGAAAACAGTTTTAGATTTGAGTGTTGTTAGAAAGAATCTAGAATTGTGGTTTTTTACATTGTAGGCACCATCATTAACAAAATGCTAATGGGTTTTTCTGCCTCATTTTCTGGTGGATGACAGAAATGATGTTCAAACCTGATATGCATGTGTTATGGATATTTCTATTTTTAAAAATAACATTTATAAATTATTGAGTTGAAATACATGCTCTGAAAATATGAAATTAACTCAGTGAGTGGATTAATTCAACTACTTAAGGATAGTAAATTGTCACCCTGCTTATTTAACTTATATGCAAATACATCATGAAAAACACTGGGCTGGAGGAAGCACAAGCTGGAATCAAGATTGCTGGGAGAAATATAGGAGGGTTCAGGATGGGGAACGCATGTATACCTGTGGCAGATTCATTTTGATATTTGGCAAAACTAATACAATTATGTAAAATTTAAAAACAAAATAAAATTAAAAAACAAAAACAAAACAAAACAAAACAAAAAACAATAAACTCAGATATGCAGATGACACCACCCTTATGGCAGAAAGTGAAGAACTAAAGAGCCTCTTGATGAAAGTGAAAGAAGAGAGTGAAAAAGTTGGCTTAAAGCTCAACATTCAGAAAAACTAAGATCATGGCATCTGGTCCCATCACTTCATGGCAAATAGATGGGGAAACAGTGGAAACAGTCTCTGGCTTTATTTTTCTGGGCTCCAAAATCACTGCAGATGGTGATTTCAACCATGAAATTAAAAGATGCTTACTCCTTGGAAGGAAAGTTATGACCAACCTAGATAGCATATTAAAAAGCAGAGACATTACTTTGCCAACAAAGATCCATCTAGTCAAGGCTATGGTTTTCCCAGTGGTCATGTATGGATGTGAGAGCTGGACTATGAAGAAAGCTGAGTGCCAAAGAATTGATGCTTTTGAACTATGGTGTTGGAGAAGACTCTTGAGAGTCCCCTGGACTTCAAGGAGATCCAACAAGTCCATCCTAAAGGAGATCAGTCCTGGGTGTTCATTGGAAGGACTGATGTTGAAACTGAAACTCCAATACTTTGGCCACCTGATGTGAAGAACTGACTCATTTGAAAAGACCCTGACGTTGGGAAAGATTGAGGGCAGGAGGAGAAGGGGACGACAGAGGATGAGATGGTTGGATGGCATCACCGACTTGATGGACATGGGTTTGGGTGGACACTGGGTGTTGGTGATGGACAGGGAGGCCTTGCGGGCTGCGGTTCATGGGGTCACAAAGAGTCAGACATGACCAAGCGACTGAACTGAACTGAACTGAATAAATACAGAGAAAGATGTAGCTTTCATAGATGAAACTGATTCCCACTAGATTTTTATAATGGTGCCCTTTTTCTTGAGAATTTTATTAATGGTACAGATGTTCCTTCATAGGTAGAGAGAGAATGGAATTGGGTTCTCTTTCTACTACTGCTCTTAATCAATCTTTAGGTAAATCATTGGGTTTTCTTGCTTGATTTTCTTATCTGCACAATGAAGAGATTGAATTAGATAGCTTCTATATTTACCGTGGAAGCATTGGTGGCTCAGTGGTAAAGAACCCACTTTACCACTTTACTTTATGTGGTAAAGAATCCACTTTACTTTATGCAGGAGACACAGGTTCGATCCCTGGGCTAGAAAGATCCTCTGGAGAAGGACATGGCAACCCACTCCAGTCTACAGTCCATGGGGTCCTAGCTACAGTCCATGGGATCACAAAAGAGTCAGACATGACTTAGAGACTAAACAACAACATGTTTCCTCTAACCTTTTAGGATGTAATTCTCTGCTTCATTTGGACCATAGACTCTGGTCAGCATTCCTCTTCTTTCCTTTTGATCTTTTACCATTTCATTTTCTCTTGACATGACTCACTAAAATTAATTTCTTTGACTTCAGATTCATCATCTTTCATTCTTTTTGTTTCCAATAATTTTGCCCTCTGGGTTAGCATCTTGGTTTCATAGAGTTTGAAGATGCATGGGTTAGAGTCTCATGTCTTATGTGAAATACTGGTGACAGTCATCATCCCAGTTCCTCTCCAGGAACAGAAAACCTCTGATTTCCAAAGCTCGATGCATTTATCAATATGTTAGCTTAACTTTCAGTTCAGTTCAGTTCAGTCACTCGGTCATGTCTGACTCTTTGTGACCCCATGAATCGCAGCACGGCAGGCCTCCCTGTCCATCACCAAATCCCGGAGTTCACTCAGACACACGTCCATCGAGTCAGTGATGCCATCCAGCCATCTCATCCTCTGTCATCCCCTTCTCCTCCTGCCCCCAATCCCTCCCAGGATCAGAGTCTTTTCCAATGAGTCAGCTCTTCGCATGAGGTGGCCAAAGTACTGGAGTTTCAGCTTTAGCATCATTCCTTCCAAAGAAATCCCAGGGCTGATCTCCTTCAGAATGGACTGGTTGGATCTCCTTGCAGTCCAAGGGACTCTCAAGAGTCTTCTCCAACACGACAGTTCAAAAGCATCAATTCTTTGGTGCTCAGCTTTCTTCACAGTCCAACTCTCACATCCATACATGACCACTGGAAAAACCATAGCCTTGACTAGACAGACCTTTGTTGGCAAAGTAATGTCTCTGCTTTTGAATATGCTATCTAGGTTGGTCATAACTTTCCTTCCAAGGAGTAAGCGTCTTTTTTTTTTTTTTTAATTTTATTTTATTTTTAAACCTCAAACACTGTATTAGTTTTGCCAAACATCAAAACGAATCTGCCACAGGTATACATGTGCTCCACATCCTGAACCCTCCTCCCTCTTTTAATTTCATGGCTGCAGTCACCATCTGCAGTGATTTTGGCTTAATTTTAGCTGTGTCAAATATGACTGAAATCTTGTATGAGTCTCTGACACACCAGATTTCATTAAGTATGCCACCATTTTATTATTATTTTTTAAAAATTGGAATATAGTTGATTTATGGGCTTCCCAGGTGTTGCTAGTGGTAAAGAACCCACCTGCCAATGCAGGAGATATAAGAGATGGGGGTTTGAACCCAGGGTCCGGGAGATCCCCTGGAGGAGGGCATGGTGACCCACTCCAGTATTCTTGCCTGAAGAATCCAATGGACAGAGGAACCTGGCAGGCTACAGTCCATGGGGTCACAAAGAGTTTATCAATGATGATATGCTGCAGATTATAATGACAAGGAAGGTGATGTCCCAGGCTGCTCTGAAGAGTCCACTTGGAGTGAGATGTCAACTTCTAACATGACTGTGTCAATATGAAACAAAAGGATCACATGGCTTTGCCTGATATCGTTGTCCCTGCTTTGTTCCAATTGTCTGGAGACTATAGAACGAGATGTTGTCATAAGCCCACAGTTATGTAGGAGTGTTTAGCCAAGGTTGGCAGCTGGGCAAGTTGCTTTATGACACATACTAGGTTCATCTTGGCCTTTTTGAGAAAAGTTCCTTCAACCTAGTGAATGTTTCTGGGCTTCCTTGGGGGAATGAAAGCTCAACAGTGATGTATACACATGAGCAGTGGCCAAACTCTTGGTATAAACAAATCTTTGAAGAAACCCAATGGCCATCCTGAGGACTGCTTTTAGTCCAAGAGTTGTTAGGTATAGTATTTCCTCATACACACAGCTCCCTTTTGAGGCTGCTGCATAAAGATGGGACATGAGTGATGCTTGTAGGCAATTTTGGCTGCAGTCTTTCTACTCTGAATTAGGCTATTTCAAATAATAACATAGGTGAACTAGTAATGTGTACTCAGTTGCTCAGTTATGTCCGACTCTTTGCAGCCCCGTGAACTGTAGTCCACCAGGTTCCTCTGTCCATGGGATCACCCAGGCAAGAATATTGGAGTGGGTTGCCATTTCCTTCTCCAGATAGTCTCATCCTATTTTTGAGATTCCAGGCCCAATTAAAAAGAATGAAATAATTCCATTAGCAGCAACATGGATGGACCTAGAGATTGTCATACTAAGTGAAGTTAGACAGAAGGAGAAATATCTTATGACATCACTTATAGGTGGAATCTAAAAGGAAATGATACAAATGAACTCATTTGCAAAACAGAAACAGACTCACAGACTTAGAGGATGAACCAAAGGAGAAGGTTGGGAAGAAGGGATAGTTAGAAAGTTCGGAATGGACATATATACATTGCTGTATTTAAAATGAATAACAAATAAGGACCTGCTGTATAGCACAGGGAACTCTACTCAATGTTCTGTGGCAGCCTGGATGAAAGGGGAGTTTAGGGGAGAATGGATACTTGTGTATGTATGGCTGAATTCTTTTGTGTTCAGCAATGTGGCAATATAAAATGGAAAGTCAAAAAAATTGGAGGCCCAAAGTCTGAGGATATTTATTTTCTTTTCTCCACAACATCTATGTGTGTACCTTAAAACACATATCAATAAATGGAAACAAAAATTGAAATTCAGAGAGAGAGAGGTCATGGAATGCTGTAATTTCTAAATATTGGGCCTTGAAAATGGCAAGCAGAGAGGAAGAAATAGGACAAGGGTATCAGTGTCCTTAGCTTCTGATTTATTTCAAATTGAGCTGACTTGGGAGCATGATCTAGTTCTTCCTAGTCTACGTTTGTCCCACAAATGTTTCCTGTGTTTTAAAAAAATGGGAGGCATCTTGGCTGGGTATGTGTGGGGGAGGGTGGTGGAGGATAGCATTTGCAGAGGGCTTTCCTTTCTGCATTTTAGTGTTTTGCAATCTGTGTTATAGTTATTAAATGTTGATATGCCAATCTCATTTGCTCTCGAAGTGGACTGTTTAGAATGTTCATCTTAATAGTTTAAAAGATTTTTTTTTTTTGCCACTGCACTTAGTTATTACTCAAAATAAGAATCCTTAGTAAACTTATATGCAATAATTGCAGAAATATGTTTTCAACAATCTGTCTAATCTATAAAACAGATATTTTATTCTGTCACAAATTTTCTATTGGTGCATATTTAAATCTTTTCATCTCTAGTGAATATTTTAACTGCTACAAAATTGAAAAATTAAAAATGATGGATAATTTGACTTTGTCAGAGTTAAGCAAAGGCATGTATATGACTGGTTTTTGAGAGATTTTCTATTTTTTGAGAGATTCTAAAATAAAACATTTGGAGTAAAACTATTATTTGGATTATTTCCAACCAAAGATTCAAATTTTTCCATTGATTTTTGGCATGTGATGTCCATAATTGGGAAAAAGAAAGAATTAAAAATTTCTAGCCTTCCGTTTGAAACTGTATGGACCACTAATGACTATACTGATGAGAATTTTATCACAAGGATGTGGATCTGCTTAGAAGATAGTAGCCCATAAAGTTGATCAGTTTCAGCCCTTTATCAGCCCGATTTCAGTCTCTGAGCAATTAATTCCAGTTTTCTCTATTTCAGAGGTCTCTCTAAGCTGAGACTCAGATGGAGAAGCTTCTTCTCTGGAACTTTTGCCATCTGGAACAGACTCTGCATATTTACCCCTTGTTCCAAATCTCAGCTAGGATCAGTCACGTCTCCCTTATTTTATGTCCCTTATCTTCCTAGGTGTGTTGAACAAGTTCCCACAACTCAGCAAATGACTTCAACTTCAGTCAAGTCCATGTGCTTTGGAGGGAACCAGTCCAGCACCAGCCGTGACCCAGAGCCCCTGTGCAAAATTGCTGGATAGTTTAGGGCTTCTCCTTAGGAAGCATTCCTCTCTCAATATTTCTGGATAGTTAGTTATGAAATTTAGGATAGTTAGGATGAAATTTACTTAATAGGAATTAATGAAAAGGTTTTGTAGAAGGGTCATGATAACCAAGAGTTCTGCTATGTTCCAAGCTTCCCGGGTGCTCTAGTTATTCAGATATTAGAAGATGTACCAGATTGACTCTGAGCCTGCTGATGGCACTTCAGCTTCTGTCCTTTGTCACACACTCATCTCTTGGATTTCCTGTTGTATGTTTATCAGGGTATAGTTGTTTTGCAATATCCTGTTGGTTTCTGCCGTGCAACACAGTGAATCAGCTATATGTATACATATATCCCCTCTCTTTGGGACCTCCCTCCCATTTCGCCCCAATCCCACCCCTCGAGGTCATCACAGAGCACTGAGCTGAGCTTCCTGAGCTATATACCAGATATATAGTCTTATCATCTTTTCCCTCCAACCCTGTGGCCAACCTTGTTCCTCATTGCACAGTTGCCTGGATACTCGCAGCCAGAGTGCTGACAAGCTTCCCAAAGATGAGAAATGTATATATGTCAATCCCAACCTCCCAAGTCATCCCACCATCCCATCCCCCAGCACGTCCATACATCCGTTCTCTATCTATATCTCTTTTCTTGCCCTGCAGATGGGTTCATCTGTACCATTTTTCTACTTTCCCCATATACCCTCTGATTTTGAAGCACTTTCAGCTTTTCTTCTTTGTGGCCATCCTGGGTCTTCTCCTGTTTTCTCTTTCTTGGACATTCCAGGTCCCTGCATATTTCACAGGGATATTCTTGGCTTTTTCTGGTGAAGACCTTCACTTCCTGCCCAGCTATACACATATGTCTCTTCCACGTGCCTTCTGGAGCCTCAAGTCCTGAAACAACATTTTAAAAGTGCCATCTGGCCATATTTCCTCCTTTTTTTTTTTTCTGAGCTACAAATCATCAGAATTTACTGTCCATCCCATTTATAATCGCTCATCTCTAGCGTAGTGCTTCTCCATGAATGTGCATGTGCTTCACCTCAGGAGGTTGGTGAAGGGCAGATTCTGTCTGCTGGCCTGGCCTGGCCCTTGTGGTGTTCTAGGTGGTGCAGGGTCTTCTGGTCCTGGGATCGCTCTGATCGTAGCAAGACTTTGCTGTTCTTGATTTTCACTCATTGGAGGCTACATTAGGTTTCCACCATAACAGAGTACCACTACCTTGGTGACTCAAAACAATAGAATCTATTCTTCCACAGATCTGGAGGTTAGACATCCAAAATCAAAGTGTCTACAGGGCTATGCTCCCTCTGAAAACTGATGAGGAATCTTTTCCTTCCTTGTCCTAGCCTCTGGTGATTTTCTGGCAATTTTTGGTGATCCTGGGTTTGTAGATTCATCATTCCAAACATATGGCTATCCTCTCCTGATTGTGCCTTCAACATTTGTTATTATTGTTGTTCAGTCACTAAGTCATGCCCAACTCTTTGTGACCCAGTGGACTGCAGCATGCCAGGCTTTCCTGTCTTTTGCTATTTCCCAGAGTTTGCTCAAACTCATGTCCACTGAGTCAGTGATGCCATCCAATCGTCTGATCTTCTGTTTCTCTTTTCTCCTCCTGCCCTCAATCTTTCCCAGCATCAGGGTCTTTTCCAATGAGTCAGCTCTTTGCATTAGGTGGACAAAGTACTGGAGCTTCAGCTTCATCATCAGTCCTTCCAATGAATATTCTGGGTTGATTTTCTTTAGGATTGACTGGTTGAATCTCCTTGCTGTCCAAGGGACTCTCAAGAGTCTTCTCTAGCACCACAATTCAAAAGCATAAATTCTTCGGTGCTCAGCTTTCTTTGTGGTCCAACTCTCACATCTGTATATGACTACTGGAAAAACTATAGCTTTGACTATATGGACCTTTGTTGTATCTGGCCCTGTGTTCACATTTCCCCTTTTTATAAGGACGCCGGTCATATTGGTTTAGAGCCCACTGGAAGGACCTCATTTTAACTTGATAGACTTTATGAAGACCCTTTTAGTAAATAAGGTCACATTCTGAGGTATTAGGGGTTAGGAATTTAACATATCTTTTTTAGGGAGCTACCATTCAGCCCATGAGATATGTACTTCCCTCTACCCCAGCCAACTTTATTATATTTTTTCTTAAATAGATTTCAGTACTTCAATCAACAACTGAAACATGAGAAACTATGGATCTTTGACTTAGAATGGGCTTCCCTTGTGGCTCAGCTGGTACAAGAATCCAACTGCAATGCGAGAGACCTGGGTTCAATCGATGGGTTGGGAAGATCCCCAGGAGAAGGGAAAGGCGACCCACTCCAGTATTCTGGCCTGGAGAATTCCATGGACTGTATAGTTCATGGGGTCACAAAGAGTTGGACACGACTGAGTGTCACTTTCACTTGACTTAGAATGGGCCAGGGAATGTACAGATTTGGTATCACAAAGAAAGGTACTGTAAGATAGAAATATTTGAAAAGAAAAAAAGGGCTTTCCTGGTGGTTCAGTGGTTAAGACTCCATGCTCCCAATACAGGGACATAGGTTCAAGTCCTGGTGAGGGAACTAAGTTCCCACATGCCACATGGCATGACCTTAAAAAAAAAAAAAAAAAAAAAAAAAAGGAGCCCTGGTGCTCTGTTCTTCCAGGGTTTAATAGTAGGAAAAGCATGAACTTTTGAATAGATTAGTTGCAAAATTTGAACCCTGACCCATGACTCATTAGTTCTGTGATTTGGGGGCTAACCTACTTGCTTCTGCCAAACTTATTTCTTTATAAGAAGAATCAGTGTAATAACACTTGGTAAATGAAGCATGGTTGAAAGAATTGGTAAGGCTTCCAAAGCACCTGGAAAGTAGTAGATATTGAGAATATATGATCATTAGTTTTGTACAGTCTGTATTCTGAATATCCCAGCAGAACTGTCAATGGCCCCAAGCCAGGTCACCCAGTGGACTCTCCCCACCACCATCCCCCAGGGCTGCCAGATCAGTTTGCAGCAAGTCACTGCTTTTCTCTTTCCTCCCTAAACCACAACAGGGACTCAGAAGAGCAAAATTGACAAAGGAACTACTTTTCATTGTGTTTCTGTGTGACTTGCCGTCACTGAAAGATGGGGAAAATAAAGTTTTCTCCTGTGCTTCTTCTAGTTTAACATATACCATCATTTTTCTTGTTGCATTCACATTGTTTATAAATAATGTTCCCTAAGTGAATGCCATAGAGATTTATTTCCATCCTTTGATTATTGTTTGTGTGTACAGATGGACATATGTAATGTGGCTGCTGCTAAAATGAATGTAGCAGAACTCACTAGAATAGAGGCCATTCACTTCGATGTTTGGATGGAAAATGACGTTATCTGTCACTAGTTCAGCATTTTTAGCAATCTATGTTAAAGATAAGATTTTCAAAGTAGAACTTGAATTAAAAAAAATGGGAATAGTTGAGGAGGATATTCTATAGTTGCAAATTCATCTGTTTTCTAGCTGTCTATGAATTTTGCACAGCAAAAGAAAAAGTCCATGCTTAGGCTAGATTGGGGTTCCAAGTTGAATTTGGAACAAGTATCATTTGTTTCTCATGTGCCAACCACATTAGAGCTTACATATCCAAACAGTAGGGTATGTGACAATGGAAAACTTTGTCTTCACGTTTCTGTTAATGTTAAGGCCGACATTCCTGAACTGGCCTATTATTATAGGTCCATATAAACTACAGTGAACTAAGAGAATGTTGAGTGTGTATGGGTGAGTTGAATAAGCAAACATTACACATACATGTGATGTGCTTACACATATGTTTCTGTATTATTGTACAATTGCCAAAGGAGGGGTGGAATCCTATTTTTAAGGAATCAGGGCAGAAGATTTTTTAAAGGTTATTCTATTTTCCCCCAAAAAGCGTCTAGTAAGGATGGAGGGGTTCGAAAAACCTCTGAGCAAACAGGTACTCCAAATGAGAGTTTATTCGAAGTGAAGTGAAATTCAGTTGTTTCACAAGTAAAACAGGCTTAAAACAATGCACAGGGCATTCTGAATGCTTGCATCTGGTTTGATTCAAATGGTTTCACATTCGTGGAGTTTCAAATGAAAATAAAGTTCACAGCAAAACCAAATGTTATTTAAACCATGTGAACTGGAGCCAGTGAAAAAATTCATCCTAATAACCGCAATGTGTGAAGTTCTGCTTGGTAAGTCATTTTTCAGAGAAGGTATGCAAAACCAGATACACCTGTGTGCTTGGATTAATTCTTGGGGTTAAATTAGGTCAACCTTTCTCATTCAGTGTCTCAGCAAACAGTTCCCTCGATTTTCTTTCCTCTGTCATCTATTTATGGAGTTTCTACTATGTATGAGATTCCACCATAAGTGTGTTGGTGCTACAGTGATGGCCTGTGGAGCATAACATTCATGCCCTTGAAGAGTTTACACCCTAGTGGTAAAGACAAAAACACATGCTTTTATGTGGTAGAATAATTTATTGAGTATTAAGGGGCTGTGAAAAGAGGGAGAGGAAGTATAATTGGTTGTTCAACTCCGTAAGCCAGAGAGTGAGAAACATACTGTGCTTTGCCATGTCTGGCCCCTCTTGGGACTTCTGTGTGGGGCAAAGAGGATTATCATAGCTATGAAAAGCCCAAAGTTGCTACTTTGCAGGGTTTGAGGGATAACGCTATCATAATCAATCACAAAGTTACCTCGATAAGGCACCCCTAATAAGCATTGCTGCTGTTGTTCAGTCCTAAGTCATATCCAACTCTTTGTGACCCCATGGACTGCAGCACACCAGGCTTCCCTGTCCTTCACTCTGTCCTGGAGTTTGCTCAAACTCATGTCCATTGTGTCAGGGATGCTATCTAACCATCTCATCCTGTGCTGCTCTCTTCTTCTTTTGCCTTCAATCTTCCCCAGCATCAGGGTCTTTTCCAGTGAGTTGGCTGTTTGCATCAGGTAGTCAAAGTGTATTAGGGTTCTCAGAGAATCAGAAACAACAGAGATATATAGGAGAGAGGAAAAAAAGAGAAAGAAACAGACAGACACACCAAGGAATTTAACAAAATTGGTTCACATGGTTGTGGAGGCTTCAGTTCAGTTCAGTCGCTCAGTCGTGTCCGACTCTTTGCGACCCCACGAATCGCAGCACACCAGGCCTCCCTGTCCATCACCATCTCCTGGAGTTCACTCAAACTCACGTCCATCGAGTCAGTGATGCCATCCAGCCATCTCATCCTCTGTCATCCCCTTCTCCTCCTGCCCCCAATCCCTCCCAGCATCAGAGTCTTTTCCAATGAGTCAACTCTTCGCATGAGACGGCTAAAGTACTGGAGTTTCAGCTTTAGCATCATTCCTTCCAAAGAACATCCAGGGCTGTTCTCCTTTAGAATGGACTGATTGGATCTCCTTGTGGATGCTTGGCAAAGTCCAAAATCTGCAGAGTGGGGGAGGGAGGAGTGGACTGGAGACCCAGGGAAGAGTTGAGATCCAAATCCAAAAGCAAACTCCTGGCAGAATTCCTTCTTGTTCAAGGGAGAGCAGTCATTGTTCTATTCATGCCTTTAACTGATTGGATATGCTCCACATGATGGGGAATAATTTGCTTTAATCAAAGCCCACCAATTTAAATGTTAATTTCCTCCTAAAACAACTTCACATAAATATCCAGAATCATGTTTGAGTACAGGTCTGGGCATTATAGACTGGCCAAAGTGACACATAATTAACCATCACACTGCCAGTGATGGTCTGGAGTAAACAGGGTGAAATGTGGTCTCAGCAATGACTAGACCCCCATTGCTGGGAGCTGGCATATTGCATATTGAGTGCATATTGCATGTTGAGTGCAGTACTTTCCACAGCATCATCTTTCAGGATCTGGAATAGCTCAACTGGAAGTCTATCACTGCCAGGAGCCAGCGTGAGGAACTCCTCCCGTGGCAAAGGTCATGAGGAAGGAGGCTCGGCATACGCAAAGGCGGGATCGAGCCTCAGGAGTCCCCCTGGAAATTCTCGAGCATCTACCCCCAAAACCAGAGTCTGCCTACTTTCTGCTTTGTGCTTTCACCTACACCTCTGACTTTACGGGGGCTGTTCCCCACTACCTCTCTCTGAAAAAAGAGTTAGCTTACAGCTCCAGTTAACAATTCCTGGGTGTGACAGTGTTTCAACCTACAAACTCCTTTGGAAATCCTCTAGCCTGCCTGAATAGGTTTTTCCGGCCACATGTGATTGCTCAGAGCCTCCCAACTGTGAGAGGCATGAGATGTTCTAAACTGTCTAAACACAGATTCCTTTGAGCAGTTAAAAGATTAATTAGAAATTGTATTGGTGAAGGGATTTTCACTTGCTGGGCCAATGTTTGCTGCTAAGTCTCCATATCCCTTACCTGCTGTGTCCCTGGCAGTGTATTGATTAATATAATTGGTGTAAGTAGTAGCTTTAATGTTTGTAACCTGGGACCCTTGAGTTAACTCTTTTTCTTGTTATAGCCCACCACACCTTTGCTCTGTAGGAATGCAACTTCATCTAATGCTTTTGGAGGGTGGCTCCTGACCAATCACCTTTAGAGAAAACTAAGTTTTCTGAAGAAAGGGTCTTAAAATGTTAACAGGCCTCCGGGCCAGAAGATGATGCAAATCACCTAAGCTTTTGCATATGATAAGTTTGCAGGAAGAAAGTCTGGCTTGCTGCATGACTCTACCCCTTCCCCCATTATCCTCTATGCAAAACTTAAGGTATAAAAACTACTTTGAAAAATAAAGTGCGGGCCTTGTTCACCAAAACTTGGTCTCCCCATGTCGTTCTTTCTCTCACCTTCTGGCCGAATTATTCAGCCTCTTTTCTCCACTGAATTTCCTCACTGAGCTATCCTTATTTCAGCCTCTTTTCTCCACTGAATTTCCTCACTGAGCTATCCTTATTCTATTACTCTTTATATCCTTAATTAAAGTTTAATTAAGCAGTTGTTTCCTGATCCTCGCTGACGCCGTCCCCGCTTCGAATTCCCTGGATCCACTGGGGCTGGACCCCGGCACCCCATGACTACCTAGAGAGAGTTTTGCTGAGTTTCAAAAGAAAATTAAGAATTTCGAACTTACCTTTTCTGGAATATGGCACCCACGAAAGAAATATATGTTACAGAGATTGTACCATAGAAGAAAAACATTGGTGAGATTTCTCAGTGCTTAGAATAGTACTAGCACATAGCAGATACTTAATATATACTGAATTAATAACATAATAACTCACCCGGATGAAATGAGTTGAGTGTGGGTTGGAAAGAATTTCTCCAAGGGGAGATTGTATGTTTTGAGGGGCAAAAATTTTGCCTGGTACCCAAGTTTACCTAACCAGTATTTGGGGGAGTAGGGAAAATAGACCAAAGTAGCTTTTGAACAAGTGCTAAGGTTACTGTTCTTAATTTATGTTAGAGGCTTGGCTCCATCTTATTTTGGATGGGATCTGGATCAAAAGTAAGTTTTCCCTGTGGGATGAAAATAATTGTTTCGTGAGATAATAGATAAGACTAAACATTGAAGTACCTAATTGGTTTGTTTTTCCTCTTTTCTCTTTCAGATAGACAGGTCTCTTTATGCCAAGGGCAAAAGAATATTTTGGAAAAGTTAGGGTTCACCAAAGATATTGTGATATGTATCCTAAGGGAAGGAGAGCAAGGAGAGACATAGAAGTGAAGAGACCTTTGAGAATCAAGCTGAGGTGAGAGAAATGGAGACTGGTCAAGAATTAAAAGAAAATAAGAATTAGTGGTTTTCAGAAAAAGCATGAATCCAAGCCCTTCTGGTTGGTTTTGCCCTTAGGTAGCATACCCTAGAGGCTAGATCTCAACCACAGCTTGGGAAAGAGCATGAGTCCAAGCCCTTCTGGTTGGTTTTGCCTTTAGGTAGCATACCCTAGAGGCTAGATCTCAACCACAGCTTGGGATAAGAGATCCACCAAACTACCACTGAGTGGAAACCACAAACGTCAGTCATGCCCATGATGGTTAGATGGTGAGAACCTTCTTTTTCACTTTAGGAATCCCATTAAGATCCTGGATTCTGGAGCCGCCCTGAGTTGGTAAGATCTCCTGGGCTGTTTGAGATGAACTTGTTATCCCTGTGGATTAGATAAAATTTGATCTAAAGTTTTAAAAAATAGTAGATTTAAAGTTAAAAATTGGGTCTGCAGATGGAGATTCATAGTTACTATATATATTTAACTAGTCAGAAAAGAAAGCACTGGAGTAAGAGCAAAGGGGAAATGATGTCTTTAATCTGAACATCAAGGAAGACTGTGTTAAGAAATTAACATCTGGGTTTGCCTTGACGACCTTGGCAAAATGGGGCAACTCACTATTGCTCATCCTCTCTGGGTGGAAAATTTAGGCCTTTTTTTTTTTTGAAACCTAGCTTATATCCTGACCTCTTCTGACTTCTTGGAAGCAGCAGAAGCTTACAGATCATGGAACTTCACCTCACTGTCTCTCTTCATCCTCCACACTCAGTGCTCTGATGTTGTATAAGCCAGAGTGCCTATTTTGAGCCCTAAATACAGTTGACACATACAATCTTTGAATTTCTAGAAACATACCTTCTCTTTTCTCTCTTTTGTTTCTCCTCTCTCTATCCTCTCCTTTCCTTTCCATTTTATCAGTTTAGCATGCCTCTATTTAAAAATTCTCTCTCTCTCCAACTCAACATCAATTTTTATCAGTCTGAACAACTAGAAATCTATAGTATATTTAAGTTTTAGAATGGAAATGAGTCAATAGATGTATACACATTAAAAAAATAAACTATAGTATATTATTGCATGTCCAAATTTATTAAATAATATTATTCAGATCACTAAAAAGACAATTTAACAAAAGAAAGATTAGGAGGTAGCAAGGGATTTGAATGCAACAGGAGTTTAATGATCACTACTGTATTGATGACTTTGAACCATGCATCTTAAAGCAGCAATAATACACAGTTTTACTTTGAACTCCTGATGGTAGAAACTTTATTAATTACAATTCTTTCAAGTTCTCAGGAACTCTGTAGACTCCTTTGTGTTCTTATCTTCAATCATTCAAACTTCTTTTAGAGTGTTAGGTAGTGAGTAGTTTCCTGTTTATATTTGTTTAAAAAAAGACTTTGTTTCCATTACTCTGGGAGGGGGGTCATAGAGAATCCTGTTGCGATTTATGTCAGAGACTGTTTTGCCTATATTTTCCTCTAGGAGTTTCATATTTTCTGGTCTTACATTTAGAACTTTAATCTGTTTTGAGTTTATTTTTGTGTATGGTGTTAGAAAGTGTTCTAGTTTTATTCTTTTACAAGTGGTTGACCAGTTTTCCCAGCATCACTTGTTGAAGAGATTGTTTTTCCTCCATTATATATTCTTCCTTCCTTTGTCAAAGATAAGGTGTCCAAAGGTGCGTGGATTTGTCTCTGGGCTTTCTATTTCGTTCCATTGATCTATATTTCTGTCTTTGTGCCAGTACCATACTCTCTTGATGACTGTAGCTTTGTAGTATAGTCTGAAGTCAGGCAGGTTGATTCCTCCAGTTCCATTCTTCTTTCTCAAGATTGATTTGGCTATTTGAAGTTTTTGGTATTTCCATACAAATTGTGAAATTATTTGTTCTAGTTCTGTGAAAAATACCATTGGTAGCTTGATAGGGATTGCATTGAAACTATAGATTGCTTTGGTTAGTTTACTCATTTTCACTATATTGATTCTTCTGATACATGAACATGGTATATTTCTTCATGTATTAGTGTCCTCTGATTTCTTTCACCAGTGTTTTATAGTTTTCTATATATATGTCTTTTGTTTCTTTAGGTAGATTTATTCCTAAGTATTTTATTCTTTTCATTGCAATGGTAAATGGAATCGTTTCCTTAATTTCTCTTTCTGTTTTCTCATTGTTAGTGTATAGGAATTTCTGTGTATTAATTTTATATCCTGCAACTTTACTATACAAAAATAAACAAATGGGACCTAATTAAACTTAAATGCTTTTGCACAATGAAGGAAACTATAAGCAAAGTGAAAAGACAGCCTTCTGAATGGGAGAAAATAATAGCAAAAGAAGCAACTGACAAAGAATTAATCTCAAAAATATACAAGCAGCTCATGCAGCTCAATTCCAGAAAAATAAACAACCCAATCAAAAAATGGGCCAAAGAACTAAACAGACATTTCTCCAAAGAAGACATACAGATGGCTAGCAAACTCAATATCACTCATTATCAGAGAAATGCAAATCAAAACCATAGTGAGGTGCCATCTCACGCTGGTCAGAATGGCTGCTATCAAAAAGTACAATGGCTGCTACAAACAATAAATGCTGGAGAGGGTGTGGAGAAAAGGGAACCCTCTTACACTGTTGGTGGGAATGCAAACTAGTACAGCTACTATGTAGAACAGTGTGGAGATTCCTTAAAAAACTGGAAATAGAACTGCCATATGACCCAGAAATCCCACTGCTGGGCATACTTACTGAGGAAACCAGAGTTGAAAGAGACACGTGTACCCCAATGTTCATCGCAGCACTGTTTACAATAGACAGGACATGGAAGCAACCTAGATGTCCATTGGCAAACGAATGGATAAGAAAGCTGTGGTACATATACACAATGGAGTATTACTCAGCCATTAAAAAGAATACATTTGAATCAGTTCTAATGAGGTGGATGAAACTGGAGCCTATTATACACAGTGAAGTAAGCCAGAAAGAAAAACACCAATACACTATACTAACGCATATATATGGAATTTAGAAAGATGGTAACAATAACCCTGTGTAGGAGACAGCAAAAGAGACACTGATGTATAGAACAGTCTTATGGACTCTGTGGGAGAGGGAGAGGGTGGGAAGATTTGGGAGAATGGCATTGAAACATGTATAATATCATGTGTGAAACGAGTTGCCAGTCCAGGTTCGATGCACGATACTGGATGCTTGGGGCTGGTGCACTGGGACGACCCAGAGGGATGGTATGGGGAGGGAGGAGGGAGGAGGGTTCAGGATGGGGAGCACATGTATACCTGTGGCGGATTCATTTTGATATTTGGCAAAACTAATACAATTATGTAAAGTTTAAAAATAAAATAAAATTAAAAAAATAAAATAAAAAATAAAATAATTAAAAAAAAAAAGATGGTAACAATAACCCTGCGTATGAGACAGCAAAAGAGACACTGATGTATAGAACAGTCTTATGGACTCTGTGGGAGAGGGAGAGGGTGGGAAGATTTGGGAGAATGGCATTGAAACATGTATAATATCATGTATGAAACGAGTTGCCAGTCCAGATTCGATGCACGATACTGGATGCTTGGGGCTAGTGCACTGGGACGACCCAGAGGGATGGTAAGGGGAGGGAGGAGGGTTCAGGATGGGGAACACATGTATACCTGTGGCAGATTCATTTTGATATTTGGCAAAACTAATACGATTTTGTAAAGTTTAACAATAAAATAAAATTAAAACAAAACAAAAACTCAGCACTCAAAAAACTAAAAAAAAAAAAAAGAAACTGGAGCTTATTATACAGAGTGAAGTACATCAGAAAGAAAAACACCAACAGTATACTAACGCATATATATGGAATTTAGGAGAGACACAGAGATAAAGAACAGATTTTTGGACTCTGTTGGAGAAGGAAAGGGTGGGATGATTTGAGAGAATAGCATTGAAACATGTATATTATCATATATGAAATAGATTGCCAGTCCAGGTTCGATGCCTGAGACAGGGCGCTCAGGGTCGGTGCACTGGGATGACCCTGAGGGATGGGATGGGGAGGGAGGTGGGAGGGGGTTTCAGGATGGGGGACACATGTACCCCCGTGGCTGATTCATGTCAATGTATGGCAAAAACCACTACCATATTGTAAAGTAAAAAATAAATTAATTAAAAAAAGAAAAACAAAACATAAGGTATGATTTTGAAATTGTTAACAAGAAGAATTTTTAATTTGTTTCATTCCCAAGCTCAAGCTCCTCACAACTTTTTTTAACTTCAGCTGAGTATAGAAATATAAGTAAATGTCATTGTGGCAGAGACTGACCAGAAGCACACTAAGGCCACCCTGGAAAAGGTAAGGTTTCCTGGCCTCATTTGCAGTTAGTTTAGCATCAGATGATGGGGTTCTGGCCAATGGAATGTAAGTAGTATTGATTTGTTCCCTTCTAGACCTATTCATAGTATGTCCCATGTAATACTTGAGCCTCTCCACGTTCCACTCACATGGCTAAGAGTCAAAGATGCTGAGATGGCTGAAACACCTAATGGAAGGATCCTCAAGTCATTGATTGGAGGAGAGACAACAGAAAGAGCCTCCCCATCCACAATGAACTGTGGTGAAAGTAAAAAAAAACCAGACTTTTAATGGTATCAAGCAACTAAAATTTCAGTCATTTGTTAAAACAACTAGCCTACATTATCTTGACTAATGTAATGGTACACAAAGGTTTTGATTAATTGTATTTTTTCTGTTTTGATATTTAAATAAAATTGATTGTTCTCTGTCCAAAAATAAAAGAAAATTTAAGAACACCTTAATCAACTTATTTTACTTTTATTTTTCTATTTATGAATGCACAGAAATGATATATGATATTTTTAAACTATGAATAAATAGATACAAAAGAAAGAACTCTTTACATAAGTTTAAAATAAAAATATATTAAAAAGACTTTAACATAAAGAGCAAAGAGATTGTTCTTTGTTTTTTTTAATTAAGAAAGCTTTATTTTTTTAAATCAGACAACATTAAAGAAGGATTAATGCCAATAACTCTCAAATTTTCTGAAAAGTTAAGAGAGAAGAAAGCACTTCAAAACTGATTTTACAAGGCCAGTATTATAGTTATATGAAAAACAGATAAGGATAAAACAAGAAAATAAACCTACAGGTCAATACTCATGATGAAGATAGATGTAAAAATTCTCAATAAAATTCTAGCAAACCAAATTTAGCAGCACATTAAGATTATCATGCACCATGATCATGAGTTTTATCCCTGTGATGCAAAGATAAATATGGAAATAAAAATATGATATACCACTTTAATAGAATGAAGGATAAAATATATGACCCTTTTGATAGATGCATATAAAGCATTCGACAAAAGTCAATACTCTTTCATGAGAAAGCTATTGACAAATTGGGTACAAAAGGAATATGCGGCTAACTTTGTACTCAACCATGAAAATCTAAAAGCTTTTTCTCTAAAATCAAAAATAAGACAAACATGCCCACTATTATCACTCCTATTCAATACAGTACTGAAAGTCTTAGGGCAATTAGATAAGAAAAAGAAAGAAAAGACATCAAGATAAGAAAAGAAGTAAAATTGTCTTTGCTTGCAGATGACAGTTAGATATAGAGAAAATCCTAAAGCTTCAACAAAACTCTATTAGACCTAATAAATAAGTAAAGTTGTAGAATATAAAATCAATGTACAAAACAATCAGGTGCAATTAGTTGCATTTCTATACACTAATGCTGAAAGAGAAATAAAGAAAACAATTCCATTTGCAATAGCATCAGAAACAATGAAATACTTAGGGATAAGTTTAACCAAGGAGATAAAAAGTCTATACGTTGAAAACTACAGACACTGATGAAAGAAACTTAAGAAAACACAAATGAGTAGGAAGATATTGTATTTGTTGATCAGAAGAATTAACATTATTAAAATGTCCATACAACACAAAGTTATGTATAGATTCAATGCAATCCCTATCAAAATTCCAATGGCAGTTTTTCATAGAAATAGGAAAAAACAATACTAAATTCATATGGAACCACAAAAGACCCCAAATAGTCAAATCAACCTTAGGAAAGAACAAAGCTATAGGCATCATACTTCCTGATTTCAAACTGTATGGCAAAGCTATATTAATCAAAACAGTATGATACTGACATAAAAGAAAAACAAACAAAAACAAAAACAGATTACATTGCATTACAGGGCAAGAGAATCCAGAGCACAGAAATAAACTGACACATATATGATCAATTAATATTCAGCAAAAGAGCCAAGAATACTCAAAGAAGAAAATGTCATCTTTCCAATAAATGGTGTTAGGAAACCTGGATATTCACAAACAAAACAATGGATCTGTAGTTTATAACACAAAAATTAACTTGAAATGAATTAAATACTTAAATGTAAGACCTGAATTTTAAAACTCCTAGAAGAAAACAGTGGGAAAAACCTCCTTGACATTGGTCTTGGCAATGATTCTTAGGACATGACACCAAAAGCAGAGTCAACAAAAGCAAAAATAAATAAGTAGTATAACATCAAATCACAAGTTTTTTTCAAAGAAAATAAATAACAAAATGAAGAGGCAATCTATTCAGTGGGAGGAGGTATTTAAAGCCATATATAAGATATGTGGTTAATATCTAACATATATAATATCTAACATATATAACTCAATAACAACAAATTAAAAAAAAAATGTGGTAAAAATGTGCAGAGGACCTGAGTAGACTTCTTTCCTGAAGTAGAGATACAAGTGACCAACAGGTACATGAAAAAATGTTCAATATCACAAATCATCAGGGAAATATATCAAAATCACAATGAGATATCACCTCACACCTGTTAAATTTATCATAAAAATACAAGAGATAAATACTGGCAACAACAAACTGTGGAAAATTCTTAAAGAGATGAGAATACCAGACCACCTTACCTGCCTGCTGAGGAATCTGTATGCAGGTCAAGAAGCAATAGTTAGAACTGGACATGGAACAAATGACTGGTTCCAAATAGGAAAAGGAGTATGTCAAGGCTGTATATTGTCATCCTGCTTGTTTAACTTCTATACAGAGTACATCATGTGAAATGCTGGGCTGGATGAGGCATAAGCTTGATCAAGATTGCCTGAGACATATTAATACGTGGATGACATTACCTTATGGCAGAAAGTGAAGAGGAACTAAAGATCCTCTTGATAAAAGTGAAAGAGGAGAGTGAAAAAATTGGCTTAAAACTCAACATTCAGAAAATTCAGGTCATGGTATCCAGTACCATCACTTCATGGCAAATAGACGGGAAACAATGGAAATAGTGACAGACTTTACTTTTGGGGGCTCCAAAATCACTGCAGATGGTGACTGCAGCCATGAAATGAAAAGATGCTTGCTCCTTGGAAGAAAAACTATGATAAACCTAGAGAGCATATTAAAAAGCAGAGACATTACTTTGTTGACAAAGGTCCATCTAGTTAAAGCTATAGTTTTTCCACTAGTCATGTATGGATGTGAGTTGGAGTATAAAGAAAGCTGAGAACTGAAGAATTGATACTTTTGAACTGTGGTGTTGGAGAAGACTCTTGAGAGTCCCTTGGACTGCAAGGAGATCTAACCAATCAATCGTAAAGGAAAACAGTCCTGAATATTCATTGGAAGGACTGATGTTGAAGTTGAAACTTGAATGCTTGAACTGACTCATTGGAAAAGACCCTGATGCTGGGAAAGATTGAAAGCAGAAGGAGAAGGATGAGATGATTGGATGGCATCACCGACTCAATGGCCATGAGTCTGAGCAAGCTTTGGGAGTTGGCGATGGACAGGGAGCCTGGAGTGGTGCAGTCCATGGGTTCACAAAGAGTTGGACATGACTGAGTGACTGAACTGAACTGAAGTACTGGCAAAGATGTGGAGAAAAGGAAATCCTTGTGCATTGTTAGAGGGTATGTAAATTGGTACAATCACTATGGAAAACAGTATAAAGTTTTCTCAAGAAACTAAAAAATAGAACTACAATATAGTACAGCAATCCTGCTTATCAGATCAGATCAGATCAGTCGCTCAGTCGTGTCTGACTCTTTGCGACCCCACGAATCGCAGCACGCCAGGCCTCCCTGTCCATCACCAACTCCTGGAGTTCACTGAGACTCACGTCCATCGAGTCAGTGATGCCATCCAGCCATCTTATCCTCTGTCGTCCCCTTCTCCTCCTGCCCCCAATCCCTCCCAGCATCAGAGTCTTTTCCAATGAGTCAACTCTTTGCATGAGGTGGCCAAAGTACTGGAGTTTCAGCTTTAGCATCATTCCTTCCAAAGAAATCCCAGGGCTGATCTCCTTCAGAATGGACTGGTTGGATCCCCTTGCAGTCCAAGGGACTCTCAAGAGTCTTCTCCAACACCACAGTTCAAAAGCATCAATTCTTCAGCGCTCAGCCTTCTTCACAGTCCAACTTTCACATCCATACATGACCACAGGAAAAACCATAGCCTTGACTAGACGAACCTTTGTTGGCAAAGCAATGTCTCTGCTTTTGAATATGCTATCTAGGTTGGTCATAACTTTCCTTCCAAGGCTAAGCGTCTTTTAATTTCATGGCTGAAGTCACCATCTGTAGTGATTTTGGAGCCCCCAAAAATAAAGTCTGACACTGTTTCCACTGTTTCCCCATCTATTTGCCATGAAGTGATGGGACCAGATGCCATGATCTTCATTTTCTGAATGTTGAGCTTTAAGCCAACTTTTTCACTCTCCACTTTCACTTTCATCAAGAGGCTTTTTAGTTCCTCTTCACTTTCTGCCATAAGGGTGGTGTCATCTGCATATCTGAGGTTATTGATATTTCTCCCGGCAATCTTGATTCCAGCTTGTGTTTCTTCCAGTCCAGTGTTTCTCATGATGTACTCTGCATATAGGTTAAATAAACAGGGTGACAATATACAGCCTTGACGTACTCCTTTCCCTATTTGGAACCAGTCTGTTGTTCCATGTCCAGTTCTAACTGTTGCTTCCTGACCTGCATACACATTTCTCAAGAGGCAGATAGTGAATCATAAACTAAAACTTTAAATATAGTGATACTATTGGAAAAAATAATTTCAGTCCTAGGAATGGCTAACTCTTAAAACAGGATTAGAAAGACAAGTGTCCTTGATAATTTCATATGTCTTAGGCTTTCCAGTATGAGAGCAAAGCTGATGGCTAAAATAATTCTGAAATTTCAAGAAAAACATTTAAAAGTTCTCTGCAGGTTATTGCATCACCACAATAATATATTTCCTGTTGCTGAACTTTAGCACATAACATACAGGCTGTATTTATGCATTTAGAGAGGAGAAAAAAATTATACAGAGTTAATGCAAATTCTCTCAAAATGATCCAAGAACATGTAGTTTCATTTTTTATGCTGCAGTTATTTTTTTCATATATGAATACAATATTCTAAAAGTTTGAACATCCTGTTGCATAAGACTTGCATAGCATATGGCTCTGGTGATCAAGATAATTAAAAATGGTAGGCATTTTGGGAACACACAGTCACAAAAGTAAAGAGGTCAAAATGGTAACATATTTTGGAAGATGGAAATTCAGAATCTCATTTTACTTGAATAACGTCTCTTCTTTACTGCAATGAAGGTTCACGTGTAGACACAAGGGTGAAGGGGAGGGTGGGATGAATTGAGAGAGTGGCATTGACATATATACACCACCATGGGTAAAACAGATAGCTAGTGGGAAGCTGTTGTATAGCAGAGGGAGCTCAGCCCCTCTGTGATGACCTAAAGAGGTGGAACGGAGGCAGTGAGACGGAGGTTCAAGAGGGAGGGGATATATATGTATATATAAACATGCAGATGATTTACATTGTTGCACGGCAGAAACTAACATAGCATTGTAAAGCAATTGTACTTTAAAAGGAGAAAAGTAAAATTAAATAAATATTGTTCTTCAGTCAACAGGTAGAGACTTCTATAGAATCCTCTTTTGCCTTAAACTGGGATGGGTGAAGGGAGATTGGGCAGAGGGGTGGGAGGAAGCACATTGTGTTTGCCTGCTTTTATTAGAAGATTCATTTCTTTTCTTCTAGAATGTCTGTAAATACTGGACTGAAGTGTGCTATTATAACAATGGGGACAGAACATAGAAGACCATCCACGTCTACTGAAATGGTCCAATAATTACACACCATTTTTAGCTCCAAAGATTTGAATGTATTTTTGCTTTACTTTCCCACTAAGATTAGAAAGAAGGCAAGCTTCTAGTTTCACATCCTGGAAGCATTAGTCTCCAGAACTCTAAAACAGACTGAATAGGATGGGATGATTAGTGTCCTACATTGCTGACCTAGTTTGTTTTTTTTTTTTTTTTTTTTTCTGCTTAGTTTCCTTATAATTATAAACTATCAGAGCTGTGTGTGACTTCAAAGAGCAATGTTTATGATTCTGTCAAGTGGAATGTTAAGCTTCACGTGGGTATGCGGTCATAAGATTGTAATTTTTTCAACAAATATTTCTGATTTTCTGGAAAGTTTCATATTGCCCACTTTTATTGAGAAATGTTTAAGTAATTGGTTTAAAAATTAGTCTGTTGAAGAGTTGCATTTTGTGAAGGGTCATGGGTGACTTTTTCAGGGCCTCTTAGTCATTCACAAGAGGACTATAAAATGCCTTTCCAGCCTTGTTTCCTGAGACTGTTCTTCATCTGTTCTGTGCTGCAGCTGTGGATCTTCCAGCCAACACCTGAATAAACTGTGTTTGCCCAGTCAGTCCTGACTTTGCACTTGAAGCTTTCCTGAGGCAAAGGTTAATCTCTCACTTTCTGTCATTTTTCAGGACTGAATTTTGATGGTATCATTTTGAGAACGCCAAGGTTTTATGTAAAAAATCAATCCTATTTTGATATTTGGCAAAACTAATACAGTTATGTGAAGTTTAAAAATAAAATAAAATTAAAAAAAAAATCAATCCTATATTGTGACAGTGAAAACACACTGGGTTGTGATTATTTGTTAATGGGTTTATTTCCTCCTGTTGAAGTTAAATTTCTGTTGTCTCAAAGTCAGTATTGTATCATTGTTCTTTGAATTGTTGATATTTAATATGGTACTAGGCATGAGGAAAGAAATAATACATCACAATTGAATCAAAAAGAATGGATCTAAGCTAAAATATGAAACACCAGCATTTTGTTCAAAGGACTGCAATGACTGACAGAATGTACTTTATATTCAGTTCAGTTCAGTTGCTCAGTCATTTCTGACTCTTTGTGACCCCATGGACTGCAGCACACCAAGCTTCCCTGTCCATCATCATCTCCCGGAGCTTACTCAAACTCATATCCATTGAGTCAGTGATGCCATCCAACCATCTCATCCTCCATCGTCCCCTTCTCCTCTTGCCTTCCATCTTTCCCAGCATCAGGTTCTTTTCAAATGAGTCAGTTCTTCCCATCAGGTGGACAAAGTACTGGAGTTTCAGCTTCAGCATCCTTTAGAATGGACTGGTTGGATCTCCTTGCAGTCCAAGGGACTCAAGAGTCTTCTCCAACACCACAGTTCAAAAGCATCCATTCTTCAGTGCCTAGCTTTCTTTACAGTCCAACTCTCACATCCATACATGACTACTGGAAAAATCATAGCTTTGACTAGATGGACCTTTGTTGGCAAAGTAACGTCTCTGCTTTTTAATATGCTGTCTAGGTTGATCACAGCTTTTTTCCAAGGAGCAAGTGTCCTTTAATTTCATGGCTGCAGTCACCATCTGCAGTGATTTTGAAGCCCTCAAAAATAAAGTCTGTCACTGTTTCCAGTTTCCCCATCTATTTGCCATGAAGTGGTGGGGCCACATGCTATGATCTTAGTTTTCTGAATGTTGAGTTTTAAGCCAACTTCTTCACTCTCCTCTTTCACTTGATCAAGAGGCTCTTAGCTCTCCTTCGCTTTCTTCCATAAGTGTGGTGTTATCTCCAAATCTGAGGTTATTTGTATTTCTCCCAGCAACCTTTATTCCAGCTTGTGCTTCATCCAGCCTGGCATTTTGCATGATGTACTCTGCATACAAGTTAAATAAACAGGGTGACAATATACAGCCTTGCATACTCCTTTCCCAATTTGGAACCAGTCCATTGTTCCATGTTTGGTTCTAGCTGTTGCTTCTTGACCTACATACAGACTTCTTAAGAGGCAGGTAAGATGGTCTGATATTCCCATCCTTTTAAGAATTTTCCATGTTTGTCATGATCCAAGTCAAAGGCTTTAGCATAGTCAATAAAGTGGAAGTAGATGTTATTTTGAAATTCTCTTGATTTTTTTCTATGTTCCAACAGAAGTTGGCAATTTGATCTCTTTTTCCTCTGTCTTTTCTAAATTCAGCTTGAACATCTGGAAGTTCTCAGTTCATATACTGTTGAAGCCTGGCTTGGAGAATTTTGAGCATTACTCTGCTAGCTTGTGAAATGGGTGCAATTGTGTGGTAGTTTTAACATTCTTTGACATTGTCTTTCTTTGGGTTTGAAATGAAAACTGACATTTTTCAATCCTGCGGCCACTGCTGTGTTTCAAATTTGCTAGCACATTGAGTGCAGCACTTTAACAGCATCATCTTTTGGATTTGAAATAGCTCAGCTGGGATTTCATCATCTCCACTAGCCTTATTCCTGGTGATGCTTCCTAAGGCCCACTTGACTTTGCATTCCAGGATGTCTGGCTCTAGGTGAGTGATCACATCATCATGGTTATCTGGATCATGAAGAACTTTTTTGGATAGTTCATCTGTGTCTTCTTGTCACCTCTTCTTAATATCTTCTACTTCTTTTAGGTCCATACCATTTCTGTCCTTTATTGCTCTCATCTTTGCATGAAATGTTCCCTTATTTTCTTGAAGAGATCTCTAGTCTTTCCCATTCTATTGTTGTCCTCTATTTCTTTGCATTGAACACTTAGGAGGGCCTTCTTATCTCTCCTTGCTGTTCTTTAACTCTGCATTCAGATGGGCATATCTTTTCTTTTCTCCCTTGCCTTCCTCAACTATTTGTAAGTCCTCCTGAGACAAATATTTTGCCTTTGTGCATATATTTTTCTTAGGGATGGTTTTGATCACTGCCTCTTGTACAGTGTTACCAATCTCCATCCATAGTTCTTCAGGTACTCTGTCTGTAAGATCTAACCCCTTGAATCTATTTGTCACATCCACTCTCTAAATGTAAAGGATTTGATTTAGGTCATACCTGAATTGCCAGGTGGTTTTCCCTGTTTTCTTCAATTTAGGTATGAATTTGACAATAAGTAATTCATAATTTGAGCCACAGTCAGCTCCTGGTGTTGTTTTTGTTGACTGTATAGAGCTTCTCCATCTTTGACTGCAAAGAATATACTCAATATGATTTCAATATTGACTATCTGGTGATGTCCATGTGTAGAGTCTTCTCTTGTGTTGTTGGAAGAGGGTGTTTGCTATGACCAGTGCATTCTATTAGCCTTTGCCCTACTTCATTTTGTATTCCAAGGCCAAATTTACCTGTCACATCGGGTATCTCCTGACTTCCTACTTTTGCATTTCAGTCCCCTCTGATGAAAGGGACATCTTTTTTTGATATTAGTTCTAGAAGGTCTTGTAGGTCCTCAAAGTCTGCAGCTTCTTCAGTGTTAGTGGTTGGGACATAGACTTGGATTACTGTGATATTGAATGATTTGCCTTGGAAAGAAATAGAGTTCATTCTGTCATTTTTCAGATTGCACCCAAGTACTGCATTTTGGACTCTTGTTGACTATGAGGGCCACTCCATTTCTTCTAAGGGATTCTTGCCCACAGGAGTAGATATAATGGTCATATGAATTAAATTCACTCATTCCAGTCCATTTTAGTTCACTGATCCCTAAAATGTGTATATTCACTCTTGCTATCTCCTGTTTGACTACTTACAGTTTATCTTGATTCATGGACCTAACATTCCAGATTCCTATGAAATATTGTTCTTTATAGCATTGGACTTTACTTTCACCACTATACACATTCACACCTGGGTGTGTTGTTTCCACTTTGACTCAGCCTCTTAATTCTTTCTGGAGTTATTTCTCTGCTCTTCTTCAGTAGAATATTGGGCACCTTCCCACCTAGGGAGTTCATCTTTCAGTGTCATATCTTTTTGCCTTTTCATACTGTTCATGGGATTCTCAAGGCAAGAATACTGAAGTGGTTTGCCATTCTCTTCCCCAGTGGACCATATTTTGTCAGAGCTCTCCACCATGACCTGTCCAAATTGGGTGGCCCTATAGGGCATTGCTCATAGTTTCATTGAGTTAGACAAGGCTGTGATCCATGTGATCAATTTGGTTGATTTTTGTGATTGTGGTTTCCATTCTGTCTTCCCTCTGATGGATGAGTATAAGAGGCTTGTGGAAGCTTCTTGATGGAAGGTATTGGCTATGGGGAAAGCTGGGTCTTGCTCTGGTGGGCAGGACGGTGCTCAGTATATCTTTAATCCAATTTTCTGTGATGGGTGGGGCTGTGTTCCCTCTGTGTAGTTTGGCCTGAGGGCAAACTGTGTTAGTAGTAATGATGATCTCCTTCAAAAGGACTTATGGCAACAGGCTGAGGCTCCCAGGACTGTTACAGTCAGTGCCTCTGATCCTGTGGCAGGCCACTGTTGACTGACACTTCCGCCAGAGACTTCTGGACACTCTCAGTCAAATCTGGCTCCATCTCTTGTGGGAGTCAGTGCTCCTTTTTCCTGTGTCCTGGTGCATGCAAGGTTTTCTTCGTGCCCTCCAAGAGTCTGTTTCCCCAGTCCTGTGGAAGTTCTGTAATCAAATCCTACTGGCATTCAAAGTCAAATTCCCTGGGGATTCTCAGTCCCTTTGCCAGATCCCTAGGTTGGGGAATTGGTTTTGGGCCATAAAGAGTGCTAGCACTTCTTTGGTAAAATAATGGTGTGCCAGCACAGAATAATTTAGTCTCTCATCCCTGTACAGGTTTCTGGCATATTTGAAGTGAGCGATGTTAGCAGTGCATGTACTGAGTCAGCCTTAGCAGATGGTCAGATCAGCTCACTCAGGAGTGAGGTCTCTGGTACACCAGGGATGGATGGGCATCACGTGTCCCCTTGATGAAATTCTCTTTCCCTCTAGAGTCTTAGTGCACATCTGATTAAGTACATAGAATGCACAACTATATATGTACATTCCTTTTACAGGAAAAGAAGGAACTGACTGCCTTTTCTCAGCATAAAACAATAATTTACAACTTTCCCCTCAAAGTGAAAACCAACCTGCAGTCAAAGGATTGCAATTGAGATTATCACCAGCCTGTTTGGTGATGTTAGAAAACTAATGTGCACTTCAATTCTTGTGTATAGTGTTTACTTAGAGGAATTTCATCATAGATAAAAATTACTCAGATCGAGAAATAAAATTATACAGATCAATTGAGAAATATGAGTTTTGCTAGTAATGAGATTGCCTTTATGGGAAAATAATGGCTTGTTTGTGAAGAAAACTGTTCAGAGATTAGTTGCATTTTTTCTGTTTTTGCTCATTAAATAAATATTATCTCTTTACTAGTATATTTCCCTGGTGGTTCAGATCATAAGAGTCTGCCTGCAATGTGGGAGACCCAAGTTCGATCCCTGGGTTGGGAAGATTCCCCTGGAGAAGGAAACGGCAACCCACTCCAGTATTCTTGCCTGGAAAAATCCCATGGATGGAGGATCCTGGCAGGCTACAGTCCACAAGGTCACAAAGCGTCAACATGACTGAGTGACTTCACTCACTAGTATATTTATCTGGTACCACTGTGCCTAGGGCATTGCTCACCAATTTATTAATTCTGGATGCTACCCAAATACATCAGCCAGATTCTTCAACTTTGATGGACTTCTTCAGCATTATTAATATTTCTCTCAAGTTCTCCAGTATTTCAGGTATTCATGCATATCCACAGCACAGGATGGCAAATCTCTGAAGGTTCTATAGACTTCCAGCTGTGTTTGTTACCACAAGAACATTCAGTTTCTAAAAGTTAAAAACATATCTCTAAGCAGCTCATAAATTCTAACTTCAAGTTTAAACTGATGTCAGATGCCAGAGTCAATAACCCTTTAAATTGGTGTGATCTCAATTCCGTGAAGTGCCATTAATTCACTTGACCTTGAAGTGAAAATCTGTTACATAGATGATTATGTGAGCCAAGATGATTCCTGTAGTTCAGCAAGGGATCTTCAGTTCAGATATATAGAGACATTCATTAGTTTGAAGTCTGAAGGTTATTTTCTTTATAAAGTTTAAAAATGCTGGAAGTAGTCAAGTCTCTGGAGCTCAATGTTGGGAGTGTATAGTAATCATTGGAGGGGTTTAAGATGATATTCAAGGGCTCATTCCCTCCCTCAAACTCCACCCCGCCCCCGCCACCCCCCCCCCCCCCCCAGATAGTCTGGTTTATTGCACTGAGCTGTGGATACAGACTCTGGTGACTATGGTCTAGGTGATCTTAAGACCACACTTGAGAATCACAGCCTTGAGCCTTATAATCCTTCTTCTTGGTAGGTTTGTGAGCCAGTTGTAGAAGCGCAGGAGCTGGTGGAGATTCTCCTCAGGGAAGAAACTTTTAGTGGAAGGCTATGAGGACTGGGGAGCAGAGTGCCAAGAAAGAAGAGAGAGGACCTAAGAATCTTTGGTTCACTTTAAAAATATTATTTCTTATCCATATTCATGATTGATGTTGAGGAATCATTTAGAATTATCACATTCCAGTAAAAAAGAGGCTGCTGAAATAATGAAGGGAAATACATTATGGTAATGAGAAGTGAGTGACTTTTGTCTTTAGTGACACTGAATTCCAATCACTGTACCAGTGGGGTTTGTATTCCTGGACTGGAGTCTCTCTGTTTTATCCTCCATGCACCTCCAGTAGTCATGCATGGATGTGAGAATTGGACCATAAAGGAGGCTGCATACTAAAGAACTGATGCTTTTGAATTGTGGTGCTGGAGAAGAAGCTTGAGCATCCCTTGGACATCAAGCTGGTCAATCCTAAAGAAAATCAACCCTGCAAATTCATTGGAATGATTGGTGTTGAAGCTGAAGCTCCAATACTTTGGCCACATGATGTGAAGAGCCAGCTCATTGGAAAAGACCCTGATGCCGGGGAAGATTGAAAGCAAAAAGAGAAGGGGGCAGCAGACAATGAGGTGTTTAGATAGCATCAGCAACTCAGTGGACATGAATTTGAGCAAACTCTTGGAGACAGTGAAGGACAGGGAAGCCTGGCATGCTGTAGTCCACGAGGTCACAAAGAGTCAGACATGACTGAGTGACTGATCAACAGCAACATCTCACAGAGGATGAAGATGTGAGTATGATGTTCATAGTTGGAGTCATATTAAAAAAGGACAAAAGGGAGCAGCGTTATCCTGCTTACTAGGAAAGAGAATGAAGCTGGTCTCTGCTCCTCAGCCTCAGCCAAAGCTAGAAACCCAGTAGGAGACCTTCATGGTCAGGCATCAGTCTGAAGGAGCAGATGGAAATGTACACCTTGTTATCACAGTCCAGGAGGAGGACTTCACCTTGTGTGAGCTCAGCCTGCCTCAACGCTGAGGACTAGAGAACCAAAATGAGAAAACCAAGTGAGGACTCAGATCTGTCATTTTATGTGTGTGTGTAATGTACAAGTAGCTGGTGTCTTCTATGCCTTTGCTTGTTCTATGCACTGATTTATGCATTTATTCATTCT
The DNA here is from genome assembly GCF_029407905.1 of Bubalus kerabau. NCBI lineage: Eukaryota > Metazoa > Chordata > Mammalia > Artiodactyla > Bovidae > Bubalus > Bubalus kerabau. The sequence goes on from NC_073625.1 coordinate 54,073,132, forward strand.
CTCATTTTTTGATTCTATAAATATTTCTTGAGGGTCTGTATGTGCCAGGCACCGTATTCAATGAGGGAAATGAAACATTAACTGTGGGATTTGGTCCAGTGAGGGAAACAGATGAGAATCTGTATCTAGGTCATTACGATACTAGATGATATGTGCCATAACAGGGAAATCTGGGGAGCCATGAGGGCACCGAGGAGGGAAAGCTTGCTCAGAGCTGGGGGGTCTGGGAGGGCTTCCCCGTGGCAGGAGAACCTAAGCCCTGAAGGATGAGCATTTTTGGTCATAGAGTTGAAGAAATAGTGTTGTAGACAAAGGAGATAGCTTGTGAGTGTCATGGAGTGAGAGTGAGGATAATGTGATCATGGAACCCCAAACTCAGCACATGCACGCAACACCTTGAAACCTGGGCATATACATAGTAAGGCATGAGACTGCAGGGGCAATTGTGGAGAAAATGGAACATCACTGGGTTTAGGGAATTGTATAGATGTTTAACACAGACGATTGCTCTCAGTAAGTTCATATTTGGGTACTGTCTTCCTGTTCCTTTCTTACATATTTGTGGACAAATTTGGACTGTACATTGCCCAAACTCAATACATTGCATTCATCATTTGATTTCACTGTTTCATTTTTCGGCCATGCAGTGTGGCTTGCAGGATCTTCACTCCCTGACCAGAAATTGAACCCTCTTCCTCCTCAGTGAACATGCAGAGTCCTAACCACTGGGAAGCCTGGGAATTCCCCCAGCCCATTCATCATTTTGGATCCCAATATAAGCAAATCAAGCCACATGTTTTCTTGAAACTGTAATTCTGTAAATAACCTTAAACTCAAGTTAAAAATATAAAAATGAAGAAGTTTTTATTTAATAGATGATAAATAACATTCACGGACTCTGACCACATGCTGAACACCTTTCAGAATGCTTTGCAAATATTAATATATTTAATCTTTATAAATAATCTTTTATGTAGAGATGATTGTTCTTTGCCTATTGCAGCTGAGAAAACAGAAGCATTGAGAGATGGCCATTTGCTCAAGGTACATAGAGTTACTCAGAGCAGGACAGGTCTAACTCCAGAATTCATGTCTTCATAAGACATGTAAAACATTGTCTCATGTTTTACAGACTTTTAAAAAGTCATTCTATTCATTTTTAAGTGACTTAACCAACACAGTTTATTTCTTTGCAGTTCTTTTTCAGAAAAGAATTTTTATAGACTTTTGTTTAAGAGATGGCCAGTGAAAAAAGCAGAGAGATAGGATTTCTCTAGTGGATGAGAAGGATGGTTAGGACTCAAAGAAGCTGGTGTCTGATCATAAATAGAGAGGCTAACACCTTTCCCAACAGAAAATGTGTACAGAAGAGGCATGTTTTAGACAGCTCATGGACACCAATCTTAGTCCTTGCAGCCTCACCTGTTATTTAAGGCACCACCTCAGAGCACTTAGTTTTCACCCTTTATGCAGATAAAACAGACCTAAGAGCTTCCCCCTTGCACCTCCAAAACATCTCTTGCCTCCTGCTATGGGGATTCTTGGGTGTTGCTGTGGGAGCCCAGTTGGCCCTCACACAACATACAACCTGAAAGTTCAGGAAATTAACACCCATGCATCACCTTGAACCAATGTGAGGGGTGGAGAGCAGGTGGACCTTAAGTCCTGAATCAATGTTTTCTTCTAATTTCTAAGCTGCATTTAATAAGCTCATCAGAAGCCCTGTTGGTTTGAGCCCTGTAAGTTGTAGCAGTTGCGCGTCTGGATGATGTAGTTTTGTACTGGCTTTCTCTCGTTCCCTGGTTCACTTCTTCTGGACTTCATTTCTGCTCCTTGGGCTCAGAATTTCCTGGCATTGCAGGCCTCTGTCTCAGACTCTGCTCTGGAGGAACAAAGGCTGAGACAATGAGTTAGGACATTGGTCCCGATGTCAGAGTAGTTTGGTAACTGATTATGATATAAATGGTAGATAGAACATGGCATTTCTATTCCTGTAGGAATAAACAATGCTGATTTCCTTTTTGAGTTTAAGCACTGGAAGATGAGAGGCATACAGTTCAGTCACTCAGTCATGCCTGACTCTTTGTGACCCCATTGTCTTTCACTATCTCCCAGAGTTTGCTCAAATTCATGTCCATTGAGTCATTGATGCCATCCAACCATCTCACCCTCTGTCATCCCCTTCTCATGCCCTCAATCTTGCCCAGCATCAAGTTCTTTTCCAATGAGTTGGCTCTTTGCATCAGGTGGCCAAAGTACTAGAGCTTCAACTTCAGCATCAGTCTTGCCAATGAATAATCAGGGTTGATTTCCTTTAGGAGTGACTGGTTTGGTCTCCTTGCAGTCTAAGGGACTCTGAAGAGTCTTCTCCAGCATCACAGCTTGAAAGCTGTATAAAAGTCTCCAAACTGGGCTCTGGATGCAAAAGTCCATAAGATTTCCTCTGAAGCACAGAGATTAGAAACACTCATCAGGCAGAACTCATCATAGTAAAGTCAGACAACCAACATTTAGCCCTGGGTTCTGTCACAAAATAGAAGATTGGAGAAAGGTAATACTTTTATGGTTCAGTAGCTCCGTTTTTTGGCTGGATGATTGTTAGTATCTGTCAAGTGTTTTGTAAAATAGTGTTTATAATGCTCTTACTGCTGTTTGGAATAAACAGTTTGCAAAACCACATAAAAGAGTGTTTAGAAATGTGAAGGTGGTGAGACTCTTATCCTTCTTGCAAAGCAACAAATTAGCCTTGATGCTGGTACAAGATATAAATAAGATCCTTGGGTCAGAGATAAGGGGCAGTTTAGTACTCACAACCACTGCAGTAGTCCGAGTATCAGCATTTTTGTGCTGGTTCTTCAGACCCAGTTCTCACTGGGTGATGTAAACAGGGACAGGTGAAACCTATGCATGTAGTGGATTCCATTACAACAAATGAACTCTGAATTCAGAAAACTCAAGTCTTCAATAAGGAGAAGCAAGAGGCCCGCCCTTTGCTCTGGGCAGACATTATCTTTACTAATCTGGCCAGTCAGCAAACATGCCCTTTACTCTGGAGGGAGATACTGTATCCATTTTTCTAAGGCTGTAATCAAACCTTCCTTTGGCTCCACAGGAAGATACTATCTCTATTTTTCAAGGCTGCTCAGTACACAAACATCCTTGAAAATATAATCTGGTTGAAGGGCAGGGCATGAAGAAATCTGGCCCATGAAATATTACCTCCAAGGAGAGCTTCAAAAACTTTGTGTGAAGAGTATATGGGGTATTACACTTGCGCGAGACCCACGCCTGTTGCCTGGGAGGGGAGAGTCTTGGATGTCATGAAACGCAAGTAGTCACACAGATGCTACTTTTGCACAATTGGTAAGAAGAATGCTTTCTTGTCTCATTTACAAAAACTCCAGTTGTTTATTAACTGTTGTCTTTTGTTCAGAAATATTATATGTATATATACACATATACATGTATATTTATAAGTAAATAGATGTATCAATAGATACATAGAAAGAGCTAAACATAGATATATAGATATACAATTGAGCTCTTTTGATCTTTTGGCTTCCCTGATGGCTCAGATGGTAAAGAATCTGCCTGAAATGTGGGAGACCTGAGTTTCAATCCCTGGGTGAGGAAGATACCCTGGAGAAAGAAATGTCAACTCACTTCAGTATTCTTGCCTGAAGAAGTCCATGGACAGAAGAGCCTAGAGGCTACTGTCCATGGGATTGCAAAGAGTCAGACACGACTGAGTGACTAACACACTCTTTTGATCTTAGTGTAAATTATATACGTGACTTTATTATTGTCACTTGTATTTCAAGTAGTATTTTCCTGGATTAGATTTCTTTTGGGGAAGTTATTAAAGTTGTTGTGGCCATCAGAAAGAAACAGTGCAACACAACATGCTTATTCAGTAATGATTTCACAAAGCATTCACCGAAGGGGCATATGCATATTATTTGGGTAATATAGAGGTCATATAGAAGACTATGTAGACAATTCAAGGGTGATTGGACATAGGATCTGAGCTTTCACTGACACCCAGGGACTGAAGTCACAATCATATTTCATTATTGAAAAGGATATTTAAAAGGAGGTCAAGTTTATTGTGAGTGGGCTCCTTCCTCAGATTCACATGGCAGTCATTTCCTTGGTTTCCCCAAATGTATAATTGGAGTTGTTATATTTTAGAAGTTCTTAGCCTGAAAGAGAAATGGGATGACTTTTTGTACAACTATGTCAGCTTGGTGTTGACCTCTGGCAGGATGTGGTGCCATGCTACAGGGTGTATTAAATAACCTAAATCAGTGACCATGATGTTGTTTTCCCAGCAGATGAAATAAAAGTGTATAGAAATAGGAATGGAGTGGTGCAGCTTGCCACCACTCTCATGACCTCTCTGGGGGGAATTTTAGCTTCCTTTCCCTTTAATTTTAGGCACTGTGGGTTTGAAAGTCCTTGATCCTAGAAGGAGAATAGTTTTTATTAGGAGAAATAATAAGAATCCAGGCTTCCCTGGTGGTTCAGAGGGTAAAGTGTCTGCCTGCAATGTGGGAGACCTAGGTTTGATCCCTGGGTTGGGAAGATCCCCTGGAGAAGGAAATGGCAACCCACTCCAGTACTCTTGCCTGGAAAATTACATGGACAGAGGCACCTGGTAGGCTACAGTCCATTGGATCGCAAAGAGTCACACATGACTGAGTAACTTCACTTCATTGAACTTTAAGCTATTATGGCTGCCTGGTCATTTTGGTTTCTTCATATCAACAGATGAGCAGGCAAAGAAAGAAGATATGGCAGCATCATTGTTGCTGTTTAATTGCTAAGTCATGTCTGACTCTTTCGCAACCTCATGGACTGTAGCCCACCAAGTTCCTCTGTCCAGGAGATCTTCCTGACTCAGGAATCGAACTCATATCTCTCGTACCTCATGCTCCCTGCATTGGCAGGCAGATTCTTTACCACTGAGCCACTTGGGAAGCTCATGTCAGGGTAGGTGAGCCAAAATTATCAAATGGAAGAAATCTTGCTGTTTCACACCAGGGCAGTTTGACACCACTGATCCACCAGCATGTTTCTCGGTACTCCCATGCCCATTGTGGTGGCATGGTAATGGACCAGTACAGGATCCATGACTCTGGAATTACAGGGTAACCAGAGACTCAAATTCCTTAGGTCATTCCATCAGGTAAGCTATCTAGACCAACAGAGGTTCAAGCTGACAGTGTGGAGAATCTAAATGGGTAATAAAGCTGGGCAGTGCTGTGTATCATGTAGAGCTTTGTGACCAGCTGTGCTGGAAATGGCTGCAGTTCATCCTACTAACCTTTCTCTTGTAAGTTTCACTGGAGAATGAGACCAGTTAGAATTCTGAAGAAGATGCTCCTAGCTGGGGAAGAGTTACTACCAGAAACGAGTAGATCCAAGCACCTTAAATTAGGGAGGATGTAGTGGACACTGTTATGTGTCATCCAGATCACCCTCTTCAGAGCCAAGGTGCTCATTCCCCAACCCTGAATATATTGGCTGCTGAAGGCTCTGAGCTGTGTCCCTCTCTGAGAATTGCCCTTCAGTTCAGTTCAGTCACCCAGTCGTGTCCGACCCTTGGGGAAAGGATATTCCCTCCCTCAAGGTTATGCTCCCTTCCTGGGAGCACTCTGCATCCACTCTCTGGTCATTCGCCTTAAGGGGGTCAAAGGCCTGACCCCCTTAACTTAGCCTGGGATAATCTCCAAGGACCATCCTGGTCTCAGAGCTCTCCATGCTGAAACCTTGGTGTAACTGCACCAGAGTTCAACTTTTCCCCCTGCAAAACTAGGCTTCCATCACTCCCGTATATGCGTTTTACTTGTGAAGATTTGCCAACAAATCCCCTGTACGCAAATCTCAATGTCTGCATTCGGGAAATCTGACTGAAGACAACCTGCACATTTATTTCCCTGTAGGACAGTTTGAATGATTTAAATTAATAACAGCATACCACCTTTGGTTTAGTATTTACTTAGTTTGAAATGAGGGTGAGATACATCAGGTAAAAGGGAAATACATAATTCAATATTTTCCCAGGTAGAAAGGGAAGTGCACCATTTGCAACAATTATAAAAGAAGAAATACAGGAGAGTGCCCTCTCTTTTTCTGAGCCTCTGATGCCTACAGAAACTCGAAAAGGAAAGACTAAAAGACCACCCCAGTTAGGGTGTGGACTCCTTTCCTTTGGCCTCACAAAGGGCAGAATTGGGACTGCAAGAGCGAAAGTGAAAGAGTAATAGCCTGCCTCTCTCTCTATTCCCCTGCTATTGGATTTCACTCTGGGCTGGCTCTCCGAGGACTGTGGAGGTAATGAGTTGTGTTCTCCTTCTGACTCAGCGTGAGGCCACACACTTTTCGGGTCACTTTAGTACAACAGCAACGTGGGTGAGAGCGTTATTAACAATCACCTCTTTTCATATTCTTGCAAATTAAGCAGTGCTGGGTTAAAAACTCTCATTTGTACTCAATTCTGGACAATTTCACATTGAAGCCTATTTTTACCACCATGAAGAACAGACTAAGAATCCTGATACTCAACTGGATGTATTTATCATTAGATTTTCTCTCACTATGGCAATGTGCTTAAGTGGCTGGCGGCCCAGCACAACTAACTCATTTTCCCTCTGCTTCCAGGAAGTAGCACAGTGATGGTTAACAGACATGGTTGTAGAAAGCGTTTCTTTTAAAAATTCCTGTGACTGCATTGAATTGTATGCCAAATATATACATATGTATAACTAAAAATATGGGAAGCATGTATTTTTCCAGTCGCATTTAATTGCATCAGTATAGAGATTATATTGGCTTCTGCAGCAACAGCTAATGAACCATGTATAGCGGAATCCAGATGTTTAGATTATATACTCTGCCAATCCATTATACAAAGTTTCAATTATGACAGTGTCTCCCATTGTGTGGAAAGAAGAACTGCATCACGGATAAGGAAATATAATGGAAGGCTAATCACATTGTTGCTATTTGCAAATGTGGAGGGAAGAGCTTAGGGTAGGGTTAGGTTAGGTTAGGGAAAGTGTTATTTTCAGTAGGAAGGTGGTGAGGTTGGGGTAAAGGATTCATGGCTTGTGTTTCCATGAAACCTTTCTAATTGGTATTGCTTATATGACAATGTGTTTATTTCATTAACTCCAATCACAGTCATACTCATATGCCACAAAATACAAAAACACAATGAATGCTTCAAGAGAGAGTCTCTTGGACAGCCAGGAGATCAAACCAGTCAATCCTAAAAGAAATCAACCCTGGATATTCATTGGAAGGACTTATGGTAAAGCTGAAAAGTTCCAATACTTTGACCACCCGATGTGAAGAGCTGAGCCTTTAGAAAAGGCTCTGATGCTGGGAAAGATTGAGGGTAGGAGGAGAAGGGGAGGACAGAGGATAAGATGGTTGGATGGCATCACTGAGTCAATGGACATGTGTTTGAGCAAACTCTGGGTGATAGTGAAGGACAGGGAAGCCTGGAATGCTGCAGTCCATGGAGTTGCAAAGAGTCTGACATGACTGAGCAACTGAACACCAACAACGGAAGTAAGCACTCAGGGTACAGAGTGATTCATAGCCTGTTCCCTTAGGGCCAGAGCAAGGACAACTTCCCTAAGGGATTCCTCAGGCTAGATATTGAAAGATTGGGTTTCAATAGTTGCAGTTTGGGGAGAAGGTAAATGGCCAGAATTGAATGAACCAAGGACAGTTAAGGAGGAAAAGGCAAAGTTCTTTTAAAGACCTCCTGTGTTCCTCTCAGTTTTTACATATTTAGACTTTTCTTTTTGGGACAGAGCAGGGATGGGACATTTCAAGAAATCAAGTTGAATTCATTGAATGATATTAAGCTGTAAGGATCAGGGTCCTTTAGTGAGTGGTCAGTTTTATTTGCCTCAATAACACTAAAACCTATGAGTCTCCCTCACCGGGCTCCCGCCTGGTTCAACACGCTGTCTGGGAAGAGAGTCCGGTTCATGGGTATGATTGTAGGATCACGTGAACATATGGGAGCAAGGAGAGAGAGTAAAGGATAGAAGTGGTTTTATCAGGGGAAACCATAGAAAAGAAGCAGTCCTAAGATCATGATTACTCTTCCTGGTCCCTTAGGGGCTTGCATCCATGCATACTCAGTCACTAATTTGTGTCCAACTCTTTGTGACCCCATGGACTAGAGCCCGCCAGGCTCTTTTGTCCATGGGATTATCCCAGCAAGAATACTGGAGCAGGTTGCCATTTTCTTCTTGAGGGGATCTTCCTGACCCAGAGATCAAACCTGCATCTCCTGCATGGGCAGACAGGTGTTTTTTTTTTTTTTTTTTTTTTTTTTTTAAAGCTATTGAGCCACCCAGGAAACCCTTCATAGGTCCAAACATCAGCAAAAACAGTATTGATTTTTCTCTTGGAATTGTTAATATTTGACAGACAGCAAAATAGGGTCATCTTACAGATATGTGCTAAGTCTTTTTTTAAGTCATAATTCTCAGTGAGAGTTTTGTTTCTTCTCTCCTTCCCATCTTATTCACTCTTGGGACTTCAGCTTTGACCTCAAGGTGAGAATCTTCTAAACTGATGTCTTTGGACACCTTTTATTGCAAAGCTCTAGTCCCCCATTTCAAGCTACGTGCTGGTGCCTCAGCCTCAGCAGTGCAAATCTTCACTCCTTGTTTTACTGTTGATCCATTTCTTGATAGCAGTAGTTTGCTGTTTGGTCAAAGTTCTGGCTCCTTTCAATGCCTCTGTCTTTTCAACTTTAAAAATCAGTTACTTGCATCAGTCTCTTTCATTTGATTTTCTTTACAGTTGAAATGACTCATGAATCCTTCCCTCCTTTTCCATTCCGAGCACTAATGAGACCGTCTGGAACTTCAATTTGTGTTAGTGTGTGTCCTGCAGCAAGCTTGTTAATGGATTCCTCTTGATCCATTTGCTTAATCCATTTAATCATTTATACATTGCCTGTATGCTTTCTAAAACACAAACCTGAGTATGATGAAGTTGGTAACAGCAGGGTGACTATAACCTCCCACCTTGTTGATCTGTTTTGAAAATTATCCGAGATACTATTCATAAAGAATTTAGCTTGGTTCCTGGGATTATAATAAATATTGATTAGAATGTCTCCCTTCACCTTAGAAACACCATATATGTATTCTTCTTCTCAGACCCACCTATTCTCTCTCACATCTGGGGCTTCTCACATCTATTCCTTTAGCTGGAACACTCCTTTGTCAACTTTTCAACAGGGTAGACCTTATTCATTCTCTGATGTCTGTTCAAAATTATATACTTTCATCCAGGTCTTCCTTGAATACCCAGACCTGTCCAAACTACTCTGTTGTGCACTCTTGCAGAACGTTTTATTTCCACCTTCAGAGTTCTTGTAAAGTAGAATAGAAAGTCTTCTCACCAAAACATAGATGGTTGAAGATATGGAGCATATTTATTTTCCATAACTGATAGCATCTTCCTCAATGATTCTTATTCTGGTGAGGAATTCCAACATGCTTTTATGTCATTTCAGTATTTTTCTGTGCAATTTATTAGGTGTCATTGATTTCTTTCAGGTTTGTGTCCAATCTTCTAGATGTCTTCTCTGGTCTCTGTTCCTCTTGGCAGGGACACTCACATTGGTCCTTTGGGATTTGACATCCCCTTGGCTCTTATATGGTTAGCATTCCTCTCTGAGCTTTAGTATGCTACATTAGTGGCCCAGTGCAGCCGCATCAGTTCTCAATTTTTCTGCCTTTGGAAACCTCCATGTGGTGCACAGGGACTTCTCAGCCAACCTCCAGCCATGTAGAAGCAGGAGGAGGTTCAAATCTTCCTTCTGCTTAGCCATGCTTGCAATGATCTACAAGGGCAATACATTTACTGGGCTCCAGGCAAGAAGAAAACATGGCATTACAATTGTTTCCTTCAAGGGGAAAATAAACAGGAATACTTGGGAACTATTTCTTTCAATCTGCAGGAGGGAGAGGGTGGTGGAAAAGACAAAAAGTCAAATAAGAGGGTCCCATTTGGGATTCTAAGAAGAAACCACCTCAGGTAATGCCTCTCATCCCAGCCTGGGTAGTTGTATAGTGGAAATAGCAAATGCGCTTAACTCAGAAAGAAGCTCTGTGATCATACTCCTGATTATTCTTCTGCTCAAAGCATTTTCTGACATTTCACTTTGGTCGCCATTTTATCCTATATGTTTTTCTTTTATTGTACCCATGTCGCTCATTGCATTTTCAGTTTCTATCTCTTCCTTCTAAACCAGTAGTCCTCAGCTGGAGGTGACTTTGCCCCCAAAAGACAGGTGGCAATGTCTGGAGACACTTTTCATTGGCATAACCCTGAACTGGGGGTAGGGAGTGTTATTGGCGTGTGTGTGTGTGTGCTCAGTCAGCATCTGACTCTTTGCGCCCCCATGGACTGTAGCCCACCAGGCTCCTCTGTTCACGGAATTTTACAGGCCAGAATACTGGGGTGGGTTGCCATTTCATTTCTAAGGGGCTCTTCCCGACCTACAGACCCACGTCTCCTGCATTGCAGGCAGATACTTTACCACTGAGCCAACTGGGAAGCCCCATACTCCTGGCATCTAGTGAGTAGAGACCAGGGGATGTTAACCACCCTACAAATCGCAGGATGGTTTCCTACAATACAGAATTGTCTAAATATCAGTAGTTCTGGAGCTGAGAAACTTCATTCTAAATTGTAAAGTCCTTGAGACAGGAATTATGTCTTATTTATCTCATCTCTAATACCTCTCATATTGTCTAGTATACAATAATTGTAATTAATAATTGCTTTTTGAAAGAGTAAGTGTGTGAAGAACATGAATTAATGACTAGGAGGCATTTACTTTATGAAACCCTCAAACTCTTTTGGCTTTGGTTCTTCAGATTAGTATAAGATTCAATTTGATAGTTGAGCAGAATAAATGTTGCACCTCTTTCTCTTGGACTCCCAGCACTGGTAAATTTTAAAAATTCACCTCTTTTGAAGGAGAGGGGAGAGATAGCATGGCAAGATATTAGCAGTCAGCAGCAACTTCTTGCTCATTCTCCCTCTACCTCCCCTCCGCTGGATAATAGAGGATGTCACGACCTGAAAGACTTTATTGGGCAAAGTATGCACTGGATACCTCCATCCAAAGATCAAGAAGTTTCACTAGAATAGTTCTATGGGCACATGGCTTCTGCTTTCAAGAACAGGAATTGCTAGTGAACTATGGTCCCCATGGTGCATGCGTGCCACTACATGGTTTGCTTGCTTGAAGAGCATCTCCGGAAACAAACTTGAAAGAGATAGAACAAGATGGTTGTGTCAGTGGTAGAGCTCTGGTAAGAAGTGTGCAAGTGACCCAGGGACTCTGGATTTGTAGTTTTCTCTGATGGAGATATGGTTTATGTTCAGCAAAGTCCTAGCTCATGCTCACATGTCCACAATGCTCAGTTTTAACTAGTTTATAGAAGTTTCTTTATCATGCTATTTTTCTGATAGTTTTAGATATTCTTTAAAATGTTTGATTTTTTAGTTGATCCTTTGGTAAATTGACTTGGGTGAATAAGAGATTAGGAATTACCATTTTTCTGATTTCCAAAATAGTCCTTTATATGAAAGAATAAACTTGGTTACAAGAGGTCTATTTTTATGTGAGGATTCCTGTTTTAAGGGTAAATTTTCCACTGATATATGCTAGATAATCCAAGACATATTTTTAGATGGTGGCTAGTAGATATATTGAAACTCAGCTGTGGAATAAAGGAATTTGCAAATACTTGTTTTGTAGTATCCTAAAAATGAATGTCCGACTCTTCGCAACCCTGTGAACTATACAGTCCATGGAATTCTCCAGGCAAGAATACTGGAGTGGGTACCCTTTCCCTTCTCCAGGGGATCTTCCCAACCTAGGGATCGAACCCAGGTCTCCCACATTGCAGGCGGATTCTTTACTAGCTGAGCCACCAGGGAAGCCTAAGAATACTGGAGTGGGTAGCCTATTCCTTCTCCAGCGGGTCTTCCTGACCCAGGAATCAAACTGGGGTCTCCTGCATTGCAGGCAGATTCTTTGCCAACTGAGGAATGCAGGAAACCCCAAAATAAATAACCACTATGTCCTTTTCATATTTGGTAACATGGAGGGAAGAAGTAATTTAGTCAGTGAGGGCTCCAATCAGATCAATACAAAGAGAGAAAGAGAGCATCTAAGATGGGAGGGAGCCCTGGCTTACTCACACTCACCATTTGAAAGCCACTCTGTGATTTTTGGTCCTCAAACAATCCCTGAGGGGGCCTGAGGGAAAATATTTATCATCTGTATTAAGGATGAGGAAAATGAAGCATAAGGAGGCTGAGTCACTCAGTCCAAACCACACATGTGGCACTTGTGTAACTGCAGTTTGAGAAAGGATAAGCGTTCCTTTCTCTTATCTTACTGCCTTTCTCATAAGCAAATAGGCGAGTGGCTCTCTATCCCACTGCGTATTACAATTCTGTGAGGTGCTTTCAAAGGATACTGGTGTCCAAGTCCAACCCCAGGATATTTGCTGTAGTTAGTCTGTAGGTGGAGACCCAGAAGTCAGGTCCTTTTTTAAAAAATTTATTTTTAATTGGAGGATAATTGCTTTACAATGTTGTGTTGGCTTCTGCCATACATTAATATGAATCAGCCATACGTGAAGTTGCTCAGTCATGTCTGACTCTTTGCAACCCTGTGGACTGTAACACACCAGGCTCCTCCATGGGATTTTCCAGGCAAGACTACTGGAGTGGGTTGCCCTCTCACAGGTATACATGTCCTCTCCTTCTTGAACCTTTCTCCCACTTTCCACCCCATTCCCCTACCCTCCAGGTAGTCACAGAGTTCCCTGCCTCATACAGCAAATTCCCACTGCCTATTTAGTTTACATATGCTAATATATATGTTTCAATACTATTCTCTCAATTCCTCTCACCCTCTCCTTCCCCAGATGATTCTAAATTGTTACAAACATTGAGAATCATTCTGAGCCCTACAGTTCTTGTTGCCCTCTGTATCTGAGCAAGTCTGTTTATTTTGGACTTTTTCATGGCACTTTTATGAGACCTTCATCAAGAATGAAATATGCTGCAATTTGAGTGACATCAGCAGCTTCTTGGTTATTTTCCATAAGAAAGCAAGATATTATTAAATTAGTTCTATTAAGTGAGGTTTAGAGTGGAACATCATAGTTAATCAAGAAATTATAGGTTAGCTGTGTGAAAGGTAAGGCATCTTTTCAATGCACTCCAATGTATCTCCAGAATCAGTTACCACTGGCCTGGCCCATCAGTGGAGCATTCTTGAGGCCACTACCAAAATACATGCAGTTCACTGGGTCATGAGCTAGTTAGTCCTGGCTCCAGGCCAAGTTATTTTTGATCAGAGGTCACTCTTCATTCTATTGCATTCACTTGAAAAGTATATTCTTTACACTGAAATGTCTGTGTTTTCCTCTCTAGGTTAGAGTGTTCAAAAGCCATAATGTGAGGATTTGCACTTTGAACTATAGGTCCAACGACAATATTTTCTTCCATGAAGAAGAATGGGTCCCTTGAACTATGTCTTATTGTACATTTGCATGTCCTTGGGACATCTTTAGCTCATTCTTAGCACACACTTTTCTTTATTGTCTAAGTTTTTATGCTCATCCTATTTTTGTCTTTGACTACATTGCTTTGCTTTTCTCCTTACCTACATCTTAGGTCTGCCAAGGATTTGTGACATCACCACTGAGTCCCATTCATACTCAGTGTGGTCTCTAGGACTAAAGAGGTTGATTGTCTCTGGACTTAAGTACCAAATTCTTTCTCTTTTTCATTCAATAGCTTTGTCTGTTAAGGGAGACATACATCTGATTGAGATTTTAGAAACAAAGTATGCAAAATTAAAATTTAACAATGGTTAAAGCTATGTCTCAAAACAATGGCCTATCAACTACTAATCTGTGAAAGAGAGTTAATTTAACGTGTCCATCTTTTAAGAAGAAACCTTAAACTAAGCCTGTCTCTCAATACTAAATGCTTAAGACAACAAAAGGGGGATATGCAATAAAATGAAATAAGGCCTGTCTTATTGAAAATGGAAATGTATTTATTGGAAATGGAAAATGGAAAGTTTGACGTTCTCAAGAGATTTTATTTAAAATGGAAATTTTGATGCTCTCAAGAGCTTTATTTTTGTGATAAAATGATGTAGCTCTTTAATATGAAAACTCATGAGTCAAAACTAGACCCCGATTTTGAGTCACAAAGTTCTGTGCACACATCCCATTTGATATCCACATTGGACGTACTGTCATTATTTTGCCTTCAGATCTTTTAGACTGTGGAAAAGGTGGAAGGATTATGCTGTGAATTCAAGGCTTCTGTTCAATCTTTTCCTAGGAGATATGATAGGTGGCACTAGTGGTAAAGGACCCACTTGCCAATGCAGGTTAGACGTAGAGATGTGGGTTCAATCCCTGGGTCAGGAAGATCCCCTGGTGGAGGGCACAACAACCCACTCCAGTATTCTTGCCTGGAGAATCCCAGGGACGGCAGAGCCTGGTGGGCTGCCATCTATGGGGTTGCAGAGAATCAGACACGACTAAAGCGACTTAGAGCAGCAGCAGCAATACACACATGATGAAACTAACTCAGATACCACGGAGATAAAGAACTATAACTGAGATAAAATTTTAGCTCTTCCCTCCTGACACACTGCTACTCCCAAATATATGATCTCTAGAATAAGGGCCAGGAGTGGCATATTTATGATTTATGGGTTGCCATGCCCTCCTCCAAGGGATCTTTCAACCCAGGGATGGAACCCAGGTCATCCACCTTACAGGTGGTTTCTTTACCATCTGAGCCATCAGGAAAGCCATTTATGATTTAGATAACCCTAAAGAAGGCATATTCAAAAGCAGAGACATTACTTTGCCAACAAAGGACCGTCTAGTCAAGGCTATGGTTTTTTCTGTGGTCATGTATGAATGTGAGAGTTGGACTGTGAAGAAGGCTGAGCGCTGAAGAATTAATGCTTTTGAACTGTGGTGTTGGAGAAGACTCTTGAGAGTCCCTTGGACTGCAAGGAGATCCAACCAGTCCATTCTGAAGGAGATCAGCCCTGGGATTTCTTTGGAAGGACTGATGCTAAAGCTGAAACTCCAGTACTTTGGCCACCTCATGCGATGAGTTGACTCATTGGAAAAGACTCTGATGCTGGGAGGGATTGGGGGCAGGAGGAGAAGGGGACGGCAGAGGCTGAGATGGTTGGATGGCATCACTGACTCAATGGACGTGAGTCTGAGTGAACTCCGGGAGTTGGTGATGGACAGGGAGGCCTGGCTGCTGCGATTCATGGGGTCGCAAAGAGTTGGACATGACTGAGTGACTGAACTGAACTGAACTGAACTGAACTGAAAGAAGGCAGAGAGTCAAAGAACTGATGCCTTCAAACTATGGTACTGGAGAAGACTCCTGAGAGTCCCTTGGACAGCAAGGAGATCAAACCAGTCAATCTTAAAAGAAGTGAAGTGTAAGTTGCTCAGTCATGACCCCATGGACTATACAGTCCATGGAATTCTCCAGGTCAGAATACTGGAGTGGGTAGCCATTCCCTTCTCCAGGGGATCTTCCCAATGTAGGGATCAAATCCAGGTCTTCCACATTGTAGCAGCTTCTTGACTACTGAGCCACCAGGGAGTTATCTCACAGGAAATCAACCCTCAATATTCATTAGGAGATGATGAGGGTCAGGGAGGCCTGGCATGCTGCAGTCCATGAAGTTGCAAAGATTTGGAAATGACTGGGTGACCGAACAACATTTCCTTATTAGCTGATCCCCTACAAATAAAAATAATTTGTATAGATACATCCAGATTTAAAAAAATAACTTTTCATGAAACTTGAGAGGACAATGGTCACGTTGTTGCTGTTGTTCAGTTCTAAGTCCTGTCTGACTTTTTGTGATGCTGTGGACTGCAGCAAGGCAGGCTCCCCGGTTCTTCACTGTCTCCTGAAGTTTGCTCAAATTCACGTGCATTGAGTCAGTGATGCTATCTAATAATCGCATCCTCTGCCTCCCTCTTCCCCTTTTGCCTTCAATCTTTTGTAGCATTAGGTTCTTTTTCAATGAATTGGCTCTTCCCATTAAGTGGCCAAAGTATTGGAGTTTTAGCTTCAGCATTAGTCCTTCCAGTGAATATTCAGGATTGATTTCCTTTGGGATTGACTTGTTTGATCTCCTTGCAGTCCAAGGGACACTCAGGAGTCTTCTCCAGCACCACAATTGAGAAGCACTAATTCGTCAGCATTCAGCCTTTTCTATCGTCCAATTTTCACATCCATACGCGACTACTGGAAAAACCATAGCCTTTACTGTGGACTCATTGTAAAGAAAATGAAGCTCTACATTTTTTATTCTTTTCTAAGGAAGGAAAAACCTAGGTAATGTTTTGGAGTTTTCCAGCCTGGCTGAGCCCACTGAACACATACCTGTCAAGGATGCTGAGAGCAGAAAAGTCTACATCTAGGAACATACAAGCTGTTCTTTCTTACCAATGTACATCAACTCACAGATCCTTCTCCCAAGCTTGCTTCCTTCTCTGCTGGTATAGCTGATACTGCCTCCCTCTATCAGCCTAGTCTTCATTTTATTCCCTTTTTCCCCATCTGAAGTTTCCAGACACATTCTGATGTATTATTTGATTAAAGCTTATATAATATAAAATCTCTTTTCTTCATCGTCATGATCATTGACACTGATATTTTTAAAAATAATTTTTATTGGAGTATAGTTGCTTTACAGCATTATGTCAGTTTCAACTGTATTGCAAAGTGAAGCAGCTGTATATATGCATATATCCCTTCTTTTTTGATTTCCTTCCAGTTTAGGTCACCACAGAGGCTCAGTAGAGTTCCCTGTGCTATACAGTAGGTTTTCATTAGTTATCTATGTCATGCATAGTATCCATAGTGTATATATTCAGTCCTGGTCTCCCAATTCATCCCATGCCCTGTTCCCCCCTTGATATCTGTATGTTTGTTTTCGACATCTGTGTCTCTATTGAGAGATGAGATGGAGAAAGTTGCTATTGCTGATTGTATTCCCTTGAATTCTGGGAGATGATGTGCTATTTCTCTCCTAGTAGAGATTTTGGAGACTGTCTTTGGTGTGAAGTCAAAAGCTTGAAAGAGTTCACCAAGTATTTACAGACTGTGTACCTGATCCAACTTCTTTTCAGAGTTGGAAGCGGTAATATGTACTAATTACAAACAGAGTGCTGAATTTGGGGGTGGGGGAAACAGACTCCTCAAATTGACTCCATGATTCACTAGCTTTGAGAACTTGGATGCATTACCTAAGTTTCCTAAGCTTCATTTTCCACATCTGCAAAACAGCAATAAAGGGGTTGTTGCGAGAGTGAGGACAACAATGCACACAGCACTTAGCTTAGTGGCTGGAATATTGTAAATGCTGAAACCATCTGCTGCTTTATTACTGGTGGTGGTATTGTTATTACTCATGACTTCAATGCTATAGTCTTTCACTATTCCTTGCTTTGCTTCTACTGAAATTGCCAGGTTTGACTAGAGACCGAGGTCAACTTTCCTGTGTGCTCAGTCATGTCTGATTCTGCAACAGCATAGACTGCAGCCCGCCAGGCTTCTCTGTTCATGGGATTCACCAGGTAAGAATACTGGAGTGGGTTGCCATTTCGTTCTCCTGCATTGCAGGCAAATTATTTACCATCTGAGCTACCACGGAAGTCCTCAACTGTCCTGACCTCAGGACAATTTGGTAAATGCAAAGTCCTATGTGGAGAAAGTCACCCAGAGGGCACCCTGTAAGTATTGGCCATGTGGATCATACTTCCGGGAGCGATTTCTGTTCTGCATCTGGCTGTAATTCTCTGGCTTCCAAGTATGGGAATGGTAAGGATAACACAGGGAGATCTCATCCCCAAATGCTCCTTTTTTATTTTTAACTTTTCATTTTGTGTATTGGAGTATAGCCAATTAACAATGTTGTGATAATTTCAGATGGACAGCAGAGGACCTCGGCCATACACATACATGTATCCATCCTCTCCCAAACTCCCCTCCCATCATGGCTGCCACATAACATTGAGCAGAGTTCCCAGTAGTCCTTATTGGTTCCCAGTAAGTCCTTATTGGTTATCCACGTTCAATATAGCAGTGTGTTCAGGTCCATCCCTACCTTTCCAGATGGTACTAGTGGTAAAGAACCTGCCTGCCAATGTAGGAGACTTTGGTTCAATCCCTGAGTCAGCTAGATCCCCTGGAGGAAGGCATGGCAATCCATTTCATTATTCTTGCCTGGAGAATCCCATGGATAGTGGAGCCTGGTGGGCTACAGTGCATAGGGCTGCATAGAGCTAGACATGACTGAAGTGACACATGCATGCATGTATGCACACATGACCATCCCATTGAACTCTCCCTTTTGAATATTGCTGACTTCAGTATTTTCTAGAAATCTTAGGCAGCTTTCAATGTCAAAGACTAAAACATTTTTTTTTTCCTTTCCAGCCATTAAAGTACTTTTATTAAGTCATCAGACGAGCACTTTCTAAGGGAAAAATAGTTTATGTGTGGTTTGGATGCTAAACATTGACTCAGCGTCAGGGCTAAGAAGGAGAAGGCTTGTGCTGACACACGAGTAATAATAATGGAAAAATAGACTGTCCCAAGTTTGCTAAATAAAGCCATAAGTTTGGAAGAGCACAATATCCCAAACTCTCAAATGCTCTTTGTTTTTTTTCAAGATTATTCTTTTCATTGCTCACCAGCATCATATTTTTTTCTTCCAATATACATATTTCCCCAAGTTCCATTGTCACCATAGTCTTCTGCAATGTGTTCTATATTTTTGTACAGTGCTAGTCATGGTTAGGTAAGATTAAGCAATACTTAAGAAAGCAGGCTGCTTGAAATGACTTTTTAGGCTAGGAATTTCATAGAAACTGTGTGTAGCTATTACTCTTACTTTAGGGATTAATTACTTTTACAATACAAACAGTGACTGCAATATAAGCTTTGAGAGACTGACTCATTAAGGAAACAAGACAGGTTTGGAAAATGGGTTCTGTGCCATTGACGCACAGGGGAGAATTTTCTACAAAATGGTAATCTGAGAAATTTAATGGCCATGAAACAGTTCACATAAAACGGATACTATCAGGAAATGGGCCATAATTCAATATTCTGTGATTACTTGTCAGTTTCAAAGAGATAACATGGCACAACCAGGTGTTTTGATTTCTTGAAATGAAAGAAATGGGAAGTAAATCAGTTTTCAGTTACTTGGTTCTGTTTTCAGTTTTCCTCTCCTGGGGAAGTCATTTTGCAGAGTTACAGAATGAGTTAAGGATGAGAAAAATTTAGGAGATGAAAAAACAAGGAAGAAATGTTTATTTTCTGAATATGGTCTTTGTGATTTTGGATCCCTTCACTGTTCCATGACCCCCCCTTTTTTTTTTTCTCATTTCTAATATGGGAAAGACTCTGTAGGCCAGGGCTCTAGGGGGAGTTACTCAAATCCCTTTAGGGAGCATCATAGATAGAGGCTGGAGAGAAAAAGATTCAGGTGGTTGTCAACCAGACAAAATAATGTTTCCCATTGGTCTGTCTTTTCTTGATTTTGAACAAAATATTCTTTTGCAAGGGTCTTCCCAGGTGGCTCAGTGATATAGAATTAGCCTGCTAATGAGGGGACACATTTGATCCCTGGATCGGAAAGATCCCCTGGAGTAAGAAATGGCAACCCACTCCAGTATTCTCTCTTGGAAATTTACATGGACAGAGGAGCCTGGTGGGCTACATCCATGAGGTCACAAAGAGTTGGACATGACTGAGCACGCACAAATGCATTCTTTGGAAAAAGTATTCTTAAACCAATGGATTGGTGGGTAATGTCTAGGTCCTTTGTAGCATTAATATCCCTTGAATCTATGTCTTCAATGACTACTTAGGAGACACCTGAGCAAGAGGAAAGGGAGAGATATAAAAAACAGAGGAATCGATTCAGTTAGTAATTCTGAAAAAGAGTCCTCTTTCATTAATTTTCTTTAAATATTTATTTCTGTTACCTTGAAAGCAATATGTATTGGTTGCAAAAAGGTGAAGGAAAGATTTCACAAATACTTGCAATATTTTACAGATCTACTTCTCATGGTAAATTTTCACTTTTAATGATGTCACTGAAGTAAGCACCCATTCTTTTATTTCTGTTCATTCTCATTCCTTGGTTTCCCCAAGTAATAAGCCTGCATCTTATTTGTAGCTCTTTTTCCTATATCATTATTGGGAATGTTCTATTAGTCAAAAGCTCTACTACCTGCGAAAGCAGGAAAGCTAAGGCTTACCCTCACAGGTGCTTGTGTATACACACACACACACACACACACACACATATATATATATATATATATATATATATAGAGAGAGAGAGAGAGAGAGAGAGAGAGACCTGGGTTTGATCCCTGGGTTGGGAAGATCCCCTGGAGAAGGAAATGGCAACCCATTCCAGGACTATTGCCTGGAAAATCCCATAGACAGAGGAGCCTGGTAGGCTACAGTCCATGGGGTTGCAAAGAGTTGGACATGACTGAGCAACCTCACTTCACTATATATATATATATATACACACACACACATATATACATGTAAATGTAAAAATAATATTTAAAATCCAACAACTCCACTTTTGGGTATTCATATGAAGAAAATGAAAGCACTAATTTGAAGAGATGTATGCACTCCAAAGTTTATTACAGCATTATTTGCAATAGTCAAGATATAAAAGGTACCTAAGTGTCCATTGATAGATCAATGGATAAAGAAGATGAAACATATACACAATGGAATATTACTCAAGCATAAAAAAGAATGAAATCTTGTTATTTGTGACAATGTAGATGCACCTGAAGGATAGTCTGTTAAAGTGAACTAAGTCAAAGACAAATACTGTATATCTTCACATATATGTAGAATCTAAAGACCAAAACAAACAAATATAAAACAGAGATAGACTTACAGATACAGAGAATAAGTTAGTAGTTGCCAGAGGAGAGGGGAATGCAGGCTGGACAAGACAGGTAAAGGAAGTTAAGGGACATGAGATATCAATTATAAAATAAATAAATCACAAGGATGTAATGTACAGTACAGAGGATATAGTAAAAAATACTGTAATAACTTTGTATGGTATGTAATCTACAAAAGTATCAAACTGTTCACTATATTGTACAGCTGAAAGTAGCATAATACTGTTAATTCAATGCTAATAAAAAGAGAATAAACACTCACTTCCTTTCTATTTGTACATAGTTATGGTTGAAGGGCAGTTGTGAGTGAGTGTTTGCGTGTTTGTGTTGTGGAAAGGAAAGCAGAGGAAGTGGGAGGCAATTTAGTGTGCTGAAATGTCATGGAATCCAGTGTTTTGTGTCGCATAGATGATGCATTGTAGGAGTGACAGTATTGTGAAACTTGTTCAGTGCCAGTTTCCCTTGAAAGGGATTTGGTTCAGTTTTTCCATTTCAGTGTTAAGGGCATGGCAGTGTACTATAATATTGTCTGAGAGCAACTTCTGACAGATTACAATGAGGAAAAACAAACTCACTCGCCTAATATAAATTCATAGAAGGCTTCTCCCCAGAACCTACGCCATCAGATCTGTCTCAATGTATCCCAGTTGCCAAGCAAGAATGAACAACTGTCTACTAAAGGTTTAGAGAAAAGAAGCCTTTGCTTTTATTTTAGAAAACGCCCTTTTCCCCCCCAGTATTCAGATGATATTCACTCCCTTGACTTTATATTTGCTTGTAATGATGACTGTCCTCATTTCCTGTTATAAATAGTGCTGCATAGCTCTCACTGTAGACTTAGTTAATTCTTTCTCCTTAGGAACATGTTCTTTCTTTGAGGTTCAAATGCCTCTATGACACGGGCTACTTGGTTTAACTTTATAGTTGGTCCTACACTGATCTTTTCATACTGTTCATGGCAATGTCAAAGAATGCTCAAACTACTGCACAATTGCACTCACCTCACAAGCTAGTAAAGTAATGCTGAAAATTCTACAAGCTGGCCTTCAATAATACATGAACCGTGAAATTCCAGATGTTCAAACTGGTTATCAAAAAGGCAGAGGAACCAGAGATCAAATTGCCAGCATCTGTTGGATCATCAAAAAAGCAAGAGAGTTCCAGAAAAACATCTACTTCTGCTCTATTGACTATGCCAAAGCCTTTGACTGTGTGGATCACCACAAACTGTGAAAAATTCTGAAAGAGATGGGAATACCAGACCACCTGACCTGCCTCTTGAGACATTTGTATGTAGGTCAGGAAGCAACAGTTAGAACTGCACATGAAACAGACTGGTTCCAAATAGGAAAAGGAGTATATATTGTCACCCTGCTTATTTAACTTATAAGCAGAGTACATCATGAAAAACACTGGGCTGGATGAAGCACAAGCTGGAATCAAGATTGCTGGGAGAAATATCAATAACCTCAGATATGCAGATGACACCACCCTTATGGCAGAAACTAAAGAGCCTCTTGATGAAAGTGAGAGAGGAGAGTGGAAAAGTTGGCTTGAGAAAACTAAGAACATGGCATCTGGTCCCATCACTTCATGGCAAACAGATGAGGAGACAGTGGAAAGAGTGAGAGACTTTATTTTCCTGGGCTCCAAAATCACTGCAGATGGTGACTGGAGCCATGAAATTAAATGATGCTTGCTCCTTGGAAGAAAAGTTATGACCAACCTGGACAACATATTAAAAAGCTGAGACATTACTTTGCCAACACAGCATGATCCAGCCTGGTATGATGTACTCTACATATAAGTTAAATAAGCAGGGTGACAATATACAACCTTGACATACTCCTTTCCCTATTTGGAACCAGTCTGTTGTTCCATGTCCAGTTCTAAGTGTTGCTTCTTGGCCTGTATACAGATTTCTCAGGAGGCAGTCAGGTGGTCTGGTATTCCCATCTCTGTAAAATAGGGTAACAATTACAATCTTCACCTCAACACTTTTGAGATGTCGTAATGAGATGCTCTATAAACTAGCAAATAGTAGTCAAATTATCATTATTACTATTTTTATCATTACATTTCTGGTAGCTGAGTGGCTCTCACTTCTCTTTTCCCCGAGGGTAATTTGCTCTTTAGGAAATTTTCTGAGATCAGAACAGATCCATGGCCTTGCTGATCTTCTCAGAACCCAGAAATCTGATCCTATGAGCCCTGATAACTATGATTAAGATGATTCTGATGTAAGACTTGCCCAGCATTGATAACCTACCTGTCTGGATTTCTGTCAGCCCCAGGCTCACTTCTCTGCCTGACATTTTTTATATAACTATTTTCTCTACTAGAATCTGTGATCTGTGGAGGAGGCAAGATGCTGTATACATCCATACCTTTGTACTTTAGCATAGCAAAGCAAGTATTGAATATCAAATGTGCAACAAAGTTTGTAAAAAAAAAAACTTGCTTCTTTTATTTTGTATGGTATACTGTGCCATTTATTCCATGGATTTCTATACCTACTAACAGATGTGAAAGTCACTCAGTCCTGTCCAACTCTTTGCATACTCATGGACTGTAGCCTGCCAAGCTCCTCTGACAATGGAATTCTCTGGGCAAGAATACTGGAGTGGGTTGTCATGCCTTTCTCCAGGGGATCTTCCCAACCTAGGGATCAAACCCAGGTCTCCTGCATTTCAGGTAGATTCTTTACTGTCTGAGCCATCAGGGAAGTCCATTTACTAGTGGAATGGATTGAACTCTATCCTTCTGAAAGATATGTTGAAATCCTAACTAGCAGTAGCTCAGAATGTTAACTGATTTGGAAATAGGGCTGATGCTTGCTTGCTCAGTTATGCCCGACTCTTTGAGACCCCACGGACTGTAGCCCACCAGTATTCTCTGTCCATGGCATTTTCCAGGCAAGAATACTGGAGTGGGTTGTTAGTTCCTCCTCTGGGGGATCTTCTCTATCTAGGGACTGAACACACATCTCCGGCATTTCCTGCATTGGCAGTCAGATTCTTTACCATTAAGCCACCTGGGAAGCCCTAGGATTGTTGTGGGTATAATTAGTTAACTTTAGATGGGGTTAGAGTGGACCTCTAATCCAAAATGTCTGACATCTTTTAAGAAGAAGGACATTTGAATTCAGACTCGCACAGAGAACTCCATGTGATGATGGAAGCAGAGATTGGAGTTATACTGCCACAAGGCAAGGAACTCAAGGATCAAGGGATACCACTAGAAGGTGGGAGGAAGCAAGGGGGTGGGGGATCTCTCCTGGAGGCTTCAGGGAGAGCATAGCCCTGCCGACATCTTGGTTTCAAACTCCTAGCCTCAAGAACCATGAGAAGATAAATATCTGTTGCTTTAACTCACCAGTTTGAGGTAATTTGTCACAGAATCCCTGGGGAATTAATATAGCCAGATAGCGACAAGACTCTGGATCAACAGTCAACAAGATGCATGATCTCCACTCTCATGGAGCTTTGCACTAGATGTCTTCTCTTGGCTCTTCCAGATCCAATCTTCAGCCTTCAGTTTCTGCTTCCCCCCTGAGGCTGATCAGTATGGACTACCAGGTGTGTGATGGATAGCTGGTGAGAAGCTATTGTGTAGCACAGGGAGCCCAGTCTGGCTCTCTGTGATGACCTGGAAGGATGGGATGGGGCCAGGGATGGGAGGCTAGAGAAGGGGGGAATGTATGTATAATTATGGCTGATTTTCATTATTGTATGGTAGAAACCAATAGAACTTTGCAAAATAAAATAAAATGATTAAGGAAAAGAAAAGAGAGAGAAAAAAAAAAAAAGAGTTTTCTTGTCTCCCTGCTTTCTATTGCTTTGGGCCAATGACTTGGGCCATGGCAAAAGACCTGAGGGAGACAGTGATGTGAAGGTGGGCTGTTTATTCTGCTAGTTCCGACCTCATGGGTCACCATGGGTTGGTTGTCCCATTTATCAAAGACCACACCTCTTGTTAGATCATTTTCTTTTACTCTCTGGCTTCTGGGCACCTCACTCTAGCCTTTTTTCTTTAGCTCTGGTGAGAGCTTCCCACTCTTATTATTCATGGGATGTTGTACTACCCTTTTTTGGTTCTGTCCACCTCTTTGGAAATAGGTCTTTTACTAAACTTACTTGGGATTAGCCACTTTGGGAATGCCACTATTTTTTGCCTGGACTCTGGCTGATTGAGTTACTGAAGAAGACAGACAATAAACATGTAAACATATTTTTAAAAGGACAGTCTATAAGTTAGTTAATAATATTAATGTTAATTACTCATTACTGAGTCCAAGCTCACTCTTTTTGCTGCATGACATGCCAATAAATTCATGAGACAAAGTGTTGAGGCAAAGAATACAGCTTTATTCAGAGAGTTGGCTGACCGAGAAGATGGCATACTAATGTCTCAAAATAACCATCTTATTGGGGCCTGGATGCCAGATTCTTTTATGGATTGGACATAGGGCGAAGTGAGGAAACAAAGTACAAAGACCATTTAATTCTTGCAAATATTTCCTAGAATGGCAGGTCTTAGGCAGGAGGTTGTGTTAGCTTCACTTCCTTACAGTTGTTTCATGAGTGGTGTGAAATGGAATATCTCCTATCATATCAATAAACAGAGATCCCACAGCTATCTGCAATTCCAGCCCCCCAAAAGGGAATTTCTGAGCCATACTGGTCAGCAACAGATGAGGGGCACCATTTCCCACACAAAGAACTCAAGTCCTTCACAATTGGGCAGGGTCATGCTATCTCCCTGTGAGCCAAACAAAGGAGCCTTAGCCCAAGGGTCAAGAGGAGGGAGATGGGCAGGGTTTCCTGAAGCAGGCCTTTAGGTATGCCTATAGTAACAAAAGTGGCAAAATAAGAGTTGAAGTCACAGAAGCAGATCCAGTATGGAGTCAAAATTAACCCTTTCCAGTTACATTATTACTAATGAAGGAGTAAACCAGTACATTTTATTTTCTTTAAATAATCTGAATGAGAATTAAACAAGTTACTTTAGTACAGAATATAATTCATTTAGCAGCACAGGGTTGGAGGAACTAAAGATCACAGTGTCTGATAGTTACAGAACAGATGGGAAGTAACGTCATCATGGTGTTAATTGATTTCATGTGGATTTGAACGTTTCTGGCATAGGAAGATCACTACTGTATATGGTTTTCATATGATTGGTGTGTAATGCCAGAATGCAGCTCCCTTCCTTCTATCTATTAAGCACACTTGGCATTGTGAATCAGGAGTGAGATCTTGAATCTTTGGCCAATAGGATTGCCTAATTTCTATTTGTCAAAAAAGTAATACATGTATTTTAAAAAAAGGCTTTTTTTTTTTCAAGAGTCCCATAGTAGATTACATTTCAAGTTGAAGAATTTATGTGCTTATACTTAGAAAATTGGCTTTTTTGCACTTGTATGCATGAAGTATCACTTTCTTTAATGCATATGTTCTCAACAAAAGACAAAATTTTGATTGCATTTTGAAGACTCAACGTGTGTTAAAGATAGCATTATGAGAAAACCTTCACTAGTGAAGAGGGGTAGGCAGTAATAAACAATTATTTTCAAGGCAAAGTTACCTGAATTTTTTTCTTGATTTTTTTTTTTTTTTTTACTGCTTGTGGGATAAATTTCAAACTTGTTCGTTTCACTTTAGAAGACTTACTTCTTGCTATTGCCCTGAAGTCTTCTGTGTGTAGCCAAATGGGAGGTGGAAAATTTAGTTGAAAATAATACTGTAGTCTCTTTCTCAATACATAGGATTAGATTTCTGTAAACCTTATGTGAGAAACTTTCAATCCAATGGGGTAAAATAAAGTTGGGGGAAATGAGATTATAAGCATTAAAATTCTGATGAGTATAGTTTATGTTTATCAAAGTAGAACCCTAAAAGCAACCATGTAAGGCACCGCTGTATGTACCTTCATTTAGTAATCAATGGCATTAGATGCGTACTCATCTACATCTCATCCTTTGTTCACCAGTAACTTTTCAGTATTTCTTCTCTCCATATTGTAAATATAATCCTTATAAACTCGTTTAGTTTGATGCTGTTAATATAGAGTGCAAAAGTTTTCCTGTGTCTCTCTGCCATCTACATCTCCAAGGCCTTTCTGATTTTATGACTTGAAATTACCTTTCATCACTGTTGGTTTCACTGTATTTCCGCAGACATTCACAGGCATGCCTGCACTGGAAAACGAGCTTGGGGTAGTCCTTATTTCTCAAGCTCCTGAGTGGTACTAATTTTGAACATGATCACTGAGTAACAAAGTCCCTCCCCATCCAAAGCCTCAGGGATGTTTCTGCCCATAAACCAAGAAGTGCAGTTACAAGGTTTGGGATTAGCTCTCCTTGGACTTCTTTCTCTCTCCTACAGTTTTATTGCATGGCCTCTCCTTTTTTCTCTGCCTCATGATTTATTGCCACTTCCTCTCTCCGATTTCTAGCTTCCTGTTTCTCTAATTATCTCCAGCAGGAAGAACCTTAAATTCATGTGCACAGAAACCCTAGTTCCCCTGAGGACTTAGCGTACAGAGTAAATCCATCTGAAGTAGAATTTCACAAAAAGAGAATCTGAGATTGGGCATGAGTGATTCCTCAACACATTTTTAGTGGGATCTCCTTGCCTGTCCCGTGATCTTGCCTCTTCCCAGAATAGCCTCTTTACTCTTCGCCATCTGGGAAATGTGTATTTTTCCTTTAAAAACCAAATTAGATACCACCTCCTTTGGGGAAACTCTCCCAGCTCCATCAGGCAGAATTAGTCAACTCCTCTGTAGCCACATAGCCCTTCCTTTCGGTCTTACTTTTGTTACAGCAAGAATGTGTTTCTTTTTCAACATCTACTATGCCCTTGGCACTTACCACATTGTTAGTACTTGTTTGCTTGTCTATCTCACTTAGTTAATCTGAGCTTTTCAAAGCAATGGTATATTTGCCTTTTTATATTTACCTCAGGATGCTGGCATCGGGGAATAGTGTAAGAATATATGTTTGCTGAATAAATGATGTGTGAATATTTGAATGAGTCCATTAAATGAATTAGTAAGACTATTTGGTGAGTGGATGTCAGACTAATTTACTGAATATATACATACATTATGTATATTTTAAATAAATGTCAATTTGTATATTTACCCCTATTGAATATAACTTTAGGTGTTTATTAGCTGGACTTCAGATTTGGTGAAAATAAGAGCTGGGTTTCTCATTCTCATAATTACACCCTCAGTTCCAGGTATCTAGTGCCCAGTTGGCACTTACTGTGTATTTTTAGAATTTATGAATGAAAAATAAAAATACAGCAATCTTCAACTTTCTTTTGAAAATGGAGACAAACATATTCTATCTGATTATTTTTTTCAACCCAAACTGCTTCTCTCTTAGTTCTATATCACTGTTATAAGTGACTGGACGTGGAAAAGGTGAAAGTTTGGGCAAAGAGTCTATTCCGAATTAATAAGGAGATTTTTGTTTCAAAAGTTCCCCTCAGTACATCAGCAACAAATGCTTTGAAACAAAGGTGAAGCCATGGATGGAACTAATTTGCACAATTAAAAACTGCCTCATGACTGCAAGCATCAGTTGATTCCTGGCAAACCATTGCTTTTTCTTATCCCATAACTGGTTTGTTTTTGAAGGAAAAAGGGGTACTGTTTTGAGAGGAGAAATATAGCTTCTTATTCTGAGTACTTGTCTTTCTCACTTTTGTTAAAATTATAGTTACTGATAAAATCCAAGCCCCCGGTGACGGCGATTCTTTTGTATGATGTCTGCAGGCACAAATACTGCAAGTGTTAATGAGACACATGCACAAACAAAACAGCACATGCCGTTCTCACAGCCAGTTGCACAGAATGCTCATGTGTGCATCTGCTGCTTATTAATTTTCTTCCTGCTGTTTGCATCATTCTTTTGAAGATGCTCCAGCGGTCTATTACTTTGCCCAATTGTTTATAATGTCTATAAATCAGGGACTTGAAGCAAATGAACTGTCTAGGTTGTGTTTGCAAAATATTTGGATCTTCTGGTTTTGTTGTATTTTCCTAGCTTTAGAAAACAGATTAAGCCTTGATTGAAGTTTATTTTCTAATTACTCTTTTTTTTTTTTTGGAGGGGGGAATGCATTACATTTTTAGCCAGTTAGTAGGTTCAAACCGTGTTTTGGTGTCTTGCTCAGTTTAAAACTGTTTTTAAATTCCTGCTGTTAATGTTGACAGTTTTTCTTTCTCAAGAGTCCTCTGAAAAGGCAAAACAAAACCCCAAACCCTATCAAGTACATTTTTAGAAATCATATGAAAGTGCCAGGGATCAGAGCTCTCTTCTAGCACCAGTTTCTAATATTCAGCCGTGACATTTTAACAACGGCTGTAGTTCAATGATTAAATTACATTCAGACAGGAGGTCTCAATGAGTTGAGTTTGGAATATGAAAATTTCTGTTAGAAACCCTGGTAAAAAAGGACAACTAGGGAAGGAATTCAAGATATCATGTCGGTTTATTGACTGAGTGCGTCAACAGCATGCTTTTAATTTGCAGACTAACATAAAAATACTCAGAATCTGTGCCTAGGTCAAATATGAGTCCACATTTTGTGTCATGGACATTGTATCCAACCCTCTCCCTTTTTCCCCCAGTCATGGTTTTTATAGAGGGATGTGGTTGACAAGAAATTAGAGTTAACAGCAAGAGTGAATCGGTTACATAAAATGTTTATGAGATGATGTGAGTAATGCAACCTTAAGGGGAAAATTTCCTTTATATTTTTTGTTTTTATTTTCAAGAGGTTGCAGATGAATGGACAAATTACCCTGATACCTAAGCATTTCTACACAGTGTGGCTTAAAATCCCCATGACAATCTATGGGGATTTTGATTTATATCAAAAAGAGTATGCAATTTTAGGTGAATAAACTAGTTCAATGATAAAGCTACTCAGTTTAATAAGGGTACTAAATGCATTGTTTACACCAAAAGTTGCTGATTGATACCATTTGTTTCTGCAGAGAGCTAGCTAGTTTACAAAACCTTTCACCTCCTTGACTCACTTTAGTGGAAGAATAGAGATTACTATACTTATTTCTTAGGCTGAAATTTCAAGGATCAGCACAGTTAATTCCTGATTAAAGTTTAAAAGCTTCTATCATGGTTATTGTTTTTTTTTTTTAAGTGTCTGAAAATATACTCAAGCATAAGATACATAAACTTTTGTGGCCAGCTGTTAAGAAGTAGCCCTTAAAATGGAATATGAAAGTAATTGCCATAAGAGAACAAAAGATCCTGGTGTGTCTTCAGAATCCTGAAAGCATGACATCACTCCCTCCACAACACATTTTCTGTACTACACAGGAAGCATTTCCTTAGGAGCAATACCAAGATTTTGGCAATTTGGAGCTGGTGGATTCTGCCTCTGAAAGTTTCTCTCATTTCAAACCTTCCCATTCGGTGAACAGAATCAGTCCAACTGTTTCGTTTCCTAGGAACAAGCCAGTAAATTAAAATGGGATCTTCCAAACTGATGTTCCAGTGAACACTAGCTCCAGGAAAGATGTCAGGTATTTCAAGAACAAATTGTACAGGGTCAAACGATTGGGAGAAGGAGTCAAATAGATCCCATTCTTGGAAATGTAAATGACGTTATTTCTGAAGTAAATAAACCTGTGAAGTGTTTTCCTAGAGTTTCTCAAATTTACTGGAATATATGAATATATTTTAATTGTTAGTTATATATGTATTAATATGTACTAACAACTTGAGGAAGCAAATTTGGGAAATCTTGGAAAAGGATTATTTCTTTGCCAATTGTCTTGGCTTTTCATTATCATACCATTTTATAGGATTTGTGAATTTTACTGTTATACAATTTTTAAATATTACTGTACAAGAATTAAATGAGGTGTTTTAAACAGAAATGAAACAGAGGTTCAAAGTACAGTAAGTGAAAGTGTTAGCTGTTGTCATATCTGACTTTTTGTGACCCCATGGACCATAGCCCCCAGGCTCCTCTGTCCATGGGATTCTCCAGGCAAGAACACTGGAGTGGGTTGTCATTCCCTTCTCCAGGGGATCTTCCTGGCCCAGGGATCAAACCTGGATCTCCCACATTGCAGGCAGATTCTTTACTATCTGACCCACCAGGGAAGTCCCAAAGTACAATAGAAAATCTCTTTTTTAATGCATACATTTCTCCTTATATGAGGTTATTCCACTCTTCCAAAGAAATGTCAGGGTCTGAATTTGCTGACTGAATCCTCAGCCTGGCAGTCTAGTCCTCTATCAAGAGGACTCATCTTCTCAGTTCCTTCCCCCTCCTTCCCTCTCCTTTCCCTCTCATCTTCTCTTCCTTTTCCCCTTCCATGTAGTTGAACTCAACACTGGCAATCAGCTGGATATAATGGATATCTATAGACCACTTTATCCCCAAACAGTAATACGCATTTGTTTCCTCAAGTTCACACGGAACATTCACCAAGATAGACAACCTTCTGGACCAGAAGACAAGCCTGAAATGTAGAAGATTAGCAATTGTACAATGTCTGCTTTCAGATCTTGTTTATTACATGAACACTTTTTTTGGAATAATACCCCATCCTTCATTTTGGTGGGATCATAATTCTTTGAAAGCTACCTCTACAGGGGTCCTTGTGTCCACTAGACCCTTAAGTGTCAGATGGCAGGCTCCAAAGAAGTCCCAGATCACTGCTAAGTTAAGACTTGGAGGCAAAGCCATCCAGCACCTCCCAAGGGCAGCTCTCTCCTCGCTCATTGTCCAGAGGATGGCTGACTCACGGTGTTCCATGCTCTGTGCCCTGGCTTTTGTTCCTTGGCCCGTGACTCAGCTCCTCCATGTCTTCTCCACTTTTAGCTTCATTTCTCCCAGCTGTGACCTGTGTTCCTGGTTTTTTTCCTGATTTCCAAGTTGAGTCTTTTTTTTTTTTTTTTAAAGCATTTTCCATTTTTCTGCTTCTGACTTCTTGCTGATGTGTTTCATGCTGTATCCTCTGCCCTTGGCCATGACTCTGACTAACTGGAAATTGCTGATCAAGGGCCGGTGGCTACCACCTTGAGTGTGCTGATGCTTACGGGCCTGGTACCACAATGACCTCGTCTGTGCTGTGACACCAGTGATGTTTCCCTTTTCTGAGCTATGACTGCACGTGTGCCCCATACTCCTTCCTTGCTATTTATTTTTATTACAAAAATTCTTCTCTGGGTATTATAAACTGTGCTTTTTCTGGTGAACAAGGCCTTTATAGTGTGAAAAAATTAGACTAAGTCCAAGAGATTCCAAAGATTATGGCTTATACTGAAATAGAACTCAAATATACAAGCACTGTTAGTTTCAGTGAGCACTGGGCTCCTCCAAGGTGTTCCTGGATTCTTTGTTAAATTATATCACAAGTCATTTATAGTCTCTAGTCCTGCCTGGTTGCAAAATGGCAGATTGTAAGAGATCAGAAGATAGGAGATAAATAGTTATCATTAGGGAGCAGGAGATGCTGGCCTTACAAAATGGTTATGTAAACCAAGGTCTGCTAGGTTGATGAGGATGATAAGAGATCCAGAAATGAAAATGAAAAAAAGACATGTCTCCTTTCCTGGACATTCTTTTCTTTCTACTTTCAATATTGCACATTTTTAAAGACAGAAATGGGATAGCTGTGTTTCAATGAGAAATAAAGTATAAATGATTAAGTCATGTCTTCATAAATGTTTCTATTTTGCTTCATGTGCTGCATATGTTATGTAATGATGGAGAGAGAAAGGAAAGACGTGATTCATTAACGAGCTGCTGCTGCTACTGCTAAATCGCTTCAGTCGTGTCCGACTCTGTGCGACCCCATTGACTGCAGCCTACCAGGCTTCTCTGTCCATGGGATTTTCCAGGCAAGAACACTGGAGTGGGTTGCCATTTCCTTCTCCAATGCATGAAAGTGGAAAGTGAAAGTGAAGTCGTTCAGTCGTGTCTGACTCTTATTGACCCCATGGACTGGAGCCTACCAGGCTCCTCCATCCACGGGATTTTCCGGGCAACAGTACTGGAGTGGGGTGCCATTGCCTTCTCCCTATTAACGAGCTAATTCACATTAAAAACCATTCAAGGGAATTATGAGCACATCTGTGTTTCTGTAACATAAGTAGCAGTGGAGATAGATCTATACAGGAATGGAGAGGAGAAAACTAAATGGTGAAGAGCATGTTGCGATTGCTCTCAGCTCTGTCACCACCAGTCACGTCCTTTGATCATCTCTCCTCTCCCTGACCCTCTGGCAGGAAAGGACCTATGACTTGTAGGGATGTAGTCCAAACTGGGTTCCTTCCACATAGTGTACAGAGCTTTATTTCCTGTATAGATAACCTTTATTTTTAAAATAAATAAATTTATATAAAAAAAGTTTTTATCTTATATTGGAGTGTAGCCAATTAGCAATGTTGTGCCAGTCTCAGGTGAACAGCAAAGGGACTCAGCCATACCTATACATGTATCCATTCTCCCCCAAATTCCTCTCCCATCCAGGCTACCACATAACCTTGAGCAGAGTTCCCTGTGCTCTATAGAAGGTCTTTGCTGGTTATCTGTCTTACATAGCAGTGTTCTACAGAGCTTTTGCACAGAGAAAAAATACTGGAGACATTTGCAATTGCTGATGCCTCAAAATCCAAGGGAGTAAAACAGAGTGGGCCCTCTGGTTCACAAAATATAAGAGGTGGCCATGGTTTACGTGCTGGTGTAGAAACAGACAAGAGTAAAAACATATATGATCCTTCTTAGGCATGTGTGCGTGCTAAATCACTTCAGTCATGTCCGACTCTTTGCGACCCCATGGACTGTAGCCTGCCAGGCTCCTCTGTCCATGGGATTCTCCAGGCAAAAAAACCGGAGTGTGTTGCCATTTCCTCCTCTCAGGAATCTTCCCAACCCAAGGATTGAACCCGCATCACTACTGGGTCTCCTACATTGCATGCAGACCTTTTACCATTGAGCCGCCTGGGAAGTCATACAATTCTTATAGAAGTGATTTTAGCAAAAGCAGCAACAGATCACACCTTCCTATTTTAGTATGTTTTATCCCTAAAATAGGTTTTCAATCTTTCTATTTTCTACCACTTTCCAGACTTTTGTCTAGAGGACAAAATGTGAGTCACGATGGACTAATGGATAATGTTTCATTTTGCAAAACATTTATATAGCAGAATGCCTTTCAGACATTGGGTGATCTTAGTGGGCTATTCTCAGGATACCTGCTTCTTGCTTCTGGTCATGTGCCCTGACCAGCCCATTCTGCCTTGCCTCTCAACCTCCTGGGGGTCTCTTGTCCACCAGACATTGCCCAAACACATAGTCTAGGGGTTTCAATATGTCCCTTGTAAGGCCAACTAGAGTAATTTTTCTTTCTTCAGTTAACATATCTACATGTAGAGGGAAATCTTTCTCTTTCATCTGGGAGTATGTGGAACTAGGTTGCTGGCAAATGTGTCCCCTGCTAGGTGGGGAGGAGCTACCTGCAGAAAGAAGCCAGTCAAAACTGGAGTAAGAAAGTGGATGCTGAAAGCGACTCAGTTCCTGTGGGTGCTCCTTCCATCTCACGAGTTTACCGATGGTATTTCTAGCTGCATGAGTTATGAATTCCTCTTCTAGTCACAATTTGCATAGGACTTTCATTACTTGAAACAAACAGAGCCTAATATAATGTGTGATGTTAAACTTAAGACCAAGGTAGAGCTCGGTTCATGCCACCGCATTTGTGTGTTGGAGTGAGGGATGCAGAGGTGGGGAATAACCTCAGAACCTGTCCCAGCAGTGACTTACACACCACTCTTTTGTGCAGGTGCTTTCTCTCAGGTTTGAGCGCCTCTATAAAACAGGACTTGAGACACATTTATCTTGGGGGTGGGCCTCCAGGGCCCAACGCCTCCTGGAAGAGGATCAGGGCTCAGTTAATGCTGCATAAATAAAATGAATTGAGGAATGAAAAAAAAAAGAGAGATTCCTGCAACTACAATCTGGTGTGATGACATTGGCTTTGTGGACAGAGTAGATATCAGGTACATTTTATAACCAAATTCACTGTGTTTTTAGAAAAATCAGTCCTTTGTAGGGTGGGTGGGAAGGCTGATAATTTGCTTGGGCCTTGATTCAGTCTAAAAACCTTCAAGTGAAACATATGGCTTTAATGGCTGCCAAGTGTGTTTTATTTTGAAACTGAGTCAGACTTAACTTTACCTAATATGGCATTTACGAGGATAAAGGAAAAAGATATGGGCTTCCCTGATGGTTCAGTGGTTAAGAATCCACCTGCCAATGCAAGAGACTCGAGTTTGATCCCTGGTCAGGAAGATCCCCTGGAAAGGAAATGTTAACCCACTCTAGTATTCTTGCCTGGGAAATCTCCTGGACAGAGGTGCCTGTTGGGCTGAAGTCCATGGGATTGCTAAAGAGTTGGATACAATTTAGCAACTAAGGAACAAACAACAGGGAAAAAATACACAGGTTACTTATTGCCTGGGACATAGTAAGTGCTCAAGAAATGGAAGCTATAGCTGGAAAAAACCAGCCGATGTTACAAAACAAACAATACAATACAGTCATGGTGTTTACTCCATTGACAACTTGCTAAACAACATCCAAGTTTATAATTGTCCAGGTCTTGTTGCCTTCTTAAAATACGAGATTGCACACAAGACAGAGGGGACCCTACTTCTCTACCTTTTCCCCTTCTCTCTGTGTGTATGCATCTTGGCGACTGCTTCTAAACGCTTGAGTTTGAAATGTGTATGTGTACAGGCAAAGTGTTTGGGTGTGTTGGGGACACAGTGACCACCATAGTGGTATAGCCTATTTACTCTCCTCCATCTAGTGGTGGACTCTGTTCTTAATAGCATCTATTAGCTGGGGGCAACAAAACTTCTTTAGAATTGGGCCAGCTTTATAATTTATTTCTCCTTCTTCTCTCCTATGACTTCTATGATGGATAAAGCACTGAGTACCCTTGTTTCCGATTTCTGGTTGAGCACAGCCAATGGGAGCTTCTAGTGAGAGATCTAAAGATGGTAGAAGAAGGGATGATATGCTAATTCCCTCAGCCATTTCCCTGCAGGGATGCAGGGTAACACCATTTTTCATGTCTGTTGCAGACTACCAGTTTCGAGACAAATAGTCCCTCCTATACCTACAAGAGTTGGACTGTGAAGAAGGCTGAGCACTGAAGAATTGATGCTTTTGAACTGTGGTGTTGGAGAAGACTCTTGAGTCCCTTGGACTGCAAGGAGATCCAACCAGTCCATTCTGAAGGAGATCAGCCCTGGGATTTCTTTGGAAGGAATGATGCTAAAGCTGAAACTCCAGTACTTTGGCCACCTCATGCAGAGAGTTGACTCATTGGAAAAGACTCTGATGCTGGGAGGGATTGGGGGCAGGAGGAGAAGGGGACAACAGAGGATGAGATGGCTGGATGGCATCACTGACTCAATGGACGTGAGTCTGAGTGAACTCCGGGAGTTGGTGATGGACAGGGAGGCCTGGCTGCTGCGATTCATGGGGTCGCAAAGAGTCGGACACGACTGAGCGAATGATCTGATCTGATCTGATACCTACAACAGAAGCCACAGCTTGCTGGGTTCTAGTAACTGTGCCCTTACTTTCCACTTCAGTTCTATTAAAATAGCTCCTCATTTCTCTGGCTTGGGATGTTTCTAGGTTCCTTTGTGATTTCTTTTAACCCTGACCACTGATGCTGGGAAAGATTGAAGGCAGGAGGAGAAGGGGACGACAGAGGATGAGATAGTGGGATGACATCACAGACTCGATGGCCATGAGTTTGAGCAAGCTTCGGGAGTTGGTGGTGGACAGGGAAGCCTGCAGTCCATGGGGTCATAAAGAGCTGGACATGACTGAAAGACTGAACTGAGCTGTTTGTAAGTAGACCCTTCATTTAAATTTTCTCAGTGACCCTGTTGGAGTTTACCTTTTGTTTCTTGGAACTCTGGCTGATATAGAACATGCTAACACTTATCCCATCAATATCCTTTAGTGATACATACTATATAGGTAAAGAGATAAAGAAATTTAAACTCTCAGGGTTTTATAAACTTGTGCAAAGGCACCTATCTAACAGATGGGAGAGCCTGAATTCAAAGTCATATCTTTGGAATCCTCATACATGGACGTAGCCACTCCCCAAGTTGTCTTTTCTTCAACAGCTACAAGTGCTTATACCAGAAAATTAAGGAGGTGTATGTGCTCTGTCCAATACATCTGAGAGAAGATACAATTTAGTACCATGACTTTATTTATAAAGACCTTGAGTATATAGATGGAGAAGGCAATGGCACCCCACTCCAGTACTCTTGCCTGGAAAATCCCATGGACAGAGGAGCCTGGTAGGCTGCAGTCCGTGGGGTCGCTAGAGTCGGACACGACTGAGCGACTTCACTTTCACTTTTCACTTCCATGCATTGGAGAAGGAAATGGCAACCCGCTCCAGTGTTCTTGCCTGGAGAATCCCAGGGACAGGGAAGCCTGGTGGGCTGCCGTCTATGGGGTCGCACAGAGTTGGACACGAATGAAGCAACTTAGCAGCAGCAGCCCCAGAGTATATAGAGTTCAAGTTTCTGAACACATAGATCCTGCATTACCTAAATGTTCACGTTATTATGTCTTACATCTGATTTTTAGAGTCTTAAACCCCCCCCCCCTTTTTTTTCTCCCTGCACTGGAAGAATTGTTAGAAGAAATGTAATTGACTCACATTGAAGTGTATTTATCCATAGACCTTTAAAAACTTTCATTTGTTATGTAAGTGTAATTCTACACTTTATTTCTAAAAAGTTGAATCAACCTTGACCCCAAATTATTTTACTTGTGCATCTAAATACCCAACTTCTGCCCCCAAATTATGATCACATTTGTCAATCTCAATTCTAAAAGGTACTGTTTTTCTCCAGTCTTCCATTTTCCTAAAAGACTTCACTCCAACTGTCTCTGATCAAGAGTGAAATTTACGTAGTCCCGTTTGCCTTTGTCTGATAAAGTCAAATGTTGCAACTTTGATGATTATTCCTCAAATACCATTATTTTATTTCATGTAACAGATACTTATATATATATATCCTCTAGAGTTTAATTCTTTACTGAGATCTTTTTTAGGTTAATAAGTAATATTTTTTTCTCATTTTCTTGTGGTCTTGAACTATTCAGCCCATTGATGAGCATTAATGTCACTGGATTCTCTGACAGCAATAATCGAGGCACAGTTTTCCATCACATCTGGCAGAGTTGCTGCTGCTGCTGCTAAGTCGCTCCAGTCATGTCCAACTCTGTGCAACCCCATAGACGGCAGCCCACCAGGCTCCCCTGTCCCTGGGATTCTCCAGGCAAGAACACTGGAGTGGGTTGCCATTTCCTTCTCCAATGTATGAAAGTGAAAAGTGAAAGTGAAGTCGCTCAGTCCTGTCTGACTCTTAGCAACCCCATGGACTGCAGCCCACCAGGCTCCTCCATCCATGGGATTTTCTAGGCAAGAGTACTGGAGTAGGGTGCCATTGCCTTCTCCGATCTGGCAGAGTTACACATGCTGAATTCCTGAAAGGAAAATATTCAGCTTTTTATTAGATTGCCAACCACCCCAGTAATTATGTAAATTTAGTAATAGATTGTCCTGATAATGGTGGTCATTTCAGTCAGGAGGGTCCTATTGATATCCTCAGTCTTTAAACCCCCAAAGACAACAAAGTTAATTTCTGTTCTTGGGTCATTCACAAAGTCTTCCCTGTCCTTCACTATCTCCAGGGTTTGTGCATATTCATGTCCATTGAGCTGGTGATGCCATCCAACCATCTCATCCTCTGTTGTCTCTTTCTCTGTCTGGCCTCTGTCTTTTCCAGCATCAGGGTCTTTTCCACTGAGTCTGCTCTTCACATCATATAGCCCAAGTATTGGAGCTTCAGCTTCAGCATCAGTCCTTCCACTGAATATTCAGGGTTGATGTCCTTTAGGATTGACTGGTTTGCTGTCCAAGGGACTCTCAAGAGTCTTCTCCAACACCACAGTTCAAAAGCATCAATTCTTTGGGACTCAGTCTTCTTTATGGTCCAACTTTCACATCCATACATGACTACTGGAAAAAAAAACAAACAACAAAGCTTTGTATGGACCTTTGTGGGTTAAGTGATGTCTCTGGTTTTTAATACATTGTCTAGGTTTGTCATAGCTTTTATTCCATGAAGCAAGCTTCTTTTAATTTCATGGCTGCAGACACCAACTGCAGTGATTTTGGAGCCCAAGAAAATAAAATTTGTCCCTGTTTCCACTTTTTCCCCTTCTATTTGCCATGAAGTGATGGGACAAGATGCCATGATTTTAGTTTTTTTAATGCTGATTTTTAAGCCAGCTTTTCACTGTCTTGTTTCACCTTCATCAAGAGGTTCTTTAGTTTCTCTTTGCTTTCTGCCATTAGAGTCGTATCATCTGCATATCTGAGGTTGTTGATATTTCTCCTGGCAATCTTGATTCCAGGAGTATAATCTATGAAAATATTGATCTTGCTTTAATCTTAAAGTAATTTTTTTTGCTCTCAGCTGACTACAACATGGTAGTTACTACATAATGGGACATCAAAATGCTAAAGTAAGAGTAAACTTATTTTTTCTGTTTAATGGAATGGGTAAGCATGATATAACTTAATTTTCTAACTTTTGGAGCTTTGGTTAAATAGTTACTTAGCACAACAGGAATACCCAATTCCTATTTGGGGGAAAGCTAGCTTTGTACCAGAATAATTTCCCTGAAATGCATCATTCTGCTAGCTTTTAAAAATTTTGTCCTGTGTCATAGATGTTAATTGCAAACCATATTTATTTTCTTCCTTCGTATCACAACCCTGGTATTATTCCAGGCAATCAATTCATTTCTCAACCTTCTTTTTTATGTGACGCCATGTCACTAAGTGCTGGTCAATGAGATGTAAGCAAAAATTGATTCCAAGAAGTCTGAGTGGCTTGGCTCAGGTACCCCTTTTAGGAGTGGTTAGAAATTATGACTCACTCAACATTTCTCTTAAAGACTTTGAGCTGCATAGGAATAAAGAGACGTCTTAAAGTGATGTTTAGTAAATGGTCACTCCTTTTCTGACTGATCAACTAATATCAATGTGATGGGACGTGGGGGAAAGCAGGAACTAGTTAGAGACAATTTATTTATATCCTGGAAGCTCAGTAGAGGGATAAATGGAACATCAATTAATTTAAGCAAGTCTGGGTCTGTTGGGAGAAAATTCTCCATGAGTCTCTTACATTTCTGAATGTTTTGTAGAGACACTGATGAACTTTTTGTCATCCCTGGTGATCTTTTCAAAGATGTCTCTAGAGCAAGCACCCTTGCCAAACAGAGCTTCTCTCTCTGGAGCAGAGGATGGGTTTGCTTACTGTTCAGCTTAATAAAGGCAATGTTTTCCTCTGGAGCAACAGTTGAATGGTTTGCCTGTGTGTATTTTAGTTGTTCAGTCATGTCTGACTCTTTGTAACTCCATGGATTGTAGCCCACCAGGCTCCTCTGTCCATGGGATTCTCCAGGCAAGAATACTGGAGTGGGTAGCCATTCCCTTCTCCAGGGGATCTTCCTGACCCAGGGATCGAACTCGGGTCTCCCTCATTGCAGGCAGATTCTTTACCATCTGAGCCACCAGGGAAGCAGAGTTTGCCTGTATCTTGCTATAAAATAATGGAGGTTCGTAAGCAAAGGGTTGCTCATCTATGACCCAGACTTACTGTGTGTACAGCATCCACATGGGAAAGTGTGAAGCCTGTGCTCTTTTCTCTGTTTGAGTAATAAGGATTTTTCTCTTTGATCTATGAGTCTGGTGTCTTTTGACTGTCTCAATGAAATTGCAGCTGGCTAACCACCTGTATGTTAAAGTCAAGTGAATTCTCATACACTTCATTCTTGACAAAGCTTTCCTAGTCTCTTATGCTAGAAGGATGTGTTAGGTTTAGGATGAGGGAGCCAGACAAAGTGATGCAGAGTCAGTTACAGGCTCCATTCACATTCTATATCCAGCAACCAATGTTTTGAGTGAACACAGGTTCTGTGACTGCTCAGAGACCCCAAAGATATCCTCAAAGCTGATATTGTTCTTGAGGATGGTGGCAATTGCGTTGACCAGCTCCAGTAGTGAGAAGGACTCCTGCTAGAAGGAAAATTTATCTGTAAAATCTTCCCACACTTTTATTTAGCAACTTTTCTGGGTCTGCAATCTTAGCTCCCCACTGGACTCTGGAGCTATATTGGACCCCATCAGTAACATGTCCATTAATGGCATGATGCATGAGTTCTGGAACATCCATTCAGTAAATGTGTGCCTGGTAAGTGAACATTCCCTGTCTGGATTCCTACTTCTCCCAAATCCGTAGTGTCCTCTGATCCTCATTTCCAAAATACTTTAAAAAATACCTGGCCTGGTGAGCCAACTCTTTCTTTCTTAGAAAGTTGTTCATCTATAAAGAATTAGAACAGAATTAAATAAGACTTAAGACAAGCAGGAAGGTCTCAGCATTAAAGGCTCAAAGTTTGAGAATTGACATAATTGGTATAAAAATGCAAATACACAACCTTCTAGAAACAGGGCATGCTGCCTTGGAAGAAAGCAGTCAAAGGACATAACTGTATGGCATGAGAACAATTTGAGAGGTTTTCACCTTAAAGGATATATACATAAAAGGAGGTTGAACCAAGGCCTGATTGTCCAGGGACCCATTGATCACGCATATATTCTTGTCATGATTCAAGGTGGTCTTGCTGTTCCATTGGCTCCATTTTCAGTTTGCTAGACTGTGACCTCTTTCAGTGGTACTACAACTGCTATCTTTGCTGTGTGTGTGTGCGTGTGTGTGTGTGTATGTGTGCACACGCGCTCAGTCACTTAGTTGTGAATGGTTTCTTGTGACCCCATGAGTCTATAGCCTACCAGGTTCCTCTGTCCATGAGGATTCTCCAGGAAAGGGTACTGGAGTGGGGTTGCCATTTCCTACACCAGGGAACCTTCCTAACTCAGGGATCAAACCCACATCTCTTGTGTCTCCTGAACTGGCAGGTGGATTCTTTACCACTGCGCCACCTTGGGAAGCTGGTTTTGCTTATCAGCCTTAAGTTAGTAAGGGCTTCTCTCCCTAAGAAATATTGTATCTTAAGCCTCCCCTGTTAGGAAACCTGGCATAACTTTTCCTCAAGCTGTATGGGAAGACCTTTGGTTAGTACTGCATGGTGTCCTGCTCAAAAACAGGAGTGGAGAGACTATGGCCCACAGGTCAAATCCAGCTTAATGACTGGTTTTTAAATGGCCTACAAGCTAGGAAGCGTTTTTACCTGTGAACTTTATTAAGTGAAATTTTATTGTCCTCCAAAATAATTCCTTTATTTTCATTAGTAGATCTATAATACCAAAAAAACGGTGCTAAATTGCTATTATATTTGAGTTTCATCCATAAAACATCATTGTGGACACTTGTTTTCTCTCATTGCATAAGTAATTATTACCATGTTTTTGTTTCTTGGTCCTGAAACCTTTGTTTACTATCTGATCCTTTACATAAAACGTTTGTTTACTCTTCTCCAATGTAGATCCCAGGTGGAACTGGGATCCTTGCTTCTCTTCTACTTGGGAATGAGGTCCCTGTCTTCCACATAGTTCTGTTCCAAGCTGAGAGGGTGGGAACAGATAAAGGTTGTGTTTAGGTATAAACAGAACACAGAGGTCAGAAATTTTACTCTGCTTTTTTAAACACAATTTTTCACCTAAAATTATTTTCTTCATCAGCCATTGACACTGTGGTTTCTTAGGAAAGTTGCTGATGATTCCTGGGCTTCATTTGTCTTACCTGTCCAAGGCCATGGTGATGAACAGGTCAGGGGGTCTGGAAAGTCTAGAAGTCCATGCTGTGTGCTTAGTTGGTCAGTCGTGTCTGACTCTGCAACCGCATGGACTGTAGCCCTCAAGACTGTAATGGGTTGCCATGCCCTTCTCCAGGGGATCTTCCGAATCGAGGGATCAAACCCAGGTCTCCGGCACTCTAGGCAGATTCTCTACCATCTGAGCCAACAGGGAATACATGCATTAGCTAATCTGTTTTCTTTTTTTTATTTTATTTTCTTTTTTTATATTTTATTTTATTTTTTAACTTTACAATATTGTATTGGTTTTGCCATATATCAACATGAATCTGCCACAATCTGTTTTCTAAGAAGAGGTAGAGTTAAAATAACAGAATTCAGCATGTTGAACCATGATACCACAATTTAAAAAATTTTCATTGAAATATGAATATATTGTGACATATATATTTTTTCTCCAGAACAATTCCTTACATGATACAGTGATCGGGAAACACTTATAAACACTGTAGGTTAAAGTAGGTGAGTTGGACCTGTCTTTATTAAAACTATTCTAACGTTTACTTAAACATTTCAAAAAGCCCAAACATTGGCGTTTGGAAGATGAGGACTTGTATATGTTTTTTTTTTTTTTTTTTCCAGGAAGTTAAGTAAAATTGTAAAGACTGGGAAGCATAGCAGCTCTTTTTAAAGAATGGCTTGCTAATGGTTTGTCCTGAGTTTCCTGGCAGTAAGCATAAGATATGGTTTCATCCTGCTGTGACTGCTTTGAGAGGCCAAGGGAGCACAATTTACGTCAGGGGATGGATTTTTGAGGGCAACAAAGACTTGTTTAACCTGCTTCTCTGTTATTTTCATAATTTCCCATAGCTGAATCCTTTTACTGGCAATAAAAAACACTCATTCTCAAGGCAGGTAGCTTTCCTGACTTCATGAACTCCAATTAGTCTCTCTTTATTTCCTCTTACATTTGGTACTGCTAGAGCTGGCTAGTATTGTTCTCTGGAATATTGTCACTATATTGGCTTTTTTTTTTTTTCTTGACAGATTGGCTTTTACCATAAATTGTAGTCGGTTCTAAA
The DNA here is from genome assembly GCF_029407905.1 of Bubalus kerabau. Classification (NCBI taxonomy): domain Eukaryota; kingdom Metazoa; phylum Chordata; class Mammalia; order Artiodactyla; family Bovidae; genus Bubalus; species Bubalus kerabau. The sequence goes on from NC_073625.1 coordinate 54,117,202, forward strand.
AAGAGACAGCATACTTTCTTTCCCATCCTTCACCCGTACCATGCCCAAAGACCAGATAAACACCGGAAAAGTATTGACTATAAATTATCTAAATTGTGTTGCACATAAGACGACCCACAGACTATGGGCCAAGCTTCTTGGCAAAAAGAGAAAAACAAGATTCTCCTCATTTTTCTTGCTTTGCTTCTGCACTATATTTGTTTTCTATTGTTTCAAAATAAATCAGACTAAATTTAGTGGCTAACAACACTAAATTTAATAGCTCACAGGTTTTGTAGGTCAGAAATCTGGGCGTGGCTTCAATCAAGGTATTGGTTGGGTTGGCATCCCCATCAAGTTTATTAATTGTTGAGTTTCCAATTTTCCTTCTAGACGTGGGTGGGAAACTACCCTTGTCAACTAAAAATATATATACTCGCATCCTGAAGTGGAGAGTTATTTTATTTGGTAGGAATGTTTAGGACCCCAAGCCTGGAAGACAGCATCTCAGTAGCTCTGAGAGAACTGCTCCAAGGAGGCAGGAGGGAAAATCAGGCTGTCCCAAGTCTGCAATAAAAGGAGCAGGCAGTCTAAACATCAAAGATCAGGTATCAAATTAAGGAATTTAGCATTCTGTATATGGGAAGATGCAAGCCTCTGGGATCACTGAATCCGTTCCTTTCATATGCACCTCATGATCTGGGGCAACCCGTTTTCTCGTTCACCTTGCTTCTTGCATGCCCCCAGCTTCTCAGCAATCGCCATGGTGGTGGTGATTGGTGTGGGGATTGGCAACACCTGGGGGATCGCAGTTTGGGGAGCTCACATTCACATTTGGAGGCCCGAAATCTCTGATGGCTGTGACATTTTTTGTTGATTGATATGGCAGGAGATGTTTTCATTTCACACCCTCAGTCTCTCAAAGGCCTCTGAATTTTTCCAAGTATCTTAACACATGGCCATTCCAAGCAGCAACGATGCATAAGATCCTCCTCACACTTTCAATGTTTGATTTTCTTTCTGAATCAATCAGGGAAAACCTCTGTGAAAAGGATCTTGTGGCTAAATCAGGCCACTTGGATAATCCTTTATCTTAAAGTTCAATGATTTGTGTCCTTAATTACATCTGCAAAAGCTCATTGCAGCGGCATGTAGGTTCCAGTTGACTGAATATCTGGAACACTGTGGGTGTATGTCAAGGGCCTGAAACTGCAGACTTCTGCCCACCACATTTACTATTACACATGTGTTACAGGGAGGAAGCCAATTCTGAACCCATGGTGGAACTATTTCTTTGACTTGCTTTTCATTGCTTTTGTTATTATAATCATACAGAATGGTTTGCCTCAGAGAATCCTGCCCCTCTGCCTGATTATTAAACAAGTGTCTTTGTTCAGAAACCTGTCCACCTGTAGATGTCAGGAAGGGAGAAATTAACACATCCCCTGCCGCTGGCTTGCCATTCTAGGAGAGGATTACAAGATTAGCGGCATTTTTACTTTACTTCCTCACCTCCTTCTATCTCTGATCTATAAAAGAACCCAGCATCCAGACCCCAGTAAGATGGTTATTTTGAGGCAGTAGCCTGCCATTTTCTCAGTCAGCTGCTTTCTGAATAAAGTAGTTTTCCTTGCCTCAGCACCTCATTTCTTGGATTCTCGGGCCTGTCATGTGGGGAGCAGAGCAAGCCTGGACTTGGTAACACATGCACATGCGTGTATAGTATATAACAAGTGATATTTAGAGTAAAGAAACCAAGAGACCAAAAACTATTACAGAGTAAAAGTAAGGGGGGAAAAAACCCCAACTTCTGTCATTAATCTTTGGTTTGGTAAGCGTGGGGAAACTTTCAGTGATAAACTCTTTGGAAATGTACCTGACTTTAGGGAGAAAGTTTCCTGCTAAGAACGTCAGGCTAAGTGAGAAAGCGCCATGTGTAACTCTGATTGGAAACCTTTTGTGGGTCAGTGTAATTGAGACTTCCATACTTTTTCTCTAGTCCTGACAGAGTTCTTCTCAATGTTTAAAATAGCACAGTTAACTACTGGAGCCAAGAGGGATTTTCTGCCTAAAAGAGTCTGACTGCGATACTTTCTATAAATGGCATATTTTCCTGTTACAATGCATACCTTATGTCAGGGAATGAAATTGTAGGTCCTTAGACTTACTGGAAAGCCCTAGGATCCACCAGCTCGGCTTCTCTGCAATATCCTCTTTGCATGCTCCAGCTCTTTTCTCACTTGCTTTGAGATTCTTATCCCATTATTACGCTTGGGTTTCTTCTTACACCTCTTCTAAGATATGCCTCCCCATATTCCTCCATTTGATAATTGTTGGTCATCTTGCTAATTGTCTTTACTTGCTTTGTTATCTTTTTTTCCCCTGGAGTTCAGGCTTCCTGACTGCAGGACCTTATCTGTCTTGGTGTGTGTTGTATCCCAGTTCATTTTCCCAATCTTCTACCCCATACTTGACAGAGAGAACACCATTTTGGAGACTCTAAAATGAAGGTGTTTTCAGAACGGTTTTCCCCTGGCAACATCTTAATCAGGCTGTTTATAAATACACACTTGCAATTTTAATCGCTTCCTGGCTCCTCCCGTTTTCTGAAGGAGAAAGCACAGGTGTCTCAATGACAGTGCCCTTCAAATTCCCCGTGATTATTTCCTGCTGTTGTGTCTTTCCAACTCCTCGTTGTACTCAGCTCTTCTTGAACCCAACCCTGTACTCCGACCAGATGACAAGAAGCAGTTGCTTTCCAAGACCAACAATGAGTACTCTGAGGAAGCCAGTGTGTGCTGGTAAAGACTTGATTTAAAGGGGCCTCTGTTTACTCCTCGTCTGTTTTTAAAATGACTGGGATTTCCTCTCTGTATATAATATTTCTGTGCTGTGATGCAGATAGCAAGAAGGGATAACATGCAAAATGTATGGGTGATTCATTACTTAGCATGAGTAAATTTCTTGTTTTTCTCTTTAGAGAATTGATTTGAATCAAAGGATGGAAATTTCATAAGAAGTCAGGACATCCCAGGACATTCTGAAAGAGAAGAGGGCATACCAGAGGAGGGAGGAAAGAAGTAGGGATATTTGAGATGAACATTTGCTGCTTAACAAACTCACTTAGGGCCTTACAGTTAAAATTTTGGCAAGTTATTGCTGAAGAAAATGGTTTTCTTGTTTTCAGTGTTAAGTGCATTAATCGTCTCTCTTGCGTCTTCTAAGCTTAGTGGATTATAATGTGTGGGTGTGATCTCTGTGAGTTTTATGAATAGGATGCAGAAAAAACACTTAGAGAACTCTTGGCTAGAAGAGGGGGCAGAATGCTTTCTTTTGAGTCACAAATTTTAGCAAGTCATGAATCCAGCAGGTGGTAGGTTTGGAAAATGGTGATGGAAACTGCAATTGCCTATAATAAATAATAATAATAATAAAACCCTTTGTACATGGACCCTTGGGGATTCCCTGGTGGCTCAGATGGCAAAAAGTCTGCCTCCTGTGCAGGAGACCGGGTTTAATCCCCGAGTTGGGAAGATCCCCTGAAGAAGGGAATGGCAACCCATTCCATTATTCTTGCCTGGGAGATCCCATGGACAGAGGAGTCTGGCAGGCTACAATTCCTGGGGTTACAAAGAGTTGGCCATGACTTAGCTACTAAACAACAACAGCATGTCACCTACCCAGACAAGTTAGTGTCCTAAATAGACTAATACAAACGTACCACTTTTCTGAAAATGTTTATGGAATGGCTTACAAGAAGATAAAATGCAAACCACTGGGAGACATTTTGTGCCACAGACGTGGGTTTATAACACCCTTAAATTAGCTTTCTGAAAGTAAATCCTTTTTTGGGTCTTTAAAGGAGACTGGTTTTCGGCTTCAATGTCATTCTTGAGCTCTCTGCACACATGCTAAGTTGCTTCAGTCATGTTTGACTCTTTGGGACACTATAGACTGTAGTCCACCAGGCTCCTCTATCCATGGGATTTTCCAGGCAAGAGTACTGGGGTGGGTTGCTATGCTCTCCTTCAGGGGATCTTCCCGACCCAGTGGTCCAACCTGCGTCTCTTATGTCTCCTGCATTAGCAGGAGTGCTTTACCACTAGTGCCACCTGGGAAGCCCTTCTTGAGCTCTGCTGCTGCTGCTAAGTCGCTTCAGTCGTGTCCGACTCTGTGCGACTTCATAGACGGCAGCCCACCAGGCTCCCCCGTCCCTGGGATTCTCCAGGCAAGAACACTGGACTGGGTTGCCATTTCCTTCTCCAATGCATGAAAGTGAAAGTGAAAGGGAAGTCGCTCAGTCGTGTCTGACTCTTAGCGACCCCATGGACTGAAGCCTTGCAGGCTCCTCCGTCCATGGGATTTTCCAGGCAAGAGTACTGGAGTGGGGTGCCATTGCCTTCTCCGTCTTGAGCTCTAGACTAGTATAAACATATTCTTGGATGATATCTCCACAGGGATGGCCCTCCAACATCTCCAAAGCAACACACTGAAAACTGAATGTCACTACCTCTTGCAAAGCTGTTCCTCTGTGTGTGTGTGTGTGTGTGTGTGTGGATGTTTAGTAATGGCTGACTCTTTGCCACTCCATGGGCTCTTTCTAGCCCAACAGGCTCCTCTGTACATAGGATTTTCCAGACAAGAATACTGGAGTGGATAGCCAGTTCCTCCTCCGGCTTCTTCTCTGGATCTCATTTCAATTAAAGGAGTCACCACTGCTCATTTTGCCAAAGAAGAAGCTGTCAATCACCTTATATTCCATGCCCTTGTTCCGCCTACATTTCCAGTCCACTATCAAAATCAATTATTCCAATGCTCACTAGCTCCAAATTACCTTCAGAATAGAGTGCAACCTGCTAGCTAGCCATATAAAGTGCTGCTCTCTGCCTATCTCTCTGAGATTGGACTATTTGTAATTCCTCGTGTATACTTTTTTCCCTCTGGCTTTTGTTCATGCTGTTATCATTGCATGCAATGCCTACTCCCTCCCTCACATGGCTAATCCTCTCCTACTTATTCTTCTACTTAACCTTCGAAATAAAAATAAAGTGTTACCTCCCCTGGTCTCTACCGCAAAATAGGTTCAGTGCATTTTCTATGCTTCCGTAGGCCCCTGCACATGTATTTCTTTTATGTCATTTTTAAAACTCTCACTGAGACCTGTTGTTTGACTATTCTGCTTCCCCCAAAGAGAAGAAAATTTGAGGATGGGAATTTTGTGTTGTTCATCACCGTGTTCTAGCTTCATGGAGAGTGTCTTTTCTTGAATGAATGTGTGCGTGAATGAATAGGTGAACATTGAGAGAGCATGTAAAGTGACTGTTGAGATTTCAGTTCCATGGTTCAAAATGTTATGAATACATCCTTGTATTATTCAGGAAAAAAAAATCATCTTGTAGCCAGACATTCAAAGAAAACATAATGAAATGGAATTGTATTTCCAAGGGCATATGGTCATTAAACTTTTCAGGTTTTGTGGAATTTGGAAAAATGGTGTAGATGATCTTATTTGCAAAACAGAAATAGAGACACAGACATAGAGAAGAAACATATGGACACCAAAGGGGAAAGTGGTGAGTGGGATAACTTGGGAGATTGGGATTGACATATATCCATTACAAGGGAAGTCTACTCAGTACACTATGATGACCTAAATGGGAAGGAAATCCAAAAAAGAAGGGACATATCTATACATATAGCTGATTCACTTTGCTGTACAGAAGAAACAAAACATTAGAAAACAGCTATACTCCAATAAAAATTAATTAAAAAAAGCTTTCCAGGTATCTTAATTTTTGTGTATCCAAACACATATTCCTTTTTCTTTAACTATGGACCTAGAGTAACGTGACTTTTTTATTTTTTGCAAAAGGGACCAATCATTTACATTTACTTTTTGACCTTGAAGATGAAATGGAATGGAAAGCATGTAGATTGTCCCAAATTCCACAGGTGTATGCCACATGAGCCTTTGTTGATGTGGTTGTTGAACTGTGGGTTGACAGGTCTGTATCCACAGTACATTAATCTTGAGAAATATAAACACATGTTATTAATTTAAGTAGCTTTCCATTTTGGCTTTGGAATTAGACAAATTTTGCTATATGTTTCAAGAACAAGAAGAGGAGGAAAATTGGTATAAATCGCTCGACTGCATCTCCAGAGTATGAAAGACATTGGGTACTTCTTCTCTATCTACCCGTTTGATCAATTCAGGCAACCAAGATCTACTTCTTTGACCTGAATGAATAAGTTTGGTAGTCTACATTGATCAAATTGATCAGAAATTACTTAATCCCTATTTCAGTTTATTTTGTATAAAAATGGCAATAGAAAGCACACTTAAATCTATACAGTTCTTCCCTGGTGGCTCAGTGGTAAAGAATCTGTCTGCCAATTCAGGAGACACGTGTTTGATTCTTGATCTAGAAAGATCCCACGTGTGGCAGAGCCACTAAGTGCAGACTCCACAACCACTGAGCCTGTGCGCTAAAGCCCGGGAGCAGCAAATACCGAGTCCAAGTGCGGCAAACACTGACGCCTGCTTGCCCTCAAGCTCATGCGTGCTCCACAAGAGAAAAAGTGTTAGCTGCTCAGTAGTGCCCAACTCTTTGTGATCCCAGGGGCTGTAGCCGCTAGGCTTCTTTGTCCGTGGAATCGAAGCTTGTGCACCATAGCAGGCAATACACAGTAGTCCTGGCTTGCCTCCACAGGGAAAGTCCGAGCAGCAGTGAAGACCCAACACAGTCAAAAATAAATGAAATTTAAAAAAATAAGCAAATCTTTGCATAATCAACAAAATAAGCCTTCATTAATTATTTATGAATTCTTGCAGAGGAAGTGTCTTAGTCCTGTTGGACAGCTATAACAAAAGACTGTAGACTGGGTGGTTTATAAATAACAGAGATTTATTTCTCTCAGTTTTGGAGGCTGGAAGTTTGTGATCAGGTAATCAGCATGATTGGATTACAGCCCTCTTCTGTGTTGCAGCTTCTCATTATATCCTCATACGTTTATATATATACATGTATGTATATGTGTGTGTGTGTATATATATATATATATATATATATATATTTATATATGGACTGGAGAAGGCAATGGCACCCCACTCCAGTACTCTTGCCTGGACAATCCCATGGATGGAGGAGCCTGGTGGGCTGCAGTCCATGGGGTTGCTAAGGTTCAGACACGACTGAGCAACTTCACTTTCACTTTTCACTTTCATGCGTTGGAGAAGGAAATGGCAACCCACTCTAGTGATCTTGCCTGGAGAATCCCAGGGACCAGGGAGCCTGTTGGGCTGCCGTCTCTGGAGTCGCACAGAGTTGAACACGACTGAAGTGACTTAGCAGCAGCATATATGGACTATATTACAACAGATTCCTCTGTCCATGAAGTTTTCCAGGCAAGAATGCTGAAGTGGGTTGTTATTTTCTCCTCAGGGATTGAACCCAGGATTTTCAACCCAGGGATTGAACCCAGATCTCCTGCATTACAAGTGGTTTCTTTACTGACTGAGCCACAGGGAAGCCCTGTTTATATATATATATATATATATATATATATACACACACACATATAATTAAATCATTGTGTTCTCTGCCTAAAACTAACACAACATTGCAAATCAATTATATCCTTCAATAAAAAATTAAAAAACACAATGTACATACCTTAATTTAAAAATATGCATGTATACCCATGGTGGATTCATGTTGATGTATGGCAAAACCAATACAATATTGTAATTAGCCTCCAATTAAAATAAGTAAATTTAAATTAAAAAACACAAAACAAAAAAATATGCTATTGCTAAAAAATGTTAAAACAGTTATAATTCTAGCATCAAAGGTCACTGATCACAGATCACCATATTGAATACAACAATAATGAAAATGTTTGAAGTATGTTAAGTATTATCAAAATGTGATACAGAGACACAAAGTATGCAAATGCTCTAATAAAAATGGCAGCAATAGAATTTCTCAACCCTGGATTGCCAGAAACCTTCAATTTGTAAAAAAAAAAAAAAAAAAAGAAGAAAGCAATACTCAAGCAGCATAATAAAGCAAAGATCAGTAAAATAAAAACAAAATAAAAAGCATCCACAAAAGATGTAGATCAAATTATCATTCTTTTGTTAAACCACTAAAACTGTTTTTGGAGAATGTGATTGCCAATAACAGCTGGACTGGAAAACCCAAAAGTTCTCAACTGGGACAAGATCCTCTACAACATGGAGCAAAATTGTCCCAATGAGAATGCATACTTCATGCAGGCCTCACACTTTCAGGATGGAGGGACCGGGAAGAGCCTGGAAAACTGTGTTTACTTTCACCTTCCAAACTCAAGCATTATGCTCTTTTGGGGACCGAAATGGGGCATAGCAGAGTCACATAGGAAATGTGCACATCATTGGGCGTCCTTCATGAGGAAGATGTGGAATAGTAGTCTTTCATCCTTCAGTGTTATGTGCATGCTAAGTCACTTTGGTAGTGTCCGACTCTGTGACCCTATGGACTGTAGTCCGCCAGGCTCCTCTGTCCATGGGATTCTCTACACGAGAATACTGGAGTGGGTAGCCATTTCCTTCTCCAGGGGATCTCTCGACCCAGGGATCCAGCCCATATATCACGGTATTTTCTGCATCAGCAGGCAGGTTCTTTACCACTAGCGCCACCTGGAAAGCACCCTCCTCCCTCCCCGCCTTCAATGTTACAGTTTCAGTTAAATTTACTCACTAATTATATCATGATACATAGAATAAAATTAGTTATCTTAATACTAATAGTTTGTTTTCAGAATACGAATTTCTCTATATTCTTATTGCAATGAAGAACTGATGATTTCTGGAGCTTATTTCCCAAATCTTCTTCTTTTGCAAGCATATTCAATTACAACAGACTAAACACATTTCCCCAAGTCCCTACCCTAAGACTTATGCCTTAAGGGAATGGTATCATTATCAAAATTATTATCCATGACTCTGGGCATATATTTTGAAAGCTAAGATTATGTTTTACAGAAAACTTCCAGATGGAAACTAAAAGCACAAATACACAGATATGTTTATATATGCAGATACTTGGTATTCAGTGAACTAACTGTTCAAATATTTGTCGTATTTTTCCAGGTTTTGTCTGTGTGCATGTCATGAGAACATGATTATTTGTATCACATGCCTGAAAAAAATATTTTGACAACTGAAATGTTCGTCCTCACCAACATTCTATGTGCATTTCATCAAGATTTAGTAAACTGAGTAGCTTTGTTTACAAGACACTATTAGATTTTAAAAATTTGATATGTAAGTAATTGCACTACATGTATAACATCTAAGGCTCCTTCTTCTATGTGTTCTCAGATTGTAGATTTAGAAACCAGGAGATTTGAAGATGAAAGCTAACCAATGAGTAGTTCATAAGGACCAAATTCATCACTGAATTAACTTGCATTAATTAGGGAGGTGTTTTTGTTTGTCTTAAAAAAGTGATTTTTAAAGATAAAACTAACATGTAGCCACACCATTTCATTAATAAGACTTGTCCTATTGAGTTTCTACCAAATAATTCTAGGATCAGTCTTTTAGCTTAAATATGTTTTAAATTTTCATGTAATTGTAATAAATTTTCTCTGTAATAAATTTTCAGGAATTGATCTTTCTAGGTATATTTTATTTCCTGGGTATACAGGCTATATAAATAAATATACACATTATATATGTATATATTTATAAAACAAAAGAAATATGAATGAAAACAGTTGCAGAGTGCATTTCAAAATGAAGCACTAAAGTGTTTAATTTCTTTTCTTCTTTGCCACTACCAGCATAGTTTCCATTATTTCAAGGGCCCAGAAAAACATACTGCTCATATGAATTAGCAGTAAAATTTTTTTGTCAAGTAATACATGCTTAACCAGAAACAGAAACTAATTCTTTTTCAGGCTTGTGTTGTGGTCTCTTGACTTCCTGAAGAGGCATGGATCAAACCACTAAGCCACATCATAAAATACTTTATTTGCTTTGAGGTATCAGTTATTATTATTATGAGTAAAATGCATTCAGAAACATAGACATGTTTAAAAGGCAGCTTCATTTTATTTCCCAAGAGTGGTGAGTTTCTGGTTCTTGTATAGAACAATGAGCTTCTAGAGACTGAGTTTATGCACTGTAATGACAAAAATTAGACATCTAAGTCAATCTCAATAGCAAAAAAGTTAATTAATTGGAGACCTGTGAGGGTGAAACCCTCCTGTTTTAGGGTGATTTTAGGCTGTCTTTGAAGACAACTGCTTTATGATTCCAGCAATTGTTTGAACTTGAATTGGTAGTCTGAATACATGCTATCTAGGTTTGAAGCAGTACACAAAAAACCCTTGATTTGATTCTAAAAAATGATGATGCAGGGGACTTTGGTTTATCCGAATTTGTAATCTTTTATGTATTATTTCAGGTCAGTCGCTCAGTCGTGTCCGACTCTTTGCAACCACATGTACTGCAGCACACTAGGCCTCCCTGTCCATCATCAATGCCCGGAGCTTGCTCAAAGTCATGTTCATGGAGTCAGTGATGCCATCCAACCATCTCATCCTTTGTAGTCCCCTTCTCCTCCCGCCTACAATCTTTCCCGGCATCAGGGTCTTTTCCAAGGAGTCAGTTATTCACATCAGGTGGCCAAAGGATTGGAATTTCACCTTCAGCATCAGTCCTTACAATGAATATTCTGGACTGATTTCCTTTAGGATTAACTGGTTGGATCTTGCAGTCCAAGGGACTCTCAAGAGTCTTCTCCAACATCGCAGTTCAAAAGCATCAATTTTTAAATGCTCAGCTTTCTTTCTGGGCCAACTCTCACATGACTACTGGAAAAACCATAATTTTAACTATACTAACCTTTGTTGGTAATGTAATGTCTCTGCTTTTTACTATGCTATCTAGGTTTGCCATAGCATTTCTTCTAAGGAGCAAGCTTCTTTTTTAACTTCATGGCTGCAGTCACCATCTGCAAAGAATTTAGAGCCCTCCAAAATGAAGTCTGTCACTGTTCCTATTATTTCCCCATCTATATGCCATTGAATGATGGGACCAGATGCCATGATTTTTGTTGTTTGAATGTTGAGTTTTAAGCCAGATTTTTGACTCTTGTCTTTAACTTTTATCAGAGGCTCATTTCTTCCTCTATGCTTTCTGCCATAAGGGTGATTTAATTTGCATATCTGAGGTTATTGCTATTTCTCCCTCTCCATCTTGACTCCAACTTGTGCTTCATACAGCCCAGAAGTTTGTATGAGGTACTCTGTATAGAAGTGTAATAAGCAGGGTGACAGCCTTAACATACTCTTTTCCTAATTTGGAACCAGTCTGTTTTTTCATGTTTGGTTCTATCTGTTGATTATTTACCCGCATACAGATTTCTCATGAGGTAGATAAGGTGGTTCTGGTATTCCCATCTCTTTAAGGATATTCCACAGTTTGTTGTGATCCACACAGTCAAAGGCTTTAGCATAGTCAATGAAGCAGAAGTAGTTTTTCTCGAACTCTCTTGCTTTTTTGATGATCCAACAGATGTTGGCAATTTGATCTCTGGTTCCTCTGCCTTTTATAATTCCAGCTTAAACATTTGTAAATTCTCAGTTCATGTACTGTAGAAGGCTGGCTTGGAGAATTTTGAGCATTACTTTGCTAGTGTGTGAGATGAGTGTAATTGTGCAAAGCTTGAACATTCTTTGGCATTGCCTTTCTTTAGGATTGGAATGAAAACTGACCTTTTCCAGTCCTGTGGCCACTGTTGAGTTTTCCAAATTTGCTGGCATATTGAGTGCAGCACTTTCACAGCATCATCTTTTAGGATTTGAAATAGTTCAGCTGGAATTCCATCACCTCCACTAGCTTTGTTCATAGTGATGCATCCTAAGGCCCACTTGACTTCACATTCCAGGATGTCTGGCTTTAGGTGAGTGATCACACCATCATGGTTATCTGGGTCCTTAAGATCTTTTTTTTTGTATAGTTCATCTGTGTACACTTGCCACCTCTTAATATCTTCTGCTTATGTTAGGTCCATACCATTTCTGTTCTTTATTGTGCCTATCATTGTGTGAAATGTTCCCTTTGTATCTCTAATATTCTTAAAGAGATTTCAAGTAGATGACATGATCCTCTACATAGAAAACCCTAAAGACTCCACCAGAAAATTACTAGAGCTAATCAATGAATATAGTAAAGTTGCAGGATATAAAATCAACACACAGAAATCCCTTGCATTCCTATACACTAATAAAGAGAAAATAGAAAGAGAAATTAAGGAAACAATTCCATTCACCATTGCAACGGAAAGAATAAAATACTTAGGAATATATTTACCCAAAGAAACTAAAGACCTATATATAGAAAACTATAAAACACTGGTGAAAGAAATCAAAGAGGACACTAATAGATGGAGAAATATACCATGTTCATGGATTGGAAGAATCAATATAGTGAAAATAAGTATACTACCCAAAGCAATCTATAGATTCAATGCAATCCCTATCAAGCTACCAACGGTATTTTTCACAGAGCTAGGACAAATAATTTAACAATTTGTATGGAAATACAAAAAACCTCGAATAGCCAAAGCAATCTTGAGAAAGAAGAATGGAACTGGAGGAATCAGCCTGCCTGACTTCAGGCTCTACTACAAAGCCACAGTCATCAAGACAGTATGGTACTGGCATAAAGACAGAAATATAGATCAATGGAACAAAATAGAAAGCCCAGAGATACATCCACACACCTATGGACCCCTTATCTTTGACAAAGAAAGCAAGAATATACAATGGAGAAAAGACAATCTCTTTAACAAGTGGTGCTGGGAAACTGGTCAACCACTTGTAAAAGAATGAAACTAGAACCCTTTCTAGTCTTTCCCATTCTACTGTACTCCATGGACAAACTTGCCTGTTACTTCAGGTATCTCTTGACTTCCTATTGTTGCATTCCAGTCCCCTTTGATGAAAAGGAAATCTTTTTTTAATGTTAGTTCTAGAAGGTCTTGTAGGTCTTCATGGAACTGTTCAACTTCAGCTTTTTTGGCATTAGTGTTTGGGGCATAGACTTAGATTACTGTGATATTGAATGGTTTGCCTTGGAAATGAACAGAGACCATTATATCATTTTTGAGGTTGCACCCACGTACTGCATTTCAAACTCTTTTGTTGCCTGTGAGGGCTACTCCATTTCTTCTAAGAGATTCTTGCCCATAATCATAGATACAATGATCACCTGAATTAAAATCGCCCATTCCAGTCCATTTTATTTCACTGATTCCTAAAATGTAGATATTGACTCTTGCTATCTCCTCTTTGACCACTTTCAATTTACCTTGATTCATGGACCTAACATTCCAGGTTCCTATGCAATATTTTTCTTTACAGCATCAGACTTTACTTTCATCACCAGACACATCCATGCCTGGGAGTTGTTTCCACTTTGGCTCAGCCTCTTCATTCCTGCTGGAGTTATTTCTCCACTCTTCTCCAGTAGCATATTAAGCATCTACCGACCCATGGAGTTCATCTTTCAATGTCATATCTTTTGCCTTTGCATACTGTTCATTGGGTTCTCAAGGCAAAGAATGCTAAAGTGGTTTGCCATTCCCTTCTTGAATTGACCACGTTTTGTCAGGACTCTTCACAGTGACCCACCTGTCTTGGATGGCCCTACATGGCATGCCTCATAGTTTCACTGCTTTATACAAGGCTATGATCCAAGTGATCGGGTTTGGTTAGTTATCTGTAACTGTTGTTTCCATATTGTTTGCCCTCTGATGGGTAAGAATAAGAGGCTCATGGAAACTTCCCGATGGGAAGGACTGGCTGTGGGGGAATCTGGGTCTTGCTCTGATGGGCAAGGCCATGCTCAGTAAATCTTTAATTCAATTTTCTGTGATGGGTGGGGCTGTGTTCCCTCCTTATAGTTTGGCCTCAGGCCAAACGTGGTAGGAGTAATGGAGGTAATGGACCTCCTTCAAAAGGACTTATGCCAGGACTGTTTTATTTAGTGCCCCTGACCCCATGGCAGGCCATTGTAGACCCACGCCTCCGCTGGAGACTCCTAGACACTCACAGGCATGTCTGGCTCAGTCTCTTGTGGGGACACTGCTCCTTTCTCCTGGCTTCCAGTGCACATAAGGTTTTCTTCATGCCCTCCAAGAGTCTGTTTCCCCAGTCCTGTGGAAGTTCTGTAATCAAATCCCATTGGTCTTCAAAATCAAATTCCCTGGGGGTTCTCAGTCCCTTTGCCAAATCCCTAAGTCGGAAAATCTGTTGTGGTCTTAGAACTTTCACAAGTGTGAGAAATTCTTTGGTATCATTGTTCTACAGTTTGTAGATTTTCTGCTCAGTGGCTCTATGGTGGGGCTCACATGCCATGCCTCCCAGATCTGCTGAAGCCAGAGCCTTTATCATCACAGCAGACCACTGCTGACCCATCCCTGCACAGAAGACACACAAAGGCAGGTTTAGCTCAGCCTCTTGTGGGGTTTCTGGGTCCTGGTGTACACCAGGTTTTGTTTGAGCCTTCCAAGCATCTCTGGTGGGTATGAGGGTGCTTGATTCTAAACATGATTTGGTCCCTCCTACCATCTTGCTGGGGCTACTCCTTTGCCCTTCGACGTGGGATATCTATTTTTGGTGGGATCCAACATTCTATTGTAGATAGTTGCTCAGTGGTTAGTTGCAATTTTGGAGTTCTCACAAGAGAAGATGTGTGCACCCTCGTACTCTGCCATTTTGTCACACCTATATCCAGTTTCAAAGTGTAAACAAAGTAAAAGATCATGCCTATTCTATATTGTTTATATTTGTGTCATTTGGAAAACTCAGCAGAGGCCACAGGACTGGAAAAGGTCAGTTTTCATTCCAATCCTAAAGAAAGGCAATGTCAAAGAATGCTCAAACTACCACACAATTGCACTCATCTCACACGACTTAGCAGCAGCAGCAGCAGCACATGCTAGTGAAGTAGTGTTCAAAATTTTCCAAGCCAGGCTTCAACAGTATGTGAACCGAGAACTTCCAGATGTTCAAGCTGGATTTAGAAAAGGCAGAGGAACCAGAGATCAAATTGCCAACATCCTTTGGATCATGATCCGTTGGATCATGAAAGCAGGAGTTCCAGAAAAACATCTACTTCTACGTTTTTAACTATGCTAAAGCCTTTGATTGTGTGGATCACAACAAACTGTGGAACATTCTTCAAGAGATGGGAATACCAGAGCATCTTATCTACCTCCTGAAAAATATGTATACAGGTCAAGAAGCAAAAGTTAGAACCGGACATGAAACAATGGACTGGTTCCAAATTGGGAAAGGAGTAGGTCAAGACTGTATATTGTCACCCTGCTTATTAAACTTCTATGTAGAGTACCTCATGCAAAATTCTGGGCTGTATAAAGCACAAGCTGGAATAAAGATTTCCAGGACAAATATCAATAACCTCAGATGTGCGGATGACACCACCCTTATGGCAAAAAGTGAAGAGGAACTAAAGATCCTCTTGATAAAAGTGAAAGAGAATAACAAAAAAGTTCGCTTAAAACTTAACATTCAAAAAACTAAGCTTATGGCATCCAGCCCCATCACTTCATGGCAAATAGATGGGGAAAGAATGGAAACAGTGACAGACTTACTGCAGATGGTGACTGCATCCATTACATTAAAAGATACTTGCTACTTGGAAGAAAAAAGCTAAGCTAAGTCACTTCAGTGGTGTCCGACTCTGTGTGACCCCATAGATGGCAGCCCACCAGGCTGCCTCATCCCTGGGATTCTCCAGGCAAGAACATTGAAGTGGGCTGAGCATCAAAGAATGGATGCTTTTGAACTGTGTTGTTGGAGAAGACTCTTGAGTGTCCCTTGGATAGCAAGGAGATCCAACCAGCCAATTCTAAAGAAAATCAGTCCAAAATATTCATTGGAAGGACTGATGCTGAAGCTGAAGGTGCAATACTTTGGCCACCTGATGTGAAGAACTGACTCATTGAAAAAGACCCTGATTCTGGGAAAGATTGAATGCAGAAGGAGAAGGGGAAGACAGTGGATGCGATGGTTGGATGACACCACGGACTCAATGGACATGAGTTTGAGCAAGCTCTTGGAGTTAGTGATGAACAGGGAAACCTGTCTTGCTGCAGTCCATAGGGTCTAAACTGAACTGATACTCACAAGTGTGTAGCTATTACTACCAGCTCCAGAATTAGGAATTCTTTTAATCTCAGTTTTCCACTGTCCATTCTCCAGCTCCCAGGGCGCCCAGAAGCATAGACAATGATGGTGGCATCTTTATTGGGCCTTACAGTCTCGAAATCACAGGTCTTGCTGTGTCATTTTCCAACTTCTTGGATGTAGAGAGGCGACTGGAGTCATGTTATTTAGGCTTCTTCCAGCAAAGCTCCAGTGGCAGCTTTAATGGGTTTGTTTTTATTGTTCTTAAAGTTATTCCATCCCTCTGGGTCATCCCAGTACACCAGCCCCAAGCATCCAGTATCGTGCATCGAACCTGGACTGGCAACTTGTTTCATATATGATATTTTACATGTTACCCAGAGGGATGGTATGGGGAGGGAGGAGGGAGGAGGGTTCAGGATGGGGAACACATGTATACCTGTGGTGGATTCATTTTGATATTTGGCAAAACTAATACAATTATGTAAAGTTTAAAAATAAAATAAAATTAAAAAAAAATAAAAAATAAAGTTATTCCAGAAGGCTAAGCCTAGAAACTGTTTCTTAAACCTCTCTGACAATTTTGCAAGTATCAGATTTCTCATTTTAAATCTGTCCCAGTTTAAAACATTTAGGGTAGTTTCCCTGTCCTGCACTGAATTCCTCCTTATGCATTAGGTAAGCAAATAAAGATATGAATGTTTAGAAGACAAAGCTCTATTTCACTTTTAATGATGCTCAGTACCATTACTTTGGCGCTAACACTTCCATCTTCATTAAATATTGAAAGACCTGGTGTGCCCAAATCCCAGTTTCCCAGTTTCAGTTCAGTTCAGTTCAGTCACTCAGTTGTGTCCGACTCTTTGGGACCCCATCAAGCGCAGCATGCTGGGTCTCCCTGTCCATCACCAACTCCCAGAATTTACCCAAACTCATGTCCATTGAGTCAGTGATGCCATTCAACCATGTCAGTTTACAATGAGGTAATTAGAGAGAGGGCTTCACTGGTGGCTTAGCCAGTAAATAATCTGCCTGCAATGCAGGAGACCTGGGTTTTATCCATGGGTCAGGAAGAAGCCTTGGAAAAGGGAATGGCTACCCACTCCAGTGTTCCTACCTGGAGCATTTCATGGACAGGAGGAGCCTGGTGTGCTACAGTATCCCTCCAGGCTCCTCTCGTCCATGGGGTTGCAAGAGTCCAACACGACTGAGTGACTAACAGTTTTCAAGTTAGACAGTACGTTTGCACAGTAAAATATATATATATTTAACACTCCGAACCATTAAGAAAAATAAAAGTTAATTTAAATTTGAGCTCTTTAAGATATAAATCATTGATGCCCTTAAAATTGCCTTCAAAAGCAGATATAAGGTTTCAGATTGTGAAAGTTTCAGATTTGAAGATACAGAATTTCCAGATTGTGGCCAGAGAAAAAATGCATCTGTACTGAAAAAAAGAATGGAACAATATTCAATGAATTTGCTATTAATTACAGTGCAGTGTTATGCTTTTTTCCTGTCTGGAGAGTAAAAGGGTTTATAAAGTCTGGGTGAGCAGACGGTTCTATAGACATAAGTTCTCCATGGAAAACTCCTTGGATCCTTTTCAAGGTCAGTGCTGTCTGAGCTCTGTTTAAGTGATGGCTTGAAGCGATAGCCAACCATAGGGAAAAAGCACTGTCTTGGATGCTAAGAACCCAGACTAACTCATGGAATGTCTCATGAGGCTCACTGGACCTAAAATAAAGTGAATATTCTCTGTCTTCTGGTTTGGTTTCCATGGGAATTTATGTTTATGGGGGAAGCCTGTCTCTTCCTGGCCAAAATATTTGGACAATTCAGTCAGTTCAGCCATTTACAGAGTTCAACTGACTGGATGTTTTGTCTTTCTGGCTGGCACGAAGTGCTGGTAGTATTGGCTGGGTGAAAAATACTGTCAAGTCTGAGTCAGTTCACTTTTTGGTGATGCTGGGCAAATTTGGCTCACAGTTGATTGATGGCAAGAGATGGCATGAGCAAAGAACATTGAGTGAATAGATAGGCCATGGGTGAAGTTGAGAATTTCTTCATTCAAGCTCCTTGTAGTTATTTAAGAATAAACTCATAATCTTTATTTTTTCCTCCCCCCAGAGCAGGTGAATGATCCACCAGCATAGAATGGGTGTCTTCATCATGTTTATGTTACTATCACAGAAGTGGAGGAAGGATAGACAATAGTAAGATTTTCTTTACTGAAGAAGTGGTTTATAATGAATTTCTTTTGCACAATTGAAGTCAATTCAGTTTAATTTGCAAAAATACTTATTGTATAGCAAGTCAGTGCAGCTTAAAGGACCGACATGGGGACATTAGTACAGGCACAACAGGTATCTCTATCTACCCTCAAGGCCTGGAGTGCTGGTTCTCAGTTGTGGCCATCTGGTAGTATAACTTGGGAAATTCATTTTGATATTTGGCAAAACTAATACAGTTATGTAAAGTTTAAAAATAAAATAAAATTAAAAACAAAAAAAGAAAAACAAAAAAACAAAAACACAAATGAACTTATTTGCTAAGCAAAAATAGAGACATGAATGTAGAGAACAAATTTATGGATACCAAGAGGGGGAAGACAGCAGTGGGATGAATTGGCATTGACATATGTATACTACGATGTGTAAAATAGATAACTAAAGACAACCTACTGCATAGCACAGGGACCTCTGCTCAGTGCTCTGTGGTGACCTGAATGAGAAGGAAATCTAAAAAAGAGGATATTGGAGAAGGCAATGGCACCCCACTCCAGTACTCTTGCCTGGAAAATCCCATGGACGGAGGAGCCTGGTAGGCTGCAGACCATGGGGTCACGAAGAGTTGGACACGACTGAGCAACTTCACTTTCACTTTTCCCTTTCATGCATTGGAGAAGGAAATGGCAACCCACTCCAGTGTTCTTGCCTGGAGAATCCCAGGGATGGGGGAGCCTGGTGGGCCGCCGTCTATGGGGTTGTACAGAGTCGGACACGACTGAAGTGACTTAGCAGCAGTAGCAGCAGCATAACTGATTCACTTTGCTGTACAGCAGAAACTAACACAGTGTTATACAGTAGCTATCTAAAATTTTAAAAAACACTCTCATTTGGGCTCCTCTGAAGGCCAATGGCACCCCACTCCAGTACTCTTGTCTGGAAAATCCCATGGATGGAGGAGCCTGGTAGGCTGCAGTCCATGGGGTCGCTAAGAGTCAGACCCGACTGAGCGACTTCACTTTCACTTTCATGTATTGGGGAAGGAAATGGCAACCCACTCCAGTATTCTTGCCTGGAGAATCCCAGGGATGGGGGAGCCTGGTGGTGGGCTGCTGTTTATGGGGTTCCGCAGAGTCAGACATGACTGAAGCAACTTAGCAGCAGCAGAAGGCCACTTAAATCAGAATTTCTGTGGGCCTGAGCTCAGGTGCTGGTGTGATTTTGAACTTCTCCAACTGCTTATAATATGTAATCAGATTTAAGAATTATGTTTTGTGGGATAGAAATATGAATTCATAAATACAGCATGTGATGAATGCTGAAATTTGTGGCTAAAATTAGCTTAGTGGTGAGCTTTTCAGCACACTCATATATATTTTTTTTCTTGAGATTCTCTTTTACAAACATAGCATCTATGAGCCCTCACATCAAGTCCCCTCTAGAATTTGTCTCCATGGCAATTTGCGCTTACTTTTTCATAATACATGCAATCACATTTGACATTATAAGTCATTATCCATGTTCCTAAGTCACGTGGAAACTCAGTGGGATTATTTTGTTCCATTATCTAACACAGTGCTAGAGACATAATGGATGGTCAACAAGTATTTTTTTAATTGAATAAATGAATTTACCAAAACTACTTTACTGTACTCATAGAATCCATGGTTCATTACTAACAAGGTTCTCACCTATATTCTAGGTGATGAATCTGTCCTGAAAATGTTGTCAAGTGCATAAGAAATAGATTTGGCATTAAAGTTCATACTTAACACTAGTACTTAGAGTTACTTTTGTGCATTATCCTTCACACAGGCTGGCTTCTCTCCCACAATGAGGAAATTAAAAAGTTTTTGTGTCTGGAGTTTTATTACTATTCAATTTTTACTGAATAACTTCATTCTTTTTTACTTTTCCAATATCATAGTAGAAAATACTATCTCAATTATATGCCAAGTTAAACTGTCTTCTCTTTAATGAAATTTTCAGTTCAGTTCAGTTCAGTCACTCAGTCGTGTCCAACTCTTTGTGACCCCATGAATCGCAGCACATCGGGCCTCCCTGTCCATCACCAGCTCCCGGAGTTCACTCAAACTCACGTCCATCAAGTCAGTGATGCAATCCAGCCATCTCATCCTCTGTCGTCCCCTTCTCCTCCTGCCCCCAATCCCTCCCAGCATCGGAGTCTGTTCCAATGAGTCAACTCTTCGCATGAGGTGGACAAAGTACTGGAGTTTCAGCTTTAGCATCATTCCTTCCAAAGAACACCCAGGACTGATTTCCTTCAGAATGGACTGGCTGGATCTCCTTGCAGTACAAGGGACTCTCAAGAGTCTTCTCCAACACCACAGTTCAAAAGCATCAATTCTTCGGCGCTCAGCTTTCTTCACAGTCCAACTCTCACTTCCATACATGACCACTGGAAAAACCATAGCCTTGACTAGACGGACCTTTGTTGGCAAAGTAATGTCTCTGCTTTTGAATATGCTATCTAGGTTGGTTATAACTTTCTTTTCAAGGAGTAACCATCTTTTAATTTCATGGCTGCAATCACCATCTGCAGTGATTTTGGAGCCCAAAAATATAAAGTCAGACACTGTTTCCACTGTTTCCCCATCTATTTGCCATGAAGTGATGGGACCAGATGCCATGATCTTAGTTTTCTGAATGTTGATCTTTAAGCCAACTTTTTCACGCTCCTCTTTCACTTTCATCAAGAGGCTTTTGAGTTCCTCTTCACTTTCTGCCATAAGGGTGGTGTCATCTGCGTATCTGAGGTTATTGATATTTCTCCCAGAAATCTTGATTCCAGCTTGTGCTTCTTCCAACCCAGCGTTTCTCATGATGTACCCTGCATATAAGTTAAATCAGCAGGGTGACAATATACAGCCTTGACATACTCCTTTTCCTATTTGGAACCAGTCTGTTCTTCCATGTCTAATCACTCCATTATCAAATTGCCTTTCTCATTTCCATTTCAGCACTATTCTAAAATTTGATTTGTGTTAAAAACTCATTTCTTTCTCTTTGGTTACTAGGAGACAGCATTCTGTGAGCTGTGTGACTTTTTATGGCTGAAGGCAAATATGATAGCTAACTCAAAAGCAGGAAATAATTAGCAAATTCACAGATTACCTTTCTGTTTTGAATTAAAATCCAATGGCTACAGGTTAACAGGATACTTTATCTTTGGATAGAAGGTTTTCCAATTTTTTAAAAATGCGGTGAGAATTTGGCTCAATGGTAAAACACCAAACATGCCAAACCCCATCACCTTAAAAAAATAAATAAATAAACATCTCTGTTGAAGACAGGGCATGGTATTAGCTAAAGAAACAATGTGTTTGAATTTTAAATAGAAGATAATCATTTCCAGGCATAAACACACACACACACACACACACACACACACATATGTATTTGAGAATGGAAAAATCAGATCCATGACAGTTAATAATACATACACAGATGTGTAACTGGCTAAAATTAAGGAAAATCAAATTTATTAAAGACAGACATCTATATCCATGTGTGTGGCTGCCTTGCAAGGAAGTCCAATAATAGACTATTTTCTTTAATTCAAAAAGTCCTCAAGGACAGAGGTCACTATCATGGACTGGATAGACACCTGTTCTGGAAACAGAAGGAGTTGAGATGGGGTTGTCATCCAAGGAGCCCATAAGTGTCCTATGACTCACTGTGAACCCACAGACAAGAAGCAGCAGAAAACATTCTCTAACATAAAAAACTGTCATTTTAATATTGCACACTCCCGACAATACAGTCTTTAAAGAAGACAACAAAATTGAAACTGTTAGTTGCTAACCCTACTTTGTTGTTGTTGCCAAGTCATGTCCAGCTCCTTGAGATCCCATGGACTGCAGCACGCCAAGCCTCCCTGTCCTTCACTATCTCTCAGAGTTTGCTCAAACTCACATCCATTGAGTCAGTGATGCCATCCAGCCATCTAATCCTCTGCAGCCCCTTCTCCTGCTGCCCTCAATCTTTCCCAGCATCAGGGTCTTTTCTAATGAGTCAGCTTTTCCCATTAGGTGGCCAAAGTATTGGAGCTTCAACTTCAGCATCAGTTCTTCCAGTGAATATTCAGGGTTGATTTCCTTTAGGATTGACTGGTTGAATCTCCTTGCAGTCCAAGGGACTCTCACGAGTTTTCTCCAGGACCACAGTTTGAAAGCATCAGTTCTTCAGCGCTTAGCTTCTTTATGGCCCAACTCTTACATCAGTACTTGACTACTGGAAAAATCAGCTTTGACTATACAGGCCTTTGTCAGAAACCCCGTTTAAGTGTTCCTAATGTAATAAGAAAGGATTGGATTATCTAGGAAATTGCTGCCCCCCCCCCCCCAATTCTCTGATTTCTTATAAAATAGCTTGGAATACTGGGGAAGAACCCAGGCTCTGGAGCTGGAGTGCCCAGATTCAAGCTTTCTTCTGGCTTTGAAAGTATAATCAGATCTAATGTTTTAAGGCTTTAGCTTCCCTGTCTGTAAAATGGGGATGATTAGGGATTTTCTAAGGATTTAATTAATATTTTCAAAGACTCAGAAGGGTTGGGGCATAATGTAAGGACAGTGTGTATGAGTATTTTGTCAGATAAATAAATGATTGGAGATTCATAATATGTATCTCCCTGCCTCAGAGAAACATCTGAAAATCTTTTTGATTTTGGACAGAGCCAGCCTGTGTTTGGGCCAGGACAGTTCAGAGAGCACACAGATGCCTTTCATACTTTCCCAGAAGAAATATTTCCTGGAAGCAAGAGTTACATGGTTTGCTCTCTAGCGTGACATCAATAAAAAGCTGAGCCTTGATAAGGAGATCC
Organism: Bubalus kerabau; assembly: GCF_029407905.1. Lineage (NCBI taxonomy): Eukaryota > Metazoa > Chordata > Mammalia > Artiodactyla > Bovidae > Bubalus > Bubalus kerabau. The sequence goes on from NC_073625.1 coordinate 54,140,461, forward strand.
CAGAGATGTGGCCAAAGTAAAGATGGGAGGAATAAAGCACTTGCAAAAATGCCTTAGAACATCCTATTCCTGGGCTGTTTCTGGCTGCCTGTGCCTTACCTACTCAGGAACATCTCTGTGTAAACCTTGTTGCTCACCTCTCCCTCACAGATAGAGCCAGCCCCTCTCTGTCTTTGGCCCCACTGCAGCCTGCAGCTCATCCCTTGTGAAGCCAGACTCATCACACGGCTAGCCTCAAGGTCATCTGGTGTCAGGAGAGGTGAACTCAGAACAACCCCTCTTCCAAGCCCTGAGTATTTCCTTCTCCAACCTCCTGGATGTTGATTCCAAGTCTTCACCACTCCTAGCTCCCTGCTCCCTCTGTTTCTGCTTTCATCATAAAATAAAGGCTTGATTGCTTTTTAACTTTCTGGCTGCTCTTCTATACACTCATCCATACTTGCTCTTTGTGAACACAGTCTTAACAAAGATGTTGTATCACTCTTACCGTTAATACCACCCTTCTGTGTTTTCCTGGAGAAGGGAAAGACTACCCACTCTGGTATTTTGGCCTGGAAAATTCCATGGACTGTATTCATAGTCCCTGGGTTCTCAAAGAATCAGACACGACTGAGTGACTTTCATTTCTATGTTCTACCTTGTACTTCTTGGCACTGTCTTGGGGAATTTGGTCCAAAAATGATCGCTCCTTTACTGTATCTTCTACTTCTTTTCCCCTATTGACATCACCTTCAGTTTTGATAAAGGTTTTGTTTTTCATCTGCTAGATGAAACAGTTTCTAGACTCAGTTTCCCCATCTAGTTATTTCTTCTCTTCGGTTGATATTGCTCTCCACTATACTTTTGGCCTCACGCCCACCACTTTGTTGACATTTTCCTAGCAACCCTCATCACTGCCTTCCTAGGTGTTATGTTGCTGTATTCAATATGAAAATTTTCTTTTCTTACTTGACCCTCTTCATAACATTAGTCTTGTTTATCATCTCCTTCTCTGACTTTTATTTTTATGCAAATTATTTTCTATTTCTTTGGGTCTTCTCAGTGTTTGTTGGAACTTTTCTTCATTTGTCCATACTGCAAATGTAGGGATTTATGAGCACTTTGTTCTTAGTTCTCTTTTTGTGTTATTCCACAAGGGTAATTTTATCCCTTTCTGTACCTTCTTCTGCACTCAATTCCTGATGACTCTCAAATTCCTTTTTCCAGCCATTTCCCCTAGTTGCACTCCAGAGAAAAATATTTTGTTCCTACTTGGATATCTCCACATGCTGTCCCATTACCAAACTCATCTTCTCATCTCAAACTTATTCTTCTACCATCTTCCCTATGATCCTAGACATTACCCACTGGGCCCCCTGTACCTTACACCCAGCATCCGTTCAATCCATCATCACATCCTGTAAACTGCCTTTCTAAGTACCTTCTTCCCTACTGTCTCTGTCATAGTATCAACTCATCAACTCATATCATCTTTTGCCTCAATTGTTGTATTTTTCTTTCTGCTGTTATTCTCATTCTTCACTGATCAGTTCTCTAGTTTGTATCAGATTATCCACAAAATAGAGTAAAGCTTACTCAGTTAAACTTTACAAACCTGTGCACATGCGTCTTTAAACATTTAATCCCTTAACACTTTCACTAAAACTCCTTCACACATGTGCTCACACACACATCCACATTACTCTTGTTAGCTGAGTAGATGCTCTTTCCTCTCTGTTACTTAGATGTTGCTTTCTCTGCCAGGACATCCTTTCCCATCTGCCAAGTAAATACATACATCACTCAAGTCACCATTTTAAAAAGATTTTTCCCCGGTGAATTTTCCTCTGAATTCTTATGGCAGATCTGGGTGTATTCCCTCCCCGGGTCTCTCAGTGTATGTGTGCATGCTAAGTTGCTTCAGTTGTATCCAGTTCTTTGTGACCCTATGGACTGTAGCCTGCCAGGCTCCCTTGTCCATGGGATTATCCAGGCAAGAATACTGCAGTGGGTTGCCATGCCCTTCTCCAGGGAGGGTCTCACAGTACTCCATACATAACTCCATAATAGCAATGATCTCATCACCTTGTAAATTTTGTTCACATTGTGCTCACTTTTCTATTGAATTGGTCAAAATGTTTGTTTGATTTTTTTCCCCTAAGCTGTTAGAAAAACCCAGATGAACTTTTTGGCCAACCCAACACTTAAGATACTCGTAGATCTGTGAGCCTTCATTTCTGTTTCCTCAGCTTTGACCAGAGACATAGCCAGGTAAGAGGAAAACTGGCAGAGTTATTTGCAATATTTTAGAGATGGCAGGAACTTTTGTGGGAGGGGGGAAGGGGAAAGAGAAAACAACCCAGAACATTTTGTTGTGTAGAAGGTGAAAGAGTGATTTTCCCCACATCATTTCTTCCACAGGGCAAGGCTGCTGCAGGGATAATTCAGGGGAAAATTTAGAAGGTACAGTTTTCTTTATCAGAAAAGCAAAGGGCTGTTGGGGTCATGTTCTGGCTGTGGTTGCTGTTTATGTGTGTGTGTGTGTGTGTGTGGCTATGCTGATAGATCTGGTTTGTAGAAATAAGTTAACCTCAATACAACCATTTCTAACATAATGTATGAGAATCAGGGAGAGGAAAGGTGGAGATCAAATGAATATTATGATTTGGTGTCATCTCAGATACACTAAGAGAACATGAGAACTTAATTAATTACACCTATCATGTTCTAGCGCATTGTTAGGTATAATGGAGACATGATGTGAGCAAAACTAATGAGCAAATCAGAAGCATAACCAGCCAATAGTAACAACAATAATACATTGCCTTTACCTTCATGGTACTTGAAATCTTGTGGGGGAAGACTGAAATCAATTAAAAATCATATTAAAGCATGAAACATTTCTTGGATAATGTTAGGAAAAAGAGTTATGTGACAAGCACATAAGCACAGGCGAGCAGGACTCTATCTGTAGCTGGTTAACAGAAAGCTCCATTACAAACATAGGTTCCCATGTAAACCAAAACAAAAAGAAATTTAAGAGGCTAAGGGTATCACGATCTTTGCAGATTCTGGATGAAATTTTCATCAAGTCCATCCTGAGTTTTTTCAGCCTCTGAGCACGTGGTGGGAGTTTACTTCTCGGCCAATGTTGTTAAGAGTTACAAATGATGATTAAAGGGAGAAAATATTTTTTTTTTATCATTTATTGCATATTGTATGTCATTTACAGTGAATACTGCTTTAACACTAATCATGTAAATGAATATCATCTGTACAAAATATCTTTGAAGCCAGTTAAGAGAGATGTATTCAAATCAAGGCCTATATCTTTTTTTAGAATTAATTTTTATCAGAATATAGTTGCTTTACAATATTTTGTTAGTTTTTGCTGTACAGCAAAGTGTATCAGCTATTTGTGTGCATGTATCCTCTTTCTTTTGGATTTCCTTCCCATTTAAGTCCCCACAGAGCACTGAGTAGAGTTCCCTGTGCTGTACAGCAGGTTCTCACTAGACAAAGACTACACTTTCTTCAAGAGAAGCAATGATAGCACCAGAAACTGGTAAAATCTTATGTAACTTTCTTCCCTCAGCTGATGAAAGTGTTTTATACATTATTAGGAATACTAATTTGGCCTTCCCAGGTGGCTCAGTGATGAAAGAATCCACCTATCAATGCACGAGATGCAGGTTTGATCTCTGGGTTGGGAAGCTCCCCTGGAAGAAGAAATGGCAGCCCACTCCAGTATTCTTGCCCAAAGAATCCCACCAACAGTACAGCCTGCCAGGCTACAGGCCAAGAGTTGGCCATGACTGAGTGACTGAATATACATACAGCCATGAATTCTAACACTGATAATATATTGATACTAATTGACTGTGCACACAAAAAATTCTTATTGAGGGAAACACAAGCAGAAAGTAGGCATTGGGAGACTGATGTACTGTCTGAGTTTTGAAAAGTTATTTGGCAACTAGAAACGAATATGTAGATAAATCAGATTATGGAAACATTGAGATCAGAGATTTTGAAAATGATGCACTGAGAAATTATAAAAACATCTAATATTTATTGAATAATTGTTATGTGTCAAGTAGTTTGACAATTTCTTTACTTTTGGCTTAAACTTCATTTTCACATCTTGTGCAGTTATTCCCACTCATGATGGTGCATCTGAGAAATTCCACAAATGCTGCCCTTGTATATTTCACCTAATATTTGATAACTGCAAAATGCACAAAATGACATTCAGACATGGGTTTTTATGACCCATTGTTATAATTATTGCTTTACTTGCTATGTCATGTCTGAGTCTACAACCCCATGGACTGTAGCCTCACCAGACTCCTCTGTCCATGGAATTTTCCAGGCAAGAATTCTGGAGTGGGTTGCCATTTCCTCTTCCAGGGATTTTCCTGACCCAGGGATTGAACCTGCATCTCCTGTGTCTCCTGCATCTCAGGTGGATTCTTTACTACTCAGCCACCAGGGAAGCCCTTTATGGCACATACCACTCAAAATTAACTTCTAATGTAAAACAAGAATATATTAGCAGAAAATCATTAAAGTGAAAATTAAAATATACAAGGCACACATAACACCTTCTTGAAATATATTAAAAAGTTCCAGAAAAGCTGGCCCTATTAGACTGGAGTTGGAGATATGAGAGGGATAGCTTCTGGAGATCTAATATACAGCCTATTGACTATAGTTATAATATGCTGCATACCTGAAATTTGGTAAGAGGATAAGTCTTTTTTAAAAATATTTTTTTGATGTGGACCATTTTTAAAGCCTTTATTGAGTTTGTTACAATATTTTACTTTTATTTTTATGGTTTTGGATTTTTGGCCAAGAGGCATGTGGGATCTTTGCTCTCTGACCAGGAGTAGAACCTGGATTGGAGGTCGAAGTTTTAACCACTGGACAGCCAGGGAACTCTTAAAGAGAGTAAATCTTAAGTGTTCTCACCACAGACAAAAATGGTAACTATGTGAGGTGCTGGATATGGTAAGGAGGATGACTGTGATAATTATTTGACAATATATATGTATATTAAAACATTATGTTGTACATCTTAAATAAGTATGGTTTTCTTTGTCAATCATATCTCAATAAAACTGGAAAATAAATAAACAAAAATCTTGGAACACTGGAAGACTCCATGTATCTTAGTTATCATGATGAAGGGTTACTTTATTCAGATGGTCCTCGGGGGGAAATAGTCGGTTCCTCAACAGTGCAAGTTTTCATGAAATTCAGCATGACAAAAGATAGAGGATTCACATTGTTTCATTTTGTGTTGGAATAGGCATGATTTTCTATGAAGGGACAATTTCTTTGTAGGCTGAATGCTAGGTTAATCAAGCACAGAAATCCTCGGTTAACTGAGCACAAAAGGAAAATTAGTTAAAATGATCTTTAAGTTTCCATTCTTTCTTCAGGATGAAATGTGGAGTTGGTATTTTTCTTCCATTTGAAGTCACTGGTGACATAACACTCGTGGTCTTCCCACATCCACCTTATTTTTTTTTTTTTAACTCTATTCCTGTTAATGTGTTTCTCAGCCAGGAAAAATGACATTAGGAAAAACACATTGTACAGGTTATGGAAAGGGCAAAAATGGAAGCCCCAAAGTGAAATATTCGTCATAAAAAAATTGGTCTTTTATATCTCTTTGGGGGTAAAAATGCCATCCAGTGTTTTTCATTTGTTTTGGCCACATTGCGTCTCATGCAAGATCTTAGTTCCTTGGCCAGGGATTGAATCCTTGCCATCTTGCAGTGGAAGCACAGTCTTAACTTCTGGAATACCAGGGAAGTCCCACCACCCTGCTTAGAAACATTTTATATTTAATTTTACTCCCTAACAGTTTTTAAGAGAATTGACCACACTAATTTCCTTGATGGATAGGTGGTGGTGGTTTAGTAGCTAAGTTGTGTCATACTCTTGCCTCTTGCCCCATGGACTGTAGCCCACCAGTCTGCTCTGTTCCTGGGATTTCCCAAGCAAGAATACTGGAGTGGGTTGCCATTTCCTTCTCCAGGGAGTCTTCCTGAACCAGGGATTGAACCTGAGTCTCCTGCATTGCACACTGATTCTTTAACACTGAGCCAATGGGGAAGTGCCTTGATGGATAGACTTAACTACAAATTGTTGCTATTCAGATTTAGGAAATTTACTCCCAATTTTATGAATATACTTTTTAGATATTCAAAGGGAAAAGGAAGATTAGGTTTAAAAAAAAAAGCAATTTTTTCCCCACTAAGTATCTGTTTTCCTTTGCGTCTCAAGTATTTTAAAACATTGATAATAGTTTTTAACCTATGATGTTGAGTCATGTCCACAGATTTGTTAAGCGTCTAATGTATGCTGATACATAGGCTTCCTTTCATTTATATCCTCCAAATAATTAATGGAAACTTCAGGAGGAATCAAATCTGTGTTTTTCTCCACATTTTTCTGTTCTGATGAGAAAAAAATTAAAAATCTTTTCAAAGGACAGTTGTAGCTAAACCATTTGGTGCTAGTTATCCTGGGGCTTATAAAAGTGAAGCTCAGTTTCCAAGCCACTCTGAAGTATTTTAAAATCCAAATTGGATATGGGAACATACTTCTAATTATTTGTTTAGTCTGGTAATTATCATCAACATTTAACATGGGTTGAACCACTTTTCTCTGTGATTGGTGCTCTTATCATCTGTTACATTGTTATTAAGCAGACATGTTCTCATAGGAAACACTAGGGCAAGTTACCCTGGGCTTTTGAAATTGGATGTCTGTTCAAGAGTTTAGTCATGTAAGTGGATTTGAGGTTTCTTGGCAGAAGCCAACTTTTCATCTGGTTCTTCTCTTTTTCAGAGTTGGTGAAGGAGTAGGGTTCCGGTGGAGAGAAAAGGACACTTTGAATATCCCAGAAACCATCTCCCTTTCTGAAAAAGAGCAAGGGCCTTGTTTGATAAGCTGTCTGTTTGGGAAGCTTCTCTATTGCTACATAGATCATGGTATATCCAGTTACTTGTCTTGACTGCCTGATATCTGTGATGCAGTCCTTGGGCCCTAGCTCTTGGCACCTCATTTCAACCAACAGCCATAAATGTTTACCACGGGCAAGGAACCCTTCTAAAAGCAACAGAAAGATGTGACCGTGACTTAGTTAGACTACTGTTGAGGGAGAATGGGGTGGGCAAAAAGCCATCAAAGAAGCTATAATTATAGATCTTCATCTACAAAGTACCATCTGCAAAGTGGACTGTGAGGAGAAATGTAAGGGAAGAATTTGATACTGGAGAAGGATTTTGGGAAAGACCAAGAAAGCCTTCTGGACAGAGCAAACATTTGGTATAAGTTTTCCATCAATGACCCCAAGATACATCTCCAGTTTTGGTGTTTACTATGTATGCAGTCATTTAGTTGCACAATATGTCAAATGTCTGTGCATATGTGGATTAATTCTTAGTGAGTGCCCCAAATTCATGAAGTTCAAAGCCTATTAGGCGGGAAAATCCCTGCCTTAATGGGAAATGCTCAGAGAGTAAACTTCAAGTTGGAAGGTGGCCATTGTGAGGTGAGGTACTATTTCAAGTACTGAAAGCATTGGATTAGAGATTAATAGCAATGGTCAAGACAAGAAAACAGTTATACACACAAGACTAGAAAACTCAGGAGAGAAGTGGGCTGGGCTATTGACTTGCTTTGTTCATGTTTTCGTTGAACGATGAGGTGTTGATTGCATATGGTAGGTCAGAAACTATGCTGGGGATTGGAGGAAGTGGAACTAGACAAATAATGACTGTCTTTTTAAAGTATCCATGCAGTGAAAAGGGAGACAGAGCTTCTAAAATCAACTCAACATAGAGGAAAGAGGGGTGTTAGACTTCAAATGGGGATACAGGAATATGTACATATTAAGAAAATTGAGCTGAGTTTTTTTTTTTAAACTTATTTATTTATTTTTGTTGCAGCCTACAGGCTGCTCTCTAATTGAGATGTGCAGGCTTCTCATCAAGTGGCTTCTCTTTCTGTAGAGCATGGGCTGTAGAGTGTCTGGGCTTCAGTAGTTGCAGCACAGGGGCTCAGTGGTTGCTGCTTACAGGCTCCAGTGCTCAGGTTCAGTCATTGGGGTGCACAGGCTTAGTTGCTCTGCAGCATGTGGAATCTTCCTGGACCAGGGATGGAACCTATGTCCCCTGCACTGGCAGACAGATTCTTAATCACTGGACCACTTTGAAAGTCCTGAGCTGAGTCTCCTCTGTCCATGGAATTTTCCAGGAAAGACTATTGCAGTAGGGCGCCATTTCCTTCTCCAGGAAATCTTCCCAACCCAGGGATCAAACCTGAGTCTCTTCCATCTCTTGCATTGGCAGGTGGATTCTTTTACCACTGAGTCACGAGGGAAGCCCCTTAAAGGACTAGCAGATGTTAAATAGCTACACTGGAAGAGGGCTGCTTTTGCTGCTGCTAAGTTGCTTCAGTCGTGTCCAACTCTGTGCGATCCCATAGACAGCAGCCCACCAAGGCTCCCCTGTCCCTGGGATTCTCCAGGCAAGAACACTGGAGTGGGTTGCCATTTCCTTCTCCAATGCATGAAAGTGAAAAGTGAAAGTGAAGTCGCTCAGTCGTGTCCAACTCCTAATGACCCCATGGACTGCAGCCCACCAGGCTCCTCCGTCCATGGAATTTTCCAGGCAAGAGTATTGGAGTGGGTTGCCATTGCCTTCTCCGCTGGAGGAGGGCAGTACATGCCAAAAAAAAAAAAATCTGTTTGCTACAAGAGAACATGAATTATTGACACATTTTAATTTGTTTTGAGAACTACATATAGGACAGAAGGTTGAGAGTAGCAGGTGACTGACAATTATGGCAGAAGGAGACAGTGGGGTTAGCACATGAAGGGTTCATGAGGATGCCACAGTGTCAGTGTGGGCACGAGCCACAGAAAGATTTTAGGATTGAGAAACATAGAAGCAACATTTGATAAGATGCAGTTACAGCTTAGAGAATGGCTGGATTCTAAGGCAGAAAACTTCATGGAGAAAAGATCTGAGGGACAGGTGTTTAGAATTAGGTAATATGTACAGATGTTGCTGGAGAAGAAAACCAAGAAAAATACCTCAGAAGGGTGAGAAAGCTGAGAGAAGGGAAGACAAAAAGATTCTTAAGACCGTGACATCATCAAAGCCAAGATAAAAGACCATTAAAAAAGAGTGTCAAATACACTGAAGGAGTCCTGTGAAATGAATGAAAACCAAGAGGTAACCTGATATGGCAAAACTAAATTAAGTGTTTGGTGACCTTTACAAGCAGAAACTTGGCACCTTGTTGGAAATGGAAAGCCAACCACAAGGGGTGAGGGGGGAAGTAGGTGGAGAGGAAATGCATGTAATGGGTGTAGAAAAGTCAATTGAGAAGTCTGGCACAGCTCTTGCCTGGCAATGAATGGCCAAAGGGAGAACAGAGTTGATAGCTGAGCAAGGAAGCATGTTGTCATTTACTCTTATACATAAACCCTGTGGTTCAGCCCAGATCATCTAATCTCTGTCCCCGAATGTGTATCTGGCATTTCCTTCTCGGAAATATTGCTCAGCAACCTAAATTATTTTTGCCCCTCCTCTGTTTTTGTCCAAAGCATATCACTCACTCAATTTAAGATGATGTCCTGTACAGAGTAAGTGTTCAATGTATTTAATTGATTGAACAGTCCTTCTTTGCTTCATTGTGTTTGGAGATTCTGCTTACATCAGCCAGTTCCAGGGGACAAAAGAATGAAAAGGATTCACGGCATCTTGGGAAGAATAGGCATTTCCGATCTCTCACCCATGAGCAACATCACACCTCATCGTATTAAAGGCATAAATGAAATTTTTTTCCTGCTACTTTTCTATGGGAGACACTCAACTAAAAACCAATTTCAGGCCAACTCATCTGCTACCAAAGGGAATTAAATTCACATGCTGAGTTACAAAAATCTTGGGATGATGCTCTAAATATTAAGACATGAAAGAAAAAAATATTTCCCATCTACTCCTTCTAGAAAAAGGAATAATGCATAAAATAAAAATTAAAAAAATTAATGAAGTTTCCATCAAGGGAAATAAACATTAATTTTGCTTTTGTTATGTAGCAGACATTATGCTAGGGGTTTCATGTATGCGATTTCATTTCCTTCTAACAACAATCCTGGAAGAAGGGTAATATTAGTATGAATTCAAAGATGAGTAGATTTAAGTTCAGAGATACCTAGAAACAGGTTTTAAGTGATCTTTAAGATATATTACTTCCATTAACATTATCATATTGCATAACCATTTTATCCCAAAGCTTACATTAAAACTAAAAAAAAAAAGAAGGAAAGAAAGAAAGAAAAACAAAAAAACCAGAGATAATTGTGAGAACATATGTCAAGAAAAATATAAATATCAACAACAAATAATAAAAAGAGTAATGATGATACCACTGCATTTCTTTCTATCACATGGTACTTCAACTATTTTATAAATCAATTTTTTTTCTCACATGTGTTCTTATTCAGTTGTATGGAACTAAGTGCTGGAAAATCCAGGATCTTGTTGGGCTGTTTTTAATAAAAAAAATTTCTGGTTTGGAAAATGCACTGAGCTGCATATACTAGGAAAGAGTGAACATCATAAAATCTCTTTCTTTTGACTACAACTGGCCAGCCCTGATCATGCAAAACTATCAGAAGAAGACTGAGAATGGGAAAACGGGAGCTCCATCTTAAAGCGAGAGTTGGCCCTGTGTGTTTGGAGTGTAGCTCCAGGGCCTCTGGGTCTGAAACTCGGATGTCCAGCATAGCTGGCCGGCTCTGGACACGTTCAGAGATCTCTGGCTGGTTTGTTGGGGCCTGGCCGGCTGGCTTTGGAGAGACTGTGCTCTAGGTTCCCCATGGTCCAGAGAACAGTGAGCATGGCCAGCTGCCTCCTACATGTGGCCAAGTTCACTGATGAACTGATTCTACATTTGGGGGACCAGGAATCAGAGAGGCTCACTATCAGCAAATCCAAGAATGAGCAAGAAATTGGCAAACTGGCTGATGGGTTCCAGTCACCAGAGAAGAACTGGGTAACATAAAAGGATTTTGCTGCCACCACGAAGATTCAGGTACCATTAGACTTTCATATTAATGAACTTGGTAATTGGGTCTCCATAAGTAATGAATGAGTTTAAATTCTCATTATATGGACATGACAAAGATTCTATCCTTCACCAAACTCTAGGCAGGCTCCTCTGAGCAATCTTCTTAACCAGGCTTCAATCTTGGTCTATAAAAACTACACACACCCTTAACATAAATGATTTCATCCACCCCCTGGAATGAAAGACTTTAAGAGTTTCTGGGCTTCCCCAGTGGCTCAGTGGTAAAGAACTCATCTACCTATGCAGGAGATGGAGTTTGATTCCTGGGCCAGGAAGAACCCCTGGAGGAGGAAACAGCAACCCACTCCAGTATTCTTGCCTGGGAAATCCCATGGACAGAGGGACCTCGTGGGCTACAGTCCACAGGGTTGCAAAGAGTCGGACAGTGTCTGAACATGCACAGCATAGTTTCTGAAAGTCCAAGGCTGAATTCCTAGAAGGAATCTAGCCCCTGTTAAAGTGCTTGTCTTTGGAAGGTCAAGGCTGCCAAAATAATTTACTATTTGTTCTAGACAGTACCTGATCATAGGCTCTGATCCCGTATCTGAGAGCCTTTACTAAAAAGGGTTAATACTTCTGAGTACTCCCTCTATCCCTTTGAGAAGTATATGTATCTCCTGTAACTCAGGAGTGTCTTTCTCAAGGAAGTAAAAGCCATTTCTTTAAAATCTAGTCACCAGAAAGGATGGGCCTATGCCTTGCAGCCTCTGTTGGAAGACAGAATCCTAACTTGGACAACTGTCATCCATGAGAAGCGGCTGGCCTATTTGGTATTTGCACTGACTAACCCTTTACTTCCCTCACTCTACTGAGACCCCTGCTCACCCCTTCCCTACTCCCTCATTCTTCTTTTACAACATCCAGTCGCCTGTGTACGCCAAAGCTGAGTTCAGTCTACACTGAATCCTCTTCTCTATATCAATAATATATTATGAATTAAAATCCATCCCTATCATTTGATAGTGCCTCACTGTTTATCTTTGACAGACACAAACATTAATCTTTAAAAACTTAGCTTTACAACAACCAAATACCAAAGTCTTGGCACTTAGGAAAGTGAATTTAGGAGCAGACATTTTAGGGTGATACTATCATACAGCCTCGAAGATGATCCCCAACATTCTCCACCACTGTGGAGTTCATACCCTAGTGTAATCCCCACTCACTGAATATAGGCTGGGATACATTGTGTCTCTTCTAATAAATAGAAAATGGCAGAAGTGATGGGGAGTCACTTCTGAGATTAGGTGATAAAGGACCATGTCTTCTACCTTGGAAGCTCTTTTGTTGTTAGTTGGGTGACTCACTCCAGAGGAAGTCAGTGCTCATGTCGTGAAGCAACCCTGATGAGGAGCTCTGGAGAGAGACCTCGAAAACAGGCCTGCATCCTCCCAGCTGGGCTTCCCAGGTGGCGCTAGCAGTAAAGAACCCTCTGCCAATGCAGGAGACATAAGAGATGGGAGTTCTATCCCTGGGTTGGGACGATTCCCTGGAGGAGGGCATGGCAACCCACTCCAGTATTTGTGCCTGGAGAACCCCATGGACAGAGGAGCCTGGTGGGTTACAGTCGATAGGGTCACAAAGACTGGGACATGACTGAAGCAACTGAGCGTGCACATACATCCTTCCAACTGCCATGTCAGTAAGTGAGCCTGAGAGTTGATTCTCTTTCAGTTGGATCTGGAAAGGATTGTAGCTCCAGTCACCCCCTTGATTGCAGACCCAAGAGACCACCTGGTTAAGTTGTTTCCAGATTTTTGACACATAGAAACTGAAATAATAAATGCCTGTTGGTTCAAGCCACTAAATTTCAGGGCAATTTGTTATGCAGCAAAATGTAGCTAATAGAGTGACCACCTTTACCCAAGTGGCTTACGTAAGTTTAGAGTAAATCATCTGTACTCAAGCATGCAGATCTGACATTAATGCATTGTTTCTATAGACGATCATCATGTCTAAGGAAGGAACTATCAAGGCTTATGTTGACAGCTATCTATGCCTAGTGGCTCAGATGATGAAGAATCTGCCTGAAATGTGGGAGACTCAGTTTCGATCCCTGGGTCAGGGAGATCCCCTGGAGAAGGGAATGACTAACCACTCCAGTATTCTTGCCTGGAGAAGTCCATGGACAGAGAAGCCTGGTGAGCTACAGTCCGTGGGGTCACAAAGAGTCGGACATGAATGAATGGCTAACACACACATATTTAGAGCAGAAGTTCTTTAACTCATTGCTGTGGTAATAAGGGAATCTCATATTTCTAGTTTTATTTCTCCTGGAGAGTTTACAATTGTTTGAATATGTGATATAAGTATCCATTTTCAAACAAAATTCAAGATTCATACACTGGGGTCAGAAATTACTTTGGGATTCCTTTCACCCACATTGCAAAGTTATTTCCTAAACCCCGGTAATTTTGACTGAATCCACTTTTAAAATGTGTTGCATGGTGTTCTATTTCATCTGAGACATCAAGCTCAGATGAGAACTACTAATTACATGGGGATTTTCATTCTTCATTTAATCTATGTAGTGATAGATAACAACTTTGACAATACTTCATTCAGATCTGACAAAAATATCTAAAATAAAATGCATTGTTTGCATGAGTCCTTTTCATATAGGTAGAAGTTATTTTGTCTCAAGGTTGATTGCTATTAATTTTTAGTGGCAACTTCCTCAATAACCTTCATACCAGGAGAGCATTTTAAAACTAAGCTTCCTCCTCCCACCACCCAAGGACAAATGCCATTAGATAGTGATCACAAGAGAGCCTTAACATTAAGGGAAAGTTAAAGAACCCAGTGCCCGAAAGACAGAAATACAGATCAATGGACCAAAATAGAAAGCCCAGAGATAAATCCACGCACCTAGGGACACCTTATCTTTGACAAAGGAGACAAGAATATACAATGGCGAAAAGACAAACTCTTTAACAAGTGGTGCTGGAAAAACTGGTCAGTCACTTGTGAAAGAATGAAACCAGAACACTTTCTAACACCATACACAAAAATAAACTCAAAAAGGATTAAAGATCTAAACGTAAGACCAGAAACTATAAAACTGCTAGAGGAGAACATAGGCAAAACACTCTCTGACATAAATCACAGCAGGATCCTCTATGACCCACCTCCAAGAATATTGGAAATAAAAGCAAAAATAAACAAGTGGGACCTAATTAAACTTAAAAGCTTCTGCACAACAAAGGAAACTATAAGCAAGGTGAAAAGACAGCCTTCAGAATGGGAGAAAATAATAGCAAATGAAGCAACTGACAAAGAATTAATCTCAAAAATATACAAGCAACTCCTGCAGCTCAATTCCAGAAACATAACAGACATTTCTCCAAAGAAGACATACAGATGGCTAGCAAACACATGAAAAGATGCTCAACATCACTCATTATCAGAGAAATGCAAATCAAAACCACTATGAGGTACCATTTCATGCCAGTCAGAATGGCTGCGATCCAAAAGTCTACAAGCAATATATGCTGGAGAGGGTGTGGAGAAAAGGGAACACTCTTACACTGTTGGTGGGAATGCAAACTAGTACAGCCACTATGGAGAACAGTGTGGAGATTCCTTTAAAAACTGGAAATAGGACTGCCTTATGATCCAGCAATCCCACTGCTGGGCATACACACTGAGGAAACCAGAAGGGAAAGAGACACGTGTACCCCAATGTCCATCACAGCACTGTTTACAATAGACAGGACATGGAAGCAACCTAGATGTCCATCAGCAGATGAATGGATAAGAAAGCTGTGGTACATATACACAATGGAGTATTACTCAGCCATTAAACAGAATGCATTTGAATCAGTTCTAATGAGGTGGATGAAACTGGAGCCTATTATACAGAGTGAAGTAAGCCAGAAAGAAAAACACCAATACAGTATACTAATGCATATATATGGAATTTAGAAAGATGGTAACAATAACCCTGTATGCAAGATAGCAAAAGAGACACAGATGTATAGAACAGTCTTTTGGACTCTGGGAGAGGGAGAGGGTGGGATGATTTAGAGGAATGGCATTGAAACATGCATAATATCTATATATAAGAAACAAATCACCAGTCCAGGTTCGATACAGGATGCTTGGGGCTGGTGCACTGAGACGACCCGGAGGGATGGTATGGGGAGGGAGGTGGAAGGGGGGTTCAGGATGGGGAACACTTGTACGCCCGTGGCAGATTCATGTTGATGTGTGGCAGAACCAATACAATATTGTAAAGTAATTAGCCTCCAATTAAAATAAATAAATTAAAAAAAAAGAACCCAGTGCCCATTCAATATTAAAATATAAGAAAAATAACAACAAAAACCTCTATGCTAAGCTGAATATTTGACTGTATCAAAGACTTTACCTACAATATTGCAATTACCATTTGAAATGGATGTTATTTTTGTTAGCATTTCACAGAAAAGGAAACAACCTTACACGCTCAAGGTCACTTCACTACAAAGAGGTAGAACTGGGGTTTAAACCCAAGGCAGGCTAGCTCTGGAATCTGTATTCTTACCCCATGTACAATATTGCCTCTTAAAGAAAGCTGTGATTCTCTTTGCACACTGTGTAACCAGATGGAGCCATAAAGTTGCTCAGAGTAAACAATGTTTGCTTTCTTCTTCTTTTATTAACCCTATATTGACTATAAGCAAGACCCTCAGAAACAGCCTGTGGTCCCTGACCATAATTTCAGAACTATTTCCCTAAGCTATGCTTCCCCGCAGAGCAAATTTTCACTACTCTAAGGTCAAATCCTGTATTGATACTTGAAAGATGAAAAAAAATACTTTATGTGATTGCATATACATATATATATGTTGTTTATATGCATATGTATGCATACTACTATATATATACTCACATAGTACAAAATGAAGTTCTAATCTTTTCTTTTTTTAAGTTCTCAGTTTCTTTACCAAATCAAAAAGCTAATCCACAATCAGACAGTTCAGTTGCTCAGTCATGACCCACCCTTTGCAGCATCATGGACTACAGCACTCTAGGCCTCCCTGTCCACCACCAACTCCTGGAGTTTTCTCAAATTCATGTCACGAGTCGGTGATGCCATACAACCATCTCATCCTCTGTCATCCCCTTCTCCTCCCACCTTCAATCTTGCCCAGCACCAGAGTCTTTTCAAATGAGTCAGTTCTTGGCATCAGGTGGCCAAAGTATTGGAGTTTCAGCTTCAGCATCATTCCTTCCAGTGAATATTCAGGACTGATTTCCTTTAGGATGGATTGGTTGGATCTCCTTGCAGTCCAAGGTACTCTCAAGAGTCTTCTCCAACACACAACTTCAAAAGCATCAATTCTTCAGTGCTCAAGTTTCTTTATTGTCCAACTCTCATATCCATACATGACTATGGGAAAAGCCATAGCTCTGACTAGACAAACTGTTGTTGGCAAAGTAATGTCTCTGCTTTTTAATATGCTGTCTAGGTTGGTCATAGCTTTTCTTCAAAGGAGCAAAGGTCTTTTAATTTCATGGCTGCAGTAACCATCCGCAGTGATTTTGGAGCCCAAGAAAATAAAGTCTGTCACTGTTTCCACTGTTTCTCCATCTATTTACCATGAAGTGATGGGACCGGATGCCATGATCTTTGTTTTCTGAAAGTTGAGCTTTAAGTCAACTATTTCACTCTCCTCTTTCACTTTCATCAAGTAGCTCTTTAGTTCTTCTTCACTTTCTGCCATAAGGGTGGTGTCATCTGCATATCTGAGGTTATTGATATTTCTCCTGGCAATCTTGATTCCAGCTTGTGCTTCATCCAGTCCAGCATTTCTCATGATGTACTCTGCATATAAGTTAAATAAACAGAGTGACAATAT
The DNA here is from genome assembly GCF_029407905.1 of Bubalus kerabau. Taxonomy (NCBI): domain Eukaryota; kingdom Metazoa; phylum Chordata; class Mammalia; order Artiodactyla; family Bovidae; genus Bubalus; species Bubalus kerabau. The sequence continues at coordinate 54,157,443 of NC_073625.1, forward strand.
ACAGCCTTGACATATTCCTTTCCTGATTTGGAACCAGTCTGTTGTTCCATGTCCAGTTCTAACTGTGTTGCTTTTTGACCTGCATACAGATTTCTCAGGAGGCAGGTCAGGTTGTCTGGTGTTCCCATCTCTTCAAGAATTTTCCACAGTTTTTTGTGATCCACACAGTCAAAGGTTTTGGCATAGTCAATAAAGCAGATGTAGATGCTTTTCTGGAACTCTTTGGCTTTTCCAATGATCCAACAGATGTTGGCAATTTGATCTCTGGTTCCTCTGCCTTTTCTAAATACTGCTTGAACATCTGGAAGTTCACACTTCATGTACTGCTGAAGCTTGGCTTGGAGAACTTTAAGCATTACTTTGCTAGTGTGTGAGATGAGGGCAACTGTGTGGTAGTTTAAGCATTTTTTGGCATTGGCTTTCTTTGGGATTGGAATGAAAACTGACCTTTTCCAGTCCTGTGGCCACTGCTGAATTTTCCAAATTTGCTGCCATATGGAGTGCAGCACTTTCATAGTATCATCTTTTCATATTTGAAATAGTTCAACTGGAATTCTGTCACTAGCTTTGTTCATAGTGATGCTTCCTAAGGCCCACTTGACCTCGCATTCCAGGATGTCTGATATCTGGCTCTAGGTGAGTGATCACACCATCATGATTATCTGGGTCGTGAAGATGTTTTTTTGTATAGTTCTTCTGTGTATTCTTGCCACCTCTTCTTAATATCTTCTGCTTCGGTTAGGTCCATATCATTTCTGTCCTTTGTTGAGCCTATCTTTGTATAAAATCTTCCCTTGTTATCTCTAATTTTCTTGAAGAGATCTCTAGTCTTTCCCATTCTACTGTTTTCCTCTATTTCTTTGCACTGATCACTGAGGAAGGCTTTCTTATTTCTCTTGCTATTCTTTGGAACTCTGCATTCAAATGGGTATATCTTTCCTTTTTTCCTTTGCCTTTCACTTCTCTTCTTTTTGCAGCTATTTGTAAGGCCTCCTCTCACAATGATTTAGCCTTTTTGTATTTCTTTTTCTTGGGGATGGTCTTGATCACTGCCTCCTATACAGTGTCATGAACCTCCATCCATAGTTTTCCAGACACTCTGTCTGTCAGATCTAATCCCTTGAATCTATTTGTCACTTCCACTGTATAATCATAAGGGATTTGATTTAGGTCATACCTGAATGGCCTAGTGGTTTTCTCCACTTTCTTCAATTTCAGTCTGAATTTGACAATAAGGAGTTCATGATTTGAGCCACAGTCAGCTCCCGGTTTTGTTTTTGCTAACTGTATAGAGCTTCTTCATCTTTGGCTGCAAAGAATGTAATCAGTCTGATTTTGGTATTGACTATCTGATGATGTCCATGTGTAGAGTCTTCTCTTGTTTTCTTGGAAGAGGGTATTTGCTATGACCAGTGCTTTCCCTTGGCAAAACTCTACTTGCCTTTGCCCTGCTTCATACTGTACCCCAAAGTCAAATTTGGCTTTTACTCCAGATGTTTCTTGAATTCCTACTTTTGCATTCCAGTCCCCTAAAATGAAAAGGACATCTTTTTTGGGTGTTAGTACTAGAAGGTCTTGTAGATCTTCATAGAACCATTAAAGTTCAGCTTCTTCAGCATTACTGGTTGGGGCGTAGACTTGCATTACTGTGACATTGAATGGTTTGCCTTGGAAATGAACAGAGATCCTTCTGTCAATTCTAACATTGTATCCAAGTACTGCATTTCGGACTCTTGTTGACTATGAGGGCTACTCCATTTCTTCTAAGGGATTCTTGCCCACAGTAGTCAACATAACAATGATCTGAGTTAAATTTGCCCATTCTGGTCCATTTTAGTTCTCTGATTTCTAAACTGTCAATGTTCACTATTGCCATCTCCTATTTGACCACTTCCAATTTACCTTGATTCGAGGAAATAACATTCCAGGTTTCTATGCAATATTGCTCTTTACAGAGTCGGACTTTACTTCCATCACCAGTCCCATCCACAACTGGCTGTTGTTTTTGCTTTAGCTGTGTCTCTTCATTCTTCCTGGAGTTATTTTTCCACTGATCTTCAGTAGCAAATTGGGCACCTACCGACCTGGGGAGTTCATCTTTCAGTGTCATATCTTTTTTTGTTTTCATACTGTTCATGAGGTTCTTAAGGCAAGAATACTGATGTGGCTTGCCATTCCCTTCTCCAGTGGTGATAAGGGAAATAAAGTTCCTTCCCACTAAGGGGTATGTCAAGGCTGTATAATATTACCCTACTTATTTAACTTATATGGAGAGTAAAAAGTGAAGTCGCTCAGTCGTGTCCAATTCTTTGCGACAGTGTGGACTGTAGCCCACCAGGCTCCTCTGTCCATGGGATTCTCCAAGCAAGGATACTGGAATGGGTTGTCATTTCCTTCTCCAGGGGGGTCTTCTGGACCAAGGGATCAAACCTTATATGCAGAGTACATCATGAGAAACGCTGGGCTAAATGAAGCAGAAGCTGGAGTCAAGATTGCTGGGAGAAATATCAATAACTTCCAATATGCAGATGACACCACCCTTATGGCAGAAAGTGAAGAACTAAAGAGCCGATTGATGAAAGTCAAACAGAGAGTGAAAAAGTTGGCTTAAAGCTCATCTATCAGAAAACAAAGATCATGGCATCCGGTCCCATCACTTCATGGCAAATAGATGGAGAAATACTGGAAACCGTGGCAGACTTTATTTTCTTGGATTCCAAAATCACTGCAGATGGTGACTGCAGCCATAAAATTAAAAGACACTTACTCCTTGGAAGAAAAATTATGACCAACCTAGACAGCATATTAAAAAGCAGAGACATTGCTTTGCCAACAAATGTCCATCTAGTCAAGGCTATGGTTTTTCCAGTAGTCATGTACGCATGTGAGAGTTGGACTACAAAGAAAGCTGAACTTGGAAGAACTGATGTTCTTGAACTGTGGTGTTGGAGAAGACTCTTGAGAGTCCCTTAGACTGCAAGGAGATCCAATCAGTCCATCCTAAAGGAGATCAGTCCTGAATATTCTTTGGAAGGACAGATGTTGAAGCTGAAACTCCAATCCTTTGGCCACCTGATGTGAAGAACTGACTCATTTGAAAAGACCATGATGCTGGCAAAGATTGAAGGCAGGAGGAGAAGGGGACGACAAAGGATGAGATGGTTGGATGGCATCATCAACTCAATGTACATGAGTTTGAGTAGGTTCCTGGGGTTGATGATGGACAGGGAGGCCTGGCATGCTGCAGTCCATGGGGTCGAAGAGTCAGACACTACTGAGTGACTGAACTGAACTGAAGCTGTTCACATCCTAATCCCAACACATGTAATTGTGTTCTTTTTCACAGCCAAAGGGACTTTGCAGATATAATTAGGTTAAGGATCTGTGATGAGGAAATTATCTTGGATTATTCATTTGGGCCAGTTATAATCACAGGGATCCTGATAAGGATCTAAGTCAGTGAGGGACTGAAAGATGTTTCATTGCAGGTTTTGAAGATACAGGAAGCAACCATGATCCAAGGAATACAGGTAACTTCCAGAATCTGGAAAAAGAAAGTCAGTAGTATATTCCCCCTTAGAGCCTTCAGAAGAAACCAGCCTTATAGACATTTTGTTTTAATTTTAGTGAAACTTGTTTTGTACCTCTGACCTCCAGAATTATAAGATAGTGAATCTGTGTTGTTGTAAGCCATTGTCTGTGGTTCCCTTTTATACCAGCAGTCAATCAGTTCAGTTCAGTTGCTCAGTTGTGTCCGACTCTTTGTGACGCCATGAACTGCAGCACGCCAGGCCTCCCTGTCCATCACCAACTCCCGGAGTCCACCCAAACCCATGTCCATTGAGTTGGTGATGCCATCCAACCATCTCATCCTCTGCCATCTCCTTCTCCTCCTTCCCTCAATCTTTCCCAGCATCAGGGTCTTTTCAAATGAGTCTGCTCTTCCCATCAGGTGGCCAAAGGATTGGAGTTTCAGCTTCAACATCAGTCCTTCCAATGAACACCTAGGACTGATCTCCTTTAGGATGGACTGGTTGGATCTCCTTGCAGTAAGAATCCAATTTAGTGTGTGTTAGTCGCTCAGTTGTGTCCAACTCTTTGTAACCCTATGGATTGTAGCCTGTCAGGCTCCTCTGTCCATGGAACTTTCCAGTAAAGAATACTGGAAAGGGTAGTCATTCCCTTCTTGAGGGACTCTTCCTGATCCAGATATTGAACCTCCATCTCCTGCATTGCAGACAGATTCTTTACCATCGGAGTCACCAATCCAGTGCAACCATCCAAAGAGGACATCTAAAATGTCCTCTAGAATTCATCTGGAATGAATTTTTCCATGTTGAAAAATTAAGAAACCCAAATCTGTCTTGGGTGGCATCCTTGCAGTTCCTTATTTCCTTTATCTTGAATTAGACATCACTTTTCTTTCTTTTTTTTGTTGTTGTTGATTTTGTTATTTATTTATTTTTCTTGAAGTATAGTTGATTTACAGTGTTATCTCCTGTTATACAACAAAGTGATTTGATTATACTAGACATCACTTTTCTCATGCTTATTTCTTTTTCTCTGAATTAAACTATGAGAGTTTCTTGTGAGGAGTTAGTCTTTTTGACTATTCTCTATTTCCACCCTTCCAGTGCACCACACCCATGTAGAGTGTCCTACACAGCAGAATCTTGATGCAAACTTGATTTATTGATCTCATTTGCTTATCACTGTGAGTTTTCTGAATTAAACATCTTCTAAGTAATTTTCCTGGAAAAATTATGAGTACGATATAAACCAGGATGAAATTCAAAAAGTGATTGCCATGTTTTTCCATCTTTATTCCTGTGTTTTGAAACATTTAATTTAAATTTATTTTAATTTGTGTACAGATGATTCTCATACCAGAGCCATTACAGAATGTATGAAATACATGTTGAGAGAAAAATAACATAAAACAGATACTCATTTTCTCCAGATAGTTAAGAAAGAAAAATAATCTTGTTTCTGTCCAAAATTTTTGTGTTCATAAAAAATACTTTTGAAGCCCTCAATGCCTATTTTCACCTTCCCATTGGCTTGTGTTTTTCTGCACATTTCTGTACCGTAACTTCATCCTTTGGCTATGTTCTGTTTATTTAGACAGCCTGAACAATAGTGTTATCTATGATACCCAAACAGGGTCTGCTACAAGGATATGTTTTAATTGAGAACTTTAATGTTCCATTGAAATTTAATATCTTCTAAAATATGACATTCTGACCAACATGGTTATCCAACATAGTATCCCAGAAGAAACATTTGTCTCTGAAAAATTAACTTTGTAAAATAATTTGTTCAGAGATAGTTTGAACTTGGACAAAAATTTGCTGAGACTGAAAATGAGTTGGCATTCTTTTCACAAAAGTAGAATTACTCATGACACTCTCTACCATACAAATCATGCTTATATTTACATTATTCATTTTAAAAGGGGAGGTTTGTCTAAAAATGAGAACTCTTTTCTCATCTTTAGCTGTTAGTGACTTGACAAAATTATCTCAATACCAGCTCGGTTATATATTGTTTTTAAAGGCAATTGGATGTGTATAGAATATTTAAATAAATTAATCAAGAATTTAAATATTTAAACAATTACATTAATTATCCATTTAAAATTAATTAATTACTAATTAATTTAAAAATACTATAAACATCTAATTGCCTATCAAAACAACATATACCTGAGTGTGGGCTTCTCACTGCGGTGGCTTCTCTTGTGGAGCACAGTCTCTAGGGCATTTAGGTTCAGCAGCTGCAGCTCCTCGGCTCTTGAGCACAGACTCAGTAGTTGTAGCGCACTGGCTTAGAAAGTGAAGTCCCTCAGTCGTGTCCGACTCTTTGCGACCCTTTGGACTTGTAGCCCACCAGACTCCTCCATCCATGGGATTTTCCAGGCAAGAATACTGGACTGGGTTGCCATTTCCTTCTCCAGGAGATCTTCCCGACCCAGGGATACAGTGCGGGGCTCCCGCATTGTAAGCAGACACTTTACCGTCTGAGCCACCAGGGAGGTCTTAGGGACCCTGTGAAATAAGGGATCTTCCCAGACCAGGGACGAAACCCAAGTCTTCTGCGTTGGCAGGTGGATTCTTTACCTCTGAGTCACCAGGGGCATCCTTGAAGGCATATGCTATATAATTTCTTGGTTTTCAGAAACTGAATTTGTGATGTTTTCCTTTAGTATGACCTAACATCTCTCTCTATCATCTATCTATCCATCCATCCATCTACCATCTAGCCTATCTCAGTAACTGAATGGCCACAAATCAGACTTCTAATCTTAAACTAAATGGAGAGGTTTAAGATTTTCTCTTACCATTTGGTTACATAAACGAGAGCTATTCAGGTATTTAGAAAAGGATCACTTTTGGGAAATTCCAAATAGCTTCTTGATATGAAAGTTTGAATGTCATTTTTGACTTTCTTTCTCTTTTTAAAAGCAGGCCAATTGAAATAGAAAATGTGGCATCTTTAATGTAATTTTAATTCATTTGAGATATTTCAGATACTTTTTTTAATGTTAGCTTCCTTTATTTTTTCCTGAATTAAAAAATATCCAGTCTTCTCTTGTACCCAAGCACTCTTTCATGAGTCCATGCAATCATATGCTCAAATATGAATATTTTCTGTTTAATAATCAACTGAACTTGTATCTTACAAAAATTCATTTGTGCATTCTATCAAATTTGTACATTTGTATTATCCTATAATTTGCACATTCATCTTTCTATAAATAAAGTCAAGAAATATTTATCTAAAAATAGAGAAATGAATGATGTAATAATCAACTTGCAACTGAACTTTCATCTCTTTTATTTAGATGACTTAATTCTGGAGAAGTAATTTTGGAGAATTTTATTAAAGCAAAGTATTCACCACAAAGGTATTAAGCAAAACATATTGCTACCCAGACCAGTGCTCTGATGAAAGTTTTTTGGCTTAGCAGAGGACCCCACAGAAACCCAAATTGCTTGGGATGTTTTTATTTGGTGCTGTGCATCAGTGTTTTTAATTTTCAAAGTGCTTATACTGCAAAAGGATAAAGAACTCACCAAACAGATAATACTTCATAGCCCACCTCATCTATATCTTTTAGACTATTCTCAGGTAAACTTTTTTTTTTTAATTTTTAAAAATTTATTTTAATTGGAGGCTAATTACTTTACAATATTGTATTGGTTTTGCCATATATCAACATGAATCCGCCACAGGTGTACACGTGTTCCCCATCCTGAACCCCCCTCCCCCTCCCTCCCCATACCATCCCTCTGGGTCATCCCAGTGCACCAGCCCCAAGCATCCTGTATCCTGCATCGAACCTGGACTGGCAATTCATTTCTTATATGATATTATACATGTTTCAATTCCATTCTCCCAAATCATACCCCCCCTTTTCCCACAGAGTCCAAAAGACTGTTCTATACATCTGTGTTTCTTTTGCTGTCTTGCATACAGGGTTATTGTTACCATCTTTCTAAATTCCATATACTTCAATAGGATTCTAAGACAACTTCTCATTATTGTATATGAGATGACTTAGTGCCTGCTTTGGGAAATATGTGTGTTTATTTGTTAGTTGATTGTTTGAACTGAGTCATAAACAAAACACTGGAGTAAAATTTTAATTTCCTCTTTAGCATCTCACAGCTGAACTCATTTGTTGAGTAAAAATCTAAAGGGTTTCATATAGACAAGAATACTCCTTAAATAAAAAAAATTTTTTTGCTCAAAAAGGGAAAGGAAAATTCAAGTTTTTAACTTCCACAGTCAAATAGATACATTTTTACTAAAAGAAACACTAAAATATTCTTAAAGAGGATATTGAAATACTGTGAATAAAAAAGATTTATTAAAGATATTGCTAACATAACCAGATAATCTTCACAAAGTTTATAATGATAAAAATTGTAATGATACAAATTCTGACCTTAGAATTAGTTATACACAATTTCAGTAAGAAAAGGACTATACTTAAGTCAGATCTCATAAAACCCAATTATAAATTTTCTCAAAAAAATTAATGGTTCTAGTTTTGTAGACCTAAACATGTTCTTATATGCATGAAATATGTTGCTGTATTTTTTTTTTACAGTCCTATAATGAAGTGTTTTGGTAAATAAGTTTTTTTTTTTAAAGTCCATGTTTAATATTAAATACTTAAGGTATTATTTATCATGGAAAAGGAAAAAGATGAAATAAATGAAATCTGTCATGGTAAAGGACTATTGCCAAACATCTCTCAAATAAAATCTCAGATTTTGAGTTTATATTTAAAATTTTATATCTGTGATTTAGTGTGTGTGTATTTAGAGATAATATGCTAAATATATCACTGCAGTTTACAAAGCTTCCTGAAGTTGTGAAATGGCTTCTGTTAAGGTATGCAACTCATGGCCTGGTCTTTAAGGCAGAAAACCAGAGAGTGAGCTAGATAGATGGTTTCATCTTTAGCAGATGGGAGAAAGGACCCTGAAACAGCAATGTGTGATAGGACTCAGTCCTGCTTTCTGTAGTGAGTAACTTACAGTGAGGGATAATTTGCATAGTAAGCAGTCTGGTAGGTCAAAGCCGTGATAATGAAGGGAATTGCACGCTGCACTTTTATCAGAGCTGCCATAGTCTCACGGCTGTAATCCTCCCAGAGCTCAGAGTGCATGCTAGGCTGATTCAGTTGTGTTCAACTCTTTGCGACCCTGTCGACTGTAGCCCGCCAGGCTCCTCTGTCCATGGGATTCTCCGGACAAGAATACTGCAGTGGGTTTCCATTTCCTCCTCCAGGGGATCTTCTTGACCCAGGGATCAAGCCTGTGCCTCTATCTCCTGCACTGGCAGCTGGGTTTTCTACCACTAATGCCACCCGGGAAGCCCCATTAGTGGGCAAATGGATGGGCTTATAGTTTACGAACTGATCCATTTCTCAAACAATATGATTTCTTACCTAAATGGCTACACATTTTATTTACATTCTGACTACAGTGTATCTCTGATGTATGTATGCAATTGCCATTGTTGCTATTTAGTCACTAAGTTGTGTCCGACTCTTGCAACCCCATGGACTGTAGCCCTTGAGGCTCCTCTGTCCTTGGGATTTCCCAGGCAAGAATACTGAGTGTGTTGCCATTTCCTTCTCCAGTGTATGCAATATTTGCCCTCAACTGTTTAAGAGAATCTGTTTTTCATTTTTCAGTGGCTTATTCATTTTAGTGTGTTTCCTACTTTCAGACAATGGATGAAGTCACCTGAGTCTCTTACAGAGACTCATGACTTTGAGGTTCTCAGTTGTTGATACCCGTGGGCTATACTCAAGCCTTTCTTTTCATCACCCCAGTCAGGCCTTTGCATTCAGAATCTCTTGACATTCCCCCATCTCTGTCTTCATTCCTGTTTTCCTATTTTAACCCATCATCCATCTTGCACCTGGCTCTCTCTTTTTGGATCATATCTTCTGTCTATACACCTTTTGTTCTATTCCCTACTGACTCTTAACTTCCCAGAAATTTAGTACCTGCACGTGTTAGTGTTATGTCAGAAATCCTTCAGCAAGTTGCCAGAAATGAAGACTCTCCAAATTTCCTTTATGCTCCTCTCAGCTCAGCCTTTTTTATCCTGTTTTCATCTAGATGACCTATACACCTCAGCAGAATAGACCAGCCTTTGTTTGCAAGTCTCAGAGGCAATTAACTTGCATCCATCTTAAATGAAAGGGGTCCTTTTCTGTTTTTATTTATTTTTGTTTGTTTGTTTTTGTTTTCTCTCTGTGAAGCCTATGTTTTTAGTGAGTAGTTCTCAAAGCTGGACAATCCAGTACCTTGGAGTTTTGGCTTCTGTGAAAAACTTCAGAACTAGACATAGCTATTTATTTTAACCTGTGAATAAAGCTTTCATAATTAGGGAACTCTAGATGTTACAGGAGTCTACAATTCTAGTGTCTTTGACGTCTGCTTTTTTTTTTTTTAATCTATTTAAAATACAAAATCAGCAGAAAAAATATGCTCTTGCTTCAAACCAGCAGATAAATCTTGTTTCTCAACCAGTTGCAGGTTGTTGGAATAGTGATTATTCTCATTCGTCTTGCTAGAAACATTCTTTTAGATCAAAGCTTGGCTTGGTGACAACATATATTTCTACTAATTGCCTGAGGTCAAAGGGTAGACAGTACTTGTCACGGTTTCATGGATCAGGTCTGTGGCCGAATGGACCTTGACAAAGTTAGCAGGCTAGGAAGCAGTGTGGCTAGAGCAAGTGTGGTAAATCTATGAGAAAACTGGCAATTATCCAATAAATAGCCTTACATAGACACTTACTTGAATCTAGCTGGCTGCTATTGGGCACATTTGTACTCAAGTCAAGAATCAGTAGTTAGAAGGGCTTCCCTGGTCCAGTAGTTAAGACTGCCTTCCAATGTGGAAGGTGTGGATTTGATTCCTGGTTGGGGAGCTAAGACCCCACATGCTTTGCTGTCAAAAGCCCAAAGCATAAAATAGAAATAATATTGTAACAAATTCAATACAGACTTTAAAAAATGGTCTACATAAAAAAAAAAAAAAAACTTTAAAGAGAATCAGTACTTAGAAATGGGCTTTTATCAATTATCTGTGCTATACCAATGTGTATAACTCATTGGAATGAGTATGACTCATTTGAAAAGACCCTGATGCTGGGAAGGATTGAAGGTGGGAGGAGAAGGGGATGACAGAGGATGAGATGGTTGGATGGCATCACCAACTCAATGGACATGAATTTGAGTAAACTCTGGGAGTTGGTGATGGACAGGGAAGCCTGGCGTGTTGCGGTCCATTGGGTCGCAAAGAGTCTGACACGACTGAGCGACTGATCTGAACTGAACAAGACTGCAGTGACCTGTAACAATGAACATAATTTTTTTTTTTTTTTTTTTTTTGCTCATACTTCTAGGATTGGCTGGGTGATTCTGTTGAAATGGTCCAAGCTGAGCTGATTTTGGGTGGGATCACTCACACATCAGCAGTCAGCTGGTGGGTCAGATGGGGTTTGGTTGGTTGAAGATGTCTGCTGTTGCCATGGTTGGTCTCTGCTTCCTATGTTTTCTCAGCCTCCAACAGGACTGCACTTGTTCTCTTGGCCAAGATGGTGTTCTGAGAGAGTAACAGTGCATACGAATTTTGGAGGCCTGGCTCAGAAGTATCCTGTTGTCAAATTTATTACATGCTATTAATCAGTCAAAGCAAGTTAGAAGGTCAGTCCTGCTTTAAGTACTAGGGGAACTGACACCATGATTGTTGGGAGGAGCAGAAAAATCACATTGCAATGGGTATAGATTGAGGGAAGCCATTAAATAGGGTCAACAACACAATCTACCACAGTATTCATGCCATCAGTTTAGTTCAGTTGCTCAGTCATGTCTGACTCTTTGTGACCCCCATGGGCTGAAGCACGCCAGGCCTCCCTGTCCATCACCAACTCCTGGAGCTTGCTCAAACTCATGGCCATAAAGTTGGTGATGCCATCCAACCATCTCATCCTCTGTCATCCCCTTCTCCTCCTGCCTTCAATCTTTCCCAGCATCAGGCTCTTTTCCAATGAGTCAGTTTTTCACATCAGGTGGCCAAAGTATTGCAGCTTCAGCTTCAATACTAGTCCTTCTAATGAATATTCAGGACTGATTTCCTTTAGGATGGACTGGTTGGATCTCCTTGCAGACCAAGGGACTCTCAAGAGTCTTATCCAACGCCAGACTTCAAAAGCATCAGTTCTTCAGTGTTCAGATTTCTTTATGGTCCAACTCTCACATCCATACATGACTACTGGAAAAACCATAGCCTTGACTAGACGGACGTTTGTTGGCAAAGTAATGTCTCTGCTTTTTAATAAGCTGTCTTCATAGCTTTTCTTCCAAGGAGCAAGTGTCTTTTAATTTCATGGCTGCAGTCACCACCTGCAGTGATTTTGGAGCCCAAGAAAATAAAGTCTGTCATTGTTTCCCCATCTATTTGCCGTGAAGTGATGGGACTAGATGCCATGATCTTAGTTTTTTGAATGTTGAGTTTTAAGCCATCTTTTTCACTCTCCTCTTTCACTTTCATCAAAAGGTTCTTTAGTTCCTGTCACAATCAAGCCATAATCATTTGCAAAGTCACTGGGAAAAATTGTTATCATCAAATGAAATTGGGTTAAAGTAAATTAGAGGATGGGCTTCTCAGGTGGTGCTAGTGGCAAAGAACTTGGCTGCCGATGCAGGAGACAAAAGAGATGTAGATTCTATCCCTGGCTCAGGAATATCCCCTGGAGGTGGCATGGCAATCCATCCAGTATTCTTGCCTGGAGAATCCCATGGACAGAGGAGCCTGGCAGACTACAGTCCATAGAGTGGCGTAGAGTTGGACATGTCTTAAGCCACTTAGCAGACACACATGCAAATTAGAAAATAGAGCCAAGAGCACATCCCTAGAGGTGTTGGGCAAAAAGGCTGTGAGCTGAATAAATCCAGAGTCCTTCCACTGGAATACTTTAAAACATTGCTTGACTGTGGCGTGCGACCCCGTGGTGTCTACTACTTTAGCTATGAGTCATCAGTAATAGCTGGGTTAGGTGCTGTGCTTCCTGGTGCTGTGTGTGCGTGTTCAGTCACCGAGTCGTGTCCAACTCTTTGTGACCCCATGAATTATAGCCCACCAGACTCCTCTGTCCTTGGGATTTCGCAGGCAAGAATACTAGAAGTTTCCATTATCTTCCCCAGAGAAGGAAATGGTAACCCACTTCAGTATTTTTGCCTGGAAAATCCCATGGATGGAGGAGCCTGGGAGGCTGTAGTCCGTGGGGTCGCAAAGAGGTGGTCACGACTGAGTGACTTCACTTTCACTTTCTCCATGGGGTCTTCCCGATCCAGGGATTGAACCCACATCTCCTGCATTGACAGATGGATTCTGTACCACTGAGTTACCAGAGAAGCCCTAGAAAAGGTGTACTGTACCTTATCCATTTTGGCATCCTTAAAGTCTAGTTCATTAACTGCCAAGATAGAGGCTTGAGAAATGGAAATGAAAGCAACTTATAAACTGTGGATATACTACTTTCCTTTACTCATCCAAATAACATTTTCAGGTATCTATTATGCTGCCTTCCTATTATGATATGATTCTGGAATAGTGGGTAATATTAAATTATTTCAACTCCTCTAAATACAACTCAAGTAGTCATTTTGATGTGATGCATTTAGATCATACATACGTAATCTGTTTCTTGTGCTCATACTGGCAAAAATGTCAGCACCATCAATTAATGGATGAGATTAAATTGGTACAATGCAAATAATATAGAAGGAATATATATATATATATATAGTTTCCACTAAGTTATTACTCTTTTTAAATGAGGCCTATCATTATGTCATCTATTGATGTAAAAATCACCTTATGTCTGAGTAGTAGGTTTGTCTGGAAAATGATTATGTTTATTCCCTCATGATTTTGCAACTGGTCTAGCTAAATATAATATTCTAAAGGTTACCCCTGAGCTAATGGCTCTGATGATCACTGAATTGCTTTTCTGAAAAACAGAAATTGTCTAAAACCAGATTGTGACTATAAAATAAGTTTATTTCAACTAAGGAATTATCTTACATATGCAAATATGTTCTCTGTTTTCTTTAAGCATAATGTTATTTGCCACAGGAAAGAGAAGTTTCCAGATCTCCTAATTTTGAAAGGACAGTCTGCAAAATGATCTAAATGCCTAACTCAGAGGAGTTTATTTTGCCTTCTGAGTAACTGCTGGTTAATTGCATACAACACTCTTTAAAATATGAACTTTTCTGCAGAGTTCATCTAGATTACTGTCTTTTCAGGAGATTTAGCAGCTGAAACCTTATTCTAAGCCCAACATCCAGGAAAGACACATAACCATGCTTCCTTTATAGATTTTCACAGAAGTGGAGGAAAAAACTCTATTTTGGTTAGGACACAGTATAAGGCTGAAAAAGCAAAACAAATGCCTTTGAAGCAAAGATCTCAAAGGATAGTGATGAAAGTGAAAGTGAAAGTCACTGAGTCGTGTCCAACTCTTTGTGACCCCATGGACTATACTGTCCATGGAATTCTCCAGGCCAGAATACTGGAATAGGTAGCCATTCCCTTCTCCAGGGGATCTTCCCAACCCAGGGATTGAACCCAGGTCTCCCACATTGCAGGCAGATTCTTTACCAGCTGAGTCACCAAGGAAGCCCAAGAAAACTGGAGTGGGTAGCCTATCACTTCTCCAGCAGATCTTCCCAACCCAGAAATTGAACCTGCATCTCCTGCATTGCAGATGGATTCTTTACCAACTGAGCCACCAGGGAAGCCCTGTATAGTGATGGGTAGGAATCAAAATTTTCTTTTTCCTGCTTGCAAGAGGATATAAATTGACACTGTAAAATTTTGTTTCCAGCTGAAACTCACATGCATTATTTCAGCCTGTAAGTGTTTAGAAAGGAAATGACTGTTACAAATTGGAAAGGTGCTGGAAAAGGGGAAAGACACTTAATTTGGACAAAAAGTAATTTATTCAACAAGGATTTGTTGTCATCCAATGAATGATGGCACACGCGCCTTGGACAATTTTCTAGATATTTATTTTGATTAAATATAACTATGTCAATACAAAAATAGGTAGAAGAATCCTAGCCAGTATGATCACAATGGTTTTGTTCAAATCAGCTCTGGCACTTGACCAACCAGGGCTCAGTTAAGCTTATGAGTCTCTTTTTGGCTGCATAATTGCTTCAGGCAACATTCAAAGAGGGGTTCCCTGGTGGTTCAGTGGTAATAAACCCTCTTGCCAATGCAAAAGATGTGGGTTTGGACCTTGGGTTGGGAAGATCCCCTGGAGAAGGAAATGGCAACCCACTCCAGTTTTCTTGCCCGGGAAATCCCATGGACAGAGGAACCTGGCAGGCTACAGTCCACAGGATCACAAAGAGTCAGACACAACTTAGTGACTAAATAGCAACAATGTTCATAGGAATACTTAGGCCAAGGTGCAGTGACTTTGGCACTCTCATATACTCTGGGGGAATGAAAATTTCCACTTTTCTGGAAAGAAATGTGCCACTATGTATGAAGGTTTCTTTAAATGTCTCTTAGCCAGGTAAATTCATATTTAAAAATTCATCTTAATCAAAAAGATGTGATCACATATAAATATTCATAGGAATATTTTTAAAGAAATAAAAATGTGGAAATGACTTGAAAATTTAAATAAAGGGAATTACAATAAAATAATATTAGAGCATTTTGCCACTATAAATCATCATTTGTTTGATTAAAAGCAAAGTTAATGTCCATCAATAAGGGGGTGGTTTCCATTAATATAGGCAGATTGTAGAGCTTGAATAGTGTGCATTAAAAGATAACATATTTGAGCTATATAAGTTGACTCAGGGTTTCTGTGAGATGTTGGGTAAAAAGCAAGATTGGAAAGTATTTATGGTAGGATATTCTCTAGGTAAAACAACTCGAAGAAAAAAGTTACATATATTTCTGTATACACGTATGCATCTATGTGGATAAGGAGGGTTACACAGGCACAGAAAACATATATAAAGATAACTACTGGGATAACTGTGGGTTATTTTATGGCAGAGGAAAGGTGATGGTGAATCAGAGGTAGGAGAGCAAAATTAAAGGAAAAGAAAAGATACTTAGATAAACACAGTCACATTTAAAACATCAAACAAAATTACACGTTTACTTATTTGTATAAAGAAAACAAATCCAGTATTTTCTCTTACCCTTTTGATAGCATTTAATACAGTGGAGAATGCTTAGTGTCTGAATGTATGATAAGAGGATGCAAAACCCTGTTTGGGCATCAGTATCTAACTTCCCCTGAGACCATTCCTATCATGGTTGCCCCTGACTTCCATCCTGCCACATTCAATGGGCCCACTTTTTAAAAAAAATTTTTTTTAATTTATTTTAATTGGAGGCTAATTTACAATATTGTAGTGATTTTTGCCATATAGTGACATGAATCAGCCATGGACCCGCTTAAAAAAAAATTATTTTAGATACTTTACTTCTAACATTGGACAAGAGTGACCACTTCTTTCTTCTGGAAGCAACTTCCTCTCTTGGCTTGCTTTATGCCACAGCTTTACGAGGTTCTTTTTCCTTTTCCGTTCTCTTCCTCTTCATTTCCTTTACAGACTCCCCCTTTCTTGTGTGACTTCAAAATATTGGCTTGTCCCGGGGAGATGCTGGGACCTCGTGGCTCTTCTTTCTACATACTGCCTCTCAGAGATCTCATCTAATCCTCTGGTTTGAGATTTTATCTGAATCTCTGGCCATTTTTAAATCTCCTCCTAAATTTTCAAGTTACATTTATCCAACTGTCTACTTAACATCTTCTTCTTTACCATTCATTTCTCTTCTCTATCCCCAGCTTTCTGCTTTCTGATTTCTTTTTTTTTTAATAAATAATTTTTTAAATAAAAAGTATTTTGCAATGGGGTAAGTGTGTATGTGTTGGGAGTGGGGAGGGGGCGCTGTAATGTGTCACGTGACTGACCAGCAGCATGGTTCTCCTCCTTCTTCCTGCTCTCTGATTGGCTGGACTATAGTGGCTGTTAATGTTCACGTCAGGCTTCCGAGGTGGTGCTTATGGTAAAGAACCTGCCTGGAGACACAAGAGACATGCAGGAGACTCAAGAGACTTGGGTTCAGTGCCTG
Source organism: Bubalus kerabau (assembly GCF_029407905.1). Classification (NCBI taxonomy): domain Eukaryota; kingdom Metazoa; phylum Chordata; class Mammalia; order Artiodactyla; family Bovidae; genus Bubalus; species Bubalus kerabau. Next base: position 54,174,152 of record NC_073625.1, read on the forward strand.
GGTGAGGAAGATCCCCTAGAGGAGGGTGTGGCAACCAACTCCAGTATTCTTGCCTGGAGAATCCCGTGGACAGAGGAGTCTGGAGGGCTACAGTCCATGGGGTCGCATGGATGCACTCAGCAGTAATCCTAGTGTTACCCTTGACTCTTCTCTTTTTCTCACATCCATCAGGCAGCAGGTTCTATCACGTTTACCCCAAAGACCTATCTTCAGTTTATCCACTCCTCTTCATCCTTCCTTCTGCCATCTTTTATTCTAGTAGCTTTTGTTTATCTGAATATGATCACAATGACCTCCTAATTTGTCTCTTGCTTTTACTTTTGTCCATTTTTCACCGTAGCCAGAGCAATCTTGTGAAAATGCAGATCAAATTATTATAATGGATTGCTTATAGTACTCCTAATGATGTCCCATTTCACATGGACCAGAAAAAAAAACCCATAGTCCTTTGTCTGAGTTACCAAGCTTACACTATCCAACTTCCTGACTTTCCTCCCCTGATACCATTCTTATCATCCACTGGACACTCAAAGCTCAATTAGCCATTTTCTGGGTTCCTTGATAATGTCAATCTAATTTCTTTCCTTGAGCCTTTAATTTGACTGTTGACCCTACTTGGTGTACCCTTACTCTTAATTTTCATATGACTGGTGTCTCCTTCTTCCTACAACTCTTTGGAGAAGCACTCTTGACAGTCCAATCTAAACTAGCCACCAGGGTACACTCTATAAACCCACCCCACTTTATTTCTCCAAACTGTAGCTATCTCTATATAATATATGTCTTTACTTATTTATAACCTGCCTTTGCATGCCAGAAGTTGTGTAGGGTCTTTGCCTTGTTTGTCTAACTGACTACATTTCACCACATAGTATGCTGGAGTAAAATTGCTTTAAAATTATTTGACACATAGTAAGTATGGCAAAATATATACATACATACTATGTATATACTTTGTGTGGCAAAGTGTATGTGTGGCATATACTTTGTATGTGTGGCAAAGTATATACATACTATTTATATATATGCCACATAGTATGCTCTCAGTAACTCTTTGTTAGATGGATGAAGAAACATTGGATGTTTTAATCAACTTCCTTATCTGTAATTAATCTGGCAATAGTACCTATATCCTTGAATAGAAGAAATGTTTATTGAATAACATGTGTCCTACAGTATGTTTTGGACTTTATATATTTTTATTCCATTAACTTTTCCAGACAAATGTGTGAACTGGCTACAGTCCTTTCTATTTTATAGAAATAAGCATGAGACTAAGAAAGATTAGGGGTCCAAGCCCAACCAGGTCACTATTTGAATATAAGCTTATTTGCTTGCTTTTTCTAAAATATCACACAGCCTTCTTAACATTTTATTGCTCTACACTTACCTATATTCAGTCCTGGATAATCCCTCAACTTAAAAAGAATTTTATTTACTCACTTCTGTGTGTGTGGATTTCAAATATTTGCCAAGGGCTTTGTTAGCTATATTGATTCAGTTTCTGCAAATTTGTGCTGTATTTCTTGTGTGGGGCTTCAGTGTTTTTCCAAAATAGTTTTCTTCATTTTATACTTTGTTGTTGTTGTTGTTCAGTCGCTAAGTCCTGTCTGAGTACTTGTGACCCCATGAACTGAAGCACACCAGACTTCCCTGTCCTTCACTATCTCTTGGAGTTTGCTCAAACTCATGTCCATTGAGTCAGTGATGCCATCCAACCATCTCATCTTCTGTGGTCCCCTTCTCCTCTTGCCCTCAATTTTCCTAGCATCAGGGTCTTTTCCAGTGAGGTGGCTCTTTGCATCAGGTGGCCAAATTACTGGAGCTTCAGCTTCAACATCAGTCCTTCCAATGAATGTTCAGGGTTGATTTCCTTTAGGATTGATTTATTTGATCTCCTTGTTGTCCAAGGGACTGTCAAGAGTCTACTCCAGCACCACAGTTTGAAAGCATCAGTTCTTCAGCACTCAGCCTTCTTTATGGTCCAACTCTCACATCTGCACATGACTACTGGAAAAACCTTACCTCTGACTACCTGGACTTTTGTTGTCAAAGTGATATCTTTGCTTTTTAATATGCTGTCTAAGTTTGTCATAGCTTTCCTTGCAAGGAACAAGCATCTTTTAATTTCATGGTTGCAGTCACTGTCCACATTGATTTTGGAGCCCAAGAAAATTAAATATACCACTGTTTCCACTTTTTCCCCATCTATTTATCATGAAGTGATGGGACCAGATGCCATGATCTTCGTCTTTTAAATGTTGAGTTTTAAGCCACTTTTTTCACTCTCCTCTTTCACCTTCATCAAGAGACTCTTTAGTTCCTCTTCACTTTCTGCCAATTAGTGTTATCTGCATATCTAAGGTTGTTGGTATTTCTATTGGCAATCTTGATTCCAGCTTATGAGTCATCCATGCCAGCAGTTCATGTAGTACTCTGCATGTAAGTTAAATAAGCAAAGTGACAATATACAGCCCTGACGTACTCCTTTCCCAATTTTTAACCAGTCCATTGTTCCATGTCTGGTTCTGTTTCTTCCTGTTCTGCATACAGGTTTCTCAAGAGAAAGGTAAGGTGGTCTGGTATTCTCACCTGTTTAAGAATTTTCCAAAATTTGTTGTGATCTACACTGTCAAGGCCTTTAGTGTAGTCAATGAAGCAGAAGTAGATTGTTTTGGAATTCCCTTGCCTTTTCTTTCATCCAATGAATGTTGATCCAATGGATGATGTTGCCAACATCCCTTGGATCATCTTATTTAATTTTTCAATAGCTTCTCTGCTTTTCTAAACCTGTATTTAGAAATATATTCTTTAAAATTATCTTCCCTCCATTTTTTTGTCTCCAGAAGCTCTTTGAAGCTTCCCCAGTCTTTGACTCATTCATTTTCTTTCCTTTTTTTTTATTATTATTTTTTTTACATTTCTTTAATTTTATTTTATTTTTAAATTTTACATAATTGTATTAGTTTTGCCAAATATCAAAATGAATCCGCCACAGGTATACATGTGTTCCCCATCCTGAACCCTCCTCCCTCCTCCCTCCCCATACCATCCCTCTGGGTCGTCCCAGTGCACCAGCCCCAAGCATCCAGTATCGTGCATCAAACCTGGACTGGCAATTCGTTTCATACATTATATTTTACATGTTTCAATGCCATTCTCCCAAATCTTCCCACCCTCTCCCTCTCCCACAGAGTCCATAAGACTGTTCTATACATCAGTGTCTCTTTTGCTGTCTCGTACACAGGGTTATTGTTACCATCTTTCTAAATTCCATATATATGCGTTAGTATACTGTATTGGTGTTTTTCTTTCTGGCTTACTTCACTCTGTATAATAGGCTCCAGTTTCATCCACCTCATTAGAACTGATTCAAATGTATTCTTTTTAATGGCTGAGTAATACTCCATTGTGTATATGTACCACTGCTTTCTTATCCATTCATCTGCTGATGGACATCTAGGTTGCTTCCATGCCCTGGCTATTATAAACAGTGCTGCGATGAACATTGGGGTACACATGTCTCTTTCCCTTCTGGTTTCCTCAGTGTGTATGCCCAGCAGTGGGATTGCTGGATCATAAGGCAGGTCTATTTCCAGTTTTTTAAGGAATCTCCACACTGTTCTCCATAGTGGCTGTACTAGTTTGCATTCATTTTCAAGAGTATGCCAAAGTTTGGGTCAGTCTGTCCTTGACTCTCTTCTCTTTTCCCCATTTCTTCTTTTCATGCTTATTTCTTCAGTAATCAGGTCAGTGTGGCTAACTTCCTGCCCTAATATTTCCTCTAAGCTCTAACTTTAATGTACCTTTGGGATACTTCCTCATGGACATTCTTAACCCAAACCAAACCACATTCATCATTTCTTCTCTTGAAATGACCTCTGCCTCTTCTTTCTCTTATTCTCTTTTAAAAGTATTATCCTTATTAATTTTTGTTATTGTAACTACCATTCTTCACTAAACAAGAGGACTCAGTGTGGTTTTGATAGCAGTCTCCTTTTCAAGCAATGTCACATGCTTACACATTCTATCTTTGCTTGTTTGATTTTGAAAACTGAATATTTTCACTAAATGTAACTAGGAAACATTAGTCTATTTTAAAGCTCTTTACTTCACTCTTACCTTTCTTACTTCTCTTTGGAAGTCAGTAACTGACTTTTCTACTTTGCCATCTTAGATGAAACTGATGGAGAAACATGAGTTTAAGTGAGAAGAAGATGACCTTTTTGGTTATAAGAATCAGGAACTCATGGTTTTAGCTCTGGAACTTCCTTTGTTCATTTCCTTTTAATGAGTCTTTTTAAGGTTTATCTCTAAAACTATGTAACTTTGACCTTTTGCTTCTTTAGGCTAATAATTACCTAATTAACTTCGAAGGCATGTCTCACGCCACAGTTTATCCTTCCACCACAAAGGTATTTGGATCAGCATTATTTCCCCCTTTTCCTACCTTTGTGTGCACAATTCAGATCTCCACCTGCCAATACAAACATCCTTCACATTTTTAGTTTAGCCTGAGGACAGAGGCTAGGGAAATGCCTCAGATGATAGACCTTTTTGCACTTACCGAAAGGTTTTATTTTTGATGATAAAATTAATAAATGTTTATTGTGGGACAGTTGCAAAACACTAGGAAAATCACATACACACACAAACACACCACACAACATACAGCACGCATTCTACAACACAATGCCACTATTACTTTACAATATTGTATTACTTTCGGCTGTACAATGAAGTGAATCAGTTATATGTATTTATGTATCCTTCCCTTTGAAGCCTCCCTCCCATTCCCCCCATCCTACCCTTCTAGGTCATGACCAAGAGCCCTGAACTGAGCTTCCTCTGCTTTATAGCAGGTTCCCACTAGCTATGTTTTACACATAGTAAGGTGTATATGTCAATCCCAAGATTATGAATCAACTATACCCTAATGGAGAAAAAAGAAAATAAACTTATGGTTACCAGGGGGTAAGGGGAGGAGGGATAAATTGAAAGACTGGGATTGACGGATACAAAAAAGATATTATTACTCTGCCTTGCCCAAGAGTATATGTGTTTTCAAGTATACATATATTTACTTCTATACTTGCTTAGGTAAGCACACTCTATGCACGCCATTGGAGTATGTATGTTTAAAGTTAATTTTTTCCCATGTAAATAATCATATTTCCATCATGCTATTTCAGTGACTACATAATCTGCTCTCATTTAGGTGAGATTTAAATCATTTTGCTGTTTTTGAGCTTTTAGGTTGCTTCTGGTTTTTCACTCATACAAACAATAAATAGTTAAACACTCTGGAATTAATTAGCAATTATTTTTTAAAGTTTAATCCTAAAAAGGATTTTAAATGTCATGCTTAAATTCTGTTTTACAGCCTTGCCCTCTAAATGTAGTCTAAAAAGAATTCATATTCAATTCCTTCTGTTATTTCAGAGATTCTGGGAGCACTTTATTGAACTTCCTGGAAACCCTCTGTTAGTGCTTTTGCTTGAATAGTCATCATCTCCAGAGGCCTTTATTTCAGTTTTTAAATTGCAAACTTCTTTCTTGTAGATAATTAGCAAGAAAGTACTTTTATACTGAATTTGAATTTATGGTGATTTGTCATTTTCAGTCTTTCCACGGACATGTATTGGGCTTCCCCAGTGGCTCAGCAATAAAAAAGAATCCTCCTGCAATGCAGGAGGTACAGGAGTAAGTGTTAGTCACTCAGTTGTGCCTGACTCTTTGTGACCCCTTGGACTGCAGCCCACCAGGCTCCTCTGTCCATGAGATTTTCCAGGCAAGGATACTGAAGTGGGTTGCCATTTCCTTCTCCAGGGGATCTTCTCAACCCAGGGATTGAACCCAGGTTTCCTGCACTACAGGCAGATTCTTTACTGACTGAGGTACAAGGGAAGCTCCTGCAATGCAGGAGATACAGGAGATGTGGGTCCAATCCCTGGATCGGGAAGATACCCTGGAGGAGGAAATGGCAACCCATTCCAGTATTCTTGCCAGTAAAATCCCATGGACAGAAGAACCTGATGGACTACAGTTTGTGGGGTCGCTAAGAATAATACACAACTGAGCACACACTCAGGGACATATATTAAGTGCTTAATAGATTCAAGCACTGTGCTGAAGGATGGGAATGAAACAGGAGCCAGACTTGTCCTAGTGAAGTGTCAGAAGAGGAAATAGTTGAGTATATGGACACAGACGACCTCTGATTGGCATTTACAATGCAGGGTGGTTGGTAAGAATGTAGGCAGAGCTGTCCTAGTCTTGGTGGTGGATGGGGACTTTAGGCAAACCTTCTCAGTGGAAATGTCACCTGGGCTGAGCTTTAAAAGATGCATAATGTTAAACAGGTACAGTACTAAATCTGGTTGACAGTTATGGTTTTCTTCCATGGAGCTAAGTGTGAAATGAGCCACCCTTTGTGCTCTCGAAGCAAGAGGGTTGAGGGACTTTAAATGCACACTATAGCTCATTTTGTAGACTAGCTGATTTCTCCCCTCCTTTGCCTTTTGATAATAAATGTGTATGCATGTGTAATCAATGATTATTTAGAAATCACATGTGTATATTTCTATAATGTACAGAAGATTTTACATTTTGCCTTTTAGGTCTTAGCATTTTCCCTTTTCTTTTAAACATTTAATAAAGAAGATGAAAAGTGAAAGTGTTATCTGCTCAGTTGTGTCCGACTCTTTGTGACCCTGTGGACTGTAGCCCGCCAGGCTTCTCTCTCCGTGGGATTCTCCAGGCAAGAATACTGGAATGAGTTGCCATTCCCTTCTCCAGAGGATGTTCCCAACCCAGGGACTGAACCCAAATCTCCCACATTGCAGGGAGATTCTTTACCATCTGAGTCAGGGAAGCTCAATCAATAAAATAGCTATTTTAAAAAATATTTTGCATTCAGCAAATTGTTTGTAACAGCACAATCTAGCTTTTAGTCTCTTTTATTTAATTCTAGACATTTCTCTTTACTATTTATGGTAAATTGCTTTGTTCCTCTTCATACCATCTAAATTTAGGACAACATGAGAGAGAATGATAATTCCTTCGAAATTTTCAAATCTACTGAAACATCAGGTGTTTGTGCTATTTTAAAAGCCCCCATAAAGACAGGGATGATATCTATAATGTTTACTCTGTGTAATGGTTTTGTAAATCAGACAGAATAAGGAAGATAACATTAACTGTGCTTTCAAAAATTACTGAGCTGCTATTCACAATAGCCACAACATATTAACAACCTAAATGTCCATCGACAGAGGATTGGATAAAGAAGACGTGGTATGAACATACCATAGAATACTACTCAGCGATAAAAATGAATGAAATAATGTCATTTGCAACTATCGGGATGGACCTAGAGATTTTCAGACTAAGTGAAGTAAGTCAGAAAGAGAAAGACAAATACAACATGATGTAACTTATACATGGAATCTAAAATATGACATAAATAAATTTTCTAATGAAACAGATTCACAGATGTAGGAAAAAAAATTATATTACCAAGGGGTGGGGGAGAGATGGGAGAGGGAAGCATTGGGAGTTTGGGACTGTTAGAGGCAAGTTATTATACATAGGATCAATAAACATCAAGGCCCTACTGTATAGCACAGGAAAGGACATTCAGTATTCTATGATAAACCACATGGGAAAGGAAAAAAATTGTTGATCCGGTAAGGACTTTAAAACTATATCTTGTAGAGTAGTCACTCCTTTTCAGAGATGTGCAGATGAAGGTTCCAGAAAGCACACGTGCCTTATCATAAGGCTGATTGGTGGAAAAGCATGAAACTAGACCCTGTTTTTTCAATTTCTATGCCCTTTGCAGTGATTCATCAAATTTCTTACTTCCTGCCCCATCATTTAGTGTTAGTCAATAAAAATAAAAACAAGATTGGAACATGTTCTAGTAACATTCACATCAATGAAAGGAATTTAATGCTAAATATCTTACCAAAATTATAACTTTTATTTCTAATTAATTATTCCTAGATGAGAATATGCTTTCCCCTTAACTTCTAGGAAAATGTAGCCAGAGATGGGAAAATGAACCCTCCAAGGACCCTACAGGCTCTTTCCAATCTAAAACACCCGAGGGAAAGAATACAGTATTAAAGAAGCTATGGTTGCAAGCAGAAGTCTTGAGTTCTGGGTGTGTGGGGAGCCCTGTAGAAGAAGAAATGGCAATTGGGAGCCACTGTGTCGTCTTCATCCTTATTATCTAATTTGTCTGTCTCCGTCTGGAATGCATTTCTCAGACTGCTTTGCTACCCAAGCATCTTTACTAAACGGGACTTTGTGCTCCTATCTACTGGTGCAACACAGACGCTAGAAGAAAGGTTTTCACTCTCTAGGGGATTGATGGGTTATTTACTCAGCACAGTTATTTGTTCAATTTACATTAATTCATTCAATAAATATTCGGCACCTTCCCTGTGACTGATCTTCTAAGAGTTTTTACTCTAATATGGCAATACAGACAGCAAATGTTAAATAAAATAAATAAGCAAATTTTACTTTGTGTTAATAATTTTACTGTGTTAGATAAGTGGTGAAGAAGAATGAAACATAGAAGAGAGTATGATGATTCCTGAGTATGGATGTGGGCAAAGTGGCTTCTATGGGTCATTGGGTCAAGCATTCCTGTATCAGGGTTTTCATGCATTGTCTAGTTTATTCCAGATAACTACTCTACCAACACTGAAACAGAGACACAGAGAGATGAGTGACCAGGTCACACTGCTAGTAAGGATGTCTAGTTTATTCCAGATAACTACTCTACCAACACAGAAACAGAGACACAGAGAGATTAGTGACCAGGTCACACTGCTAGTAAGGAAAGAACCAGAATTAAAATCTATTACTTCTGACTCCAAGACCCACGACCTCTATACAAGAGACTCAATTAGGGGAGAACAGAGACCTATAGAATTCAGTGGAATAAATGGTATAAGGCAGGTCTAAAGAGCAGGAGTTGGCAAACTACTGCCTTCTAGCCAAATCTGTTCTGCCTCATGATTTTGCCTCAGCTGTATTCATGTCTAAGTCATACATTTAGTGACTTAACAACAGCACACATTTAGCCTCTTCCAGTGCTGGAGGTCAGAAATTTGCAATCAGTTTCACTGGGACAAAGTTAAGGTGTTGGCAGGGCTGTGACTCCTCTGGAGGCTCCAGGGGAGAATCCCCTACTTTACCTTTTAGAGCTTCTAGAGCTGCATTCCCTGAATTCCTTGACTTGTGGTCCCTTTCTCCATCTTCGAAGTCAGCATTGTAGCATCTTGCTTGAGTACTCCCATTGCCTCTGTCGTCTGTATGGTTAAATGTCCTCTGCTGCTTCCATTTCATAAGGACTGCTGCTGCTGCTGCTAAGTCGCTTCAGTCGTGTCCGACTCTGTGCGACCCCATAGATGGCAGCCAACCAGGCTTCCCCGTCCCTGGGATTCTCCAGGCAAGAACACTGGAGTGGGTTGCCATTTCCTTCTCCAATGCATAAAAGTGAAAATTGAAAGTGAAGTCGCTCAGTCGTGTCCGACTCTTTACAACCCCATGGACTGCAGCCCACCAGGCTCCTCCATCCATGGGATTCTCCAGGCAAAAGTACTGGAGTGGGGTGCCATTGCCTTCTCCTTTATAAGGACATGTGATCACATTTAAAGCCCATGCAGATAATCTTGAATAATCCTCTATTTCAAGATCCTTGACTTAATCATGTGTACAAAGCCCCCTTTGCCACAGAAGGTGACATTCACAAGTTCCAGGGATTAAAATCTGGATGTCTTCTGGGATGGGCTTCCCAGGTGGTAAAGAATCTGCCTGCCAAAATGCAGGAGACGCAGGTTTGAGCCCTGGAAGATCCTCTGGAGAAGGTAGTGGCAACCCACTCTAGTATTCTTGCCTGGAGAATCCCATGGACAGAGGAGCCTGGTGGGCCATAGTCCACTGGGTCACAAGAGTCAGACATGACTTAGCGACTAAGTGACAACAAGTCTTCTGGGACCCACCACACCAGACATGCTCATTTCTCAATGTGTTTTCTATGGACAGTTTCTCACTACAATAGCAGAACTACTTTCAATGGAAAACATAGGACATAAATATTTATATATAGCCCTTTACAGAGAAAAATTGCAGTCCCTCACTCTAAAAAAAAGAAGCGCCTTTGACAGCAAGGAGATCAAACCAGTCAATCCTAAAGGAAATCAACCCTGGAAGGACTAATGCTGAAGCTAAAGATCCAATACTTTGGCCACCTGATGCGAAGATCCGACTCATTGGAAAAGATCCTGATGCTGGGAAAGATTGAGGGCAGGAGGAGAAGGGGACGACAGAGGATGAGATGGTTGAATGGCATCACCGACGCGATGGATATGAATTTGAGCAAACTCCAGGAGATGGTGAAGGACAGGGAAGCCTGGTGTGCTGCAGTTCATGGGGTTACAAAGAGTTGGACACTACTGAGTGACTGAACAACAACAACAACCTCAAGGGAAGAAGAATTTCTGACATAAGAAAGCATTGTTCCCTGATAAGCAAAGGCATTTGCTAAAATTCAGTCACACCAAGGTTAAAGTTCTCTTCAGCTTATGCTATACAAAATAGGATCTTCAAGCAGAGGAAGATTTTCTTCTGTTGCCTCATGTGACTGAAATCTTTATTCTGACCTACTGGAGGAAATATCCCTTCGGGATTAAAAGCAAAACACTAATTTAGGGTCCATAGAGTAAAAATGTCTAAACTGAATTGATGACATGCACCAGCATAGTTTCCCAATGAAATTTTGTCAAACAATGAAGTAACTAGCTAAGTGAAGCTCATGCTTACACAAAAGTCTTTTTAATTAAAAATATTTTTAAACTAGCATTTTGGACCCACATTATGTCAGTTCTGTTATTGTACAAATGGAAATTTAAATTTCAGGTTTACGTAATGTTTACCCTCTAAATATCACCATAACTGCCATAGAAGTACACAAAACATCTGGGAACACAGCACTGTTTTGAAAACTATAGTTTTCATAGTATTACAACAATGCTGTCAGTAAACATACAATTATAACTGATCTCAAATTTGCAAATGCTGGCAAAAAAGTGTGTAGTCTTTTCGATCAAAGAAAACTGCTCATGTGGCTGAGTTCTGTGTATAATTCCAAGATTTGTAAATATCATTGAGTGGCTAGTCCTACAGTAGAGAGAAAACAAAAGCCAACTCTTTATGTTTAGAATTCCATTCATGACTTAACTACTTTGGATATGAATTTTTGTGCATCATTGCTTTATCATTAAACACAATGACAGCTTGCTGCTGCTGCTGCTGCTGCTAAGTCACTTCAGTCATGTCCGACTCTGTGCGACCCCATAGACGGCAGCCCACCAGGCTTCCCCATCCCTGGGATTCTCCAGGCAAGAACACTGGAGTGGGTTGCCATTTCCTTCTCCAATGCGTGAAAGTGAAAAGTGAAAGTGAAGTCTCTCAGTTGTGTCCGACTCTTCGTGACCCCATGGACTGCAGCCCACCAGGCTCCTCCATCCATGGGATTTTCCAGGCACAAGTACTGGAGTGGGGTGCCATCGCCTTCTCTGAATGACAGCTTAGGGATAGTTATAGCCAGTACCTACAAAGAGCTTCCCATGGACCAGGCACCAATGCAAGTATCTCATTCACATGGAGGCATTTCATCCTTCCAGCTGGAGCTATTATTACCACTCACAGTTCAGTCTCTCAGTCGTGTCCGACTCTTTGAGACCTTATGGACCGCAGCACGCCAGGCTTCCCTGTCCATCACCAACTCCTGGAATTTGCTCAAACTCATATCCATTGAGTGGGTGATGCCATCCAACCATCTCATCCTCTGTCCCCCTTCTCCTCCCACCTTCAATCTTTCCTAGCATCAGGGTCTTTTCAAATGAGTCAGTTCTTCACATCAGGTAGCCAAAGTACTGGAGTTTCAGCTTCAGCATCAGTCCTTCAAGTGAATATTCAGGACTGTTTTCCTTTAGGATGGACTGGTTTAATCTCCTTGCAGTCCAAGGGACTCTCAAGAGTCTTCTCCAACACCACAGTTCAAAAGCATCAATTTGTTGGTGCTCAGCTTTCTTTATAGTCCAACTCTCACATCCATACATGACTACTGGAAAAACCATAGCTTTGATTAGATAGAACTTTGTTGGCAAAGTAATGTCTCTGCTTTTTAATATGCTGTCTAGGATGGTAATAGCTTTGCTTCCAAGGAGCAAGCGTCTTTTAATTCCATAGCTGCAGTCACCATCCACAGTGATTTTGGAGTCCCCCCAAATAAAGTCTCTCACTGTTTCCATTGTTTCCACATCTATTTGCCACCAGATGGGACCAGATGCTATGATCTTAGCTTTCTGAATGTTGAGTTTTAAGCAAACTTTTTGTACTCTCCTCATTCACTTTCATCAAGAAGCTCTTTAGTTCTCCACTTTCTGCCATAAGGGTGGTGTCATCTGCATATCTGAGGTTATTGATATCTCTCCTGGCAATCTTGATTCAAGCTGTGCTTTCTCCAGCCCAGTATTTCTCATGATATACTCTCCATATAAGTTAAATAAGCAGGGTGACAATATGCTGCCTTGACAATTTGGACAATTTTCCAGTTTCTAACCAGTCCATTGTTCCATGTTGAATTCTCACTGTTGCTTTTTGACCTGCATACATATTTCTCAGGAGGCAGATAAGGTGATCTGGTATTACCTTCTCTTTCAGAATTTTCCACAATTTGTTGTGATCCACACAGCCAAAGGCTTTGGCATAGCAGATGCCAAAATATAAGGCTTTGGCATAGTAGATGTTTGGCATAGCAGATGCCAAAATACAAGGCTTTGGCATAGTAGATGTTTTATTTATTTATTACTGCTTTACAGAAGGAAAGTCCAGGTTTCTTGGCCAAGATCACATCACTAAATAACAAGACTCAAGACACAAGGCGAGGATACAAAAAATACCCTCTTAGCCACTACACTGGGCTGTCTCTCACACATACATTTGTTCCAAGGAGCTCCTGATCTGAGATGTATAGGAGATAGCAAGCACATAAATGAGCCAGTAGTCCTGTTAGGTGAGAAGAATTTCTTTCTAGAAGTTTCTGAAAAGCTTCTGACAAGGGTTACACCCTATTATAATATACCAATATGCCTATAATTCATTTCAGATTGTTAATTTTAGGCCTTTGTTCATCATTTTAACCCTGGCTGCGTATTAGAAGTTACTGAAGAGCTATTAAGAAACCAATACCTGGCTCCACCCCAGACCAACAAAGACTCTCTGGGGCTGGGGCCCTGAGTGCTGAGGTTTAGTGAGAGCTCTCTGAGAGATTATGCAGAGGTGAGAACGCAGTATGGGCCCAGGCATACCTCATCGACATAGCTCTGAGGTTGCACATGCTTAACCATTAATCATCACATCACACGTTAGAGCACTTTCAACCACCCAATCATGAATCAAGACTGAGGCACAGTGGGCACTTGGAGAAGTGCTTATATATTTTGGATTCGCTAGGAAACCTTTGAACGATTTTTTGATTTTCAGCATTTTCTAGAGCCAGCATTTTGGGACTTTTAACATAGCTTTGCCATCACTGAGCTGGCTCCATGGAAAGAGATGGGAGGAATTCCTTTCTGATGCACGTTCCAAATCTCCCAGCGTCTGCCAGCCCAGAAGTACGGGGAAGATGTGTGTGGCTGCTCCGCTGGACTCTGTTTTTATGCACCAGCCTGTAGCTACTCAGCATGCTGCCTGATCTGCTTCCTTTCTATTAAAGAAAGAAAAAGCATCTAATTCATAAGAAGAGCACAAGGATTTGGCCACGCATTTCCAGAGTTCTGGTCGTGACACTGAACAGATCAACAGACTCTATTTCACTTCAAGCAATCCTACCATCCAGCTCTGCCATAAACTTAAATCTTTTTTTTTTTTTCCATGATGGAATCAGCCCCAAGCAGGCCAGCCATGGAGGACGTATGTTAAAACCGTTAGGGCTCATTAGCACAGAGCAGCAGGCTTGTCAAATGTCAATACTGCTGAGATTTTCCTCCGGTCCAGGCGTGCACACACGCACACACATACACACACACTTTGAGAGAGTTCAGTTGGATGAGTCATCCAGTTTATTAATAGCAAGGGAAGGAATCATTGCTTATGAATGTGTAAAAGAAAATGTAATTTTTCCCTTTGAACTCAATGTCATGTTTTTTAATCCTAGGAGAAAGACATGCTGAGAGGTGCTATATGGTAACCAAGGATAGTTTTCATCATTCTAATAAGAATCTTAGAGACTTGTTGGGCTGACTCGGCATCTATGTAAATTCCAGAGGCCTTTCTTGCCTTTGTCCTTGGAAACATACCACAGTGGAGAATTTCATTTGACAGGACCCTGGACTATTGACGGAACCAAGAGAAAGAGTTGATAAGATGATCTAATAGATCTTTTGTGCTTTTTACTTTTTTTATTGGCTGGAAATAGTAAGCAAGCTTTCAGAACTGGGTCTTGTCCTTCAACGGGTGAATAGAAAATGGTCATATTTGTACACAGTTACTCTAAATATCCTTTCATGCATGAATTTCCATCTTTGTGAAGCCAATAGAAAAATCAGAGAAGAGCAGAAATGCAGGGACTCTGACCAGAAGTTAAATGTGACCATTATAGCTCTTGGGGATGAGAGTATTGGGCACAGTAAAACTTTTTGAATGGGAAACTGAGTTTGGGCCAAAATATTTCTCTTCTAGATTCTCTGCATCTCTCAGTAATTTTCTTACCTGGGCCCTTTTGTCCTGGAACAGTGACAACCATCTCTTTCATGGTCATCAGAGATTCTGGTAGTTTTCAGAATACAAAGGTCATTACGATCCTTGAGCCAACATCACTTTTAAATCAGGGTGGTGATATTTCAGAGTAAGGTCTTGACATTTTGATATGGACATAGTTACATGTGACTTAAGTTTATTTTTTCTTCTAGGTCTAGGATGAGGACAAGGCATTTTCTCACAGGGGTTTCTACATCGACGGGAGACACATGAAATTATGTGAAAATAGAAAGTGATACATGACTAAGCTGTAGCCCTATTGTGGTTACAAAGTCTAGCCAGTTCAACAAAGCTGCTTGTGTGACTGTCCTTCGTGTGATGGGCAACTGGCGTGATTCTATTTTTCTTTTGCCTTACACATTCTCAATTTCTAGTCCCCTTTTAACAAGCTTACAGCAGCTTTTGATTGCATTCTGACGTCTGTCCAGGTGTGTTACTGCCTTCTATACTCCTTTTCTGAGATCATTCCTTCTGTCTAAAACACTTGCCCCTTCGTCTGTCAATTTGAGTTCTTCATGACAGTGGCTGCAGCTAAGTTGCTGCGGTCGTGTATGACTCCTTGAAACCCCATGGACTATAGCCTGCCAGGCTCCTCAGTCCATGGGATTCTCAGGTAAGAATACTGGAGTGAGTTGCTGTGGCCTCTTTCGGGGAATCTTCCTAACCCAAGGATCAGACCCACATCTCTTACATCTCCTGCACTGGCAGGTAGGTTCTTTACCACTAGTGCCATCTGGGAAGCCCATGACAGTGGAGGTGATTCCAAACCCACTGTTTCAAGGGTCGTTCACGTCTGATCAGTTCTTGACATTTATTGAGATGACCGATTCAAGATTTTGATGTACCAGTTTGGAAGTAATAGGTGATTTTGTGCATGTGATCTCACAGTCAAGTGTCAGCAGGTCCTGGGGCTTCTAACTCCCTCCCTCCTTCTCAGTGCACAGTGGATGCCCCCTAATTCAGGGTGACACACCCATTGCTTAGTGAAGGACTCTGAGAAGTTTAGTAGAATTTTTAGTATTTTAAGAGACTAGCAAAAGAAGCAGAATGTGTGCATGCATATGAATTTATACAAATTATATATATACCTATTGCTTACAGTTTAGAAAAATAAGAAAACTTCCTGAAGAAAATGAAGATGTGAGCTCAAATAAGCCTTCTTAAAATTCACATTTTTTTTTCTTTTGGAAGACTCCTGAGTCTTATATATATACTTATATATATATACTTATATATATACTCAGGAGTCTTCCAAAAGGGAAATATATATATATATATATATATATATATATATATATATATATGTTCAATGATTATATATTTCTGACTGAGAAGCTAAGAGACATCATTAGCCCAGAGATTGTTTTTAGAAAATAATAAAGAAATACGTTAGACATGAATTGATTGATCTTGTTTCCAAGGCCTTAATAAAATCATCATTTTGATTTGAGCTCCTAGAATTGACTTAATTACTTTAAAGACACTTTTTTAATTTTAATTTTAAAAATAATCTTGGAAAGATACTACCAATAAAGAAAAGTTGTGATTGAAGCAAGCGCCTTTCCTAACATTTATTTAGTCATATTTGAAAGAAATCCCCCACTGAAGTACTTTTTATTATTTCAAAATAAGATATTTTGAGAAGGAAGAATTTGTTACTGTGGAATTAATGAGTTCATTCATTCTTGATTTCTTGGTATTTAACCTAGAGAAGAATCTAAGAACTAGAATGCATTTATTAATACATGTGTTTATGTCATTTAATTTTGTTGGGTACTTGAAACCCATATTTGTACATGTAAATAGAGCTCTGAGCAAGCAAATGCATTTGACTTCACCATGAAAATATTTACGTGTACATATAAACGATTTTTCCTACTCATAAGCTACACTGTTACATGTTTTTTTTTAAATTTTATTTTATTTTTAAACTTTACATAATTGTATTAGTTTTGCCAAATATCAAAATGAATCCGCCACAGGTATACATGTGTTCCCCATCCTGAACCCTCCTCCCTCCTCCCTCCCCATTCCATCCCTCTGGGTTGTCCCAGTGCATCAGCCCCAAGCATTCAGTATCGTGCATCGAACCTGGACTGGCAACTCGTTTCATACATGTTATTTTACATGTTTTTAATTTAAGTTAATATACACATCTCTCTGCATTAAATCAGTTCAGTTCAGTTCAGTCACTCAGTCGTGTCTGACTCTTTGCAACCCCATGAATCGCAGCATGCCAGGCCTCCCTGTCCATCACCAACTCCCGGAGTTCACTGAGACTCAGTCCATCGAGTCAGTGATGCCATCCAGCCATCTCATCCTCCGTTGTCCCCTTCTCCTCCTGCCCCCAATCCCTCTAAGCATCAGAGTCTTTTCCAATGAGTCAACTCTTCATATGAGGTGGCCAAAGTACTGGAGTTTCAGCTTTAGCATCATTCCTTCCAAAGAACACCCAGGGCTGATCTCCTTCAGAATGGACTGGATGGATCTCCTTGCAGTCCAAGGGACTCTCAAGAGTCTTTTCCAACACCACAGTTCAAAATCATCAATTCTTCGGCACTCAGCTTTCTTCACAGTCCAACTTTCACATCCATACTTGACCACAGGAAAAACCATAGCCTTGACTAGACGAACCTTTGTTGGCAAAGTAATGTCTCTGCTTTTGAATATGCTATCTAGGTTGGTCATAACTTTCCTTTCAAGGAGCAAGCATCTTTTAATTTCATGGCTGCAATCACCATCTGCAGTGATTTTGGAGCCCCCCAAAATAATGTCTGACACTGTTTCCACTGTTTCCCCATCTATTTGCCATGAAGTGATGGGACCAGATGCCATGATCTTAGTTTTCTGAATGTTGAGCTTTAAGCCAAATTTTTCACTCTCCTCTTTCACTTTCATCAAGAGGCTTTTTAATTCCTCTACATAGAAGAAATTAATTGCCCATATAATAACAAATTTTTAAAAATCCTGTAAACCAGCCTTCAAATTATGCTAAATGTAAAACCTTCACATTCATGGCATGTCTGAGAAGAATATATTCAATTCTATAATTTTCCAAGTAATTATTTTATTTTAAAATTATTTTTATGTAGCATATCACAGAATGGCTTAGACTAGGAAAATAAAATAATCACAATATTAAGAATTGTGACTTTGGGAAATAAAACAATGGCTGAGTATAACAAAGATGCTAAAGTGTAATTCTCATATTTTTTCCTATTTTCTATTTAAGGAGGACAGCAACTACTTCAAAATGTTCCAAAAGGTAGCCTTTTTTAATTGACAAGTATAGGTTGTTTTATTACCTGGAAAGAAAAATTGATATAATGATATTAGATGATTGGGTATGCTTGTGTGCTCAGTCTATCCAGCCACATCCACCTGTTTGCAATCCTTTGGACTGTAGCCTACCAAGCTACTCTGTCCATGGGATTCTCCAGGCTAGTCTACTGGAGTGGGTGGCCATGTCCTCCTCCAGGGAATCTTCCCAGCCCAGGGACTAAACCTGCCTCTCTTGCATCTCTTGCCTTGGCAGGCAGATACTTTACCACTAGAGCCCCAACTGGGAAGCCCAGTGATTGTATTAGAGGTTAAAAGTCCTTGTCAAGGAAAATTTCCATGTCTGAATAATCACCTTCCAACAGTGTAATGATCTGAGATGGATCTCGATATTTTTCAGTTGTCTCAGTAAAATCTTTTAATGATTTCCATTAAAAGATTTGGGAAGAGTGAATGTTTCTTGATGAGGCCATTGCCTTCAAAAATCAGTTGGCTTTCAAATCTTCAATCTGACCTTCCCTTCCCATCTGAATTCATTCTTTCATTGACTTTCCATTAGAAAGAAAAGAGATGCACACAGATTATTTACGGAAAGGATGACATGGCAGAAAAGTTCTGAACTGGATATCCTGAAATTTGGGTTTCTCTTCTGTTACAAAGAAGCAGGTTATTCAACTCCCTGAACCTCAATTTTGTAAAGAAAAATATATTTTTTTCTTTTAGGTTGGCTAAATTGTGTCTTTAAGAATCAACTTTTATTCATAATGGAAAATAATATTAAAAATAATGTATATCTGTATCTATCTATCTATCTATCTATCAGGGCTTCCCAGGTGGCTCACTGGTAAAGAATCCACTTGCCAAGAAAGAGATGCAGGTTCACTCTGTGGGTTGGGAAAATCCCCTGAAGAAGGAATTATCAACCCACTGTAGTATTCTTGCCTGGAAAATCCCATGGACAGAGAAGTCTGATGGGCTACAGTCCATGGGGTCACAAAAGAGTCAGACATGACTGAGCAACTAAACAACAACAACTATATATATATATATATATATATATATATATATATGTAACTGAACTACTTTGCTGTAGAGCATAAACTAATGCAGCACTGTAAATCAACTATACTTCAATTTAAAAACAAAGAATCAATTTTTCAAGATTCTATAATGGGAGAGGGCTCCCAAATTTACTAGATGAGTGAAATAATGTTTTTCTTAATTTGTTATTACTGATCCGAATGTGCTCATTAACAGCTTCTTTATGAGTAGCTGGGGGACCCTAAACCACAACTTAAGAGTTCATAGCACCAGGATTCCTTCCAGTTGACATAGTACTTTTGGATGCATCCGCCTTCTTTGAGCAAGTGCTTGGGAGTTCAGGTTTTCTTTTCCTCTCCCTTTCCTCTCTATGTGTGTATAGACATGGAGAGCCTAGGTGGCAGCCTTCTCTGAACCCTCTGAACCCTGCTGGTCTCTGCTGATCAGGGGCTTGTCTCATGTCTTCTTTGAACCAATGAACAATGAAACAGGATTAATCCGATCTGCTCTGTGGCCACATTCTGCCCCCATTACTGGAGAGCACAGTCCCTGGCATTTGCCACTGTTGGCCTCATTTTTGTATATTATGACTTTTTCAGATAGGCTCCCTCAGGATTTCTACTTGTTAATGTTCTCTGTATTTTGTTTACTAGGCACATTGGAAATTCTTTAACCCCTGACTGCACCCCTTTATTCCATACAGATTAGGAGCGGACTCTTGGAATTATTTATTAAGTCATGTCTCCCAACCAGACGTGAACATGGCTACTTGATGTCTCTCCAAACTACACTCCAATGATGCCCACCGAAGATATCAGTGTCCTGAGTTGGATGTTTCTTTTACATCATCCCCTCTGTCCTCCTGCCTTTCCACACCAAAAAGATATGTATCTCTTTCCCTCCTAACGCTACTCTTTTTCATCCTTTAGAGTTTTTCACATTTTCTTATTATCCAGAAAAATCATTCTCTAGACAGATTTTGTATGCATTTTGGCAACCACTGGCTATATACTGGCCTTTAGATCTATTTTAAAGTCTGAAGAAATAGTGTGTGTATGGAATGTAATGAGGTATAACTATTACCTCAAGGATAATAATAAAAAATTATTTTACAAAAGCAAAAAAGGAGGAAGCAGAAGGTAGAAGAGAAGGAGGAGAGGGAGGAAAAATAACATTTGACACGTGAAGTCAGGACAACTGCGTGCCACCTCCAAAGAAAACTGTATTTTAAAGCTGGTCGTGGGGTTCCCGGGTGACTCAGTGGTAAAGAATCTGCCTGCCAATGCAAGATGCACGGGGGAAGTGAGCTTCATCCCTAATAGGGTGGGTCCCACATGCTTTGGAGCAATAAGACTGTGTACCAGAACCACTGAGTCTGTGCCCTAGAGCCTGGGAGCTGCAACGACTGAGGCCCTAGAACCCTTCCCCAGACACAAGAGACGCCGCAGCAGTGAGAAGCCTGCACACTGCAGCCATTGCATAAACAGCAGTCCCCACTCTCAGCAGCTAGGGAAAATTCTGAGCTGCACAGAGACCCAGCACCACCAGAAGTGAAACACACACACACACACACACACACCAAAAAACACAAACAAAAAACCCTGGTCTTTTACGTGTTGTCATCTCATAAAGACTTTCCCCTTGCAAGTATTCAGGCAGTGAATAGTAGCCATCTGAAGGAATGCATAATTAGCATAAGTCAACATTTAATGATGTGCATAGTTGTTAGTTAATTGTTTTTTGTCTCTCTGCTTCATATTCAATAATCCCCTCTTCATGACAAATTTTTATACATTTAGAACATAACAACAGTAATTATAAGATGCCTCTTTGGATCAATCCTGATGCCTATTGAACAAATCAGTTATGGTAGATCATATTTTCCACAGCTAAGAACAATAATAACAAAGTAATATATTTGCATTTCTAGTCTTTCCCTAAGCAATTTCATCTGATCTCATGGCTTTAATTAAGTTCTACTTAAAAATGAATGACTCTAATATCTATATTTAAGTTCTAACTATTCTCCCAGGGAGATATCAGACTACCCAATTGCCTGCATGTTGGCAATTTAGTAGAAATGTTAAAATCAATCTGTTTAAAACAGAACATTGCAGTAAATAGATGAATGCTATTTTTTATAATATATAGAAGCATTAATGCCAATTATCAGGTACAAAATGTTATTCCTTTTTTCTTTTCGAAAAACAGTATAAATGTTGGTCTGATATCTCACTTTCACAATAATACAAAAAATGTGGCAATAATTATTATCCAAAACAGTTATGCATTGCAGATTGAAGATTCTTTTCTTCCATTTCCTGTTTTCCCCTTATTATTTGAACCAGGGTTCATTATTAATTATAAGGGGAAACATCCGAAAACTAAATCTATCTCCCAGATGAACTGAATGGATTTACCTAACACAAAATAGACTAGAATCATGTGTCCACAGATATCATAGATTTGTGGCGTTCCCACATTGGAGAAAATTATTTTTTTCTATCAGCTTCTCCTACACCAGCTTCATTCGCTTACATGTTCTTTATTCTGTTTTGCAAACTGGCTACTTTTTAAAAGCAGATTTAGAAATTTAATAGTAAAGCCATTAGATTGGAAGAAGTCCCCTTAAGAAAACTTGAACAAATTATAAGATGTAAAAAGAAGACAAAGAATAAGCAAGAACATACTTGGAAAAGGACAAACACGGAAAAGAGGAGTGGTGGATTATGATAAGATAAAGCTTTTCTCAGCATCATCAAGGCTCTATTTGGGGATAAAATCAGTAACGTCAAGACCACAGCAGCTGAAGTCACTGCAGAGCCACCTATAAACTCAATAATACACATAATATCATTGTTAACAGTAACAGTACCATAACGGTTAATAGAAATATATCAACAACTGCTTAACTGATGCCATGGCAAGTACCAGGCATGTATGGCATGATATAAAATGTGTCAGTTAACTCTAAGAGATGGATATTAGGTACATTTTACAGATAAGGAGTTATTCCTCCACACCTCCATCCTTCTCTCTCTCACCTTCAGAATGACTCCCGTAACATTCAGTTTTGTTCAGCTCAATGAAGATTTGTCGGATGCTTATAACGTAACACAATTATAGACGACCTAATTACTTTTCTCTTAAGAGATTCATAGTTTAGAGGGACAGAGAAGCAAAGAAAGAAGGAAAAGAAAGAGAGGAAGAAAGACAGAGAAAAAGAAAAGGAAAAGAAGGAACTCCTTAAAAGACTTAAGTGATCAACATGACACAAAGCTATCTGCAATGCAGAGCTGTAGTTTCTATAACGAGTGATTAACCTTTTGTTGGGCTGAGGTCTTTTGGTTCTGGTGACATCTGAGCAGGGATGATTGAGAATGTATCAACAGCATTGTAATTAACCCTCAACAAGTAGCTGAGGATAATAACTCTTTCTTCATTGTTTTTATTTCTTAGCACCCTAACCAAGAGGTCCAGTGAGAGACTCAGGAAAGTTATCGAATAAATTAAACACTTGGCCAGACGTTCCTAGGTCACCATCATGATTCCCAGCTCCCTTGTGAATCGAGTAGTGCTGGAAGGCAGGACCACTGGAGGTGAAAGAGAAGCCTCAGTGATGGACTTCCCCCAGACTATCTCAACGACCTTTGCCCTAGTGGCATCCTCCAGCTATCAATGCATTGGTAGCTATGCTCTGACTCCAAAGCTTTGCTTGCTTTACTGTGGAATTCACCTCCTAAATCATGATGAGTTTACCAGCCCTGGAGTCATTTCCTTACTATACTATAATTTCTATTTAATATAATTCTTTCATCCCTTTTTAAATGATTTTCATATTGAAGGCTTCTTTTCTCTCTTCCTGGCCAAGTTTCTTTCCATTGCTTTCAGCTTTATTGTCTTTAGAAATCCTTTAAATTCTATGACAGAACACTACAGCAAATGAGGCAAGGAACTGAGTATATACCACCGGAAACCAGCCCAAAGTTAATACTTAGACCATGTCTCTTGAGTGGATGTCTGATTTTATAGCTTTATCCGGAGCACAGGTGATGAAATGATTTGTGACTGATGGGCAGGGAGAACCCCAGGATTCTCACTATCTCTTCACAAAATGAGGGTGGAAGGGTCTGTCTGTAATGAGGCAATGGATGCATTTCCCAGATATTTGGGGGCTCATGTAGAGCCTCTTGGAAGGCACCCCTGTTCCTTTGCTGACACCAGGAGGGTAGGCACACAGCTGGCTGTGGATGATAAAGGCAGTGAGAGGAGAGGGAGTGGTCAAGGAAGGACAGGGAAAATGGTACATCACAGAAGTGTCCTCTTAAGAAATACTTTATTATTATTTATTATCGTTACCTTTTTCTGGCCATGCTCTGTGGCATGTGGGATCTCAGTTCCCTGACCAGGGGTCAAACGCTGCACCCTCTGCAGTGGAAGCACAGAGTCTTAACTGCTGGACCACCATGGAAGTTATTAGGTGTGTTCTCTGATACTAAATCTAGTGGAACAATTCTGGATTTTACCATCATCTCAGCGGTCATAGTTAGCCCTTGATGTTTAGTACAAACCTGTGAGTTTTAGTAGAGATCATAATACACATTATTTAACAAGTGCCAGTGTATACTCTTTTGCTCTGACTCTGAAACAAATGAGGCAAAGTCCAGGTTCTTTTCTATACAAACAACTAGAAGAAGAATCTATGACTCTTAATGCAATAGAGGCAAATTTTAGTGTCATAGGCTTGTGTTCTATTAAGCAGCCTGGCTGCCAGTGTGGAAAACCTCAATCATCTTTTCTTTCACTAAGGGAGACTGATCCCTAACCAAATGATGCCTTCATCCTAGGGGACCATCTATACTCATTTTCAGAAATCAATATCCTTTTGTAACAATCACTAATTATGAAATTCTGAATATCTAAGTTATATCTTCTCTGCAGGGAGTGTAGCTTGACCCTCTCTATTCTCATTCTGTCTTCAGAGGAGACAGAAAACAGCAGGTTACCATCCTTAATAAAACAGCTTCACATAGTTGCTGGAGGTTATTAATTCATTCATCAGCTTGGGCCTTTAGTATGGAATAATCATTTTAACATTCATGTGAAATCATAGCTTTGAACACCAGTCAAGAGTGTTAATTTATTTCATCGGACTTTCCTCTCTAGCTGTCAGTGTTTTCATCTTAAAGTGACAGAATCATAGTTAGGAGAGCATGCAATTTCAGAAAAAGCCAAGAATCTCCAACTCTCTCCCCAGCCTTCAACCACACAGACATTTTTCTGCAGAGATGAAAAAAAATTAGATTGATAAATGAAAAAAGGGCAACCATCGACAGGACTAGAGCAACTTTACTCTTAAAGACACTAACCTAGGTCTTGCCTGACATGTCTTGCTTAAGAAATTTAGCCCTGAATGGTTGGCAGTACAAATCTTTCCTGAATGGCTGCATGAGTGGGAACACTCAAGTCAGTTCAGAATACGTTTGAAGAAATAAATTTATGTTTTTCTAACATTTTCTATTAATTCATTTGGGGAAAGGTGCTGGATTTGTAGTCAAATGTTTATGTCTCTGTCTCTCTCTCTCTAGGATATACACACTGATCTGAAGATGGTAAAAGTGGCGACCTCTTGTAGATTTAAATTGTTATCCATTGAGTTGCAGTGGCCCTTTTTTACCATTCACTTTCTAGTTTCTGCTGAAACTATAAACTCTAACTCAAAGTCAGCCTAGCAGCTGATTTCAAAAGTCATGAGAATAAAACAGACTCCCTCTTTTTTCTTTCTCTTTCTGATGCGCAGTTCCCTGCCTCTATCTCATGCTCATCCCCATTGGATCAACCTCAATTTTCCCTTTCAGAAAACCCCATAGCACTTAAATATGATAGATAAAGAGCCAGTTAGGCATTCCTAAATTGCTCTCATGTATACTGACTGTAGTCTATAAACAGCAGGTTAAAGGAGGATAGAACAAAGTTTATTTATTAAATCATCTTTAGTTCTTATATTCCTTGGACTCGAAATTGTCTTAATGCATCTCATGTTAATGCTTATTGATTTTTTATTAATTTACTATAAAGTCATCAAACATTTTATTGAGATAGAACTTTGATAATTCTAATTCAATGGCACTAAATTATAGGGCTTGAGTTTGAAATATGTTATCTGTGATGAGCTACTTGTGGTTGGGTGCTTCTACAATATGGTCCAACGTGTATTTCATCATCATCAGGATGATAATTTTTAATCAACCTGGTTGTTGTTGTTTAGTTGCTAAGTCAAGTCCAACTCTTTGTGACCCAATGGACTGCAGCACGCTAGGCTTCCCTGTCCTTCACTATTTCCTGGAGTTTGCTCAAACTCATATATTGAGTCAGTGATGCCATCCAACCATCTCATCCTCTGCTGCCTGCTTCTCCTCCTGCCTTCAATCTTTCCCAGTATCAAGGTCTTTTCCTATGAGTTGGCTCTTGTCATCAGGTGGCCAAAGTATTGGAGCTTCAACTTCAGCATCAGCCCTTTCAATGAATATTCAGGGTTGATTTCCTTTGGGTTTGACTGGTTTTATCTCATTGTGGTCCAAAGGATTCTCAAGAGTCTTCTCCAGCACCACAATTTGAAAGCGTCAATTCTTTGGCACTCAACCTTTTTTCTGGTTCAATTCTCACACCTGTACTTGACTACTGGAAAAACCATAACTTTGACTATACAGATCTTTGTCAGCAAAATGAGATCTCTTCTTTTTAATACACTTTCTAGGTTTGTCATAGCTTTCTTTCTAAGGAGCAATTGTTTTATCTTAATTACCATTTACTATCTTAATATGACACATTCATACCTGAGAGACAATTATTTTAATGCCTAAAAAATCCAACAACAGTGTCAATTTTCTGACAGTTTTTTATTCATAAAGTATTTTCCTATATTTTAGGAGTGTGTTTGCTTTCATCACAATATATAAATCATGAATAAAAAATGTGATCTATGGGCATGCTAATATTTTATGAATTTTCTTTCTTAAAAAAGTGATTGTGTGTGATGGATCAAAATGGAATTTTGAAAGCTAAAGCTTATTAAAAAGTGATTGTGTGTGATGGCTCAAAATGGAATTTTGAAAGCTTATTAAATTTTACTCAAGTAGAGGTTCAGTTCAGTTCAGTTGTTCAGTCGTGTCTGACTCTTTTCGACCCCACGAACTGCAGCACGCCAGGCTTCCCTGTCCATCACCAACTCCCGGAGTCCACCCAAACCCATGTCCATTGAGTCGGTGATGCCATCCAACCATCTCATCCTCTGTCGTCCCCTTCTCTTCCTGTCCTCAATCTTTCCCATCACCAGGGTCTTTTCAAATGAGTCAGCTCTTCGTATCAGGTGGCCAAAGTATTGGAGTTTCAGCATCAGTCCTTCCAATGAACACCCAGGACTGATCTCCTTTAGGATGGACTGGTTGGATCTTCTTGTAGTTCAAGGGACTCTCAAGAGTCTTCTCCAACACCACAGTTCAAAAGTAGAGGTTGGACTTGATATATTTTATTATGTATTTTAAAAAATATCAGGTTCAGAACAGCAAATGCCTAGTTGCCAAAAATTTTAAAACAAATAAATAGAAAAAAAGTGAAGATTATTGCCTAATTTTAGGGATAATAGACCAAAGAACAAAAGTGTTAATTAGCTAATTTTCATACAGTACTGATTGTATCCCTTTATAATATGATTCAGTTCAGTTCAGTTCAGTCACTCAGTCATGTCTGACTCTTTGAGACCCCATGGACTTCAGCACACCAGGCTTCCCTGTCCATCACTGACTCCTGGAGCTTGCTCAAACTCATGTGCATTGAGTTGGTGATGCCACCCGACCATCTCATCCTCTGTCATCCCCTTCTCCTCCTGCCTTCAATTTTTCCCAGCATCAGGGTCTTTTCAAATGAGTCAGCTCTTCGCATCAGGTGGCCAAAGTATTGGAATTTCAGCTTCAGCATCAGTCCTTCCAATGAATATTCAGGACTGATTTCCTTTAGGATGGACTGATTGAATCTCCTTGCAGTCCAAGGGACTCTCAAGAGTAATATGATTACTGACCAAATGTTGATGTTTAATAAGGGTTCATCAGAATCGAAGCAAATAGAAGGTCTCATGAGCTATGACCTATAGGATTGCTTAGTGATGGAGAGAAGATATCTATGGCTTTATTTGGGGATTGGCCCCTTTTGAAAGATGCTCAACACCATAGGGATTCATCTGAAGCAGCTGCAGGCCCTCTGCTTTCCCATCTGTTGGCTTGTACTTCTTGTATTTTGACCAACATGTCAAATTCATGGCTTCTGTTGTCTTCCTAGACAAATCTTTCATGACAAAAGAAAAACACCTCTGTAGTATCTCAGATCTCTTTTACTGAGCTTCAAAGGGCAAATGGTTAGGCTCCATATGGCAAAATCTGTTTTCTGTTAGATCTCTTTTGGTCATTTCCCCGTCCAGCTCTAAGTGAGCGTATCCAAGATTCCACTCAACAGTGAGCCACGCTGAATTCCTGAGGATGTGACCAAATCTAAACCCTATCTATGTGTGTCTGGGAAATTAAAAAGTGACAGAATGCACTAGGGCTTGATTACAATTCTAAGTCCACAGTCAAATCGTAACTGAAAGGCTCTTTCCCCTAAATATATTTAAAAATATGCATCCCAGGATATTAGTAAATCAGATATGTTATGTGATTCCAACTTAGGCATTTTTGATTTCTTAATCAAATTTTTATAGTTGATATGAAACTTCCCATTTAGACCAACAATTAGAAAATATCTGAAGCACAAAGCATAAGAAACCCTCAATTGTTTAAAATGCCTCTTGATAATATGTGCTTCAGCTTTTGGCATATTCAAAATAATATATCAGAACATCAATAGATGCTGAGCACAGCTTAGAATAAATTTATGACATTTGAAGTATTTATTTATCAAATTTAAGCAACTTCTTTCTTTTGCCTTTCAAATGTTTAATAGAAACAAGTGAGTTATTCAAAATGGCATTTCAAATATATATATAATGTCTAAGTGGCACAGTGGCAAAGAATATGCTTGCCAATACAGGAGATGCAAGATATGTGGGTTCAATCCCTGGGTTGGGAAGATCCCTTGGAGTAGGAAATAGCAACCCACTTCAGTATTCTTGCCTGGAAAATTCGACGGACAGAGGAGCCTAGTGGCCTACAGTCTAGGTGGTCGCAAAGAGTTGGACATGACTGAGTGCACACACACACACACACACACACACGCAGACACACACACACAGACACAAGATGTATAATGTTTAAGAAAGGAAGGTAGATGTGTGGCCAAATTTTCAGAAGTCTGAATTAATTTCTTTAGTGTTACCTTATAGCCATCAAGTTTTCGACCATTACAGATTTCAGTCACTTATTTGATACTTCCTTTCTTACTATAGCCATAAGGTTATTATTATTATTTTTTTCACATGAGAACCTATGTGTCTAGAAGATCTGAAGGAGTTTCTAAACTTCTTAAACTCTACCCTTAGAATTTATTTTGGAATTTGTTAGTTCAAATTTCAGTAGGATAAAGCATGGTTGAATTTTTACAGGCTTATAATGTAGTAGAATCCCATCTATCCCTCTTAATGTTGCAGCAAATGCACCAGATTTACATACAAAAGTGTGGAATCAACAGCTTAGAGTGCTAGGAGGGTCCAGAAGAAGAGTACCTTATTTTTGCTTCTTGGTTCCCAGGTGGCTCAAGGGTAAACGATCTGCCTGCCAATGTAGGAGATGCTGGTTCGATTCCTGGGTCAGGAAGATCCTCTGGAGAAGGAAATGGCCACCTGCTCTGGTTTTCTTGCCTGGGAAAACCCATGACTGGGGAACCTGGTGGGCTATAGTCCATGGGGTCACAGAAGCGTTGAACATTACTGAATGACTAGACAACAACGATGATGATCTGGAGCAAAGTTTCTTTTGAAATTATGCCATATTTTGATGTAAGCTATATGTGCCACCTGACGTCCATTCTCTCTCTTTTTTCTTTCATACCTTTCATGATTTCTAGTCCCCATTTTTGTCTCTAAGCAAAGTCTTCATGCCATCTTTATTGCTAGCTAAGAACCAGTGATCTAATAAGGTCATCCTTTGAGGGCTTTCATTCTTCCAGAAGTGATTGTGTTGTTCAACATAGGTCAAATCTATGATATGCTTTACCATCTGAGCCACCAGAGAAGTCCCTAAAAATCTTAGGGCCAGATAAATTTTGGAATTCAGAAATTTTACAACTTTTTGTAATTTTGATAGGTGTTATGGTATAAATACCTCTAACTTGTAACCATATATACTTTTGCAATGAAAGGTAACAACTAATTGGGATAAAATAAGGACTATACATAACTTTAATTCAGATTTTGCACTAAGTGAATTGGGAAAAAACCCAAATTTTCTGTTTCTTAGATTTCAGAATGGCAAACAAATGATTGTTGCTTAGTCTCTCAGTCATGTCCAACTCTTTTGTGATCCCATGGACTGTAGCCCACCAGGCTCCTCTGTAATGGTATATACCAGGCAAGAATGCTGAAGTGGGTTGTCATGACCTCCCCCAGGGGATCTTCCCAACCCAGGGATCAAACACACGTTTTCTGCATTGGCAGGTGGATTCTTTACCACTGAGTCCCCGAAATAGGTGATCATCGTCCAATGAAAACAGCACAAAGAAATAGAACTAATTGAATGAGTTTGTGGGGTTGGAGTGTGAGACAGAAGTGGACCTTCCCTGCCAATGCTCTCTAAAACATTGTTAGGTTTCTTTTATCTATAGGGAAGTGAATAATGATAACACCCAACTTGTTCATTACAGGGAGGCAGGAGGTCTTGGACGGCCTTTATTCTTCCAGAAGTGATTGTGATAAGACCCTGTCCCCTAGGGCTTCTTTTCAAAAATTCTTTAAGTGTGCTATACCTCACTTCACCCCGAAATACACAGATATACATATACACATAGAATCACACACTTGGAAGGTAAATGATAATAAGCCTATTTTTTAATTGAAAAATTATCGATTTATTATTTTATTTTTGACTGCACTGGGTGTTCAGTGATGCTTGAGGGCTTTCTCTAGTTGCAGAAGGTGGGGTACTCTCTAGTTGCCGTGCATGGTCTTTTCATTGCAGTGGCTTCTCTGTTCAGTAGTTGGGGTGCATGGTCTTAGAGGCCCAATGGCATGTGGAATCTTCCCGGAGCAGGGATCAAACCTGTATCTCCTCTACTGGGAGGTGGATTCTTAACCATTGGATGACCAGGGAAGTCTGATAATAAATCAGTTTTATAAGATACTTTCATGCAAATGACAATAGCAGTTAATTTAATTGTAGAATACAGACAAAATAAGAAAAGTTCAGTTTCTTTGAAATTGTAAAAATGCAATTGTATTCAAGGATAAAAATGTTTGCTCTGCTTTTTATTTAAATTTCTTTTAAGATGAATGCTAGGAGGGGAGAGGTTTCTAAAAACTGTTTTTATGGGAACAGAGAAAGAATCTTTCTTTGATCCTTTTTGAAAGAAATTGATATTGGCTCTCGATATTACCACAGTCAGAAAGGCCCTGAGATCAATCACAAAGAGCCAAATTCATGTCAACTTTAAAGGATGAAGAAGGTTTGAAGTCATAAAATGTGGCTTTTGGTAAATAAGTAACAACAAAAGAAATTTTCTTTAAAAATACAGAGTGGTTAGAAAATATACATGTGTGCAACTCCTTTGGAATGAGCTTGAGACCTATTTAAACAAAAATTACTCCCTATTCCAGCAACTCAGGAAAAGTACAATTTTACCATTCATGTTGATGCTCATGCATTTTAGTCATACCAATGTCACATGGGGACAGGCTTGCTCTGCATATTAATTTCACTGATTTCAGTTTAGGAATAAAAGCCACTAAGTGTTCCCTGAAAAATGAACGACTTCTGAGAGAAATACTCAGGAGAACATTAGAACTGACATTTCTTTCCTGTAACCCAGAGTGGGGTCAAAAGTTATTTTAACTTCTCCAAGGTGTCCTTGGCAGCGAGGAGATCAAATCAGTCAATCCTAAAGGACATCAAGGAATATTCATTGGAAGGACTGATGCTGAAGTTTCAATACTTTGGCAATCTGGTGTGAGGAGATGACTTGTTGGAAAAGACCGTGATGCTGGGAAAGATTGAAGGCAGGAAGAGAAGGGGACGGCAGAGGGTGAGATGGTTGGATGCCAACACCAAATCAACGGACATGAGTTTGAGCAAACTCCAGGAGATAGTGAAGGACAGGAAAGCCTGGAGCACTGCAGTCCATGGGGTCACAAAGAACCAGACATGGCTTTGCAACTGAGCAACAGCAAAGGTGCTTTGGATACACAAGAAGTTTATTCTGAGGCAGAAAGGAACTGAGGTGAGTTGACTTCATCCTGGCCATTGGGTAGCACTGGAGAAAAAGACTGGACTCTTGGTGGTGCCACTTAGAGCAGCCTGGTCCAGATGCTGGGAAAACGATGCAGAAGTCATCAGGAGCAGAGGCTGGAAGAGGCCTTGAGAAGTCTATCTTTTTTTGCAAGGCTGATGTAGTGCACTGATACAAGGGCAGTACTCAAAGAAGTCAGAGAGACTGTCAGGAGAGACTTGACAGATTAGCATTGAAGGCCACCATGGCGTAAAGAGAAGCTTCAAGTCAAAATTCAGCCAATGTCTTTGGGAGAAGGGATGCTGCAGCTACAGAATTGGGCGTGGAGAGCACAGGCACCCAGAATCAAAGTGCTGGAAAGACGGCCAAAAAGAACATTTCTGCTCTTAGTCTGGTGTGACCAGTGAAGCAAGGGACATGTAGAACAGACCCCTGGGGGCAGGAAACTGGACACGTGGTCTCTGATGGCTTTTTCCAGTATGGTTTTTGTGATTTCTAAGCAAAATTCAGAGAGGATGTAGCAAAATCAAGTTTCCACTGTCCAAAGTGAAAGATTTTTATGCCTGAGGTCTTTTGTTATGTGATTACTGATTTTTCCGCTTCTGCAACTTTGTTTTCACTGGTCAAGAAGCATGAAGTGGAAGGAAAGCGTCTATCAGTTCCTGCAGCTCTTCCTCTGGGAGAGGCTATCAGATGGGCAAGCCAGGAGCAATACAGTATCCCAACAATAGTATTGCCAATGTGGAGAGCTTGCCTGCCCTCCCTCGAGAATTCCCAGACAGGTACATGACACAGAGATGTTTGTTCGTGGAAGACTGAGTGGTTCAGAGACTTGAATCCCTGCATGGTTTATTTTCACTGAGGCTCCTATTGGAGACAATTCTTAGATTCCTTGAGGAATCTGATCATGTAGGGGAAGCCAATTAATTACAGGATCAAAGATTCAGATGAGGTTGATTTGATTGAGAGAATATGAGTTTTGCTTTTCAAATAAAAGTTTTGAATTATACTTATCTGTCTCCACCATCCCCCAGGTAAAAATATAATGTGAATTCTCCTGAGAAGGTGATTTTATTTGTGCTTATTTTGAGACTAATTATTTCTGCCTGTTCTTTTGATTCTAGTGCTATAAGGCCAAATACTACCTTTCTAGCAGAGCGCTTTGGAATCTAGCAAAAGTTACACTGCCCTCCACATAAGAATCTCCTTCCCACATTACTGCTTTGCTATTCAAAATCAGGTTCAAGTCTAGTCCCCGCAATACCTTTTTAATCAAAGGGCTACTTCAAATTCCCTCTTAAATAGAAATTCTGTGCTGGCTGGAAATAATTCCACAATTTCTGCCATGGCCTTTATAAGTTTTCCTGAGATAATTTTTGTAGTCACAATAATGAGAAAGAAACTTAATAGTTTATTCCTTCATTGGGTCCAGAATATACTTGTTACTTAAGGGCATTTGGCAGCTCTCTTTAATCATCTTCTCATGCAGCTGACACGTTAATAATATTAAAAAATATATAAAGGGCTATATGTTTCTGGAATTGGCAGGTAAGCATTGAATTGGTAGGCTACCTACCAATGGGAACTTTTGTATTTTCTTTCTAACATTCTGTGATTAATTTTACATTTCTTAGATTACAAGAATAAGTGAGAGCTGAAATAACTTTTGGACACTTAAATGCAGTAGTGAAATATCATATCAATTTGGCCACATAATGAGAAATCACCAGGGTGAGAAACTCTTAATTTTGTGTAGTAAACCTGAGCATTTTTTTTTTCCCTTTTTCCAAGTTGAATGCCTAAACTTTAGAAAGTTTTGAAACCAATTTATGTTGGGTGAATATCCAGAAACACCTAGATAGAATGTTAAGGCTCCAAGGTTTGAAAATTCTTTGCAGGATCTCAGTGAGACAGTGATATCTTCTTGCCTTCACTTAGAATGTTACTAGTTAGAAGTTCTATGGACATCCTGCCAGTTCTAATTTCTGCTTCAAGCACGAGTCATTTAAAACTAACTATTGAGGATAAGTCTTTAATTCTGCATACCTTGCACACTGTTAAGTACTTAAGGATTAGAATTCCAGTGGTGGTTTAAGGGACCTACAGACTGAAGTTCACTCTTTTTCTATGTTCGGCTCCCTTAAGTGTCTGCGGTACCCTCCAGGCTGGGCTGGATTCACAGTGTCTCTGAGTCGTCCTTCCAGCTGGTACTTTTGATGAAAACTGAGATACTGGTTAGACACCAGATGGCAGCAGCATCCCATGTAAACTGTTAGGATTTGATCTCATGGTTAGAGTTGAAATCTGGGCTATTTTTTTCATGGTTATTTCTATTTCTTTTTTGGGAGGGGTGTGGGGGTGCGTCATGGACTTCTTTGAAAATCAGGGGAAAATCAGTGATGGTTTCTCTCTATATCAACCACTATGTGTGTATATATGAATAAGTTTCTGATGAAGCTCTTCCATAAACTTCTAAGGTTAAAAATACCCAATTTTAAGCTTGGTTCTATGAATGCTAACTTACATCCTCAATTTGAAAATAAATACACAAAAGGAACAGAATGATACAAAGAGTTCAGTAATGTAAGTCTCAAGGGAAAACAGACTCATAAGTCCAGGCCAACTTTTATAGGATTTCATCTTCTGTGCTGTCTTTCTAGGGAGGAATGACAAACTGGAACCCTCTAAACATTTGCATTATTTCCTAGCACTTTCCACTATAAGAGTAGAGACATCAGTTAATTTAGTGATTATTTATTTGTTATTGATGAGTTCTTTGCTGTTGGTTTGTCTTTTAATCCCAAAAAGAAGTTTACAAAAGTTTGATAGTTTACTTCTGTCAATTATCTTGGTTCAAAAAACACATGCAACTTTTCCTAGCTCCTAAAAGTTGTCATTTTTAAAAATTATGTTTGTTTGCTTTTATTGTTTTTCCTATTTGCTTTTAAAAATATAGCACAACACAATCTCTGTGGTTCAAGTTATCAACTAGCCATTCAGCTCAGATGCATAAATATATCCTAAGCTTAAAATATGTTTAAATTAAAATTTCAAACAGAATAATGTACGGTTTCAGTTAAAGTTTTGTTATTTGGCTCTACAAATCTTAGTAAAAATCCTGAAGAATGAGTTCTAAGCCTGACACAGGTACAGATAAAGTAACCAGCTTCCATGACTGGTTTGTGCAAGCTTGGAAAAAAAGAACAGGGGGAAAGGCATAGCTGATTATTCTAGAATTTTGATTCAGAGTTACAACTTTCAACATAGCAAGAAAGTACTGGCGATTTCCCAGAAGCAAGCAGCTACCCTTGATTTTAGAGAACACCAGGGGGCAGAATTGCTCTTTTTAAGTCACTTCCCCTCATCAAAGTTTAGAAAATTTAGTAAAGGGCAACAATGGTGGGTAATTGTTGAGACACTAAATATCCACAAACTTTAAGGTGACAGTATATCTCACAAAAGCAAAAAATATATATGAAAAAGCACATTATACTGGCTTCTTGTAATTTACATAGAGAAGGAAAGTGAATTTTTTTTTTTTTTTAACGAATTTGTTTAGCAGTTTACTAGAGGGTTACAGTGAGTCATTCTCATAATTTAACAGTTACTCATTCTTATGAGTTTCTTTATAAAATTTATTCATTTTAATTGGAGGCGAATTACTTTACAATATTGTAGTGGTTTTTGCCATACATTGACATGAATCAGCCATGGATGTTCATCTGTTCCCCATTTTATGAGTTTCAATAATGGTTATAATATTTAAAGTTAGAAAAAGTACACTCAACAGGTATCATTTTAGTATGTGATTTGAGTTGCAATTTTACCCAAAGTCTAAAGTCTATATTGACACCATATATTTTTACTTAAAAATACAAATTTTACATGAATATATCAAAACATCTTATAATTATGGTAAAGAGAAGAAAAGGGAACGCTTGTAGACTGTTGATGGTAATGTAAATTGGTGCAGCCACTCTGAAATATATTTAGTATGGTGGTTTCTCAAAAATGAAGCTACTATATGATTGAGCAACCCTATAGCTAACTATATATGCAAAGGAAATGAAAACAGGGTTTTGAAGAGATTTCTGCACCTCTGTGTTCATTGTGGCATTATTCACAATTGCCAAGATACGGAAACAGCAGATGTTGTCAACAGATGAATGTGTCAACAGATGAATGGATAAAGGAGACATATATAGTATGGGTTTTACTCAGTCATGAGAAAAGGATGACTCACCACTTGTGAAAACATGGAGAGACCCTGAGGGCATCACTGTCAGTGAAGTCAGAGAGAGAAAGACAAACACTATATGACACCACTCACATGTGAAATCCAAAAAGCTGAACCACTAGAAGCCAAGAGTAGAATGACAGCTATCAGAGTGAGACGGAGGGAAATGGGGAGATATTGGTCAAAGACTACAAACTTTTAGTTATAAGATGAATAAATTCTGGGATCGAATGTACAGCATAGTTGTTATAGTCAGTAATGCTATATTACACACTCGAAAGTTGCTTGGAGAGTAGATCTTAAGTGTCTTCACTACACACACACACACACACACACAAATGGTATTTAGGTAATATGATTTATGTTTTAGCTAATGATGTGGTGGTAATCATTTTGCAATAGATGAGTGTATTAAATCAAGACGTTGTACTCCTCAAACTTAACCCCTATCTGTGTTATAGGTCAATTATGCATATCTCAAGAAAGATGAAAAACAAATAAATAGGTATGTCATGTCTCCACATTAATTTTTAAACATATTTTCTAACATCTTGCAGATCAATAATTCATACAATATAATTTTACCTATTCTAATAGGGAGATCAACTGTTTTTTTTATAGGAGATCAACTTAATTATAAAGAAAAATGGAGCCTTATCATTGCTCTTTGAGGTGGTGTTCACTACTCAGTCTTTCAACTCTGACTCAGTCTTTTGAAGAATCCCCTTACATCTTAGTTGTGTGTGTGTTTAGTTACTCAGTCATGTCCGATTCTTTGTGAACTCATGGACTGTAGCCTGCCAGACGCCTCTGTCCATGGGATTCTCCACACGAGAATACTTGCCATTGGAGTGGGCTGCCATTTCCTTCTCCAGGAGATCTTCCCAAGCCAGGGATCAAACCCAGGTCTCCTGCACTGCAGGCAAATCTTTTACCATCTGAGCCACCAGAGAAACCGACATCTTAGTTGAATAACTAAAAAATGTTCACTTTCTCATTGCATCCATGAGTTAAAGTGAATACGCGGATGTACAAAACAACCATAATGTTTAACAGAGCACAGAACCTTATGAGATGAAAGAAACAGACCAGTGTTTTATGGGTGTTCTGTTTGAGTTTATATTACCAAGAAGTCTCAAGTAAGAGCTAGAAGGTACTTTTTGATTTTAATGCAGTTCAAAGCTGCAACATTTCTGTTTAAGACTGAACACCTCCCTGAATTGTGTTTGCTAGATTTTATAGTGATAGGAGAGAAAAACTTCTCAAAGATTCTTGATAAGCACTATTTAAATCATTTAGCTATAGCTTTTTCTTTGACATGTTGCCAAAGTTTTCCTCCAAAACAAGCATGTGTTTCAAAATAAAAGAGAGGTACATTCAAAATCATGAATAAAAATGAAAACATTTGAAAAAATGTCCTGAGACCTGAACTCAAATATACTAATTAGTCTTTTATCAGTCCAATATGTTTTGCCAAAACAATCTTCTGCTTGATTTTAGTGTTGTTTTTCAGTGAAGATCAGTTTTTGAATATCTTTCATAAAGAACTAGAAAGGAGAATGAGAAAAACAAAATAGAATGAGGCGTTATCTGTGTATGATATGAAAATGCACGGTATTATTATTTCATTTCAAAAAGTGGAGAAGACTGCCTGGTTATTTCTACTTGAATTTTCACCAATCTCCTATTTATAATTCCACCATGGCAACTGAATTCATGGATTCTTATACAAACACCTATACTTTCTTGTTCTACCTAGATTCCCACATTCAGAATACTGGTATGTGCTTGTGGATATAAACAAAACTAACCAAATACAATCTACAAAATTATGGGAAAGACGTAGAGAAAGAAAGAAGAAAGCTCATAGTCATGAAGGCGAATATATAAGAGAATGTTCTTGATCTTGGAAAGTACATTCTAAGGTAGTTACGAAATAAGGAAGTGTGATATCTGCAACTTAATCTCAAAGCTTTAGATTTATATGTTTATATTTTCATGTTATTTACATGTATACATAAAGAGGGAAAAGATGAAGAGAGGGAGAGAGACAGAAAGAATGAGTGAGCAATTGGGCAAAATATTAATTTTTGAATATGGCTGGAGGAAGTAAGAGAGCTTTTTTTGTAAATTTTTAGCAACTTTTCTGTAACTCAGAAGTTATTTTAAAATTAAATATTAATGTATAAAATGGAAACAAGAGAGAAAAATCATTAACAGTAGGAAAGAGAAGTGATACTGCACTTAAATGCTTTTGACATTCAATTTTTTCAGAAATGTTCTCTTGGTGACTTAGAAATCTTTCTCCTTTCATCAGGAAAACTCTGGTATGAAACATAAAAAAACAACAGGTATAAGTCGAATAAACATGGAGATAACATGATTAAACTAGAAACATGGGGCATTTAGTTTCTCTTCAGCTTTTTAAGCCCGCCTTGGTCTCTGCTGTAGCTTGGGCTGCCAGAACTAAATATGGTAAACTGAACGGCTTAAAGCAGAAACTCGTTTTCTTGGAGTTCTGAAGGCTAGAAGCCCAAGGTCAATGTCTGGCCAATCTGTTTCTGGTGAGAACTCCCTTTCTGGCCATCTTGCTAGGTCCTCATATGGCCTTTCCTCAGTGCTTGCATGTGGAGAGTGTGTATCTGTGTGAGAGAGAGTTCTGATATCTCTTATAATGACACAAATCCTGTCAGAACACAATCCCTTATGATTTCATTTAACCTTCATTACTTTCTTAGAGGTCCCATCTCCAGTATAATCCCATTGGGGTCAAATCTTCAAGCCATGAATTGGAGGCAGGAGGACACAAACATTCAATCTATAAAAGTCACCTGCAAAGAAAACCAGATTTTCAAGGAACATAGAGGATCAATACTTTATGTGCATGCATGCTAAGTCACTTCAGTCATGTCTGACTCCTTGCGACCCTATGGACTGTAGCCCACCAGGATCCTCTGTCCATGGGAATCTCCAGGCAAGAATTCTGGAGTGGGCTGCCGTGCTCTCTGCCAGAGGATCTTCCCAAGCCAGGGATCGTACCTGTGTCTCCCGTGAATCCTGCGCTATAGGCAGATTCTTTACCTTTGAGCCACCAGGGAAACCCCTAATGCTTTATACTCTATGCTAAATTGTTTTTATGGTGTAGAGTACAATTATATGGATTAATATTCCTGACTCCAGCCCATATGGGATGTGATGCTATTTTCTCAAAAATTTGTAGCAAGTAAAGCACATTACATGGTGTCTTTATTCTTGTTTTCTAAGACTTGATCTGTTATGATAATATATTATAATATGAAGCATCATCATAATGTCTTATGGCTCTTATTTCCTCAGTGTTGATTTCATTTATATTCTGTTTTGTGTTAAGAATTTAGTCTTCTGGATATTATACAGGCTGATTCTAAAAGTTGAAAAATATAAATTGCAATTACATTCGTATGTCTACCTAAATAACCTTTACAACAGTGTCAAGTGGTGTGATGTAATTATGTGTCCCTATTCTACAATGACATTGACATAATTCCATTGAGATTGTTAGGAGAATGCCCAAATCAATTCTCATTTCCTACTGAGGTTCCAAATGCTCAAAAGTTTCTAAATGCTTTTATTTTGTTTTTCTTGTTGGAAAGAAGAAACATATGTTTTCTTTGTCAGGTCATCTAGCTTTTTGTTCATCCTATCTATTGCTTAAAATCCATTCCATTTTTCCTCAGAAAGGTTATAGACTTCCTTTTTTTTTTTAATTTGGACCAGTAATTTGTGCATAATTTCTTATACAGATGTTAGCTTTACTTGGATTTTTGGATTGATTTTTTTCCTCTTATTCAGCCTTGATTTTATCTCTATCTCAATCATGCTATCTATTCTACAGAGCTTTTTTTTTTGGCCTGGAGACTTTGCTGCTGAAGTCCATGTCTGTATGACCAGTCCAAACTGGTTACTTTCAGATTTACATAGCTATCATCCTGGGTCAACAATTCATAACTTTCTGGGCTGTTGAATTCACCGCTTTATTGATCTAATGCTGTCTTTATTTTTGACATTTCTCCCCACCCTTTGCTGCTAGTGGCTTTCAGAAGTTAACAGGTATTGCTTGGCTTCCTGTTCATATCTTACGCAATTTCTCTTTGGTCTACTCTCATCCAGAAAAATATAGAAAACAGAATTCTAGAAGATCTAACTCTAGCTTATCTAATTTGATAATGAAGAAAGATACTGTTGTCTTCCCCTTGTTGATTTGACATTCTTTTAACTTCTAAATGAAGATATAGAAAAATCATGTTTCTCATTAAAAACTGAATACATGCTAACTATCTCATGAAAAGAGAACACAAAATTGCCCTGGCCACCTTTGGATAATGTTTTCTTTTTTTCTTTTCTAGATTTCACATTACCTTTTGAATACTATGGAGCTTAAATTTCTGAGATATAAGGTGAATTACTTATGTATTAATTAGACATAAGGTTAGATCAAACCAGTCAATTCTAAAGGAAATCAACCCTAAATATTCATTGGAAGGATTGATGCTGAAGCTAAAGCTCCAATACTCTGGCTACCTGATGTGAAGAGACAATTCATTCGAAAAGACCCTGATGCTGAGAAAGATTGAAGGCAGGAAGAGAAGGGGATGACAGAGGACAAGATGGTTGGACGGCATCACTGACTCAATGGACATGAATTTGAGCAAGCTCCAGGATATGGTGAAGGACAGGGAAGCCTGGCGTGCTGCATTCCATGGGGTCACAAAGAGTTGGACACAACTGAGTGACTGAACAACAACATCAATAACAACAACAAAAGTTATTAATTATGTATATTTAATGTTAGCAAGGGAATGAGACAATAACACTGAAATTATTTTTTAATTAAAAAATAATACATACACTAATATATTCACGCTAACATAATAAATGTTGATAGCAGTATAATTCTACTTTCTGCAATTTATGTTGTCATTGCACATTTTTGAAAGTTAGAGTGGAATTATATATCTTCTTCATCATAATGTATGCTCCATAGAAGGAAAGTCTATATTGGAATTTCTTTCCCTTTTATCCCTGAGCACAACATCTGATACAGAGCAGACATTCAGATAGTATTAAATTAGTATTGGACTAGTTTGTATGTGTATGTGTTTGCGTGTATGTGTGAATGCACCTGTACCTTGATGTTCCTGGGTGTTTTAAGAAAAACAGCTTTCAAGGTGAATGCTGCCTAAAGAAATAAAGCTACTGTACAGATATAAGTTCACATACTGTTTCCCAACATCTACACTAACAAATATCCTTTCTTGCGCCTTTGTGCCAATTTAGTCTCCAACTAGAACCACTTGACATTCTGCTGTGTAAAGGTTTCATGACTGCTTTGGTGTGAATTTCCCTTCATAAATATTTTCTTTTGTTGTTCCTTGGAGCCACCCAGCAAGATACTCAGAGCAGCTTTTGTTATTTTTCTAATTTACAAATAAGGAAGTACTCAGAAAGCATTGTGCCATCAGTGGTCATAAGAACTCAAATTCAAGTAGTTTGCTTGTTAGTCCAGGGCTCCTACCACTGCAGCATATTGGTATTTCACCATCTAAAATGGTTGTTAATGGACTGAACTTGAATAATACACTGATGGAAACATCAAATGGATTTCCTCTTCCTATAGCTGTGGTTTTGAAACCACATAATATTGCTCAGGGGACAAACTAAATGTAGGTTTCTCTGCTGTAGTTCAGTCAGATGACACATGATTAGAGGCATATAAAATCACCAATAAAGATAGCTAATGAAAGCATTTCTAGATATTTGGCATGAACCATTGTAGCATTGCAAAGCATTTTTGATTTTTGGCCCATATTGTAGAGGATTTGGCTGTTTTTCTGGTTCCTTTGTCACCAAAACTGACTCCCTGTTTGGGTATGTCCTTCACATTTCCTTCCTCACATCTCTATGGTTTGGAAAACTGAAAGTGGTGTCTCACTTTCGCTATCAAAGGAATTTCTTCAACATTTTGAAATGCTGATGACATTTATTGAACACAACCCTGAAAAAAAATTGCCATATGCTTTTGGTTTGTCAAATTCTTACCCAAAGCAAGTGTTCAATATGTAAAGAGATACTTTAAAAATACCAACACAGCCATTTTTAATTAATGGACATTCTTTGTCAAGAAGGTTGAGATTTACACTTTTTTTTTTGGATATGAAGTTGTATAACAGTATGTTCTTTCTCTTTCTACTTAAAAAATGAACAAATTAATAAAACCTTTCCATTTTATAATTAAATTTGGAAGAAGAACTTTGCTTCAAATTCTAATATGCAGATTATTATATAGAAACAAGTCATTATTCTGTTAAACCTGTTCCCCATTACAAAAGGGCATCTATTACCTGAATAAATGCTTTCAAGGTCTTTTTCCATGGCAAGACTTTGCCATGAAATAGGCATTATGGCATTGCACACAATAACCAGATTATCTGAAGGAGCCCATTGTTGTAAACTACAAAGGAATTTTAAGATGGTTCATAACACAGTGATGATTATATTTATTCTTAAATTTCATTTACCATCTCTACAAGGGAGTACCTAGGTTGATTTTTACTTCATGTGTTTCTATACTTTCAAAATTAAAGGAATGGATCTTTCTTATTGGCTCTACATCCAGAAACAAAATGAAATTTTCATGAAACAGGCCCCCCCCAAACCAAATTTGGACCTAAACACCTAGTACTACATCTTAACAGGAGTTATAAAACTAGTATTAAGCAGGTGGCCACTGAGAATCTGATTGTTCCTGCTCATGATAGAATTCTGGAAGAGATACTAACTGTGTGATTTTGCCATTCCTAGGCTCTAGAATGTGGACTGTAATAGTGAGGTAAGTCTATTCTCTGTAATCAAACATCTCATATTGAGTTAGTAAGCCTTCATCTTCTCTGTGGTTTGATCCTTTTTGCCTCAGCAAGATCATTATATTCTACTTGCCCTTACATGAGTCATTTCCTTGTCTCAAAGCCCTTATTTTAAGTCAAAGACACATAGCTACATATGTACTTGATCGAAGTTTATTCCCAGGATGATTTTAAAATTCAGTCTTTGAATTTCTGCTTTTGAAAAGAGAGAATAGGTGTATTCCTACTTAGTATAACTGAAAACCCGAGACATTATACATAAACAAACATAAAGAGACTTCAAAAGATTGAAGAGAAGAAAGCAGACTAGCTA
Source organism: Bubalus kerabau (assembly GCF_029407905.1). Classification (NCBI taxonomy): domain Eukaryota; kingdom Metazoa; phylum Chordata; class Mammalia; order Artiodactyla; family Bovidae; genus Bubalus; species Bubalus kerabau. Next base: position 54,217,191 of record NC_073625.1, read on the forward strand.
AGAATCTTGAAACCCAAAGGATGATGCGGTGATGAGTATGTGTATTTTCTTTTTACCTCATACATCTCAAACTTTGGTGTTGAAGCTGTAAACCCAGAAATGTCAACAGATATGGAAACAAAAATCCCCTATAAAAACTTGCTGTATTTAGCCAAAGGACAAGGAAAGGGGCAGACTGGCAAGCAAGAAAACTTTTAGATAATCACTGTTTTAATCTGGCCAAATGCACCACAGAGAAAACGACGGTCTTACATCAAATCCAGGCAGCAAAGGCCAAATGAGGATCCTAGATTTCCACTCTTGTTAGATTATAGACAGGTACCTAGAACCCTCTCCAGGGTGATGTCAGAGAAGGCTGAGTAGGAAATTGTAACTTTGATCCCTACTCAGGGAAATGAATCACCCTGTTGGGCTTTCATCCCCACCTGGAAATAAAGGGAATCTCTCCTCTTACTTTCTAGAGGAGAGTCAGGACTCTCATCATTGAAAGGACTTTCACCACTACCCATGGTGTCAGTGGAGGCCACGTGAGAAGCGATAATAAAGCACACTACTCTTCTGGTGTCAACAGGTGTCTAGCTGGGGAGGTAGATCTAACACACTCATCCGACAGTAACAAGGAGCTCCTCTCCATGATAATAGAGTGTAAATGGGCAACCTGTACTTCTAACCTCTCCTGGCAGTATCAAGGGGCCACTATCTCCTGTCTATGCAGAGACAGCCAACAAAAACAGGCTTAAATAAGATCCAGAGTCTCATAAGATAATAGCAAAAATGTCCAGGTTTTAACAGAACATCATTCATTGTGCCAAGAAGTAGGAACATCTCTAACTGAATAAAAAAAGACAATCAATAGATGCCAACACCGAGGCAATGACAATACTAGAATCATTTGACAAAAATTTCAACATAGTCTTCATAAAAATGCTTCAACAAGTAATTACAAACACAGTGAAGATAAAAAGTATCAGCAAAGAATCAGAAAATACAAAGTAAAACCAAATGAAAGATTGCCAGTCCAGGTTGGATGCATGATACTGGATGCTTGGGGCTGGTGCACTGGGACGACCCAGAGGGATGGAATGGGGAGGGAGGAGGGAGGAGGGTTCAGGATGGGGAACACATGTATACCTGTGGCGGATTCATTTTGATATTTGGTGAAACTAATACAATTATGTAAAGTTTAAAAATAAAATAAAATTAAAAAAAATAAATAAAAGCCATGCTGAAAATGGCATCCTTTAAAAAAAAAAAAAAAAACTGAGTAATACAATACCAACCCATCCTCAGTAAATAAATAAATAAAAACTCAAAATCTTCAACGAATGGGCTTAACAGCAGAATGATGAGTTCAGAGAAAAGAATCAGTAAAATGGAAGATAAAGCAACAAAAATTACTCAATCTAAGATTACCAAAAAAAAAATAAATATTTATGTCATCAGAATCCCACAGGGTGAGGAGAAAGAAGATGAAGCTAAAAACAAAAACAAAAAACAATAACTAGAAATTTACCAAATTTGACAAAAAACATAAATGTACAGATTCAAGAAGCAAGAAAATCCAAACAGTATAAACCCGGAAACATTCACACCAAGACATTTCATAAATTTCTGAAAACAAGGTAAATATTAGTCTTAAAAACAGTGAGAATTGAAATCTCATCTATGGTAAAAAAAAAAAAAATTGAACAGCTTTAGATTTCTTAAAAAAAATCAGTAGCATAGCATTTTTTTTTTTAATATATGCTGAAAGAGAATTGTTCACCCAGAATTGTACATGAAGTGAACGTTCCCAGAAAAAATTATGACATTTTCCAAGGATGGAAAATTAAGATACTTTATCAGCTTCAGATCTACACTAAAAGAATGAGTAGATAAAGCTCTGCATATTAGTTTGGAGGAGGGCATGGCAACCCACTCCAATATTCTTGCCTGGACAATCCCATGGACAGAGGAGCCTGGTGCGCTACAATCCATAGGGTCACAGGGTTGAACATGACTGAAGCGACTTAGCACACACTCATATCAGAACAAAATACCACAGCCTAAGTGACTTAAACAACATTTATTTTCTCATAGTTCTGAGGCTTACAGTGTGAGATCAGATAGCCAGCATTGTCAATTTCTGGTGATGTTTCTCTTCCTACCTTGTAGAAGGTAGCTGCCATGTGACTGCTCACATGACCTCTTTTCAGTGGAAAGAGAGAGAGAAAGACCAAGAGCCAATTGACAAGTGATTTTTAAATTCTCTGCTGTCTCTTCTTCTAAGCCCACTAATCCTATCATATCAGAGCCCTATCCTTATGGTCTCAATTAATCTTGATTTCCTACTTAGAGGCTCAATCTCCAGACATAACCACATGCATATGTTCATTCATTCAATGCATGAAATCGGGAAAGACACATTTCAGTCCGTAGCACTCTCTAAACAAAAAGAAAATGGTAAAAGAAGGAAACGTGGGATATCAAGAAGGGAGTGCATGCAACAAAAATATGGGTAACTAAAATGCACTTTACTTCTCCTGAGTTTTCTGAGTCATGACTGATGATTGAGGCAATAATTATAACACAGATTGATTCAGTTGTTCTAAGTGCTAGTTCAGTTCAGTTCAGTTCAGTTGCTGTGTTGTGTCCGACTCTTTGCGACTCCATGAATCGCAGCACTCCAGGCCTCCCTGTCCATCACCAACTCCCAGAGTTCACAAAAACTCACGTGCATTGAGTCAGTGTTGCCATCCAGCCATCTCATCCTCTGTCATCCCCTTTTCCTCCTGCCCCCAATCCCTCCCAGCATCTAAGTGCTTAGGGATATTAAAGACAATTACATTATAAACAGACAGGAAAAAGTGATGTAAAAGGAAGTAAAGGTTCAATACTTCACCTGAAGTAGTAAATAGTCAACATTAGTAGAAGTGGAAAGTTATATAGATATGTACTGGAATACCTAGAGCAACCACAAAGAGTAAACTGTGGGGCTTATGAACAAATTAGACTTACGATTGTACTCTTTGAACAGAACTCGCTTGTATGTAGGGGACTTATAGGGTAAGTTAGGAACACTACATAGTTTAAATATTCTCCCTGAGATTCACTTTTTTTTTTTTTTTTTTTTTTGTGAGCAGATCAGGGTGTCCCCATCCCCTAGGTCATGGAACCAGGCAGCACAGCAGGAGGTGAGCTTCATCTGGATTTACAGCTGCTCCTGTTTTTAGCATTACTGCCTTAGCTCCAGCTCCTTTCAGTGGCATAATAAATGTAATGTGCTTGAATTATCCTGAAACCATCTCCCTCAACCTCATCTGTTGAAAAACTGTCTTCCGTGAAACTGGTCCCTGGTGCGAATAGACAGCTGCTATAGGTGATTGTTTGCAAAAATAACAAGGAGAGATTAGAAAGCCTTCCTAAGTGATCAATGCAAAAAAAAAAAAATAGAGGAAAATAATAGAGTGGGAAACACTAGAGAAAAGTAGAGATAACAGGGGAACATTTCATGCAAAGATGGGCACAATAAAGGACAGAAATGGTATGGACTTAACAGAAGCAGAAGATATTAATAAGAGGTAGCAAGAATACACGGAACTATACAAAAAAGATCTTCACAACATAGATAACCACTATGTGTGATCACTCACCTAGAGCCAGACATTTGGGAGACGAAGTCAAGTGAGCCTTAGGAAGCATCACTACAAACAAAGCTAGTGGAGGTGATGGAATTCCAGTTGAACTATTCCAAATCCTAAAAGATGATGCTGTGAAAGTGTTACACTCAATATGCCAGCAAATTTGGAAAGCTCTGCAGTGGCCACAGGGCTGGAAAAGGTCAGTTTTCATTTCAATCCCAAAGAAAGACAATGCCAAAGAATGTCCAAACAACTGCACATTTGCACTCATCTCACACGCTAGTAAAGTAATGTTCAAAATTCTCCAAGTGAGGCTTCAACAGTACATGAACTGAGAACTTACAGATGTTCAAGATAGATTTTGAAAAGGTAGAAGAACCAGAATTCAAATTGCCAACATCCACTGGATCATAGATAAAGCAAGAGAATTCCAGAAAAACATCTACTTCTGCTTCATTGACTATGATAAAGCCTTTGACTGTGTGGATCACAACAAACTGTGGAAAACTCTTCAAGAGATGGTAATACCAGACCACGTTACCTGCCTCCTGAGAAACCTGCATGCAGGTCAAGAAGCAACAGTTAGAACTGGACATAGAACAACAAACTGGTTTAAAACTGGGAAAGGAGTACGTCAAAGCTGTATATTGTCACCCAGCTTTTTTTTTTTTTAAATTTTATTTTATTTCTAAACTTTACATAATTATATTAGTTTTGCCAAACATCAAAATGAATCCACCACAGGTTTGCAGAGTACATCATGAGAAAGGCCAGGCTGGATAAAGCACAAGCTGGAATCAAGATTTCCGGGAGAAAAATAAAAAACCTCAGATATGCAGATGACACCACATTTATGGCCGAAAGCGAAGAGGAACTAAAGACCTTCTTGATGAAAGTGAAAGAGGAGAGTGAAAAAGCTGGTTTAAAATTCAACATTCAACAAAGATCATGGCATCTGGTCCTATCAAATCATGGCAAACAGATGGGGAAAAAAAAAATAGAAACAGTGACAGAATTTATTTTCTTGGGCCCCAAAATCACTGTAGATGGTGACTGTAGCCATGAAATTAAAAGATGTTTTCTCCTTGGAAGAAAAGCTATGACAAATATAGAGAGCATATTAAAAAGCAGAGACATTGCTTTACCCACAAAGGTCCATATAATCAAAGCTTTTTTTTTTTTTTTTTTCCAGTAGTCATGCTGGACAAAACTCTTGAGAGAGTCCTTTGGACTGCAAGGAGATCAAACCAGTCAGTCCTAAAGGGAATCATTCTTCAATATTCATTGGAAGGATTGATGCTGAAGAAGATGATGAAGGAGAAGGGATGAAAGAGGATGAGATGATTGGATGGCATCACTGACTCAATGAACATGAGTTTGAGCAAGCTCTGGGAGATAGGACAGGGAAGCCTGGCGTGCTGAAATCAATGGGGTTGCAAAGAGTTGGACACGACTGAGCGACTGAACAACAGAATAGTAATGGAATAAATTGCAAGTTTGTCGTGATTCTTTAGTAATTCGTCTAAGCTTTATTTCTTCTATGAGCTTTGCGTTATCTGTCTCTGCACTGAAACATTTTAAGACATTGGAATGTCTAGAGATCTGGGCTGGGAAGGTGCAGATATAACAAATAGACTCATCAGTACTAGACATTTTAAGAAATGAGAATTATGTCATACACAGAATCATAACAATGATAGGAATCTCTTCTTTAAACAAAAATGACATCTTCCATCTTTTGGTCTGTTCTTTCCTTTTGAAAGTCATCTGCCAACCCCATTCCCAAAGCAATAAAAGTTACACACAGTAAAACACTCAATTAGTATGCCAGAAAGTCAGTCTCCCTCCAAATCCATATTTAGGAGTACTAAAGTGCATCTCCCTCCTACACGTGTTCTGTGGCTTCTCTTACTTGATTTTCAAGGTACACGTTATATTAACCATAACCTTGTTTATATCTTGGTCCCATCACTAATGTGGTGTCTGCTCAAGTTTTTGAAAGGTCAAATAAGGCAATAACATTTTTGCAGCTTAGATTATCCTATAATCGTTTTTAAAATAACATACAGCTGATGTTCAAATATTTCACCCTAAATATGACTGTCTGCCTTTTTCATCTTCCTTCATTTCTATAAGATAGTAGGAGACTGGTTTTTTAAACAAATTGCGTCTACCTAAGTGTGTGTGTACACACACAGTTTTCCCATGGGAGAATTTTTATTTGCTAAGGGAGACAGAATTTTGCTTTCTTCTTTCTATATAACCACACCTTATATTGTCTAATAACTATATAAGATTTCAAAATGTTTTCTTTTGGAAAAAGTGATGTAATTATACCATTTGTCATTGTTTAATGTTTAGGTCAATGCCCAGGACACAATGTGTCCTGAAAATTAAGTCATATTGTTATTGTTAGATTAGCAGTATAATCTTCCAAAGCTTTATTTCTGCTTTAAGTGGGGAGTAAAGGTAATCCTGTTTTTGAAAGAAAAATATTTTCCCATTTTTCAAAAGTGTCCTTAACTCTCAAGGGTAATTTATTTATATGATATTTTATTACTGCTTGATATGACATTTTAATGCCAATTTAAAACTGCTTTTGATGTAACAGTAAATGCCACATCGCCAATTTAAAACTCCTTTTGATGTAACAGTAAATGCCACATCTTAAGTAAAAAGTCATTTATTTATTACACATTTTTTTCTGTTTTAGTATCTTTTCTTCTTTTACATCTTTCCATTGCATACTGATAAAAGACAGTAACTCCATTCCCCTAAAAAAGAGCATACTGAATATATTTAAAAAATTTCAGATAAAATATTTTCTTAACCTTGGAGGAATTCTTTCTGAGAGTAAATTTTAGAGATTGTTCTGCAGGAGAGAGTAAACAAATAGTTCTTAGATATTTGTCATTTAGGATAAAAAATTGATATATCTGAAAATACAGTCATATTTTTGACTGAGAAAATCTCTAAAAGATGTCATATATTTTCCCAATTCATATAAGAAAGCATTTATTATAACCATTTATTTGATGTTACTGTAAAAAGCAACACATTGAATATAGCATCACATCCTGAACTTTAGCTTATGCAATAAATCATCTGTTTTCATGTTAATCTGCTTTGATGAGCCATGAATTTTGCAAACACTCTCTTCAAGTATATTTCAGGACATGCAGATTTTGTATCCAATCAGAGTTTTAAAAGAATGAAGTACAAAATGGAGACGAAATTTGATTTTAGATGAGATACAGTTATCAGAGTACTACAGTTTTACTTATATCTGGAAAGTGCTCAAGAAACCAGAATGTCAAGAATTTCCTGGCAATCCAGTGGCTAGGACTCCATGCTCTCACTACACATGATCTAGGTTTGATCCCTGGTCAGAGAATTAAAACCCAACAAGCTGGGTAGCATGGCCATAAAATTAAAAACAAACAAACAAACAAAAAACAAATAAAAAACAAAAGGAAAGAAACCAGAGTGCCTGAAAAAATATTTTAAATAACAGAAGGGGAAGAGTTAAATGTAACCATGATAAAATGTTTTAGTCTATTCAGGCTGCTATAACAAAAATTCCATAAACTGTGTGGTTTACACAGCAAGCATGTATTTCTCATAGATCTGAAGCTGGGAAGTCCAAGATATAGGGGATGGAAGATTTAGCGTCTGGTGAGTATGTACTTCTTGGTTCATAGACTGTCAAATTCATTCTGTGTCCTCACATGGCTGAGGGCAAAGGAGCTCTCTGGGGTCTCTTTCATACAGGCACTAATCCTGTTCATGAGGGTTCCACCTTTATGACATAACCACCTCCCAAAGCCTTCACCTGCTAATATTATCACATTGGGCATTAGTATTTAACATGTTAATTATGGGGAAATACAAACATTTAGTCTATGTCACAGTAGATGAAGTTTCACTTTGTATATAATAATGACTTTTGATACCTGTAATCATCTCATTTGTATTTTAATATTCAGAAAATAGCTATATAACAATCAAAAGCATTCTTGTATCTAAGATATCACAGAATCTAAGTCTCTTTCCTTTATAATACATGGAAACTATTCCAGTCATACATATGAATTTTCATCTTCCCCTTGAAAAGAACAATCTCCCAAATATACACCATATACCATAGTTCATTACATATGCTTTCCTTCTTAAAATAATATTTACAAATACTTTTTAAAACATTTTGCTTTTCCCTAAATAAATAACACCCCCAAATGATATAGGGCTTCCCAGGTGGTACTAGTGGTAAAGAACCTGCCTGCCAATGCAGAAAATGTAAGAGATGCTGGTTCTATTCCTGCGTAACTCCTGAAAGAGGGCACAGGAACCCACTTTAGTATTCTTGCTTAGAGAATCCCATGGACAGAGGAATCTGGTGGACTATGGTCCATAGGGTTGCAAACAGTCAGACACAACTGAAACAGCTTAGCCTAGCCAAATGATGTAACTATAATTTGAAAGATGGCACTAAACTGTGGTCACAAATACATACAAAATGGCACAAGTAGTTTAAATACAATACAGTTTTATTTCTAGCTCATACAGTAACTCAAGGTGACTCTTTTCCACAGGGGGATTCAGGGTGCCAGGTTCCTTCTGGATTGTGGTTCTACCTTATATTACATTGTCATCCTCTGGTACAGAGGAACTGGAGTGTTCAGGAGGAAAATAAATCCTTTACCTGGAAGAGATTCTTATCATTTTTGTTCATATTACTTTAGTGAAAACTAATCACATATCCACATATAGCTGTAAGCAGGGCGAGTAAATAGGCTTCTTAGCTAGGTAGCTGCTTCCCAGCTACACGTTCATGGTAAGAGTTGTACTTGTAGGAAACAGGGCTTCTCTGGTGGCTCAAATGGTAAAGAATCTGCCTGCCATGCAGGAGAATTGAGTTCAGTCCCTGGGCTGGGAAAATCCCCTGGAGAAGGAAATAGCTACCCACTCCAGTATTCTCGCTTGGGAAATTCCACGAACAGAGGAGCCTGGAAGCTACAGTCCATGGGGTTTCAAAAGAGTTGGACACAACTTAGCAAGTAAACAACAGCCCATTTATCAGATTTATCCTTAATTCTTTGGGTGAGAAATGGGTACCTTTCTTCCCACCCACAGAATACACCTAATTTCTGATTAAGTTACTGTATCCAGCTCAAAAATCCCATCTCTGTGTAATATACAGTCCTTTCCATGCTCCAGATGTAGCATTTTTAAAACTTATCATTGACCTATCAACTAAAGATACAGTGAAGTGCCTCTGCCTGTCCCCACACCAAATATACAATGGTGGGAGAAGGGTAGGCTATTACGTCAAACATCTCATAGTAATTTCTAGTCTTTGGTTATAGTTTGTTGAGTAGGCATTAAAATGTTCCTTGTGAAAGATGATAGATGAGGTCTCTGTTTCTCCTTGAAAGGAAGGAACTCTCTTGTCCACTGTTGTCCAGGACCCCTGATTTTCCTTCTAGAGTTTCTTTCTTTTTTTTTTTTTAATTTTATTTTAATTTTAAACTTTACATAATTGTATTAGTTCCTCATCTATTTCCTCCATGGCATCATCAGAAGTGAATATTGAGGATTCCGCCCCTATGAGGGCTGACCAGCTTTCCTGGCTGACTCCTTGTTCAATTGTGCTAGGAGTCAAGGGTTAAGTTTGCTCATTAGTCACTGACTTTAGCTGTGTAGGGATACCCCACGCCCAAGGTAAGAGAAACCCAAATAAGACAGTAGGTGTTGCAAGAGGGCATCAGAGGACAAACACACTGAAACCATACTCACAGAAAACTAGTCAATCTAATAACACTAGGACCACAGCCTTGTCTAACTCAATGAAACTAAGCCATGCCCGTGGGGCAACCCAAGACGGGTGGATCATGGTGGAGAGATTTGACAGAATGTAGTCCACTGGAGAAGGGAATGGCAAACCACTTCAGTATTCTTGCCTTGAGAACCCCATGAACAGTATGAAAAGGCAAAATGATAGGATACTGAAAGAGAAACTCCCCAGGTCAGTAGGTGCCCAATATGCTAATGGAGATCAGTGGAGAAATAACTCCAGAAAGAATGAAGGGATGGAGCCAAAGCAAAAAGAATACCCAGCTATGGATGTGACTGGTGATAGAAGCAAGGTCCGATGCTGTAAAGAGCAATATTTCATAGGAACCTGGAATGTCAGGTCCATGAATCAAGGCAAATTGGAAGTGGTCAAACAAGAGATGGCAAGAGTAAATGTTGACATTCTAGGAATCAGCGAACTGAAATGGACTGCAAAGGGTGAATTTAACTCAGATGACCATTATATCTACTACTGCGGGCAGGAATCCCTCAGAAGAAATGGAGTGGCCATCATAGTCAACAAGAGTCCGAAATGCAGTACTTGGATGCAATCTCAAAAACGACAGAATGATCTCTGTTCGTTTCCAAGGCAAACCATTCAATATCACAGTAATCCAAGTCTATGCCCCAACCAGTAATGCTGAAGAAGCTGAAGTTGAACGGCTCTATGAAGACCTACAAGACCTTTTAGAACTAACACCCAAAAAAGATGTCCTTTTCATTATAGGGGACTGGAATGCAAAAGTAGGAAGTCAAGAAACACCTGGAGTAACAGGCAAATTTGGCCTTGGAATATGGAATGAAGCAGGGCAAAGACTAATAGAGTTTTGCCAAGAAAATGCACTGGTCATAACAAACACCCTCTTCCAACAACACAAGAGAAGACTCTATACATGGACATCACCAGGTGGTCAACACCGAAATCAGATTGATTATATTCTTTGTAGCCAAAGATGGAGAAGCTCTATACAGTCAGCAAAAACAAGACCAGGAGCTGACTGTGGCTCAGACCATGAACTCCTTATTGCCAAATTCAGACTTAAATTGAAGAAAGTAGGGAAAACCACTAGACCATTCAGGTATGACCTAAATCAAATCCCTTATGATTATACAGTGGAAGTGAGAAATAGATTTAAGGGCCTAGATCTGATAGATAGAGTGCCTGATGAACTATGGAATGAGTTTCATGACATTGTACAGGAGACAGGGATCAAGACCATTCCCATGGAAAAGAAATGCAAACAAGCAAACTGGCTGTCTGGGGAGGCCTTACAGATAGCTGTGAAAAGAAGAGAAGCAAAAAGCAAAGGAGAAAAGGAAAGATATAAACATCTGAATGCAGAGTTCCAAAGAATAGCAAGAAGAGGTAAGAAAGCCTTCTTCAGCGATCAATGCAAAGAAATAGAGGAAAGCAACAGAATGGGAAAGACTAGGGATCTCTTCAAGAAAATCAGAGATACCAAAGGAATATTTCATGCAAAGATGAGCTCGATAAAGGACAGAAATGGTATGGACCTAACAGAAGCAGAAGATATTAAGAAGAGATGGTAAGAATACACAGAAGAACTGCACAAAAAAGATCTTCACGACCTAGATAATCACGATGGTGTGATCACTCACCTAGAGCCAGACATCCTGGAATGTGAAGTCAAGTGGGCCTTAGAAAGCATCACTATGAACAAAGCGAGTGGAGGTGATGAAATTCCAGTTGAGCTATTCCAAATCCTGAAAGATGATGCTGTGAAAGTGCTGCACTCAATATGCCAGCAAATTTGGAAAACTCAGCAGTGGCCACAGGACTGGAAAAGGTCAGTTTTCATCCCAATCCCAAAGAAAGGCAATGCCAAAGAATGCTCAAACTACCGCACAATTGCACGCATCTCACACACTAGTAAAGTAATGCTCAAAATTCTCCAAGCCAGGCTTCAGCAATATGTGAACCGTGAACTTCCTGATGTTCAAGCTGGTTTTAGAAAAGGCAGAGGAACAAGAGATCAAATTGCCAACATCCGCTGGATCATCGAAAAAGCAAGAGAGTTCCAGAAAAACATCTATTTCTGCTTTATTGACTATGCCAAAGCCTTTGACTGTGTGGATCACAATAAACTGTGGAAAATTCTGAAAGAGATGGGAATACCAGACCACCTGATCTGCCTCTTGAGAAATTTGTTTGCAGGTCAGGAAGCAACAGTTAGAACTGGAATGGAACAACAGACTGGTTCCAAATAGGAAAAGGAGTAAGTCAAGGCTGTATATTGTCCCCCTGCTTATTTAACTTATATGCAGAGTACATCATGAGAAATGCTGGACTGGAATAAACACAAGCTGGAATCAAGATTGCCAGGAGAAATATCAATAACCTCAGATATGCAGATGACACCATCCTTATGGCAGAAAGTGAAGAGGAACTCAAAAGCCTCTTAATGAAAGTGAAAGTGGAGAGTGAAAAAGTTGGCTTAAAGCTCAACATTCAGAAAACGAAGATCATGGCATCCAGTCCCACCACTTCATGGGAAATAGATGGGGAAACAGTGTCAGACTTTATTTTTGGGGGCTCCAAAATCACTACAGATGGTGACTGCAGCCATGAAATTAAAAGAGGCTTACTCCTTGGAAGGAAAGTTATGACCAACCTAGATAGCATATTCAAAAGCAGAGACATTACTTTGCCAACAAAGGTTCGTCTAGTCAAGGCTATGGTTTTTCCTGTGGTCATGTATGGATGTGAGAGTTGGACTGTGAAGAAGGCTGAGCACCGAAGAATTGATGCTTTTGAACTGTGGTGTTGGAGAAGACTCTTGAGAGTCCCTTGGACTGCAAGGAGATCCAACCAGTCCATTCTGAAGGAGATCAGCCCTGGAATTTCTTTGGAAGGACTGATGCTAAAGCTGAAACTCCAGTACTTTGGCCACCTCATGCAAAGAGTTGACTCATTGGAAAAGACTCTGATGCTGGGAGGGATTGGGGGCAGGAGGAGAAGGGGACGACAGAGGGTGAGATGGCTGGATGGCATCACTGACTCGATGGATGTGAGTCTGAGTGAGCTCTGGGAGTTGGTGTTGGACAGGGAGGCCTGGCGTGCTGCAATTCGTGGGGTCGCAAAGAGTCAGACACGACTGAGCGACTGATCTGATCCGATCTTTAGAGTCCAAGCTAATGCTTTATTTGCCAATACAGTTCTTTCAGAATTTTAATAGACTTCAGAAATATTTGCTTCTAGTTAATTCATTGTGCCTGTGTGTGTGTGTGTGTGTGTGTGTGCTCAGTTGCTTAGTCATGTCCAAGTCTTTGTGACACCATGGACTGTAGCCCACAAGACTTCTCTTTCCATGGAATTTTCTAGACAAGAAATACTGGAGTGGGTTGCCATTTCCTATTCCAGAGGATCTTCTTGAGCCAGAGATTAAACCCACGTCTTCTGCATTACAGGCAGATTCTTCACCACTGCAGCACCTGGCAATATAATCACATTGAAAATTCTTTCCCAGACATAGTTCTTAAGTCTGCCATATAATTTCACTTTCTTTCCCTCATGCTTGTTTCTCTGAATTTAATAGGTGCTATCTTAAGACCATCTACAACTAGCTGCAGTAGGAAAGCAATGCCTTTAATTGAACCTTTGCCACATGGCTGGTTCTTTTTTCTGAAAAGTCTTAATAGTATCTGGGGAGCAAATGCTTTTGGGCTCCAAGAACTGTTGACTTCTCCAGCCCAGCTACTTTTTGGTCAGTCATATACGAACTAATGTTGTTCTTGAAATACTTTGCTACAATTAGCATGTAAGGCCAACACACACTGTTATTTGGGCTTCTTCTAATGATTTTCTGAGAATTGTAGTTCTACGAACTGTTCTGATTTTTAAACTGTCTCAGACAGCAGTTGGAGTATAGTTGATTTATAATATTGTGTTCACTATTTTGACACTGCATAGCATAGTTCACCAACTTTCTAGCCTATATCAGCTATTTTCCCCACAACCAAGCTCCTTAGCTCATGTCATCTATTAACTTTTTTTTTTTTGTATATAAGTATTTCATTTCAAGGTACTAAATTCTATACTAATTAGGGTATGCTAAGCTGTGATCAAAGGCATGTAAAATGTATAATGGCTAAACACAAGGGACGATTATATTTTCTTCCATAGTAACAATCCCAGGTATATATTCCCAACTAGTGGACAGTTCTTTTCTGTATTGCAATTCAGAGACCCAAGTTTCTTCCATCTTCTGTAAGTTCCTAGGACCACAGTCATTTTATCTAGTTTGTGGTAGGAGAAAGAGAGCATGGAGAATGCACAAGGTTGTGACCTTGGTCAGAAAATGGTATGCCTAATTTTCATTTAGCAAGTGTGAACTGGTCACAAGGCAGGGTAGTGTTGACAATGGAGCTCCAGGCTCCATGAAGCAGCTACAGGGGTATACACAGAAGCAGAGAGGCAATTTCGATGGACAGTCATCTGCCTCTGCCTCTTTGGCTAAATAACATTTTTATGTGTCTGTATAGATAACAAAGTACCTATTACTGAATAAGGTGAATATCTTAGCAATTTTATAACATGAGAGAAACTATCTGCAGAAAAATTAGTGATTTGCCCAAGATCATATAGTTTGTAAAAGTCAGAGTCCAGATATGAACCCAGTACTTATTTTTCCAAAATATTTTCCAATATTCCAAATATTGATCAGTATTACACAGCCCTAAATCTTAGGCCACTTAATATCATATTTTTCTTACAATAATAAAATCATAGAATCTAATATTATTAGTGAATTTAACAAGGGCGAATTTTTTCTTTCATAACTTCAAAATTGACCAGAGTCTTCAATTATAACTCTTTTTCTTTAAAGAGAAAGGAATAAAATTACTTTTTTTGTGAATGGGTGCTCATAGTTCATATTTGCCAATTTCTGAATAATAGTTATATTTAGCGGTTTATTTAAGATTTTAAAACCAATTTTCCTAATGCACAGTGTATATTAGGAAATTGTTTCTTATTAGACAGTCATTTATTCCTCACTTTTTAAAAAAGCCATTGAGAAATAACTGCTTGGAAGGAGGCTCTGTACTGTGTGTTCCAATATTGAAAACATGTAAAAAGAAAATCCAATGAAGATAAATTACCCTCTTTTTTGTGCTTTTAAAAAATCAAATAAATGCAGTCAGTATTATGGAGGGAATTGTATTTGTTTTCTTTCTGCCTTATCTTTTTCTATTTCAAATCTATTGCATATTCATAAGACTATAAAAATTTAAATAGGAAAAGAGTTTTGAGATCCTCTCTTCCAATCTCTCATTTGACTTTATTAGAACTTCATGTAGTTACAATAGTCTTAATATAATTTTAAGAAATTAACGAATAGCATACAGACTTCTCTTTCATAGATAATGCCATTTGAGTTTATTTGACATGCGTTCCCACTACTTTAAAGTTTTATTATTCTTGCATTTTTCTTCAATGACTTTGGGAGAAAAAAAAATCTCTTCAAGTTATGTAACAACAGAATAGCCTCGAATTGGGGATTTGTGGCTCACTGTCTAAAGTGTGGTCTAGACAATAGCAAATTCCTCAATTCTGCACAGGCAGAATACAAGTTGCCAACTTGAACATGGATTTAGCTGAAACATTGCTTTTCATATTTCAGTGTTGCATTCCATTTGATTGTACTAAAATGTTGGACATCGAAACACAATTCTGGTGTCCTGATTCCATGACCTAGGTATGCGTTTATGCCGCCTGGATACAACCCAGAAGACTTTGAAATCTGCCCAGAACACTGAACACCAGCTTCTTGACTGCAAGCACCAGACTGTGTATGCTTCTTTCCTGTTTGTTAAGCCCCAGAGTGAAAAGCCCAGTACACAATGAGTCAGATTTTTCCAGAGTGTTGGTCATATCCTCGACACTAGCTTGGCCATCTTGATAATCAAGTTAATTGCTACATGTCACTAAGATGCTAAAGAAGTCATATATGGATAAGTATGGCTTCCAAAGTTGCAAAATTTTCTCCCTAAATAATTAATACTATAAAACCAATCAAAATCATGGAACATCTGAAACAGTACATTTTTATAACACAATAATTTGCCTACATATAAATGAGTGCTGTTCTGAGAATGCATTGGTAAGCCCAACAAAGTTAGCCTATGTACTAAACTAATGCAATCATCTGCTGCTTTTACGCTTGCTTACCAGACATCCTGGGCTGGAAATAAAGATGCTATACTACTGTACTCTATACAATACTATATAGTAGAGTACACAAAAGCACAGCTGTGAGGAGGCACACACGTGACCATGCACGCCACACATGTGAACTAACTCACGTGACTGGGCATGCAAACGCACATTCCCATCTTTGAAAGTTTGCAACTTGAAAGTTCATATGTAGGGGAATTACTGTACTTTATTTTGATAAAATATGCCAATTATTATTTGGCCAAAGAATAACTTAAAGTGACTTTTGTCTATCAAATGAGAACTGCTGATACAGCCAGGTCTTACTACACTTTACCTTTTTTCCTTCTCATTTCTACTGAAAGTGTTAAAAAAGATAAAATATAAAACCCATGTGATCAGAGAGAAATAGGAAAGGAGTTGCTGCTGCAAGTGAGATATCAGTAAGTGCCCACACAGGTGAGATCAGTAGAAAGTGAGACAGTCCACACCACAGGGAGCAGGACACGGAGGCATCACACCCATAGCAGGGCATGCCAGTGGGTCACGTGTGAGGCTTGTTACAGAGTTGGATGAAACTCTGTGTACACATTGAATATTAGTGCCCCTCATAATGTCCTATCCCACACAATACTACCCAAGAATGCCGTGTAAGGCAAGACTTCTGCAATTGGTTCTACAGACAAACAGCCTGAGGTCATATAGAAGGTGTCTTAGCTCAGGCTGCCACACTGAAAGCCATAGACTGGGTGGCTTAAACAACAGAAATCAGTTTTCTTACAGTTCTGGAGCCTGGAAGTCCAAGATTTGGGTGCAAGGTTTGTTGTGGGACACTTTCTGGCTAGCACTTTTGCACCATGTCTCCATAAGCCAGAGAGAGGAAGAGATCTTCTTTATATGTCTTCCTTATAAGGCTGTAGTTTTGTCAGAATAGGGGTCTCCACTTATGGCCTCACTTAACCCTGATTACCTCCTAAAGTCACTGTCTTCAAATATAGTCACATTGGGGGTTAAGGCTACAACATATGAATTTGGCAGAGGGGCACATGTCAGTCCATAGCAATATGTGACTTAAATAGAGAAATCTTGAGTCTATGTGTGCTTATTGTGTATACAACCCTGGCATAGTCTAATAAAATACTTTATTTCTAGAAGTTTCAAAGGTTCCTAAACATCCTTGGGTGAGCCCCTTGTCTTTCATTCTGAGAATTATGGAGAGGAATATTATTGCTTAATTGCTAAGTCATGTCCAATTCTTTTGTGACCCCATGGACTGTAGCCCACCAGGCTCCTCTGTCTGTGGGATATCCCAGGCAAGAATACTGGAGTGGATTGCCATTCCCTTCTCCAAGTGATCTTCCCAGGCCAGGGATCTAATCCACATCTCCTGCTTGGCAGGCAGATTCTTTACCACTGAGCCACCTGGGAAGCCCATTGAGAGGAATACCCAGGTTTTACTCTTAAAATATGATATATGGTTAATTTTTTAAGAATAATAAGTTCATTTTTAATATAACACATGTGTCCTTTAAATTTTAGCCTATTAACAGGAGCATTACAGATATTTTTGGAGAAGGAAATGGCAACCCACTCCAGTATTCCTGCCTGGAAAATCCCATGGACAGAGTTGCCTGGTAGGCTACAGTCCATAGGGTCACAAAAAGTCAGATAAAACTTAGTGACTAAACCACTACAGATATTATGGGTAGAACAGTTTTATTATGGAAATGAAAGCTTATAAATATGTAGAAGGATGTGGGCATGTGAAGGTCTGAAAGAGAAATGAAATTTAGCGAAAGTCACCAATCAAGAGAATCTGTTTTGGGTGGGCTGATCAGAAATTGCAGAAAAGATTCAGAAGATGCACATGTCTGGTTACTGAACTGTGACTTTATATAAAGGGAGGTGTTTCAGAAGGGTCTGTGCAAGTTCTCACCTTGTTATAGCTTGGTAGTTGGCTTGGAGCTACTGTTGGTGATCAGTTCAGTTCAGTTCATTTCAGCCGTTCAGTCGTGTTCGACTCTTTGTGACCCCATGGACTGCAGCATGCCAGGTTTCCCTGTCTATCACCAACTCCCAGAATCCACCCAAACCTGTGTCCATTGAGTCAGTGGTGCCATCCAACGCATCTCATCCTCTGTCGTCCACTTTTCCTCCTGCCCTCAATGTTTCCCAGCATCAGGGTCTTTTCAAATGAGTCAGCTTTTCCCATCAGGTGACCAAAGGATTGGAGTTTCAGCTTTAGCATCAGTCCTTCCAATGAACACCCAGGACTGATCTCTTTAGGATGGACTGGTTGGATTGCCTTGCACTCCAAGGGATTCTCAAGAGTCTTCTCCAACAGCACAGTTCAAAAGCATCAATTCTTCGGCACTCAGCTTTCCTTACAGTCCAACTCTCACATCCATACATGACTACTGGAAAAACCATAGCCTTGGCTAGATGGATCTTTGTTGGCAAAGTAAAGTCTCTGCTTTTTAATATACTGTCTAGGTTGGTCATAACTTTCCTTCCAAGGAGCAAGCGTCCTTTAATTTCATGGCTGCAGTCACCATCTGCAGTGATTTTGGAGCCCAGAAAAATAAAGTCTGACACTGTTTCCTCATTTATTTGCCCTGAAGTGATGGGACTGGATGCCATGATCTTAGTTTTCTGAATGGTGAGTTTTAAGCCAACTTTTTCACTGTCCTCTTTCACTTTCATCAAGAGGCCCTTTAGTTCTTCTTCACTTTCTGCCATAAGGGTGGTGTCATCTGCATATCTGGGGTTATTGGCATTTCTCCTGGTAATCTTGATTCCAGCTTGTGCTTCTTCCAGCCCAGCGTTTCACATGATGTACTCTGCATATAAGCTAAATAAGCAGGGTGACAATATACAGCCTTGACGTACAATTTGGAACCAGTGTGTTGTTCCACGTCCAGTTCTAACTGTTGCTTCCTGACCTTCACACAACAGTAAAATGATGAGCTGAAACCGGAACCCAATCAACATCTTCCAACCTTCTGTCACCTTGTTTCCTACAATTACAATCTCTCAAAATTATTGAGACAAGCTCTTTTATTCAACTCAAATCCAGATTCTGATGTACATGGTTCCCAATCTCAGCTAAGTTGACACAACAAACTCCAGTATATACATGCATTTTTATTAAGGCCATATGTTATGGATGACTATGTAGTTACTGAAAGATGATACATCATCTTTCAATCATCCAATCATCATCCAATCATACAATACTAATTTCGGTGGATCTCAAAACAGCATTTCCAGGATTAGCTGAGATTTCCAGATACAAAAACGGTCAATGTGCCAAAAACTCAGGTGAGGTCAACAAAGATGAGATATAATACAGATTGTTAGGTTTGGCAACTTGAAAACCATTCATGAACTCTGAAAGAATGATTTCTTTAAAGCACAAATCTGATGTGGAATAAATCAGATGTGAGGAAATAGAAGTGTGTATATTATATATACACAAAATTATATATTAAACAAATGCATGTATAAAATATCTACAGCTAGAATATAGTTCAGGAGCTCAGGAGTTATTGTCTGTTTACCTTATCATACTTACATTCCTCATACCAAGATCTATGAAAAGTCTTAAATCATAACCAATTATAATTTGGCAAGTTAACCAAATAGGCTGCCATGTAATTATCTTAAAAAAAAAAAAAGATATTCCATAACATCTGTAACAAGAAAGGAGAGAAAGGAATTTGTAGATGACTGACAGTCTCTGCAACAGTGACTGTTGGAATTTACTTCTATTTTCTGAGACTTAGTTAATATTGGGAAAATAACATCTTACAGGACATGTAAAGTGAGTGGCATGTGGTAGGCAACCACATAACTTGAGTTTCTTTTCCTTCTTCCTTCCTCATTTCTAACTTGACTTAACCTCCCACCAATATGAGAATTCCCTTTCCAACATCCTTGAACATTCAGTCTTTGGTACAAAGATTTTAATGATAGGAAGCCTATTTTCTTACAAGTAAACTTACTCCATTGTTTAAAATTTCCTCTATTTGGAGGTTGTGTCTGCATATTGATCTGAAATCAGTTTTCTTTAATTTTTACCAATTGATTGGTTTTATAGCCACTTAACAGTGAATTTTCTTACTCATATAAATGAACCCATCATAGGAGAATTTGTTACAAATATGTGTTTGCTTTAATATATAAATATTTACATATATTTTAAAATTGGTTTGTTACTTTGGATTTTATCTTTAACATTTTTTACTATGGTAAAAGTCATATTTTAAAATATATTATTTTAACTATTTTTAACTGTATGGTTCAGTGAGACTAAGAGCATTCACATTGTTGTACAACTCTCATCATCACCCATCTTCTGAACGTTTCATGTTCCTAAACTGAAACTTAGGCTACATGGTGGCTCAGACAGTAAAGAATCTGCCTGCAATGCGGGAGACCTAGGTTCATTTCCTGGGTTGAGAAGATCCCCTGGAGAAGGAAATGGCAACTGACTCCAGTAACCTTGCCTGGAGAATTCCATGGACAGGGGAGCCTGGCAGGATACAGTCCACGGGGCCATAAAGAGCCAGACAATACTGAACAACTCAGTATGCACACATGCACATTTGAAAATGAGCTATTCCGGGAGAGTCTCAGCTTTGGTTTTCTTTATTTGTGGATTTCCTAAGGCATTATTTAGCTTCTACTTTTTCTCATCCTTCATTTTGAAATGGTACCTCTTCTACAAAGTGTGGTTGAGTCTCTATTTCTGAAAGAAATGCCTTGTAACCAGAGGAGCCCTGGTTCCTCTGTAAACCTGTCACAGTGCTGGCCTGGTGCAGGAATGAATTACCACACACTTTCATTCAACAGGGCTTTGAAGTTGCTATTCCAGGGCTCTGAAGTACTCCCATTGTCCATTTTCCTGCTCTATGCACTTCAAGATAGCTTCTCTAAAACAAATCCTCTCTCTCCTCAGAGTCTTCCCTCTATCTCTGAGCAACAGAAGCCAGCCCTGCCCCTGGTGACTCTCTTCAAACCTCACAGCAGCCCTCAGTGTCGTGTTTTGAGACCAGACACTGTCTTGTATACAATGACTTGAGATGCTGAAAGACAATCATTAGCCTTTTCTAATTAATGTCCTCCCTGGTCACCAAGCTTCAGGGATATTCTCCGTTTACCTGTACACTTTTTACCTCACCTATGCTTGATGTAGAATTCTTCAACTTTAAATTTCTTCCCCAACCTTTATGCTCTCTCCTATGCCTTTATATTGAGTGTGGATACTCTCCAAGATCCTTAGCTTTTCTGAGAATGCTCTTATGTTTCCTTTTGCTAAATGAAACCTGAGAGTTTTCCAAGGACACTGGAAAGAAGCTGCTCTGGGCGGTTGATCATTCTTATATACTTGACAAACTGAGGGGTCAGGCGAGACGGTCAACATTCTCTTTGGCTCCTTACTGCTTCTTCCCACTGATATCTTTGACCAATGATATCACTCCTTCCCATTGAGATCTTTGGCCATGTCTGATCTTTGACCTTCCTCATTACTGTCATTGGCTAACCTTCTGGTCACTTCTCCTCAAATTCATGGGTGTTTGGCCACTGGTCTCTTACAAACTTGCTCTTCATCCTGACTTCTGCCAAAATCTTCAGGGATTTCAAAAAGTGAATATCTCACACTACGTAGCATCATGATTTCTGGGTTTTCTCTTCATTACTACAGGAATTTCACTCCACTCCATTTCAACGACACCACTTAAAAGAGGAAAAATGAAAACTCTCATTACAATCTGAGTTGTATAGGCTTGGCCAAAAAGTTCATTCGAGTTTTTCCATAAGATGGTACAGAAATACTCAAATGAACTTTTTGGCCAGCCTGATATTTCAAATCACTTTAAAATTTGAAACACAGAATTATAGAGATAGAGAAGAATAAATATATAAATTGTTTACTCTTGCTTCTTTTTTTTTTTTTAGCTGATCATAAAACCAAAAGTCCTACCCCTTCCCTGTGACCTGATTCACATTTGCAGCTGAAATGCAGGTGGTGTTTTTAGCTATTTTAGATGACTCAGTTCCTTAAATCTGGTGAGTCTTTTTTTTTTCTTTGCTGATTTATGTTCCAAATTTCTTTAGTCATGCCGAAAGTTTTTCATAGTCCAAGGACCGAAAAAATCAGAGGGAAGAAAAAACCAGAATGTTAACTGTCATGCAATATTTAAAATAAAAGCCAATTTGACTTCCTACTTCTTGATGAATATTTGTAATTCATTTTTAGGATGACTATCATTTCAGGAGGCTTCACAAAGCACAGAAGAAAATAAAAGAAAGGAAATATTTTGTAACAAAGCAATTTTGTTTGGATTTGGTTGGGGGGGGGGGACCAGTTAGTCTTCTTGTCTTAAAAGTTTTGATTTGTAATCATGAGAACTCATTCCATAAAAATTTCAAAACCAAGAGTTTGTTTCCATAATGTTTTTGTTGTCTCGATAACAAGATCTTGACACTTCAGTTTGTGTCTTGGTCTAATACTTTCCTATATATTGTCTGCCAATGAAAAGAATTTGAAATGCCATGTATAATGTTTACCTTTGAAATGAAGTCTTCTTTGGTGAAATTTTTATTTTTTTGAAGATGGACAAGTAACTTCTCTATGGCTAATGAGCCTGAAACAGGAAGTGATTCTAACTCAAACAATGACAGTATCCAGCATGGCCAAAAGACAGAAAATTAATACACTTCACATTCCATGACATACTCATTTCAGACAAACACAATTTCAGTAAGCCTTTGTCTTCTCCTTAGTAAAGCATAGAGAACATTTTACCTGCTAGAAGGAAGGGCTAATTATAATATCTCTTTCATTCCCAAATATTTTTCATGAATTGTAAGGAAATCACTGTGCTAGATTTTATGGTTAATGTAGATGTGAGTAACAGAGAAGATAGTAGTAGTAAAAGGTGGGGCAAAGAGTATGGTATATAGAATCAAAAATTGAATCCATGTTCCAATTGTATCATTTATTAGCTCTGTGACTATTACAAAAAATTCAACATTTCTCATTTTCTTCATTGGTCAAGTAGAGACATGGTTGTATGATCTTAGAGGAAAAGTTTTCAATTTTTCACCACTGAGTATGTTATTAGCTATGAGTTTGTTATATATGGCCTTTATTACATTGTTACATTTCTTCTTTACTCTTTTCATTGAGTTGTTATCATAAAGAGATATTAAATTTTTTCAAGTACCTTTTTCTGCATCTATGGAGGTGATCATGTGATTTTATCCTTCATTTTGTTAATGTGCTGTATCATATTAATTGATTTACATACATTGAAATGATATGTATTCTTGGAATAAATCTTACTTGATCGTGGTATATGATTCTTTTAATGTATTCTTAATTAGGTTTGCTAGTATTTTGTTGAGGATTGTTGTATCTATGCTTATCAGAGACAGCTGACCTATAATTTTCTTTTTCTGTAGGTGTCCTCGTCTGGCTTTGTAAAATCAACTTGGAAATGTTCTCTCCTATTCAGACTTTTTGACAAGCTTACGAAGGATGGTATTAGTTTTTCTTTAAATATTTGGTAGAATTTATCAATGAGACCATCTGGTCCTGGGCTTTTCTTTGTTAGGAGGTTTTTGATTTTGGGTACAGATTTGATCAGTACAGATTTTTTTATTTCTTCATGATTCAGTCTTGATAAGTGTATTTTTCTATATTTATCTATCTTTTCTATGTTATCAAATTTGGTGGCATGTAATTATTCATGGTAATTTCCTATGATCTGTATTTCTATGTTACCAGTTTTAGTATCTCCTCTTTCTGATATTACTTGAATTTACTTTGTTTTTTCCTTAATTAGTTTAGTAAAGCTTTCTCAACTTTGTTTATCTTAAAAAAAGTTATTATTTTCACTGATCTTTTCTATTTTCTTTATAATCCCTAGTTATTTCTTTATTTCTGTTTTGGTCTTTGTTATTTTCTTCCTTTGAATTTACTTTGTTCTTCATCTTCTTGTTCCTTGAAGTGTTAAATTAGGTTGAATTCTCTCTTTTTTTCTCTTAATGTAGGCTGTTATTGCTATAAGTTTTCCTCTTAGAACTACTTTTGCTGCATCCCATAAGCTTTGGTTTCTTGTGCTTCCTTTTTCAATTGTCTCAAGTTTTTTTTTTTTTTTTCCTTTTGATTTCTTCTTTAAACTACTGATTGCTCAGGTGCGTGTTTTTAGTCTACATACTTTGGAGCTTTCCAGTTTTCTTTAAAATCAGTTGGAACTGATTTCTAGTTTCATATAATTTTGGTTGAAAAAAAAATGCTTGATATGATTTCAGTCTTCTTAAATCTTCAAGACTTATTTTGTAGCCTAACATGTGATCTATCCTGGAGAATATTTCACATGTGCTTAAGAAAAATGCTTATCCTGCTCCTGCTGGTTGGGATGTTGTATATTTTGTCTATAATATTATTTGAGTCTAATGTTTATTGATATTCTGTGTGAATGGTCATTGCAAGTAGAATATTAAAGACCTTTATTACATTGATTGTTATCTCTTTCTTCAGATATATTAAAATTTGCTTTCTATATTCAGGTGCTTCAGTTTTAGGTGAATTAAATAATTATTGTATCCTTTTGATTAAGGAAAATTCCATGGATGGAGGAACCTCGTAGGTTACAGTCCATGGGGTTGCAAAGAGTCGGACACAACTGAGCAACTTCACTTTTTTTTTTTAACTTGATTAAGTTACTCTGTTATCAACATATAATGACCTTTTTATTTTGCTACAGTCTTTGGCTTAATGTTTTATTTTGTTTGATATAAGTATATATGCCCCTGCTGCTGCTGCCAAGTTGCTTCAGTCATGTGTGACTCTGTGCGACCCCAGGGATGGCAGCCCACCAGGCTCCCCCGTCCCTGGGATTCTACTTTCTTTTAATTCCTATGTGCATAGATTATCTCTTCCCATCATTTCACTTTTATTCTTTGTGTATCTTTAAGCAGTAGCTGGGAATATCAGGACATTAAATTCGCTTCTATCGGAGGAAACTGAAGTTGGGCAGTTTTGGTTACTCTGTGCTGAGTCAGAGGGAGTATCCAGGTGACTAAAAAGAAACTGTTTGGTATAGTCCCCGGAGGACTCATGAATGTTGAGCTCCATTAGCTTCCAGAATGAGGTGATTTGGGAGCCAGTCCCTTGGGTCTTCTCCATAGAGGTTTGTGTGCCAGATGTGTGGAAAAGTCCTCTCAGGGATACACCAATGTCTTGGTTTTATTGTAGTAAGCCACAGACAGAAGTGGGGAAAGTGCCCACTGACTCTTTTGGGTTCCAGGCAGATCACAGTCAGCCCTGAGATGCATGCTAATTAGAATCTGGACCTTCAGGTGTCATTTTATAAAGAATTCAGTTAAACCCTTATCAGGGAAAGACTTGGAGATAGATGTTTCTGCCTGCTACCTCTGCATTGGACCTCCTTGGGGGGATAGCCATGGTGAGTGAGCACTGCCCACCAACAACTGCTTCCTTAATTTCTATAGTCCCCTGGGAGTCATGAACACAAGTCCTGTATGCTTTCTGAACTAGGTGAATTGGAGGCATGTCCTTCAGGTGTCAGCCTTAAAAGTTGGGGTGCGAGATGTTTGATCCAACCTTTTACTTCTTAGAGAGAAGCTGGGAGTTGGAGGTTCCCTCCTGATTGTGTAGCGCTCTGCCAAGGGTGGGGCTTATGGTGAGAGTTTAGGAGTCTCTTATGTTGTCATTTTGGTGACATGGAAAGACAAGATGAATGGATAAGAAAGCTATGCTACATATACATAATAGAGTATTACTCAGCCATTAAAAAGAATACATTTGAATCAGTTCTAATGAGGTGGATGAAACTGGAGCCTATTATACAGAGTGAAGTAAGCCAGAAAGAAAAACACCAATACAGTATACTAACGCATATACATGGAATTTAGAAAGATGGTAACAATAACCCTGTGTACGAGACAGCAAAAGAGACACTGATGTATAGAACAGTCTTATGGACTCTGTTGGAGAGGGAGAGGGTGGGAAGATTTGGGAGAATGGCATTGAAACATGTAAAATATCATATATGAAACGAGTTGCCAGTCCAGGTTCGAGGCACGATATTGGATGCTTGGGGCTAGTGCACTGGGACGACCCAGAGGGATGGTATGGGGAGGGAGGAGGGAGGAGGGTTCAGGATGGGGAACACATGTATACCTGTGGCGGATTCATTTTGATATTTGGCAAAACTAATACAATTTTGTAAAGTTTAAAAAAAAAAAAAAAGAAACAGAAACCTGGCCAGGATAGAGCCTGCATCAATTCAAGAAACAATATTAAACAAATATGAAAAATAGAAAAAAAAATGAAACAAAGAGGCAACAGGAGGTGATTAATTTGGGAAATGTTGATCTAGTCATAAAGAAATTACTGAAACATATTTTATAACTGTATGTAATTTAAGCCCTGCAGGCCCAAATCTGGCCATTGATATCTATCTAGTTCCAACAGATATAATGTAATTACGCTAAATTAGTATAGGTGATTTTCTTTTGCTGCTGTGTATTGGCAAGTACTTGTGAAGTGAACTGTGGGATATTTTGTTCCTTAGCATTTGTGTCAATTTCATAGTAAGGAAATGAATCTGAAGAATAATATAAGTGAGCATTTCCAAATACTAAAAAAAAAAAAAAAAAAAAAAAATTGAACACAAAAATGTGATTTGGACTTTATTTAATTTCCTGTTGTCATCACATGAAGAATTCTTCAAGTTCTTCCAAAAAAAGGGAAAGGAGTAAACATGTTTCTTATACTTAATGATATTCACCCAAGTTGACAAATTCTTTTTAATATCAGTTCAAAACTATATGAGTGCCAGCTATTGGCAATTGCTCACTGTGAAATAAATTTAGTGGGCAGAAGGAGGATTCCAAGCTTTGCAGTTGGAGTACAAAATTCAGGCTATGTCTGTAAAGAAAGGCAAACACTGCCTTGGAATAACAAAATGTCTGGTATACTCCACTATCTTAAAAACACATTAGAATATTAAAAAAATTAATCTGGTATCAATCATATTGTTTGAAGTGGCCTCCAATCCAATACTGAATGGAAATGGAGGTCTGGTAACTGTGTATAAACCCTTGGAACAGTTGACACTGATGCTAGTCAAACCTTCTGGGTTTGCTGCTTCATGTGACAATGATTAAAGCTTTAGCACATGTGACTGGTGCATAGTAAGTCTTCAAGGAATGTCCTCTATTGCACTACTTTCAACTAAGGACTTCATCTCAGAACAGCTTGCAGGAGAGGAGAAATAAGCAATCACCACACTATTCTATGTGCAAGGAGAGAAGTCACAGATTTCTTTTTAATCCATAGTTAAAAAGAAGGTTGTGAGGATCAATTCAGATTAATTTGAGAATCAATATTATAACATTTCTACATTTTTCAAAAGTCAAATTATATACTATCATATATTGTATATATAGAAATGTGTATTGAAATAAATAAGTCAAAACAAAAAATTATATTACTATATATGTGTGTGCATATATTATCCCTGTCTATCAATCTATTTCCTTGAGTATATTCAAGAGACTCAAACACTCAAACTACTGATTCAGAATTTTGTTTTTACAATTGACCAACTGCTGTTGTTGTTTAATCACCCAGTCGAGTCCAGCTCTTTGAGATGCCATGGACTGCAGCACGCAGGCCTCCCTGTCCCTCACCATTTCCTGAGGTTTGCCCAAGTTCATGTTCATTGCATCCATGATGCCATCTAGCCATCTCATCCTCTGACTTCTTCTTCTTCATCTGCCCTCAATCTTTCCAGCATCAGGGATTTGTCCAATGAGTCAGTTGTTCCCATCAGGTGACCAAAATACTGGAGCTTTAGCTTCAGCATCAGTCCTTCCAATGAATATTCAGGCTTGATTTCGCTTAAGATTGACTAGATTGATCTCCTTGCTGTCCAAGGGACTTTCAGGAGTCTTATCTGGCACCACAGTTTGAAGGCATCAATTCTTTGGCATTCTACCTTCTTTACAGTCCAGCTTTCACACCTGTATGTGACCACTGGGAAGACCATAGCCTTGATTATACAGACCTTTGTTGGCAGAGTAATGTTTCTGCTTTTCAACACACCGTCTAGGTTTGTCATAGCTTTCCTGCCAAGAAGCAATCTTCTGATTTCATGGCTGCAGTCACCATCTGCAGTGATTTTAGAGCCCAAGAAGGGGAAATCTGTCACTATTTCTACTGTTCCCCTTCTATTTTCCATGAAGGAATGGTGCTGGGTCCCATGATCTTAGTTTTTTTTTAATACTTAGTTTTAAGCCAGTTCTTTCACTCTCTTCCCTCACCCTCATTAAGAGGCTCTCTAGTTCTTCTTTGATTTCTGCCATTAGAGTAGTATCATCCACATATCTGAGGTTATTGATGTTTCTCCCACTTATCTTGATTCCAGCTTGTAACTCATCCAGACTGGCATTTCTCATGATGTGCTCAGTGTATAGGTTAAACAAACAGGGTGACAGCAGACAGTCCTATCGAACTCCTTTCTCAACCTTGAAGCAACCAGTTGTTCCATACAGGGCTCTAACTGTTGCTTCTTGACCCACATACAGGTTTCTCAGGAGACCGGTAAGATGGTCTGGTATTCCCATCTCTTTAAGAGCTTTCCACAGTTTACTATGATCCACACAGTGAAAGACTTTGGTATAGTCAGTGAAACAGTGATAGATGGTTTTCTGGAATTCCCTTGCTTTCTCTATGATGCAGCAAATGTTGGCAATTTGTTCTCTAGTTCCTCAGCCCTTTCTAAACTCAGCTTGGACATCTGGAATCTCTTGGTTCACATAATGTTGAAGACTAGCATGCAAGATTTGAAGTATGAACTTACTAGCATGGGAGATGAGTACACTTTTCTGATGGTTAGAACATTCTTTAGTACCACCCTTCTTGGGAAGTGGGAATAAAATTGACCTTTTCCAGTCCTATGGCCATGGCTGGGTCTTCCAGATTTGCTGACATATTCAATGCAACACCTTAATGCCATCATCCTTTAGGGTTTTGAATAACTCCACTGGAATTCCATCACATCCACTAGCTTTATTAACAGCAGTTTAATAATCTGCTGACAAACTAGTTCTGTTACAAATTGAATTCAAAATGTTGATCATGTAGCCATGGTAAAATATATTCTTTCCTGTACTGCATATTTTACTGTTATATAAAACTGAATGAATTACTGGGAAAGTTTATTCTTTGATGGCCTATATTTTATGATGTGCAAAAAATGATTTGTAGAAAAGAAAAAATACTGTATCTTCCCAAATGATGGCATTCTACTGGAAACAGGAACACAGGAGAAATACATATGTCTTTGCAAATTAGAACTTAGCCTTCATGTTGTTAACAGGTCTTATTCTCCATGGAAATAATTGGATAACCCATTAATCTAGGAGCAGTATCTCTGCCTGTTTGTTTCTTACTTCACCCATGACTGGTGTATTAGCTTCTTACAGCTTCCATAACAGTGTATCCTAGACGAGGCTGGTTCCTTCTGAGGGTTCTGAGGGACAATATATTCCATGTTTCTGTCAAAAATTCAGAGAATGCAAATTTAAAACCACCAAATTAATAATAAGTGGTATCCAGGCTTTCCAGGTAGTTCAGTAGTAAAGAATCCACCTACCAAGGCAGGAGCTGCAAGAGAAGTGGTTTTGATTCCTGGGTCAGAAATATCCCTTGGGGGAGGAAGGGACAACCCACTCCAGGAGAGAGGAGCCTGGCAAGCTACAGTTCATGGAGTCACAAGCAGTCAGACATGACTGAACAACTGAACACACACACGGTAAGAGTTTATCGTGTATATGAAAAGCATTCATGAACTGGGAGCTTCCAAATTCAAAGGCTAATATGAAGCTTGGGAGCATGAAGTGACTTGATGGCTTGTAAAGTGAAAATGAGGATGTTACTGACCTTTCGGAGAAGGCAATGGCACCCCACTCCAGTACTCTTGCCTAGAAAATCCCATGGACGGAGGAGCCTGGTGGGCTGCAGTCCATGGGGTTGCTAACAGTTGGACACAACTTCACTTTCACTTTCACTTTCATGCATTGGAGAAGGAAATGGCAACCCACTCCAGTGTTCTTGGCTGGAGAATCCCAGGGATGGGGGAGCCTGATGGGTTGCCGTCTATGGGGTCACACAGAGTCGGACACGACTGAAGTGACTTAGCAGCAGCAGCAGCAACTGACCTTTACAATAATGATCATTACAATGGGAATTTATAAATGGCAGGAGACTGGTTAAAGTGATTATCTCATTCCAGTTTTAGGAAGATGACTTAAGTTTCCTTTATAAATGCCAGAGGTATTTACAAAATAATAACTTAAGTTTCCTTTATGTTCATGAAAACAGTTGATTTAGTTTCACTTACATGGTCTAGGGGGTTTTGTCTGTTTGGGGAAGTCTCAAACTTGGTCTCTATTTTTTATTTAATTTCAACACTTTGTTCCTAGTTTCTGGTGAAAACCAGCAATATTTGGTTCCGTTGTCTTGTCTGCTCTGACCTGTGTCCTCATTCTCACTTGATGCTCTATGTCTGTCCACAGAGGGTCATCCTTATAAGGACACCGGTTATGCTGGATTAGGAGTGCATTCTCCAGAGTGACTGTATTTTAATTCAACTATTTGCATCTGCAAAAACCTTATTTCCAAATAAGGTCACAATCTGAGGTATTGGGGATTTGGATACCAGCCTATCTTTTTTAGGGGGTGAGTGAGATTGGACAGTGATTCAACCCATAAAACTGGGGACCTAATTGTAATTTTACTTAATTTTTTTTTTTTTTGCTTCTAAATTTCCATCTATGTCTTAAAAAAATTGAGTGTATTTCATTCCTTAGTCATCCTTTGCAGATGAGCAAGATATTATAGAATTTGGCTTCTGGAGAAAAATAGAAAGAATGAGTATTAGCTACTTGTTCCAAGATATGTCTTCCCAGATATGGGTATCACAAGTGAACAGAGTTGAGACACAGCATGGTGTGAATAAACCTCAGAGGAAAACAGAGTGAGTCCAGCAGAGACTTCCTGGGAAATAGCATTGTCCATGCTAACCCAGGTACCAGTATGAAGAGACAGAGTAGAGATAGGAAGAAGGATGTAGGAGGCAAAGGCATACAAGTACCTCATAGTAATGAACTAGGCTAGAACTACTCTTTTTGCAAAAGCAGAAGCTGGGGTAGTAACTGCATTCAGCATTAACTGAAGACATAATTGGGTCAAATAATGCTGGTAGGGACTTCCCTTGTGGTCCAGCAAGTAGGACTCCACACTCCTAATGCAGGGATTTAGGTTCAATCTCTGGTCAGGGAACTAGATCCCACAACTAAGCCTCAGAGCAACCAAACAAAAAATAAAATAAAAATAGGCAGAATACTCTCTGACATAAATCACAGCAAGATCCTCTATGACCCACCTCTCAGAGTAATGAAAGAAAAGCAAAAATAAACAAATGGGACCCAATTAAACTTAAAAGCTTTTGCACAATGAATGAAATTATAAGCAAGGTGAAAAGAGAGCCTTCAGAATGGAAGGAAATAATAGCAAATGAGGCAACTGACAAAGAATTAATCTCAAAAATATACAAGCAGCTCATGCAGCTCTAGACCAGAAAAATAAGCTACCCAATCAAAAAATGGGCCAAAGAACAAAACAGACATTTCTCCAAAGAAGACATACAGATGGCTAACAAACATATGAAAAGATGCTCAACATCACTCATTATCAGAGAATGCAAATCAAAACCACAATGAGGTACCATTTCATGCCAGTCAGAATGGCTGTGATCCAAAAGTCTACAAGCAATAAATGCTGGAGAGGGTGTGGAGAAAAGGGAACCCTCTTACACTGTTGGTGGGAATACAAACTAGTACAGAGACTGTGGAGAACAGTGTGGAGAGTCCTTAAAAAACTGAACTAGAACTTCCATACAACCCAGCAATCCTACTGCTGGACATACACACCAAGGAAACCAGAATTAAAAGAGACACATGTACCCCAGTGTTCATCGCAGCACTGATTTCAAAAGCCAGGGCATGGAAGCAACCTAGATGTCAATCAGCAGACGAATGGTTAAGAAATCTGTGGTACATATACACAATGGAGTATTAGCAAGCTATTAAAAAGAACACATTTGAGTCAGTTCTAATGAGGTGGATAAAAATGGAGCCTATTATACACAGTGAAGTAAGTCAGAAAGAAAAACACCAATACAGTATATTAACATATATATATATATATGGAATTTAGAAAGATGGTAACAATGACCCTATATGAAAGACAGCAAAAGAGACACAGATGAAAAGAACAGACATTTGGACTCTGTGAGAGAAGGTGAGGGTGGGATGATTTAAGAAAATAGCATTGAAACATGTATATTACCATATGTGAAATAGATGACCAGTCCAAGTTCAATGCATGAAACAGGGCACTCGAAGGCAGTCCACTGGGACAACCCAGAGGAATAGAATGGAGAGGAAGGTGGGAGGGGGTTTCAGGACAGGGAGACACACGTACGCCTGTAGCTGATTCACGTCAATGTATGGCAAAAACCACCACAATATTGTAAAGTAATAAACCTCCAATTATAATAAGTTAATTAATTTAAAAAATGCTGACAAATAAAATCAGAACTTAGGAAAATCCTGAAATTATAACAGGCAATCAAATATATCCTACAGAAAGGCCCCAAAAGTTAAAAAGCCCAAAAAGTTAAAAAGCCAGGTTAAAAGTCAAGAGATTGATACAACAGAAGTGAGAGAGAACTTGGACAAGCTATCCTGTCACTAAGGAATCAGATGTGTGAGGAAAAAAAAAAAGACTTGTCTGTTTAGATAGATCCAAGAAGTGAGCAAAGGTGGACCACTGATAATGAAAATTGCTCTCCCAGGACAGAAGCTACAATGGCAGAAACCAATTTCATCCTGAAACCTGCAAGTGAGAGCTAGCTCAGCCAGCCCACCTGCTGGAAAGGCAAGGTCCATCTAAAGGTACTTGAGAGCTTCTGGAGGTGGAGACAGGACAGTTGATGAAGATGTAGAATTTGCACTGCTTTGATCATTTTCATTCATTTGTCTTCTGGGTGATGCTGGGGATTCAGATTTGAGTGAATCCATGAGGATTCTCAGAGTAGAAAATGTTTTTCTCCCCAAATGGAAAAAAGAAACACATTCTCACTAGACAGGACAGCACTATGACACCACCCTTATGGCAGAAAGTGAAGAGGAACTCAAAAGCCTCTTGATGAAAATGAAAGTGGAGAGTGAAAAAGTTGGCTTAAAGCTCAACATTCAGAAAATGAAGATCATGGCATCTGGTCCCATCACTTCATGGGAAATAGATGGGGAAACAGTGGAAACAGTGTCAGACTTTATTTTTTTGGGCTCCAAAATCACTGCAGATGGTGACTGCAGCCATGAAATTAAAAGACGCCTACTCCTTGGAAGGAAGGTTATGACCAACCTAGGTAGCATATTCAAAAGCAGAGACATTACTTTGCCAACAAAGGTCCATCTATTCGATGCTATGGTTTTTCCTGTGGTCATGTATGAATGTGAGAGTTGGACTGTGAAGAAGGCTGAGCACCGAAGAATTGATGCTTTTGAACTGTGGTGTTGGAGAAGACTCTTGAGAGTCCCTTGGACTGCAAGGAGACCCAACCAGTCCATTCTGAAGGAGATCAGCCCTGGGATTTCTTTGGAAGGACTGATGCAAAAGCTGAAACTCCAGTACTTTGGCCACCTCATGTGAAGAGTTGACTCATTGGAAAAGACGCTGATGCTGGGAGGGATTGGGGGCAGGAGGAGAAGGGGACAACAGAGGATGAGATGGCTGGATGGCATCACTGACTCGATGGCTGTGAGTCTGAGTGAACTCCTGGAGTTGGTGATGGACAGGGAGGCCTGGCATGCTGCGATTCATGGGGTTGCAAAGAGTCGGACACGAGTGAGCGATTGAACTGAACTGAGATGAATTTTC
Source organism: Bubalus kerabau (assembly GCF_029407905.1). Classification (NCBI taxonomy): domain Eukaryota; kingdom Metazoa; phylum Chordata; class Mammalia; order Artiodactyla; family Bovidae; genus Bubalus; species Bubalus kerabau. The sequence continues at coordinate 54,250,888 of NC_073625.1, forward strand.
TGTGCAGGATGTGGTGGTGGCCCTTCTCTTCTTGATTATAGGCTTAAGATAGTAGGAGAATACAATGAATCCTGAGGAGGTATAGGGCAACTAAAATGTAGGTTCCCACCTGACATTGCAATCTCCAGCCAGCAGCTTCCCGGGACCCTCTGACACTCCATTGACCTCATCATCTATCTGAACAGGGTTCCTACTCACAGCCATAAGAAGCATATGAGAAGCTCCTTGGGTGGCTTAAAGGTTGAGAATAGCCAGTTATCCAGATTTGACTTATGAAATAAAAGATGTTGGGACTTCCCTGGAGGTCCAGGGGTTAAGAATCCATGCTTCCACTGAAGGGGGTACAAGTTCAATCCCTGGTCAAGAAAGACTTCACATGATGCACTGTTTAGTGGGGGGTGGGGAGGTTTGATAGCAGACCACCGCCCCCCACAAAAAAAAAGAAAGGCCACATACTGCCTTCTGAAAAGGGAGGATTAAAGAAGAAAAGCAAAAAGCAAGTCAGTGTGGATGAGGAATAACATTACTGGTTGGTCAATGAACTGATTTTAAACTTTAACATACCTTTGTCACGCCGCTGCTGTTAAGTCGCTTCAGTCGTGTCCGGCTCTGTGCGGCCCCATGGACTGCAGCCTACCAGGCTTCTCTGTCCATGGAATTCTCCAGGCAGTTTTGGAGACACTCTCCACAGAAACAAATATGCATGTATTATCTCCCTTTCATGCATATTTGTTTCTGTGGAGAGTGTCTCCAAAACTCATGTTATATTGTGCTTTAAGTTGCTTCAGTTGTGTCTGACTCTTTGCAAACCTATGGACTATAGCCCACCATGCTTCTCTGTCCATGGGATTCTCCAGGCAAGAATATGGGAGTGGGTTGCCAGGCCCTCCTTCAGGGGATCTTCCTGACCCAGAGATTGACCCATATTTCTTGCATCTCCTGCGCTGACAGGTGGGTTCTTTATCACTAGTGCCACCTGGGAATGGGTAGTTAAATCAGGATTCAAGGAATTACTGAGTGACAGGGGTTCAGAAATAGGACGAAGATAAAAAAAGAAATGGAAGGAAGATATATATTTTAGTGCATATCATTTTATACACTGTCAGTTTTATACAATGTAATACCTATATAAATTATTAATAAATTTAAAAATTTACTGAAAGTAGGAAAGTTTAGAATGTTACCATATGACAATGACATTTATGCATATTTTTAGAAAAAGTTCTTACCTGCTGAAAATAATGTATATTGAAAATGTTTAATATCTGTGTAAGTCTAAGCACACAGAATGAAGTATAAGAAAGCAGGGCAAAATTGTAGTACTGATATCTTGGACATACATGTAGAGGGAGAGCAGGAGGTGGGAAAGATGATTAAAGAGAAATTTGGTATTATCTACAGGATTTTAACTCTCAAAAAATTGATTGACAATGTGAGAAAATGTTACCATTGGTAATTCTAGATAGTATGGATATGACTATTTGTTACAGACTGCTTCGTGTATCGCTGTATTTTTATTTTTCAAATTGTATTTTTAGGGTCTAAGAGTATAATTGTGTATCACTGTATTTTTTAAGGTTTTGATAGTTAATATATTTGACTTTACCCTTTATGGACCTGTGGGACTACCTTTGAGCCACATGCCCAATAGCAAAATTAAGATTACAAAAGCAATAATCTTTCTATTTTGCATCTTCACCAGGACTCCTATATCATTGAATTCGCACCAGTACATGGCATTATTTAGTCTTTGTCTTAAAGGCGCAAAGTAAAAATCTCATTGCTATTTCCATTGTCTCATTCAGATCAGATCAGATCAGTTGCTCAGTTGTGTCCGACTCTGCGATCCCATGAATTGCAGCACGCCAGGCCTTCCTGTCCATCACCAACTCCCGGAGTCCACTCAGACTCACGCCCATCGAGTCAGTGATGCCATCCAGCCATCTCATCCTCTGTCGTCCCCTTCTCCTCCTGCCCCCAATCCCTCCCAGCATCAGAGTCTTTTCCAATGAGTCAACTCTTTGCATGAGGTGGCCAAAGTACTGGAGTTTCAGCTTTAGCATCATTCCTTCCAAAGAAATCCCAGGGCTGATCTCCTTCAGAATGGACTGGTTGGATCTCCTTGCAGTCCAAGGGACTCTCAAGAGTCTTCTCCAACACCACAGTTCAAAAGCATCAATTCTTCGGTGCTCAGCCTTCTTCACAGTCCAACTCTCACATCCATACATGACCACAGGACACTAATCATCATTAAATGGTTTTAAATATCTCTTTATACACTTTTCTAGTTTCTTCTATAAAGATGACCTAGGTAGGTGGGATGAGGAGGGGGGGCAGTGAGAGAGAGGCTCAGGAGGGAGGGTTTATATTCATATTACTGATTCACATCACTGTACAGCAGAAACTAACCCAACATTGTAAAGCAATTATATTTAAATAAAAATAACTTGCTCTGCTCATGTGTTTTGCCTTTTCTTCTTTCCCAGAGGGTATCTTCATTTATTTCTTTGCTCATTTATAGAAATCTATCCTATAATATTTTACAAATTTCAATTACCTTCTGCCCTTTGGCCACCTGCCTTTAATTTTTGTCTATGCTGTGATTCATTGACTAGAAATCTTTATCTCAGTGTAGTAAAAATGATCAATTTTTTTTTTTGCTTTATATTTGTGTTTGTGTTTTTGATAAATTTTTAAGGATATCTTTTCAAGATCCTGCCACAAACATATTCTATAACCTTTTATCTATAAACTGTACTATTTTACCACTTTCATTTAGGCCCTTAATGGCTCTAGACACCACACTTGCATGTGATGTTATGTAAGAATCTAGATTATTTTTCTGTTTATAGTTTGAATCCTCTTCAAATTGAGATCTGATTACTGCACTAGGTAGAAAACAGATTACGACAACATTAATAAAAATATGTCATTTTCCATAAAAAATCTCCTGTAAAGGCAAAATAGGTACAGAACCAAAAAATAGAACTATTTGAAAGATCCAAGCAAATGTACACCCCTGCCAAAATACCATTAGCCAAGCATCACTGTTTTATATTTGATATTCTAGAGTTATGGACTATTAGGGAAACCTCAGATTTAGCTAACAGAAGCTGTTGGCAGCGGTGAGGTTTTCTTGTATCTAATGGTTTTCTTGTGGAGGTTGACTGATAGTTGGAAAAGGAAAACCTCTTTATGATAAGGTACAAACAATTGTTTCAAGCGCTCTGACTTCACCTTGACCTGTTTCCTACTGATTTATCCCAATGCATAAATAGCTTCAGCTTAAACAAGACTTCACCCCTGGCTCTCTGGCCTCAATTCCTTTATTATTTATATCTTTAGAGGCTGGCACCACTTGCTCATGTAACAATGAAACAATGACTCCTAAATTGAGATCTTTTTATTTTCTGCCTAACCTCACAAAAAATGCTGACGTTCAGAGTGTAATACAGTAGACATACAATCCATCAAGTCCGTCGTGCTGGCCGACTGGCTGACTTCTGCATGGATGGAATTCAAAGACTTGCCAAGTAAATAAATATAGTGAAAAACACATCCAAAATTAGACATACTCCTAAATAAGTTATTGTAGGTAATTTGCCAAGAGCTCTACTTCTGTCTCGCAGATTGTCTGTGTTTAAGGTCAACATATTATGCCTAGCAGAGGCTAGCACTGGACGATTCCCCTCTGCCTGATGCACTTTCATGACTATGACAGCAAGCCTAAAGTAATCCTTTGGAATTTATTGAAGGACTGTGTGGCAAGCCTGCCAGAGCTTCTAGTCTTTTGTTTACAATCACTGTTACCTCCTCTTTGAGTCCTGAGCACAGTTTATCTTTCCTCACAAAGACAGATATGGAAGGGCTTGAAGGGTACTCATTCTTTTCTTGCTGATGATGAAAAAGTCAAGTCCAAAACCTGACTGAAATGAGAATGTATTTTTTTGCAATTTCTCAGCTATTGGGTCAGTCTGTCTGATTTCTAAATAGTTCCTGCTTTTGTTAAGTAAATGTTCTGAAGAGAAGAGTAGAGGAAGCAGAGGATGGGAGAGCTAAGTGGAGTGAAAAGCGACATTTTTATTGGAAATAACTGATAACAAGATGCCTTCCCTTTCAAAACCAACCCAAGGGAAGCTTTTGTCATTGTAAAACTGGCCTAATGTCAATTAAGCTTAAAATGATTTACTTTTAGGAGAATACAAGCCAAAGGAATTTGCTAAGAAGTTTTAACAGTTATAGCTCTATTAAATAAGAAAGATAAATACATCCTTGCTATATAAGTTAAACATGAAATATTTTAGTTCTAATTCTAATTGATCCTAGAAGTCCATGATCCAGTAACTGAAATGTATGTTTTTCTTCTTCTAATCAGAGCATAATTTAGTAACATCACACATTTCTAGGGCTCAGAGGTCTAACAAACTTTCCTGCCTTGAGCATTGCCACAAATTAGAATTGAGGACTAAACAGTCACTAAACATGTCTAAATGGCTAAAATTAATGCCACAAAATCCCAACTTGAAAGTAGAAGTAAATCCTATAAGTGGATCTCCAGCCACATTTCAGTTGATTAACTTGATTTTTAAAATGACTTTTCCCCCTTTTATGTGCAATAAAGTTGAAACACAGAGAGGTGCAGAGAACAAGCTGAGTTCATATTTTTCTATTCACCCTACAGATGAGAAAACTCAGGCTTAATGAGATTAACTTATCTATCCAATAGTTTCTTTTCTTTTGGAGGGGAGAATATAGCTAGTTTAATAAAGATGCATACCAAAACCCTCAACTTTCAGAAACTTCCTTCTTTGAGCACAGAATGAACACATAGGACTGTCCTTGCAGACTGGATTCTATCCAAGGGAGAGCTGGCTATTGCTAGCCCTTCAGCTGCCAACTCTTTCTTCCAGCCCTGCTGGGTCATGAAGGTGTTTTGCCAACTTAAAATAAGTGACCAAACTAGGTCAGAAGAGAGCTAAAGAAGGTCTAAACCAAAGAAGTGGTAACAGGAGCAGAACCGAGGTAGATTTGAGGAGTGTTTTGGAAACAATATTTGGGACTGATCAGCGGTAATCATATGCTCACATCCTGTGTGGGAAATACCTCATGGTCTGTGGGTATCAGCTCCAGAGTTATCACTTCATACTATCTACACTTTTTATGATCCATAAGTGAGTGTTTAAGGAATAGCTGCTGCTGCTGCTAAGTTGCTTCAGTCGTGTCCAACTCTGTGCGACCTCATAGATGGCAGCCCACCAGGCTCCCCAGTCCCTGGGATTCTCCAGGCAACAACATTGGAGTGGGTTGCCATTTCCTTCTCCGAAGAAATAGCTACCAGTCATATTTGACCCATACGCATTAATAATAAACTTTCAATTACTTTCGAGATGTATAAATTTTAGGACCTAACTAACAGTGGCTGAAAACGAAGAACTAAAGAGCCTCTTGATGAAAGTGAAAGAGGAGAGTGAAGAAGTTGGCTTAAAACTCAACATTCAGAAAGCTAAGACATGGCATCTGGTCCCATCTCTTCATGGCAAATAGATGGGGAAACGGTGGAAACAGTGGCTGACTTTATTTTCTTGGGCTCCAAAATCACTGCAGATGGTGACTACAGCCATGAAAGTAAAAGACGCTTGCTCCTTGGGAAAAAAGTTATGAGCAGCCTAGACAGCATATTAAAAAGCAGAGACATTATTTTGCCAACAAAGCTCTGTCTAGCCAAGGCTATGGTTTTTCCAGTAGTCATGTATGGATGTGATAGCTGGACTGTAAAGAAAGCTGAGTGCTGAAGAATTGATGCTTTTGATCTGTGATGTTGGAGAAGGCTCTTGAAAGTCCCTTGGACTGCAAGGAGATCCAACCAGTCCATCCTAAAGGAAATCAGTACTGAATATTCATTGGAAGGACAGATGCTGAAGCTGAAACTCTAATCCTTTGGCCACCTGATGGGAAGAATTGACTCGTTTGAAAAGACCCTGATGCTGGGAGAGATTGAAGGCGGGAGGAGAAGGGGATGACAGAGGATGAGGTGGTTGGATGGCATCACCAACTCAATGGACATAAGTTTGAATAAACTCCAGGAGGTGGTGATGGACAGGGAAGCTTGGCGTGCTGCAGTCTATGGGGTTGCAAAGAGTTAGACACGACTGAGCAACTGAGCTGAACTGAACAGTGGCTGGATTTCAGCTTTAGATAAATGAAGCGTCAGAAGGTTAGATGTGTCTTAATGATGTAACTCTTTTTAAAAAATTTGTTTATTTTTTAATTGAAGGATAGTGGCTTTACAGAATTTTGTTGTTTTCTGTCAAACCTCAACATGAATCAGCCATAGGTATATGATGTAACTCTTGATGAACACAGCCCTTTATAAAGGTGACTAGCAACAGTCAACTTTTTTCTTTTTTTCTGTTTTTGCAGTCATTAGATCTTCCCTGAAGTGTTTAATAACTTGTAAAGCCATTCCCTTATCATGTAAACATTTCAGTTACAACACACACAAATATAATTTTCCAGGATTGTCTTGTTTAATATTAATCTTGCAGTCATTGTGAAAATCACGACACCAGGCAAGGTAAGTATTTCCTTCATCCATCCTCTTTTAGGTAGCATCTTCATCCTCCAATATCTTAATTGAAAAAGACCTTGCACACGTGACATCATGATTATACAATTAATTCAGATTCTGTTATTCCAAATTTGGCTACTTACTCAAATTTATTTGCAACTCCCAAATCAGTACAGAAAAGATGTGCTGGGGAGTTCTTGGTCAATGATGTGCTGGGGAGTCACCTCATGGGAAGGTTCCCAGTTGAGGAAAAACAAGGTGATATTCTGCCTTCTCATTTAGCTCTGTTTCAGAAAACAGCTGTCTTTTTCTATTCCATTTAAAGCCATGTATTTTGCATTATTATGCTTTTTATGTACTATATTATTATTTTATTTATTTAAATTAGACTGTTTGGAATGATCCTGAAAAGTAGTGTTGAAGTGCTACCTAGTATTCCAAAATGCAGAAAATACATGCATTAGAGAAGCTTGCTTTTTCTAACTAGGCATTGGTTATCATTCTGTTGGCCACAAGTTCAATGTTAATGAACCAACATGACGCATCCAGGAAAAGGAAAAGGAAATCCTCCATCTGTTTGTGAGGCCACGAGGTAAAGAGGGAAAGTAACACCCAGAGCATGTGACCAAGCTCTAGGAAATAAGAAGAGTAGCTGAATCTCTGGATTTGTGAGCTGACCATCAAGAAAAAAGGGTAGTGGACAAGTCTACTGTGAGGCTAAAAAACCAAAGAAATTTCTGGTCACATCACATCACTGAGGGTCATGGTAAACCAACCTCGGATAGTACTGGGAAGTGTGCAAGTTTCAAGAGGTGTTTACCTTGTGAAAACTATGAACTTGAAGGAGGGACTGATTCTGCAGGTCAGAAAGATGCAGAAGAATTAAAAAAAAAAAAATTTCTCCATATTAGAGAGGAAGAGGATTTTGTGAAACAGTAGGATTTTTACTATGATGGGTAGGGAAGATACCCTGGAGAAGGGAATGACAACCCACTCCAGTACTCTTGCCTGCAGAATCCCATGGACAGAGGACCCTGGTGGTCTATGGTCCATGGGGTCGCAAAGAGTCGGATATGACTGAGTGACTAGGCACAGACACACACTACTGTAATGAGATTTGTTAATTTCAGGAAGATATTGACAAGCAAATCCATATGCAGGTTTCCCCTGCTTTTCAAAGTTTGCTTTATGCCACTTCACTTTAAGAAAATGTCTACATTAGTTCCTGTTGTGGCCAGCTGAAATAAATCCAAAGAGGATTTTCAATTTTATAAAACAAAAGCAAAGATCGAAAATAGTTTTCAATAATTGCTTGCAGCAAGCTGTTATAAACACAGCACACACCCAGTGCAGACCAGTGAGAAATGGCCCAGCCAGACTTCTTCCCAGAAACTACTCAGTGTCTCAGCTTCCTTCTGCCATAGCTTTGAACTATTTCTGAATATCTCTGCTTTATCTATATTTATTTTGTGCATACATTAGCAAGATGTGTCCTTAGATAATTGCTTCTTTGCTTTATGCCATTTCAGCTTAAGAAAGGATTATTTTACCATGGTAAGGGAAATAGTGCTTAGATGGCAGAAAATGTGAGCAGAGGTTTGGGGGAAATCTAAGCTTGTGTATCCCCTAGAAGCAATAGTTCAGTATTTGCAATTTCAGTGTTTGTGGGAAGACTTTCTAGAATCCACAAGACCAAATAGTGAGAACTGAGTCTGTTTGTCTTATAAACAGGAGGATTTATAGCAAAAGAGATTTCCAAAACTATATCATAGAATGGCAACAAGTGCTATTAAGATGCTTGATTCTGTAATAAAATTAATAATACCACAAATAAATAATTTAAAAATTAAGATCACCCAATTTCTTAAACACTGTGCTGTACTCAGTTGCTTTCATCATGTCCAGCTCTTTGCACCCCATAGTCTGTAGTCTGCCAGGCTCCTCTGTCCATGGGATTCTCCAGGCAAGAATACTGGAGTGGGTTGCTATTTCATTTCTCCAGGGGATCTTCCTGACCTAGGGATCAAACCCATATCTCTTATGTTCCTGAATTGGCAGGAGGGTTCTTTACCACTAATGCCATTTGGAAAGCCCCTTTCTCCCTGGGTGAAAGAAAATTAAACTTGTAGGAACTAATTTCTTCTTCTGAATGGCACAAAGCTGTTGAAATAAAAATCTGAAAAAAACAAATCGTATTTAGCTTTCTATAAAGTCTTTTTAATACTGTGTTCTGTGGAATTCTAAAATAAATTTCTCTGGACTTCTCTGGTGGTCCAGTGGTTAAAATCCTGTGCTTCTAATGTAGGGGATGTGGGTTTGATTCCCAGTCTGGGAACCAAGATCCCACATACAATGCAGCGGCAGGACCAAATTATTATTATTTTTTACCCAGCACTTTTTGTGGACAAGGCATCTTTTTAAACACTTCGGTGTTAACACATTTGAGCATCACAGTGACTCTAGGAGGATATGGCTTATTTATTAGACCATTTTCAAGGTGAGGAAATTAAAGCAAAGAAGTGTAAAGCATCTTACCCAAAGCAAAAATTAGCATTGATTAGAGCCCAAGAAAACTGACTTTACTCTATATACTGTATTATATTTTACTAAATATATTTAAGAAAATAATGTCCTCAACCTGAAAGATCAAACATGGATCTTAGAGCTTAAAATTCAAGGTCTTCTTGAATTTGACCTTGACTCATCTCTGCAGTTTCAGGTCCCTTTTTTCTTAAACAATTTCACTTCAGTAAAGTCAGTCACCCACTGACCAAGTCTCACACTTTCTTCCAGTGCCCACCTGCCACACTCAGGTGCTAAGCATCCTTCTCTCCAGCACTTCAATTCCAATTGCTCAGTGAAACATCGCTGGACTTACCCAACAAAGGGAAGGGGAAAAAGCAATGAATATTTGTTCTGACACCTTATTAACATTATTTGTTTTTGCATGCATGCTACATTGCTTCAGTCGTGTCCAACTCTTTGCAATCCTAAGTACCATAGCCTGCCAGGCTCCTCTGCCCATGGGATTCTCTAGGTACGAATACTGGGTTGCCATTTCCTTCTCCAGGTAGACTTTCCAACCTAGGGATCAAACCAGGGTCCCCTGAATTGCACGCAAATTCTTTACTTCTGAGACACCATGGAAGACTCGAATAAGACTAGTGAATTTCGGGAAGATACTGACAAACAAATCAATATGCAGTGATATAATATCACTGCAATGTGGAAAATGCCTGGAAGAAGGAGTGGAGTAAGTGGAGGGATTATATTCAGAGATTTATTAGCCCTATCTTTAGATCTTTAGTATATGTTCTAGTTTCTTAACCAAACTCCTTGAAAAGACAGAGACTATGGAGTCTATTTCTCCTGTATAATATGGAACCACATTTTATATATAGGAGGTCAGTGGAGAAATAATGCCAGAAAGAATGAAAGGATGGAGCCAAAGCAAAAACAACACCCAGCTATGGAAGTGACTGGTGACAGAAGCAAGGTTTGATGCTGTAAAGAGCAATATTGCATAGGAACATGGAATGTTAGGTCCATGAATCAAGGCAAATTGGAAGTGGTCAAACAGGAGATGGCAAGAGTGAACATCGATGTAATCAGCAAACTAAGATGGACTGGAATGGGTGAATTTAACTCAGATGACCATTATATCCACTACTGCAGGCAAAAATCCCTTAGAAGAAATGGAGTAGCCATCATAGTCAACAAAAGAGTCTGAAATGCAGTACTTAGATGCAATCTCAAAAACAACAGAATGATCTCTATTAGTTTCAAAGGCAAACCATTCAATAGCACAGTAGTCCAATTCTATGCCCCAACCAGTAATGCTGAAGAAGCTGAAGTTGAATGGTTCTATGAAGATGTACAAGACCTTCTAGAACGAACACCCCAAAAATATGTCCTTTTCATTATAGGGGACTGGAATGCAAAAGTAGGAAGCCAAGAAACACCTGGAGTAACAGGCAAATTTGGCCTTGGAATACGGAATGAAGCAGGGCAAAGACAATAGAGTTCTGCCAAGAGAACACACTGGTCATAGCAAACACCTTCTTCCAACAACACAAGAGAAGACTCTACACATGGACATCACCAGATGGTCAACACTGAAATCAGATTGATTATATTCTTTGCAGCCAAAGATGGAGGAGCTCTATACAGTCAACAAAAACAAGACTGGGAGCTGACTGTGACTCAGATGATGAACTCCTTATTGCCAAATTCAGACTTAAATTGAAGAAAGTGGGGAACACCACTCGACCATTCAGGTATGACCTAAATCAAATCCCTTATGATTATACAGTGGAAGTGAGAAATAGATTTAAGGGACTAGATCTGATAGACAGAGTGCATGATGAACTATGGACAGAGGTCCGTGATACTGTACAGGAGACAGGAATAAAGATCATCACCAAGAAAAAGAAAAGCAGCAAAGCAAAATGGCTGTCAGAGGAGGCCTTACAAATAGCTGTGAAAAGAAGAGAAGTGAAAAGCAAAGGATAAAAGGAAAGATATACCCATTTGAATGCAGAGCAGAGTTCCAAAGAATAGCAAGGATAGACAAGAAAGACTTCTTCAGTGATCAATGCAAAGAAATAGAGGAAAACAATAGAATGGGAAAGACTAGAGATTTCTTCAAGAAAGTGAGAGATACCAAGGGAACATTTCATGCAAAGATGGGCTCAATAAAGGACAGAAATGGTATGGACCTAACAGAAGCAGAAGATATCAAGAAGAATACACAGAAGAACTGTACAAAAAAGATTTTTAAGATGCAGATAATCATGATGGTGTGAACATTCACGCTCACCCAGACCAGACATCCTGGAATGTGAAGTCAAGTGGGCCTTAGGAAGCATCACTGTGAACAAAGCTAGTGGAGGTGATGGAATTCCAGTTGAGATATTTCAATTCCTGAAAGATGTTGCTGTGAAAGTGTTGCACTCAATATGTCAGCAAATTTGGAAAACTCAGCAGTGGCCACGGGACTGGAAAAGGTCAGTTTTCGTTCCAATCCTAAGAAAGGCAATGCCAAAGAATGCTCAAACTACTGCACAATTGCACGCATCTCACACACAAGTAAAGTAATGCTCAAAATTCTCCAAGCCAGGCTTCAGGAATATGTGAACCATGAACTTGCAGATATTCAAGTTGGTTTTAGAAAAGGCAGAGGAACCAGAGATCAAATTGCCAAAACCTGCTGGATCATTGAAAAAGCAAGAGAGTTCTAGTGAAACATCTATTTCTGCTTTATTGACTATGCCAAAGCCTTTGACTGTGTGAATCATAATAAACTGTGAAAGAGATGGGAATACCAGACCACCTGACCTGCCTCTGGAGAAACCTGTATGCAGGTCAGGAAGCAACAGTTAGAACTGGACATGGTACAACAGACTGGTTCCAAATAGGAAAAGGAGTAAGTCAAGGCTATATATTGTCACCCTGCTTATTTAGCTTATATGCAGAGTACATCATGGGAAATGCCAGGCTGGAGGAAATAGAAGCTGGAATCAAGATTGCCAGGAGGAATATGAATAACCTCAGATATGCAGATGATACCACCCTTATGGCAGAAAGTGAAAAACTAAAGAGCCTCTTGATGAAAGTGAAAGAGGAGAGTGAAAACGTTGGCTTAAAGCTCAACATTCAGAAAACTAAGATCATGGCATCCGGTCCCATTACTTCATGGCAAATAGATGGGGAAACAGTGGAAACAGTGGTTGACTTTAATTTTTGAGGGGCTCCAAAATCACTGCAGATGATGATTGCAGCCATGAAATTAAAAGTCACTTATTCCTTGGAAAGGAAGTTATGAACAACCTAGACAACATGTTAAAAAGTAGAGACATTACTTTGTCATCAAAGGTCCATCAAGTCATGGCTATGGTTTTTCCAGTAGTCATGTATGGATGTGAGAGTTGGACTATAAAGAAAGCTGAGTGCCAAAGAATTGATGCTTTTGACCTGCGGTGTTGGAGAAGGCTCTTGAGAGTCCCTTGGACTGCAAAGAGATCCAACCAGTCCATCCTAAAGGAGATCAGTCTTGGGTGTTCATTGGAAGGACTGATGTGAAGCTGAAACTCCAATACTTTGGCCACCTGATGCGGAGAGCTGGTTCTTTTGAAAAGACCCTGATGCTGGGAAACATTGAGGGCAGGAGGAGGAGGGGACAACAGAGGATGAGATGGTTGGATGGCATCACCGACTTAGTGGACATGAGTTTGGGTAACCTTTGAGAGTTGGTGATGGACAGGGAGGCGTGGCATGCTGCAGTTCATGGGGTCACAAAGAGACAGACACGACTGAGTGACTGAACTGAATGAACTGATAATACATTATAGAAAAATCACTGCCTATAAAAAGTTACACACATGTTGGCTTTGTATATATTAGAAAACTAAAATAAGGTCAATGTCTTTTTAAACCAAAAAATATACTTACATATACAAAAGTCTCTTGTTGAAATTTTCAGCATCCCCTTGAAGATGTAGCATTTAACTTGGAATGATAGAAATGATCATTTGAACAGATTTTTATTGTAATTTAATAATAAACATGGAATCATGTTTGTTAAACAAAATACAGTGGAAAAAGAATTCTTGTTTGTGTTGTTTGAGTCTAACCGTGAACTAACAGAGTTTGAGTAATCTGTCACCTTTTGTGTAAATAGAAAAAGTTTCAGTTCGACAACTATAATTTTCATCTGCTTTTGGAAATAAGCCAGTATAAGAGAAGACATTTAAAAAGACTTGGATGGTGATCAAATTTGAGTCTACACCAAAGGGATATACATCTGGACAGAATTTAAACTTAATAAAATTTGATGAATGTCTTTTTTCTCTCTGCATGTAGGAAAAAGAGGGAGTTTATCATCTGTAAATATTTATTTGGTTCATTTTCCCCCCCTTTATTGTGCATGTACTTCCAGTTTGGTAGACTGAGCCACTTGTTTTTTCTCATGTGGATTGGTCTTTTTTTCTGGATGTGAAAGTCCCTTACCAAGATGAGAGGCACCATGAAACTGTTGTCAAAAAGGCCTTGGTTCCAGCTGTACCTTCTGTATGAAGATTGATGAGACAACTTCTTATCCCTCTGTATTAGTATTTTATTGTTGCTGTAACAAATTGCTATACACTTAGTACGTTATTTATTTTAGACTTTTCTGCTCATTTAATGACAATAACAAACCCAAAACTCCAGAGGTAAGTAAAACAGAAAACAGGTGTTTTAGGCAGAAATCCAGCTCCATTTCTTTCAGACTCTCTCAGAAATGTCCTCCTTTGGGTGTCAGAGGTTCATCCCAGTCCAGGGTTCAGCCCTGAACTGCTAGGAAGATGGCTGTGGCAGTTTCAGATTTCCTATTCAAGTACAACAAAGGCCTTTCTTTCAGTGACTCTATCTCAAAAAGAAGGGAGCTTGTTCCTATTCCCATCAACCTCACAGTTACCTTTCATTGGGTTGATATAACTCAATACTTTAGAACAACACACATTTATTCTTCTTTAATTCTGCAGGTCAGAAATTCAAAGCATTGGCAGGGCTGGCTGCATTCCTTCTGGAGGCCAAAAGGGAGAATCTATTCCGTGGTCCTTTCCTGTCTCTGGAGACCACCAGCATTCCTTGTCTCATGGTCTCATCCTCCAACTTCAGAGCCAACAGCCTAGTACCTTCAAATTTCTTTCTCTTTTTTAAAGTTTTTTTTTTTCCTTTTTTTAACGTAGGCCATTAAAAAAAAGCTTTTACTGAATTTTGTTATAATATTGCTTCTGTTTTATGTAATGTATTCACAACTTCCAGTGATTAGGTGGATATCTTTGGGAGGACGTTATTCTGTGCACTAGCCCTTCCAACTCTCTTTTCATCATGTATAAAACAGGCACCATAAACAGTCCCTCCCACACAGGGTTGAAATGAATTCCTAACATACAATTTGGCAGATAGAGGACACCCAACTCCGTAGACTTATTATGAAAGCATTTGTACAGGGATAATTATTTACCTTGCACAGTCTCATAATACAGTACTCTACAGTAAGACACACTTTCCAGTTTCTATGTAATGGTGATGTGGCAGTTTAGTTGCTAAGTCGTGTCTGACTCTTTGCAATCCCCTGGTCAGTAGCCTGACAAGCTCCTCTGTCCATGGGGTTTCCCAGGCAAGAATACTGAAGTAGGTTGCCACGTCCTCCTCTAGGGGATCTTCTTGACCCAGAGATAGAATCTGTGTTTCTTGCACTGCAGGTGGATTCTTTGCTACTGAGCCATTAGGGAAGCTCAATCTTTTATATAACAGATGTTTAATATTTTAAGCTCTTAATTTTAGTTATATGTTTAAAAGGGAATCTAAGAAGGAAAGTTATGACCAACCTAGATAGCATATTGAAAAGGAGAGACATTACTTTGCCAACAAAGGTCTGTCTAGTCAAGGCTATGGTTTTTCCTGTGGTCATGTATGGATGTGAGAGTTGGACTGTGAAGAAGGCTGAGTGTCGAAGAATTGATGCTTTTGAACTGTGGTGTTGGAGAAGACTCTTGGGAGTCCCTTGGACTGCAAGGAGATCCAAGCAGTCCATTCTGAAGGAGATCAGTCCTGGGATTTCTTTGGAAGGAATGATGCTAAAGCTGAAACTCCAGTACTTTGGCCACCTCATGTGAAGAGTTGACTCATTGGAAGAGACTCTGATGCTGGGAGGGATTGGGGGCAGGAAGAGAAGGGGACGACAGAGGATGAGATGGCTGGATGGCATCACTGACTCGATGGACGTGAGTCTCAGTGAACTCCAGGAGTTGGTGATGGACAGGGAGGCCTGGCGTGCTGCGATTCATGGGGTCGCAAAGAGTCGGACACGACTGAGCAACTGAACTGAACTGAACTGAAGTTTATATTACCATTCTCTTAGAGAACAACATTGTTAAGAGAAGACAGAACTTTAGAATCACACAAGCATGTGTTCTAATCTCAGTTTTCCTACTCAGTGGCCCTCAACTTCTCACTTAACTCCTCTTGAGTTTGCTTCCACTCTTGAAAAACAGAAATAGTAGCATTACTCCTTAGGGTGTGTTGGAGGATTGAATTAGGAAGAAGAAAAAAAAAGATCTATATTAGTTTCCTAGGGCTGCTATAACAAATAATCAGAACCTTGAAGGTTTAAAAAAAGAAATGTATTCTATTAAAAGTCCAGAAGTCTGAAATCAAGATGCTGGTACTTTAATATTTTAGGGGAGAATGCCTCTTCTCGCTTCTGGTGGTTTCTTGGCTTGTGACAGTATAACTAATCTCTGCCTCCATCTTCTTGATGTACCTTCCCACCTCCCCTCTTCTTCTTCTTTTTCAAAATATTTATTTGTATCTGCTTATTTACTTGGTTGTGTGGGGTCTTAGTTGTGGCATTCAGACTCTTAGTTGTGACATGTGGGGTCTAGTTCCCTGGTCAGGGATCGAACCTTGGCCCCCTGCATTGGGAATGTGAAGTCAAAGCCACTGGACCACAGGGAAATCCCCTTTCTTCTTATAAAGACATAAGTTACTGAATTTAGGACCCATCCTAAATCCAGGATGATATCATCTTGAGGTCCTTACTTAATTATATATGTAATGATCCTATTTCCAACTAAGGTTACATTTTGAGATTCTAGGTGGATATGAATATGAAGGGGGGTACTATTCAATTTGGGCTTCCCAGGTGGCACTAGTGGTAAAGAACCCACCTGCCAATACATGAGACATGAGAAATGCTGGTTCAATCCCTGGGTCAGGAAGATCCCCTGCAGGAGGGCCTGGCAATCCACTCCAATATTTTTGCCTGGAGAACTCCATGGGACAGAGGAGCCTGGCAGGCTATGGGTCCTGGAGTTACAAAGAGTCAGGCACGACTGAATCAACTTAACACGCATGCATACAAAGAATTAAACATTCTGGTGATTTGGCAAGGGAGTCTGAGAAGTGAATACACTTGAAAGAAGGATTACGGAGGTAGGGTTACTCATCACATGCAGCATCAAATGTAGGGACCCAGAAGGGGGACAGAGTGCTGTGTGTTGAGGGAAACACAGGTGCTGCTTCCGGTGCCATGGCAGTAAGTGAAGTGAAAGAAGCAGGCTTGTACAATTTCATGAAGATCTTAATATGCTGTGTGGAAAGGAGAGTCACCTGGCATATCAGTAAACAAAGGATTTTGCAGCCATCAAGACGTCAGCTACTGGAGCCAGCCCTGGCCGCACACTCTGAGGGGACTCTCCATGGGCAAGGACAGGATACTGACTCTAGATAGCTAAGATGTAAATCAAACGAAAGATTTTGGTAAGCCCAGACTCTTGCCATCTTCCCATACATAGATGAGCATTACATTCCTTAACTTGAGATGTCTTGTTTTCTTTAATTAACAGTTGTCTTTTGATGTTCACATTACCTGGGTTGGTTTGTTTGTTTTTGGAAAACTCCTATATATTCTGGCTCCTTCCTTACCTCTTTGGAGCAGTCCCTTAGAGCTTTCCGAGAGGTTGTCTTGGATTAAGTCCTCAGGAAATCTGCCAAATAAAACATAATTCTCAACGTTTAGGTTGTGCTTTTTTTTTTTTTTTTCTTTAGTCAACAGCTATGTGCAGGGACAGACTTAGGCAGCTCCTTGACCTTCTGAAAGAAGTTGCCCTCCAATTGTCTCTACCTTGCAGGAAGCCCTTGGAGGTGGTAGCTGGTTTTACTTACCTAGGGGTCAAGCAGGTAGGCTGCTCTATGGCAAGTGATTGCTTTGGAAAAAGGACTACCAGATAAAGATCACTGAAATAATCCTGATGAGAAAGGTTGACTCAAAACCCTAGCTACTGGAATCAAATGGGGAGCCCAAGCACCTGGTAGTTAGACGGTAAAGAATCTGCCTGCCATGCAGGAGACCTGGGTTCGATCCCTGGGTCAGGAAGATTCCCTAGAGAAGGAAATGGCAACCCACTCCAATATTCTTGCCTGGGAAATCCTATGGACACAGGAGCCTGGTGGGCTTTCATCCATGGGTGGCAAAGAGTCAGACACAACTTAATGACTGAGCACAAACGTATAGTGATTTCAGTTTCAAACAAATGCTAAGAATCTTTCTGATACTCCCAAAGAGATGTAGAGCAGGCAGTTACATATACATATATATATATATACACACAAATGTACATATATATGTGTGTGTGTGTGTGTGCATGCATGCTAAGTCACTTCAGTTGTGTCCTACTCTTTGAGACCCTAAGGACTATAGCCTCCAAGGTTCACTGTCCATGGGATTCTTCAGGCAAGAATACTAGAGGGGGTTGCCATGCCCTTCTCCCGGGGATGTTCCTGACCCAGGGATGGAACTCACGTCTCCTGAACCTGCTGCACTGTAGGTGGTTTCTTTATGACTGAGCTACCAGGGGAGCCTATATACATATACACATAGATATATGTGTGTATATATGTGTATTTATATATGTATATATACAATTTTACACTTACATATGCATATGTATAAAAATATATGTAAGTGCAAAATTCAGAAGAAATATCCAGGAAGCTGGCAATATGTACTTCTAATTATATGGCAATTAAATCCACAGAATAGGTGAGGAATGCATAGAGGTCTGTCTGGTCTCCTCCCCTCCTCAAAAAAAAAAAAGTCTATTTCCTACTCTCCTGAACCTGTGAATGTTACCTTATTTGGACAACTAGTATTTGTAGATATAATTAATTTCAAGATCTTGAAATGAGGTCTTCATCCTAGAATATCCATGTGGGCTCTAAATCCAATAGCAGGTGTTCTTTAAGAAGCACAGAAAGAACGCTGTGTGAGGACAGGTGCAGAAATTGAAGAGATGCAGCTCCGAGCCACGGAATTCCAACAGTCCCCAGAAACTGGAATTGACTAGGAAAAGAATCTCCCCTCGGCCCTCTGGAGGGTCACAGCCATGCTAACACACCGGCAGCAGACTTCCGGCTTCCAGAACTGCGAGAGAATACATTTCCTGTTTAAACTATCATGTTAGTTGTTCTGCTGCTGCTGCTGCTAAGTTGCTTCAGTCGTGTCCGACTCTGTACGACCCCATAGACAGCAGCCCACGAGGCTCCCCCCTCCCTGGGATTCTTCAGGCAAGAACACTGGAGTGGGTTGCCATTTCCTTCTCCAATACATGAAAGTGAAAAGTGAAAGTGAAGTCGCTCAGTCGTGTCCGACTCTTAGCGACCCCATGGACTGCAGCCCACCAGGCTCCTCCATCCATGGGATTTTCCGGGCAAGAGTACTGGAGTGGGGTGCCATTGCCTTCTCCCTGTTAGTTGTTCAGTTACGTCCAACTCTTTGCAACCCCATGCACTGCAGCACTCCAGGCTTCCCTGTCCTTCACCATCTCCCAGAGCTTGTTCAAACTCATGTCCATTGAGTTGGTGTTGCCGTCCACCATGTTAGTGGAGATGTTATAGCAGCTGTAGAAAATCAAATGCCTAGGATGAGAAGAGAAGCAGGGCTGGGTTTGAATGAGAAACTCCAACATGTAAAGTCCTCTAGAGAAGGAAAAGTTGACAAAGAAGAAAGACATGAACATAGAAGGAAGTGTGGTGTCATGAAAGTTGAGGGATAAAAATGTTCAAATGGGAGAGAGTTGACAACTGTGTTAAAAGCTGCTGAACTGTGAAGTTACATGACTCTAAATACTGACCCTGGATTTAGCTACACGGAGGAGAGTAGGACCCATAGACATAAAACACAATGTGTAACAGGAATTAAGTTTTACAGAGTATCTCCCTGAGTGTTATTCCCTTCCCCCTAGTAACCACTCAGGTTTATGCAAGTTGTTGTTCAGCCACTAAGTTGTGTCTGACTCTTTGTGACCCCATGGGCTGCAGCATGCCAGACTCCACCATCCTTCACTGTCTCCCAGCGTTTGCTCAAATTCAGGTCCACTGAATCGGTGATGCTATTAAACCATCTTATCCTCTGCTGCCCCCTTCTTTTGCCTTCAATCTTTCCAAGTGTCAGGGTCTTTTCCAGAGAATCAGTTCTTTGCATTAGGTGGCCAAAGTATCAGAGCTTCAGCTTCAGCATCACCTTCCAATGAGTATTCAGGGTTGATTTCCTTTAAGATTGACTGGTTTGATCTCCTTGCAGTCCAAGGGACTCTCAGGAGTCTTCTCCAGCACCGCAATTTGAAAGCATCAGTTCAAATTGGTTTATGACTTACTTATAACAAAATGTTATGCTCTGTGACTTCTAAAGCTGGTTCACGAAACATTACCCTTACTTTGCTTGTTGGAACCCTTGTGCAAGAGCTGTGAGCTACCATGCTGTAAGGAAACCCAAATATTCCGCACAGAGAGACACACGGAGAAAGAGAAGACCTGTAACTAGAGAGAAAGAGGCTTTCAGCCAGACTCCGACTGACTGAATATTACAAGAGACTCGATGCCTCACCCACCCGGCTGAACTCTTTCTCCTGACTAGGAAGAGGTGGAGAGAAAATAAAATAGGTTTCTTTTTTTTTTTTTTTTTTCACTTGACTGCACTGGGTCTTACTTGCGGCATGCAGGCTCTTAGCTGTGACATCTAGTTCTTTGACCAGGGATCGAACCCACCCTCTCTGTATTGGGAGTCCGGAATCTTAACCACTTGACCACCAAAGAAGTCCCTAGGTTTCTATTTTAAGCCAATGTTAATTTGTACAGGAATAGTAATCAGAACATGAGATAAACAGTTAAGTGATGAAAGACAATGTGCTCCATTGTATGAATCCATTCTAAATAAGACCTCAAAAGAGAATTTCAGAGCCAAATTGGATCATTTAATTTTGCTGAGCCAAACTGGCCCTTGAAAAACTGTTCTCATCCATTTGTTTTGTCACATTTCATTCTGGGATGTATCAGAAGCTTGCTTTATTTTTTCATAAAACTAATAGCAGATAGAACTTAAAAGCACAACTTAATTCTTTTTTTTTTTTTGCAACTTAATTTTTAATTTCTGGCACACATAGCATCATTCTTGAGCCTGAGTTAACAACACAGACAAAAAATTAAGTTTTTTGGGCAAATCCCAAACCTAAATGGATGTTTATGTTAAATCAGCAATCTCTTATCAAAATCCATTGAGTCTAAACATATTCATAATTCTGTTAAAAGAAGTATAACACCTCTAACAAAATCTATGGCAGTACCTTCCAATGTGACATAAAAAAGTAATATAGTAAAGTGGATTATATTCACTGTTTGGATAAACATAGACTACAGATGACTTCATATCAGTTTGATTTTCAGGCAAAGAATCTGAAAAATAATATGGGTTCCAAGACTTTTGGATTTTGAAATTGTGGATTAGGGATTGTCCTAATCCTAATAATCCTAATCTTCTGTCCCTTCTCTCCCTCTTCATCAACAGGACTAAGAAATTGAGCCCTAATGTTGTAAACATAAGACTTTGTTTCATAATAAATTAACCATCAGCATACTCAAAAGGGCCTTGGAGATTGCTTGGAAATTCCACTAAATTTCTCTGATTCCTCAAAATTTCAACTAAACTATTTTTCTCTTTGTTTTTAGCAGCTGACTCCTTGTTGTAATTTCTAATGAAAATAAAAGTGATTAGAAAACTTTCTTAGTTTTTCTTATGCTAAACTGGACTTTTGGCTATAATAAAAGAATTTCCTGCATCTCCTTCTTAAGGGCAATTTTACCCAAAACTTGTAATCCTATTCCCATCTACCTTCACAGGAACTTTATGCTGTTAATTTTCTCTTTTATATAGTAAACAGGATTTGATTACTGGATGGGTAATGATGAGCTCTGTACCACTGAAATCTTGAAACATAAACAAAATAATGAGTTCAAGTTTGCTTATGTGTTTGTGAGTACTTTGGAGTTGGAGTTATCAATTTATAAGTTATCTTATGAATTATCTTTAGGTAATCTTTATAAGTTATCTTTCAAGATTTTTTAAAATTTGGAAATTTAACAATATTTAAGCATATAGAGTGAAAAGGGAGGACAATTTCTATATAGTCCATGAGTTAAATAATCAGGAAGATAGGATACTTTCAAAAGAAACTGATAAAAAGTGTCCAGAGAGGAGGAAAATCAAAACCCCACACTCCATACAGAAATTTCATGCTAAACTTCCAGAAATCTGACTTAAAGGGAAAGTTCAAGCTGTAGAGTTATAACTGAAGAGGAATGAGGGGACTATGTAAGGATTAGTTCTATTTATTCTAACGTGGGGGAACACTGTCATATGACTATGGATGTGTTTCTTCCAGGGGATCATGAACTCTTAATTATGGTTATGGTCATAAAATAGATTATGTCCTAGTATTAACTGATTTGTTTTAGTTGCTAAGTCTTGTCCAGTTCTTGGCAATCCCATGAACTGTAGCCCGCCAAGCTCCTCTCTCCATGGGATTTCCCAAGCAAGATTACTGGAGTAGGATGCCATTTTCTTCTCCATAGTACTAATTATGCCCTATTAATTAGTATATTAATTATAGTTAAGAAAGCTAAATATTAAGTCCTCTTAAATCTGTTAGACTGGTAGACTAGAAGCTGAAAAACTCAAGTTTGGTGCCCTTAGAATTATCACACACACGTAAGCTTGCTGTCTAGTAATTGTTGTTACAGAATGTTGTCACTGTACCTGTCTAATTGTGGATATAAATGCCCCTAAAAGGTAATAAGGGGGAGAAAATTGAAGACATCTTAAGGAAAAAAAAAAAAAAAAAAGAGCAACGTAGTGATAAACCTTGCCTTTCACCGTGTGATTTATGATCAAGGTCCAAGACACCTTTGAAGTTAGAGAAAATGAAAATGAAAACAACATTAAAAAAAGGTACCAAATCACTGTGGTTATCTCAGAATAGTTTCCAAATGAACATACTGCAACAACTTCTCATCCTTGCTATAAGATTTATATGATTCTGGACATCTATCTTCTTAAAATATTGTGTTTTGTTTTTTTTTTTTGAAAGTAGAGTGATTATAAGTAACTTTTCAAAAACATTTTCATGATAAAAATCACATTTTGAGATAAAATATCCTATTGGAGTCACAGGACTCAATATCATGTATAGCACAGGGAGCTCTGCTCAGTGTTATGTGGAAGTCTGGATGGAAGGGGAGTTTGGGCGAGAATAGATACATGTATATGTATGGCTGAGTCCCTTTGCTGTGCAGTTGAAACTAACACAGTATTGTTCATCTGCTATATTCCAATCCAAAATAAAAAGTTTAATAAAAAAAATCATGACACAATAGATACACTGCTGGTGTGTCATGTATTCTGAATTTTTCCACCATCTGTCTGTGAGATAGTCTAATATACTTTAAAAAATTTATTATTTATATCTGCTGACCTTAGACTCATTTAATACTGTGTTACAGGCACAGACAAATTTCAGGAAAATTGTTGTATGCAAATATTTCCCAGATTTCATAAGTGAATGTTCAAAATGCATATTTTAATTTATTTTTTTATCTGGAAAATATTGCCTATCTTTTGAAGTTCAAACCTTCTGGAGTAAGTGAAATCATGTATATCTTCTTTGTTATCTCTGAGGAAGGATAATTAGCATGTAATATATGATCTGTTTATTGTTTCTGTGGATGTTATCTAACCTGAAATGTGAGCGATCAGTGTGAAGCAAAGCAGATGGTGAAGTATCTGGTTTGTGTCTGTGAGTGAGTGTCCAGGAGCTATAATGTCCTCACACAGCTGTGGGTCATTGTCATGCCCACTGACATTCTGCAAAGAGGCCCTTTGATCCTGAAGTCATTATCCTTCAGTTATTTAGAAACTCTGAGATTAGACAACACCTGACAAAAACACTTGAAGTTTCTTATGTCTTTCATTTGAATCGTTCTGCATCACAGAAACAGATATATACACACATAAACAAAAACATATACACCTGCAATGAATGATTATACCCAATTTTAAAATAGAAAACATTTAAACCTTAGTTTCCCTGGATTACAAATTTTCTAGAAATTAACATTGAATTTTGTGTTCAAAGTTGGTTAGAATTTCACGTTTGCCATGTTTCACAAGATCTGGAATGAGAAAATATTTAATACAATATATTTATCTTACATTTTATTTAATTGTAAGACCTTGGGGTCGCAAAGAGTCAGACACAACTTAGCAACGGAACAACAACAACAAAATATTTGCATTGGCTTTTTCATAGAAATTCTAAAATAAACCTAAAATCAATTATTTTACAGTTAGATCAAGCAGAACTATCAATTCAGTTCAGTTCAGTCGCTCAGTTGTGTCTGCCTCTTTGCAACCCCATGGACTGCAGCCTGCCGGGCTGCCCTGTCCATCACCAACTCCCAGAGCTTACTCAAACTCATGTCCATCGAGTCGGTGATGCCATCCAATCATCTCATCCTCTGTCGTCTCCTTCTCCTCCTGCCCTCAATCTTTCCCAGCATCAGGGTCTTTTCCAATGAGTCAATTCTTTGCATCAGGTGGCCAAAGTATTGAAGTTTCAGCTTCAACATCAGTCCTTCCAATGAATAGTCAAGACTTATTTCCTCTAGGATTGATTGGTTGGATCTCCTTGCAGTCCAAGGGACTCTAAAGAGGCTTCTCCAACACCACAGTTCAAAAGCATCAATTCTTTGGTGCTCAGCTTTCTTTATAGTCCAGCTCTCACATCCATAAGTGACTACTGGAAAAACCTATTCAGCCATAAAAGGGAATGAGTAATGCCAATTGTAACAACATGAGTGCATGTAGAGATTGTCACACTGAGAGAAGTAAGTCAGATAGAGAAGGACAAATATCATATCACAAGGTGTGGAATCTTAAAAAATGATACAAATGAATTTATTCACAAAGCAGAAATAGAGTCACAGATGTAGAAAACAAACTTATGGACACCAGGGGGAAAACGGTAGAGGGATAAATTTGGAGCTTGACATACACACGCTACTATATATAAAATAGGCAACTAAAAAGGACAGATTGTATAGCACAGAGAACTCTTCCCAATACTCTGTAATGACTTGTATGGGAAAGGAATCAAAAAAAGAGTGGATAGTATATATCTATGTATAACTGATTCACTTTGCTGTATACCTGAAACTAAGACAACATTGCAAATCAACTATACTCCAATAAAATTATTAAACATATTAAAAGATAAATATAGATATAGGAGACACCTTTACTACCTATTGCCTTTCACCAAAGGTATTAGTGAATTCAAGCTGTGGATTTGAACTTGTACCTAAACTTAATGATTATGTTCTCTCTTAGAATGCCTTTCCAGATGATATGCTTGACAGTAACTCCTAAGTTTTTATCAAATGAGGTATGATTACATGCATATACAGTTTTGCATTCTTAGCTTTCCTGATAATGTAGTGAGCTTCTATGGCTTGAACAAGTACACTAAGAGTGTACCCTATAGAGTATTTTAATAAATTTGAAGAAAAAGCAATCAGTGAAGGATATTTTTCCAGTGTGGGTATGTCCCTGGCATAGGTAACAACTTGCAATACTGAAAGAACTGGATGAAGGGAGTAAAGTTTAAGTAAACATTAGATAAGTACCTTTTTGTTAGTCAGGATTTTGATATTTGTTCTATATGAAATAACCAGAATTATCAGCATTGTGTACCCCTGAATGAAGGTAATTGAGCATGTTGTATAAATTTAAAAATTCATATTTTTATTCCTTAACCATCTTTTTGGAGTACATTCTGAATGTCTAGTGCTTTCCTGTTTATCCTGCCAACACATTATATCCAGAAAGTTTAAAAGATAGCTTTCACCTGTGTCTCCCTGCCTTAAAACAACTTTGCTTGACAGTCGTATCTTTTTTTGGCCTGGGAGATTTACTATTTCAGTCACTGTTGAACCCTATTCATCTCTCATTATGCAGTGTTATAGAAATATGTTTGAGAGCAACAAATGTGATGGCTTAAAAAGACTGAAACTGAATTTAAGGTTGAAAGAAGGCTATCAAAGATGGCTGTGAAGGATATTGAGATTATTGGTCAATGTGAGAACGATTGTTGTTCAGTTGCTAAGTCGTGTCTGACTCTTTGCAACCCCAAGGACTGCAGCACACCAGGTTCCTCTGTCCTCCACTATCTCCCAGAGTTTTCTCAAATTCTTGCCCATTGAGTCGGTGATGGTATCTAATCATCTCATCCTCTGCTGCCCCCTTCTCCTTTTGCCTTCAGTCTTTTCTAGCATCAAGGTCTTTTCCAATGAGTTGTCTCTTCCCATGAAGTGGCCAAAGTATTGGCACTTCAGAGAAACAGTTTTTCCAGTGAGTATTCAGGGTTGATTTCCCCTAGGATTGATTGGTTTGATCTCCTTGCAGTTTAAGGGAACTTTAAAAGTCTTCTCCAGCACCACAATTCAAAAGCATCAGTTCTTTGGTGAATCAGCTTTCTTTTCACAACCGTACATGACTACTGTCAGCAAAATGATGTCTCTGTTTTTTAATACACTGTCTAGGTTTCTCATAATTCTCCTTCCAAGGAGCTAGTGTCTTTTAATTTCATGGCTGCAGTCACAGTCTGCCATAGTTTTGGAGCCCAAGAAAATAAAATCTGTCACTGCTTCCACTTTTTCCCCTTCTATTTGCCATGAAGTGATGGGACTGGATACCATAATCTTAGTTTTTTGAATGTTGAGTTTTAAGACAGCTTTTTCACTTTCCTCTTTTACCCTCATCATGAGGCTCTTTTGTTCCTCTTTCTGCCATTAGAGTGATATCTTTAGCATAACTGAGGTTGTGGATATTTCTCACATCAGTCTTAATTATTGCTATTCATCCAGCCTGGCATTTTGCATGATGTACTCTGCATAGAATTTAAATAAACCAAGTGACAATATATAGCCTTGTGGTACTCCTTTCCCAATTTTGAACCAGTCCTTTATCCATGTCTGGTTCCAACTTGTTTTTTGACTCGCATACAGGTTTCTCAGGGAAAGTAAGTTTTCTCAAGTAGGGTAAGGTTTCTTAGGTAAGGTGCTCTCGTACTCTCAGAAGTAGCACTCCCAGAAGCAGAAATAGATGTTTTTTTCTAGAATTTTCTGGCTTTCTCCATGACCCAACAAAAATGTGAGAATGATAGAAAATCTCAAGTGATTCTCAGCAGGAACAGAGAGTTATCAATTGTAAAGAGGCTAGTAAGGTGTCGTTAGGACCAGCTGCTCTAGCCAAGGAATAAAAAAAAGTTTCTTTCTGTGGGGAATTTTCCTAAGGTTTATACTTCTGTACCTTGTCTCTTCATAACATATTAGGTAAGTATGAAGTTGTGAATATAGGGGGAAAATACAAAGATGCTCATATGCTCACCCTGATTCTACAGAAGCAGAGTCCTTGAGATTCAGATGTGGTACAGCCCACCTACTTAATGGGGTCTAACAACAAAGTCATATTGGTACAAACTCACTGCAGATGGTGATTGCAGCCATGAAATGAAAAGACGCTTACTCCTTGGAAGGAAAGTTATGACCAACGTAGACAGCATATTGAAAAGCAGAGACATCACTTTGCCAACAAAGGTCCGTCTAGTCAAGGCTATGGTTTTTCCAGTGGTCATGTATGGATGTGAGAGTTGGACTATGAAGAAAGTTGAGTGACAAAGAATTAATGCTTTTGAACTGTGGTGCTGGAGAAGACTCTTGAGAGTCCCTTGGAATGCAAGGAGATCCAACCAGTCCATCCTAAAGGAGATAAGTCCTGGGTGTTCATTGGAAGGATTGATGTTGAAGCTGAAATGCCAATACTTTGGCCACCTGATGTGAAGAGCTGACTCATTGGAAAAGACCCTGATGCTGGGAAAGATTGAGGGAAGGAGGAGAAGGGGATGACAGAGGATGAGATGGTTGGATGGTATCACTGACTCAATAGACATGGGTTTGGGTGGACTCCGGGAGTTGGTGATGGACAGGGAGGCCTGGCGTGCTGCAGCTCATGGGGTCGCAAAGAGTCGGACACAACTGAGCAACTGAACTGAACTAATACAATATTCTTAATCTTGCATTTAGAATCTGGGTATTATATATTATTTTTTACCTCCATAAAGCTACAGAAATTATATTTCAACAGATCTCATAGAAACTTTGTTATCCATTTTCCAGTTGCCACAAAATAATGAAGCCTCCACTGGAAATGAACCTAAATCTACAATAAGTTCTTTATTTTATTTTTTTGAGAAAGAAACTAAAAAGTGAAAGCAACAGCAAAAATCCTAGATGTTTTTAATATTAGAAAGCTTTCAATACAATTAAACCCCTTTTGAGATTATTTAAATTATCAACCAGTGTTGTTGGCCTTTCAAAGTAAATGTAGACAGTTTGTGATTTATTTTTCCTCTAGAAACTCAAAAGTATTGGATATTATATTTTCTAGAATTAAACATGACTCTATGTTACAGTTTTTAACAAAACTGGATTTCATATTCCTAGTTTTCCTTCAGAGTTTATTTTGATTGTTAAAATGAATATACTGTCTAGAAGCTGGTAAAGTCAAAAAAGAAAATTCCACAACTAAAGGAAAACAAATATATTCATCAGAGATTTTGATGTGGTAGAATGTTGTCAAAAAAGGAAAGTTTAAAATTTATATTTAAATTTAGTTCAACTGGGTAAAACAGTAACTTATTACCTCTTTATGGATTATTTATACCCATAAAGCTTCAAGGAAAACAAATAACAATTCAATCAACACGATTTCAATCCAGCTTCTTTCAGTCAACTTTATTAATGTGTTATTAAAAAGGAAAATAAACTATTGACCAATTCTTAGGAAATTAATGAGTATGTTGACAACACTTGATTTCAAAACAGTTCCAAACCACTCATCAGCCAAATGGCAGGAACTAATTCAAATACCTTGGTATTTGAGGATTTGGGGGAAGGTTTGGAAAATTTGATTAAACTTTCGTATTTCCTTTACCCCCCCTTTTTTTTAAATCCTTTAAAGCACCAAAGTTTTTCTTTTTTAAATAGATGCTAAATTCTTGAATAAAAATTCATTTTTTACACATGCACATTAATTTTAATCGCTTTGAACTCTCTAGGGATTGTTTTATTTATACATATAAATGAGAAATAAAACCACTATTACAACTATTAATACTATGCACTTTTTTTTTTCCTGGCTGGAATTTATAGCAATTTATCCATGCTTCCTGTATGTATCTATATTTATTGAACTGGTTTCTCAAAATTCTTTCTCTTTATGGGGAGAGGTTTAATTCTGCTTGATAAGAGTTCTTCTGCAAAACAATGGTTTTGAAGTCCTGAATGTTTTTATATACATCACAGTCTTAACACAAAACACAAAACTCTGCCAATCAATCATAAAATATAAATCTAGATAAGCAATCATTTATATTATCATAACCGTAAGATTTGATTTTATACTACTTTAGTGATCTTACTATATACTTTCCTGATTATGGATGTGAAGTTAAATGAAGACTTTGGAGACTTTTAAATTTTAAAGAGAGTGGTCTTTTTCCATGACAAGTACTCTTCCAGGACAAAATTTAAAAAAAAAAACCAAAAACATTTATTAGGCTTTTCAGGAATATGAAAAGCTATTGTCATTGGCAGCATGGTCTACCAGTTTCCTATAAGCTAAAACAATTAATTCTACAGAAGGAATTAAACACACAGAAATAAACGAATTTTATCCACTGAAGAGAATGGAGTCAAGGCTCAGAATCTTGGGCTAACCCTGCCTTTATCACTTACAATCCATGTAATGTTAGGCAAGCTGCTTAACCTCTCTATTCCCCCACTTTTTTTTTTTTTTTCCTTCCGTAAAATGACTTACCTGCTAATGTGTGATGATTAAATAAGATGTCTGGATCAGGTCAAGCACTAACTCTATAATAGCTATTATTTTTACATCACAATATAGCTGAAATTAACATTCCTCACTAAGTGAGAAATTAAAATTTTAGTTGTGGCAATGTGTGATTAATATATTCATGTGGACAGCAATTTCCAAATTTTGTCATTTAATTGTCATAATAACTTTTTTTTTTCTCCTTCAATTTTAATTTTATTTTATTTTTAAACTTTACATAATTGTATTAGTTTTGCCAAATATCAAAATGAATCCACCACAGGTATACATGTGTTCCCCATCCTGAGCCCTCCTCCCTCCTCCCTCCCCATACCATCCCTCTGGGTCGTCCCAGTGCACTAGCCCCAAGCATCCAGTATCGTGCATCGAACCTGGACTGGCAACTCGTTTCATAAATGACATTTTACATGTTTCAATGCCATTCTCCCAAATCTTCCCACCCTCTCTCCCTCTCCCACAGAGTCCATAAGACTGTTCTATATATCAGTGTCTCTTTTGCTGTCTCGTACACAGGGTTATTGTTACCATGTTTCTAAATAATAACTCTTAAGCCATAAAAAAAATCACCCATTAGATTCCTAACATCTTAATACATCAAACAATGACTTTATGTCAAGAACACTAGAAATTATTAATCACAGAGAAGCTTTAGATGTTGGGCTTCCCAGGTGGCACGAGTGGTAAAAAACCCACCTGCCAATGCAGGAGACAGAAGAGACTTTGGTTGGATAACAGACAAGCTTTCGATTTAGCTGAACATTGTATATAAAATATATTTTTAAAAGTTACTTTAATAATGATTAGCAATTTTGGTAAATTGTTTTGAAAAACCATTAACAATCCAGAGAAAAATATTTTTAAGATACGTTTTTAGAAGAACTGATAGATGAGGAGTCATTGAAGAACTGCTGCTGTTGCTGCTGCTGCTGCTAAGTCACTTCAGTCGTGTCCGACTCTGTGCGACCCCATAGACAGCAGCCCACAAGGCTCCCTTGTCCCTGGGATTCTCCAGGCAAGAACATTGGGGTGGGTTGCCATTTCCTTCTCCAGTGCATGAAAGTGAAAAGTGAAAGTGAAGTCACTCAGTCGTGTCCGACTCTTAGCAACCCCATGGACTATAGCCTACCAGGCTCCTCCGTCCATGGG
Organism: Bubalus kerabau; assembly: GCF_029407905.1. Classification (NCBI taxonomy): domain Eukaryota; kingdom Metazoa; phylum Chordata; class Mammalia; order Artiodactyla; family Bovidae; genus Bubalus; species Bubalus kerabau. The sequence continues at coordinate 54,281,451 of NC_073625.1, forward strand.
ATTTTCCAGGCAAGAGTACTGGAGTGGGGTGCCATTGCCTTCTCCATTGAAGAACTACTTTGACAAAATTCTAAGGAAAGCAAGAATTCATATATGGGAAAAGGACACATAGGTATAAAGCAATTTTTGCTCCAAGTGTAGCAGATTTGGACTGCATATTTGGTGACCTAGAACAGAAAGAGGGGCAAAGTCTAGGTCCTTGGTTCATAAAGGTGGGAAATGTATTAAAAACAATTAAGCTGAGTCTTTAAAATGTTGCACATGCAGTTGCACATGACCTGAAGGAAATTGCCACCAAACTTCAACTTCTTGTCAACTTCAAGGAAGTCTTCCTTGGTTCTAAATTAAGCATAGATGATTTAAAAAAAAAAAGGGTGAAAAAATAGTATCTGTGAATTTGTTATCCCATCCTGAGGTTGAGTGTTTATAATGTCCTCAAATTATAAACTTGAAAAAGTTTTCAGACTGACAGTGTCCCCAGGAGACAAACCAAGTCCTATAGAGGAAACCAACTTCATCTAATCCTTAAAGAGGCCCATGAATTTTTTAAACTGAGTGTATCCTTCTAAAATAACCAAGTACACAAGAAATAAAGCATCATGATATGTAATAACAGAAAAAGAAAAAAAGCAGCAAAAACAGGCCGACACAGCTTTCAAATACAGCAACTATAGGCAACTTCAGCATAGCATAATTGAAGAGATAATTAGTAATCTAGGATTTAAGCAAAAATAATTACCCAAAATGGTGTGTTGTTATTGTTCAGTCGCCCAGTGGTGTCTGACTATTTGCTACCCCATGGACTGCAGCACTCTAGGCTTCCCTGTTCTTCACCATCTCCCAGAGTTTGCCTAAGTTCATGTTCATTGCATCAGTGATGCCACTCAGCCATTTGATCCTCTGATGCCCTCTTCTCCTTCTGCCCTCGATCTTACCCAGCATCAGGGACTTTTCCAACAAGTCATCTGTTTGCCTCAGACGACCAAAATACTGGGGCTTCGGCTTCAGGCTTCGGCTTCGTCCTTCCAGTGAATATTCAGGGTTGATCTCCCTTAAGATTGACTGGTTTGATCTCCTTTATGTCCAAGGGATTTTCAGGAGTCTTCTGAAAAAAAAAAAAATGTTGTACGTGGAGCCAAAAAGATAAATATGGAAAAGATATATGGTGGTTGTCTATAAGTTTTAACATATTTTTAATCATAGCTCAAGAAGAAGAATGGAAAGCAAATGAAATAGATGCAAAATTTGGAGATGTTCTAGTTGAGAATTTCACAGAAGTGATGAAATATACCATCCATAGATTCAAAATGCCGGTGAACTCACAGCAGAATAAATAATAAGAAATCCACACTGAAATACATCAAAGTAACATAGCTGGGCATGAACAGCAAAAGGAACATCTTCAAAATACACAGAGATGAAAGGGCAGGTTCCTTTCAAATGAATGCCTGTTATAGATTGTCAGATTATTTTTCAACAAACACAGTAAAAATGAAATAAATCTTTCATTTCAGAATTCCATATTTTGGAAAATAAATTTCAAGAATAACAAGTAAATAAACATGGATGGTCCTAGAGATGATCACATTAAGTGAGGTAAATTAGAAGACAGATATTACATGATATCACTTATATGTGGAATCTAAAAAAGTGATACAAATAAACTTATTTACAAAATAGAAATAGACTTACAGCTATAGAAAGCAAACTTCAGTTTAGTTCAGCGCTCAGTCATGTCCGACTCTTTGCAACCCCATGAAGTGCAGCACAAGCTTCCCAGGCCATCACCAATTCCCAGAGCTTGCTCAAACTGATGTCCATTGAGTCGGTGATGCCATCCAACCATCTCATCCTCTGTCATCCCCTTCTGCCTTCAACCTTGCCCAGAATCAGGGTCTTTTCCAATGAGTTAATTCTTTGCATCAGGTGGCCAAAGTATTGAAGTTTCAGCTTCAGCATCAGTCCTTCCAATGTATATTCAGGACTGATTTCCTTTAGGATTGACGGATTGGATCCCCTTGCAGTCCAAGGGACTCTCAAGAGTCTTCCCCAACACCACAATTCAAAAGCATCAATTTTTCGGTGCTCAACTATCTTTATGGTCCAACTTTCACATACATACATGATTAGCGGAAAACCCATAGCTTTGAGTATATGGACCTTTGTGGGCAAAGTAATGTCTCTGCTTTTTAATATGCTGTCTAGTTTGGTCATACCTTTTCTTTCAAACAGCAAGTGTCTTAATTTCATTGCTGCAGTGATTTTCGAGTCCAAGAAAATAAAGTCAGTCACTGTTTCCATTGTTTCCCTGTCTTTTTACCATGAAGTGATGGGACTGGACACCGTAATCTTTGTTTTTTGAATGTTGAGTTTTAAGCTGACTTTTTCACTCTCCTCTTTCACTTTCATCAAGAGGCTCTTTAGTTTCTCTTTACTTTCTGCCATAAGGATGGTGCCATCTGCATATCTGAAGTTATTGATATTTCTTCCAGCAATCTTGATTCCAGTTTGTGCTTCATCCAGACTGGAATTTCACATGATGTAATCCACATATAAGTTAAATAAGCATGGTGACAATATACAGCCTTGACATACTCCTTTCCCAATTTGGAACCAGTCCATTTTTCCATGTTTGGTTCTAATTGTTGCTTCTTGACCTGCATAGAGATTTCATAGGAGGCAAGTAAGGTGGTCTGGTATTCCCATCTGTAAAAATTTTTCAGTTTGTTGTGATCTACATAGTCAAAGACTTTGGTGTAGTCAATAACGCAGAAGTAGATGTTTTTCTGGAACTCTCTTGCTTTTTTTGTGATCCAAGAGATGTTGGCAAGTTGACCTCTGGTTCCTTTGCCTTTTATAAATCCAGCTTGAACATCTGAAAGTTCTTGATTCACATACTATTGAAGCCTAGCTTGGAGAATTTTGAATATTACTTGGCTAGCATGTAAGATGAACACAATTGTGCAGTAGTGTGAACATTCTTTGGCATTGCCTTTCTTTGGGATTGAAATGAAAACTGACCTTTTGCAGTCCTGTGGCCACTGCTGAGTTTTCCAAACTTGCTAGCATATTGAGTGCAGCACTTTCACAGCATCATCTTTTAGGATTTGAAATAGCTCAACTGGAATTCCATCACCTCCACTAGCTTTGTTCATAGTGATGTTCCCTAAGGCCCACTTGACTTCACATTCCAGGAGGTCTGGCTCTAGGTCAGTGATCACACCATCGTGATTATCTGGGTTGTGAAGATCTTTTTTGTACAGTTCTTCTATGTATTCTTGACACCTCTTCTTAATATCTTCTGCTTCTGTTAGGTCCATACCCTTTCTGTCCTTTATTGAGTCCATCTTTGCATGAAAATTTCCCTTGGTATTTCTAATTTTCTTGAAGAGATCTCTAGTCTTTCCCATTCTATTGTTTTCCTCCATTTCTTTGCATTGATCACTGAAGAAGGCTTTCTTTTCTCTCCTTGCTATTCTTTGGAACTCTGCATTCAAATGGGTATATCTTTCCTTTTCTCCTTTGCCTTTCACTTCTCTTCTTTACACAGCTATTTGTAAGGCCTCCTCAGACAACTATTTTGCTTTTTTCATTTCTTTTTTTGAGGATGGTCTTGATCACTGCCTGCTGTACAATGTCATTAACCTCTGTCCATAGTTCATCAGGCACTCTGTCTATCAGATCTAATCCTTTGAATCTACTTGTCATTTCCACTGTATAATCTTAAGGGAATTGATTTAGGTCATACCTGAAAGGTTTAGTGGTTTTCCCTACTTTCTTCAGTTTAAGTCTGAATTTGGCAATAAGGAGTCATGATCTGAGCCATAGTCAGCTCCCAGTCTTGTTTTTGTTGATTGCATAGAGCTTCTCCATCTTCAACTGGAATATAATCAATCTGATTTTGGTATTGAACATTAGGTGATGTCCACGTGTAGAGTTGTCTCTTTTGTTGTTAAACATAAGAAAGCAAACTTATGTTTACCCAAGTGAAAAAGGAAGCGGGAAAGGCACAACTTTTACAAGAATGACATAGCCCGAGTACAGGACATAAACTGATTAGAACCAAAGAGGTTCAAGATGGTGGACCAAGTAGACTTCCACTAGAACTTGAGCCTCAGTTTGCACTCATTGTAACATATCAGAAGGCTAAATGACACACCTACAGGTGCCATGCCAGTTCCAAGGCCAACCATAAAGGTCAAAACCTGAACAGTGGCCCAATTTCTGGATATCTCCACCCTTTCCCCATAATAGCTGGAAGGTTCCTCTCAGTCATTGGCTTACAAATTACTCACCCATACAAAAACTGGAAACCCCATACTTTGGGGCCACACTCACCTTCTGAGGTGGCCCACACTCTGTCTGCAGATTTTGTTTCTCACTTCTTACTTATCACTCTGTCTCTCACTGAATTCTTTCTGTGATGAGATATCAAAAACTTGAGCTTCATCAAGGCCTGAGACCAGGTGTGATCTCAGCTAGAAGAATCTGGGTTCATGTCTCAATCTAGGCTGCAGAGTTCCAAAAGGAGAAAGTGGGATGGGAGGAGAAGAGATAAATTAGGAGTTTAATACACACACTCTACTTTGTTTAAAATAAATAACAAAGATCTACTGTACAGCACAGGTAATGTATTCAGTATCTTGTAATAGCCTACAATGGAAAAGAATCTGAAAAAAGAAATATTTATTAATACATATGCAAATGAATCACTTTGTTATACATGAGAAAATAATCCAACATTGTAAAGGAACTATACTTCAATTAAAAATTGGTTAGTAATAAAAGAATACAGAGTAAATAAAAATGGAAAGAAAGAGGGAAAACAATAAAAACTGAGTTGGTTAGAGTAGACTCTTACTTCAGGTAAAGAAGACTTATTTCAGGTAGGATAGTGAGCTCAGATGGAGAGTTTGAGAAATAAGAAAAGAGCAAAGCAAAAAGTAAATGTGGGTAAATCTGAGTCAGGGGCTCTCAGCATCAGCACTATGGGCATTTTGAGTTGGACATTCTTTGTTGGGAGGAGTTGCTCTGTTCATTATAAGATGTTTGGCACTATCTTTGTTCTCTACCCACTAGCTGCCAGCCAGGAGTATCTCTTACATCTACCAATGCCTCTGTTACGAAAATCAATAACCATCACTAGACAGTGATAAATGTTCCCTGGTAGGCAAATAGCCTCTGCAGAGAACAACTGATTTAAATAAATATTCACTTATAAAACAATAGTACATAAGCTTTTGTGGTTGAAAAAGATTGAGTTAAGGCAGTCAACACCAATCTATAAATCAGGAAAGGAGAAGGGATCTGGCAGAAGAGGAAAAAATAAAAATAACAAGAATACACAAAGGAAAGGATGGGAGGAGAGAAAAAGCAACACACAGCAGACAGGAGACACAGAAAACACCAATTAAAATGGGAGATTTAAAGCATAAATAAACCAGTAATTACATTCAAGGAAAATGGAACAAATGATCCTCTTCAGGGCAATACTCTACAGATCTGATAGGGTAGTAAAATTCTAATTGCATGCTGCTAATGAGTAACACATCTAAAGCCAAAGGACATGGGCAATTTGAAAGAAGAAGGGGAAGAAAAGATGTATCTTGAATAAAAAAAACAAAGAAAGTTGGCGTAACAAATATCAGAGAAAACTTTTCCTAACCATAATGAATTAGTCAACACGTCCACCTTGATTGCTTCACATCTGTGATGCAATGGAAAGAGTCAACCTTTTGTTGGCCTTTCTTGGTGTGTTTGTTGGGTTTGTTTTGCACATGTAAATCCAGAAAAGAAGAATTGCAAGAGAACAACAGGGCCACACTATAGCCAGGAGCAAAACTGATAACAATGAGGAACAGGTTTGATGCCAAAAACAGGCTGGCTTTCATCTTACTGACAGAAAAAATAACATTCTAGACAGTATATGTTGAAAGTCTTTTAATGAGAAAGCAGGGCCCCTGGTTTGTATTGAAAACTTTGTTAATTAAAAAAAAAATACAAAGCTGCGTTAACGAGATTTTGATGACTCTAGAGTTATGATGTTTCCCTTGGTTCTTAGCTCTGCAATTCTCTCTTTCACACACACGGATAAACAAGAACCAGCATATGGAGACATTTTGTACTCCCTTAGAAGGAAATCTGAACCTGTTTAAAAAATTGTTTAGCATAACCCTGCAGAATCATCTGCTTAATTTTATTTATTTTGGCAAAGACGCTGTCACAGATGTTCACTATTACACAACGAAAAGGCGCTCAGAGCGTAGTAGATGGCTTCAAGTGGAGAGGAGGGGTTGTGCGTAAAACGAAGAACCCCAGTAAAATTTATAAGGGAGTGGATGTGTGACCTGGTCATGAGTTAGTAAGTGTATATTAGCAACTTTAGGAGTCTGGTTTTCTTTCAGAACACTGAAGTAAATTCAGTTAACCCTATTAGAAGCTGTTGAGATAATCAAGCCATGGTCTTAATGGAAGGGGATTGGAATTGCACCTAGGTAAAAAAGCCTTCAAAGGGAGGTTTTGGAGGATCTGGGGAAGATAAACTGTCCAGGCTGCTCTTTTATCACTTTCTCATGCCAGCGTAGCTTCTCTTCAACCTGGGGAATTTAGACCTTGAGGTTAGTGTCTCTTCACACGGGAATTCTGCGTGACCTTGTCAACTCTCAGAGCAGTAGGATAAACGGCCCAGATCGCTCAGGAATGGCCATGTTTTTAAAATTCTATAAATAGCCTCTGTGGTTAATTATTAAGCTCTTAAGGCTGTCTAGTAAGTGAACAATGAAACGACCAACCTGAGAAAGCTAATTCCTGCAGTTTCAAAGCCTCTGAAGTTTGGATCAGCTTCCTTCCTCACCCTGGTTATTGACAGAGTAGCCCCTTCTCTTCCTGTATTACTGAAAGTGGACGTTGCTTTTTATATCTTCACATTACTAGTATTGTCAATAAAAGCTCTGTATATACAGGCAGCATCTCAATTCAGTGAATGTATCAAAATTACTTTCCTACATATACATACAATTTTAATGAAGACCTAGTCTTCAGAAGGAATCATTTGGAATTGACACGTTATATGATAAATTTGTGACTTTGTTAAATGCAATTTCAGTTGTATATTCTATATTTTCTTCTGATTTTACTAACAAATGCCTTCTTTGTTGTAAACATTAGCTCTTGAGTCCCTAAATGCTGTTGAAAGTGTTACAAACTCCTTGGACCTTCATCCGCTTCAAAACTTCCCAAATCTCTATTCAATATTTTGTAAAAGCCTATTACACTTCAAGACTATTATTCAGCTACAATAATCCAAGAATGATAATACTAAAACAACAATTTCTTTGTTTAAGAGGCTTGCTCCTACATAGCAGGGTTGGTGAAAGCATACATTAAAATTCACCGTAACTAGATTAGGCAACCACCGTTACTATAGGCAACCTGCCAGGACACATTACGCTTGTTATATGGAACCAGCCATTACAATGGTTTTCATTTAGATGGATTCTGCTTCTGGGGCCAAAAATATGTTTAAGCTCAAGGAAATATTCACTATGCAGTATGAATAGGTTCTGCACATGGTTACCATGCTCATTTTATCATTTGATTCTCCTTTCTCATATTTATCCTGGGACTAAAATTGTGTTGGCCTTTCTCACCAAAGATGATACATTCTTTTATGTTTTTACTCTGAGTTGTGTTTCCAGAAATGGTGACTGCGACCAAGTTAGTTCTGCTGTTATCACACTACATGAAAGGCACTCATGTCTTACATAAAGAAATACTTTAATTGTTAAGTGTGTTTAACAGCCCTGGTACTTTGCTCCTATTTATCTTCTGGAACATGGCTATTTTGTTGTTTAATATTCTCAGAGAATGAAAGCACTCTTGCATATGTAAGTTTGAATATTATCAGATTGACAATATTTGGTATCATCAATATTATAAAATATCACCAGGAGCCATCGGTAATATGAACAATAATATTCAAAGTCTTTGATAGAAGGCATTTTTATAATCAAATTTTGATAGATAAGGTGCATGAGACTCAGCATATTGCTAATATTTTAAATCTATGTATTTAAGTAACAAAGGCAATAAGATACACATGGAAAGAAGATAAAAATAGGTTGAGATTTGTATTTGTATGATATTGTTTCCTAGAGTTTCCCTGGTGGCTCAGTGGTAAAGAACTCACCTGCCAATGCAGGAGATGAGGGTTCAACACCGGTCAGGAAGATCCCTTGGAAAGGAAATGGCAACCTGCTCCAGTAATCTTGTCTGGGGAATTTTAATTAGAGGATCATTGTTTTAGTGTGTGTTGGTTTCTGCTGGACAACAGTGTGAATCAGTTATAAGTATACATATATCCTTTCTTCTTGAGCCTTACTCTCATGCCACACCCCCCTACCCCCAACACCATTCCAGTCCTCTAGGTCATCACAGGAGGCAAAAAATTTAGAACAGGATGTGCTAACAAAGGTCAAAAATGAATTAAAAAAAAATTAAAAAAAAAGGGGCCTGGCACGCTGCAGTGCATGGAATCACAGAGTCAGATATGACTTCATGACTGAGCACACACACATGGATATTGTTTCTTGACATTTAGATGAATTTGCTGAATGTACATAGGATCCTTCGTTAGTTTCAGGCTCTATTCTTGGCAATGGAGGTAAAAAGATTCAGCCTCCAAGGGTCAACAGGCTAGTAAGAAAGTTAGCCACTCTCCTGGGTTCATTTCATGTATATGGCTGAAAGAACTTAAACTTCTGGAAAGCAGAAATTGTCGTCTGTTTTGTTCACTGACCTGAGCATATATAAATTACCCTTGTAGTTAATAGATTGTTGATGAGTAAAAGAACCTACTCTATTAAACCATAGTATTTGTTATACTGCAGATGTCACTGAGTTTGTTCCTGGGAGCCACGAGGTTGACCACTGAGAAAGGCATACCCCACTTATCAGGTTTGCTCCATTGAAGGAAGCATTTGGCATTTATTTGACTTGCTTGGGATTTTTAAACATTTTAACAGGCCTTTTGATTAGCATTTCTAAGAGATTATAGACTCTGGGCATAATATACCTTACTAGATAAATAAACTTTTAATCTTGCTATTGCTATTCAAAGTCAACCTCATTAAAATTATGTTCCTATTTTTCACAATTTAAGACAACATGTAGACTCAAAAATTAGTCATGCAGTAACCTCCAGCAGAACATCTGCATAGCGTGCCGAAGGGAGGAGGCAAGAGAGACACAAAATACGCCCTGGAATATGTCAGGATGTCCACAGCACAATACTCTGCTAAATGAAAACATTCCAGAGAACGATTATGCTGTGCCATGTTCAAAATAAGAGGGAAACAAGCAAGACAGGCTAAAGGGATAACTTAAAGCTTTTTCTTTTTTCACCACTATCCTTCTGGGAAAATGCAAAGCACAGACCATAATGGCCAAATCAAAATCATAGTAGTGACTCATCATACAGCATGAATATGCATAGTAAGCACAGAATATTATTTCCAACATTTGCATTGTATTTAAGGAGTAGAGGCAATGGATTTTTTTTTTTTACATTTTATTTAAAAAATTTTAATTAGAGGATCATTGTTTTAGTGTGTGTTGGTTTCTGCTGGACAACAGTGTGAATCAGTTATAAGTATACATATATCCTTTCTTCTTGAGCCTTCCTCTCATGCCACACAGCCCCCCCCCACAACCCCCCACACCATTCCAGTCCTCTAGGTCATCACAGGAGGCAATAGATTTAGAACAGGATGTGCTAACAAAGGTCAAAAATGAATTAAAAAAAATGACACACATTACATAACAAGGGAGGTTAACTTTGCTTTAAAACTCCAGAGATGCATTAGAAATGCTTGCAGATTGAGAGGTAAAATAGGACTCTCTTAATTACTCTAATGTGGGGGTACAACTCTGCTGATAGCCCATGAATAATCGTTTTCTAGCTGTTAAACGTTCAAGAATAACTCATGCAGTGGGCCATAAAAACTGCTCATCAGTGAATTCTGTCTCCATTAGCTATGCTCAAGAATGTTCCAAAGTTTGGAAAAATATCACTCTGTATTGGGTATATTTCATTATTCCTCTGACAAGTTTATTTAATTGAGTTCCACCCCTCCCCCTCATCTCACTTCTTGCTCACACATGGAGTTCCCACCTCTTTCTCTCAGCTTTATCACACAATTAAATTATGGTTTATGTCTCTTTAAGAAATTTAAGATGCCATCCATTTGCCATTTCTTATTCACACTGAGATGATTTGACAGCAAAAGACACCATTAAGGAAAACCTATTCTATTTTCTTAAAAAAAAAATCAGCTTAACGTCGATACTATAAAAATAAAATAATGTATTTAAAGCATGTTACAGTGAGTGAGAAGAGTGGAACCCCACCTGTCAGGCTTGCTTCATCAGATACAAAGCCAGTAAGTGTTTCATGATTTTTGTCAATGTCATTGAAGTCTAAGAACCTGTCCTAAGTAGTAACTTGAATAGAGTTGTCAGATATAGCCAATAAAAATAGGGGGTGCCCAGTTAACTTTGAATTTCAGATGAGCAAAGAATCTTTTTTAGTGTAAGTATGTCCCAAGTATTGCATAGTGTCCCAAGTATTGCCTGAGACACACTTATCCTGAAAAACTGCTCATCATTTATATGAAATCTAAAGTGAATGAGGTGCCCTGTGTTTTGTGTGACAACCCAGGACTGAAACACACAATGGAAGAGGCTGTTCTCAGTAATTGTCATCAGATTATTCCTTGGAAAGAGGAATAAAATACCACACGTGAGAGGGTTTGTAGTATGATCAGGCCAGTACTATGGCAGATGAATTGAAACAAAGCTGGGTTCTCCATGGAGAAACTGTCTACAGAGCTCAGTTTGCCCTAGTGAAGGTGTGCATGCAACGAGGTTTGAATATAAGAAGTTATTTTATTCAGCAAATTTGTCAAGCATATAGACAGCTTGTGGTATTTCCTATGGAAAAAAAAGAATAGAACTAAGATGCATGCATGGCCCACATAAACCAACAACGTGATGGTATTCAGTACATGTCAGTTTATAAATAAACACATTGCCCCATTTCCTTTTGATTTGTATAAGCCTCTGTATGATACAACTGCCCATCTGCATGGAAATGTAGGATGTAATATTGCTTCTGAATTTCTTGAATTTCTAGAACTTTTATAAACTGTATCATATTATTCCTTTCTTTCTTATATCCTGTCTTAGATGATTTTGATCTGACTATTGCACATGTATCAACTGCCTCACAAATAAAGTAAAATTTTGAAAATTATTTTGCTTCCCCTTAATAACTTGTGGAATTTACTTTATCAAATAAAGAATAAGTCCTGAAAAAGATTTCAATTTGTTTGGAAATTTACTCAAAAACTGTTAAGGGAATTGATAAGTCCATTAATATTCTAAGTATTCCTGTGAGAAGAACAAAAAGCAATCATGGATAATCAAGAGAGATTTTCCTTTTATTATTCATCTTTAATTTTGTATTTAGAAGGAATAATACACATTCTTTATAAGTTGGCCTTTTAGAGGAGTCTGGAACACAGTAAGTAGATGAAAACCGGCAGGTATTAAATGAGTTAATCTATAATGATGATCCATGTTAATTATTTTTTATTTTAATGACCTCAGCAGTAATTTAAATACCCAAAGCAAAAAAGCTTTACCACCATGAAGAGTTATCTTACAATCCCAGTAATAACCTACTGAAATCAACATAAGTTATGTAGAATGTATTTTGTGTAGATCCCTCATCACATGCTTTGTTTAGTGACTTTCCTATAAAATCGGCAAATAACCATGTATTTTTTTTTCCCCATTTGGCCCTGATCACCATATCTTCACTAGTTTATTTTGTCCTGCTTCTAATCAAATACTGAATTTTCTTTAGAAAGTAGCTCATATTTAATGTTTTCTTCTGGGCAAATTTCATCCTATTCATCGTCCTTTGACCCGAATAACTGTTTAACGATAGGATCATTAATAAACTGACTTCACATTTCATAAATCATTCATTAATTTTGTATCTAAATTTATTTTTGTGAGAGGGACCAAAATGCCACCTATGTTGATTAAGGCTAAATTAAAATCGAGAACAGCTAGAAACTTGGGAAAACATTTTGGGGGAAGCTTTGGATCCAAACACAAACCCAAAGGAGATAAATCCTTTGCTGTGGTTTTAAGTAGTGTGGCGCCAGAGCAGCATGATAAATGTGCTGACATTTACAGAGGCCCCAATTAGAGCCAAGATATCTTAATGCACTCTTTGGCATCTCAGAGCACACATACTGTATATGAAGGACTTGGAGATTTATAGTGTGAAAGCAGGCTACCATATGCACCACAGATCTTTCTTAGCACTTCCCTCGTGTATTTGTACAGACACGCTCTTTTGTTTTGATCATTCCTTCCTTAACTATTTGTGGACTATGTATTGTTTTTCTTTTTTTCCCAAAAAAAAAATTTCTCATGCATTTTCTTCTCATTCTAATCTTCAATATCCATTTGAAATTGAATAGGGACAGGTATTTATGTCTATTTTACTACTCATAACAGGAGTTCTTGTATGTTATTAACCTACCTATGGTATTCTTCCCCACTGAATTGAGCTGTTTTTGAGGGAGGGTGGATAGGGAATGTGGGGAAAACATATATGTTACTTTTTTTGTTTGTTTGTTTTGCTCTATATTATATTGTTCATTTATGTTATATATAATAACAAAAATGTTATATTTATCATTGCAGTAATTTTCACTAAGCAATGTACTGCTTAAAGAAGAATATAGATTGAGTAACATGAAGAATGGTGCTTCCCAGGTGGCTCTGTGATAAAGAATTCACCTACCAATGCAGGAGATGCAGGTTCAATCCCTGAATCAGGAAAATCTCCCAGAGAAGGGAATGTCAACCCACTCCAGTATTCTTGCCTGGAAAATCCCACAGATGGAGGACTCTGGTGGGCTACAGTCCAGGGGATTGCCAAGAGTTGGACACAACTGAATGACTGAGCAAACAGATACAGAATAACTTTTGCAAACCACTAAGATGTATGATAATCATTTCAGTTAAAAAGCACTCGCAAACATAAAATGATTGAAAACCTAGAGATTATTTCTGAATTGACAAATTTAGAATTTGATATGACAACCAGAGTACATGCCAATTTCTATTGAGTACTTTAGATGTTAGAAATGTCATTCGTTGAGGAAAGCCATTTCAATATGGATGTCACTTAATTTTTTAAAATGCTTTTACAATGAATAAAATCATAGTGTGTGTGCACGCAAGCGAGTGCGTGTGTGTGTTTGCTCAGTCACCACTTCAGTTGTGTCCAATTAATTGCAACCCCACCAATGACTGTAGCCCACCAGACTCCTCTTTCCATGGGATTTTCCTGGCAAGAATACTGGAGTGGATTGCCATGACCTCTTCCAGGGGATCTTCCTAACCCAAGAATAGAACCCATGTCTCCTGCATTGCAGGAGGATTCTTTACCCACTGAGTCACCCAGGAAGTCCATAAAGTCATATTGAATTAAAGCTACTTTTTAAAATCTGTAATATATTGAACTTGTGTGGACTGGATAAGATATCCCTTTTAAATCTGAATGGACAGTATTTATTTAAATTTATTGCAACATGCTACCTTGAGAAAACTTCTTTTATGAGTGGCTTCACAAGGACTCCTTGCATTATATTTTTTATATTTTCAGATTTTATGAAATTCTATGATTTCTTAAAGTTATTTCTATAATGATAACTGCATTGGAAATTATTTTTTTTATTATTTATCAAGTTGCAAAACTCCTAACATTTTGGAAATGAATAAGACATGAAATCATGGGCATTCCGGGTGGCTCAGTGGTAAAGAATTCACCTTCCAATGCAGGAGACCAGGTGATGTGGGTTTGATCCCTGAGTTGGGAAGATCCCCTGGAGAAGGAAATGGTGACCTTCTCCAGTATTCTTGCCTGGGGAATCCTGTAGACAGAGGAGCCTGGTGGGATACTGTTCAGAGGGTTGCAAAGAGTTAGACATGCCTGAGCAACTGAGCACAAAACATAAAATCAAATTAATGAAAGTTACAGATGTAATTAATGTTGCATAAATGAACCAGTCATATTTGATAATCTTAAATTTTCTTCTTTCAGTTGAGCTGATATTTCATCAAAATAATTCCATGTTCTTGTTCACTGCAATTTACTACTCATTTACACCATGTGGTATTAATAATTGTTGTGATATAATCCAAAATTAGTGCTTTATATCTTTTCAAAGTAGAAAAAGAATTTAAGGAATATTGCCATGCAATTTAAATGTAGATTCCTTCTAGATTTTAATTTTTTCTTCAAGGTTTTACATTTGTCTTACCTACACCTAAAACCAACAATAATCCTTTTAGAAATTCATTTTAATGAATTTCTCTAATTTTTATATTTTTTCATTGTTTTGAATAGTTTTCTCTATTCAGCTGTTTTCTGTAAAAAGTCTTTTTAACAGTTATATTTACTCTGTTCATGGATATATTAATTAATCTATATAATTAAAATAACAGACATATATAGAATAAGTAAGTTTAAGGAAAACATAATCAACTTAGAAGTTAAGATTCAAATGGCGAGGGTGTTAGTGTACAAGCCAACCATCGAAGGATGTTTTATAGGAGAGATCAGATCAGATCAGTCACTCAGTCGTGTCTGACTCTTTGCAATCCCATGAATCGCAGCACGCCAGGCCTCCCTGTCCATCACCAACTCCTGGAGTTCACTGAGACTCACGTCCATCGAGTCAGTGATGCATACAGCCATCTCATCCTCTGTCTTCCCCTTCTCCTCTTGCCTCCAATCTCTCCCAGCATCAGAGTCTTTTCCAATGAGTCAGCTCTTAGCATGAGATGGCCAAAGTACTGGAGTTTCAGCTTTAGCGTCATTCCTTTCAAAGAAATCCCAGGGCTGCTCTCCTTCAGAATGGACTGGTTGGAACTGACTGTGGCTCAGACCATGAACTCCTTATTGCCAAATTCAGACTTAAATTGAAGAAAGTAGGGAAAACCACTAGACCATTCAGGTATGACCTAAATTAAATCCCTTATGATTATACAGTGGAAGTGAGAAATAGATTTAAGGGCCTAGATCTGATAGATAGAGTGCCTGATGAACTACGGAATGAGGTTCTTGACATTGTACAGGAGACAGGGATCAAGACCATCCTCATGGAAAAGAAATAGGAAAGATAAAGAGATATAAGCAAACTAGTTAAGGGAAGTTCTATTAAGAGAGCTTCTGTTGAACTGAAAAATATGCATAAGAAAATAAAATGTCACTTTCTAAGAGTAAATAATATTTTTTATATTTCTTGTCAGAAGTATACAGCTGTACTCTGTTGATAGTTATCATCTTTGTTCTACCAGGCAATAGGCTAAATAATTTATTTTATTTAAATATCAAGACAAATGGATATGGTTTAGGAATGCCAGTTTGAAACTTAATCAAACAAGTTAAAGTGGCTGTGAATGATATTTATTTCCTAGAGCAAATTAGGAATTTTTCGACTGCGCTATTTCTTAGTAACCCTCATATCTCCCAAAATCATCAATATACTTTGGTTTAGTAGAGCAAATAAAAAAATCACTTTGTCTATTATTGTAATAATATATTGTTATTAGATTATATCAAATAATCATTAACCTCATGAGGAAATTGGGATGAGCCTGGTGGTTCAGGGATTAAAACTTGGCCTTCTAATGCCAATGGTGTGGCTTCAATCTCTGGTGGGGGAACTAATATCACACGTGCCTCATGACCAAAAAACCAAAACATAAACAGAAGCAATACTGTAGCAAGTTTGATCAAGACTTTAAAAATGCTCCATGTCGGGAAAATATCATTTAAAAAATTACAAGGAAATATTGGCAAGGATTTTAATATATCTGAGTCAGTTAAGTAAGTTCTTGTTATCAAAAAATTGGAAATGCATAGAATAGCATAAAGAACAAAATAAAAAGGGTTACTTAAGATATCATCATCCAGTTTTAAAAATGATTACAATTTTGGTGCCTGGTTTTTTGGTCATTTCTGCATCTGCGTAGGTGTGTTAGCAAAACATGATTATGCTATGCAGACAGTCTTGCTACATCACACTTATCATTGTTTGGTGTGGGATGAGAACCTGTTTCAGGACTGTACAATGTTTAAAAGCTCAGGCTTCTGGAATCTGACTGCCTGATAAATGACACCCTGGTTCCATTTCTTTTTAGCTGTGTGGCCTGAGAAGACCAGCATGAGAATAATAGTAATATCTAACTTATAGACTTAAGTGGGGGTAATCCGTATGAAGTGTTTGGTTCAAGAAATATTAAACTTTTTTTCTTTGCTACTTATTGAGCTATATTTTTAAATGTTTTAGTTAACAAACACACAGATGTTTCATAGAAAATTTTTTTATAAATTAGAGGAATATACCTATTTTGTTCCACTGATTTTCTAAAGATTATGATTATTCCACTTTGTTATGTTCATTTCAGTTCAATTCAGTTGCTCAGTCTTTTCCAGCTCTTTGCAACTCCATGGACTGTAGCACGCCAGGCTTCCCTGTCCATCACGAATTCCCAGAGCTTGCTCAAACTCATATCCATTAGTTGGTGATGCCATCCAACCATCTCATCCTCTGTCGACCCCTTCTTCTCTTGCCTTCAATCTTTCCCAGCATCAGGGTCTTTTCCAATGAGTCATTTCTTCACATTAGGTGGCCAAAGTATTGGAGTTTCAGCTTCAGCATCAGTCCTTCCAATGAATATTCAGGACTGATTAACTTTAGGATTGACTGGTTTGATCTCCCTGCTGTCCAAGGGACTCTCAAGAGTCTTCTCCAACAACACAGTTCAAAAGTATCAATTTATCAGTGCTCAGCTTTCTTTATAGTCCAGCTCTCACGTCCATACATGACTACTGGAAAAACCATAACTTTGACTAGATGGACCTTTGTTGGTAAAGTAATGTCTCTGCTTTTTAATATGCTGTCTAGAGTTGTCATAGCTTTTCTTCCAAGGAGCAGAGTTTTTCAATTTCATGGCTGTAGTTACCATCTGCAGTGATTGTGGAGCCCAAGAAAATAAGGTCTGTCACTGTTTCCATTGTTTCCCCATCTATTTGCCATGAAGTTATAGGATGCCACTTCATGAAGTGGATGCCACATGGATTCACTTGCCACATGGATGAAGGACCGGATGCCAAGATCTTAATTTTTTGAATGTTGAGTTTTAAGCCAACTTTTTCACTCTCCTCTTTCACTTTCATCAAAAGGCAATTAAATCATGAAAGGAGAAATTTCACAGTAAAGAGAAAAACAGAAGTCTTACCAACTGAAATAAGAAAAGGTTTATGAAAAAAATAAATTATACATATTTAATTTTATTATATTATACATATTATATTACGTACTATTATATATCCTCCATTTGGGGGCTTCCCAGGTAGCTCAGATGGTAAAGAACCTCCCTGCAGTGCGGGAGATCCCATGCAGAAGGGAATGGCAACCCACTCCCAGTATTTTTGCCTGGAGAATTCCATGGTCAGAGGAGCCTGGCGGGCTACAGTCCATAGAGTCACAAGGAGTTAGATATGACTGAGCGACTAGTACACACACATCCTCCACTTAAGTGGAATGAGTTTCTTCTAGTAGTGTTAGTCCTTCAGTCGTGTCCAACTCTGTGATCCCACGGACTGTAGCCCAGCAGGCTCCTCTGTCCATGGGATTCTCCAGGCAAGAACACTGGAGTGGATTGCCATTCCCTTCTCCAGAGGATCTTCCTGACCCAGTGATCGGACCCAGGTCTCCTGTGTTGCAGTCAGATTCTTTACTGTTTGAGCTATAGGGAAGACTTTCTTCTATATTACACTTATTCTTCTTAAAGGATTGCATTTTTCCTTGGGGCAAAAGAGATTATATCTTTGAGACTTTATAATCTGAATATTCAGAATGTGATCAAGGTTTTCAACTGGCTACTAAGCCTATTTTGATAGAATATGTAACAGGTTAATGAGGCATAAAGCATCATTTAGAATTATCGTTCCTGGTCTAACACAGTGGTTAATATTTTACGGACTTAAATGTTTTTCCTGTTCACGCTTATTGAGTCCCTTAAATCCCACGATTCAAAGAATTAATTAACTGAAAGAGTTCCTGTTTGCAAACACGCCACTTCTGGGAATCAATGACTTTGCCGTGAAATCTGTTATTTTTTACGCTGACTAGTATTACTGAATCAGGATGAATCATACAAAATTCATTAATTTTTAAATGTCTTTAATGTCCTGTGAAACTGGGAAAGTCTATTTTTGTCTGTGATCACACAGTGAAATCTTCTTGGTGAGAAGTGAGTCTGTGGGTATCATGACAAATGATGATTTTCAATTTCTTCTCACTCTGAAAGAGCATAATTGAGCTTGTGATTGGCAAAGACATCTTTCCCTTTCCAGTTGATTATTCCTTCCAATTTCTTCAGTTCTGGGGCCTCTTCTTTCAAAAGTCCCTTTTCTCAAATGTTTTCTGAAATAAAACAGATCTAGAAGCATTATAGAAGTATTATTATTAAGCATTGCAAACTGTAATATCCTTGACTGTGTTGATTAATGTTCAAAGATCCAAGCAGTATTCTCTCATTTGCTTACAAAATTTTTAGTTTGGAAAGCTGATGTGGGCTTACTGTGATTAAAAGTCCAAAAATCTCTGAAGCAGTAATGAGCAGAGAAGGGATTTCAGAGAAAAAGCAGTTGATTACCAGTATGCCTCTGTCTTTGATTAATACTCTTCTAAATGATACGAGTCTTGAAAGCAGAGACATTTTTTCTTTGAATTCTGAACATGCTGTCTAACCCATAATATTAGCTTGATAAATAATTGCTGGATACATGGATGAGAAAATATATTCATTTTCTAATCCAACTTTCCACTGGAATAAGAAATTCTTTTAATATCTTGACAAACAAATATCTAATTATATTTAGATTTAGAGTCATGAAACTTACCATTCCACAATTTGTTCATTTTGCCTCTGGGTAGAATCTTCTCTCTTCACTATTTTTTGGGAGATCTTAAGCAAGGAATTTAAATGCTTCAAGAGTTATTTTCATTAAATGTACATTTATTATATGACTGCAATGTTGACTTCAACATTCTTAAAAGAACTATATTATTTAACACATAGGAAAAATTCTAGTGTCACTTTGGGCTCATCATTTGTGCTCAGTATATTGTAATTCAAATTCAAATGGATTTATTTCAATCAGTTGCCTAAAACAAATGTTCGTATTTGGATCATGCCATTCTTATACAACTTATTTTTTTCCTAGACTTTTCATTTGACTTTGTTGTTATTGAGTAAAAGGGACATATGTCTTTAATTTTTAAAAACCAGCAGGTGATTCTTATTCATACAATTTGGGTAATGAGTCATCATTTTCTTTCTAAAGAAATTTTTGGTAAAGTAAATTTTTGCATATTACCTTCCTGCTCAAATTATTCTGTGATTTCCTTTCATATTGCTCTCCAGTTGGGTTCATTCTCTCAGATCCATCCATGACTTCTTTTTTGCTTCCTATTTTGGTTTTCTGGATTATAAATTCAAATTAAAAAAAAAATTCACAAGTGACACTACCTTGTAGTCTAACATGTTTTCTTTTTAAATTCCTTTTGTATTTAGTTGAAAAGTTTCCTATATAGAGCACTTTAAGTAAATATATTTTATGAAATATTTAATTTTTTCTGGTATATTATGCTATAATAGGAAATCTGATCCTTTTTCTTTTGTAGTTTATTTTTTTCCCATTGAAAACATTTTTTATGATTTTTCTTTTTATACTTTGAATCCTGAAATTTTACAATTCGCTCTTTCAGTTTGTATCTCTTCATTTTTCTAGCACTTGTGGAGTCCTTCAATTTGAGTCTTCTTAAAGATATGTTTTGCATTATCTCTGTGATTATTTGTACCTATCAACTGTCTCTCTTCTTTCTTTCTGGACCTCCAAGGGTCTTTGACATTCTGGAAATAGCTGAATGGCATTAGACTTTTAAAATATTTTCCATTTCTTTTCCATTGCTTCTCTGATGGTTCAGTTGTTAAAGAATCCTCCTGCAATGCAGGAGACCCATGTTCAACTCCTGAGTCTGGAAGATCCCCTGGAGAAGGGAAAGGCCATCCACTCCAGTATTCTTGGGCTTCCCTCGTGGCTCAGCTGGTAAAGAATCTACCTGCAATGCAGGAGATCTGGGTTCGATCCCTGGGTTGGGAAGGCTACTCACTCCAGTATTCTGGGCTGGAGAATTCCATGGACTGTATAGTCGGACACAACTGAGCCACTTTCACATTTTGTATTCTGAAAGATATCCTTGTGTTTATCTTCCAGACTATTAAACCAGGATTGTCCATTGTATTAGGTTTTCTTATTGATTCCTTCCAATTTATATTAGTAATCATAGTTTTAATTTCCAAAAATGCTTTGCCATTTATTTTTATATATTTATTTATATTTTAAGGGCAGCTTGTTCATATTTTAGGCAGGCAACAACTTCCAAATCTCTCTGAGGTTACTAACATGGATTTTTTTTTTTTTTATTCTTACTGTTTGCGTTTTTCCATTTCTCCTGTGATGATTGATTTTCTCTGTTTTGATTTTATAACTGCTGAATCTCAGTGTATCACTCACCAATACTGACAAATTAGCTGCTAAGCTGATGAATCTCTTTGCAGTTTTGCAGATTCATAGATCTGTTACCCTAAAGGCCCTTCTTATGTGGACAGAGGGCTTCCCTGATAGCTCAGTTGGTAAAGAATCTGCCTAAAATGCTGGAGACCCTGGCTCGATTCCTGGATTGGGAAGATCCCCTGGAGAAGGGAACAGCTACCCACAAAAGTATTCTGATCTGGAGAATTTCACAGACTGTGTAGTCCACAGGGTCACAAAAAGTCAGACATGACTGAGCAACTTTCACTTTCACGTGGACAGAAGGCTGACTGTGAACCAGCGCAATTGCCAGGCAAGCCTTTCTTTATGTTAAATTCACTCTTTTTTTTTTTTTTTTTAGGGTTGTAAATTAACGCATCTTTTATTTATTTATTTTATTTTTATATTTTTATTTTTTATTATTTTTTTAAAATTTTATTTTATTTTTTAACTTTACAATATTGTATTAGTTTTGCCAAATATCAAAATGAATCCACCACAGGTATACATGTGTTCCCCATCCTGAACCCTCCTCCCTCCTCCCTCCCCATACCATCCCTCTGGGTCATCCCAAGCATCCAGTATTGTGCATCAAACCTGGACTGGCGACTCGTTCCATATATGATATTATACAGTAGACATGCTGACAATGACAATAGGGTGGAAGGACTTTACTTTAGGGATGAAGTATGTTGATTTATTTGTTCTGGTTAGAACTGCTTCTCTTCCCGCTTTCCAACACCCAGACTCACTGAGCATCTAAAAGAATTAGCTGCTGCTTTCTGACTCTCCGTTCAACTACCACACTGCCTCTGTGGACCATCCAAGAGATCTGCTCAAATTGAAGGTGAGATCTTCAGCTGGGAAGGTAAAAGGTTATAGTCATCTACTCCACATATACCGAGGAGGGGTTAACAGCTGAATGACACAGCAGTCTGTAAACACGTCTTTGCTTAAATTCTGTCAGGGCCACCTAGAGTTCTCTCCTGCCTTCTGTAATTCAGAACTCCAGAGTTAGAGCTGCTTAATTTTGTTTTTTTCACCACTCCTTAAGAGTTCCAATCACTTGCAACCTTCACACATGCCTATATTAAGATGTGATTTCTTTGATCTAGATTACTCTTCTAGATCTCGATACTGTTCTAAAATTTTATTAGGGTTTCTTATCTGCTCATGGTAGACATCTTTTCCACTTTTAGCCTTCTTATGGGCTTATTTATTTATCTGTAATATCCATTTACTCTCATTTCAGTTGTACATTGGGAAAAGATTATTCAGTATACTGTATTAGGAAACAGATTATTTTAAAATATGATTTGGCTATAGACACAATTTCTGAATGTTCACAACCGCACATCATTCCATTTCTTTGGCAAAAAGTAATGGTAATTGAAAAAAATTCAATAGACACGGTTGCTTCCAACAGTTTGGACAAAGTTCAAGGAAACCAATTGAAAAGTAATGCCTGGAACTAGAGAAAGGTGGATAATGGTCGTGTACACCCCAAATCTTAAGAGACACTAATTTGGCAAGAAGAAAGAGTGGGTTATTATAACTCAGAAGAATAACTAGTGAAAAGCTTGTCTTATAGGAGCTTTGGCCTTTGATAGAGCTCGATAGAGTCCACCCATGGAAGAAAATGGGAAAATAAGTTCATCTGACTCTTCTTTCCCCTTTCTCTGACCTGACGGTAACTCCCATGAACTAAATCCGAATGGTAACCAGAAGGTGAGAAATCTCCTAATCTATCTTTTACATAGGTTAGCCTCCAAGGGCACAGTATGTAGAAAAAGATGAAGAATGGGTCTGGACAAGTAAATGGGATACATCAAGCATTCACTCTTACATTTGTCCAGATGAAATGCTATGTACCCAACCCAGAGGCCACTCACTTTTTCATTAGCTATGATGATGGCTAAAGAAACTGCCTACAATGCAGGAGACACCAGAGATATAAGTTCGATTCCTGGGTTGGGAAGATACCCTGGAGGAGAGCATGGCAACCCACCTCAGTATTCTTGTTTGGAGAATCCAAAGGACAGAGGAGACTGGCAGGCTACAGTCCATAGGTCACAAAGAGTCGGACACGAATGAAATGACTGAGCACAGCACATGGTGATGGCAACTCAGCGATCTCCCCACCTGAAACTAAAGCAGAAGATATCACCAGTATGTTCCTATAAAGTAGGAAAGTGAGGGGGAAGGGAAGGTGGAAAAAAAATAAGTATTTAACATAATATTTTGTTGCTGTAGTCCTCATTTCCAATGCTAGTCATGAGGCCTGATTATAGGTGATTCTAGCTCCCTTTCTAGCAAGTGGTTCATGTTTTTTTTTACATCTGCCAGGATCTCAGCTGTAGGGAACACTTTACTTGGTGAGATGACACTGCATAATCTGTGTCCACGATGGCCCGGTCCTTATTGTGTTGCTATAATTTCCATTGACCAGGGTCTTGGGAAATAATGTACCAAAAAGCACCCCAGTCAATCCCCTGGGTTCCACACATAGTCTTCCTCATCCTAACTGGTTAGCAGCAATTCAGTTTCACCTTGGTGATTAAGATCAATCACTTCATTTGATTTATGACTCTCTTCTCTTTTTTATGGGCTCCCTTTATGAGGATCCCAGAATACTGGATGAACAGTCAAGAGAAAAAGAGATTACAAGTAGAGATGAAAGGAAACAGACTAACGAACTTAGAAAACAAACTTATGGTTACCAAAGGGAAAAGGTTGAGGGGAGGGATAAATCCGGAGTTTGGGATTGACATATGGGAAGCCACCATTACTTGTTCTAATAAGCAACACCATTCTGAATCTTGCAATAGTTATTATGTTAATAGCCAGAGATCTATTGTATTCATTTTATAAATGACTTATTACAAATTTTTGTTTTGATTAATACATCATTAAGTTTAGTGATACTTTCTGGCTTCTATATATAAAATCATATTATATGGTGAAGATAAACACGACAGTTTACATGAAACACTTTAATTTATTAAGCTTTAAAGATTTCCACCAGATTATCTCAAAATTTCCACCCACTTTTAAGCTATCTTCTATCTCAGATACAATCACTGAAGACAAAAATAAAATGTGTCATATTTGGAGAGATATGTGAGGATTGTCCAAAGGTTTTCATGTTTTCATTACAAAAGAGAGTGAGCAGAGTCTCTAGGGCCTGAAGCTGAGACATTTAGCCATGCTTACATTCTTAAAGCCAGCTCAAGAACAAACAGTTCAAGTACATACATGACATATTCCTAAACTTTTAAGGTTGCAGAAATGTTTTTATCCACTGGCATATTATTTCATTTTTATTTTTTCCTAGCACCACTGTTGGCAAAATATGCTTATGTGAGTGTTGCACATTTGCCTGTTTTCATTCTTAAATGTGAAAGTACATTTTATATGGATAGAGCAGTTTTAAATTTATCAAATAAATAAAGAAAGAAACATGACCCTGGATTAAGCTGTGGATTGAGTGTTCTATTCTCTGCCTGGAATGCTAGTGTTGAACAAATATAGCTCAGCAACATTTTATAGCCAGCAAGTGTATGCATACACATAAACACACAGATTTGCATGTAGTTAATTTTCCATGGCTGAATAAAAACAAAGGAAGAGAAAAAAGCTTAACTATGAAGTTATGAGCATGAATAATAATTCTCAAGAAGCAGAGATATTTTTCTAACCATTTGTCCATTCAGTGCCTTCAGAATTCAGATAGATAATTCATGTAAACAATCTGTTTACCCTTTTCCCCAAATGTCTGCAGCTTGTTTGCTTTAGTGAAATTAACAAGAAAGCCAATATTGCATTAGCTCATTACTATGAAGTTCTCTTCCCATTAACCATTTCTTTTCTCCTTTTCATTCTATAACACACATGCCATCCAATCTGGAATCTTTCTAGAAAAAGTAGGAATACATATTTTTTAAAAAACACAAAGAAGAATATATTTGACTAGAATATTTACATTGTGAAAATGTATTATATAAATATTTAAAATATCCTTATATAATATACAGCAATATAATATTAAGATCAGCATGAATATTAATTATCTATCAGTAAGTTTGTTATGAATATGTATATATTTTGTTAATATACAAGATATGCACCTCTAGAATTTATGTCATTAAATAATTTAAGTTAAAGTGGATTATTTTCTCTTTCTGTTAAAATTTCCAGTCCTTAATTGACTTCTTTTCTAGTTAAAATTTATTATGAAATATGTCAGTTTAACAAAACCACAGATAATCAACATTAATTAAATAACCATACCTATTAGTCAAAAATTCTCAGAAATATATCTAAGAAAGTTACATATAAAATCAAATTAAGACATTTCCATTGAAAATTGTTTTGACATTTTGGATACTACAACATTGTCAAGTCCACATTTGACTATGTTTCAATATCTTTAATAGTTCTGTAATGCAATAATAGAGCACAAGTAGTTTCAATATCATTAATAATAACTTAATGTAATAATAGCAATGATTGGTGAAGAAAAGAGACCTTAGAAATGACTTCCCAGGACTCTTGCTGGGATCCTTTCAATGTCTTCTGATTCCAGGCTTGTGCATTTGCTGCCAATGTGGAACTGGTGAATTCAATCTCAGTTTTGTAGGCATGTGGAACAGAGAGACTAGACAAGGTAGATACGTGAGTGTGTGTACTATACCACCTCTTTGTATATGGCCCACTTTAGAGAAAGAGAGCGTAGTGAGAGGAGAGCTGCTCTTTGTCATTCTTACTTGCTGCCTTCTGAAGCAGCAGTGAGGCAGCAGGGAGAGGAATCTGGATGCTTTCCACTGACTTCTGGAAACTTCCACCTCAGTGCTCTCAGATTCCAAGTGTGAAGCAAGTGCTTTGAGTGACATCTGGCAGCTCCTTGCAAAACTTATGTAATAAAATAGTTTTTCCTCTTTCAAGCAAACATTTTAAAATTGGGTTTATGTCAATTATTTATTGTTTGCACAAACTTCACCAGTCACACAACTCTTGGCTGCTCGTTCGGCCCTGGGGATTGTATGAAACCATGCCCTAGTCTGTTGAGTGGTTGATGTTCATTCATGTTCAGTCTGCAGGCCTACTTCACTTTTCAAATGTGGTAGGGAATAAATATACCCCTACCATAACAACTAGGATAAACCAGTAAACCTTTGCTTATTCTGATGCGTACTGGAGTTCAGCATCCTCGGAGATTATTTGAGCACTGATTTTTTTGTTGTTATTATTTTTTACAGTGCAGCAAGGCTTGAAGGATCTTAATTCCCAGACCATGAGAAGTGAAAACATGGTGTCCTAACCTTTGGATTGCTAAGATATTCTCTGAGCATTGATTTTAAAGTATCAACTGTTAAAGCAACCACAGAGATTAAAAAGAAGTGGAGTATATGCTCAATGAACAATCAGTATTGCCACCAAAGTATGATTTGATGATCATATATATTATTTTAATATATTTTACATCTTTCAGATAATGTAATTTAATGAGGAGACTGGCCAAAGCTAGTATTCTTGCCTAGAAAATTCCATGGACAAAAGCCTGGTGGGCTACAGCGCATGGGGTGGCAAAGAGTTGAAGATGACTGAGTACACACTTCAGTTGAAGCTATTTTCTTTTGCAATTCATGGACAATCAAAGTTTGGAAGAATACTATTCTTTACATGAAACTATTGCAACTATCTTTAGCTGTAATCTAGGCAAATAAACATATTTCATTATATTTAAAATATTTTGTGATGAATAAATGACTTGTTTACTGTCTTATATGCCTGAATAAAACTTGAAATGCTCAAATGTTAAAATAATTAACAAGAACTAACAACATATAGCGGAGAAGGCAATGGCACCCCACTCCAGTACTCTTGCCTGGAAAATCCCATGGATGGAGGAGCCTGGTGGGCTGCAGTCCATGGGGTCGCTAAGAGTCAGACACGACTGAGTGACTTCACTTTCACTTTTCACTTTCATGTGTTGGAGAAGGAAATGGCAACCCACTCCAGTGTTCTTGCCTGGAGAATCCCAGGGACTGGGGAGCCTGGTGGGCTGCCGTCTCTGGGGTCGCACAGAGTCGGACACGACTGAAGGGACTTAGCAGCAGCAGCAGCAGCAACAACATATAGAACTTATACGTATTATTTTTTCAAAGATGGTTCAACATATATATTAATTTATTCAGTCCTCAGCAGTAATATGAGGTGTTAGTCGCTTAGTCGTAGCTGTCTCTTCACTACCTCGTGGACTATAGCCTGCCAGGCTCCTCTGTCCTTGGAATTCAAAGCTTGGCTGTTATCTGTAGTTTATCAGTGAATAGTGTAGGCATAGAAATAGTACATAAATTTCCCAAGTTGCACAACTAATGAGCTGAAGAACTGCAATTCCAAACCAGGTTGTCTGGTATCAGTAATTATGTTTTTAATGACTGCTGCAATGTTTTACTACACAGTAAAAGTTAACATAAAATAGGAATTTTGTACAAGTGCTTGGTAAAACAAAACACAAAGAACACAGTAATATTGGTTTTGT
Organism: Bubalus kerabau; assembly: GCF_029407905.1. Classification (NCBI taxonomy): domain Eukaryota; kingdom Metazoa; phylum Chordata; class Mammalia; order Artiodactyla; family Bovidae; genus Bubalus; species Bubalus kerabau. The sequence continues at coordinate 54,308,750 of NC_073625.1, forward strand.
CTAAGTTCGGCCTTTGAATAATTTAATAGCTATGTTTTAAAAACAAAAGGTACACAACCCAAAATCTATTATGATACTCTAAATATGCAGGCAACAGTAGTCAAGTATCCCTAAATGTGTAGGAAAATTTATTTTGCAATATTAAGCACTTCATATTTGTAAAAAGTGACAGATAATATTAAAAAAGATTGAAGTAAATGATGTGTATTCACTTACTAGTTAATTAATGACTAAGATAACCTAATCCCTAATTACATACCAGTGTAGTTAGTTGGTGCATTTATCTTTAACTTTAAAAGTTGTTCAAGCACTGCCTCGGGTGTTGAGAATTTCCTTGTCAACTAATGTCCATTTCAAATTCCACTCAAGTTGTCAACCACAACTGGATCTGAATTTTGATTTCAAGAGAAGGATAAACCATTGTGAATGATTTACTAGCAATCCTAGTTAATAAGATTGCTAAGGTAACTGCTCTCATGATACATATATTCTTTTGAGGGATGCTAACTGTACAATTACAATATGATTTATTGGGCTGGGTTAATGGTAACATACACATGGAGCCTAGACTGGTTCAGTGGAAGGGTGGGTAGGACTTGCCTCCAAAGGGAATTCAGGAAACAAGGGTAGTTTTCCAGGCAAAATTGGTAAAGCCTTGAGGAATAGAGAACCAAAGCATATTTGAAAATCAGAAGAAATTGGAAGGCAGCACAGTGCAACGGTGGAGATTTAAGGCTTGGGATTTGTACTTTTCTGAGATCAGATAAAACATCATTTTATTTTTTTAATATAAATTTATTTATTTTAATTGGAGGCTAATTACTTTACCATATTGTATTGGTTTTGCCATATATCAGCATGAATCCACCACAGATATACATGTGTTCCCCATCCTCTAACTGATATGACATTACATGACATGAAAAAGATGACTTCACTTTTCTAAGGTCCAACTTTTGGAAAGACAAGGAAATTTTACCTATCTCAAAAATCTTAGGGAGGATTAGAGGTGAATTGCTGTGTAAAGCATCAAGGACAAGATATCTGGTACATAATGAGCTCTTGGTGGGTGCTCTAAAATTCCCTGTGGCTAGGCTTTAGACTGTTGATGGGAAGATCTCTGAAAGGGGTAGCTTGAGGACTCAGACCACAAGGGTTTTGTAGCCCAGGATTTGAACTTTATCCTAAGAGTAATGGAGGGCTGCCCTGGTGCTTCAGTGGCTAAGAATCCACCTGTCAATGCAGGGGACATGGGCTTGATTCCTGGTCTGGGATGATCTCATGTGCCACGGAGCAGCTAAGCCTATGGGCTACAACTACTGAAGCCCAAGTACCTAGAGCCCATGCTCTGCAACAAAAGAAGCCAACACAGTGAGAAATCCGTATACTGCAACTAGAGAGCAGCACCTGCTTGCCACAACTAGAGAAAGCCCATGTGCAACAACAAAGATCCACCACAGACAAAAATAAACATAAATAGGTATATGTATATAAATTGAAAATAATAATAATGAAAGAGTAATGGAAAATCTAAAAGGCTTTATAACATAAGAAGTTATACTCTTGGATTTGCATTTTGGAAAAATTTAATATTGACATAGTCATGTAATACTTTGGAGAAAGAAATGGCAACCCACTCTAGTGTTCTTGCTTGGAGAATCCTGTGGATAGAGGAGTCTGGTGGGCTGCTGTCCATGGGGTTGCACAGAGTTGGACACGACTGAAGTGACTTAGCATGCATAGCATGTATTAGCATGTAATACTATAAAAATGAAAAATATTTTCTAACATGTTGTGAAGGTAAGATTGAATAAAAGCAAATATGTAGACAATGGCAGCAGGAAAAACTAATATTCTTTAGAAATGTGTGCCTTATTTTTTTCCTATATATAGAAATATCCTGGCAGCCACATAAAATCTTTAGAGACCCACCTATATATAGAGGCTGGCTCTGGATCACCAAACCATTACATAACTTGTCCATAATTCTTAGAAAAACATATGAATGTTCCAGTTGTTGACATATCCACATGTGCAGAAAAATAAAAATCACATGCATAGACGATGGTCAGAAATTTTGATTACACTTAAATTCAGTATTATTTGGGCTGGGTTTTCTATATACTCTGATTGTTCTTGCCTGTAACTTATTATCTTCTGTGATTGCACTCAATAAATGTTTGTTGAACCAACATTTATGTGGAAATCATTTTATTTTTATACTTACTGTCACATCTTATTGATTCTATTCATGTGTTGTCTTACTACATAATATAAAATTGCATGTTTCCTATTGGAATATTTATTCTTTCTTGTTTCATTGTGTAGAATATGAACCCAACAAGCATTGCTGACATTACATTTCTTACGTGCTCACATCATACTTCTGTGCTTCACTTTTCACATCATATTTCTATGGGTTGAAAATTAGTGCATTTTCCCTTCTTCTACAATAAATAACTGCCAGTATTTTTAAAAAGTATGGTCAGAGGAGCAACTAAGTTTGACAAATTTAAGGAAATAGGAGTATTTGCTATAAGTGAAGATTCCTGAGTCTTACTTACTCTAAATTTACTAAATCAAAATGTTCTGAGTTCTTATTTCTGGAATGAGCATAAAAAAAAAAGATGTTTAGAGGAATCTTACATGAATTCACGTTAGAAAACTGCTTCACAATGTGCATCCAATTCTTTTCTGTTAAAATGAACAGAACTGGACTATCTCAGTTGTGCCATTCCTGCCAGTATTACTTGACTGGTAAAACAATACCCATGATAAGAGTATCATGACTTCTGCTAAGTTAGTCTGAAAAACAATATCAGGAAGCATTGGTGGATAAGCAAGGGCTATAATCTGTATGTCTATTGTTGTTGTTCAGTCACTCAGCTGTGTCCAAATCTTTGCAACCCCATGGACTGCAGCATGCCAGGCTTCCCTGTCCATCAGCAAATCCTGGAGCTTGCTCAAACTCATGGCCATTGAGTCAGTGATGCCATCTCGCCCTCTGTCATCCCCTTCTCTGGCCTTCACTCTTTCCCAGCATCTGTACGTCTGTGGTCCCTAAAAATTTATATGCTGATATTAGGGGTTATTGGGAGGTGAATAGTTCCTGAGGCAGGGCCCTCATAAATGGGATTTGTGCCTTTATGAACAATTCAGAGCGCTCCCTTGGCACCTCTTCAAATAAGATACAATGAGAAGCCTGTGAACTACAAGAGGGTCACTCACTCAGTCATTATGGCATCCTGGTCTCAGATTTTCAGCCACTAGAACTGTGAGACCTAAATTTCTATTGTTCATAAGTTACCCGGTCTGTAGTTCTTCGGTTACAGCAAATGAACTAAGGCATCTAGTAATGTTTACAATAATTATGTCACTTCTGTAAGGATAGAGAGGTGATAATTTAAACATTGTCACCCTGAAATGAATGCTCCAATGATATGCAGTTGGCTCCACCTAACTTACTTTTTTCTTTGTGTGTGTGATTTTTTTTTTTAAATAAATGACATCACATTTCATGTGATCCAAAACTGGGAAGGAGAGCAAATTTAAACTGAGATTCAAAAGCATATCTAGGCTCAAATATGATAATGAATCACAATTTGTCTTCCAATGTAAAATCTAATGCTAAGTTAAAAACATCCGTTATATAAATTCAGGATGTGGAAAGAGCTGGGCTAAAGACAGTTTATTTGCAAAAGGCAGATGGCTTTTAGTTGATTGCAACTGCATGTGAATCAATAATGTGAAGCAGTTGCCAAAAGTGAAGAAATTGTTTTTACTTTAATTATAATGTTTCAGCAACAACAAAAGTAAGTAAAAATTATCATAATGCCATCAGTGTTACACAATTTTCATTGTTGTGTATTCTCTTCTAGGCATTGAGCACATACATGCCTAAATCAGATAGCTTAATCATAATATGAGCATCATTATTTAAATGTTGCTTTTTCTATTTAATATCATATCATAAAGCTAAAGTGATCTTAAGCATCATTAATTGCAGCTCAAAGCTGAAGGCAAGGAAAATCATAGCAGAGTTTCATTTCATGCATGGCCCTGGAAGACAACACCACATCTGGAGATGAGGTCCCAATGGCATGGAGTCTGGAAACATAAGGCCAGTGACCTGCCAGGAAAAGAAGATTCTTAGGGAATCATGAAAGTTGTTTTCATGTACTCGAAGGCTCATTTTGTGGAAGAGAGCTTACCAAGTACCTTTTGTTATTTTTCCCTGTTATTATCTAAGGAGCCCAATTAAGATCAGTTGAACTGAATTCAAAAAGTGCTCCTTGATTCTCCATTATATTCCAGGCATTGGGCTTGGAGTTCAGGGATAAATGGACAAGGAAGACACAACATCTTCACACACTGATCCTAGAATCTCGTTGAGAAACAACCATGAAATTCCTTGTCAACTCCTTTTAAAGCGCCTGAGATAAACTTCCAAGTTGCTTTTCTAAAGTACTGCATTAAATCTCTCTCCCATCAGGGTTATAGATGAGAGAGCTGTTTCAATACATCTTGTCCTGGTGGTTCAGAAGTAAAGAATTCACCTGCCAGTGAATGAGATGTGGGTTCAATCCCTGGGTCAGGAAAATTTCCTGGAGAAGGAAATGGTAACCCACTCCAGTAATCTGGCCAGGAAAATCCCACAGACAAAAGAGCCTGACGGGCTACAGTCCATGAAGTTGTAAAAGAGTCGGGAGCACACACAAACACGAAGACATACACTTATTCTATACCACTGAATCACTTTGCTGTATACCAGAAATTAATACAATGTTGTAAATTAATTGTACATCAAAAAAAAAAACTTTTAAAAAGAATGCTTCAGTAAAGATTATACACCTCTTTGATAACAGTTAGGATTGTATCCTTTGAAAGAGATAGAAAAATGTGAGTATTTACTGAAAAATTATCTATTTTATGACTCAGAGTTGGGCATGAAGAAAGTCTGGTCTTTAACATCAGAACACAAACTGTCCTGTGAAATTGAACTTCAGATAAACAATGGATCATTTTTTAGTATAAGTATATATATAAATGGTATAGGTATATTTGGGGGCATATTTATATTAAAAACAGTTCATTGCTTATCAAAAATTGAAATTGAACTGGACATTCTCTATTCTATCAACATCTTGAAGGAGGCAAGAGACTTCCATTTGGCAGGCAGCCCAGGCTTCCAGAGCTGGGTGAGAAGTCAGTCTCTGTAGAGGTAGGATCATGGTAAAGGCAAGAAATAGTTAAATGTAGGATATTTTATAAATAAGTAAATATTTAAACATAATAAGAGCTAGTTTTCTCAGTATTGGTAAAGGGAAATGAATTCAAGGAAAGAAAGAAAACTGGAATGAACCTAGTGTTCAGTTCAGTTCAGTCGCTCAGTCATGTCCGACTCTTTGCGACCCCTGGACTGCAGCACGCCAGGCTTCCCTGGCCATCACCAACACCCAGAGCTTGCTCAAACTCATGTCCATATCGAGTCAGTGATGACATCCAAACATCTCACCCTCTATCATCCCCTTCTCAACCTGCGTTCAATTCTTCCCAGCATCAGGCTCTTTTGGAGCTTCAGCTTCAGCATCAATCCTTCCAGTGAATATTCAGGACTGATTTCCTTTAGAATTGACTGGTTGGATATTCTTGCAGGCCAAGCAACTCTCAAGTTTTCTCCAACACCACAGTACAGAAGCATCAATTCTTCAGCTCTCAACTTTCTTTATGGTCCAACTCTCACACCCATACATGACTACTGGAAAAGCCATAGTTTTAATTATATGGACCTTTGTGGGCAAAGTAATGTCCCTGATTTTTAACATGCTGTCTATATTGGCCATAGCTTTTTCCCCAAGGAGCAAATGTCTTTTTTTTTTTTTAATTTTATTTTATTTTTAAACTTTACATAATTGTATTAGTTTTGCCAAATATCGAAATGAATCTGCCACAGGTATACATGTGTTCCCCATCCTGAACCCTCCTCCCTCCTCCCTCCCCATACCGTCCCTCTGGGTCATCCCAGTGCACCAGCCCCAAGCATCCAGCATCGTGCATTCAACCTGGACTGGTGACTCATTTCATACATGATATTTTACATGTTTCAATGCCATTCTCCCAAATCTTCCCACCCTCTCCCTCTCCCATAGAGTCCATAAGACTGATCTATACATCAGTGTCTCTTTTGCTGTCTCGTACACAGGGTTATTGTTACCATCTTTCTAAATTGCATATAAATGCATTAGTATACTGTATTGGTGTTTTTCTTTCTGGCTTACTTCACTCTGTATAATAGGCTCCAGTTTCATCCACCTCATTAGAACTGATTCAAATGTATTCTTTTTAATGGCTGAGTAATACTCCATTGTGTATGTGTACCACAGCTTTCTTCAGCAAGCGTCTTTTAATTTCACAGCTGTAGTCACCATCTGCAGTGATTTTGGAGCCTAGAAAAATAAAATCTGTCATTATTTCCATTGTTTCTCCATCTATTTGCCATGAAGTGATGGGACCAGATGCTCTTAGTGTTCTGATAGTTGAATTTTAAGCCAGCTTTTTCACTCTTCTTTTTCACTTTCATCAAGAGGCTCTTTAGTTCCTCTTTCCTTTCTACCATAAGGATGGTATCATCTGCTTATCTGAGGTTATTGATATTTCTCCGGGCAATCTTGATTCGAGTTTGTGCTTCATCTAGTCAGGCATTTCACATGATGTGCTCTGCGTATTAGTTAAATAAGCAGGGTGACAATATACAGCCTTGAGGTACTCCTTTTCCTATTTGGAACCAGTCCATTGTTCCATGTTCAGTTCTAACTGTTGCTTCTTGACCTGCATACATATTTCTCAGGGGGCAGGTCAGGTGGTCTGGTATTCCCATCTCTTTAAGAATTTTCCAGTTTGTTGTGATCTACATAGTCAAAGGCTTTGGCATAATCAATAAGCAGAAGTAGATGTTTTTTCTGGAATTCTCTTGCCTTTTTGATGATCCAATGGATGTTGGCAATTTGATCTTTTGTTCCTCTGCCTTTTCTAAATCCAGTTTGAACATCTGGACGTTCTTGGAATTTTGCACATTGCTTGGCTAGCATGTGAGATTAGTGCAATTGTGCAGTAGTTTGAACATTCTTTGGCATTGCCTTTCTTTGGGATTGGAATGAAAACTGACCTTTTCCAGTCCTGTGGCCACTGCTGAGTTTTCTAAATTTTCTGGCATATTGAGAGCAGCACTTTCACAGGATCATCTTTTAGGATTTGAAAGAGCTCAGCAGGAATTCTATCACCTACACTAGCTTTGTTCACAGTGATGCTTCCTAAGGTCCACTTGATTTCACATTCTAGGATAATCTGGCTCTAGGTGAGTGATCACACCATCATGGTTATCCTGGTCATTGACATCTTTTTATATACTTCTTTTGTGTATTCATGCCACCTCTTCTTAATTGGATTAAAATTAGTTATTGATGTGAATTTATCATTTTCAAGAATCACAACTGAATATAGAAATAAGCATAGATGTAAATGTGTGTTTGTGTGTATGTGTGTATACATTTATCCTTTAACTCTGTCCCTTTAGAGCAAGAACAATAGCACTTTGACAGCAGAGACAACACCTTACACATGTATCTTGGATTCCTCACTAAAGGAAATCAGAGATCATTAGAGAAAGGACTGATTCCATGACTGGGGCTGGTAAAATACTAGATGAACATGGAATACCTTGTTGGACCAGGTATTTTTTACTTCAAAAGAAAAACAAAGCAAATTTGAAAGCTCAGATCAGAAGAAGCCATTGACTCAAAAGCAAACAATTTGAAGATCAAAGTTAAAAATGATAGTTAAGAATTATAATCCCTTGTATGCAGGTCAAGAAGCAACAGTCAGAACTAGACATGGAACAACAGATTGCTTCCAAATAGGAAAAGGAGTACGTCAAGGCTATATATTGTCACCCTGCTTATTTAACTTATATGCGGAGTACATCATGAGAAACGCTAGGCTGGAGAAAGCACAAGCTGGAATCAAGATTGCCGGGAGAGATATCAATAACCTCAGATACGCACATGACACCACCCTTATGGCAGAAAGTGAAGAGCACCTAAAGAGCCTCTTGATGAAAGTGAAAAAGAAGAGTGAAAAAGTTGGCTTAAAGCTCAACATTCAGAAAATGAAGATCACGGCATCCGGTCCCATCACTTCATGGCAAATAGATGGGGAAACAGTGGCTGACTTTATTTTGGGGGCACCAAAATCACTGCAGATGGTGATTGCAGCCATGAAATTAAAAGATGCTTACTCCTTGAAAGGTAAGTTATGACCAACCTAGATAGCATATTAAAAAGCAGAGACATTACTTTGCCAATGAAGGTCCATCTAGTCAAGGGTATGGTTTTTCCAGTAGTCATGTATGGATGTGAGAGTTGGATTATAAAGAGAGCTGAGTGCTGAAGAATTGATGCTTTTGAACTGTGGTGTTGGAGAAGACTCTTGCGAGTCCCTTGGACTGCAAGGAGATCCAACCAGTCCATCCTAAAGGAGATCAGTCCTGGGTGTTCACTGGAAGGATTGATGTTGAGGTTGAAACTTCAATACTTTGGCCACCTGATGCAAAGAACTAACTCATTGGAAAAGACCCTGATGCTGGGAGAAAGATTGAGGGCAGGAGGAGAAGGGTAGGACAGAGGATGAGATGGTTGGATGGCATCACCAACTCATTGGACATGGGTTTGGGTGGACTCTGGGAGTTGGTGATGGACAGGGAGGCCTGGTGTGCTGTGGTTCATAGAATCTCAAAGATTGGGACACGACTGAGCCACTGAACTGAACTGAATGAAAATTGGAACCCGTAAGATAATAAAGGTGCAAACAATGGAAAAGTTGTGGCAGACATTCACTTCCCAAAAAACACTTACTAAAAACAAAAGGTGAAGAATATCATGGAGAGGCCTGATGGCTATCACCTTAATCAAGTGATAAAAATAATTGGACAAACTGAAATTGTGCACAGTCTTATAGAATGAAATCAGAACATCACTCCATCACTTTGGTGTTATGCTTGCTAGAAATGCATGATCCGAATCTAATTAGAAGAGAACAAGAGATAAACCCACACTGAGATAAATTCTACATAAGCACATGCTCGTAATCATCAAATGTTAAATATCATGAAAGAGAATGAAAGACTGAGGAATGTCCTGGATGAAAGGAAATGAGAAGAGATGTAGCAATAAGAGGAAATATGTGGATCTGAATTGCACTCTTATATAGGGTGAATTTGGTTGGGTTATGAAAATGAGATGGTGATGCTGAAAGCTCAGCCTCTGTGTCCTGGTGTGGAATCAAATCTCAAAGACAGAATTTTGGGTAAAAGTAGGAAATAATAGCTTCATTGCTTTGCCAGGCAAGTGCGAACACAGCAGGCTCCTGTTCTGATAATACTCTACCGATATGATACCATAATGATGTATCATATCATTATACACTTGTCAACTTCATAGAATATAAGACACAAATAGTACAACAATGTAAACTATGGACTCTGGGTGATTATGGGGTGTCAATGTAGGTTCATCAGTTGAATCCACAATGTTCAGTTCAGTTCAGTGCAATCGCGACCCCATGGACTGCAGCATGCCAAGCATCCCTGTCCATCACCAACTCCTGGCGTTTACTCAAACTCTTGTCCATTGAATTGGTGATGCCATCCAATCATCTCATCATCTGTTGTCCCCTTCTTCTCCCACCTTCATCTTTCCCAGCATCAGGGTCTTTTCAAATGAGTCAGTTCTTTGCATCAGGTGGCCAAAGGATTGGAGTTTCAGCTTCAGCATTAATCCTTCCAGTGAACACCCAGGACTGATCTCCTTTAGAATGGACTGGCTGGATCTCCTTGCAGTCCAAGGGACTCACAAGAGTCTTCTCCAACACCACTGTTCAAAAACATCAATTCTTTGGTGCTCAGCTTTCTTTATAGCCCAACTCTCATGTCCATACGTGACTACTGGAAAAACCATAGCCTTGACTAAACAGACCTTTGTTGACAAAGTAGTGTCTCTGCTTTTTAATATGCTGTCTAGGTTGGTCATAACTTTTCTTCCAAGGAGTATGCATCTTTTAATTTCATGGCTGCAATCACCATCTGCAGTGATTTTGGAGCCCAAAAGGATAAAGTCACACCTCATAATCACCTAAAGTCCATTGTTTACATTGTTGTACTATTTGTGTCTTATATTCTATGAAATTGACAAGTATATAATGATATGATACATCATTGTGGTATCATATAAGCAAAGCATTTTTCAGAACAGGAGCTTGCTGTGTTCCCCTTTGCCTGGCAAAGCAATGAAGCTATTCTTTTCTACTTTAACCCCAAACTCTGAATGTATAATGGCAGGGAGTATATGGGAAATCTCTGTTTCTTCCCCTCAAATTTGCTATAAACCTTACACTACTCTAAAAAATTTTTTTTAATTTAAATTTTAAAAATTAAATTTAAATTAAATTTAATTTTAAAATGAAATAGAAGAAGTGCTCGGTTACAGACAAAATTGTATTAACTGGAAAGCATGAAGCATGATGTTTTGTTTAATTGAACTTAGTGATTAACCAAAAGTAAAATGGAGATTACCTTCTCTTTCAGTATTTGCTTGGCATATTTCCAACCATAAGGTTATGATTCACTGCCTTAGGGAGTCAAGGGAAATGCACATATGATACATATATTTGGCAAACTTTCTGTCTCAGAGCTTGTCCCCAGTGATGTCTTTAGTAGTCTTTCCCTGGAGCTACTGAGGTGGAACAGACTGGGCGAAATCTGTGATTATTCAAAAAGTTATGGCTTCTAAAGTTGCTTTTGGGAAAAAAATCCTTGACTTTGGCTAAGGCAAGGGAAACTCTGGCTATAGTTCAAGGATTCAGAAGGTCTGATTTTTTTTACCAAAATAATGGCCAAATTTTCTTCCCCTCTCACTTTGCTAAAAACTTCTGGCCATACAGACATTTAGTCCTCTTTTAATTCCTGAAATAGGAAGTTGTGTATGCCTTAGGCTCTTTGGTTTCTGTGCCTCAGGGTCTTCATTATAAAATAAAATTACATTGATAGTATTTATTTCACAGGATTCTTATGTGGATCCTAATAATAAAGTATATGAGCAAAAAGAGCTTTGGGGAGAACTGGCACACTTCGATAAATAAGATTAGCTGATGTTTGTTTGATGGAAATCACTGAAACTTCTACTGCTCATTTCTTTTCTTTTTTCCAGTGAGCACATCAGAATCTTGATTTTAAGAGTCAGTCAGGATCCATCCAATATCTGAAGAGGATCTTTATATAAACCTTGAGGAACACAATGGGAGGGCTTTTTTTTTTTTTTTTTTTCTTTTTGGTTATGACTGCATGTACTCTGGGCTTCCCAGGTGGCACAGTGGTAAAGAATCTTCCTGCCAGTGCAGGGGACACCTGATATATGGTTTGATCCCTGAGTTGGGAAGATCCCCTGGCGTAGCAAATGGGAACCAGCTCCAGTATTCTTGTCTGGAAAATTCCATGGGAAGAGGAACCTGGTGGGTTACAGTCCATGGGGTCACAAAGAGTTGGACACAACTGAGTGACAGTTGCACACACACAGACACAGACACACACATACACACTCACCCTTGTGCACACATGGTCCACAGAATGAGAACCAGATTCCCTTTACTAAATTCAAAATAATAAATGACTGATGACTGCATAGAAGAAGGCAAAAATAATACATGATGTGGTTCTGAGTTTCTTTGCTTTTTTATTTTCCCACTTGGGAAGTCCCTAATTATGGAATAGCTAAGAAAATTCCTGGTCGCTATTTGGGTTCACCTGAATTATTCTGTTCATCCTTGAGTGCCTTGTTTTTTTCTAGTGTTACACCAGTCTACACTGAGCTATTTCTTCCTCCCATTGATGCTGAAAATTTTGTGTACCAGTGCTGAATCGAATCTCAGAGACTGAGTTTTGGGTGAAGTAGAAAAGAATAGCTTTATTGCTTTGCCATGCAGAGTAGGACACAACAGGCTCCTTCCCTGAGAAACAGTGTGTTCCAGCCTGGGAGAATTTGGTGAAGAGCTTATAGCAATGGTTCATGGGTTAAGATTGAGGTGTATGATCTTGATACAGAGGGTCTCTTGATGAGATTCTCTGGTTCCTTTAAATTGGCCTCAGGTGGTCCATTCTGTAATGAAGAATATTACACCTTTCATTTGGGATTTACTTCTGTAAAAATCTCAAAGACACTCTTATGTCTATCCCTTGAGGCAGAACACGTTGGCTTAAAACTTGACATTCAGAAAACTAATATCATGGCATCTGGTCCCATCACTTTATGGCAAATAGACGGGGAAACAGTGCAAACATTGACAGATTTTATTGTTTTGGGCTCCAAAATCACTGCAGGTGGTTGACCAACCTAGACAGCATATTACTTGTCCCACAAAGGTCCGCCTAGTCAAAGCTATGGTTTTTCCAGTAGTCATGTATGGATGTGAGAATTGCACTATAAAGAAAGCTGAGTGCTGAAGAATTGATGCTTTTGAACTGTGGTGTTGGAGAAGACTCTTGAGAGTCCCTTGGACTGCAAGGCATTCCAACCAGTCCATCCTAAAGGAAATCAGTCCAGAATTCATTGGAAGGACTGATGCTGAAGCCAAAACTCCAATACTTTGTCCACCTGATGTGAAGAAATGACTCATTTGAAAAGACCCTGATGATGGGAAAGATTGAAGGCAGGAGGAGAAGGGGATGACAGAGGATGAGATGGTTGGACGTCATCGCTGACTCAATGGACGTGAGTTTGAGTAAGCTCCAGGAGTTGGTGATGGACAGGGAGGCCTGGTGTGCTGCAGTGCATGGGGTCACAAAAAGTCTGACATCACTGAGCGACTGAACTGAACTGAGGCAGAACAAGGACCCTGCCTCTAGGCTGCACTATTGCTTCTTGGCTGCACCCTCTCCTTTCCTTGAATCAGGTCAGTTCAGTTCAATTCAGTCGCTCAGTCGTGTCTGACTCTTTGCGACCCCATGAATTGCAGCACACCAGGCCTCCCAGTCTATCACCAACTCACGTCCGTTGAGTCAGTGATGCCATCCAAGCATCTCATTCTCTGTCGTGCCCTTCTAGTCCCACCTTCTATGTTCCCCAGTATCAGGGTCTTTTCAAATGAGTAGCAACTGTTTGAATCTGCCCTTTGGAATCAGAGAAAGTCATGGAGGTTGGAGTCTGCTTTCTCCAAGGCTTCCATGCCTAGAAGACCACAGGGTCCTGCTCAGTTTCACTACCTGAACATTAGTTATAATTTGTGTAGAAAAGCATCAGAGCCTCTGCTTGAATTGTCCAAAGAGCATGTATTTCTTATTAATATGGGAGATCTGTGGCCCTACTGAATTTCTGCCATAATCTGACTATGGAAAGAATATCTTCCTCATTAAGGACTATGAAAATACACTTCACTCCAATGGGGACATGCCACCACCATCACACTCTTCCTTGTCATTTAGACTTTTTCTAGGCTAATACAGTATAGAATTTAGCAGCTTTTTTTTTTTTTTAAATAATCCTCATTGTTAGAACACAGTTTCACATATATTGACCCTTATTATTAATTGCCTATAACACTATGGAGAATTTCATGGGTAAGGATAACAGGATAGGGCAGCTTCTCTCTCCAAAAAGCATTTGAGGCAGTGAGGACATCCAAGTCACTATTATTGCTAGATAGTTAGCATTTCTCAAGTTGTCTTTTGGCATGAAACAAAGCATGTTTTTTAAGACTTTGAGCCACAAAGACCATCCCTTAGGAAGAGAAAGTTTGATATTAAGAAATGACACTCTTCGTATCTCCACGGTGCTTCACTGCATTCTTTACTCATCACTCATTCTCTTCACAATGTTGCCATCATCACTCAATGATCACTGCATAAATGAACAAGTTTTGTGCCTTCCCCTCCCATTTCCTCCATCCCTGAAAAGGAAACATCATCAAGTACTGATGCCAATTTTAATAAATTGAGTTAGAAAAGCAGACGTTCTTTGTACAACATAATCAACGTTACATATCAAATAACACATATTTTTTTTAAATTGAACTTTTAAAGTAAGATAATTTGTTTCAGCTTGAATTAATTCTAATGGTATATTATAAAATATCTGCAAAAATTCAATGTTGAAATATCAAATTAAAATAATAAGACTTGGTTTCAAAATTTGTATAAATGCTACTGATAAATCTTGTCAACTAGAAATTCACACTTATCAACAGCATTGCCAACACCTGAAAAACAAGAAGATTGAACCCCAGGCTGCTATAGCTGTTGATCTTCAACTACCCTTGAGGGAGTTCAGGGTGGAGTGAGGCAGTCTGTGCTCCAGGGTATCTGGTGGAACAGGTCTTTAGATAGCTGGATGTTTTTAGGAACAGATTTTATGATCTCAATCCTCACATCTCCTCATATCTAGAGAAACACTAAATCCCTTCGTGGTGACATCAGATCCTCAAGACTAACAAAAAGACTTTTGTAAAATGAGTGCTTCATGGTAGTGAACTCCCCCATCACCAAAACCTTATATATTGACTTTCCCCTGCTGCTGCTTTGGAGCAGTCTCTCAGAGCTCTATGAGATGCTGCCTCCAGGGCTGTAGACCTCATTTTGCCCCAAATAAAACTTAACTCACAACTCTCAAGTTGTACATCTTTTTTTAGTTGACAGTCTCAATGAAAACTATTCAAAAGAAACTGATAAAAAATTTTTTTTCTGTCAAAATAACATTTGTCACGTAATAAGGGAAATTTGGGGCTTCCCAGGTGGTGTTGGTGGTAATGAACCTGTCTGCCAATGTAGGAGATGTAAGAGATGTGGGTTCAATATCTGGTTTGGGAAGATCCCTTGGAAGAGGGCACAGCAACTCACTCCAGGATTCTTGCCTGGAGAATCCCTGGACAGAGGAGCCTGGTGGGCCACAGTCCACAGGGTCACAAAGAGTCGGACTTGATGGGAGTGACTAAGCACACACTCACACAAGGGAAACTGAATAAGCAGGAACTGCGCTGGAAAGAACTTATTTTTCACAGATGATAAAAGCCCAGAGATGAGGCCTCCAGGACCTACATGGGAACTGTCCAATGCTGTCAGATATGTCTGCTCTGTTCAGTTTTCTGTTCAACCCTACTTAGCATGTATCCCTTAACCACAAGCTTTTCTATGTCAGCACATCATGACTATGTTCCAAGGGAAGAACAAGGAGCAAATGGGCAAAGGCCAAATAGTCCATGCCAACTAACTGCCTTCCTCATGAACTTTACAGGAAAACCACACTCAGAGAATTCCCTCTAAATCCTATTGGCCACATGCTTGGTATGTGACCACCCTAGTCGCATCAGTTCAGTTCAGTCGCTCAGTTGTGTCCGACTCTGTGACCCCATGAACCACAGCACGTCAGGCCTTCCTGTTTATCACCAACTCCTGGAGTTCACTCAAACTCGTGTCCATAAAGTTGGTGATGTCATCCAGCCATCTCAGCCTCTGTCGTCCCCTTCTCCTCCTGCGCCCAGTCCCTCCCAGCATCAGGGTCTTTTCCAATGAGTCAACTCTTCACATGAGGTGGCCAAAGTATTGGAGTTTCAGCTTCAGCATCAGTCCTTCCAATGAACACCCAGGACTGATCTCCTTTAAGATGGACTGGTTGGATCTCCTTGCAGTCCAAGGGACTCTCAAGAGTCTTCTCCAACACCACACTTCAAAAGCATCAATTCTTTGGTGCTCAGCTTTCTTCACAGTCCAACTCTCACATCCATACACGACCACTGGAAAAACCATAGCCTTGACTAGACGGACCTTTGTTGGCAAAGTAATATCTCTGCTTTTCAATATGCTATCTAGGTTGGTCATAACTTTCCTTCCAAGGAGTAAGGGGCTTTTAATTTCATGGCTGCAATCACCACCTGCAGTGATTTTGGAGCCCCAAAATATAAAGTCTGACTCTGTTTCCACTGTTTCCCCATCTATTTCCCATGAAGTGATGGGACCGGATGCCATGATCTTTGTTTTCTGAATGTTGAGCTTTAAGCCAACTTTTTCACTCTCCCCTTTCACTTTCATCAAGAGGCTTTTTAGTTCCTCTTCACCAGCATCAGATTCTGCAAAGCTAAATGTTTTAAACTGGGTATGTTGCCACCTCACAGAAAAGCAGAACACTGTGACTAAAAAAGAAAAGGAAAGTTAACATTAGACAAGACACTAGCAGTGTTGGCCATGAATAACCTAATAAATAGATCCTCATAAAAATAATAATCTCTTTGACACTGGCCTTGGCAATCATGTTTTTGGATTTGACCCCAAATCCAAGGCAGCAAAAGCAAATGAATGGAACCACATTAGACCACAAACTTTCTCCACAAAAAGGGAACAACGAAACGACAGGGCAACCCATGGAATGGAAGAAAATGTTTTCAGATCACGTATCTGATAAGCAGTTAACATCCAAAATAGATAAGGAACTCCATACAACTCAGGCATAATCAAGACCTGTTCTACAGGCAGCCCTCAAGAGGACTGGCAGCTTCTGGTGTCCTTAACAGATGAGCTGATAGAGTTAGCCACAACAGATTTATAGAGGAATAACAAGCACTTGTCAGGACTGAGTTCTATGCAGCTGGAAAACAGAGCAAGCCATGGGAAGCCCTAGGGGACAGGCTGGGCTGAAGGGGTCTGGCAGCCTGACAACTGGGACCTTACAGGGCACCTTGCATGCCTGTGAGAAGCAGCTTCCAGGTCTCATGGATGGGAAAGTTTGGTCCTACCCACTGAAGGAGTATCAACTTCTCTGGAGACTCAGATGGTAAAGTGTCTGCCTCCAATGCGGGAGACAGGGGTTCAATCCCTGGGTTGGAAAAATCTCCTGGAGAAAGAAATGGCAACCTGCTCCAGTATTCTTGCCTGGAGAATCCCATGGACAGAGGAGGTGGGTAGGCTACAGTCCATGGGGTCACAAAGAGTCAGACACGACTGAACAACTTCACTTTCTTTCTTTCACTGAAGGAGTGAGTTCACTGGTCAACATTTATTCATGTTTTGCTGGGCCCTTTTCGGGTTTCTGACCTTCTCTCCCAACTCCTAAATTCCTGGTTATCTAATTCCTTGCTGTTTCTCTGCAGCTGAAATCTGCTCCTCCTCACCTTTGCTTGTAAAATAATATGGCACCAATATAACTTCTAATTCTGAAAGTATATTGCCTCCGACCTTGCACCTTCATTTCAGCAAAGCATTGGATGAGATCTCTCTTGGCCTAACCCCACTGTCTCCAGTACTAAAACTTACTGAATTTAATTTCTTGTGGACATATTTACCAGTTATACTGGAATGACTGTAATCATTGTGAGAGTAAAGATTAGTTTCATCACTTCTCCCACTACTCCTGATAACATCTAGAACTTTTCCTGAAGTCTGCACTGAAGTATAGTCAATGTTTAGTCTAGTTTGAGTAGTTATTCATTTGAAGAAAATGTAGTGTCAGGTAATGGAACTCAAATAAGATGTTTTGTGTTTTGTAGATATCTTCCTGATGTTTTATAATTCTAATGCAATGATGCAGGATGGAAATTGATTATGCCAGCATACAACCGGAGGGAAGACATTTAGCCACACATGCATGCTTTAGTTGCATGTGTGTGTGCTCTGTCAGTCATGTCTGACTCTTTGAGACCCCATAGACTGTAACCCACCAGCCTCCTCTGTCCACAGGATTTCCCAGGTAAGAATACTGGAGTGAGTTGCCATTTTCTCTCCCAGGGGAATCTTCCTAATCCAGGGATCAAACACACATCTCCTGCATCTCTTGCGTGGACAGGCAGATTCTTTACCACTGCACCACCTGGGAAGCCCACGCTTTACTTAATCTCACCTATTTCTTAGCAGCCCTCTCTCCCTACCCTCCATCTCCCATCCGAGGAAAGAGATTAAGCTAATTATTCAAATTCAGAGATTCTGATTGCACACAATTATTAGTGGGTGTAGCCTCTGGGTGTTCAATCCTTCAAAGTGAGGGTTCAGGCTCCACGATTTCTCTCTGTCATTTCCATTTTTGTATCATGTTGCAAAATTGGTAAGCAAAATCAAGAATTTCTCTTCAATTTTGGTGGCCTTTCCTCTTACTCTTCTGCTGTATCTAGTTGGTAAACAGACACTGTCTTTACATTTCTCTGTTTGCTGATCTCAATATATAAATTGTGGAGGTCTTAGGGTAAAAGACGGAGAAGGCAATGGCACCCCAGTACTCTTGTCTGGAAAATCCCATGGACGGAGGAGCCTGGTGGGCTGCAGTCTGTGGGGTCGCTAAGAGTTAGACACGACCGAGCAACTTCACTCTCACTTTTCACTTTCATGCACTGGAGAAGGAAATGGCAACCCACTCCAGTGTTCTTGCCTGGAGAATCCCAGGGATGGCGGACTCTGATGGGCTGCCATCTATGGGGTCGCACAGAGTTGGACACGACTAAAGCGACTTAGCAGCAGCAGTAGGGTGAAAGAAGTGTTTAAGAGATTCTGTTTAGACCTAAAGCTTACTCTAGGGGCTTCAATTTATCTTTCAACCAGGGCTATTAGTTGTATTAGGATACAACAAAATGACTTTCTGTTTTCCCATTCTGTTTTGATCCTTGGGATCCTACTTTATAATCCTAAGGGAGTAATTCTTGGCTGTGACATAGGATAAGCTTCTCTAGACTCTTGTATTGTGGTTTCCCAGGTGGTTCAGTGGTAAAGAAACTGCTTGCCAATGCAGGAGAGTCAGGTTTAATCCCTGAGTCAGGAAGATTCCCTGGAGAAGGAAATGGCAACCCACTCTAGTATTCTTGTCTAGGAAATCCCATGGACAGAGGAACATGGTGGGCTACAGTCCACGGGATCACAAAGGGTCAGATGTGACTGAGTGACTGAGCATGCATACACAGCCTCTTGTATCAGTCAAAGTTTTTCAGAGAAACATAATCAATAAGAGATTTATTACGAGAAATTAGCTGATGCCGTGATAGATGCTGAAAAGTCCCGTAATCTTTCATCTACGAGCTGAAGATCCAAGAAAGCCAATAGTGTAATTTAATCTGGATTCCAAAGCCTAAGAATCAAGTGAGCTGGTTGACATAAATCCCAGTTTGAGAACAGGAGAGATGAAATGAGATGTCCCAGCTCAATTAATTGAGCAGTAATAGAAAGGGGGCACATTCCTTCTTTCTCCACTTGCTTTTCCATTTAATTCCCAATGGATATTATGATGTCCAGTCACATTGGTGTTATCATGTTTTTTTGTTAATGACTGAGGTATGTTTGAATACTTTTGTTTCAAATCTCCAAAGAGATTGAAACAAGTTATTAGGTTGTAAACAATAAAATTAAAAAAGTTTTAAAAAAAGATTCCAAGATCCTCAAAAATAGAGTTAGAAGTTAAAAAATCTATTAGGAAAACTGTGTAAAAATAAACACCTCATAATTTCTTAGTTATTGGAATTAGGTCTACAGAGTGAGCTCTGAGATTTTTGGCAGCCAAAGAAGAAATTTTATATTTTTCACTAAGAACATTCATTTAGTTGTTAGCATGACAGTCATATTCAAGTCCTGTTTTTTACACAAGTACTTAATGTTTTCTCACAGAATGCTTATACATGCAATCTGCAGCTATTTGTACTCATGCCCTTCCTTCCTCCAAAGCTTTATTATCCTCTTCTATAAAAACTGCCCTGGGGCAAACATTTACACCTCCGGGTACCACGGAACTCAGCACGAGCGGCTCAAGGTTACCGTGGCTCAAGGATCCCATCTGAGATCATATCCACAGAAACTATTTATCCAGTGATAGCAAAACCAAGATTGTTCTTTGTTTTCATATTTTTTGTTTCTGCTCCTTTTCTTCTGGAATCCTAAACAAATTATGTGTTCTAGTATGCCCCCATTCTGCCGGAGTTACAATGTGATGAATTCCTACTCATTAACTTCCTTTTCAAGTACATGACTTTATGAATTGATGGTATTTCTGCTCCTTTGAGGGAACAGAAGTCTCTCTAGAGCTAAAAATCTATTTGAAATCTCTCTAGAGCTAGAAAACATAACAAAAGGAAATAAACTGGTTCTAGAATGTACTATTTTCCTGGGGAAGCAGGAAGAGGAAATGGAAACGTCTATTTTCCTTGCTACATATCAGATAAAGATATTTTTATTTCTGGTGTGTAGTTAGATTATAGCAATTCCAGAGCATCAGTGAGCTCTCCATCTTAAATTATTTCAATTCTAAACTACTTGTCAGTAGCTAAATGCTCAATTCTTGTTTTCATTCAGTTAAATCCAATCTACTCACTAACACCTTAGTGTGATTATGTTGAAGATTCTGCTCAAGCCAGAAAATTTGCTCAGAGAATGTCTTGGATATAACTAGGAACAAGTTACACATTATATATGTTTTGAATGGGAAGAAGTTGGATAAAGAAGATTGTAATCCAGTTTATTGCACAAGAGTTGAATCCTTAATTGTAGGACAACTAAGCCAGGCATCTAATTTAATGTCAGCTGTATGAATAAGGAAACCTGCTGTAATTACTTCAGTTACTCTCGTAAATTCTGAATTACGAACAGATTTGGAAATTTTGGACCATCCCTGGTGATGGACAGGAAAGCCTGGCGTGCTGCAGTCCATGGAGTTGCAAAGAGTCGGACACGACTGAGCGACTGAACTGAACTGAACTAAGCATCCCTAAATCCTTATAAAAATCTACTTTTTTATTTTTAAGTAGATGCAGATGTCAATTGAAGAAATGAATGGTTGAAATGTATAATCTTAAGTGTGCTATATTATTGACCTTGAGTCAAAGGTTACTTTTCTAAAAAAAAAACAAAAAACCACTATATTTTCCTCAAAAAAAAAAAGAGAAAAAAACCTTAAAACTAATGCTACATTAATTTTACTTGATCTAAAAATGACTTACTATAGCTCTATGGCCAGAAATGCCTAATATTATAGTGAGTTACACACAATATATCCTGTTTAATAAACTCAGAATAAGTATAGGCTTCCACAGTTCTTTTCTGTGTTCTTTAATAGAAAGCCATATTATATGAAAAGTCTATCTAATATAGAAGATGGCTGATTATTGACAGTTCACACACAAAAAGACATTCACCCAAAGATTTAATCCTGTGTAGGTTGCCTGTATAATATAGAAAATTATGATATATTATTATAAATATGAATTAAGCACAGGCTTTAGCAGTAATTAATACAGTCATCTGGCTTTTGTTAATAATTTTTGATAACCACTTAATGGAAATAAAATGAGGTTTCAAAAGTGTAAATGGTGTGCAATTTTGAGACAAAGTTCTATTTTACTTTTGTGGGCCCACAGCCAAGTCGTTGGGAGCCAAGTCAATGGGAGAAAAATTAACTCCTGTAGTTCATATGCTTCAGGAGTTTTCCCACAGTACCACTTGGCTAGCACTTGGACAAGGTAATTTACCGTATCTCTGACTGTCTGACTCCCAAAGCCATGTTCATTTTGCTTCCCAGAATCAGGTTGAGGTCTAGAGTTCTATGTTTATGATCATGAAGTATATTTTGGCTAGCAGAGTGAAAGAATGAGGGTGTTTTTTACAAAACTCATCCATTACCTTGACTTCAAAACTATTAAATGGATGTCATGTTGGAATCTTGCAACCATGGACTGTAGCCTGCCAGGCTCCCCTGTCCATGGGAATCTCCAGGCAAGAATACTGGAGTGGGTTGCCATTTCCTTCTCTAGGGGATCTTCCTGACTCAGGGATTGAACCAGGGTC
Source organism: Bubalus kerabau (assembly GCF_029407905.1). Classification (NCBI taxonomy): domain Eukaryota; kingdom Metazoa; phylum Chordata; class Mammalia; order Artiodactyla; family Bovidae; genus Bubalus; species Bubalus kerabau. Next base: position 54,330,588 of record NC_073625.1, read on the forward strand.
TCCTGCGTTGCAAGCAGACTCTTTACCAACTGAGCTACAGGGGAAGCCCCCTTGTATACTGCCTGATGAGAATAACCAACTTCAAAAGATCGGTTCAGTTCAGTTCAGTGGCTCAGTCATGTCCAACTCTTTGTGACCCCATGAATCACAGACACCAGGCCTCCTTGTCCATCACCAACTCCTGGAGTTCACTCAAACTCATGTCCATCGAGTCAGAGATGCCGTCCAGCTATCTCATCCTCTGTCATCCCCTTCTCCTCCTGACCCCAATTCTTCCCAGCATCAGGGTCTTTTCCAATGAGTCAACTCTTCACATGAGGTGGCCAAAGTATTGGAGTTTCAGCTTCAGCATCAGTCCTTCCAATGAACACCCAGGACTGATCTCCTTTAAGATGGACTGGTTGGATCTCCTTGCAGTCCAAGGGACTCTCAAGAGTCTTCTCCAACACCACACTTCAAAAGCATCAATTCTTTGGTGCTCAGCTTTCTTCACAGTCCAACTCTCACATCCATACATGACCACAGGAAAAACCATAGCCTTGACTAGATGGACCTTTGTTGGCAAAGTAATATCTCTGCTTTTGAATATGCTATCTAGGTTGGTCATGACTTTCCTTCCAAGGAGTAAGCATCTTTTAATTTCATGGCTGCAATCACCATCTGCAATGATTTTGGAGCCCCCAAAAATAAAGTCTGACTCTGTTTCCACTATTTCCCCATCTATTTACCATGAAGTGATGGGACCGGATGCCATGATCTTAGTTTTCTGAATGTTGAGCTTTAAGCCAACTTTTTCACTCTCCTCTTTCACTTTCATCAAGAGGCTTTTTAGTTCCTCTTCACTTTCTGCCATAAGGGTAGTGTCATCTGCATATCTGAGGTTATTGATATTTCTCACGGCAATCCTGATTCCAGCTTGTGCTTCTTCCAGCCCAGCGTTTCTCATGATGTACTCTGCATATAAGTTAACTAGGCAGGGTGACAATATACAGCCTTGACATACTCCTTTTCCTATTTGGAACCAGTCTGTTGTTTCATGTCCAGTTCTAACTGTTGCTTCCTGGCCTGCATACAGGTTTCTCAAGAGGCAGGTCAGGTGGTCAGGTATTCCCATCTCTTTCAGAATTTTCCACAGTTTATTGTGATCCACACAGTCAAAGGCTTTGGCATAGTCAATAAAGCAGAAATAGATGTATTTCTGGAACTCTCTTGCTTTTTCAATGATCCAGAGGATGTTGGCAGTTTTATCTCTGGTTCCTCTGCCTTTTCTAAAACCAGCTTGAACATTTGGAAGTTCATGGTTCACATATTGCTGAGGCCTGGCTTTGAGAATTTTGAGCATTACTTTACTAGCGTGTGAAACGAGTGCAATTGTGTGGTAGTGTGAGCATTCTTTGGCATTGCCTTTCTTTGGGATTGGAATGAAAACTGACTTTTTCCAGTCCTGTGGCCACTGCTGTTTTCCAAATTTGCTGGTGTACCTGTGACAGGAAATAAAAATCAATCATCTAAGCATTTCCAAATAAAATGATAATAAATGAGAAATATATAATTTTAGAGCCATTATGTGATAAAATAATGGAAGGGATATATCTCTTTCTTTAGGCTTGTTTTAAAACTAACCAGAATGTCTTTTTAAAGTCTGTGAATCTTGTTAGTGAAAGAATGAAAGCAGACTGATAGGTATTTATGGAAGATTTTAAAAAGTTAATATAGAGCTCAAAAAACTTGTAGAGAAATATAAATATTGGGGGAAAAAATTCATGAAAAGTATCTGAAATGTTTACCCCAATCAGAGAGGTATGAATAAAAATTGTTTAGATTCAGTTGTGAAGAAAGTAGAAGAGAGTTAACTAGATTAAAAAAATTATTGATTAAAATTTTTTTAAAATATAATATACATATTTTAAATAATGCTCTACATATTTTAGAATATGAAAAATTTCATAAATTATTAATTATACATCACAGCTCTTTTTTTAATATAAGTTTTTTTTTTAAATGTGCTTTTGGGATTCTCATGTGACTCAGTGGTAAAGAATCCTCCTGACAATGTGAGAGATGCAGGTTGGATTGCCTGAAGAAGGAAATGGCAACCCTCTCCAGTATTCTTGCCTGGAAAATTCTATGGACAGAGGATCTTGGTGGAGCCATTAGAGGGCTACAATCCATGGGGTCACAAGAGTTGGACACAACTGAGCATTCATGCACTGCTTAGGGAAAGCATGGTTGCCACTTTGTATTTTAAGAACTATGTATTTTCCCTCCTAATCCTTTATATGCAGTTGAATTATGTATAGCAAAGATACATTGACAAAAATGTTCACATTGTGGGCAAACTACAGATCCAGATTTTTTTTTTTTTTTGACACAAATAGTTGCTTTTCATGATAGATGTGATCATTTATTTTATTTTCCTGAATTTTCTTTCACTTTGTATTATTCTTTCCTAGATTTCTGATGAAATTTCTGATGAGATATGAATGATCCAAATGTTGCTCATAAAAGGGAAGTTACACAGATTCTCTGGGACCCTAATGGCAACTTCTGGTATAACCACTAAATGTATTAGGAGGTGGGGGAAATCAGAGGTAAAGCAGGCTCTAGATTTATGATTTGTGTACCTGTTTTGGAGACTGTGGTCCATGAGCAGAAAGAAGTACAAACCTGGCCCTGATGATGAAAAAGAGAGAGAAAGAGAAGGAGAGAGAGAGTGAGTGCAGTGGATAGTGTTTAAGCACAAATTGAAAAACAATAGAATTTTGAATGTGAAACAAAAATACTTCCATATAGTTTTGAGACATTTTATCTAATAATTTGGTAAATTTAACTGGAATTAAATTGGGAAATATTTATACTAAAACAGATTTCTGTAATGATATGCTATCTATTTTTTTTCCAAGTGAAGCACAAGTACAGACTGATTCTTGAACAACATGGTTTTGAATTGTGTAGATCCACCTATACACAGATATTTTTTTCAATAAATACATTGGAAACATTTTTGGAAGTTTGTAACAATTTTGAAAAACTCACAGATGAACTGCACAGCCTAGAGATAGAGAAAAAATTAAGAAAAAGTTATGTATATTATACATGTATAATATATGTGTAGGTGCTAGCCTATTTTGTAAATTACAACCATAAAATATATGCAAATCTATTATAAAATGTTAAGGTTTATCCAACTTTACACATAATTTGTAAACTGTACATGGAACCATTTGCAGTCAAGAGAAATGTAAACAGATGCAAATAAGTGTGCAAAGTGTAGAGTGTTTGTCGTTCAGTCGTGTCAAACTCTTTGTGATCCATGGACTGTAGCCCACCAGGCTCCTCTGTCCATGGGACTTCCCAAGCAAGAATATATACTATTAAATCATAACTATATAGAATTAACCATGGCACATACTGTACCACTGTGATAATTTTGTAGCTATTCCTTTTGCTGTTGGAGGGAGCTCAGGTTTTGTGAGTATCCACTTGAAACACCATGTTATGCTAATTATCTCTGCATAGCTCAGTAAAAAGTGACCTTTAGTAGTTCTTGAGTATTTTTCATCACGTTTAGTGTTATACCACAAACTTGAATAATATCCTGGGACCTTTATGAAGTATCACTAGTGATGTTGGAAGTGCTCCCAAGAAGCAAAATCACAACCTAACTAGAAAAAGTTGAATGGTTTGACATGTGCCATAGACTGATGTTCACCATGGAGGTTGTCCACCATTTAAAGATAAATGAATCCAGCATAAGAATCATCATAAAAAAAGAAAAGGAAGTCCATGAAATTACTGCTGCACTACTCCAGCAGGTATAAAAAATTGCACATTATGCAAAATAGCTTTTCACCTTGTTTCAAAAATACAGCTTTATTTAGGTGCAGGATTGCTATGAGAAAGGCATACCTATAGACGCTAATATTATCTGAGAAAAAGTGAAGTCATTATGGGCTTCCAAGGTGACATTAGTGGTAAAGAACCCACCTGCCAATGCAAGTAGATGTAAGAGACACAAGTTCAATCCCTGCGTCAGGAAGATCCCCTGGAGGAAGGCACAGCAACCCACTCCAGTATTATTGCCTGGAGAATCCCGTGGACAGAGGACCTAGGCAAGCTGCAGTCCATAGGGTTGCACAGAATTGGACATGGCTGAAGAGACTTAGCAAGCACGCATGCATGAAGTCTTTATATCACAACTTATATCAAAATTCAAACAAAGAATCTAAAACTGGAGAATTAAATGCCAGCAAAGAATAGTTTGATAACTTTAGAAAGCAATTTGGCTTAAAAAGAGTCGATATGATAGAAGCAGCAGCTTCTGTTGACAAAGAGGTGACAGATGAGTCCCCAGATGTCATTAAGAAAATCATTGAGGAGAAAGGATATCTGCCTGAACAGGCTTTTTTTGTTTTGTTTTGTTTTTAACTTAAACCATTTTTAAGGTCTTTATTGAATTTGTTACAATATTGCTTCTGCTTTATGTCTTGTTTTTTTTATTTTTTTTGTCCTCAAGGCATGTGAGATCTTAGATCCTTGACCAGGGATCGAACCCCTTACCCTCTTCATTGGAAGGCGAAATCTTGACCACTGGACCACCAGGGAAGATCCTGGTCAGGTTTTTAATGCAGGGTAATGTGTCATATTCTGGGGGAAAAAAATGCCACAAAGGAAACCTGAATAAGGAAGAAAAGTGAGCACCAGGATTTAAGACATAGGCTAACTTCACTGTTTTGAGCAAATTCAGTTGGATTTATGATCAGGACCAGCCTTTATCTATAAAGTTGCTAAGCCCCTAGCTTTGAAGGGAAAAAAGTAAACACCAGCTGCCTGTCATTTGGCTGTGCAACAAGAAGGCCTGGACAGCAAGAATACCTTTTCTGGATTGGTTCCACTGATGCTTTGTCCCTGAAGTCAGGAAGTATCGTGCCAGTAAGAGATTACCTATTAAAATTCTTTTGATATTGGGCAAGGCCCCTGGTCACCTAGAATTCCATGAGCTCAACATCAAAGATGTCAACTGACCTACTTGCCCATAAACACAACATCTCTAATTCAGCCTCTATATCAGGGTTCATAAGGAGCTTTATGGTTCATCACACATGCTACTCTATGGAAAGGATTATCAATGCTGTAGAAAAGAACCCCAATAGAATATCATGAAAGCCTGGAAGGATTACACCACTGACGATGCCATCGCTGTTACAGAAAGAGCCTTGAAAACCATTAAGCCTGAAACAATGGATTTATGTTGGAGAAAACCATGTCCAGATGTTGTGTATGACTTCACACTGGATTTAAAACAGAGGTAAACAAATAAGTCATGAGAAATCATGAATATGGCAAAAAAAAAAAAAAAAATGGAGAAGTGAAGGATTTCTAGATGAGTATCTTGGAGAAATTCAAGAACTAATGGAGACTACACCAGAGGAATTAACAGAACATGACTTGGTGGAGATGAACGCTTCCAAACAAGAGGCAGACGAAGGGGAAGAAGAGTTAGAAGAGACAGTGCAGAAAACAAACTGATATCAGACAACCTAGCAGAAATTAGTAAAGACTGCTTTTGACTTCTCTTACACCGTGGACTCTTCTATGATATAGACACTGAAACAGGAAGAAGAATTGATACCAACATGCAAATACTTTTAGAGAAATAAAAAAGCAAAAATGTGAGACATAAATGATGATGTATTTCTGTAAAGTTATCCTGAGTGTACCTGCTTCACCTGCATCCCTTCCCATCTCCTCCTGCTCTTCCGCCTTTGCCATTCCTGAGACAATAGGACCAACCCCCTCCTCCTCAGCCTACTCAACGTGAATACAATGAGAATGAAGACCTTTATGATGACCCACATCTACTCAATGAATAGTAAAAAATCACCATGCTGCTCACCTGATAGATGTATCTGTTGTGTATGTTATATGTGTCTTTGTGTGAAATCTAATATTTGTGCAGCAAAAATTTATGAGAACTTTTTGTCATATCATAATTTTTGCCTAAGTATTCATAATGTAGAAAATTGTGGGTAATGCTTGTATTGAAGTAGTAAGTCTGTCTTTACATAGAAGTAAGGGATGGGTGATATTTAATATAAAATTAAAATATAGTAGTTTTCTTACTGTTTCATAATTTTGCTTTCAAAGAATTACATTACTGTACAGGGTGCCTCTCTCTCTCATAACTGGAGAAACTGTATAATCAGTTTGTCATCAAAGGTAAGTAGTTTTTTGAAAAATGTAACAATGCTTCCTAGAGATCAAAATGGCAATCCACTCCAGCATTCTCGCCTGGATTTTAGTTACTCATGACCAGCCATGATCTGAAAATACTAAAGATTGCAGAAATAAGCAATTCATAAGTTTTAAACTTCATGGCATTCTGAGCAGTGTGATGAAATCTTGCAATGCTGTGTTCAATCTCACCCAAGATGTGAAATATCCCTTTGTCCAATATATCTTGCTATTTACTCACTCAATAGTCACCTAGGTTATCAGAGCTATTGTCTTGGTATTAAATCCTTGTGTTCAAGAAAGCCTTATTTTATTGAATAATGGCCCCAAAGCACAGGCGTAGAGATGTTGGCAATTAGGATATGCCAAGGAGAAGCTGTAAATTGCTTCCTTTAAGTGAAAATGTGAACATTCTCAACTTAATAAGAAAAGAAAAAAGATGATGTGCTGATGTTGCTAAGATCTATGGTAAGATTGAATTTTCTATCTGTGAAACTATAAAAAGGAAAAAATGTGCTAGATTTGCTGTCAAAATTCAAGCTTCAAGTTATGACCACAGTGAGTGAAAAGTACTTAGTTAAGATGGAAAGGACATAAATTTATAAGATATTTAGAGAGAGGCCACATTCACATAATTTTATTACAGTATATTGTCATAATTGTTCTACTTTATTCTCAATTGTTGTTAATCTCTTATTGTTCCTAATTTATAAATTAAATTTTATCATAGATATGAACATATAAGAAAAGCATAGTATATATAGGATTTGGTTCTATCCATGGTTTCAGGCATCCACTGGGGGTCTTGGAAGGTATCCCCATGAATAAGGGGAGATCCATTATATAAAATATTCTCAAGTCATTGGTGTAATTGTATTGTTGTTGTTTAGTCACTTAGTCAAGTCCAACTCTTTATAACCCCATTGATTGCAGCATGCCAGGCTCCCCGTCCTTCACTATCTCCTGGAGTTTGCTCAGATTCATGTTCTTAGAGTCAGTGATGCTTTCTAACCATCTCATTCTCTGCCACCCACTTCTCTTCTTGCCCTTAATCTTTCCCAGCATCAGGGTCTTTTCCAATGAGTCAACTCAGGTGGCCAAAGTATTGAAGCTTCAACATCAGTCCTTCCAATGAATATTCAGAGTTGATTTCCTTTAAGACTGACTTATATTAGTCCTTATTTATTCACATTTTTATCTTTTCTCATATTTGGCATTCATTGCTTCAGAATTTTTTAATATAAAACATACCGAATTATTCTGTGAATAGCAACTGACATGAAACTTACATCCTTTAGAATGCGGTGCGGTCTTGTTTGATATTGCATTTCCGAGTCACAGTCTGGTTTGGGATCTTCAGTCTCTCTTGCCTTGTTCAATCCAATAACTGCACTCTTTTTCATCCAGTCATCTAGCGCACTGGTTGCCACATGGATTTTTCAAAATATAAATACAGGTAGGCCTCATTTTATTGTGCTTCACTTTATTTTATTTTGCAGATACTGCATTTTTTTTTAATTGCAAGTTTGTGGCAATTCTGCATCACACAACGCTATAGGTGCAATTTTCCAACACCTCTATTTTTTATTAAGGTTTATACACTGTTTTTTTTTTTTTTTTTTAGACATAATGCCACTGTATTCTTAATAGGTTATAGTATAGTGTAAATATAACTTTCATGTGCACTAGTAAACCAAATAAATTGGGTGACTGGTTTTATTTTGATTTTACTACAGTGGTCTGGAACCAAACTCACAATATCTCAAAGGTATGCCTGTATAATTACTTTGTGTGTGTATGTGTTTAGTTCCTAAGTCATGTTTGACTCTTTGCAACCCCATAGACTATATAACCCACCAGGATCCTCTGTCTATGAGATTTCCCAGGAAATAAATCTGGATTGGATTGTCATTTCCTCCTCCAGGAGATTTTCCTGACCTAGGGATGGAACTCCTGCTTTGCAAGTGGATTCTTTAACCACTGAGCCACCAGGGAAACCCAGCCTATTATCACATTGCTCTTCTTCAAAAAGTTTTCAAGTGATTGTTTATATTTTAAAAGGTAATAAAAGACCTTAGACTGGCTTATCAGGCCTTTTAGGTTGTGGGCCCTGCATGTACTAGCTTAATCTGCCTCCACTCCTCTGATCCTCTCTGCATTAGCTGTGCTAAGAGTATTGGGCACCCCCTAAAACCATCATGTCATGATGCTTCCTTGGCTGGGGCAGCTCTTTCTTCTTGCTGCTCAGTGAACATCTGCTCTCCCTTCAAATTTAAATGTTAACTTTCCCAATTTGCAAAGAAATACCATTAAGCATTCCTTTTTCTCTCTCTGGCTTCTTATATGTAATCCTATCAGAACACCAGTTATTATTGTTTTGAACTCCTTGCTAATCCAGTGCTTTCACAGGGAGATCCTTTAATAATTTTTGCTGAAAGAGAGAATGCATGAGAAACAAATAGCTGCTTCGCAAACATTAAGGACCTGGAATGTCTAGTGCTGTCTTCCACCAAGCTACTGAAGCCTTTGCAATTGCACATGTAAGTATAATCTATGTCCTTTCATAACCTGGAATGTCTATTACCAGATCATTGTCCTACACTGGAAAGTCTTCTGAAAAACAGGTTATCAATAGCTGGTACCCTCTATTTTGAAAATATTTTAAAACTGAATAAAGCCTAACTCTTTTGTTACATACATGAGAGAAATAAAGCCCAGAGAAGTGAGGACAATTTTCTCAAATAAGGGCTGAAATGAGAGGTGGGAGAGAACTAAACCAAACTGTCCGGATACCCAGTCAGGTATTCTTTATAATAATATAATGAGACTTTTACTATGCAGATATACAATCAAACAAACAAAAAAACACTCACAAATGTTTCTTGCATTCTTATTTTCTATCTATCATCTACCTATACCTTGTTTGTTCATTTACTAAATATTATCCAATAACTACTGTGCATGATACCCTGCTAGGTGTTATGAATACAACAAATAGCATTCTGCTCTCCAAGCATTCATACTTCAACTCTTACAAGTCTACTTTATTTCCTTATTCAGTTTTCCCTTCTCTCTACCTAATAAGACCCTGTTAGATGTATCTTAAGCTAAATACTCTAAGTGAATTGAATGATGGAGGAAAATTAGCACAGAACTGGGGAACCGTGAACTTCCTGAGTTCAAGCTGGTTTTAGAAAAGGCAGAGGAACCAGAGATCAAATTGCCAACATCTGCTGGATCATCGAAAAAGCAAGAGAGTTCCAGAAAAACATCTATTTCTGCTTTATTGACTATGCCAAAGCCTTTGACTGTGTGGATCACAATAAACTGTGGAAAATTCTGAAAGAGATGGGAATACCAGACCACCTGACCTGCCTCTTGAGAAACCTATATGCAGGTCAGGAAGCAACAGTTAGAACTGGACATGGAACAGACTGGTTCCAAATAGGAAAAGGAGTACATCAAGGTTGTATATTGTCACCCTGCCTAGTTAACTTATATGCAGAGTACATCATGAGAAACGCTGGGCTGGAAGAAGCACAAGCTGGAATCAAGATTGCCAGGAGAAATATCAATAACGTCAGATATGCAGATGACACTACCCTTATGGCAGAAAGTGAAGAGGAACTCAAAAGCCTCTTGATGAAAGTGAAAGTGGAGAGTGAAAAAGTTGGCTTAAAGCTCAACATTCAGAAATGCCAGAAGATCATGGCATCCGGTCCCATCATGTCATGGCAAATAGATGGGGAAACAGTGGAAACAGTGTCAGACTTTATTTTTTGGGGGGCTCCAAAATCACTGCAGGTGGTGATTGCAGCCATGAAATTAAAAGATGCTTACTCCTTGGAAGGAAAGTTATGACCAACCTAGATAGCATATTCAAAAGCAGAGATATTACTTTGCCATCAAAGGTCCGTCTAGTCAAGGCTATGGTTTTTCCTGTGGTCATGTATGGATGTGAGAGTTGGACTGTGAAGAAAGCTGAGCGCCGAAGAATTGATGCTTTTGAACTGCGGTGTTGGAGAAGACTCTTGGGAGTCCCTTGGACTGCAAGGAGATCCAACCGGTCCATTCTGAAGGAGATCAGCCCTGGGATTTCTTCGGAAGGAATGATGCTAAAGCTGAAACTCCAGTACTTTGGCCACCTCATGCAAAGAGTTGACTCATTGGAAAAGACTGATGCTGGGAGGGATTGGGGGCAGGAGGAGAAGGGGACGACAGAGGATGAGATGGCTGGATGGCATCACTGACTTGATGTACATGAGTCTGAGTGAACTCCTGGAGTTGGTGATGGACAGGGAGGCCTGGCGTGCTGTGATTCATGGGGTCGCAAAGAGTCGGACATGACTGAGTGGCTGAACTGAACTGAACTGGGCATCCTTAGAGCCAGAATATGGTTCAGACTCTAAGCTCTGAGGCTTAATAGTCACTTCACTCTTCTGAGAATTGCTTCACAGATCTAAGTAGTCATGTGAATCTCTATTCCACATCTGCAGAGGCCACTTTGAGAAGCAAGGATGGAGAGGATGCCTTTCAAATACACTGGTTTAGAGCCATGAGAGTGGGGTTTGAATCTCTGCACTACCATGTATTAGTTATGTGACTGCGTCTTGCCCTGATGAAAATTAGGTTAACTTAGCCACTTTATTTTTGTAATGATTAGCAATATTGTAAGTAAGAATCAAGGCCTGACATTTACAACGTTGTTATTGTTCAGTTGCTGAGTTATGTTTGACTCTTTGTGACCCCATGGACGGCAGCACACCAAGTTCCCTGTCCATCACCAACTCCCGGAGCTCACTCAAATTCATGTCCATCACGTTGGTGATGCCATCCCACCATCTCATTCTCTGTCACCCTCCTCTACTCCCACCCTCAATCTTCTCCAGCATCAGGGATTTTCCAATGAGTCAGCTGTTTGCATCGGGTGGCTAAAATATTGGAGCTTCAGATTCAGCATCAGTCTTTCCAGTTAATATTCAGGGTTAATTTCCTTTAGGATTGACTGGTTTGATCTTGCTGTACAAGGGACTCTCAAGAGTCTCCTCCAGTACCACAGTTCAAAAACATTAATTCTTTAGTGCTCAGCCTTCTTTATGTCCAACTCTCACATTTGTACATGACTATTGGAAAAATCATAGCTTTGACTGTATGGACCTTTGTTGGCAAAGTGCTGTCTCTACTTTTTATTTTATTTATTTTATTATTTTTTAATACACTGTCTAGGTTGGTCATAGATTTTCTTCCAAGGAGCAAACATCTTTTAATTTTATGGCTGCACTCCCCATCCACAGTGATTTGGAGTGCATGAAAATAAAATTTGCCACTATTCTCACTTTTTCCTCATCTATTTGCTATGAGGTGATGGGACTGGATGCCATGATCTTAGTTTTATGAATTATTGAGTTTTAGATAGCTTTTTCACTCTCCTCTTTTACCTTTATCAAGAGGCTCTTTTGTCCTCTTTACTTTCTGCCAGTAGAGTAGTATCATCTGCATATCTGAGGTTGCTGATATTTCTCCCAGCAATCTTATTTCCAGCTTGTACTTCACCCATCTTGGCATTTTGCATGATACATATAAGTTATAAATTCAGTTCAGTCGCTCAGTCATGCCTGACTCTTTGCAACCCCATAGACTGCAGCATGTCAGGCCTCCCTGTCCATCACCAACTCCCAGAGTTTACCCAAACTCATGTCCATTGAGTCGGTGATGCCATCCAACCATCCCATCCTCTGTCGTCCCTCCCCTTCTCCTGCCTTCAATCTTTCCCAGCATCAAGGAGTCAGCTCTTCACATCAGGTGGCCAAAGTATTGGAGTTTCAGCTTCAGCATCAGTCCTTCCAATGAACACCCAGGATTGATCTCCTTTAGGATGGACTGGTTGGATCTCCTTGCAGTCAAGGGACTCTCAAGAGTCTTGTCCAACACCACAGTTCAAAAGCATCAATTCTTTGGCACTCAGCTTTCTTTATAGTCCAACTCTCACATCCATACATGACTACTGGGAAAACCATAGCCTTGACTATACAGACCTTTGTTGGCAAAGTAATATCTCTGCTTTTTAATATACTATCTAGGTTGGTCATCACTTTCCTTCCAAGGAGCAAGCATCTTTTAATTTCATGTCTGCAGTCACCATCTGCAGTGATTTTGGAGCCGCTAAAACTAAAGTCTATCACTGTTTTCCCTGTTTCCCCATCTGTTTGCCATGAAGTGATGGGACCGGATGCCGTGATCTTCGTTTTCTGAATGTTGAGTTTTAAGTCAACTTTTTCACTCTCCTCTTTCACTTTCACCAAGAGGCTCTTTAGTTCTTCTTCACTTTCTGCCATAAGGGTTGTGTCATGTGTGTATCTGAGGTTATTGATATTTCTCCTGGCAATCTTGATTCTAGCTTGTGCTTCCTCCAGCCCAGCATTTCTCATGATGTACTCTGCATAGAAGTTAAATAAGCAGGGTGACAATATACGGTCTTGACGTACTCCTTTTCCTATTTGGAACCAGTCTGTTGTTCCATGTCCAGTTCTAACTGTTGCTTCTTGACCTGCATACAGATTTCTCAAGAGGAAGGTCAGGTGGTCTGGTTTTCTCATCTCTTTCAGAATTTTCCACAGTTTATTGTGATCCACACAGTCAAAGGCTTTGGCATAGTCAGTGAAGCAGAAATAGGTGTTTTTCTGGAAGTCTTTGCTTTTTCTATGATCCAGCGGATGTTGGCAATTTGATCTCTGGTTCCTCTGCCTTTTCTAAAACCAGTTTGAACATCTGGAAGTTCATGGTTCACATATTGCTGAAGCCTGGCTTGGAGAATTTTTTTTTTATTTTATTTTTTAACTTTACAATATTGTGTTGGTTTTGCCATATATCAACATGAATCCGCCACAGGTATACACGTGTTCCCCATCCTGAGCCCCCTTCCCTCCTCCTTCCCCGTACCATCCCTCTGGGTCGTCCCATTGCACCAGCCCCAGGCATCCAGTATCGTGCATCGAACCTGGACTCGTGACTCGTTTCATTTATGATATTATACATGTTTCAATGCCATTCTCCCAAATCATCTCACCCTCTCCCTCTCCCACAGAGTCCAAAAGACTGTTCTAATTTTGAGCATTATTTTGCTAGCGTGTGAGATGAGTGCAATTGTGCGGTAGTTTGAGCATTTTTTTGTTAAGTTAAATATAAGTTAAATGGGCAGAGTGACAATATACAGCCTTGACATAATGCTTTCCCAGTTTTGAACCTGTCCATTGTTCTATTATTCATTCTAACTGTTGTTGCTTCTTGACCTGTGTACAGGTTTCTCAAGAGACAGATAAAGTGGTGTGGTATTCCTATCTCTTTAAGAATTTTCCAGTTTGTTGTGATCTACACAGTCGAAGGCTTTAGCATAGTCAATGAAGAAGTTAGATGTTCTTTTGAATTCTCTTCCTTTTTCTATGATCCAATGGATGTTGGCAATTTTATCTCTGGTTACTCTGCCTTTTCTAAATCCAGTTTATACACCTTGATCATCTTGATTCACATACTGTTGAAGCCTAGCTTGAAGGATTTTGAGTGTTACCTTACTAGCCTGTGAAATGAGAGTGTTTGTGTGGTAGTTTGAACATTCTTTGGCATTGCTTTTCTTTCAGATTGGGATGAAAACTGACCTTTCCAGTCCTGTGGCCACTGCTCTTTTCCAAATTTGTTGACATATTAAGTACAGCGCTTTCATAGCATTATCTTTCATGATTTGAAATAGCTCAGCTGGAATTTCATCAATCCACCAGCTTTATTTGTGGTAATGCTTCCTAAAGCCTGCTTGACTTCACACTCCAGAATGTCTGGCTCTAGGTGCGTGACTACACCATCATGGTTATCTGGGTCATTAAGACATTAAGGACATTATCAACTTATATAATTCTTATTGTTGTTCTTGTTCTCAGATATATATGCTTTGGGGTAATTTATCCATCCCAAACTTTCTGTAGACACCTAAGAAATTATTCCTTCCCACCCCATACATATGTTATCCAAAGTCTGACATTTGTGAGATGACTGGCCAAGTTTCCTTAGCCTGTGCACAGGTGGTATGAGGATTTTTCTCCCATAATTCCACACCTTTGCTACAAAGATCAGCAAGAATGCTGGGTGCACACAATGGCCAGGAGTCTCAGGCTATGAAATGAAATGAAGGCTACTCTGGAGTAAATTGTCATGTTCAAAAATAAAGAATGAGTCAGACCGTGCCTAATTCCACAGGAAGGAGATTAGTTGCAGCAGAAAACATGTGGAGTTAATTTGGATAGAAAGGCAATACTAACATCTTGAACTCTATAGAAAGACTCCTATCCTTGGAGCCGTTGGATAATTTACAAAGGCCCAGTACAGCTCTGTATAGACATAATGGGTGCATTATAAAAGGGCATATTGAGGATGACCGCTGTTACAGTGAATGCTTGTGTCTTCTCTATGGATGCTCAGAACCTTATTCCACATATGTAGCCTTTACTGCTATGGAGCTGAGGGATTTTGGAGATAACTGAAACAAGACATATTTACATAATGTTCTTTTGAGTTCCATTTTGGCTAAAATTTGAAATCTGATTTTAGAATAGTGTATACTTGGAATGGAGTCCAAAGAGTATGCTTCTCTAATATGGAAGTCAGATATAGTTGGAATAAATCAATCTTTCATTAATTTAGGGTCCCAACTGACTGCTAACTTTTTGTAATTCAAATTTTGAAGCTTGATTTTTGCAATGGCTCCTCAAATTACTATGAGTCTTCATAGTTACTGAAAGCCTTGTCTTCATCACATTTACTTTCTTTTGAGTTTGACTTTAGAAGGATGGGATTTGTTTGTGTCCAATTTGATCTGTAGACTTGTCTCCTGCTTCTGTTTTGCTCTGTTTTTTGTCTTGGGACTTTTCTTTCTCTTGAGCCTTAGACAAAGGGTATTATTCTTCAGGTATCATCTCTTTTCTTTCTTTCTTTGTTTCTTCCTTCCTTTCTTCCTCCCTCCCTTTCTGTCTTTCTCTAGTCTGCAGGTGATCCTAAAAGGTTCCTTAAATACAAATCAGTATCATTTCAGTTCAGTCACTCAGTCGTGTCCGACTCTTTGCCACCCCATGAATCGCAGCACGCCAGGCCTCCCTGTCCATCACCAACTCCTGGAGTTCACTCAGACTCACATCCATTGAGTCAGTGATGCCATCCAGCCATCTCATCCTCTGTCGTCCCCTTCTCCTCCTGCCCCTAATCCCTCCCAGCATCAGAGTCTTTTCCAATGAGTCAACTCTTTGCATGAGGTGGCCAAAGTACTGGAGTTTCAGCTTTAGCATCATTCCTTCCAAAGAAATCCCAGGGCTGATCTTCAAAATGGACTGGTTGGATCTCCTTGCAGTCCAAGGGACTCACAAGAGTCGTCTCCAACACCACAGTTCAAAAGCATCAATTATTCAGTGCTCAGCCTTCTTCACAGTCCAACTCTCACATCCATACATGACCACTGGAAAAACCATAGCCTTGACTAAATGGACCTTTGTCGGCAAAGTAATATCTCTGCTTTTCAATATGCTATCTAGGTTGGTCATCACTTTCCTTGCAAGGAGTAAGCGTCTTTTAATTTCATGGCGGCAGTCACCATCTGCAGTGATTTTGGAGCCCAAAAAAATAAAGTCTGACACTGTTTCCACTGTTTCCCCATCTATTTCCCATGACGTGATGGGACCGGATGCCATGATCTTCATCTTCTGAATGTTAAGCTTTAAGCCAACTTTTTCACTCTCCACTTTCACTTTCATCAAGAGGCTTTTGAATTCCTCTTCACTTTCTGCCATAAGGGTGGTGTCATCTGCATATCTGAGGTGATTGATATTTCTCCTGGCAATCTTGATTCCAGCTTGTGCTTCTTCCAGCCCAGTGTTTCTTATGATGTACTGTGCATAGAAGTTAAATAAGCAGGGTGACAATATACAGCCTTGATGTACTCCTTTTCCTATTTGGAACCAGTCTGTTGTTCCATGTTCAGTTCTAACTGTTGCTTCCTGACCTGCATATAGGTTTCTCAAGAGGCAGGTCAGGTGGTCTGGTATTCCCATCTCTTTCAGAATTTTCCACAGTTTATTGTGATCCACACAGTCAAAGGCTTTGGCATAGTCAATAAAGCAGAAATAGATGTTTTTCTGGAACTCTCTTGCTTTTTCGATGATCCAGCGATGTTGGCAATTTGATCTCTGGTTCCTCTGCCTTTTCTAAAACCAGCTTGAACATCAGGAAATTCATGGTTCACGTATTGCTGAAGCCTGGCTTGGAGAATTTTGAGCATTACTTTACTAGCGAGTGAGATGCGTGCAATTGTGTGGTAGTTTGAGCATTTTTTGGCATTGCCTTTCTTTGGGATTGGAATGAAAACTGACCTTTTCCAGTCCTGTGGCCACTGCTGAGTTTTCCAAATTTGCTGGCATATTGAGTGGAGCACTTTCATAGCATCATCTTTCAGGATTTGAAATAGTTCAACTGGAATTCCATCACCTCCACTAGCTTTGTTTGTAGTGATGTTTTCTAAGGCCCACTTGACTTCACATTCCAGGATGTCTGGCTCTAGGTGAGTGATCACACTGTCGTGATTATCTTGGTTGTGAAGATCTTTTTTGTATAGTTCTTCTGTGTATTCCTGCCACCTCTTCTTAATATCTTCTGCTTCTGTTAGGTCCATACTGTTTCTGTCCTTTATCAAGCCTATCTTTGTATGAAATTTTCCCTTGGTATCTCTGATTTTCTTGAAGAGATCTCTAGTCTTTCCCATTCTGTTGTTTTCCTCTATTTTTTTGCATTGATCACTGAGGAAGTCTTTCTTATCTCTTCTTGCTATTCTTTGGAACTCTGCATTCAGATGTTTGTATCTTTCCTTTTCTCCTTTGCTTTTTGCTTCTCTTCTTTTCACAGCTATTTTTAAGGCCTCCCCAGACAGCCATTTTGCTTTTTTGCATTTCTTTTCCATGGGGATGGTCTTTATCCCTGTCTCCTGTAGAAAGTCACAAACCTCATTCCATAGTTCATCAGGCACTCCATCTATCAGATCTAGGCCCTTAAATCTATTTCTCACTTCCACTGTATAATCATAAGGGATTTGATTTAGGTCATATGTGAATGGTCTAGTGGTTTTCCCTTCTTTCTTCAATTTAAGTCTGAATTTGGCAATAAGGAGTTCATGGTCTGAGCCACAGTCAGCTCCTGGTCTAGTTTTTGTTGACTGTATAGAGCTTCTCCATCTTGGGCTGCAAAGAATATAATCAATCTGATTTCGGTGTTGACCATCTGGTGATGTCCATGTATAGAGTCTTCTCTTGTGTTGTTGGTAGAGGATGTTTGCTATGACCAGTGCATTTTCTTGGCAAAACTCTATCAGTCTGCCCTGCTTCATTCCGTATTCCAAGGCCAAATTTGCCTGTTACTCCAGGTGTTTCTTGACTTCCTACTTTTGCATTCCAGTCCCCTATCATGAAAAGGACATCTTTTTTGGGTGTTAGTTCTAAAAGGTCTTGTAGGTCTTCATAGTACCGTTCAACTTCAGCTTCTTCAGTGTTACTGGCTGGGGCATAGACTTGGATTACTGTGATATATAATGGTTTGCCTTGGAAATGAATAGAGATTGTTCTGTCATTTTTGAGATTGCATCCAAGTACTGCATTTTGGGCTCTTTTGTTGACCATAATGGCTACTCCATTTCTTCTGAGGGATTCATGCCCACAGTAGTAGATATAATGGTCATCTGAGTTAAATTCACCCATTCCAGTCCATTTTAGTTCACCAATTCCTAGAATGTCAATGTTCACTCTTGCCATCTCCTGTTTGACCACTTCCAATTTGCCTTGATTGTCTCCAGTAAAGACAAATACTGGATTATAAATATAAATGAATAAGAATTTTAGAGCTAACCAAAACAGGACTATTATGCAGTAGTTTAGCTCATCTCCAAAAATAGTTACATGAAAAGAAAATTACCTAATTTATATTTCCCTAAGAGTATCCTGCATATCTAAAAACTTTAGCATTCTCTTATGTAGGGTTTCCCTGGTTGCTCAGATGGTGTAGCATTTGCCTGCAATGCAGGAGACCCGGGGTTCAATCCCTGGATTGGGAAGATCCCCTGGGGAAGAAAATGGCAACCCACTCCAGTAATCTTGCCCAGAAAATCCCATGGAGGGAGGAGCCTGATTGGCTACAATCCATGGAGTCTCAAAGAGTTGGACACAACCAAGCTACCTTACTTTCACTTTCTTTATGTAGATCCAAGGTAATTAAATCTTTTACTGGGAAATATACAGATACATATATATGTGTATATACATATATATTTTCTTCAAGAACATATTTTGCATTTGCTTCTTTGCAAACACTTTAATATTCATTTTGGTATAATCAGAAGTATATTTTCTAAAGACTTTTCTATGTGGACCTTTTTTTAAGTCTTTATTGTATTTGTTGCAGTATTACTTCTGTTTTATGTTTTGTGGATTCTTTGCCAGGATGCATGTGGTATCTTAGCTTCCCAACCATGGATCGACCTCATACCTCCTGTATTGGAAAGTGAAGTTTTATCCATTGGACCACCAGAAAATATCTTTTTAAAACATTAAAATTCTAGAATACTACTGTTTCTTAAGTTCCTGAAGCTTAAAACCTAAAGATCTTAGAAGAGTGTATTTAAGTTGACTTATCCAATGGTATATATGTTCATATATATTATATACAACTAATGGCACCCCACTCCAGTACTCTTGCCTGGAAAATCCCATGGATGGAGGAGCCTGGTGGGCTGCAGTCCATGGGGTCGCTAAGAGTCAGACATGACTGAGCGACTTCACTTTCACTTTTCACTTTTCACTTTCATGCATTGGAGAAGGAAATGGCAACCCACTCCAGTGTTCTTGCCTGGGGAATCCCAGGGGCAGGAGAGCCTGGTGGGCTGATGTCTATGGGGGTCACACAGAGTCAAACATGACTGAAGTGATTTAGCAGCAGCAGTATATGTATACATGATATGCATATATATGTGTGTGGTTTAAAACTTCTCAACCAAAATAACTTTAAATCTATAATTATGTTAACCACAATAACCTATCTTAACCTGAATTCTCAAAAAATACCTTCAAATGGTTATTTTTTATTATTAGTGCTTATGAATCAGGCATTGCATCCTTTTCACATATTAACTCATTCATTCCTCATAAGAATATTAAGTCCCATGAATTAATACTTCTACAAACCCAGGTTCAAGGACATATTAGCTCAAGATCAAATAGCTTTTGAAAGGCTTTGCAAGAAAAGCATTGATTCCTTGATCTTAATCAGTACATGGGCTATTTTTTAGTTACATTAACTGTCTTATCTTAATCAAAGGCATTCAATGGAAAATACTTTTAGGGAACTCAAATATGAGAGCAATAAGCTCTTATAGTTTATATCAATAATACACAATGAACAATAAAACAGAGCTATTTCTAAATTTAAATGAAGAATATGATTTCATGAAACAGAAAAAAGGATTGGTGTTTTTACAAATGGAATCATTGTTGATATCTCTCAAATAGCAATTAGAATTGAGGCAGAAATATCAAGCCCTGATACGTTAATGGATAGAAGGAAATGGTCAGTAAAGCTAACAGGGAGACCACCCAGAAATTAGCAACAGGAGGAAGCTGTTATCACCATAGAAGTAGAAGGGCAATGACAACAGGTGGAGTAGCAGAGTCCAGAGGTCAGGGATGCATATCAGCTGCTGGAATCTCAATGGATGGGCTGCAGTCAGGAGTGGGAGCCAAGGAGGAACCACTTAAAATCAGAGACACCACAGACCATGGTTTCTCCTCCTTCTAGGACTCCAGTTATTTGTTCCAGACTCGTTGTAGAACCCACGTGGAAGCTAGAGGGCAAGGGGGAAAGAGAAGATGGGGTGGGGGTTTCTGTAAAATGAAGCAAAACTAAAGAAGCAAAGTCCACCCTCCCTCCTTTCCAAGCCTCCAAAACTTAACCAAATAATTTTGGATACGTCATTAAACTACTATGAAAACATCTTTTATGGAGAAAACAAAAATATTGCATGTTATTACTGCCTCACAAGATGATTGAGAGAAGTAAATTAGGTAGCAAGTATGAATTCTTCAAAATTGGGAAAGGAGTATGTTAAGGCTGTATATTGTCACCCTAGTTATTTAACTCATATGCAGCGTACATCATGTGAAATGCCAGGCTGCATGAAGCACAAGCTGGAATCAAGATTGCCTGAGAAATATCAACAACCTCAGATATGCAGGTGATGCCTCCCTTATGGCAGAAAGTGAAAAGGAACTAAATAGCCTCTTGATGAAAGTGAAAGAGGAGAGTGAAAAGCTGGCTTAAAACTCAACATTCAAAAATGAAGATTATGGCATCTGGTCCTAACCCTTCATAGCAAATAGATGGGGAAAATGTGGAAACACTGTCCGATTTCATTTTCTTGGGCTCCAAAATCAATGTGGACAGTATCTGTAGCCATGAAATTAAAAGATGTTTGCTCCTTGAAATAAAAGCTATTACAAACCTATATGGTGTATTAAAAAGCAAAAACATCACTTAGCTGATAAAGGTCTGTATAATCAAAGCTATGGTTTTTACAGTAGTCATGTATGGATTTGAGAGTTGGAACATAAAGAGGGCTGAGTGCCAAAGAATTGATGCTTTCACACTGTGATGCTGGGAAGTCTCTTGGACTGTAAGCAGATCAAAACAGTAAATCCTAAAGAAAATTAACCCTGAATATTCATTGGAAGGACTGGTGTTAAAGCTGAAGATCCAATACTTTGGCCACCTGATGTGAAGACCTGACTCATTGGAAAAGACCCTGATGCTGGGAAAGATTGAGAGCAGGAGGAGAAGGGGACTACAGGGGATGAGATGGTTGGATGGCATCACTGACTCAGTGGACATGAGTTTGAAGCACTCCAGGAGGTAGTGAAGGACAGGGAAGCCTGGCGTGTTGCAGTGCATGGGGTCACAAAGAGTCAGACATGATTTAGTGACTGAACAACAGCAATGAATTCTTTATACATGGTAAAGCTCAATATAAATACTACATTTATATGCAACAAAGCACAAAAGTTCTTTTTTAAAGTTAATTTTTATTGGAGTACAGTAGCTAACCATTTAACATTTTTTTAATTAATTAATTTATTTATGTAGTTTTTTGGCCATACTACATGACATGTGGAATCTAAAGTTCCCTGACTAAGGATAGTGTGAAAACTCTTGCTCTGTGGATGAATGAGCTGTAGAAACAATTTATAATGCAAAGGTAAATATATCCTAGAGGTGAATTTCAAATCCATGTGATTGGAGAAAGGTTTTACGGAACATAGCACTTGTGGAATGATGAAGTTGTTTCTGATTAATTCTGGTTTTATATGTATTTATTTACATTTATTTATAATTATATGTAATTACATCTACATCTATTCATCTCTACCTATTATCTATCTCTCTACACATCATCTACCTATCTGTGTAACTGGGCTTTCCTGGTGGCTTAGCTGGTAAAGAACCCACCTGCCAATACAGGAGATTCAGAGACAAGTTTGATCCCTGGGTCAGGAAGACTTCCTGGAGGAGGAAATGGCAACCTACTACAGTATTCTTGCCTGGAAAATTCCATGGACAGAGGAGCCTGGTGGGCTACCATCCAAAATATTGCAAAACACCGATCACAACTGAGTGGCTGAACACACCTGTGTAATTAGACAAGGACGTGACTAGATTGAAGTGGCTCTAACACCATCGTAGCCTAGGTGAGGAAACCGAAACCCAATCCAGAGTGAATGTACTTGAAAGCTGAGTATATGAACCAGAAAAACATAGTTCACAAAGTCAAATAGAGTTTCCCAAATAAAACAATTGCTTAAGCTATAGACAATCAAATAATTTTTTTTTCTTCAATTCACTTTCTTCTCTAGAAAACCTTGCCACTAGCTCTTCTTGGTGGAGTGCTCTTAGCTATCTTTGGCTTGATATTGCCTTATTCATATCACTGTGTGCTCAAGAAAGCTCAAAAGTTTTAATGTGCCTCAGTTTATCTTTTATCAAGTATATATAATATACAAGTATATATATATAATATATAAGTATATATAACATACATAAATTTATGTTATATACATAACATAAAATATGTTATTTATATATATATATATATATATATATATATATATATATATATTACCTCTAGCCCTAAAGCAATGGTATGGTTTAATGTAACATAATAATTTAGTATTAATATTTTAGGGTAAAAATTGAGGTTCTTTGTAGATGACATGTAACGTTTGGTGTCCTAAAGATTAAATTAAATCATATTTGATAACATATGAATGACTGCAAACAACTTTCTGGACAATTTGTACTGGCATTATGCAGAAAATACTAAAAATGCACAAAACGTTGAGTTGGTTAATTTGATGATGTCAATTTAAGATGTAATGAGAGCTTGAAATGTGTTTTTATAAGAATCACAAGACCTCCTAGTAATAGCAAATATTATCCACCATGAATTATAAATAGTGTTTGTACTTAAGTTAAAATCAAATGTCATGAATTAGCTTTACTTTTTTAAACATAGTTAAATATGCTTAAACATATAAAAACACTTTTAAAGGAAAGAAACAGCTCACAGTTCCCTCATAATAATTTATCTTAGCACCAAACCATGACTCCCTTCAGTTCAGTTCAATCACTCAGTCATGTCCAGCTCTTTGAGACCCCATGAACTGCAGCATGCCAGGCCTCCCTGTTCATCACCAACTCCCAGAGTCTACCCAAACCCATGTCTATCGAGTCGGTGATGCCATCCAACCATCTCATTCTCTGTCACCCCCTTCTCCTCCTTCCCTCAATCTTTCCCAGCATCAGGGTCATTTCCAATGAGTCAGCTCTTCACATCAGGGGGCCAAAGTACTGGAATTTCACCTTCAGCATCAGACCTTCCAATGAACACTCAGGACTGATTTCCTTTAGGATGGACTGGTTGGATCTCCTTGCAGTCCAAGGGACTCTCAAGAGTCTTCTCCAACACCACAGTTCAAAAGCATCTATTCTTTGGCACTCAGCTTTCTTCACAGTCCAACTCTCACATCCATACATGACCACTGGAAAAACCATAGCCTTGACTAGATGGACCTTTGTTGACAAAGTAATGTCTCTGCTTTTTAATATGCTGTCTAGGTTGGTCATAACTTTCCTTCCAAGGAGTAAGCGTCTTTTAATTTCATGGCTGCAATCACCATCTGCAGTGATTTTGGAGCCCCCAAAATAAAGTCAGCCATTGTTTCCATTGGTTCCCCATTTATTTGCCATGAAGTGATGGGACCGGATGCCATGATCTTAATTTTCTGAATGTTGAGCTTTAAGCCAATTTTTCTACTCTCCTCTTTCACTTTCATCAAGAGGCTCTTTAGTTCCTTCTCACTTTCTGTCATAAGGGTGGTGTCATCTGCATATCTGAAGTTATTGATATTTTTCCCGGCAATCTTGATTCCTGCTTGTGCTTCTTCCAGCCCAGCGTTTCTCATGATGTACTCTTAGAAGAGCCAAAATGTCAGTTTTACAGCCAACTTTAGAAGCCAAAGGAATATCTTTTCATCAAAGACTTGTGTTGGCAGGAAGGGTGTAGGTGAGGAGAGAAGTCCCAGAGATGGGAAAGTCAAGTAAGCAGAAAAGTCAAATAAGAAGAAAATATAAGACCTTCAGAGATGCTATGGTATCAGAGAAGAAAATGAGGCCAAGGCTAAGGGACCTCAGACAGAAGTAACCGAGAGGGAACCATACTGCACACTGAAACAATGACAAATGGGGAAGAGATGAGCAAGGTTGAGAAGTGGGTAGAATCTTCTGAAAGTATCAGCATCTACCATAGTGTTGACAGATAGGAAAACTTTCAGAGAGGCACGAGAAAATCTCACTGGTGAGGGAAGTTCCATCAGAGATACTTAAATGAATATCTGTATGAATTCAGCCACCCTTTGGATGTACAGTGGACTGTTTCTAGCATTTATTTCTGGAGAGAGGAATTTGAATGTAATTTTCATATCCTTCTCCAGGTTTATTGTCAATTTATTTTACAATAAGAAAACATTACTTAACTAAGGGGAGAAACTTTTGCAAGATTTAAAGGTAATATATATCTTTTTATGCATTACATAATTAAATGTTATATGTGTGTTTAAAATTAGCAAGAATTAGAACAAAGTATCCACTGTGATTCTCTCTAAATTCTGGGTGAATTTCTTCTTTAAACTTAAAATTCCAAATTTTCTATAATATTTAGAACTATTTAGAATATTTCCCCTAAATAGCCCCCCAAATCCCTAAAATTTTATAAAAGAAGTTGATACAACTAAAATAAAGCTTTGCAGTATTTAACCAAATATTTTCACTAACCTACCAATACACAAGAAGAGGTTAAAATCCTTACTCCTCCATTAACTAGGTTTTCTCAAACAGTTGATCAAGCTTTCAGCAGTCATGGAAGTTACCTTTATTGCCAAATAGAAGGTCATGCTTTTCTCAAACTAGTTGTACCCTGAAGCTCTGTTTTTATATGAGTATATTTTTGTGTGTGTGCTAAGTTGCTTCAGTCGTGTCTGACTCTTTGTGACTCTATGGGCAATAGGCCACCAGGCTCTCTGTCCTTGGGATTCTCCAGGCAAGAATACTGGAGTGCGTTCCCATGCCCTCTTCCAGGGGATCTTCCTGACCAGGGTATTAAACCTGCATCTCTTATGTCTTTTGCACTGACACACATGTTCTTTAGCACTAGTGCCACCTGGAAAGCCCATATATACATGTTTAAAAAGTTCTCATAAGAATTGGCCCTCTGAATCTGTCAATTTTGCATCCCTAGATTCAACAAACTATAGATGGAAAATATCCCCTCCCCCAAAAATAATTATGGAAAATTCCAAAAAGCAAATCTTAAATTAACTGGGTGGCAATAACTTACACAGCATTTATAATGTATTATATGAGCAATCTATAGAAGAATTAGAGTATATGGGAGGATATATGTAGGTTATATGCAAATACTGTGCCACTTTATATAATATTTGAGCAGCCTGGATTTCTATTTCATGGATACCAAGGGATGACTGTACTAAAATTTTAACCTTTTTAGTAGTCATTCTCCATTCATCAGTCCTCTTAATGCCTGAGTCCTAGGGACAATTTAGGCAATGATTAATCTAATTTATATCCCTATCGAATTGTCTTTTATAGATATTTTATATAATAGAATCATATAATATGCAGTCTTTCCCAACTGTCTTCCTTCATTTGACCTAAGGTTTTCAAGGTTCATTCATGTTGCAGCATGCATCAATACTTCACTTCTTCTTATTGCTGAATAATTTTCCTATCTTATGGACATATCACATTTTGTTCATTGATTCATCAGTTGATGAGCCTTTAGGCTACTTCCACTTTTTGCTATTATAAATAATGCTACTGTGTACATTAGTACATAAGTTGTTACATGGTTATTTTTATTTCTCTTGGGTTTATCCCTATGAGTAGAACTGCTGGATCATATGGTAACCCTAAGTTTAACATTTTGAAAAAACTGCCAAAGTATTTTCCAAAGTGACTGCATTATTTTACATTTCCAGCAGTGGTGAATGATTTCTTCAGTTGCTTCACATTCTTAACACTTGTTATTATCCATTTTTTTTGTTTGTTTTTTCCATAGCCATTCCACTTGGTCATTGAATACACTCTTTAAAATGTTTTGAGATTCAGTTTTCTAGTACTTCTTTTTTTTTTTTAAGATTTTTGCATCTATTTATAAGAGTTATTGGCTATAGCTTTCCTCTGATGTCTTTGGTTTTGAAATAAGGGTAATATTGGTAATATAGAAAATCTTGGAAATTGAGTTTATATTTTCTTCACATATTCTGGATAACATACACTGTTTACAAGTATTAATCTCATTTTGTGGTCTCATTTTTCATTTTCTTGATACTATTCTTTTGCAACACAGAAGTTTTTAATTTTCATAAAGTCCAAATTATCATTTTTTAATTTTGTTCTTGTCATCTTAGTAATATATCAAAGAAGGCTTTGCTTAACCCCAAGGTCTTGAAGATTTGTGCCCATATTTGCCTCTAAGAATTTTATAGTTTTGGCTTTTATGTTTCTATATGATCCATTTTGAATTAATTTTTGTGTATGGTGTCCTGAAGCTGTTCAGCTTCATCCTTCTGCATGTGGATATCCAGTTGTTCTAACACCATTTTTGAAGAAACTACTATTTCTACCATTGAATTGTGTTGGCATTTTTGTTTATAATAAATTGACCAAAGGTGAGAGGTTATGTCTGGACTCTCAGTTAGACCCTATTAATATATTTGTCTGTCCTTATGTCAGTACTACTTTGTTCTAATTACTACAGTTTTGCAGTAAGTTTTAACATTGGGAAGGGAGAGATAGAATTTTGTTCTTTTTGAAGACTATTTTGGCTGTTCTTGAATTTTCATATGAAATTTAGAAATAAGGTTGTAAATTTCTATCTATAAGTCATCTTGGGTTTTGATAGGGATTGTGCTGAATGTGTGGATCAATTTGGTAAGTATTGCCATTTTGAAAATAATAATGTTCATGATTTTCTGTCCATGAACGTAAGTTGTCTTTCTAATTATGTAGATCCTTTTCAATTTCCTTCAACAGTGTTTTCTAGTCTCCACAATGCACATTTTAACTTCTTTTGTTACATTTATTTTTGATTATTTTTTCTTTTTGATGCTACTGTAGTTGAAATTATTTTTGCAATTTCATTTTGATTACTGTTTTCTACTGCACAAAAACACAGAAATACAATTGATTTTTCTACTGATTTTTAATGTCTTGTTAAATTTGTTTCTAAATGTTTTGTTTTGATGCATTTTAAATGGAATTTTCTTTAATTTCCTATTTATTATCCAAAGGGCTTCCCAGGTGGCATTAGTGGTAAAGAACCCACCTGCCAATGCTGGAGACATGAGACACAGGTAGGGAAGATCCCCTGGAGGAGGGCATGGCAGCCCACTACAGTATTCTTGACTGGAGAATCCCATGGACAGAGGAGCCTGGTGGGCTACAGTCCATGGGGTCACAAAAAGCCTGAACTGAAGCAACTTGACTGAAGTGATTTTGCATACACACACACACACACACATATATAGAAATACAATTTATTTTTGTTTGTTGATCTTAAATTCTGAAACGTTGCTGAACCAATTTCTTAGTTTTAATAGATTTTTTTAAAATGGATTCCTAAACATAAGTTTTTAAGGAAGTGTTATGGAGGCAGAGACTGGTAGCATATATCACTATATATTTTCTTTTCTCTGCATGGGTGCATGTCTAAACTAGATTTCACAGTTCTTTGACTCTATCTGTAGACATTAGCCTGAGCTCTGGCCAACAGAATGTGGGTAGACATGTTATAGGCTACTTCAAGTTAGTATATAAAATTTTCCAAGCCACCCTGCAGTGCCTACCTGCTTCTTTTGTCTACAACTAATGATAAAGACAGAGTAAAGAACTCTGAGTTCTGAGAAAACGGCAGATGGTGGAAAGGACCCAGTATCTAGAGTAACTATATGAAGTAGATCCTTTGATTTTGTCATGGTCTGAACTGTATCTCCTCCACAATGTGTATGTTGAAGCCCTAACTCCCAATGTGATTGCATCTGGAGATAGGGGTATTAAAGTTCATGTTTGTGAGATCTCAGATAAATGAGGACCAGGTTGTTAGAATTTACAGGAAAGGTCATTCTTATCATAACTGGCAGAGAACATGGCTGAATTGTGTCTTAGTGTTTTGAGGAAAGTAAAACTCGCAAGCAGTGTAATTGGATGCAGAGCAGAGGAGATTTCTAAGCAAAATCCTGAAGGGGGGCTTTGGGAATGTTCTTTATTGCTCACTGTAAAACGTGAGTGAAGAGACATGGGTTGAAGAAGAAATTTTTAGCCAGAAGGAACAAGAACTTGGAGATTTCGAAAATTTCTAATCTATATATATTCAAAAAATGCAAAAGCTTGCTCTGGAGAGAACTCCAAGGGTGTAGCTGAACAGCCATTTGATAAAGAGATTATAGCTGTGACTCATGGATTAAATTGGCCATCTCTGTGGAAGCCAGGAATGGGGATGGAGTTATGCCAGGAGAGTCACTGCCAGCTGGGGCTAAAATGGACAGAAAAAATGACACAAAATCAGAAAAGGCTATTAGACTTCTTAGACCTTACGGGATTGGAACAAAAAGCTATCTGGCTATGAATGTGTGCTATACCTCAAGAAGGGGAAAGAATGACCCCAAAGGCAATTCAGAGATCATCAACACTGCCTCCCAGGCTGCTTAGGGTTGCACCATTGCTTATATAGCAATAAGCCAGATGGCCTTCTACTGAATTCTTGGGGGTGGGCCCAGCCTGAAAAGCTTTGCAGGTGGGGCTTCCCAACAGAATTTGGGGGCAGAGTCCCAGGGTATGGAATTGTTGCCCTAGCAGTTTCTGAAGGTGAGACTCACAGCCCCAGTGGATTGAGAAAGCAAAACATTGAGCAAAGAGGTTGTTCTTAGACCGTAAGATCTAATGGAATTTACCTGGCAATGTTTGGGACTTTCTTGGGACTTAGTACCTCTTGCTTCTTTACAATTCCTCCCTTTTGAAATGGGAATGTCTATACTATGCCTGAGGGCTTCCCAGGTGGTACAGTGGTAAAGAATATGCCTGCCAATGCAGGAAACATAGGAGACATGGTTCGATCCCTGAGTGGGGAAGATCCCCTGGAGTAGAAAATGGCAACCCACTCACATATTCTTGCCTGGGGAATCCCATGGACAGAGGAGTCTGGTGGGCTACAGTCCATAGGATCCCAAAAAGTTGGATACAAATGAGCACACACACACACACACACACACACACTATGCCTGCCTCACCATTGTGTTTTGGAAGCACATATCTTGTCTGGCTTCACATGTTCACAGATGGAGATGAATTTTGCCTCAGGATGAATTGTATCTCAAGTCTCACCCATACCTGATTTAGGTAATATTTAGATGAGACTTTGGATTTTAGACTTTAGAATTGGTATTGGAGTCAGCTAAGCCTTTGGGGGCTGTTCAGTTCTGTTCAGTCGCTCAGACTTGTCTGACTTTTTGTGACCCCATGGATTACAGCATGCCAGGCCTCCCTGTCCATCACCAACTACTGGAGTTTACTCAGACTCATGTCCATTGAGCTAGTGATGCCATCCAACCATATCATCCTCTGTCGTCCCCTTCTCCTCGTCCTGCTTTCAATCTTTCCCAGCATCAAGGTCTTTTCAAATGAGTCAGCTCTTCCCATCAGGTGGCCAATATTGGAGTTTCGATTTCAACATCAGTCCTTCCAATGAATATTCAGGAATGATCTTCTTTAGGATGGACTGGTTGGATCTTCTTGCAGTCCAAGGGACTCTCAAGAGTATTCTCCAACACCACAGTTCAAAAGCATCAATTCTTCTGCGCTCAGCTTTCTTTATAGTTCAGCTCTCACATCCATTCATGACTACTGGAAAAACCATAGCCTTGACTAGATGGACCTTTGTTGGCAAAGTAATGTCTCTACTTTTTAATATGCTGTCTAGGTTGGTCATAACTTTTCCTCCAAGGAGTAAGTGTCTTTTAATTTCATGGCTGCAGTCACCATCTGCAGTGATTTTGGAACCCCCAAAAATAAAGTCAGCCATTGTTTCCAATGTTTCCCCATCTATTTTCCATGAAGTGATGGAATCGGATGCCAAGATATTAGTTTTCTGAATGTTGAGTTTTAAGCCAACTTTTCCACTCTCCTCTCATTCTCATCAAGAAGCTCTTCAGTTCTTCTTCATTTTCTGCCATAAGAGTGGTGTCATCTGCATATCTGAGGTTATTGATATTTCTCCTGGCAATCTTGATTCCAGCTTGTGCTTGATCCAGTCCTGAATTTCTTATGATGTACTCTGCTTATAAGTTAAATAAGCAGGTTGACAATATACAGCCTTGATGTACTTCCTTTTCCTATTTGGAGCCAGTCTGTTGTTCCATGTCCGGTTCTAACTTCGGGGCTGTTAGTTTGGGAAAATGTATTTTTGTTGTGGTAAGGATGTGAATTATGGAGGCCAGGGATAAAATGCTATGGAATGAATTATGCCCCCCCCCCCAATCCATATGTTAAAGCCTTAATTCCCAATATGCATGTATTTGAAAATAGTGCTTTTAAGAGATAATTAAGATTAAATGAAGTCATAAGGGTCCTAATTCAAGAGGATTGATGGACTTAGAAGAAGAGGAAAAGAGAGCTCTCTGTTTTTCTGTTGCAGGAGGAAACAGCAAGAAGGCAGTCATCTGCAAGTCAGGAAGAGAGCTGGCAACAGAAATCAACATAGCCCCAACCTTGACATTGGACTTCCAAGCTCCAGAACTTTGAGAAAATATATTCCATCCAACCTACAGTATTTGTTATGGCAAACTTAGTTGACTAATATATCATCCCATGGTGCCAATCTGCTTTGCATCTTGACATAAACAGGCAAAATTATAATGTTTTAAACAAGTGAAAATTGAAATGGTTTGCTAAAGTGGCCAATCTGCTCTGACTAATATGGTAACGGAAGAAAATATGCAGAAAGAGAGCAGTAAAAGGATACCTGGGGGCTGCTGAGAACACAAGGAAGCAAGAGATTGACCATCATATTTTAAAATCTATTTTTATTGAAGAATAGCTGAATTTTTCTAGAATAGGATTTTTCTAGCTAGTTTCAAATGTATAGCACAGTGATTCATGTATATGTGTGTGTGTATGTGTGTATATATGTATATATATATAACTTTTGCTTCATAGATTATTATTCAGATTCTTTTCATTTGTGGTTTATCACAAAATATTGAACATAGTTTCCTGTGCTATACAGTAAGTTCTTGTTGGCTATTTTATATATACTAGTAGGTATCTGCTTGTATGTTTCTGATGCTGAAGCTCCAATACTTCGGCCACCTGATGCAAAGAACTGACTCACTGAAAAAAACCCTGATGCTGGGACAGATTGAAGGTGGGAGAAAGGGACAATGGACAGTAAGATGGTTGGATGGCATCACAGACTCAATGGACATGGACAGGGAAGCCTGGCATGCTGCAGTCCATGGGGTCACAAAGAGTTGGAAACAATTGAGTGACTGAACTGAGCTAAGTATGTATCTCATACGCCTAATATATATACTTCCCAGGTAAAGCCAATGGTAAAGAGCCTGCCTGCCAATGCAGGTGACATAAGAGAGGCAGGTTTGATCTCTGGGTCAAGAAAATTCCCTGGAGGAGGGCATGCAACCTACTCTAGTATTTTTGCCTTGAGAATCCTCACAGACAGAGGAGCCTGGCAGGCTATGGTCCATAGTGTGTCAAAGAGTCAAACATGACTGAAGCAACTTAGCATACACACACACACACACACACACACACACACACACACACACATACCACATGCTCTTTATCTGTTCATCTGTTGATGGACATAGGCTCTTTCACATCTTGGTTATTTTAAATAGTGCTGCTATGAAAACTGGGGTGTGTATCTTTTCAAATTACAGTTCTTTTGTGTTTTCCAACTACATGTCCAGCAGTGGGTTTGCTGGATCATATGGTAGCTTTTAGTTTTTTTAAGGAACCTCCACATTGTTTTCCATAGTGGTTGTACCAATTTACATTCCTGCAAAAATATTTAACTTAGAAATTCTTCAAGAAGTATGTCCCAACCATGTGAAATGCTGAAGTAGATTTAGCAGTAATAAGTACAGGAAAGCATCAACATAGCTTGTTTTTTTAACAGCTGTCAAAACAAGAAATAGAGAGTAAACTATGAACAGAAGGATATATCATAGTAAGCACCTTTCTGGTTTTAGGGAATGAAACAAAAGCAGGAGTATATCAATTGAGGGAGCCCCAGGACACATATTTTTACATTTGAAGTTCATGCTTGCTGGAGTCCATTTAAACCATGATTGCAATCTTGAATTGGAAATTTTGCTTTATTTCTCAAATAAAAGAGTTTATTTCTAATAGTTAAAGAGAGGGAATATGCATGACATATTTGAGTCATTATATATATATATATATATATATATATATATATATATATATTTATGGAAGTTTTCACATTAACATTTTGCCAGAGAAAAATTTGCCTTGTGTATTAGTCCTGACAGGACAGGCTATATTGCATTAGCAAATGTAAACCCAAATTTTAGCAGTTACATGCCCAAGTTTGGTGGGCCAGTCCCTCAAGATGTCCATATCTTAATTCTCCAAACCTCTTGAATATACAACTATGGCAAAAGGGAATTTGCAATTGTGATTAAGCTAAGACTTTGATATGGGGAAATTACCCTGGAATATTTTAGTAAGCTCAATATAATTACAAGAGTCCTTGTAAGAGAGAACCAAGAGGGTCATAATTCAAAGAGATGCTAGTATAGAAGCAGATACTAGAGTGATGTGGCTGTGAGCTGAGAGCGAAGGCAGCCTTTAGGCGATCAAGTGGTATGAATGGATTGTCCCCTAAAGTCTTCAGAAAGAATACAGATGGGCCGCATCTTGACTTCAGTTTTGTGAGAACCATTTAGATTTCTGATCTCTAGAACTGTTAGATAATGTGTGGTGTTTTTTCACCACTAAATATATGGCAGTTTATTATAGTAACAATAGGAGACTAATACAAGTTTATTCTTATAAACATCACAACATAGTTACAGCTCCTACTGCTTTTTCTCCTAGCAGTGATCCAGGCATATTTCTGATTTGCTGCAGAAAACAGGAGACTTCTGAACATTTACATAGGAGGCTTGATGAGCCGGAATTGCCTTATGTAAGTTTCTTCCACCTGCACCCCACTTCTGCCTTACTGGCCAGAATTCAGCCTCTGGCCCCAATCTAACTGTAATAGAGTCTGGGAAACAACTGGCACACACAGAGAAGAAACTGTTCAGTGAATACATAGGATTTTTCTAGCAAAGTCAAGTATAAAACCATTTCTTTGCAAAATCCTTTAAGGGTTTTTCATATTTTCTCAAATACAATGTTTGAAGGGAGATGACCAGAGAAGCTGATGGCACCTCACTCCAGTACTCTTGCCTGGAAAATCCCATGGACGGTGGAGCCTGGTAGGCTGCAGTCCATGGGGTCACTAAGAGTCGGACATGACTGAGTGACTTCTCTTTCACTTTTCACTTTCATGCATTGGAGAAGGAAATGGCAATCCACTCCAGTGTTCTTGCCTGGAGAATCCCAGGGACGGGGAAGCCTGGTGGGCTACCATCTATGGGGTGGCTCAGAGTCGGACACGACTGAAGCGACTTAGCAGCAGCAGCAGGGAGAAGACTGATGCTTATAAGAATATTCCTTCTTTAGACAAAATTTATATTTCCTCTCTAGATTTTCATGGTATTCTTTTTATATTTATCTTTTATTTTTGCCCCAAAATTACTTTATTATTTCACAAAGGGTATAGTTTCAATGTGAAGAGTTGACTCATTGGAAAAGACTCTGATGGGAGGGATTGGGGGCAGGAGGAGAAGGGGACAACAGAGGATGAGATGGCTGGATGGCATCACTGACTCAATGGATGTGAGTCTGGGTGAACTCCGGGAGTTGGTAATGGACAGGGAGGCCTGGCATGCTGCGATTCATGGGGTCGCAAAGAGCTGGACATGACTGAGCAATTGATCTGATCTGATCTGATCTGATAATTTCAATATGCCAGGAAATCAGGAAAACTCAGTAGTGGCCACAGAACTGGAAAAGGTCAGTTTTCATTCCAATCCCGAAGAAAGGCAATGCCAAAGAATGCTCAAACTACAGCACAATTGCACTCATCTCACACGCCAGTAAAGTGATCCTTAAAATTCTCCAAGCCAGGCTTCAGCAATATGTGAACCATAAACTTTAGATGTTCAAGCTGGTTTTAGAAAAGGCAGAGGAACCAGAGATCGAATTGCCAACATCACTGGATCATCAAAAAAGCAAGAGAGTTCCAGAAAAACATCTATTTCTGCTTTATTGACTATGCCAAAGCCTTTGACTGTGTGGATCACAATAAACTGTGGAAAATTCTGAAAGAGATGAGAATACCAGACCACCTGACCTTCCTCTTGAGAAATCTGTATGCAGGTCAGGAAGCAACAGTTAGAACTGGACATGGAACAACAGACTGGCTCCAAATAGGAAAAGGAGTATGTCAAGGCTGTATACTGTCACTCTGCTTATTTAACTTACATGCAGAGTACATCATGAGAAATACTGGGCTGGAGGAAGCACAAGCTGGAATCAAGATTTCCAGGAGAAATATCAATAACCTCAGATATGCAGATAATACCACCCTTATGGCAGAAAGTGAAGAAGAACTAAAGAGCCTCTTGATGAAAGTGAAAGAGGAGAGTGAAAAAGTTGGCTTAAAGCTCAACATTCAGAAAACGAAGATCATGGCATCTGGTCCCATCACTTCATAGGAAATAGATGGGGAAACACTGGAAACGGTGGCTGACTTTATTTTTCTGGGCTCCAAAATCACTGCAGATGGTGATTGCAGCCATGAAATTAAAAGAGGCTTACTCCTTAGAAGGAAAGTTATGACCAACCTAGACAGCATATTAAAAAGCAGAGACATTATTTTGTCAACAGAAGTCCCTCTAGTCAAGGTTGTAGCTTTTCCAGTGGTCATGAATGGATGTGAGAGTTGAACTATAAAGAAAGCTGCTGTTGCTGCTGCTGAGTCACTTCAGTCATATCCAACTCTGTGCGACCCCATAGACGGCAGCCCATCAGGGTGCCCCGTCCCTGGGATTCTCCAGGCAAGAACACCGGAGTGGGTCGCCATCTCCTTCTCCAATGCATGAAAGTGAAAAGTGAAAGTGAAGTCGCTCAGTCATGTCCGACCCCCAGCGACCCCATGAACTGCAGCCCTCCAGCCTCCTCCATCCATGGGATTTTCCAGGCAAGAGTACTGTAGTGGGGTGCCTTTGCCTGAGCGCAGAGGAATTGATGCTTTTGAACTGTGGTGTTGGAGAAGACTCTTGAGAGTCCCTTGGACTGCAAGGAGATCCAACCAGTCCATCCTAAAGGAGATCAGTCCTGGGTTTTCATTGGAAGGACTGATACTGAAGCTGAGACTCCAATACTTTGGCCACCTGATGCAAAGAGCTGATTCATTGGAAAATACCCTGATGCTGGGAAAGATTGAGGGCAGGAGGAGAAGGGGACGACAGAGGATGAGAAGGTTGGATGGCATCACTGACTCAATGAACATGGGTTTGAGTGGACTCCAGGAGTTGGTGATGGACAGGGAGGCCTGTCATACTGCAGTTCATGGGGTCGCAAAGTGTCAGACATGACTGAGCGACTGAACTGAACTGAACTGATAGTTTATATGTATTTGCACAGAACACAGTGAATTATTTAATTTGATTTGCACTGCCATTGATATAATAGTCCTGCTTATATATCAATGTGCAGGTTTTAATCTGTAAATTTTATTTCTTCAATTTATTTCAGATTATTTCCTCTTTTTCTTATTTTTGTTTGTAAATCAGATTCACTTACATTTCTCAAAAATCAATCTGTTCCTTTACCTTTTAGATAATCTTTTATTATTTGATCTTTGTCATGTTTTTTCTCCACTTGCAATAATTTCTCAAATTGATTCTTGGAATTATTTAACAATATTGTTCACAGTGTCACTTGTACTGATTTTTTAAGTACAGTTGTCAAATCTATTAATAAAATTTAGCTTGGAGTACATATATGAAATTGATGATTACCTTGCATCATAAGTGAATTAATAGAACCAATAAAATTTTTGTGGTGTTTATATGAGGATAGAATTAGATAATGTATGTCAAGAATTCATAGACAAACCTTCAAGCTCAGAATGGTATAGGGTTAATATTTTGCACTTGGGAATATGAAAATTATTGAATTTTCTTAGAGATAGTGAGACAAATGTGAGAAGAATACTATTCTGTCTTTGAAGTATATACTGAATGAGAAGAGATGGCAACTTAAAGAGATATTAACAAGACATAATAAGTATTTGGAGTTAGAGAAAATCTTTTATGGTACATGTATCCATTACTTTAAATGTAAATGTGTTAGTGTTGAATTTATAGGCAGATGGTAAATGTGTCCTGAGTTCTTCAAAACTCTTCAGTTGGAAAACTTATGAAAATTAGTCTCCTTCAAGCAACATAGAAATTCATCAACAGATGAATGGATAAAGAAGATGTGGTACATACAGACAATGGAATATTATTCAGCCATAAAGAATGAAATAATGCCATTTGCAGCAATATGGAGGCATGTAGAGATTATCATATTAAATGAGGTAAGCCAGACAAAGACAAATATCATATGATGTTGCTTATATGTGGAATATAAAAAAAAAAGATACAAATGAACTTATTTACAAAACAGAAAGAGAGTCACAGACTTAGAGGACAAATTTATGGTTACCAAAAAGAAAAGAGAGATGAGGGATAAATTAGGAGGTTGGGATAAACATATGCACACTATTATATATAAAATGGATAACCAACAATAACCTACTGTATAATACAGGAAACTATACTCAATATTTTGTAATAATCTCTAAGGGAAAATTATCTGGAAAAGATATATATATATATATATATATAACTGAATCACTGTGCTTTAAGTCTGTAACTAACATGGCATTGTAAATCCACTATACTTCAATTAAAAAAATTAAAAAAATGTATAATCAATCTCCAGTAGCAGCTGAAGAGTTTCTGTTTTAATGTAACTTTTAATTCATTGTTATAAATTTTCAGTTTTGTTATTTCAACATTTGTGAATGTTTGGTTTTCTTAAAACATGAAAGCAGATCTGTTGTTATTTTAATTAATTATAATTTAATACAATTGGCAAACTACAAAATCTAGTTCAGAATGTCTAAAATTAGGTAACCGTCTCCCACTGATTTTAGTGCATGTGCCAAATTTTTCTCTGAAGCATATGGATAAATACTGAAGCATGATTTTGAAAGAGTCATCTAATAATCTCTTGAGAAGAATTTTGGTTTTGACACATCCTGTTTTTTCATATGGTATATATTACAGAACTTGAAATCAGTATTATAATGATTTTTACTTTGTACAATCAAGGGAGGTATTTATATAATAAAATGCCAGAATTTAAAACAGAGTTCTAAAGCACTTAAAGTAAATTTTCAATAATTTTGTAAGTTTACCCTACACAGACTTATTTTTCAGGGTGACTTTAATAAAGTCAAAGGATTTTGATAATCATATGAGTAATATCTATTCCTCTTTTATTTCAACAGATTGAACTATTTGGTCATTATGGTTTTTATTACCTAATAGTAGTAAATGGCAGAAATCAGGTTTAATCATTTTAGACCTTTTAATATCCATAATAAAGATATAAATAAAATTGAAAATATTAATAGTTGTTTAAGTATAACAGTTTATATTTAATTCAGTTCAGTTCAGTTCAGTCACTCAGTCGTGTCCGACTTTTTGCGACCCCATGAATCGCAGCACACCAGGCCTCCCTGTCCATCACCAACTCTGGGAGTTCACTCAGACTCACGTCCATATTCTATAATTTCTAAAGTACTTAATAGCCTTAATGTCATTTTATCTTTACAACTACTCTGAGAGGGAAGAAAGATGCTAGAATCTTAGATTCATAGCCAAAGAATTAAGCAACCTAGCAAAGATGATAAACAATTGGTTACAGCTTTCAGATTAAAATACTTTTATTTCAGTACATAAAACAAATGCCATTAGTCTTTGGCAAAAGTATACTGAGAGAATTATATACAAACACATGAAGTAATTTCTTATTGCAAATATCAGTTTTTGTAATACTTATTCCAAACAATATTCTCAATTTATCTTGTTATTCTGATTTCACTGTTACTGCCTCGTTGAAAGGCAGTCATCTTTTCACTGAATTCCTGACAACTAACTTTTATGTCAAACCCCAACAGGTTCAAATTTGCTCATATTGAATTATAAATTTCATATACTTTTATTTTTAACTTTATGAAAAACTACCAAACTCTTTTTCCTAAGTGGCTATACTATTTTACATTCTCATCAACAATGTAGGAGAATTCCAATTGTTTCATATACTTACTAACACTTGATATAATTAATCTTTCAAAGTTTAGCTATCTTAATAGGATTCTATTGTTAACTCATCTGGGCTTCCCTGGGGGCTCAGTGATAAAGCATCTGCCTGCAATGTAGGTGGCACAGGTTTGATCCCTGGGTTGGGAAAATCCCCTGGAGAAGGAAATGGCAACTCACTTTCATATTTTTGCTTGGAAAATTCCATGGACAGAGGATACTGATGAGCTACTGTCCATGGGGTTGTAAAAAGTTGGACACAACTGAGTGACTGAGCAATGCACACAAGTTAACTCATTTAAACTTTGATTTGCATTTCTCAGATGAGTAATAATATGGCTCATACTTTTCTGTGCTTTACGTCCATGGTATATTATCTTTCTAGAATTGTCTTTTAACATCTCTTGTCTAGTTTTTGAAAACTCTTTGTTCCTTTTTTAAAAAATATAAACTTACTTATTTTAATTGGAGGCTAATTACTTTACAATATTGTTTCGGTTTTGTCATACATTGACATGAATCTGCCATGGGTGTACATGTGTTCCCCATCCTGAATCCCCCTCCCACCTCCCTCCCCATCCCATCCCTCTGAGTCATCCCAGTGCACCAGCCCCAAGCATCCTGAATTGTGCATCAAACCTGGACTGGCAATTCGTTTCACATATGATAATATACATGTTTCAATGCCATTCTCCCAAATTATCCCACCCTCGCCCTCTCCCACAGAGTCCTTCTCTTCTATACATCTGTGTCTCTTTTGCTGTCTCACATACAGAGTTATCCTTACCATCTTTCTAAATTCCATATATATGCGCTAGTATACTGTATTGGTGTTTTTCTTTCTGGCTTACTTCATTCTGTATAATAGGCTCCAGTTTCATCCACCTCATTAGAACTGATTCCAATGTATTCTTTTTAATGGCTGAGTAACACTCCATTGTGTATGTGTACCACAGCTTTCTTATCCATTCGTCTGCTGATGGACATCTAGGTTGCTTCCATGTCCTGGCTATTATAAACAGTACTGCAATGAACATTGGGGTATACATGTATCTTTCAATCCTGCTTTCCTCAGTGTGTATGCCCAGAAGTGGGATTGCTGGGTCATATGGAAGTTCTATTTCCAGTTTTTTTTAGGAATCTCCACACTGTTCTCCCTAGTGGCTGTACTAGTTTGCATTCCCACCAACAGTGTAAGAGGGTTCCCTTTTCTCCACACCCTCCCCAGCACTTATTGCTTGTAGACTTTTGGATTGCAGCCATTCCGACTGGTGTGAAATGGTACCTCAT
Source organism: Bubalus kerabau (assembly GCF_029407905.1). Classification (NCBI taxonomy): domain Eukaryota; kingdom Metazoa; phylum Chordata; class Mammalia; order Artiodactyla; family Bovidae; genus Bubalus; species Bubalus kerabau. The sequence goes on from NC_073625.1 coordinate 54,370,337, forward strand.
TGTGGTTTTGATTTGCATTTCTCTGATAATGAGTGATGCTGAGCATCTTTTCATGTGTTTGTTAGCCATCTGTATGACTTCTCTGGAGAAATGTCTATTTAGTTCTTTGGCCCATTTTTTGATTGGGTCATTTATTTTTTTGGAATTGAGCTGCAGGATTTGCTTGTATATTTTTGAGATTAATTCTTTGTCAGTTGCTTCATTTGTTATTATTGTCTCCCATTCCAAAGGCTGTCTTTTCATCTTGCTTATAGTTTCCTTTGTTGTGCGGAAGCTTTTAATTTTAATTAGGTCACATTTGTTTATTTTTGCTTTTATTTCCAATACTCTGGGAAGTGGGTCATAGAGGATCCCGCTGTGATTTATGTCCGAGAGTGTTTTGCCTATGTTTTCCTCTAGGAGTTTTATAGTTTCTGGTCTTACATTAAGATCTTTAATCCATTTTGAGTTTATTTTTGTGTATGGTGTTAGAAAGTGTTCTAGTTTCATTCTTTTACAAGTGGTTGACCAGTTTTCCCAGCACCACTTGTTAAAGAGATTGTCTTTTCTCCATTGTATATTCTTGCCTCCTTTGTCAAAGATAAGGTGTCCATAGGTGCGTGGATTTATCTCTGGGTTTTCTATTTTGTTCCATTGATCTATATTTCTGTCTTTGTGTGAGTACCATACTCTCTTGATGACTGTGGCTTTGTTAGTAGGGCCTGAAGTCAGGCAGGTTGATTTCTCCAGTTCCATTCTTCTTTCTCAATATTTCTTTGGTTATTGGAGGTTTTATTTCCGTATAAATTGTGAAATTATTTTTTCTAGCTCTGTGAAAAATACCATTGGTTGCTTGATAGGGATTGCATTGAATCTATAGATTGCTTTGGGTAGTATACTCATTTTCACTATATTGATTCTTCTGATCCATGAAAATGGTATATTTCTCCACCTATTAGTGTCCTTTTTGATTTCTTTCATCAGTGTTTTATAGTTCTCTCTATATAGGTCTTTTGTTTCTTTAGGGAGATATATTCTTAAGTATTTTATTCTTTTTGTTGCAATGGTGAATGGAATTGTTTTTCCTTAATTTCTCTTTCTATTTTCTCATTGTTAGTGTATAGGAGGGGAGCCTCATGGGCTGCCGTCTACGGGGTCGCACAGAGTCGGACATGACTGAAGCGACTTAGCAGCAGTAGCAGTGTATAGGAATGCAAAGGATTTCTGTGTGTTGATTCTATATATTCATTGATTAGCTCTAGTAATTTTCTGGTGGAGTCTTTAGTGTTTTCTATGTAGAGGATCATGTCATCTGCAAACAGTGAGAGTTTTACTTCTTCTTTTCCAATTTGGATTCCTTTTATTTCTTTTCTGCTCTGATTGCTGTGGCCAAAACTATGTTGAATAGTAGTGGTGAGAGTGGGCACGCTTGTCTTGTTCCTGACTTTAGGGGAAATGCTTTCAATTTCTCGCCATTGAGAATAATGTTTGCTGTGGGTTTGTCATATATATATAGCTTTTATTATGTTGAGGTATGTTCCTTCTATTCCTGCTTTCTGGAGAGTTTTTATCATAAATGGATGTTGAATTTTGTCAAAGGCTTTCTCTGCATCTATTGAGATAATCATATGGCTTTTATTTTTCAATTTGTTAATGTGGTGTATTACATTGATTAATATGTGGATATTGAAGAATCCTTGCATCCCTGGGATAAAGCCCACTTGGTCATGATGTATGATCTTTTAAATATGTTTCTCGATTCTGTTTGCTAGAATTTTGTTAAGGATTTTTGCATCTATGTTCATCAGTGATATTGGCCTGTAGTTTTCTTTTTTGTGACATCTTTGTCAGGTTTTGGTATTAGGGTGATGGTAGCCTCATAGAATGAGTTTGGACGTTTACCTTCCTCTGCAGCTTTCTGGAAGAGTTTGAGTAAGATAGGTATTAGCTCTTCTCTAAATTTTTGGTAGAATTCAGCTGTGAAGCCGTCTGTACCTGGACTTTTGTTTGCTGGAAGATTTCTGATTATAGTTTTAATTTCTGTGCTTGTGATGGGTCTGTTAAGATTTTATATTTCTTCCTGGTTAAGCTTCGGAAAGTTATACTTTTTCTAAGAATTTGTCCATTTCTTCCATGTTGTCCATTTTATTGGCATATAATTGCTGATAGTAGTCTCTTATGATCCTTTGTATTTCTGTGTTGTCTGTTGTGATCTCTCCATTTTCATTTCTAATTGTATTGATTTGATTTTTCTCCCTTTGTTTCTTGATGAGTCTGGCTAGTGGTTTGTCAATTTTGTTTATCCTCTCAAAGAACCAGCTTTTGGCTTTGTTGATATTTGCTATGGTCTCTTGTTTCTTTTGCATTTATTTCTGCCCCAATTTTTAAGATTTCTTTCCTTCTATTAACCCTGGGTTCTTCATTTCTTCCTTTTCTAGTTGCTTTATGTGTAGAGTTAGGTTATTTATTTGACTTTTTTCTGTTTTCTTGAGGTAGGCCTGTATTGCTATGAACCTTCCCCTTAGCACTGCTTTTACAGTGTCCCATAGGTTTTGGGTTGTTGTGTTTTCATTTTCATTAGTTTCTATGCATATTTTGATTTCTTCTGTGATTTTTTGGTTATTCTGCAGCGTGTTGTTCAGCTTCCATATGTTGGAATTTTTAAGTTTTTCTCCTGTAATTGAGATCTAATCTTACTGCATTGTGGTCAGAAAAGATGCTTGGAAAGATTTAAATTTTTTTTTTTTTTAATTTACCAAGACTAGATTTATGGCTCAGGATGTGATCTATCCTGGAGAAGGTTCCTTGTGCACTTGATAAAAAGGTGAAATTTATTGTTTTGGTGTGAAATGTCCTATAGATATCAATTAGGTTTAACTGGTCTATTGTATCATTTAAAGTTTGTGTTTCCTTGTTAATTTTCTGTTTAATTGATCTATCCATAGTTGTGAGTGGGGTATTAAAATCTCCCACTATTATTGTGTTATTGTTAATTTCCCTTTTCATACTTGTTAGCATTTGTCTTACATATTGTGGTGCTCCTATTTTGGGTGCATATATATTTATAATTGTTATATCTTCTTCTTGGGTTGATCTTTGATCATTATGTAGTGTCCTTTGTCTCTTTTCACAGCCTTTGTTTTAAAGTCTATTTTATCTGATATGAGTATTGCTACTCCTGCTTTCTTTTGGTCTCTATTTGCATGGAATATCTTTTTCCATGCAATAAAAGACACATATCACTTTCAGTCTATACGTGTCCTTTGTTTCAAGGTGGGTCTCTTGTAGACAACATATATAGGGGTCTTGTTTTTGTATCCATTCAGCCAGTCTTTGTCTTTTGGTTGGGGCATTCAACTCATTTACATTTAAGGTAATTATTGATAAGTATGATCCCGTTGCCATTTACTTTATTGTTTTGGGTTCAAGTTTATACACCATTTCTGTGTTTCTTGTCTAGAGAAGATCCTTCAGCATTTGTTGGACAGCTGGTTTGGTGGTGCTGAATTCTCTGTTTTTGCTTGTCTGTAAAACTTTTGATTTCTCCTTAATATTTAAATGAGATCCTTGCTGGGTACAGTATTCTGGGCTGTAGGTTATTTTCTTTCATCACTTTAAATATGTCCTCCTGTTCCCTCCTGGCCTGAAGAGGCCTGTTATCAGCTGTTATCCTTATGGGAATCCCCTTGTGTGTTATTTGTTGTTTTTCCCTTGTTGCTTTTAATATTTGTTCTTTGAGTTTGATCTTTGTTAATTTGATTAATATGTGTCTTGGGGTGTTTTGCCTTGGGTTTATCCTGTTTGGCAGTCCCTGGGTTTCTTGGACTTGGGTGATTATTTCCTTCCCCATTTTAGGAAAGTTTTCAGCTATTATCTCCTCAAATATTTTCTCATGGTCTTTCTGTCTTCTTCTGAGACTCCTATGATTCGAATGTTGGGGCGTTTAACATTGTCCCAGAGGTCTCTGAGATTGTCCTCATTTCTTTTAATTCTTTTTTCTTTTTTCCTCTTTGTTTCATTTATTTTTACCATTCTATCTTCTACCTCACTTATCCTGTCTTCTGCCTCCATTATTCTACTGTTGGTTCCCTCCAGAGTGTTTTTGATCTCATTTATTGCATTATTCATTATATATTGACTCTTCTATATTTCTTCTAGGTCTTTGATAAATCTTTCTTGCATCTTCTCAATTCTTGTCTCCAGGCTATTTATCTGTAACTCCATTTTGTTTTCAAGATTTTGGATCATTTTCACTATCATTATTCAGAATTCTTTATCAGGTAGATTCCCTATCTCTTCCTCTTTTGTTTGGTTTCATGGGCATTTATCCTGTTCCTTTACCTGCTGGGTATTTCTCTGCTTCTTCATCTTGTTTATATTGCTGTGTTTGGGGTGGCCTTTCCGTATTCTGGCAGTTTGTGGGGTTCTCTTTATTGTGGAATTTCTTCACTGTGGGTGGGGTTGGACTGGTGTCTTGTCAAGGTTTCCTGCTTAAAGAAGCTGATGTCGGTGTTCTGGTGTGTGGAGCTGGATTTCTTCTCTCTGGAGTGCAATGAAGTATCCAGTAATGAGTTATGAGGGGTCAATGGGTTTGGAATGACTTTGGACAGCCTTTATATTGAAGCTCAGGGCTATGTTCCTCTGTTGCTAGAGAATTTGCATGGTATGTCTTGCTCTGGAACTTGTTGGCCTTTGGGTGGTGCTTCGTTTCAGTGTAGTTATGGAGGTGTTTGACAAGCTTCTATCAATTAATGTTCCCTGGAGTCAGGAGTTCTCTGGTGTTCTCAGGATTTGGACTTAAGCTTCCTGCCTCTGGTTTTCAGTCTTATTCTTACAGTAGCCTCAAGATTTCTCCATCTATACAGCACCGATGATAAAACATCTAGGTTAAAGATGAAAAAAGTTTCTCCACAGTGAGGGACACCCAGAGAGGTTCACAGAGTTACATGGAGAAGAGAAGATGGAGGAAGGAGATAGAGGTGACCAGGAGGAGAAGAGGGGGAATCAAAAGGGGAGAGAGCAAGCTAGCCAGTAATCACTTCCCTATGTGCTCTCCACAGTCTGGACCGCTCAGAGATGTTCACGGAGTTACACAGAAAAAAGAAGAGGGAGGAAGGAGACAGAGGTACCCAGGAGGATAAAAGGGGGAATCAAAAGGAGAGAGACAGATCCAGCCAGTAATCAGTTCCCTAAGTGTTCTCCACAGTCAGGATCACACAAAGAGATTTACAGAGTTGGGTAGAGAAGTGAAGGGGGAGAGAGGAGATAGAGGCGACCTGGGGGAGAAAGGGTAGTGTCCAAAGGGGGAGAGAGCAGTCAAGCCAGTAATCTTGCTCCCAAGTAAAAATGGGTACTGAAGATTGGGTTCTTAAAGGTACAAAATTGATAACAAATATCCAAAGCAAAGATTAAAAATCTAGAGTAGAGGATGGATTCTCAAAAATACAATATTAAAGAAAAAAAAGCAAAGTCACAAAAATTATAAAATATATATATAGATGAAGTTTGATTTTAAAAAATAGGATTTTTTTTTTTTGCAAATAGTAGGTTGTAAAAATGAAAATTAAAGGAGTAATAGAGGACTTAATTTTTTTAATTTAAAGAATGATAATAGTAAAAATATATCTAGAACTTTCTCTGGTATTGTTGTGGACAGTGTGGGGTCAGTTCATTTTCAGATAGTTCCTTGATCCAGCTTATACTTCTCAAGATCTATAGGCTGCTTCCTATGTAGTTGGTGCTAACTATAGGGTTTTAATCTATTGCACCTGTCACTTCCAAGGCAGTTCCCTCTGTTTTAGCTTCTTCTGTTTGCTGGTCTCTTCAGTGTCTGATTTCCACCCTGGCACAAGGTGGGCGGTGGTGGACACTTTTTTAGGCTTACTTGTTCAGTTGTGCTGTGGGGAGGGAGGAACCCTGCAAACAAATAACACTGACGTGTGCTCACAGTGTCTCAGCCACACTGGGTTTGCCCCTGCTCCCGGCGTGTGTGCTTTCCCAGTCTATACTGCTTAGGCTCTAGGCTGCTCTGCCAGGAACTGTCTGAGGCCGGCCCTGGGTTGAGTGTACTTCCCAGGTCTAAGTGAATCAGGTTCAGGTACTCGGGTACTCCTCAAAGGCACAGACTCGGTTGGGCCTGCATTTTGTGCCCTTCCCAGGTCCAAGCAGCTCAAGTGACCAGGTGTTTGGCGAGCACAGTTGCTGTGACTTATCATCTCCCCTGTCCCTGCCGCTCGGTTTTCTGGGTGTACAACAGACACGCCTTCTCAGGTGGATGTCGACTGTTCAAAATCCCAAGAAGTCTTGGTTAGCAATGAAGCCTGCTTGCAGTTTGGTAGATGATGCCTCTCTGGAGCCGCGATTGCCCCCTTCTGGCTCTGGCTGCCCTCACCTGCCTGTCTCTGGTGGGGGGATGGGCTGGTCTGCAGCCGGCCATCTCTGCTCAGTCTTTTGTTCTGTGAGTGGGCCTGGCGGTGTCTTAGGTTAGGGCTTTTCACAAGATAGCTGTCCCACAGTCTGGTTTGCTATCTCAAGTTAGTTCCCTCAGATTGCCCTCGGGGCATTCAGGCCTTGTCCTTACTCTAAGCAATGCAGCCCTCGCCTCCCTGTCCAGCCCCCGCTTGCTAGTGGCGGATGCGGGCGTCTGAGCTGCTTCTCCACTGGGAGTTACTGTTGGGCACGTAATATGTGGGCTTTAATTATTTATTTATTTTTCCTCCCAGTTATGTTGCCCTCTGAGGTTCCAAGGCTGGCCACAGACTCGGCAGTGAAAGTGTTTCCTGGTGTTTGGAAACTTCTTTCTTTTTTAAGACTCCCTTCAAGGGACGGATCTCCCTCCCTACCTCTTTTGTCTCTCTTTGTATCTTTTATATTTATTCCTACCTCTTTTCAAAGACAATGGGCTGCTTTTCTGGGTGCCTGATGTCCTCTGCCGGCATTCAGAAGTTGTTTTGTGGAATTTACTCAGTATTCAAATCTTTTTTTTTTTTTTTAATTTTATTTTATTTTTAAACTTAACATAACTGTATTAGATTTGCCAAATATCAAAATGAATCTGCCACAGGTATACATGTATTCAAATCTTTTGATGAATTTGTGGGGGAGAAAATGGTCTCCCCATCCTATTCCTCTGCCATCTTAGGACCACCTCCTCTTTGTTCCTTATCATTGAATGTTAAACACTCATGGACACAAGTGCTTTCTAAAATATAATTAAAATTTTTAAGAATATTTAAATCCATCTATAGTTTATCTTTTCATTTTTTTACTAGTGTATTACAGAGACCATGAATCTTCAGTTTTGATTGTCTAATTTTTATTGTTGTTCTGGTCTTTCCTGGGTTGTGTTTTTTATGTCCTCCTTAAAATTTTAAACGATTTGATCCAAAAAGAAAAAGTTCCAAATATGGAATACTTTTTAAAACATCCAATATTTGAGTCTAAGTTTCTTGGATTGGTTGAGTTCAGTCATTCAGTCGTGTATGACTCTTTGTGACCCCATAAACTGCGGCATGCCAGGCCTCCCTGTCCATCACCAACTCCCAGAGTTTACTCAAACTCATGTCCATCAAGTTTGTGATGCCATCCTACTATCTCATCCTCTGTCGTCCCCTTCTCCTCCCATCTTCAATCTTTCCCAGCATCAGGGTCTTTTCAAATGAGTCAGTTCTTCCCAACAGGTGGCCAAAGTATTGAAGTTGCAGTTTCAGCATCAGTTCTTCCAATGAATATTCAGGACTGATTTCCTTTAGGATGGACTGGTTGGATCTCCTTGCAGTCCTAGGGACTCTCAAGAGTCTTCTCCAACACCACAGTTCAAAAGCATCAATTCTTTGACACTAAGCTTTCTTTATAGTCCAACTCTCACATACATACATGACTACTGGAAAAACCATAGCTTTGACTAGACAGAACTTTGTTGGCAAAGTAATGTCTCTATTTTTTAATATGCTGTTTAGGTTGATCATAACTTTTCTCCAAGGAGTAAGTACCTTTTTATTTCATGGCTGCAATCACCATCTGCAGTAATTTAGAAGCCCCCCCAAAGTGAAGTCTGTCACTGTTTCCATTGTTTCCCCATCTATTTGTCATGTAGTGATGGGACCAGATGCCATGATCTTAGTTTTCTGAATGTTGAGTTTGAAGCCAACTTTTTCACTGTCTTCTTTCACTTTCATCAAGAAGCTCTTTAGAAAAAGAGGAAAACAACAGAATGGGAAAGACTAGGGATCTCTTCAAGAAAATCAGAGATACCAAAGGAACATTTGATGCAAAGATGGGCTCGATAAAGGACAGAAATGGTATGGACCTAACAGAAGCAGAAGATATTAAGAAGAGATGGCAAGAATACACAGAAGAACTGTACAAAAAAAATCTTCACGACCCAGATAATCACGATGGTGTGATCACTGACCTAGAGCCAGACATCCTGGAATGTGAAGTCAAGTGGGCCTTAGAAAGCATCACTACAAACAAGCTAGTGGAGGTGATGGAATTCCAGTTGAGCTATTCCAAATCCTGAAAGATGATGCTGTCAAAGTTCTGCACTCAATATGCCAGCAAATTTGGAAAACTCAGCAGTGGCCACAGGACTGGAAAAAGTCAGTTTTCATTCCGATCCCAAAGAAAGGCAATGCCAAAGAATGCTCAAACTACTGCACAATTGCACTCATCTCACAGGCTAGTAAATTAATGCTCAAAATTCTCCAAGCCAGGCTTCAGCAATATGTGAACCATGAACTTCCTGATGTTCAACCTGGTTTTAGAAAAGGCAGAGGAATCAGAGATCATATGGCCAACATCCGCTGGATCATGGAAAAAGCAAGAGAGTTCCAGAAAAGCATCTATTTCTGCTTTATTGACTATGCCAAAGCCTTTGACTATGTGGATCACAATAAACTGCGGAAAATTCTTCAAGAGATGGGAATACCAGACCACCTGACCTGCCTCTTGAGAAATTTGTATGCAGGTCAGGAAGCAACAGTTAGAACTGGACATGGAACAACGGACTGGTTCCAAATAGGAAAAGGAGTTTATCAAGGCTGTATATTGTCACCCTGTTTATTTAACATATGCAGAGTACATCATGAGAAATGCTGGACTGGAAGAAACACAAGCTGGAATCAAGATTGCCGGGAGAAATATCAATAACCTCAGATATGCAGATGACACCACCCTTATGGCAGAAAGTGAGGAGGAACTCAAAAGCCTCTTGATGAAAGTGAAAGTGGAGAGTGAAAAAGTTGGCTTAAAGCTCAACATTCAGAAAACGAAGATCATGGCATCCGGTCCCATCACTTCATGGGAAATAGATGGGGAAACAGTGGAAACAGTGTCAGACTTTATTTTTCTGGGCTCCAAAATCACTGCAGATGGTGACTGCAGCCATGAAATTAAAAGATGCTTACTCCTTGGAAGGAAAGTTATGACCAACATAGATACCATGTTCAAAAGCAGAGATATTACTTTGCCAACAAAGGTTCGTCTAGTTAAGGCTGTGGTTTCTCCTGTGGTCAAGTATGGATGTGAGAGTTGGACTGTGAAGGAGGCTGAGCACCGAAGAATTGATGCTTTTGAACTGTGGTGTTGGAGAAGACTCTTGCGAGTCCCTTGGACTGCAAGGAGATCCAACCAGTCCATTCTGAAGGAGATCAGTCCTGGGATTTCTTTGGAAGGACTGATGCTAAAGCTGAAACTTAGAGAAAAATTATGATCAACCTAAACAGCATATTGAAAAGTAGAGACATTACTTTGCCAACAAAGTTCTATCTAGTCAAAGCTATGGTTTTTCCAGTAGTCATGTATGTATGTGAGAGTACTTTGGCCGCCTCATGCAAAGAGTTTACTCATTGGAAAAGACTCTGATGCTGGGAGGGATTGGGGGCAAGAGGAGAAGGGGACAGAAGATGAGATGTCTGGATGGCATCACTGACTCGATGGACGTGAGTCTGAGTGAACCTCGGGAGTTGGTGATGGACAGGGAGGCCTGGCGTGCTGCGATTCATGGGGTTGCAAAGAGTCAGACACGACTGAGCGACTGATCTGATCTGATCTGACCATAAGGGTGGTGTCATCTGCATATCTAAGGTTATAGATATTTCTCTTGGCAATCTTGATTCAGCTTTTGCTTCATATGTACAGTAGCAACTATTTAATCTGACAATGACATAACCTTTCTTTATTTCTTTTCAATAAAACCATTTTCACAAATAAGTTATAGTGCTATAAAGTTCTGTGTTTATTTATATAGGGATTGTTTGTTTTTCTAAGAAAGTGAACTCACATTTTTCTCATATGTGCCCCGAAGAACTTAAAGATTTCTTGAGTAGTGGAAGCATTTTTTTTTTTTAATGGGCTCAGATTCAAACATTATACATCACACATGCAAGCTAGTCCTCTTAAAACACATGATGGTCAACAGACAGCAACATCAGAATTAGAATAGTGCCATGATTTCAACATGCATCACAACTGTACATACACAAGCTGCTGTGATGGCTACTGAATATAATTCAGTTCAGTTCAATTCAGTCTCTCAGTTGTGTCCAACTCTTTGTGACCCTATGGACTGCAGCACGTCAGGCTTTCATGTCCATCACCAACTCTTGGAGCTTGCTCAAATTCGTGTCCATCAAGTCGATGATGCCATCCAACCATCACATCCTCTATTGTCCCCTTCTCTTTCTGCCCTTTATCTTTCCCATCATCTGGGTGTTTTCTAATGAGTCAGTTCTTCTCACCAAGTGGCCAAAGTATTGAAGTTTCAACTTCAGCATCATTTCTTTAAATGAGTATTCAGGACTGATTAGTGCATGGCAGCAAGCATCTCCAGATTAATTACTTTTTTATTAGAATAGAATGACAATCATCCATTTTCAACAACAAAAGTGTATTCTTGTAGTGTCTATTTTGTCTATATCACCAGAAACTTGACCACATTTCAGATAAACATTGTAGATACGTATTTTTATGAAGGTAAACCATCTCCAGATCTATCCTGTTTAGGAGTGGTACAATGAAAACAATTCTCTAAAATAAAACAAAAATGACATTTCTCCAGCTATACTGACTCTTTCAATAACACTTTTTGTTTTTCTGTTTATTTGTTTTTGTAGAGTATAGTTGGACTACCAAGGCAATCCAACATGAGCAACATTTAAAATACTGAAAATAGTGGTGAACCTCATTTCATACCTCAAAAGGGAAAAGAGCTTGATAAGGGAATTTTTTAGAAAGTTTTATTTTATATTGGAGTTTAGAAAGGAATGGCTCCCACTCCAGTATTATTTTCTGGAGAATTCCATGGACAGAGGAGCACCTGGCAGGATATAATCCATGGGGTCACAAGAATCAAACATGATGAGCAACTAACAGATAGCAACAAAATAGTTACCTAATAATGTTTTGTTAGTTTCAGGTACCACAAAGTGATTCAGTTGCACATATAGGTGTATCTATTCTTTTTCACATTCTTTTCTCATTTAGGTATTACAGAATATTGAGCTGAGTTCCCTGCGTTATACATTAGGTCCTTGTTGGTTGTCTATTTTATGCATTTTTAATGATTTTGTTCTCTTGTATGTATTAGAGAAGTGATCTATAGGAAATTAAGGTCCCTTCTCCCTCTAAATAGTGGTAGAAGTTTTATACGTGGGCCCATATTAAATGATTTAGCATGAAATTTGTTAAGACCTGACATTTCCTAAGGGTTATTCTTCTTGGTTTCTCAGGCTTCCTTTTGTAATTTTAATGTTTCTTAGGAACAATGCAAAGAAAATAATTAACCAATTTATTCAGTAACTTCATACTCCTTTTTGCAAAATGTTTTAAATATTTTATCATTATTTTAAAAATAAAAAAGGAAACATTCCCAAACACTAAAGTTTATTGTTATATAAAACATTAAATGAATGTCTCATTTGAAAAAAGAGTAAAGAAAAAAACTCAATGTCCCTTTATTAATGAATTTTGAAGTTCTTGTTCCTAAAAGGATTGTTGAAAAAGCATCATCATATCACAGGCTCTTTCACTAACGAGTTAGTTACCTTTTTTTTTTTTCTTCTGAGCAAATAACAGTTTGAGTTTGCATCAGTTCAGTTCAGTTCAGTTCATTCGCTCAGTCGTGTCTGATTCTGCGACCCCATGAATCGCAGCATGCCAGGCCTGCCTGTCCATCACTAACTCCTGGAGTTCACTCAGACTCATATCCATCGAGTCAGTGATGCCATCCAGACATCTCATCCTCTGTCGACCCCTTCTCCTCCTTCCCCCAATCCCTCCCAGCTTCAGAGTCTTTTCCAATGAGTCAACTCTTTGCATGAGGTGGCCAAAGTACTGGAGTTTCAGCTTTAGCATCAGTCCTTCCAAAGAAATCCCAGGGCTGATCTCCTTCAGAATGGACTGGTTGGATCTCCTTGCAGTCCAGGGGACTCTCAAGAGAGTCTCCAATACCACAGTTCAAAAGCATCAATTCTTCGGTGCTCAGCCTTCTTCACAGTCCAACTCTCACATCCATACATGACGACAGGAAAAACCATAGTCTTGACTAGATGGACCTTTGTTGGCAAAATAATATCTCTGCTTTTGAATATGCTATCTAGGTTGGTCATAGCTTTCCTTCCAAGGAGTAAGTGTCTTTTAATTTCATGACTGCAGTCACCATCTGCAGTGATTTTGGAGCCCCAAAAAATAAAGTCTGACTCTGTTTCCACTATTTCCCCATCTATTTGTCATGAAGTGATGGGACCGGATGCCATGATCTTCATTTTCTGAATATTGAGCTTTAAGCCAACTTTTTCACTCTCCTCTTTCACCTTGATCAAGAGACTTTTTAGTTCCTCTTTACTTTCTGCCATAGGGTGGTGTCTCTGCATATCTGAGGTTATTGATATTTCTCCCAGCAATCTTGATTCCAGCTTGTGCTTCTTCCAGTCCAGCGTTTCTCCTGATGTACTCTGCATAGAAGTTAAATAAGCAGGGTGACAATATACAGCCTTGACGTACTCCTTTTCCTATTTGGAACCAGTCTGTTGTTCCATGTCCAGTTCTAACTGTTGCTTCCTGACCTGCATACAAATTTCTCAAGAGGCAGGTCAGGTGGTCTGGTATTCCCATCTTTTTCAGAATTTTCCGCAGTTTATTGTGATCCACACAGTCAAAGGCTTTGGCATAGTCAATAAAGCAGAAATAGATGTTTTTCTGGAACTCTCTTGCTTTTTCCATGATCCAGCGGATGTTGGCAATTTCATCTCTGATTCCTCTGCCTTTTCTAAAACCAGGTTGAACATCTGGAAGTTCATGGTTCATGTATTGCTGAAGCCTGGCTTGGAGAATTTTGAGCATTACTTTACTAGCCTGTGAGATGAGTGCAATTGTGCAGTAGTTTGAGCATTCTTTGGCATTGCCTTTCTTACTCATATTCAATTAATAACAGACTTAATGCCTGCAATGCAGGAGACTCGGTTTTGATCCCTGGGTTGGGAAGACCCCCTGGAGGAGGAAATGGCAAACCATTCCAGTATTCTTGCCCGCAGAATCCCACGGATAGTAGAGCCTGGCAGGCTACAACCTCCATGAGGTTGCAAAGAGTCAGACACAACTGAGCCACTAACACTTTCTTCATTTAATAGTAAGTTTCTTGAGAGTAAAAATGGTTTGTTTTCTTCATATCTTATTCTCAGCACTTACATAGTCCCAGGCACATAGTAGGCATGTGACAAATAGCCTTTGAACAAATGAACAAATGAATGAATGAGCTCATCTGTGACACTTGATTCTTTAATCCTATCAATGTCTTTCTACAGCTGTTAGAACGAAAATCAGATCATGCTTTACCCAGTCTTATGATTTGGGCTCCTCAAAACTGCTATGAGGTACCATTTCACACCAGTCAGAATGGCTGCAATCCAAAAGTCTACAAGCAATAAATGCTGGAGAGGGTGTGGAGAAAAGGGAACCCTCTTACACTGTTGGTGGGAATGCAAACTAGTAAAGCCGCTATGGAGAACAGTGTGGAGATTCCTTAAAAAACTGGAAATAGAACTGCCTTATGACCCAGCAATCCCACTGCTGGGCATACACACTGAGGAAACCAGAAGGGAAAGATTCACGAGTACCCCAATGTTCATCGCAGCACTGTTTATAATAGCCAGGACAGGGAAGCAACCTAGATGTCCATCAGCAGACGAATGGATAAGAAAGCTGTGGTACATATACACAAAGGAGTATTACTCAGCCATTAAAAAGAATACATTTGAATCAGTTCTAATGAGGTGGATGAAACTGGAGCCTATTATACAGAGTGAAGTAAGCCAGAAAGAAAAACACCAATACAGTATACTAATGCATATATATGGAATTTAGAATGATGGTAACAATAACCCTGTGTACGAGACAGCAAAAGAGACACTGACATATAGAACAGTCTTTTGGACTCTGGGAGAGGGACAGCGTGGGATGATTTGGGAGAATGGCATTGAAACATATATAATATCATATATGAAATGAGTCACCAGTCCAGGTTTGATGCATGATACTGGATGTTTGGGGCTGGTGCACTAGGACGACCCAGAGGGATGGTACGGGGAGAGAGGAGGGAGGAGGGTTCAGGATGAGGAACATGTGTGTACCTGTGGCGGATTCATGTTGATACATGGCAAAACTAATATAATATTGTAAAGTTAAAAAAAAAAAAAAATCAGGTCATGTTTTACCCAGTCTTATGATTTGGGCTTCTGTCTACTTTTTCAACTTCTTATGCTGCTCTTTGTTCACTGAGTTTACATGTATTTAATGCCATGTACTGTCTTACTGTAAGGATTATGGTCATGGACTTTTGCCTGCCTCTAATTTCCCTATGAATGTGAGCTATACATGTGACTTACCGACTTTGACCCTTGATCCAGTGCTCCTCTCAAAGACACATTTCTCTATCACATCCTTAAGAAGGTCTACCTCTCCTCATCATTGTTCCTCCATATCCTTTTCGGTTTTACAATCTTGTTTGATTTGTTTGTTTTCAAAAAGTGAAGTTGTCTACTGGGGAGCTGATTAGATGAGCATGAGTACAAGTTAGGAGGTCTGAAATGTGAAATAGGTGCAGGAAAGGAGTAAAGAAGTGCAACATCCAGGTGACACCAGAGGAAGAGTTATCCATAAAGAAGACAAAGAGAATTCCAAGAGTGGATAAAGTAAGATGTGATCTTGTAGCATCCAAAGAAAAAGTCACCCACAGGAATGAAGCTAAGTGTTGCATCTTGGGACATGATGCTCATACCAAGGTACCACCAACCTGAATCCTGCTCTCTGGCGAAGCTTCACTACCTCATCTCTTAGAATTGCCCTTATGACTATGTTTATCATGTTTGCCTTTTCATTTTTCCCATCAAGTATTATCTGGAAATGTAGATTTCTCAGCGTGAATACAGTTTGTACAGACACCAAATACTTTTGGAAGTGTATCCTGCATTATTGCTGTGATATCAAAAACTATACATAAACATATATAAAAATTTCCATTATCAATATTTTCCCCTAGTGTTAAATTTTAAAAAGATAAAGTAGGGAGTTTGCTGGTAGTCCAGTGGCTACAACTCCATACTCCCAAGGCACGGAGCCTGCACTCGACCCCTGGTCAGGGACCTAGATTCTGCATGACACAACTGAAGATCCCCCATACCGCAACTAAGACCCAGGGCAGCCAAATAAATAAATAAATACATGAGTATTTTAAAATCTTTCTTTAAAAAAAGATAAAATACTCTAAAATTTACATTAAATTAAATATAGGTTAAATTATTAAAATTTAGTAATTTTTATAATAGTATATAACAATAATAATAATAATAGAATACTGGAATGTGGATTATCTGAATCTAGTGATGTCTTTTGTTGATATATTCTCTATTTATAACCAGCATGGAGTCAGCATCAATTTGTTCTATTATTTAACCAATTAGAATTTTGAAAATTTGGTCTAGGGTGAAATATTTGTCATGAAACAACAAAAGGAAAGCAGCATTTTCTGCAATCAAATTGAACTGGTTTTGTTGTTGCCATATTCACTGACCCTCTTCCCTTTTCCTGTTACGTTAATATTAAAGTAGTTGTTATAAAGAAGCTAATCTTAGAATCCTAAATGCAAAAATTTCAAGTCACATATCTTTGCATGGGCACCAAAACCGCTTGCTAAATTATAGCTTAAATCCTGTCATCAAAGCTAATATTTCTATGGCTTCTCAGAAATAAAGTTGCCAAATTATATTTGGCTCCATGAAGGTTTTTGTGTGTGCTTATTGCTAGAAATAAGGTCAAACATTTTGGGTTTCATTTTAAATAAAACTTAAACATAAGAAACACAATATCTTGACTAAACAGCTACAGAAACACAACTGGCCATCACTGTTAAATTGGTTTGAAAACTAGGTTTGAATTTACATATTTGGGAAATCAAAACTCATGGAAATAGAAACTATGCCAGGGTAAGCTCTGGCAGGTCTGCTTTTCTTTTCTTTTCACAGAAACTTACAAAATAAGTGCTAAGTAGAGGTAAAGGACAGAAACATGGCAAATTAATAAAAATTATATTACAACATTCTTATGTGTTCATATCATGATAGAACATGTGTTTGCTCCCTTAAGGACTTTATCTCTAAAAAAATTTCTCCCTAAATGAGCCTCTTTAATTTTTTTTTCTGTTACCTACAGCCAGAGTTTGCAACGTTTTCATGTGCTTTGCTTAAAAAAAAAAAAAAAATTCTTAGCAAAAGTAATTAATATATCTAGAACACTTGGTTTCTGAGAATATTAATTCTAAAATGGGAATAAGGTTAATCTTTCTAGTTCTACTTAATTTTGAGACAAAGGAACTTAAAATTTTCAGCTGTGGTAACTGATAGACCACTTTCCTCCAGACTTTGGCATGAACTCCAGAAAGAAGGGCCAAGGATTTTTCTTCTGTATTTCATGTCAGTATAATGACCTTCAGTGATAAGATCTCTGAAAATACTTGAAAAGTCGTTGAGCCCGCTGGATTTCCTACACATCCTGCTTTGTAGTTTTTGTGGTTATGGTGCATTTTCAATACTGTGGATTTGTCACGCTGGTCAGTTAAGTCCACGATCGTATTTTCTCCCTCATTGTCTAAAAGACTGGAATGAGGTGCGTACTTAGTGAATGTGTATTTATCTCTTTTCTCCTCAACTGAGAGATGTTTGTAGAGTAATGTTAAGCCATTTACCCTCCATGAAGATTTGTATTTTCTAGAAAGGAAAATCATGGTTAACTAAGCCTCATTGTCCTGTAATTTATTCAGGCTCACGATCATGTTATTTAAGGATAATTCTCATGCGTCACAGAGTCAGTATTAATCCACTGGAAAAAAAGGTGGACTTTATTATTGATGCTTTCAAAAAACAAAGTACAATTTATATACTCAGGGCTAACTAATTCTGAGGATGAATGGGGGCCTAATGTCAATGGTATTTTATCAGGGAATATATTCCCTGAATAATAATAATAATAATAATAATAATGTGAATATACATATATAGTATAAAAATTGTCCAAAATAGAATTATTTTTTGTATTCTCACATATATGTCTTTCAAAGCTACTATAACAATTTTGCATAATTATGTTTAAATGATTGCAAAGGGCTCTATGGTATTGACTAAATACATAGAAGCTTTAAATTAAACCTAAAGTGGCACTTTGGATAAAAGCAATAAAAATAATTTTGTCTTTTCATTTCCTTGCACAGGATTCCTGGAAAGAAATGCTGTGTTATAATTATGTGAATCTTGACATTTAGAGTCTTTAATATCCATCAGCTCTTCCACTTTATTCTTTAAATGCCATATTTTTATAATGCTTGTATTTTAACATAGGAAAAAGCTCTTTAACCTCAGCAGCTACTACAGTGTAATACATGCCACTAAAAAAAGTTATTTGTGGCTTTCAATTACACTACTTGAATCATTAACATAGAATAATACACAAACACACTGCATACTTTCCAGTCACTTGAACCAGCTTATTTTTTCATTAGTAAAATGCCAGTGTGCATCGTATATGCCAACTCCCCATCTCTGGAAAATATCTCTGTTCAGCCAACTTCACCTCACAAAACTTTAACAAGAAACTGCAGGACTTGGCTGCTTTGAAAGACTTCAAGGCTCTCTGGTGTCTTTTGTGGATTTTCTGCTTTTGACACTTTTTCTTGAAGACTGGACATGTCTATCAAAAATTACATGTTTAAAATATATTATCAAAACTTTAGTATGATACCTATAGTTTTCAGAAGGTAGCCATCTTTACCATTAAGTTATGGATACAAGAACTGGTAAAGAATTTATAATTGTACCTTATAAGTAATTGGGTATTAGAGGGGCAAAATGTAGAATTTACTTTGCATTTAGAAATCAGAGTAACTGTTATCACTACCACATACATAAAATCAAGAGACAGGTTTTTCATGTGTGCTAAGTCATTTCAGTCGTGTCTGACTCTTTGCGACTCTATAGGTTGTAGCCTGCCAGGCAATTCTGATCATGGGATTCTCCGGGTAGGAATACTGGAGCAGGTTGCCATGCCCTCCTCCAGGAGATCTTCCCAAACATGGTATCAAACCTGTGTCTCTTATGTCTTCGGTGCTGGCAAGCAAGTTCTTTACCATTAATGTCAATTAGGAAGCCTCAGGGGGAATGGCACCCCACTCCAGTACTCTTGCCTGGAAAATCCCTTGGGCGGAAGAGCCTGGTAGGCTGCAGTCCATGGGGTTGCGAAGAGTTGGACACGACTGAGCGACTTCACTTTCACTTTTCACTTTCATGCATTGGAGAAGGAAATGGCAGCCCACTCCAGTGTTCTTGCCTGGAGAATCCCAGGGACAGCGGAGCCTGGTGGGCTGCCATCTATGGGGTCGCACGGAGTCGGACACGACTGAAGCGACTTAGCAGCAGCAGCAGGGGTTTTAAAATAATATTAATAATGTAACAAGCTGTAACACCCTGACTGGTTGAGATACATTTGGAGGATATCTTTAATAAGATAACTAAAATAATCTGATCTTGACACTTTTGATATCATTCCTCCTAAAGATATTAGTTGGCCTTTCTACTTCAGTTCCTGCCAGCTGTTTATTTATGCTAAGTAACATTATTTTTATTTAAAATAAGGAGATTTGTTTTCCCTGGTGGCTCAGTCGGTAAAGAGTCTGCCTGCAATATGGGAGATCCAGGTTCAAACCCTGGGTCGGGAAGATACCCTGGAGAAGGAAATGGCTATGCACTCCAGTATTCTTGCCTGGAGAATTACATGGACAGAGAAGTCTGGTGGGCTACAGTCCATGGGATCACAAAGAGTCAGACACGACTGACTAATAGACACAAAGATTTGCTTAGGAGAAGAATTTAACCCACTTGCCCTAGTCCTACTGTTGTAGTTACGTGTTCTGAGAAACAAACTCACTCAGAAAGACAATGCAGAGAGTGGAGTGCAGTTTCTTACATCAACGAGCCCAAGGCAGAGTCTGCTCTTAGCCAAGGACCCTGACCAGTTTTTCTGAAAACCTTTATCCTAAGTGTACGTGCCTAAACCCACCTCCTCAAATTCTATGAAACTAGTCTGAACAAAGGAAAAGAAAGATACAGTCAAAGTTAACCCGTGATTCATATGCCTTAAGCCTAGGTAGTTAACAGTGGACAATTATCAATAGGCCTATGGTCATACCCAAATAAGCATAATAGAATTTATTATTCTATTCGGTTAGGCAGATAATTAGGCTATTCTTCTAGGCAACAGAGAGTCTAAGTACAAGCCCTGGGGCTCTTCCATCCAGGGGGCCTGGTTTTCCAGTTGGTATGTCGTTTCCATAGATACTGGGCATATAGCTCAAAGTCCACAGTCAGGCCCAAGATGGAGTCCTGCTTTCAGGATGGAGCCTGTTCTGTCTGTTACCTCCTGCATTCCCCCATCCTGATGCTCTTAACTCATAGTATGAGCATCATTCATAGGGATATATTGCACCTGACTCTCCGACCTCCAATTTGGGAGAACGACATCAACCTTTGGGTTACAAAGTTCATAATACATTGTAAAATAAAGGGTCCACAAAGCAGAACTATCAGGGCAACTATAACAATGGTAAATATAGCTTTCCACCAATCACCCTTCACCCAAGATAGGACCGAAGTCCAAAAAGGAAGATTATCATCAGACATAACTTTTACCTGACATTTCATGTCATCTAGGGTGACTGATATATAACCAGATAAATCAGGAATATATACACAACACTCAATTTTGATTATAGCACAGGTCCCTCTTTGTACTGAAACTATGGTTAGTTTCAAGATGATACCAGCAAGTCCTTGTAGCAGCAGTTGATTGTAGAGCTTCATCTCTGTTTCTTCTTTACGATGACCTTGGTTTCACGGGGATCAGTGGGGTCCTTTTGTGTATCCGCTCGGCATCCTCCAGGTCTGTGTGGTATGCCCTCTTCACCTTCATGTGGTGGACCCAGGGAGTGACAGCTGCAACTTTACCTGCAGAAGGGCTGGTTAGAACAACAGTATACGGACCCTTCCAATGTGGGGCCAAGGAGTCGTGTTTCCAGTGCTTGACCACACCTGATCCCTGGGCACAAATTAGTGAATCTGTTTCCCGAGGGAGAATGGCACCTTTTCTTGTACAAACTTAGTTACTAGATTTATTACCTTACCCAGTTGTTCCATCTGTTGTGAAATCTCATCTCCCCTTACCTGAGGCAAATTTGTTGACACCTGTTTTATTATGGGAGGGGGCCTCCCATACACAATTTTGTACAGAGAAGAGCCATGGGACTGTGGATCATCCTGAGTCTGAGCAGAGCCATCGGAAACAAGTCCACCCAGGAACAGTCAGTCTCTAAGATCCACTTGGAGAGTGTCTCTTTAAGTGTCCGGTTGGTTCCTTCTACCATCCCAGAACTCTGGGGCCTATATGCTGTATGTAATTTCCACTTGATGTTTAAAGTTTTGCTTACTTGTTGTACTAAATCAGCTATGAAAGCCAGGCCATTGTCCAATCCAATGCTGGTAGGAAATCCAAATCTGGGAACTATCTCCCTAAGCAGGCACTGGGCTACTTTTGATGCTCTTACAGTCGGGATAGGAAAAGCTTCTACCCATCCCGAGAACGTACATATCATGACCAGCAGGTAATGGTAGTGTCGGTGAGGTTTCATTTCAGTGAAGTCCACTCCCAGGTGTTCAAAGGGCAGCGTGCCTTTTACCTGAATCCCTGGAGGTTTCTGTCTGTGCCAGGGGCAGCGTTGACCTGTGAGCAGGCAGTGCAGTTCTGAGATTTTGTCCTGCATAGGGAAGAGAGGCGGGGAACCACGAAATATTTTCAAATTAGCTCTTCCAGTTTATCACGGCCTAGATGGGTCGCTTGGTGTGTTTGGCTTACCAGAGTGGGTGCCAGCTCCTCTGGTACCAATCATCTGCCACCTGGCAATTCCCACCATCCCTTTTCAGTCTTGATGGCCCCTTCTGCTTTGGCTAATTGGTTTTGGGCTTCAGTGTATTTTGGAGAGTCTAACATTAGCTCAGGTAGCTCTGCCAATATGAGAGATTTCATAGGGGCTTCACTTGTCACCCTCAAGCCCTTGGCTGCTTGTTTAGCGGTCTTATCTGCCAGTCTGTTCCCTGAGCCCGGGGGGTATCCTCTTTTTGACGTCCTCAGCAGTGTATGACCCAGGCAGCATCTAATAGGGTCTTAATTTCTTTCTTATTTTTAATATATTTTTCACTATCTGTCAAAGGCCTCTCTCCTTATACAGAGCCCTGTAATGTGGCAAAAACATACCTGGAGTCTTTGTAAATGTTTGTCTTCTTACTTTTTGACAGCTGGAGGGCCTGGATTAGAGCATATAGTTCGGCCTGTTGAGCGGACCAATGTGATGGCAGAGAGCTAGCCTCAACGATTGTTCCTTCCGTGACTACTGCATATCCTGACAGTCATTGTCCTTGTTTCACCAGGCTGGTGCCATTGGTGTACAGGACCAAATCTGGGTCCGGGATTGGCTGGTCTCTCAAGTCAGGTCTGCTTGCATATTTCCTTGCAATCATGTGAGGGCCCACCTTCTCCCACAAGATCAGAATGGCCAGATTCAGGGCCTGACAAGGCTTAATAGTAACATGGGGATTCCCACATAACAGTCCCTGATATTGAGTAATCCGGGATGTTGACAGCCATTTATGGGGGTCCCCTCATAGGAGAGTGTTGACCTCATGTGGGACTTTTACAAAGAAATCATGGCCCAAAGTCAGCTTGGTTGCCTCCAGGACCAGTAAGGCAACTGCTCATAAGCATCCTAGCCACCCAGTGGCAACATTGTCCAGCTGATTAGAGATAAGTCACTGGTCTGTCCCATGTCCCCATAATCTGGGATAACACTCTCATAGCCACTTGTCCTTCTCAGTCACGTAAAGAATAAATGGCTTAACAAGGTCTGGCAGGCCCAAAGTGGGTGCTGACGTAATTGTACCTGGTTTGACTTCCTTGGTGGCGCAGAAGGTAAAAGCGTCTACCTACAATGGGGACACCCAGGTTCGATCCCTGGGTAGGGAAGATCCCCTGGAGAAGGAAATGGCAACCCACTCCAGTACTCTTGCCTGGAAAAATCCCATGGACGGTGGAGCCTGGTAGACTAGAGTCCTGCTGCTGCTGCTACTGCTAAGTCGCTTCAGTTGTGTCCGACTCTGTGAGACCCCACAGACGGCAGCCCACCAGGCTCCCCCTGGTGGGGAGAGTCCCTGGGATTCTCCAGGCAAGAACACTGGAGTGGGTTGCCATTTCCTTCTCCAATTCATGAAAGGAAAAGTTAAAGTGAAGTTGCTCAGTCATGTCTGACTCTTAGCAACGCCATGGACTGCAGCCTACCAGGCTCCTCTGTCCATGAGATTTTCCAGGCGAGAGTACTGGCGTGGGTTACCATTATCTTCTTCAAAGCTACAGTCCATAGGGTCACAAAGAGTCGGACAGGACTGGGCGACTTCGCTTTTGCTTTTGAGTTCTTTTACCAGTGGGACTTGTTTTGCAAGCCTGTTGGGGGTTGTCTTCCACCCAGACATCAGGGAATTGTTGAGGTAACTCTCTCTCTTGACTGTTATCCCATCGGTTTCCTTTCTGGAGATTGTACAACCTCCATTCATCTTGAGGGGTTACTGAGAGGAAGAGTAAACAGGTGGTTGAGCCCACTCAAACAGTGGGTCTTTCGTGGGGGGAAAGGTCACTTGTGTCCCCAATTTAGACAGCAAGTCTCTTCCTAACAAAGGTACTGGGCATTCAGGGAAGTATAAAAATTCATGAGTCACTTGGTGTCCCCATATCTGACATTTTCAGGGTAGGCTAGAGACACAAAGGCTGAATTTATCACCATCTGAGACCCAGCAGCTCTGGCTGGGTCTATTGGCGTATAAAATCTCTAGGTCTTGCACAGTCTTTCTCAGAACTCAGAGGGTGATTCGCTTTCCCTTTGAATCACTTCAGAGGGTTTTGTGTACTCGGAGCTTTTCAGGCCCCCATCTTGAGACCTTGTAAAATAGTCACCCGATATTTCTCCAGGTGGCCCCTCCCTTCCTCTGTGTTACAGTCCCAATTGGGCCTCTTATCGGGGGTGGCTAGTTCTGTCCACTGCTGTGGGTTTGCAGTACCCTTAGGTGCCATTTCTTTTAACCATTTTTTAGCCTCAGTTAGGATCCTATGTGCTGAAGAGGGAGACTAGTTGGATTATGTCATCCTATGTAGAGCGGTAGGTTCGAAAAATAGTCTCCATTAGCCTAATCATGGCTTGTGGCTGCCCCGAGTACAGTGGAGCGTGTCTCTGCCAGTTTAATATATCTGTAGAGGAAAATAGCTGGTAATACTAGGCTACAGGGGGCTGATGGTAGTGCCCCATGCGTCCTGAACTGGAGGCTGTTGTACCTCTCTGAGGGGCATCTGTAGTGGGGTTCTTTCCCCCTGTTCCTTGGTGGAGCGCAGTCTCTGTCTAATTGCTGTGTTTTCTTCCCCCTTCCCATCAGTACTCATTGGCAGAGGTGGATACAATCTAGGAGGTCCAGCTGAGGTGGAATTCTGGGGGCATTGACCAGAGGTCTCCATCGCTGGGATCACAGCCTGCCAAAACGGCGGCTCTATGAACTCTGGGAGAGCTGATGGAAGAGCAGTGGCTGCTGCAGGAACTTAACCTGGCCCTGGCTTGGGCATTAAGGCTGCCTCTGGTCCTGGTGGAGCACTGGGAGGCAGGTGCATCATTATCCAGTATGTGGGAGGGGTCAGGTCATCCCGGTCCAAATCCTGTAGAATATCCTTTTTTATCATCAGTCAATTTTTGTGCCATTAATATTTTCCCCTTTCCCTTCTGGATACAGAAGCTTGTCCAGGTAGGAGGGTCTTGAGCTAACACTAGCCATGAGTCAACATATGGGTATTGATCCAGGTGTCCTGGCTCTCCTGTGACTACTGTATAGAGTGCTTCCACTATTTTTAAGTTCATGGTGTTCTCTGGTGCCCATCCTACTCCCATAGGGGGCCATTCAACCTCACAGAGTATGTGGAGGTGGTTAGGCTTCATCTTCAACCCATAGTCTCCTCCAAATCCCTTCTTTAAAGTTTTGATCATGCACTCCAATACAGTTGCCTTAGATTCACTTCCCCTCATCTTGCTTACCTTCTCGGACCTTCTTCTACTTTTCCTTTTTGTTCTGTCTACGAAGTTCTCAGTACCCTATATACTTCTGATATTTCCAGTCAATGACACTTAAATTGCCATTCTGCCTCCTTCCTTATTGGGGTGAGAAGAGCCTTACCTGCCAGATCCCAGAGGGAGAAGGGGCATCATTGGCATGTCTTCATCTGCTGGTCAGCACAGCTGAAACCAGAACACCACGTGATACAAGACGGTTTCTCCCTTCACTTTCAAAGTCCATTCTGCCTTGGTGGGCTTGATCAGGTGCGGAAGAAAATACAGATGGGTTAAATATCCCACGTCCCAGGCCGTATCCAAAAAAGCCAATTTGTACTCATTTATGTATCCCCCTCCTTCTAGCCTGACAATTCCAAGGGAGTCAAGAATTTCATAGCAGATGGGACACCTCCTTGTGTTACAGGAAGGTGGACCCCTTCCAGGGCCCGAAACTGGGCTCTTGTCTAACACTCAGAAATGAATTGTTCGAGGAGACACATGTGCTGACAAAGCAAGAGATTTTATTGGGAAAGGGCACCCGGGTGGAGAGCAGTAGGGTAAGGGAACCCAGGAGAACTGCTCTGCCGTGTGGCTCGCAGTCTCGGGTTTTATGGTGATGGGATTAGTTTCCAGGTGGTCTTTGGCCAATCATTCTAATTCAGAGTCTTTCCTGGTGGCGCACGCATCGCTCAGCCAAGATGGATGTTAGTGAGAGGGATTCTGGGAAGTGGACAGACACGTGGTGTCTCCTTTAGACCTTTCCCGAACTCTTCCGATTGGTGATGGCTTATTAGTTCCGTATTCCTTATCAGGATCTCCTGTCATAAAACAACTCATGCAAATGGTTACTATGGTGCCTGGCCAGGGTGGGCGGTTTCAATCAGTGTGCTTCCCCTAACACTTGGTGGGGGGCGGGGGGGGGGGGGCTGGCGCACAGAATATGAGCACAAAAAACCAAGTTTCTTCTCCTGAAAATCCCCTGGCAATTGCTTGGTAATAATTTTCCCCAAGACAGCGTGGACACCACCTCCTAAATGACCTTCACAAATTTTCTTCCTAAGCCCTAACACGCTCGTTAGCCTGTGTACCAAGCAATCGTTGCCACCTGTCTATTCAGGCTCCTGTGGGTCTGTGACCCTTCTAATCCCTCCCAGGGGGGTGATCAGGCCCCCTCTTCCACCATACTGGGTGGGTTCCTCCTCACCTGAGCGCTCTGTTCCCCTGCTGCCGTCCACTACCTTCTAACATGAAAGATCTGGGCATTGAGAAGTAGAATACTTCCAGAAAGGTGAGGCACCTTCCCCCCTCTAGAAGATTCGAGCTGCAAGACCTCGGAGTAGCCCCAAATGGGACTTGTCTCCTCAAAATGAGGAGTTTCCCGGCCCATGCACCAAATGTTGTAGCCACGCGTTCTGGGAAACAAACTCACTCAGAAGGACAATGCAGAGTGTGGAGTGCAGTTTCTTACACCGATGGGCCCAAAGCAGAGTCTCCTCTTAGCCAAGGACCCTGATGAGTTTTTCTGAAAACTTTATATACCCTAAGTTTACGTGCCCAAACCCATCTCCCCAAATTCCCTGAAACTAGTCTGAACAAAGGAAAGAAAGATACAGTCAAAGTTAACCCGTGATTCATATACCTTAAGCCTAGGTAGTTAACAGTGGACAATTATCAATAGGCCTATGGTCATACCCAAATAAGCATAATAGAATTTATGATTCTATTCAGTTACACAGATAATTAAGGTATTCTTTTAGGCAACAGAGAGTCTAGGTACGAGCCCTGGGGCTCTTCCACCCAGGCCTGGTTTTCCAGTTGGTATGTCGTTTCCATAGGTACAGGGCATAGAGCTCAAAGTCCACAGTCAGGCCCAAGATGGAGTCCTGCTTTCAAGATGGAGCCTGTTCTGTCTGTTTCCTCCTTCACTACCATTCTTCATGCAGTCTAGTGCCCAAGAATAATATGATTGCTCTGTTTTGTTTTTCTTTTGTTTTCTTTTTTTCTGTTATTTTTCATTTCATTTTTGATTGCTCTGTTTTAGTTCATGAAATATCTTGATAGAAATAGGTCACAAGGAACTGCACATGACTCAAGCCACTGAGTACAGCGTGTATATGTAAAACTAAATCACTTTGCCACACACCTGAAACGAACACAATGCTGTAAATCAACTATACTTCAAAGCAAGTTTAAAAAAAAGTAAAGTATTCATGCCTATCCCTCAAGTTCTTCAAGGTTTCCCCGCCCCCCCATTAAATCCTAGACTGTGTGTGTGTGTTTTATAGGCAAGAAATCCTCCTGTTAAACTTCTTTTTTGGTAAAATACGCTGATCCAGCAGCATAAAATTATACTTCCCCAAGGAAAGAAAAATTGAACAATCAGTGGTCTATGGCCCACACTTTTTGGAACACTGTGTTATTAGTGATTCTATAGAAGAGTGTACTTGTGGTTTGGAAATTGTCATACTTCTCTGTTTCCTATTAGTAAAGAACCGCAAAGTATTAACCAGGATACAAGCTCACCCTTCTTGACTATATTTACCAGCCTCTTCTGCATGTTGGTATGATTGCATGACTAAATGCTGGTTAATGGTTTGTAAACAGAAATGATGTGTGAAACTAAAGTGTCATGTCTTTAAAAGATAGCTTCCTACTCTATTTTTTGTTTCCTCTTTCTTGCCAGTGGGAGGCCATCTTCCAAGACGTAGACAAATACCACCCCCTAAGGGGGTGACAGAACAACTAAAGTGAAGAAACTATTATCCTTGAATGACACAGAGATAGGAGGGTGTCTATCAAGCTAGATAACGTTAGCCTATATTCTAACGTACACAATGCTTTTAATGGTGAAAAATTCACACACACGAAAAGCATAGAGAAAATACAATAAGCATTCATGTATGTATCATCCATAATTAGCAAAAGTTACCTTATTATTAAATAAAACACTATAGATAATTTATGCTTCTTCCCTTCTTAGATGTAATTGTTCTTTTGAATTTGGTGGGTATCTTCCCCATGTGTGTTTTTGTAACTGTACTACAGATGGCGCTAGTGGTACAGAATCTGCTTGACGAGTACAGGAGATATAAGAGGTATCGGTTTGATCCCTGTGTTGGGAGCATGCTCTGGAGAAGGAAATAGCAACCCACTCTAGTATTTTTGCTTGGAGAATCCCATGGACAGAGGAGCCTGGTGGGCTATAGTCCATAGGGTCGCAACAGTCAGACAAGATTGAAGCAATCTGGCACGCAGGCATCTCCGCTGCTGCTGCTGCTGCTAAGTCACTTCAGTCGTGTTCGACTCTGGGTGACCCCATAGACGGCAGCTCACCAGGCTCCCCCGTCCCTGGGATTCTCCAGGCAAGAACACTGGAGTGGGTTGCCATTACCTTCTCCGATGCATGAAAGTGAAAAGTGAAAGAGAAGTCGCTCAGCCGTGTCCGACTTTTAGCGACCCCATGGACTGCAGCCTACCAGGCTCCTCCATCCATGGGATTTTCCAGGCAAAAGTACTGGAGTGGGTTGCCATTGCCTTCTCTGGCAGGGATCTGTAATAAGAAGTTAAAAATGGAAGAATGGAGAGAGAAAGCTAGAATAAATTAATTCCAAAGTATTTTGCTGTTTCTTATTTTTTTAAAACATGAAGTGAAAATAATATTAAACAGCAGTATCTAATCTAAAATCCTTCACATAGCAGTTTATCTTTTTGACTATACTATTTTTTCATTTTAATATGAATTCTTATCCTCTAAATGAATCTTCACTCTATGAAATGAAGAAATATGTATCTTTGTTGTGATGTTGATTGATTGTGCAATTGCATATATTTATTTTTAAAAAAATTTTTAATTTGAGGATAATTGCTCTTCAATATTGTGCTCATATCTGCCATATATTGACATGAATTATTTACATCTTAAAAGGCATTCTTATATTAATCCAGGGCTTCCCTGGTGGCTCAGATGGTAAAGAATCCACCTGCCACATAGGATACCTGGGTTCAATCCCTGGATTGGGAAGATTCCCTGGAGGAGGGCATGGCAACCCACTCCAGTATCCTTGGCTGGAGAATCCTCATGGATAGAGGAGCCTGGAGGGTTACGGTTTATGGATTGCAAATAGTTGGACACGACCAAGTATATTAATTGACTACTCTGCATCCAGTTGAGTTGAAATTAATGAAGTTTTTAGTACAAATTTTTGTTTTTTTTTGCCACCTGCTGAGAAGAAATGACTCATTGGAAAAGACCTGATGCTGAGAAGGATTGAAGGCCGGTGGAGAAGGGGACAACAGAGGGTGAGATGTTTGGATGGCATCACCGACTTGATGGACATGAGTTTGAGTAAGCTCTGGGAATTGGTGATGGACAGGGAAGCCTGGTGTGCTGCAGTCCATGGGATTGCAAAGAGTTGGACTTGACTGAGTGACTGAACTGAACTGAACTAGTACAAATTATCCAATAAATTATATTCATTCTGTGGAGATCAATATCATTTTCAGCTTTAAAGTTACAATCAATAGAGAGTAAGATTATGTTAGTTGTTTTGATTAAGGGTGGTGGTGGTTTAGTCACTCAGTCATGTCTGACTCTTGTGACCCCATGGACTGATGCCTGCCAGGTTCCTCTGTCCATGGAATTCTCCAGACAAGAATATTGGAGGAGGTTGCCATTCCCTTCTCCAGAGGAAATCAAACTCCAGATATCCTGCATTGCAAGCAGAATCTTTACTGACTGAACTATGAGGGACACCCTTGGATTAAGGGTACTCATTCAGAAAACGAAGATCATGGCATCCGGTCCCATTAGTTCATGGGAAATAGAGGGGGAAACAGTGGAAACAGAGTCAGACTTTATTTTTCTGGGCTCCAAAATCACTACAGATGGTGACTGCAGCCATGAAATTAAAAGACGCTTACTCCTTGGAAGGAAAGTCATGACCAACCTAGATAGCATATTCAAAAGCAGAGACATTACTTTGCCAACAAAGGTTCGTCTAGTCAAGGCTATGGTTTTTCCTGTGGTCATGTACGGATGTGAGAGTTGGACTGTGAAGAAGGCTGAGCGCTGAAGAATTGATGCTTTTGAACTGTGGTGTTGGAGAAGACCCTTGACAGCCCCTTGGACTGCAAGGAGATCCAACCAGTCCATTGTGAAGGAGATCAGCCCTGGGATTTCTTTGCAAGGAATGATGCTAAAGCTGAAACTCCAGTACTTTGGCCACCTCATGCGAAGAGTTGACTCATTGGAAAAGACTCTGATGAGAATTGGGGTCAGGAGGAGAAGGGGACAACAGAGGATAAGATGGTTTGATGGCATCACTGACTCAATGGACGTGAGTCTGAGTGAACTCCGGGAGTTGGTGATGGACAGGGAGGCCTGGCGTGCTGTGATTCATGGGGTGGCAGAGTCGGACATGACTGAGTGACTGATCTGATCTGATCTGATGATTAAATAGATGCCAAAAAGGATAGTTTTAGAGATTCCTCTTAAGTATAAATATCTGCATTTTATAAAGCACACACAGGACACAAATGTGCTGTTACATGTGGGAGAACACAACAGCA
The DNA here is from genome assembly GCF_029407905.1 of Bubalus kerabau. Taxonomy (NCBI): domain Eukaryota; kingdom Metazoa; phylum Chordata; class Mammalia; order Artiodactyla; family Bovidae; genus Bubalus; species Bubalus kerabau. Next base: position 54,400,611 of record NC_073625.1, read on the forward strand.
GATCAGAGACATGCCGTACATAGACTTAGCATCTACTCAAAACTTGAGGACTCTCTTTATCTCACTCTATTGTATATAGGGTTTTCCCTGGTGGCTTGGTAGGAAATAATTCACCTGCAATGCAGGAGACATGGATTCAATCCCTGGGTTGGGAATATCCCCTGGAGAAGGAAATGGCAACCCGCTCCGGTATTCTTGTCTGGAGAATCCCATGGACAGAGGAGCCTGGCGGGCTACAGTCCATGGGGTCACAGAAGAGTCAAACACGACTTAGCGACTAAACAACAGCAATAACAACACATACAGCTGATACATGGATAATTTTGCACATCTGCAAGAATGTACAGTCCAACACTGATGCCTAGAATTTAGGATACACTGAAATAGAAGAGAGTAAGATTAAACACAAGAGACCATTAGGCAGATTTCATGTCCCATATCTTAAATTTGAAACTGATTTGGACCCAAAGTTTTATAGCACATGCTTTTTACGAAGTTGATTTGGACTGAGTCATTTGACTGTTACCTTTTTATTATTGATTTTTCTCACTATTTTTCTCTCTCTGACCTATATTGTGCACTCTTTATTTCTTTTCTACCATCATTATTATCACTTTAACAGTTTAGCATTTTGAAAATATTTGTTAAAGTAAACTTTAATTAATCTGTCAACAAGGTGCCAAATGAATCCACAAATAGAATTAATAACAAGAAATCAAATTTTACTGAGACGTTCTTTAACAGTCTGTAGATAAGAAGAAATTATTTAAGCACACTTTTGAGAATAATAGACATCAAAGTCTTGCAAAACAATATTTTTTTCAGCTAATTGCAAATGAAATGAGAAACATATGGATCAACTTTCTTTCAAAACTCACACAAGCAAAATTTGTCTGGCAAGAGTGTTTTTTTTGCCAATTTCAAAATATTTGAAAATAATTTGAGTTTTATTTCAAACATAAAAAGTCATAGGATATATTATTTTACAAACTCAAAAATAAATGAGAGGAAACTATACAGTGATTTTTATAGAAATTATCATCAATCACATAAAGCTGTAATCTTGATAGCCCCATGAATTACTTCAAATGTAATTATCTGGAGGAAAAGAACATTACATTCTGAAAAGCAGAAGCATGCTAGAAAACTCAGGAAAATATTAAGAACCCAAGGCATGAAACTATACTGCTTAGTGTCATATATAAAAGGTCCAGGATCTTCCAAATAATTTAAAAGTTTATTTCATATTACTAGTAGCATTATTAGATTTAATATGGGAATATAATATTTTGTGTATCATTAGCTTAATATAGTAATTAACCAGTTTGCCCTTAGGTTTTGTAAAGTTGAATAAGATTCGGTTGGAAGTTGACTGGAACTAGTGGTGAAAACATAAGGTGATCATATTAGTCAGGGCTTTTGGATTTAGTAGTAGAAATCCTACTTAGCCTGTCTCAAACAAAAATATTACTTTTTTTTTTTTTAAGAAAAGAAATATATTGAGTCACATAACTGAGGGGACCTTGAGCTGATTTTTGTCATGACAGATGCAGAGACTCGCTTCCTGATTCTTCTGTCTCCTTTGCATGTTGGCCTTTTGCTCAAGCATGTGTGTGTGTGTGTGTGTGCTAAGTTGCTTCAGTTGTGTCTGACTCTTTGCGACCTGATGGACTGCAGCCTGCCAGGCTCCTCTGTCCATGGGATTCTCCAGGCAAGAATACTGCAGTGGGGTGCCTGCCCTCCTCCAGGGGATCTTCCCGATCCAGGGATCAAAATGTCTCTTAAGTCTCCCACATTGGTAGGCAGGTTCTTTACTACTGTGCCACCTGGGAACCCCAGTATTTTACAAAAAGATTTGTGGAAAGCACCCAGCCTCTATGTTCCCAAAATAATAACATCCAGGAAAAATAACCAGTTCTTTGGGACAGATCTAGAGAAGAGCCTAAGAGGACAATTTGCTGTGTGCTGTATTCATTTATGCAGCTGTGTCTCAGTCATGAATGCAATCATGGTGCCATATGGAGGAAGTGCAAAACCAGGGCTGTCCAAGCCAGAGGCACTGAGGGTGGAAGCACTGGTTTTTCAGTAAAAAGAACAGAGAGTTCCAAATGATATACTGAACAGATAATAACCTCAGAGATTTATAGAAGCTTTTTTATTTTCTTTCAATACTATTTACAATTTCTATAGCACCACTGGCATTGTTCACTATTCTGATGCAATGTGCTATATATATTAGGCGGTTTTCTAAAATACAGCAAAAATGAATGATTTAATGTTCCCTGACTGGTAAATTGCATTTTCCTTCAAATGAGCAGGCCTAGAAAAAGTGAACTCTTCACTCTGGGAACTCTCTCTTAGAATCTCTTTCGCATTTCTTTAAGATTGCTTTTATCCTTTTCTTCTTTTTTTTTTTTTTTTTTTTTTTTTCCCTCCATCAATCAGTGATGCTGGGGTAGGAAGTCTGTTTCTGAGTGATGACTCACTTGGGAGGTGTCTTGCCTTAAGAAGTTTGGGGCTGCGGCAGGCAGGCAGAGGTCTCAAAGAAGGAGAATGTGGACAGGGAGACTGAGGCCAGCTCTGCTTAGGCTTAAAAAGAAATCTCTTTTGGGTTTCTTTTCTGAACTAATCTCATTATCAGAGCGGTAAGAGCCAAGATCAGACAGACAGAGGCAAGCCCAGGGGAAAGGAGCCCGGGAAATATTCTGGTCAAGAGCTAAAATATGTGGAATGTGTTGCAGAAGCTTATGCTATGCAATGAGATAAAAAACTGACGGCATAGGGTTTTAGAAATAGCCCTGGTTAGTGATAAAGTCTTCTTCTGTGTTTATCTTCTCTTACTACTCCTGTGATCAGAACAGGGCTGGCTGAGGATTCTAAGATTGTACTTATATTTGTAGTTTTTTGATAACAGAAAGATTAACCACTGAAGGTGCCTCTATGTGGTTTCACAAAGGAAAAAAAAAAAACAAACTCCATGGAAAGAGCTAGAATACAGAGCAAAGGTAATGAGGTTAGGTTTCCGTGTTACTATGTTCCATAAGCATTATTCTTAAAACAGATAATCTTAAATCTGTTCCCCGCTTGCAGCAAGGAGATGCCTAATCATAGAAATTCAGTGTTTTTTAGGTCTTGAGTATTTTCAGGCACTTTGCAGAAATTAAGTCATAGAAAATGGTAATGAAAAACTGAAGCACAATTTAAATCCTCAATAACCAGACAAGCCTTCAAAATTATTACCATTATAATCAGGGTAAGGTATGATATGTTTCAAAAGCTTGGGATTTGAAAACAAATGATCTAAATCATGTAACTGAAAGGGAAAACCACAGAATGCTGTTTAAATTAATGAAAGAAAGGAAGAAATAAAAGAGAAAAGAAAAAAACCTCTTAATTATAAGGAGCTTTTTAAATTTTGGAAATATCATGGTGTATATTAACTACTCAGTTTGCTTTTTGGCTTCTGTGCTGTGCTGAGTTGCTCAGTCATATCCAATTCTTTGTGACCCAATGGACTGTGGCCTGCTAGGCTCCTCTGTCCATGGCAATTTCCCAGGCAAGATACTGGAGTGGGTTGCCATGCCCTCCTCCAGGGGATCTTCCCAACCCAGGGATCAAACCCAGGTCTCCTGCATTGAGGCTTCCCTCATAGTTCAGTTGGTAAAGAATTGGCCTGCAATGCTGGAGACCCCGGTTCAGTTCCTGGGTGGGGAAGATCAGCTGCAGAAGGGATAGGCTACCCACTCCCGTATTCTTGGGCTTCCCTTGTGGCTCAGCTGGTAAAGAATCCACCTGCAATGTGGGAGTCCTGGGTTTGATCCCTGGGTTGGGAAGGTACCCTGGAGAAGGGAAAGTTTACCCACTCCAGTATTCTGGCCTAGAGAATTCCATGGAATGTATAGTCCATGGGCTTGCAAAGAGTCAGACATGACTGAGCGACTTTCACTTCACTTCTCCTGCATTACAGGCTGATTCTTTACCATCTGAGTCACCAGGGAAGACCAAGAATACTGGAGCGGGTAGCCTATCCCTTCTCCAGGGGATCTTCCCAGCCCAGGAATTGAACCAGGTTCTCCAGCATTGCAGGCGTATTCTTTACCAGCTGAGCTACATTATTATTTGTGGCTTCTAGAATAACTCAAAGAGAAAAACTTTTCCCAGTGAAAAAGAAATTAAGGGTAATTAAAAATAAAATATAAGGATGTTTTCAGATATTTTTGTCAGATTTTAAAAGAATTCTATAATCTATATAATATTAATAAATTTAGTCCTCTGGCTTATATTACATTCTATTTTAACAAACTAGCCAAATGAAGTTTTTGTTACTGGTGATTAACATACATGTTCTGTTTATATTTTTATTTCTGCTACTTTCATAGATTTAAGCAGTATTTATGTAATTCCCATTTCCTTTGTGAGTGATTCAGGAAAGATTTACTTTGGCTAAATAGATATAGCATCATAGTATTTGTTAGTCATTGAATCATCATTTTCATCTTCATTTCATGACAGTCATTTCTGAAGAAATATATCAACACTTATGCACTCATTATTCATTAGTGTCATAATTACTTTTCTTGTATAATGAGCTAAGCATGCCAATAGTAACATTCAGAAACTAACATTTCTCCAACCCTTTTTTTGAGTGTGTGACAGTCATCATTCTAAATATTTTACATGCCTGAGCACATTTAATCCACATGGCAACCTAAGAAAATAGTTATTATTATCCACTTTTGACCATGAAGACTCAAAATATAAGTCCTGGCTGAAGGTCATGCAACTGAATAAAATCCCACAGTTTTCTAAAATGATGCTTGAGTCTGCAAAATGTATTGTAACTGCAATTTTTTATAGGAATCTTTGTAATTAATGTATGTTAAGCAATCATACGACATAAAACATGCTATTAATATATTTCTTTAAAAAGGATAACTTCTTAAATTTGAGAAAAATAAGGAGCACTAAATAAACATTAAATATTTTAAAAAATGTATACATAAACTGTTGGTCAAGCTTAGAAGTGAAATAACACCATTTAACTGAGAACGTACAATCATTCAGCAGACATATATTAGGATCTTTTCTCTTGCTGATTTTTGGAGAAAGTCTTCACAGGAAGCTGCAGTGTGTTCTTTTCAGTAGAGACAATTCCCCTTATAGATGGGACAACTATGCTTAATTATTTTTCCTTTTTTGTCTCTCACGGTCCCTTCTTATTTATATAGTCTCTTTCCTGTTATGAATGCTTCTTTTGTATTTTAACTAAAGTAATAAAAAGTTCTCTAGCTGGTTATTAAAATACCCCATCCCATTGGGTGGGTGGGTGGGTGGGTGAGGGGCAAGGGTTTACAGAGTAACAACTTCTGTGTTGTAAATGACCTCATATGTATACATTGTATTGGGACACTTCACTTCTCAGCACTTCCTACATCTGCCTTGATTAGATGGCAGGAGATGGAATGTCAATCTAAGACTGTTGTGCTGGCAATCACTCTGAAAGGTTTTTAAAAAATATTTTCAAACTTTGTCTGAAGTGCTCTTCCCTCCTTTTTTAAAGCTTGAAGTCCTAAGTTTCTCCTCCCCATGTTGATGAATTATTGGCTGTAATTGTGTTATAACTGGTATAACTAAAACATAACTGTGTTGGAAAGAAGTTGTGCCATGAAGGTCCTTAATTTTTTTTAAATAAAAGCATTTAAACAAAAAAATAAAATGCCTCATCTTATGGGAATACTGAAGACTGAACTGCTGTAAAGTTAGGGCTTATCCCGCTTTCCTTATTCAGATCTGCTACAGACAAAGAAGTAAGAAGCCAGGGTCAGAAACCCAGTGGCTGACTTTGGTTTCTTTCCTTACCTTATAATTCTACTGGTTTTCTCCATTCTTCGCATCAGGTGTGTCTGTTCCCATAAAGGTCTGCATACAGAGAGTGAGAGGAGGGAATCAGCGTCACACTCCTTTGGGCCTGAAAGTAATTGGAAGCTGACCCCTTTTCTCCTGTGGAGCCTTTCTGGTCTTCCACTCCTTGAGAGCTGATTCCTTCTCATTGGCTTTTTACTCAGTCTCTGAGCATCTGGCAGCATTTCTGGTTTGTCTTTACTCAAGTCTGTTTGCCCTCTCAGGCAGCCCTCTTGAACATGCATGCACGTGTGTACACACACACACATCCCTTCATCACTGACAAGCTGAGAGTGGACTTTCCTATCAGCCATTATTCTTTTGGTTTGTTCGTCAACAGCTGTCTTGCCTGTTTCTCACCATTCAGATTTGTTTAGGTGCTAACTCCAGTTGACCCTGTCTACCAATTATAAGAAACACTCCTCAAGGGGCCTGAGTTGTTTTATTGAGATATCCTTTCTAAGCTTGAGATATGGGAGGATACATCCACTCCTACCCTTTTCTTCTCTCCAAAGTAATCATATGAAAAGTGTATATTTTGGTTTGCAGGAGTTTGGGGGCAAAAAAGGACCATGCAGTTCCTCCTTCTGCAGTGGGCAGACCTTTTCAAAGAAATATTCTCTCAAAATCTAACTCTTTCGAATAGAAGTAGGGGGAAAACCGTGATCAGGTACTGCCACCAGCTTTGTGAATTCTGCATAATGCCTAGGAAGTCCTTTGGAATGTGATATTGGCTCTTGGTGCTTCAGCAAAGTATTTCAGGATCATGCTATAGCCATGTATATAAATATACACACATACGTATTTCAGTGGCTAAATATCCTGCAGCTATGGAGACTGGGTTTGACCCCTGGGTTGAGAAGATACCCTGGAAAAGGGACTGTCTCTCTCCAGTATTCTTGCCTGGAGAATTCCATGGATAGAGGAGCCTGGCGGGCTACTGTATATGGGGGTCACAATGAGTCAGACATTTTTATTTCATGGTCTGCTCAGAATTTGAACTAATCTTTAGATCAAACACATTAGTGCAGATATAGCTGAGCACAAACTTCTCTTCTCCAATTAAACTTTACACATCGGTCTCAAGTGACTCCATGGCATACACCTTGGCAGGGAGCAGCACCTCACATAGTAAGCTAAGTGCCAAAGAATGGATGCTTTTGAATTGTGGAGCTGGGGAAGACTTTTGAGAGTCCCTTGGACAGCAAGGCGATAAAACCAGTCAATCCTAAAGGAAATCAACACTGAATATTCATTGGGAGTACTGATGCTGAAGCTGAAGCTCCAATACTTTGGCCACTTGAAGCAAAGAGACAACTTATTGGAAAAGACCCTGATGCTTGATAAGATTGAAGGCAAAAGGAGAAGGGAATGGCAGAAGATGATATGGTTAGATAGCATCACTGACTCCATGAACATCAATCTGAGCAAACTCTGGGGGATGGTGGAGGACAGAGGAGTTGTAGTACTGTAGTCCATGGGGTCCAAAGAGTCCCACTCTTTGGGACCAGAGAGTGGGACACGCCTTAGTGATTGAAAAGTGACAACAAATCTTACTGAGAAAATTCAGCAAATATAGCAATAGTATTAGTTAGCTTTAAAGTAAGTTTGTCTTACATTGGTAAGGAGGTGAAAAAGAATGGATAAAAAAGAGCCAGCATTCATTCAACTCTGATGCTATCTCCTGAGATGTAACCATGATGACTAGGTATATAGATACAAACAAGAAAAACTGAGCTTCCCTTCCTAAAATAGCTTTACTGTGTATACATATATGCATGCATTCCTAAAAATGGAAATGGAAGACACTTAGTAAAACAAACACAATGTCAGCTAGAATCATCAGGTCCTTTTTAGTTAGACTACTAGAATTCCAGATCAAACTGGTTCACTTTAAGGGAACAAAAACCATTTCTTGAGTGGCCCAGGTGTAACTATTCATACCTGGTTAGAAGCAACAGTTCAACTGATATAGCTGGGATCTTTCTGCTCTTCCTGTCTATTGCTCATTCTTTCTTGCCTCTACACTTCTTTGCAATTTAGTCTCCTTATCTTTTCCATATGGACATCCTTTCTGCTACACTAAAATCTTAAGGGAAAAGATAACTCTCAAAAAGAAGTTCCAGAAAGGACAATTGATTAGGCAGGAAATGTGCACCAATGTTTTGGAGATGTTCCAAGTAGAGTGGAGTAGGGGAGGAGCTTCCTAAGCGAAGTGGAGGCACAGTGTGTGAGTTTGTTCTGTTGCTGCTCAGTCACTAAGTCATGTCTTGACTCTTTGCAACCCCATGCACTGCAGCATGCCAGGCACCCCTGTCCTTCACTATCTTCCGGAGTTTGCTCAAATTCATGTCCATTAAGTTGGTAATACTATCTTAAGCAACTCATCCTTTGTTGCCCTCTTTTCCTTTTGCCTTCAAATCTTTCCCAGCATCAGAGTCTTCTCCAATGAATCAACTCTTCACATCAGGTGTTCAAAGTGTTGGAGCTTCAGCTTCAACATCAGCCCTTCCAGTAAATATTCAGAGTTTATTTCCCTTAGGATTGACTGGTGCTAGGGATGCCATTACAGCATACCACCAAGAGGCTGTTTTAAACAACAGAAATATATTGTCTCATGGTTTTGGCAGCCAGAAGTCTGAAATGAAGATGTTAACAGACTTGCTTCCTTCTGGGGGCTGTGATTGTAAGCTCTGTTCCAGGCATCAATTTTTTTTTTTTTTTTCGCTTGCTGGATGGTCTTCTTCTTCTTATGTCTCTTCCCATTGTCCGTTTTCTCTCTATGTGTATCTCTGTGTTCAATTTCCCCCTTTTTCAAAGGACACCAGTCATATTCGATTAGGGCCGATCCTGGTAAACTTATTTTAACCTGATTATCTCTGTAAACTCCAAATGAGGTCACATTCTGAAGAACCAGGGTTTAGGACTACAAGACATCTTATTTTTTAAGTGAAAAAGTGGAAGTATTAGTCACTCAGTAGTGTCCGACTCTGTGACCCCATGGACTATAGGCTGCCATGCTCCTTTGTCCATGGAATTCTCCAGGAAAGAGTACTGGATGGGTAGACAGGGGATGTATTTCAGCCTATAACACACTGCCTTTTTAAATGGAGAGGACATTAGAATTAACTCTGAGAAGAAAAAACTTCAGCTACCGTGTTCCACTAGACACACCCTGACTACATGGCAAATATACAAATGAAAGTAAATAAGGAAGTTGTCATCATCTTTCTTTTCCTTTTTCCTCAAATATGTAGACAAACCTAGATTTCTCTTATGTTTGAACTTATAAAGTACATATATCTGAACTCATTATATTTTTGTATATCTAGATACTTTTCACTCCTAAGAATTCTTACTATTTGATGATGTTCTGTACTTGTGTCTCCTGATAATTTTGTTTAATTGACCTTAAATGCTTACTTTCAGTCTTTTGGAAGAAGAAGTATATCTAAAAATAATGGTATATTGTAATTATTTATGATAAAATAATCTATGCCACTGCTGAGCTTTGATTTGTTGGCATATTGAGTGCAGCACTTTCACAGCATCATCTTTTAGGATTTGAAATAGCTCAACTGGAATTCCATCACCTCCACTAGCTTTGTTCCTAGTGATGCTTCTTAAGGCCCACTTGACTTCACATTCCAGGATGTCTGGCTCTAGGTAAGTGATCACATTATCATGATTATCTGGGTCATGAAGATCTTTTTTGTACAGTTCTTCTGTGTATTCTTGCCACCTCTCCTTAATATCTTCTGCTTCTGTTAGTTCCCTACCATTTCTGTCCTTTATTGAGGCCATCTTTGCATGAAATGTTCCCTTGGTATCTCTAATTTTCTTGAAGAGATCTCTAGTCTTTTCCATTCTATTGTTTTCCTCTATTTCTTTGCATTGATCACTGAAGAAGGCTTTCTTATCTCTCCTTGCTATTCTTTGGAACTCTGAATTCAAATGGGTATATCTTTCCTTTTCTCCTTTGCTTTTCACTTCTCTTCTTTTCACAGCTATTTGTAAGGCCTCCTCAGACAGCCATTTTGCTTTTTTGCATTTCTTTTTCTTGGGGATGGTCTTGATTTGTGTCTCCTGTACAATGTCCTGAACCTCCATGCATAGTTCATCAGGCACTCTATCAGACCTAGTCCCTTAAATCTATTTCTCACTCCCACTGTATAGTCATAAGGGATTTGATTTAGGTCATACCTGAATAGTCTAGTAGTTTTCTCCACTTTCTTCAATTTCAGTCTGTGTTTAGCAATGAGAAGTTTATGATCCAAGCCACAGTCAGCTCCTGGTCTTGTTTTTGCTGACTGTATAGAGCTTCTCCATCTTTGGCTGCAAAGAATATAATCAATCTGATTTCGGTGTTGACCATCTGGTGATGTCCATGTGTAGAGTCTTCTCTTGTGTTGTTGGAAGAACAGTGGCCACAGAACTGGAAAAGGTCAGTTTTCATTCCAATCCCAAAGAAAGGCAATGCCAAAGAATTCTCACTACCGCACAATTGCATTCATCTCACATGTTAGTAAAGTAATGCTTAAAATTCTCCAAGCCAGGCTTCAGCAATACGTGAACCATGAACTTCCAGATGTTTTAGCTGGTTTTAGAAAAGGCAGAGGAACCAGAGATCAAATTGCCAACATCCGCTGGATCATCGAAAAAGCAAGAGAGTTCCAGAAAAACATTTATTTTTGCTTTATTGACTATACCAAAGCCTTTTACTGTGACCACAATAAACAGTGGAAAATTCTGAAAGAGATGGGAATACCAGACCACCTGACCTGCCTCTTGAGAAACCTATATGCAGGTCAGGAAGCAACAGTTGGAACTGGACATGGAACAACAGACTGGTTCCAAATAGGAAAAGGAGTACGTCAAGGCTGTATATTGTCACCTTGCTTATTTAATTTATATGCAGAGTACATCATGAGAAACGTTGGCCTGGAGGAAGCACAAGCTGGAATCAAGACTGCTGGAAGAAATATCAATAACCTCAGATAGGCAGATGACACCACCCTTATGACAGAAAGTGAAGAGGAACTAAAGACCCTCTTGATGAAAGTGAAAGAGGAGAGTAGAAAAGTTGGCTTAAAGCTCAACATTCAGAAACTGAGATCATGACATCTGGCCCCATCACTTCATGACAGATAGATGGGCAAACAGTGGAAACAGTGTCAGACTTTATTTTTCTGGGCTCCAAAATCACTGCAGATGGTGACTGCAGCCATGAAATTAAAAGACGCCTACTCCTTGGAAGGAAAGTTATGACCAACCTAGACAGCATATTAAAAAGTAGAGACATTACTTTGCCAACAAAGGTCCGTCTAGTCAAAGCTATGGTTTTTCCAGTGGTCATGTATGGATGTGAGAATTGGACTGTGAAGAAGGCTGAGCGCCGAAGAATTGATGATTTTGAACTGTGGTGTTGGAGAAGACTCTTGAGAGTCCCTTGGACTGCAAGGAGATCCAACCAGTCCATTCTGAAGGAGATCAGTCCTGGGTGTTCATTGGAAGGACTGATGCTGAAGCTGAAACTCCAATACTTTGGCCACCTGATGTGAAGAGCTGACTCATTGGAAAAGACCCTGATTCTGGGAAAGATTGAGGGCAGGAGGAGAAGGGGACGACAGAGGATGAGATGGTTGGGTGGCATCGCTGACTCGATGGACATGGGTTTGGGTAAACTCCAAGAGTTGGTGATGGACAGGGAGGCCTGGCGTTCTGTGGTTCATGGGGTCACAAAGAGTCGGACATGACTGAGTGACTGAACTGAACTGAACTGAATCTATGCCATCCATTCTAATAAAAATAATCATTTATACATAGAACATCTATCTATATATATATATATATATAAATATATATATATATATATATATTTCCTATAGCCTTCTAAGTGTTTATTCAAGAGTTTCTACCTTAGAGAGACATCAATCGCTCAACTGAAGGGTGTAATTATTTCAATACAATTAAAGTGATTTATTTCACAGAAACATCACAACATTTCCTGGATAGTCAAGTTGGTGTGTCATCTTTCCTACTACCTCCTGAACTATAAAATCCAGATATTCTTTATTAATTATAACATACTGAATTTTACTTTTCCCTTAATAGAATGAATGGAAGAAATGACAAGTCATTCATTAAGTAAACAAAATAACATTCTTATCTTTCTTTTCCCTGGAAGAAAAAGACAGAAGGCAATTAAGAAATACTTTAGAATACAGATACACACATACTTATGCAGAGTTTAGAATCTTATTTCCATTAAAATAAACTGTTGCTTATTCTGAGATTCTGATGGATCTTATTTTCAGCTCTATTGAGGTATAACTGACTATTGTAAAATATTTAAACTGTACATTGGGTGCTTTGATATGTATATATGTGTGTGTATGTGTGTGTATGAGCACATGTGTGTGTAATGAAAGGATTCCCACTATCTAGTTAAGTAACACATCTTTTCACTTTTTTGTTTATTCATTTATTTATTTATTTTGAGCTAGGGGTTGGCTTGAATCTTAAGCACTTTAAGATAAGTATATAATTTAATTAAATATAATATGAAGTGATTGTTTATAAATTTAATAGTTGTATATCCACGGATGTGTTGTAATTGCTGTTGTTATAGTTGTTGTAAACTGTCTTTCCAAATAATAATCTTCAAAACAAAATTCCTTCTGCAGCTGACACAACATATATGGTACCAAAAGATGTGTCTCTACAGTATTCTGTGATAATCACCTTTTTTCCAGATATTCATATGATCCCTTCTTACACAAAACACCCCCTGGGAAAGAGCTGTACCAGAGATTTGAAAAGCAAATATTCAAACTCTGTCGTTTTCTGCCAATAGACTAACACATTTGAACAGATGCTCCAAAGTTCTCTTTCTACACCAAGAGTCTCTGATCCTCTTTTAGGTAACTCCATGATGTCTACATTATGACCACAATTAACATTGGTGTCCTGTCTGGAATTATTGTTAGATTCTTTTGAACTGTGAGAAGACTCATGAGAGTCTCTCGGTCTGCAAGGAGATCAAGCCAGTCAATCCAAAGCAAGTCAACCCTGAATAGTCCTTGGAATAACTGATGCTGTGTTGAAGTTCCAATACTTTGGCCACCTGACGCTAACAGCCAACTCACTGGAAAAGACCCTGATGCTGGGAAAGATTAAGGGCAAGAGGAGAAGGGAATAACAGAGGATGAGATGATAGAATGGCATCAATGACTCAGTGGACATGAGTTTGAGCAAACTGTGGGAGATAGTGAAGGACAAGGAAGACTGGCATGCTGCAGTCCACGGGGCTCAGAGAGACAGACATGACTTAACCGAACAACAGCAAGCCTCAAAATGACTGCTTTGATTTAGCAGTTTAAATGCATCTAGATTTTCATTTTCTGGTATTAGTTTTATAATTTTAATCTGGAAGCATATTACACTGTATGCAATATAAAAGAGGCATAGACCATCTCTTCAGGGAGAACAAAATTAAAGGCGGGATGTTATGTCTGCCTCTTAAACATTTTGTTAACTCGCCATGTGAGCCTAGAATTCTCAGAGATGTGAGTACCAAATTCCAGCCATACTATTATGTTGAGTGTCTCATTTTGGAATACAACAGCTAATGGTTTACAGGCAATATTTCCCCTCTGTAAAATGAGAAATTTTTGTAACTGTTTACATTGTGATGGAAGGAATTATATACAATGGCAGAAAGATACATGGTTCTTAATAGGTTCCTAAATATTCATTTTATTTCTTTTCACTTGTATTAATAGAGAAAAGGGAAAAAAAATCACCTAAAAATCATCTAGCAATGTGATAACTATTAGAGGTGCTTGCACAGATTTCTTTTTACTCTGTCATTCAGTAAATCATGCTTTGATATTTAATCACAGCCATAAAGTCTTGCATCACTCACAGATATTATGAAAGAATGGAAAATGAATAAGGCATAGAAAAGCGGAGTTAACACTCTCAATTAAGTGGACTATATGTTGAAAGAACTTCAATTAGGAAGAAATTTATTCAGTATATCATAAAACATAGTTTCGTTATTGTTCTTTTCATATTAATTACTGATTAAGCATATGGCTTTGATCTGAGGGTCAATGACAGTCACTATTTATCATAGAAAACTCAACATAGATTACTGACCAGTGATTTGATACGTTTCGTGTACATGTTCTTGATCTTCGGTTTTATTATTTAGCATCCACAATCTGTGAAACTGTTTCTGGAAAAATTTAACATATATCTATATATCCTTGGGCTTCTCAGGTGGCTCAGTAGTAAAGACTGCCTGAAAATGCAAGAGATGAAGGAGATGTGAATTTGATTCTGGGCTCAGATGATCCTCTGGAGACAGGCACAGCAACCCACTCCATTATTCTTGTCTGGGAAGAGCCTGACAGGCCACACATGTCTCAAAGAGTTGGACACTACTGAGTGCGCGTGTGCGCGCACACACACACACACGTGTGCACGCGCACCTCTATGTCCTCAAAAACTTAAACAAATTTCAGAAGGTTTGAAGGAAAAATTAACACATATTATTTTAAAGAAATGTTGTTTTAATACTTTCTAAAGCATGGAATACAAGTAGCAACACATTATTATATAATGTTCATTGAGCTGATAGTACTAAATGTATAAGAATATTAAACATACAGTTTTTATATAAGTAGATGGCTTCCAGCTGCTTAATAATATGAACTTATTTAAAATAATATTTATTTTAAAATATTTTCCCTTAAACTACAAATTTTGGGGGAAACCTTTGGGAAGCAGTATTAGAAGATGTCTATGCAAAGTACCTCAAAGTGAAAGTGCAAATCGCTCAGTCCTGTTTGACTCTTTGTGACCCCATGGACTATACAATCCTTGGAATTCTCCAGACCAGAATACTGGAATGGGTAGCCTTTCCCTTCTCCAGGGGATCTTCCTAACCCAGGGATCGAACCCAGGTCTTCCTCATTGCAGGCGGATTCTTTACCAGCTGAGCCACCAGGGAAGCTCAAAGTACCTCAAGGTGAGAGTTAAAACATACAGCTGTATCTTGACAAATATGATAGTCAAGGCATAAAATGACTTAAAGCATTTATTTTGGTATTTAGTATGGGAAGCAATAACTAGGACAAAGGTCATCTTCTTTCCCTGATAATGTCTCCTTGATAACTGAATTTTTCAGGCATGTAATTTTCCTCTATTTGGCATAAATGAGAGTTAGTAAATCTCTCATTCTCCTGACTTAGGAAAGAATCCCTAAATTGATAATAACTTCTAAAGAATAGAAATTAATTTCATTTCATTTTTGTAAAGATAAGTTCAGTTCAGTTTAGTCACTCAGTCATGTCCCACTCTTTGAGATCCCATGGACTGTAGCACACCAGGCTTCCCTGTCTATCACCAACTCCCGGAGCTTGCTCAAACTCATGTTCATTGAGGTAAGTGATGCCATCCAACCATATTTTTTAAGACGGCAAAAAGTGCCCATGTGCAAGGTGATCACAGTGCTTCTTTAAAGAAAAATCACAAACTTATGAAAAACACTTTTATATAATTATGAAACTGGCTTAGGAAAAAGTAAACTGAATAGACAATTTATCTTTGGATGAAAAAACTTAGACAGGATTCTTTAGGGATAGGTGCTGTCGCCAATTTTGTCACCTGTCACCAGTCTTAATTAAATGTCCTTTGGTATCATTCTGAAACAAAACAGTTATACAAGCCATTGATTTGGATAAATATGACAGTTTATCATAAAATCTTCACAAGGGTTGAACTACAAACAGCCACTCATACAAACTGTTTTTTTTTTTTTTTTGAGTGAAAACCAGAAGGAATAAGATATTTAGAGAATCTATCATTAAAACATGTATATACATAGAAATGGATTTTTAACAATGTTGGTATGAACTCATCCATCTAATGAATTCTATATTTTAATCATTCATTATTCATCAAATATATTGCCTGTGCTTCATAGATATTGTAAGTCTGAAAGAATGATGCTCTTTGATGAACATATATTTGATGAATAACATAGGATACCAGTATTAGGATACCAGTATGTGAAGTAGGAATAATATAGGATACCAGTATTAGGACATCAGTATGTGAATTTTGCGGAGAAGGCAACGGCACCCCACTCCAGTACTCTTGCCTGGAAAATCCCATGGATGAAGGAGCTTGGTAGGCTGCAGTCCATGGGGTTGCGAAGAGTTGGACACAACTGAGCGACTTCACTTTCACTTTTCACTTTCATGCATTGGAGAAGGAAATGGCAACCCACTCCAGTGTTCTTGCCTGGAGAATCCCAGGGACAGGAGCCTTGTGGGCTGCCATCTGTGGGGTCGCACAGAGTCGGACACGACTGAAGTGACTTAGCAGCAGCAGCATGTGAATTTTGCGGAGAAGGCAATGGCACCCCACTCCAGTACTCTTGCCTGGAAAATCCCATGGATGGAGGAGCCTGGTGGGCTGCAGTCCATGGGGTTGCTAAGAGTCGGACAGGACTGAACGACTTCACATTCACTTTTCACTTTCATGCATTGGGAGAAGGAAATGGCAACCCACTCCAGTGTTTGCCTGGAGAATCTCAGGGATGAGGGAGCCTGGTGGGCTGCCGTCTATGGGGTCGCACAGAGTCGGACATGACTGAAGCGACTTAGCAGCAGCAGCAGCAGCATGTGAATTTTGAGGGGACACAAACATTCAGACCATAGCAGACACATGGATAAAGAGACTGATAGCTTTTTACATAAATTACAAGGGTAGGAAGAAGGCATCAGGAAGGCTCTGCATGGGGATTGACTCTTGAACGATATGTTTAAGGATGTGTAGAGTTTCACTTGGAAAAGGAAATGGCAACTCACTCCAGTGTTCTTGCCTGGAGAATCCCAGGGACAGAGGAGCCTGGTGGGCTGCCGTCTATGGGGTCGCACAGAGTGGGACACGACTGAAGCGACTTAGCAGCAGCAGCAGCAGCAGCAGCGTTTCATTAGATAAATAAGGACAGTGAAGTCCAGGTAGAAAGAACAATAAGAGTAATGTTATAGAACCCAAGCAAGTTCAGGAAGGTACATTTTTTTATTGATTAGAATATTAAGTGCATTTGGGATATATAACTGGAAATGTAGGCTAGATAAACTTATTCAAATACCATTTTATTTGTGTTTTTCACACATTTAAGCCTGAGAATTATACATTGCCTTGTAATGCAAAACATATACACATATAGCTATCTCTTTAGAGTTATAACCCTTGCTTTGCATGGTTTTTGTGGTTCTATAGGTAAGAAATCTGACACAGGTCTCATGAGTCTAAATCCTAACCAAGCTGCTAGGTGTTGACAGGACTGCATTTCTTTTCAGATGCTATTGAGGGGAGTCTCTTTTCTTGCCTCTTCCAGCTTCTGGAGGCCACCCATGCTTCTTCAGTTATGGCATCTGCTTCCATGTTCAAAATCATCAGTGGCGGACCAAGTCCTCATACTACTCTCTGGTTTTGAGACAACAGAAAAACTGAGAAAGGTTTTATGCTTATAAAGACTCACATGGTTAAACTGAGTGCACTTGGATAATCTATCTCAAGTTTCTAAAATTTAGATACATCTGTAAAATTCTTCTGGCATATTTGGTAACCTATATAAATTCTGGGAATGAGGATACGACATCATGGCAGTCTGGACTTACATCTGTAAGACATAGATCCAGGTACATTTTGGTCCCCTAAAATGTCCTGTCCACATGCAAAATTGATTCACTGAGGCTTGATTTCCTCAAAGTCTAACTCATTAAAATATCAGTGCCTAAAATCTCATTGAAATGCCAAATCTCATCAGTTCAAAAGTCCCAAATGTCATCATCTAAATTATCTAATTCAGATATGGGTAAGGACTTCCCTGGTGGCTCAGATGGTAAAGCATCTGTCTACAATGCAGGAGACCTGGGTTCAATCCCTGGGTTGGGAAGATCCGCTGGAGAAGGAAATGGCAATCCACTCCAGTACTATTGCCTGGAAAATCCCATGGACAGAGGAGCCTGGTAGCCTACAGTCCATGGGGTTGCAAAGAGTTGGACACAACTGAGCAACTTCACTTACTTACTTAAGGTTATATCTATCTATCCTTGGGCACACATGATCCTTTTCTGTTATGAATCTGTGAAATTCGCAGATGAATCAGTGAACTTATAAACACATTATCTTTTCCTGAAATACAATGTGGGACAGACAAAGGAAAGCACTTAAATACCTATGGCTGATTCTTGTGGATGTTTGACAGAAAACAAAAAATTCTGTAAAGCAATTATCCTTCAATTAAAAAATAAAGTGGCAAAACAAGGAGAAAACTAAAGGGAAAAAAAAGAGATACCAGTCCCAATAATTTGAAAATCCTGATGGGCATACTCCATTAGGTTGCAAAGTCTGTGAATAATTCTCTCTGCTCTTCGGCTCCTCCTTCCAAGCTTGCTGCTCCCCTGAATCATCCTTTCTTTTTCATGAAATATGACAAGAGTTCGAAGCTAAGTAGTTTTACTAGCTTTTTTCCTGTCAGTAGAACTTTAAGGGTCCGACAGCCTTCTTTCATTTCATACTTTTATTTTTTAGTCCAAGCTGGTAGTGTTTATTGTAGTATAAAATTCAAAAGAAATTTGTGGATCTCCTTTGTATGTTATAGAGATTCATTCCGCTACAAATGAGACTCTTCAACAGATATTTCTTTGTTCTCTATTTTTTGGCTTCTCTCAGGTATTTAAGAGACAACACTCTTAAATTTCCTAGATATTTCCTGGCGTGACTGAAGGGATCTGAGAGTCACAGTCTTGATCTCTTCAAAGAGTCTTCTTAGTGACCTTTCAGTCTTTTGTGAATACTATCTAAACATTTTAGATCCACACCCTCAGCTTTTCTTTAGATCTTACATTCCTGAGAGTGAATCTCCTAAATGGAGCAGTTTTTGCAGTCTGGAGAAGTTGAAGATTTTCCAAATCATCACCTCTTGGTTTCTTTTTATTTATTCATTCTTCTCCCAATTTATCTCCTTCCCCTTGCATTTTATTATAAGCAGCAAACAGAAACCAGGCTGCTTCTTTATTCCTTGAAAATCTCCTCAGTAAAATATTACTTAGGAAAGCGAAAAGTGAAAGTGTTACTCAGTCCTGTCTGATTCTGCAACCCCATGGACAATAGCCCTCAAGACTCATCTGTCCTTGGGATTTCCCAGGCCAAAATACTGGAGTGGGCACTCATTCCCTTCTCTAGGGGATCTTCCTGATCCAGGAATGGAACCTGGGTCTCCCACATTGCAGGCAGATTCTTTACTATCTGAGCCACTTATTTATCACTTACAAGTTTTGTTTTCTACATAGCTTCAAGAAGATAATTCTGTTAAGACTTCTGCCACTATATAAGGACAAACTTTCCTCCAGTTTTCAGTTATGTGTTGCTTATTTCTTTTTTGAACCCTCACAAATAGAACTTGTTATATTCATATTTCTACCAATAGTCTGTTTATGATGGTTTATGTATTCTTTAAGGCAAACTATATTTTCTCTACCAGGCTTTTCACTTTATCCTGAGTCTTCTCTGGCAGAGTCACTAATGCCCAGGCATCAGCTAAAGCATATTCAAGGCAATCAAAGCTTTTTTGAACATGCTGTTGAAAATTCGTCAGCCTCACTCTGCCCAATTCCAAACACACTATGATACCTTTTTGATATTTGTTGCATTAGTGCCTCACTCTGGGTATTAAAAATCTGTTTTAATTTTCTATTGTTGCTGTAACAAATTCCCACATATGTAATGGCTTAAAAAACACAAATATTTTATCTTATAGTGAGTAATGCTCTCTTCCTCACCATTCTCCCTAAATAACGTGGAGGATCTTTGTTCCCTTAAATTCCAGCTCATGCCCACTCCTCTAAGGAACAGAATTGTAGTGACTTTTCTCTATTTGAAATTCAGGTTTGCTCACAGACTGCACTATTCAGCACTATGTGTCTTTGAACTGTGCTGCATCATTATTTATCTTCATGATGCACAGCAAATTATCTTAAGAATACAATTAGATATCTGAGGACAGGAAATTCTGGCATTCCTAGCATTTGTTATAGTGTTTTGCATGGTAGCCCTCTGTTGCCATTTTTGGATGATAATCCAAAGTATGAGAGATAACAGGAGAAATAAAAGAGGGAAGTTGCCTCTGTAGGGAGATCTTTAAGAAGCCAAAAAACTCCAATAACATTGAATATGTCATTGGAACATATTACTCTAAAATCCATTTTGCTATCATATTATACTTTCTCATTTTTATGCAGATTTTAAAATAAATTGACATCTGATGCACATTTTTGTAGCATTACATTACATTTCTTAGGCAATAAAGATGGCACAATAAGGAATAATTAGTTTTAGAAACATCATGGTGAAATCAGTGGAAATACAGTAATATTGTATTTCTCAGAGAGATCTGTTATTCTAATTCACATCAAAACAGTTGAGTTAAATCAGTATGCTGAAAAGTGCTGATTATTTAAATTCCTTTCGCTAAATATTCAATATATTTTGAAGAGTATTTGATTGCCTTAGATTAAGTACTTTTTTGAAGTTTTCATAAAACACATAATCAACCATAGGCTGTACCTAATGAATCACAAAGGTATTTCCAAAATTTATAAAGAAATCATAGTATTCAAAAGAATTATAGTGTTATATTATAGTAAATTTTTGAACATCGGTAATTTAGTGGTTGATTAAGAAAGTTTGGTTCACATGCTTCTTTATCACTTTAGTAGCAACAAAGGAAAAGTTGGACATTGAAATTCACCAATAAGTATGCATCGTTATGGAATATTGAAACTAGGAATCAGAGAAAATTAATAGTGCCCATGGCTTCCCAGGTGGTGCTAGTGGTAAAGAATCCTCCTGCCAATGCAGGAGATGCAAGAAACATGGGTTTGATCCCTGGATTAGAAAGATCCCCTGAAGAAGGAAATGGCAACTCACTCCAGTATTTTTGCCTGAAATATTACGTGGACACAGCAGACTGGTGGGCTACAGTCCATGGGTTTGCAGAATCAGACATGACTGAGTGACCAAGCAAGCATACCAATACAAATACTTAAAGAGATTTAAAGAAACTCCACATTTCTGCTTCTTTTATTCTTTTTCCCTCTATATCAGAAGAGCCTTGTTAATGAGAATAAAATATATCATGGTCCCACTGTTTGATCTTATGACTGGCTGTAGCCATAGGAGTCATAAAACTCTCATGGATTCCATGTCTCCCAAATCTTCTGATTTAGAATGTAGATTGCAATATATTCTTTTCTTGTAAGAGAATGTGCTGAGTGGGCATAAGTCACCAAAGCAGTCCCTGCTGGTTTTATTTTTTGTAAATTAATGTATTTCATTGACTTCTATAAAATTGTCTCAAAGTAAATTTTTTGTGCATCAGTTTGTTACCTACCAGCTGCCTACCAACAGAAATTGTCTCTGGCTAATGTTTGCAGCAAATTCATTTCTTAGAATATCATAGAGCCATGCCCATAAGTGATATGAGGGCTGGGGAACCAGATTCAAAAAATGGCTAGTGATCAAGGGAACCCACATAGGACATGTCTTTTCAATGCTCACTGACATCATGCGGTTCTCAATGCTGCCAGCTCTGCTGCTAGGGATTATTTCTTAACTGCCTGTGGGCACTGTACTCCCCATTCCATAGGGAAAACTCCAGAGGTAGAGGGCCATCTGATCAGCCAAGTCTATCAGAAAGTGGGGAGAGGAAATATCTCAAAATTTGAAAGTCTGTTTGAACGTTGAACAAGCAAAAACTGATATTTTTTTGTGAAAACAAGGTAGATCTGTTGTAAAGGAATGGGAACCCCCCTCAGCTGTCTGGATTTGTATCAAAAGCTGGAGACCAAATATTTCTGTTTTTCTAATTTTTACAAAATGAGTCATTCCCAATGACCAGAGGGATCTTAAATATCATCTAGTGTGATACTTTAGGCTTCAGTTGAATTCAGAAAAGGTAATAAAGACAAAGATTTTCCCTGAGATAGTCCATTTTATTTGTTTTTTTTTTTTTCCCCTTTCAATCTTGGCCCTAACAAGGAATGTTTTATTTGTAAGCAGAAAGTATTGTTTTATAAATCCAAACTTTTAGTAACTAAAAGCATTTTTATAAAATTTTTATAAAATTTTATTTAAAAATTTTATCAGATGGTACTATGAAAGATTCTGCTAGATGCATTTAAAAAGGCAGATTCATAATGTTTTGTGTAGATGTCCTTAGTTGGTGAAAAGGTGTCAATATCTCCACAGGGATTTAAAATATAAACATTTTTTCCACACCCTAGAGGACACAAAGTCTCCCTCAGAATCTGCATGACTTACTTGGAATGAGAGATGGCTTGATCATAAATCTTTTTCTATTCAAACATATTTATTCGTCTAAGTGTTTGAGGTCTTATGAGATGTCAAGTCCAATCTTAAAGTCAATAGTATATGTTTAGAACAAACTCTTCTTTTCATAAAATTAATATTTTTTTATGAATTCCCAAAAAGGAGTGAGGATTTTACTTACTTACTTTAGGGCCAGGTACAAACCTTAAATTAAATAGAATTAAATGTGTGTGATTATTTTTCGCCTCTCATAGGAAATTCTCTCACTGCTTTCTGATCCAAAGACTTCTCATTCTATCTACTTTATCTTGCCTTTGAGAAAGATGTAGACCTCTATGAAGAAATAATTCATTACACTGGAAAACTACAAACATGATGACAGATGATAATGGATAGGTTCAGAGTGGAGAATGTTAGAGAGTGGTGGGGACTGTGGTAAACAGAAGGGCTCCTTCTTTTCTTTCTGAAGGGCCATGACATGGATTCAGCCAGCTGTTGTCATACGGGAATGTGAGCCCAGTGTTGCCAGGTCTTTCCAATTTTTTTTCAGTGCAAGCCAGAAATTTGAGTTTTTATGTGAAATTTCCCAGTTTTAAATGTTGGTTACATTTTTTAAAACAGTATAGGAGCCAAATAAAACATCTCCGTGGGCCAGGTTCAGCTTGCATGTTGCCAGTTTCAAGTCTCTTTTCTAGAGACAGTGAGTTGGAACCCAACTATAACAGCAACCTGCCCAGCAGTTTTGCTCCCTGAGGAAATGTGGCTCTTAACACAAACAGAACCTTGATAAACCTTTCCTGGCAGCCCACTCTTGTCCATCGAGACGCCAAAGGTGACAAGCCTAATACACTCCCTTAGGGAGTCTCACTACATAGAATTTCACCATTAACTTTCCCACCAAGCCATGAATTCCTCAAGAGAAGGGGCAGCCTTTGTTCATGAGCAAATCGTATAGTAATTGGGGCAGTTTAATATTCACGAATGAGCCTCACTTTACCAACAATTCTACAGTAGTGTGTACAACATTTCTTTCCTCAAATTTTAAGAGATGATGCCCTTGAAACACTCACTGACTTTTTTTTTTTAATGTTAAGAATCAGACATAATATTTGATCTCTTAGTTAAACAGTCCTCCTGATTAAGAGGAATAATTCATTCTTTATTGTTAAAGGCATAGCTTAGTGGAGAAGAGACACATATGATGAACTGTTTCAAGATCAGAAAATAATTACTGAGGTTCCCCCAAGGGTCCCAAGGCTATAGATGCAGAAGCATCTACACATGATGTGGGGAGCAAATGTCTCAAAAGCCATCACACATGAACATACAAGGGTCACTCAATATCAGCATGTAAAAGTCTGAGGTCCTGATATTCTTGGGTAGAAGGGGCATGTGGATCAGACACTGAGCAAGATCCTGTGGGGTTTCTGGACACAAAAGGCATTTTGTGCTCCTATTTCTTGATTACAGGAAATAGGCTTCATTCAACTTCTGGGACCTTCCCTGAGCTCCAATGAGCAGGTTCAAAAGTCTAAATAGGGAAGGGAGGGGATGAAGAGACAAGGGAGGGGCTGTCAAAAGAAACACTAGTCCAGCCTTGCGCCAATGTTCTGGTTCCCCCTCCAGGGATACACATAACTATCTTTGAGCAGTTTTGCAGATGCTGTAATCCCCACCAGATGGGAGAAATTAACAGCCTGGTGCCCACAAGTCCATAGACCCCAGACCCAGGAACAAGAAGGTTGAAGACGCCGAATCTGACTTACCTCACCGCCCACCAATCAGAAGAATGTCCACAAGTAGATCAACCCTCTTTGAACCATTACTGTAAAACTTCTCACTAACCCCGCCAGGTTGGGACACAGTTTTGAGGGCATTAGCCCATGTGGCCCTCTTTGCCTGGAAAATGTATGCACTCCCTGTTGCCTCACTCTTCGTGACCCCATGGACTGTAGCCCACCAGGATCCTCCATCCTTGGGATTATCCAGGCAAGAGTACTGGAGTGGGTTGCCATTCCCTTCTCCAGGGGATCTTTCTTGACCCAGGGATTCAAACTGCTTCTCTTGTGTCTCCTGCCTTGGCAGGCAGATTCTCCACCACTCTGCCACCTGAGAAAGACTTTGCCTGGCAAAGCAATGCAGCTTTTTTTTTCTTTTTTTACTTTATCCCAAATTATGCCTCTAAGATTTAATTCGGTGTCAGGATACAAAGGCCAGATTTGGCTTCAGGCCATATCTGAAGCCGTCTTGCATCCGAGACCTGAGGCTTCTGTGAATATGCCACAGATCCTCTGGGCCTCTGACTTTCCTCAGAGGCTGCTCCAGAGACATCTCTGAATGAGCACCTCTCTCATGACCACATTCTCAAATCTCCCTACTCATACCACTTCCACAAATCCTGGTGAGGACCTGGGACCACAGATACACTTTAAAATTGAAAGAAGAAACCTAGTAAATGCCAAAGAGTTATACGAGATTAACTTCTCGGTGATCAAATCTGGAATTATAATTTGGGGGCTGGTTTCATTTTAGGAAAACAATTCTGACATTAATTCAATAGCAATAACTATTTGCTTATAGAGTAGGGGGACTACATATGTTAGGTATTACTCAGATGTTACTTTGTTGAATCCTCACAAAAATGATCAAGGACAATTATATGTGCTGGACATGTCACATGTTACCTATTGATTACTCACCAAAAAAATCAAATAATAAAAAATGTATTATTATTAGACTCAACATTTGAGGACAAAGAAGCTTAAATATTTTGTTTAAGTTTACCTTGCTGGTTAAGAGACCAAGCCTGGGTTTGATCTATCTTCACAAAAAGTGGTGAGTGTTCAGTCACTGTGAAGTCTCTTTTGTTGAGGTCTGCAACAGTTTCATCTAATATTTTGTTGCCACAGTTGTTCCAGGTCTTTGCTCAAAACCTACCAACCCTCACCTTTAACAGGAGTTAACATAAGCCTCTAAGTTAAATGGTCCAGAGTCAAGAAAGGAAGCTACAAATGAAAAACCCAGATGGAACCAGCTGGGACCAGATGGCAACAAATCTGACCTCCAACAGACCCTGAGTTCTGTTATACACAGATTTTGCTACATTGCCATGGTAAATAACACACACCCGGTGGCCATGAGTGGACATTCAGGACAATAAAGTATAAAAAAGAGTGATGCACCCCACTCCCTTGGGAAAAGCCCCACCCCTTCCCCAGTAGACTGGTGCACCTACCTCCCCATCATTAGGCTCAGTCTTCTTCCCTTTGTCTTTACTCTTTAAAATTAAATCCCTCTACCCAGATGGATGAAAGGTGATCTGTAAACTTAATTCCCCCTTCTCTATTTTTTGGCCATGAAATAAAGCTTGAGCTGTGTTGATCTCAGCTTTGATTTCATCTACTCAAACTGCAGTGGAAAAAGAACCTCCTCCTGCAGAGGCTCAGAGACCAGGCTGGGCTCAAGACTGAGTAGGGTCCAAACACCTCATTTTTTTTTTTTTTTTTTTTTTACAGTTTCTATTTAAGGATCATTTAACCAGTCTTCTAATTGTATCATACACTCATGTTTAAATTAGGGATAATTTTGGCCACAAGTAACAGAAAATCTAACAGCAGATTAAACAACATTGTAATTTGTTTTTTGCCCAAAGTCAATTCAAAACAGAGACAAGCGTCAGAAATTTTCAGAGGGAGTGCTCTCAGAAACATCACCTTAGGGGATCTGAAGCAAGCAGACTCTGGGTTAGAGGGAGAGTTGGCCTGAAGTTAATTTATAATAAGACCTGAACTGAACTTGTGGGGAGCTCCAAAGATGGATGGCTCCTCAGAGATGGTTATCCCATGTCGAAGAGAGACACCCAGATATTTATACTCCCACATCAACCAGACGTTGAAGAGGGGCTTCTCCAGGGAGGAGGCAAACATATGCAAAGTAGGGAGGTGTTCTTCAGTTGATAAAATTCTGGAAGAGGGCTTGACAGCTGAGGGATGTTAGCTCATAATCTTAGCAGCTGGAAGAATAAATCCTTCGGTCTTGAAGGGGGAATCTAGGCAGCCCATAACCTCACAATAAGACTAGCTATTTGTAGTTGCTATGGTTTTGGTTCACCCACTCAGAGATGTCAGAACTTCTGAATATTTGTTTGTTTTAGCCTTTCTTAACACTTGCAAGATGGCCACTCCAATTCCAGGCATCCACATAAGAAAGAAAAGGTGGCTGGTACCACTGGTTATGATTCTTATATCTAGAAAGTTAAAGTTCTTTCAGCAAATGTCAATCAGGTCAGTTCAGTTCAGTCACTCAGTCATGTCCGACTCTTTGCGTCCCCATGAACTGCAGCACGCCAGGCCTCCCTGTCCATCACCAACACTCAGAGTTCACCCAAACCCATGTCCATCGAGTCGGTGATGTCATCTAAACGTCCCATCCTCTGTCATCCCCTTCTCCTCCTGCCCTCAATCTTTCCCAGCATCAGGGTCTTTTCAAATGAGTCAGTTCTTCGCATCAGGTGGCCAAAGTATAGGAGTTTCAGCTTCAACATCAGTCCTACCAATGAACACCCAGGACTGATTTCCTTTAGGATAGACTGGTTGGATCTCAGCAGATGTACCTTTAATTTTTATCATCCAAATTTGTCACAGGCAAGGGAGATAGGCAAATTTAATAGTTCTCTGAAGGATCTAGGATTAACATGATTAGCTTAGATTAATTTTATGAGTATGGAAATATTAACAGATGCTTTACCATCTGAGCCACCAGGGAAGTCATTGTTGCCTGGTGTGATTTATTAATAAGGGAAAAGCATGGGATTGGTATACTGTAAGCCAAAAACTAGCATTTCCTACAGGTTACTTTATTCTTAATTTGCAACCACATTGAGCCCTAAACAGCACATGCCTTACAACCGTATGCAAGGCATGTGAGCATTTGGGTCAGGAGAGAGAAAGTTGAGGATTGAAGAACTTATAATACTCCCTTTAAACAGATGCTTTTCCCAACTCAATGCTTCTGAATTTCAGAATATGATAGAAGGTGAATAAAGTGAACATGGAAAGGAGAACAGGGATAATACACTGAAGTTAGGTAGGAATTTCAACCTTATATGTAATAGGTAACAAACAGAATGACAGAAGAAATCCAGTTACATCTAATAAAAACTAAATTGTGCTTTCATTTCTATTAATATCTGTTTGCACCATCAAAAACATTCAGCTTCTTATTAACTGTTTCTCAATGCTGATGTTTTTTGGCATTGATACTGGACCAGAGTACATCTGTGGTAAATTAACTTAGTAAGGTTTATAAATGAGGGTCATGGAGTCCTGGTAATTCAGGATTGGAGAGACTTTGGAAATCATCTAATGCAGACTCATCGTTTCATACACAGGAAACTGAGATCAAGAAGAGGCAAGTTGCTCAAGATAAATATAGGTATGAACTTTAAAAAAAATCCTGCTTTCTTCTTCTCCATTAAGCAACAATGTGCTTTACTTGTCTTGGACTTCTTATTGGGTAAATTTTAAGTAGAGTGTGATGGTCAAACACACACACACACAAAGAAATGGTTCATTTGTATTCATGAAAAAGTAGATAGTTTAAGTAATTTTCACAAAATTGAAGTCTACTTCACAAGCCAAAAAAATCAAACATTAGAAGTACCACCTTTTGACAAAGTAATTGTTTTAAAATAATACTTGATGATTGTTACTAAATTCACAGGACAATTAACATGTTTCTGAATCAGCAAAATAAAGCAGATATTTCAGCAAGCATCTATTTAACTTGGTGATGTTCCAACTGCCCAAATCTAAACATAGATTCAATGGCAAAAGTTTGTTTAATGGCAAACTTATCCAAAGAGAAACATTTGTTTCATCTGTAGTGGGGAAATATTCATCTACTATTAGGTTAGTACAGAGAGCCAAGAGTTTTGCAAAAATTTCCACTGGCTGGTGGTTGCTTGTGATCCAAGTGAAGGAATTATTTGGGGGAAAAAAAATCAATGAGGGTGGGTCAATCACTTAAGAATGCTACTTTGGCAAAAAATTTTGCATGGGTATTGGGTAGTTCAATGAGTAACATTTTTCTGTTGCTGGATGTGCTACATTTGAGAGTTTAAATAGAGCAGCATGAGAGAACTGGCATAGATGAATAGTATAATCTAAATAGCAAAATCACTTGCAATTGTGACTGTTGTCAGAGGGACTCTTAAGATGTATTGCGTTTTTAGATTCACTTTAGCAAACCATTCAAACTATTCCTTTACTTGTGCATTCATTGTTTAAAAAATATGTATCAAATGTGATCAAAGTTTATATCACAAAATATATGTTTAAGAGCAGACTCTTTATAAAGATAGTTGGTAAAATATCCCCATTTTACAAAAAAAGGAACTGAAGCCAGATGGGGTAAATGACTTTGTCAAGAAAACAGAGCAAAGTAATGACAATTTCCCAATTCTTTCTTTACAATGCATTAGTCTATAAATAAAGGCTCCCTTGGTCTCTATTATTGTCTTACCATAGTCCATAAAATTAGACTATTCATTTTTAAAGGTTTTTTTAAATTTATTTTTTAATTGGAAGAAAATTGCTTTATTGTGTTGGTTTCCACCCATACAACAATGTGATTTAGCCATAATTATACATATATTGCCTTCTCTTGAGCCTCCCCCATCTCACCTCTCTAGGTCATCACAGATTGCCTAGCCGGGCCCCCTGTGTTATAAAGCCACTTCTCATCAGCTATCTATTTTCACACACAGTAGTATGTATAGACATATGAAAATGCTACTTTCTCCATTTGTCCCACTCTCTCCTGTCCCTATTGTGTCCACAAGTCCGTTCTCTGTATCCGAATCTCCAGTCCTTCCCTGAAAATAGGTTCATCAATACCATTTTTCTAGATTCCATATATGAGCATTAATATATGATATTTGTTTTTCTCTTTTGGACTCATTTCACTCTGTATAACAGGTTCTAGGTTCATCACCTCACCAGAACTGATTCAAATGTGTTCTTTCTTATGGCAGAGTAATATTCCATTCATTGAACCATCACGGCTCTGCTTTTCAGAACAAGACGGTGAATGAGGGACAACATAAAGAACAGCTACTAAGTATTCACATATATCCCAAATATCCATCAGAGTCTCAATGCCCAACTAAGCTCAGATCATAGATTGTAACTGTAAATAGTGTGCTGGATATGCAAAGAGAGCTCAAAGCCAAGTTCCTTCACTCCCTTCCGACAGAATGTCACCTTACGGATGTCTCTTCCCCCATTCAGAGGAATTACTGTTTTCCACATGGTGTGAATTCACTTCTCTCATATTGGTTGCCTAAATCAGGAGTCAAAATAATGGTGACCCACGGGGTATATGAGCCACAAGATGCATGCTCTTTGTCTCATAAAAGAAATAAAAAACTTAAATAGGAATAACTTATCTTTAATACCGGAGAAGGCAATGGCACCCCACTCCAATACTCTTGCCTGGAAAATCCCATGGATGGAGGAGCTTGATGGGCTACAGTCCATGGGGTCGCTAAGAGTTGGACACGACTGAGCAACTTCACTTTCACTTTTCACTTTCATGCACTGGAGAAGGAAATGGCAACCCACTCCAGTGTTCTTGCCTGGAGAATCCCAGGGACGGGGGAGCCTGGTGGGCTCCTGTCTAAATACACAGAATTTCCTGTTCAAAAAAAAAAAAAAAAGGATCTTTTTGACATGGTTACAAATGGAGAGAACCCAGAACCTAGTAGGTTTCTCTTCCTTGTACCACATAGGCCTATTCTTGTTGTCCGTCAAGGCCCATGGAATGTGTTCCAACAGTCTATGCAAATGAAATCGGCACTAGATTCCAGGATTTGCCCGAGTGACTTAGGATTTAGATAGTCTTTCTACAGGGAAAAAGTGGTTCATTGTAACAGCATTATTTGGGATTGTGTGTGTGACATTTCATTTTATGTAATTTGGATTTATTTCTATTAGTCATAAGAGTAAAATAAAGAGTTTACAGAAAAGAAAAAAACTTACATACTTGAGAGAAAACAGAAATGCTATAAAATGTAGAGGTTTACTGTACTTACTAGAGGGGAAAAAATAAAGTTCAAGAGACATTAAAAATGGAGCTACATGAAACACATCGCCCATTTTGAATTATAAGGTATTTCAGTATACATATATGACATTTTCAGAGACGGCAGTGGCAACCCACTCTGGCGCTCTTGCCTGGCAAATCCCATGGATGGAGGAGCCTGGTGGGCTGCAGTCCATGCAGTCGCTGGGAGTCAGACACGAATGAGTGACTTCACTTTCACTTTTCACTTTCATGCATTGGAAAAGGAAATGGCAACCCGCTCCAGTGTTCCTGCCTGGAGAATCCCAGGGACGGGGGAGCCTGGTGGGCTGCCGTCTATGGGGTCGCACAGAGGCGGACACGACTGAAGCGACTTAGCAGCAGCAGCAGCATATGACATTTTGCATATATCTAAAATCTTCAGGGACAGAAAAGGCTACAGGGGGAATTTAATATCTGAAAAGGACAAAATTTGCACACACTTCTCACCCTTAGAAATAAAATGCAAAGATTTCTTAAGACTTCTGATATAAAGTGATGTACTGATACAATTAAATTCAAGGTGTTGTGTGGTATATAATTGAATTATATTTAATAAAATGATTCTAATATTCTGGTTTTTATTAATTGAAATTTGACTTCTTTTAACTTCATTTAAAAGTGGATTAGTCATAATAGTAATTGACTAACAATTCCAATAAACTTGTTCTTTCCTCTTACAATTTGTAACTAAAATTTGTCTTCAACCATAAACTCATAGAAATCTATTTCTTTGACTTAAGCATTTCCAATATAGGATATTTATGATATTTGTCACTCATCAATGATGATTTTACTGGGGAACAGAATGTAGGCTCTAGCCAAACTTGATGAGAAGAAAACATTAGCATCTCAATTATTTTAAATTGAATATTTCATAATCATTCTTAAGTATTGCGTGTATTAAAATGGTGAATAGAAACTTATAAATTCATTGATTACAAAAAATAGCTCCTCCAATCAAGTGAGAAGTAGAAAATTGCATTTATTCTCATTTTTCTGCCCTCTTCACTTCTCCCAAATTAGATGTTTATTTGGCATGATTCATTGTGCATTTTCCTGCAATTACAAATTTAATTTATTTTTTATATTGTAAAACAATGAAATGAAAACACTATAGAGCCATTATCTCCTATTTCTGCTAAATGCCTGACTATATCTTGCACAATGACAGGGAGAATCACAGCAGAGGGCGGAGAAGGGTTTCTTGTCTCTCACATTCTTTATGGTTGGTCTCTACTATCTGTTGGATAAGACACAGACATCTCAAACAACACCCACCTCTGGCATTAAAAGAAATCCTTTTATGTTAAAATAGTTACAAGTTAATTCTCCAATATTATAGTTAAAACCTTGAGATTATTTTAATCAAGAATTAGTCATGGAAACTGACTCTGCAGAAGACTTGAAGGGTAGCCTGATAATCTAAGAGCAACACAACCCTGTGACGAGCCCAGTGCCGACAACAAAGGCTAAGCAATTGGATGCTGCCACTTAGAAAATAGCTTTTAAGTTCTCTCTCTATACCAGCCAGAGAAAAGAGAGCAATAAAAAAAATCAAAGAGTAATGACAAAAAAAGCTGAATGAATGTGTTGTTGGTCAGTCGCTCAGTCATGACTGACTTAATAAGTTACAAGCCTGAAATCATTTATTCTAAAAAGATACCCAGGGTAAATGCATTTCAATTGAAAATCTTGATTCTGTTTTTAAATAACTATGAATGTTAAAAAACAGCTTACACATATTATGGATTTATGCATTATTTTTTGTAATAAGTAAGTTACCCATCTTTGGATCATTCAGTGACTGGTTCAGTAAACACATACAGGATGGAATACAAAAAATGGAATACTACTCAGCTACAAAAAGAGGGGAATTTTGTCATTTGCAACAATGTAGATGAACTTGGAGGATGTTATGCTAAGTGAAATAAGTCAGACAGAGAGACTAACACTGTATGTATCACTTATAGGTGGAATCTAAAAGATACAACAAATTGGTGAGCATAGCAAAAAAGAAACAGCCTCACAGATATAGAGAATGAATGATCAGTTACCAGTGGCAAGAGGGAGCAGAGGAGGATTAAGAGGATTAATATACGTGTAGTGGAATAAGAACAAACTCTTATGTATGATCTAAACTACAAGAACATATTGTACAAAACACAGAATGTTGCCAATATATTATAACTATAAATGAAGTATAATCTTTAAAATTGTGAATCACCATATTGGGCACCTGTAACATATAATATTGTGTCTCAACTATCCTTCAATATAACAAAAAGGCTATCCAACAACAACAACAACAAAATTCACACTTTTATATTAGATAAGATTAAAAATATAAAAAAGAAAAAGTGAAAAAATAAATGGAGGAGGCATAAGTTTTATATTCTAAAATCAATGAAAAATTAAAAATATGTGAAGAAAACTAAAATCTCCATGCAAATGAGGGTCATAGTTAAGTAACACATCCCTCTCTGCTCTTAGTACAGAATTCACTGGAGAAATTCTGGAGCTTTACAGCATCTGACAGGGCAAGATATTAGTCCCTGGGAGAAGAGTCCTGACCTCAACTGAAGTGCTTCTCAGTTGCAAGATTTCAGAAGAGCTGGTCCTTTCCCATGGCCATTTGCTAGGACATAAACTGCTCCTGTTGTAGCTTGCCAGCTCATCTCCTTCAATGATCAGGATTAGGGACCTTGCCTTTCAGAGGGCTAGAATTGATTGCCTTAATAGAAGGCACATGGAGTTCACATGGAGCTTTGTGGGGTGACAATATTTATTTTTCTGAATGGTTAGGGGAAGGACTCACCTATCAAACACTAATAAGCACTACTCTATATGAATATGGGGGCTATCAATTATGATGGATTTCTCAGATAAACGATCTCCCTATTACAGTCTCAGTTTTTTTTTTTTTATCACTTCATTGAATTATTGTGCTCAGTTGCTCAGTTGTGTTTGACTTTTTGTGGTTCCATGGACTGTAGTCCACCAGGCTCTTCTGCCCATGGAATTTTTCAGGCAAGCATACAGAAGTGGTGTGCCATTTCTTCCTCTAAGGGATCTTCCCAGCTCAGGGACAGAGCCTGCAACTCTCGCATCTCCTGAATTGACAGGTGGCTTCTTTGCCACTAGTGCACCCTGGGAAATCCTCACTGAATTATTAATGTGGCTATTTATTGAAATCTGATTTACATTTCTAGAGGGTACTATTACTCAAACATTAAAAGTTCATTTTTTTTTAATTTTATTTTATTTTTAAACTTTACATAACTGTATTAGATTTGCCAAATATCAAAAGTTCATTTTTTAACCAGGAAAAGGTAATGTTAATCAATGTAACAATCCTTGTTTAAGAAAATGTTTGTGTTGTAGCAAATTTGGCTTAAAATTGAATTTCTATTAATTCCTTATTGTGAATAGAAAGCAATAATTTTAGTTTTCCTCTTCTAGTTCTGAAAGATTAAAATTATGTTTATGATAAAAATTAATTTGCAACCTGAGTAATAAAGTGCTGTGTGCTGTGCTTTGTCACTCACTCTTGTGTGAATCTTTGTGACCCCATGGACTGTAGCCCACCAGGTTTCTCTGTCCATGGGGATTCTCCAGGCAAGAATACTGGAGTGGGTAGCCATTCCCTTTTCCAGGGGATCTTCCCAACCCCGGGATCGAGCCCTGGTCTCCCGCATTGCAGAAGGATTCTTTACTGTCTGAGCCACCAGGGAAGCCCTAACCTTAATCTTTCTGTGTAATAGATGTTATGGTGTGTGCGTGCTCAGTTGCGTCTGACTCTTTGTAACCTCATGAACTGTAGCCCGCTCAGTTCCTCTATCCCTGGGATTTCCAAGGCAAGAATACTGGGGCAGGTTGCCATCTCTTCCTGCAGGTGATCTTCCCAATTCAGGGACTGAACCTGTGTCTCTTTCATCTCCTGCCTTGGCATTAGATTCTTTACCATTGAGCCACCTGGGGAAACCCCATAAAAGATGTTATCTGAATATATTGGAAATGCAGTGTAGCTGATATTTACTTGACATTTTTTCCCCTTACACATGCCCTTTGAGTTAATGTGCTTTTAAAAATTATTTCTGAGATATAATTGGCATGCAATACTGTATTAGTTTTAGGTGTACAAAATTATGATTTTATATATTGCATATATTGCAAAATAATTACCACAATAGTTTAGTTAACACCCATCACCACATATAGTTACAATTTTTTTTCTTGTGATGAGAGCTTTTAAGATCTTTTCTCTTAGCAACATCAGTGTGGTTTGCATATCACTTGCCAAAGCCTTTCTTCATTGTGTCAGCTCTTACAGTTTGCATCTTTTCTGATAAGAGAGCTAACCATAACATTTTTTTGACCTTTTCAAAATTTAGGAGACAATTATTCATTGTAATACTGGTGGTATTTTTATTTTATCTAGTAGGATTACTTTCTAGTCTAAAGGATTCCAGTGGAAGATGTTAATACTAGGACAGCCTACTTAGGAATTTAAACTTCAAGAAAAATATCATGACCACAAATAGTAATTTTTTTCATAAAAGATTGTCAAAGAAAGTACTTCACCAGGTTAAAGAGTGACCAGGACAAAGAATTCTAGTACAATTTAAAAAACTGACTAAACTTCATAGAGTTCATTATAAAATAGTTCATTTAAATAAGATGTAGATTTGCAAAACTGGATATAATTCTCATATTCTAGCATTCAGGAATTTTATTGAAACTTCCAGGTTGACCAACAGAGAAAGAAGGAGAAAGAGAGAAAGAGAGAGAGAAGAAATAACAGTATTACTGAAATAAGATAAGGGGAGGGGGAAGAGATAGTAGATTAGAGTGTTTTCCCAAAAGTCCTGAAATTCCACAGAAAAAAGAAAATCTTCAAACAAACAAAAAAAATCAGTGACTCACTCTCACTTGTATCTAGTGTCAACTTCTGTTAAAATGATTTATTATTTGATATGAATTGCAGCATATTAATTTGTTTATAAATTTAACTTCATGGCTTAAAAATTCATTTTTAACCTGAAATTTCTAATATACATGTAGGACAGTCCTGGGTTATTAAACACTTCAGCAGCCCGCTCCCCCTTTTAAACTATAATGTTAGCATATGTTTAGTGAGAATATGTTATGAAGCATCTAAAAATAATGTTAATTACTCCGATTTTTACCTTATATTTTAATACCCCATAGAACATACCAAATTATAGTAAAACTCAGTGACTCAAAACAATAAACATTGACTAAGTTCACGGTGGGTTAACGATTTAGGTTGGTCTTGCTGGGAGAGTCTTGGCTCAGCCATCCTTCTTCATGTAAGGGTGTTGGCTGCCTGCCGTGTTATCCACCAGCAGCTGATCTAGGATGGCTGGGGAAAGAGCTTTGTTATATGTCTCCCATCCATCCAGTGTCTAATCTAAACAAGGTTTTTTGAGTAAGCCCAGTCCAGCAACAGGGCCAGGGCAGAAGTGAACACCAAAGGAATGACGGACCCAGAATCGAAGGGGAAAGATATGCTAATCCAGAGAACATGCTTAAGGGAAGGTGTGTCATTAGTTAGGTCTGTTAATGCAACCAACGTGTCACAAACAGCACGTGTATTTTGTATTCTGTTTCAACATATATCTTTTACTCTAAGTCACCAACTAGATTTTACCCAGTGTCTCCTCTGTTGAAATATGTTTTTAAAACATTATCTCTAATGGAGTTTATTGGAGTACAATGTACATACAGTAAAATACACCCATTATGAACTTACAGTGCATAAGATTGGAAAAATATACTTGTGTATGTGTAACCATCAAGTTACAGATAGAACATTTCCATCATTCAGAAAAGTTCATTCAAGAGTGTTTGCAGTAAAAGACCAATACCCTGGATCCAGCAACTTTAGATGTTTTTTTTTTCTTTTCAATAGACTTTATTTATAAAAGCAGTTTTAGGTTCATAGCAAAATTGAGCAGAAAGTACAGAGAACTGTCATATATCCCATGCCCACACACAGTCATAGCCTCCCCCACTATGGACAGCCCCATCACTGTGATACGCTTGTTATAACTGATGAAATTTTCTTGAAACATTATTACCATTCATTAAAGTTACACTAATGAAAGTTTACATTACATAAGTTTACATTATATAAGTTTGTTTCCTGCCAGGGTACTCTGTCTGTGGGATTCTCCAGGCAAAGAATACTGGAGTGGGGTAGCCATTCCCTTCTGCAGGGGATCTTGCCCACCCAGGGATCAAACCAGGGTTTCCCACACTGCAGGCAGATTCTTTACTACCAGAGCTACCAGAGAATAGGCTATAACAAATGTATATGAGACATATCCATCATTATGGTATAATAAAAGGTAGTTTCATTGTCTTAAACATCATCTGTGTTCTATTTATCCCTCTTCCCCTGACCCTCCCCTCTCCTAACCTCAACTCCCCTGGAGATAACTGATTATTTTAGTGCCTCCATACATTTGCTTTCTCCTGAATGTCATATAATTAGAATCATACAGAATATTGCCATTTCATATTGGCTTCCATGCATTTCTTAGTAACAGGTATTTAAGTTTTCTCCATGTGTTTTCATGGCTTGAGAACTCATTCCTTTTTCCTGCAATTTATTTACTTCACTTTATTTATGCATTCACCTGCTGAAAAGTATTTTGGTTGCTCCCAGGTTTTAGCAGTTATGAATAAAGGTATTATAAAACTGTATGTGGGCTTGATATGAATTTTATTACTAAGTATTAGTTTTTTTGTTTGGGTAAGACATATATATGTCATATGTATATGAAATCAATCATTTTTTGTATGCTTGTGTGTCTTTTGTTCAGTATACTATCTTGGAATTTATCCCCAAATCAGTTGCATATATCTGTAGTTTGTTCTTTTCATAGTTTAGTAATATTCCATTATATGAAAATATGAAATACATACAAGTTGCTTACCTCTTCAGCTGTTGATGAATATTTTGTTTATTTCCATTCTGGGGATATTTTGCATAACAATGCTGTAAACATTGTATACAGGTCTTTTGTTGGATACATTTTTATTTAAGTAAATGACTCAGAATGGTTCTACTGAGTCATACAGTATGTGTATTTTTAACTTTATTAAAAACTGTCAAGCTGTTTTCCAAAGTGAATGTACAATTTTTTACTTTCAACAAATTTCCATTTGCTAAACATGTTCTCCAACAGAAATAAGTTATGATCTATTGACTTATGGTTAATTTCTTTTTTAAATGAGCCATTCTAGTCATTGGTATGGTATTTTTTTTTCTTGAGGATTTTTTTTAATTCAACTTTACTTAGGCAAAATTTGCATATAATAACAATATATCAAGTTAAAAGTGCAGTTTGAGGAGTTTTGCTAAATGTGATTATCAATGTAACAGCCACAATCAACAAATAGAGTATTTCTATCCCTCCAAAATGTTTCTTTGTGCTTTCTTGTAGTCAGTCTTCACCCTTCAATCCAGGCAACCATTATTAGATTTCTGACACTAGAGACTGTTTTGCCTTTTGTGAGGTGAGGCTGTGCGTGCTCAGACATGTCCAACTCTTTGTGACCCCATGGACTGTAGCCCACCAGGCTCCTCTGTCCGTGGGATTTTTCAGGCAAGAATACTGGAGTGGGTTTTCATTTCCTTCTCCAGGATACTATCCCAACCCAGGGATCATTTGTAGATGTCATAAAAATGGAATCACGTGATTTTTTTGTGCCTGGCTCCTTTTGCTTAGTGTAATGATTATTTAGTTTATCTATGTCATTTTGAGTATCAAAAACCCCTTAACTAAGGTTAATGACAGGATTATACACAATTTCTTTTCTATAGTAGTTGTTCCACTTTATATTTTCACCAGCAATCTATCAGAGTTCCTATTGCTCCAGTCTCTAAATGTGAGATTTTAGTTTTTATTTTAGTGTTTGTGTAGTTATATTTCACTGTAGTTGTAATTTACATTTCCCTAATGACCAATGGTATAGTGGATCTTAGTTTTTATTTATTTGTCACTGCATTTTTTTTTAATTATTGAAGTATATTTGGTTTACAATGTTGTGTTTAATTTCTATTGAACAGCAAAGTGACAGTTATATATATATATATATATATATTTTCATATTCTTTTCCTTTATGGTTTATCACAGGACATTAAATATAGCTCCCCATACTGTAGAGTAGGACATTGTTGCTTATCTACTCTGTATATGTTTGCATCTCTAATCTCAAACTTCCTACCGTCCCTCCTCCTTGCTTCTTTCCCCTTGGTAACCACAAGTCTGCTGCATGGTTTCTTTTGTGAAATATCTTAATTTCTTTGCCCAATTTTTGAACTGTATTGTTTGCTTTCTTATTATCAGTCTGTAAGAGTTCTGTATAAATTCTTTTTTTCAGTGTTTATTCAGGTATTTCACAATGCGGAATATGTCATAATTAAATTGCTAAATTTTAGATTATATACTTTATAGTAAAAAGCAAGCTGTGTGATACATGCAAGAAAATCATATACTGAGATTAACATCTTTGTTTCCTTTCCTAAATTTTTCATTGTTAAATAATGATCACAGAGAAGGAAAAAAAATATTGCTCAAAAGAAAATGCAATTAAATATATTTAGCATTTTTTACTTTATTGAGGTATCAGATCAGATCAGTCGTTCAGTCATGTCCGACTCTTTGCCCCCATGAGTCGCAGCACGCCATGCCTCCCTGTCCATCACCAACTCCCAGAGTTCACTGAGACTCACGTCCATGGAGTCAGTGATGCCATCCAGCCATCTCATCCTCTGTATTCCCCTTCTCCTCCTGCCCCAATCCCTCCCAGCATCAGAGTCTTTTCCAATGAGTCAACTCTTTGCATGAGGTGGCCAAAGTACTGGAGTTTCAGCTTTAGCATCATTCCTTCCAAAGAACACCCAGGACTGATCTCCTTTAGAATGGACTGGTTGGATCTCCTTGCAGTCCAAGGGACTCTCAAGAGTCTTTTCCAACACCACAGTTCAAAAGCATCAATTCTTCTGTGCTCAGCCTTCTTCACAGTCCAACTCTCACATCCATACATGACCATAGGAAAAACCATAGCCTTGACTAGATGAAACTTTGTTGGCAAAGTAATCTCTCTGCTTTTGAATATGCTATCTATATTAAAAATTGCACACCTTTAAAGTCTATATCTCGATGAGTTTGGTCGTATGCATACACCAGGGCTTCCCTGGTGGCTCAGTGGCTAAAGAATCTGCCTGAAACGCAGGAAACCTGGGTTCAATCCCTGGGTTGGGAAGATCCCCTGGAGAAGGAAATGGCAACCCACTCCAGTATTCTTGCCTGGAGAATCTCATGGGCAGAAGAGCCTGGCAGGCTACAGTTCATGGGGTCACAAAGAGTCAGACATGACTGAGTAAGCATTTATTTTACACCTGTGATACCATCACCACAAGTAAAGTCTTGAGTAATGTATCTATCACCTCCAAAATTTTTTCTTGTTTTTTTTTTGTTGTTGTTGTTGTTGTTGTTTATTTTACTTTTCTTTCCTTTGGTGAGAAGACTTAAATGAGATGTATCTTCTCACATAAAATACACAATACCAAATTGTAAATTGTAGAGACTACAGGTAATAGCTGATCTCTAGAACTTGCATAATAGAAACTGTATACCCATTGAAAAGCAATTTCCTGTTTCCCCTTACCCAACCCCTGGCAATAGGCATTCTACTCTCTGCTTCTATGAGTTTGGCTGTTCTAGATTCCTAAGGTAAGTGGCATGAGACAGTATTTATCCTTCTATATCTGGCTTATTTTTCTTAGCATAATGTTCTCAAGGTACATCCATTTTGTGGCAAATGCAAATGGCAGAATTTGTATATTAACTATGTGACTCTGCAATTCTGCTCAGTTTATTTATGTTACAGAGACTATTTTGTAGGTTATTTAGAGTTTTCTACATACACATTTACTATTTGTAAGCAAATCTTTATTGTTGCCATTTATTTATTTTTATCTTGTTCCGTGGTCAGTTTCTTTCAGTATAGTGCAGAGTGAAAATGGCAAGAATGTACGTGATTGCTTGTTCCTGATCTTAAGTAGGGTGAATT
Source organism: Bubalus kerabau (assembly GCF_029407905.1). Taxonomy (NCBI): domain Eukaryota; kingdom Metazoa; phylum Chordata; class Mammalia; order Artiodactyla; family Bovidae; genus Bubalus; species Bubalus kerabau. Next base: position 54,441,160 of record NC_073625.1, read on the forward strand.
CAGTCTTTCATTGTTAGATATAATGTTAGCTGTAGGATGTATTTTGTTAATAAAATCATCTGGTTGAGAAAATTTTCTTCTCTTATCAACAATCAACACAGTTTCCATAAAAAAATTTTATAACTTATATTTTTGTTCCTCTGCTAACTTGTTTCCTTATTCTAAGCCTCTAGTTCTTCTCCATGTGGTTGTTCTTTTGGTTTCCCTGAGGGTCTCTTATGTAGTTGTAGGAAAATAGTACCTGGGGTGGAAGTGATGGAAGACTCAGTTGGAATGCTTAGACAACTATTACTCTTTTCTTACTACGTGATCTTAGCACATTTTCACATTATTTCTTCAGCTGGGCAATTGGTACCTTTCATGGTAGCTCAGGGTTCCCGAGAGTTGAAAATTGGAAACCAAAAGCTTTCTTTTTTTTTTTTTTTAACCAAAAGCTTTCTTAATGTATATGTCAAGAATTGGTCCATCATTCTTTGTGGTCATGGACTACACAAGAGTTCAAGTTATGGGAGGCTGGTTCACTTGGAGCGAGCCACCTTTGGAGACAAGTTACCACAATCTGCTACTTCTGGTACTCTACCTTTAGTTAGTAATAGCTTAAGCACTTTCCTTGGCTATTTCTGTAATAAGGATTTGAGATAGTATCTCTCAAATATAATTTGACACTCAAGGTTTCAGATATATTATTGAATTTTATGAAGTATTTCAAAGTAAACTACAGAAGCTATATAATTATAGATCTGTCAGAGAAGACTCTTGAGAGTCCCTTGCACTGCAAGGAGATCCAACCAGTCCATTCTAAAGGAGATCAGCCCTGGGATTTATTTGGAAGGAATGATGCTAAAGCTGAAACTCCAGTACTTTGGCCACCTCATGCAAAGAGTTGATTCATTGGAAAAGACTCTGATGCTGGGAGGGATTGGCGCAGGAGGAGAAGGGGATGACAGAGGATGAGATGGCTGGATGGCATCACCGACTCAATGGACGTGAGTTTGAGTGAACTCTGGGAGTTGGTGATGGATAGAGAGGCCTGGTGTGCTGCGATTCATGGGGTCGCAAAGAGTTGGACACGACTGAGTGACTGAACTGAACTGAACTCTTAGTAATTTACATTTTGTACATATTAACACAAAACAGTAAAACTAGAATGTTAAACTACTAGAAAAAGATATTTGAAGCAAACATCAAATTAATTCATTTATACAAAAACCTACATGAATATAAAAGATAATTGTTAAGCCTCTGAGAGAGATAAAAGAAAAGCTGGTAGAATGAATCAAAAATGTTTGAGTTAACACAAATGAATAACAGCATAGATAAGAAAGAAGAGACGTTGACTTTTAAAAATAATGTTTATGTTAACAAAATCAAAACAAAGAAACTTACAAAAAGACAAGAAAATATTTCTAAAGCACAGCTCTGGACCTAGCCTTGCACTGCAGAGGGTTTCTGCAAGTGTCTGGCTTCAGGAAATCTGTGGAAAGAAGACGCAGTGTGTCAGGAAGGGAGTTTTTCCTATGAGTGTAATTGTTTCTATTGAAATAAATACAACAAAGTTGTATAGGACAACAAGCTAACATAAATGACAAATACTATATGTGTAGAAGTAAAGTTTACTACAAAATGTTGTACCTAAAGTCAGTTCTTGATTATTTAAGGATGACTGTCCAATTGTGATTTGGTCAGTCTGGGACCTTGTTCTCCACTCTACCTTTTAGCCCTTGCTCATGATGTTGAAATTCTCAATACTCCATGTATTATGCTTCCTCTTCCTTTCTCTGGACACCTAAATTGGACAGTGATGAGCACAAGTCAAAACGCTTCAGCCATGTCTTTCTTGAGTTTGCCAGTTCACAGTCAGTCTTCACTTCTCATTCAAGTAACTGTCAGTTGAACTTTGGGTTATTAGTCATCTTTTACTTTTCTTTCATTGTTCTTTCTCTACTGAGATTCTCTCACTGATATTCTTAATACCCATGTAACTAATGGCAGTTTTATCCATTGTATCCCCCATATATTTCAACAGTGAATGCATGTCTTAAGACTGTAAATCTTTCTTAAATTATACAGATTGCATTCTAAGGTTTCTAATTTCTCTCTTCTGTTGTCTTAATTTTGACACATTTTCACTAACTTATCAGTTAGAATCAGTCATTCAAAACATGATTTTCAAAGTAGTTTGAACGTGTCATAATCTGATCTTGAAATAGACACTAGAGGATGCACACACTCAGGTGTACACACAAGTCATAGTGCATTCTTTACATTGAAGAAAATAAGCTATTTTATGTATTGCTTAACCAAACCATATATTTATTTGAAACTGTGTTCTACAAAAGGTACTGTGTTTTCATACTCACTAGAATAGTATCATTGACTGATAATTCTTAAGAACTAAATCCCACTTGACATCACTATGTCATTCAGTTCCACAGACTGCATACATTTTGAGCAGCGGTCCGCTACCTTTTTTGGCATCAAGAATCAGTTTAATGAAAGACAATTTTTCCATGGATGAGGTGGGGAATGGTTTTGGGATATTCAAGCCCATTACATTTATTGTCCACTTTACTTCTATTATTGTTTCAGCAGCTCCAGCTCATACCATCTGATGTTGGACTCCAGAGGTCGGGGAATCCTGATTAGAGGTTGAGTTGAAGTGAACATTTAACTCATCAAAGCTTAACAGGTAACTTTGGGAGAGCATGGAGTTAGTCTGAAAATCATTGCATCCTTAGCAGTTAGCAGCAACAGTATTGCATGTGAGTGTGTGAGCATGCATGCTCAGTTGCTCAGTAGTGTCTGACTCTTTGCAATCACATGGACTGTAGCTCACCAGGCTCCTCTGCCCATGGAATTTTCCAGGCAAGAATACTGCAGTGGGTTGCTAGTTCCAACGCCAGAGGATCTTCCCGACCCAGGAACCGGACCTGAATCCCTTGCATCTCCTGCATAGGCAGATAGATTCTTTACCAATGCACTGCCTGGGAATCCCACTGCATGTGTGCTCTCGCAAATTTTAGGAGCCAACGATTCATTGCATAAAGGGTCTGCTTGGATATTTGTAAACATTATTGCATAATTTTCTCCATAATCTTCATATATCTTGATTACTGTCATAACTCAACAATGTTGTTAATATAATGAATAAAATCTACCTGAAAAAAAATCTTCATTCTGGTCACTTGTGAAAAAGGTTTCTGTAGAAAGGACTTCAAATGGAAGCCTTTATCTCTGACTGGAAAAATAATCTATGCAGGTCCAAATCTTTTATTAACAAGAAATTTTTGTTGTTAAAAAAATATAAGAAGCTAAGACCACAAAAGGGGACACAGCAATGAAGCAGGAAACACTTCTAAAGCAAATATAGTGCCACATTTAAACTTACATTTGTTTTAAACAATCAGTTCCATTTTGTGGGAGACCAATGTCAAACCTACATAATCATTAATGAGGTGCCACAATGGTTTCATGATTCTGGTAGCAATTAATAAGGTCAAAAAAAGAAATTTCTGGCAAAGAGTCAAGGTGTGAACTTCAGTCTTGAGATAGTTGCAGGACCTTACCCTCAGGCCACATAAACACCCAATTAAAAATATATATATTGGTTTACATAAAGCCTTAAAACGAGTATTATTCAATTACTATAGAAAATTATTTTTTGCTGTTGTGCCACTGACTTCCACTGAGTATTTACCATTTATTATTCACTAGTAACCTGTGCTTGGGTTCAACTTTTGTTCTAGAATTGAAAATCTGCATTATATACTAGTGAGTCTCTGGTTGCTGAGAGTGTTGTTAAAAGTCCTTCATTGAGTGTGTGTGTGTGTGTGTTTGTGTGTGTGTGTGTGTGTGTGTATGTGTGTGTGTGTAGGGGGTAAATATTTTAACCAGAATTTCAAAATATTGCATTGGGGTGGAAATTCAGATTTGGGAGGAAAACAGTATTTTTTAATATATGTTTGATTATATTTTAGTTAAATTTAGAGAACAAGAAATCCTCAAAATATTGACCTCTTTGGTTCTTCTCTGCCTTCTCTTCCCCCACTGTATTGTTCTAAATCTTAGGACATTTCAACTTTTCGATTGGGCCTTATTTTCCTTTGATTGGACAGCATGGTACAGGTAAGCCATCAATTACATTATTGCACACTAAGTACTTTTCAAAAGCATAGTAGGAACTAGCTATTGCAAGAACTATTATTTATCCTAATTGATCCCAGCTGAGCTTGGAAGGGAGTCTGGCCCAAGAGCCCTCAAAGACTTGCCAAAAAACTGTCAGATTTGATAACTCACACCACTCTGAACTTGGCTCAGGGAGGTCAGTTACAGAGTGAACTCTAAGCTCCCCATGATATCCAAGTCTGCTGAAAAATGCAGAGACGCTGCCAGCTGACTTGCAAGCCACTAGATTTTCAACTTTGTTTTAAGAGGCTCATGTGTTCTTGGAACTGGGGATGGGCTGCTAGTAATAAGAAGATGTTCCCACGTGGAGCCATAGAGCAGATGTGCCTATTCTGTGTACTCGGAGGCATCTGTTTTTGTTAAGACATGGTTTAAACATTAGCCTAAAGATTTAGGACAAACCGGGGGTATAACAAAGCCTTTAATTATGCTTCTTTGAGTAACTGAATGCACCCCTGAATTTGTAATTTTTATTCTTACATTACATAGACCTTGTTCACATAATACACAAAGGCTGTTGTGCTACATTATCAAAGGTCCAGATGAATGATCTTTCCAGTTCATTTATAACATTAACTTTTAAGCACCTTGAAGGTTACAGCTTCTTTACCTGACAGAATCCTTGGCTCATGATGAGACCTCAAGAAATACTTGTTGGATGAATAAATATATGAACAAAAATTGTATGGATGAAGAAACTAGTCAAACTATTTGATGATTTTTTTCCCCCTTTTTTGTTGTTGCTGTCTTTCAGCCCTAACCCTAACCCTAACTCTTTGTGACCCAATGGACTGCAGCACACCAGGCTCCCCTGCCCTTCACTATATTCTGGAGCTTGCTCAAATGCATGTCCATTGAGTCAGTGATGCCATCCAACCATCTCATCCTCTGTCAGCCCCTTCTCCTTTTGCCTTCAATCTTGCCCAGCATCAGGGTCTTTTCCAATGAGTCAGCTCTTCTCATCAGGTGGCCAAAGTATTGGAGCTTCAGCTTTCTTTTTCTCTTAGTGCAATGATCTTCCTCAATTGAAGGATGTGTTAACTAACCTTCAGTTCAGTTCAGGTCAGTTGCTCAGTCGTGTCTGACTCTTTGCAACCCCATGAATCGCAGCAGCATGCCAGGCCTCCCTGTTCATCACCAACTCCCGGAGTTCACTCAGACTCATGTCCATCGAGTCGGTGATGCCATCCAGCCATCTCATCCTCTGTCGTCCCCTTCTCCTCCTGCTCCCAATCCCTCCCAGCATCAGAGTCTTTTCCAATGAGTCAACTCTTCACATGAGGTGGCCAAAGTATTGGAGTTTCAGCTTCAGCATCAGTCCTTCCAATGAACACCCAGGACTGATCTCCTTTAGGATGGACTGGTTGGATCTCCTTGCAGTCCAAGGGACTCCAAAGAGTCTTCTCCAACACCACAGTTCAAAAGCATCAATTCTTCAGCACTCAGATTTCTTCACAGTCCAACTCTCATGTATGAACATGACCACTGGAAAAACCATAGCCTTGACTAGACAGACCTTTGTTGGCAAAGTAATGTCCCTGCTTTTTAATATGTTATCTAGGTTGGTCATAACTTTCCTTCCAAGGAGTAAGCATCTTTTAATTTCATGGCTGCAGTCATCATCTGCAGTGATTTTGGAGCCCCCAAAATAAAGTCTGACACTACCTTAGTGTGTAATAATTTTTGATATGCTCTGTCAAATTAAATATCTTAAACTTAAAAAATGCTCTATGTCAATTATATCTCAATAAAGCTGGGAAAATATAATATTTAATAAATATAAATAAATTTTTTAAATATTGCAACTTTTGAAGACACTTTGGCAGATATATTAACATATCATTTAAACCATATATCTGCTGCAGTCTGTTAAAATTCTACATACAGCTTTCTGAAATTTCATATTATTGATGGAGAATTTTTTTAATGTTGCCCAGAAATTGAGAAAAATTTTATATTGAAACTTTTCCTTTTCTCCATGTTCTAATTTATGGATATGTGCAGCTTCTTCATATTTTTTACTTCGTATTTGAAATCTGGTTTTATATCATGATAGATTTAAGATGGCCACAAATTCTTTGCTCTTCTTCATTGAGAAGAATAGTCTATTTTCCTTATTTTTGAATCTGGATAGGTCCTGTGACTGACCTTAACAGTAGCATCAGAAATTACATTAAAACTTTCAAGCTTGGGCTATAAGGCTTCCCTGGTGGCTCAGTGGTAAAGAATCCACCTGCCAATGTAGGAGATATGGGTTTGATCCCTGGGACAGAAAGATTCCCTGGAGAAGGAAATGGCAACCCCTCCAGTATTCTTGCCTGGGATATCCCATGGACAAAGGAGCCTGGTGGTCTACAATCCATGGGATTGAAAAAGAGTCAAACACAACCTAGCAAGTTAACAACAATAGTAAAAATAAAACATGCCAAGTATGCTCATAATATACACTTTGTGAAAGATGAGAAATCTCTCAATATTATAACTTTTGTTTCAATATAAGCCTGCCTAAGTTAAGTCATTCATCCTTGCATGTATCTAGAATGTTAATATTTTATACTCATAGTTAAAAATAAAACTGATCAAGGCTTTACCATACCACTGTAACACTTCATACTCAAAAGCTCAACTTTAGAAAAATGACTTAAATTTAGACAGTTACTAAAGTTTATTTTAATCACCCTGGTGGCCCAGATGGTAAAGCATCTGCCTACAATACGGGAGAATTAACATTTTTTTGACTGAATATAGTCACACTGGATTTCAGTTGGTAATATTCTCTTCCAAGTTAATGTAAAAATGTTATTCACTAATGTGATTCTCTTCTAAAAATTGCAAATGCTTTCCACTATATTCCTTTATGACTTGCTACGAAATGATTGAACCAACTGCTGACTTAGTGATTACTACAATGCAGATAGGTTAGGCTGAACCTATAGGAGATGTTGGGCTTCCCAGTTGGTACTAGTGATAATGAAGCTGCCTGCCAATGCAGGAGACATAAAAGATGCTGGTTCAATCCCTGGGTCAGGAAAATCCCCTGGAGGAAGGCATACAAACCACTCCAGTACTCTTGCCTGGAGAATCCCATGGACAGAGGAGCCTGGTGGGCTATGGCCCATAGGGTCATGGGGAGTTGGACATGACTGAAGTGACGTAGCAACAGCAGCAGCATATGAAATGTTATATCTCACCATGCTCTCTTTTTTCTGTATTAGTGTTTGAGTGTATCAAGAACTCAAACAAGAATGAATTAATCATGATAGAAGTTTATTATTTTTCTTTTACAATTCCAGGCAGCTCTAATGGCTCCACTTAATAAAGTCAAAAGGAGCCTGAGTTCCCTCTGTCTTTATTATTTCTCTGGGTGCTGCACTTATGTTCAGGGTTTATTACTGACCAGTGAAAAGAGGAAAGGCTGAAGGTGATGGCACTCTTTCCTGTGAGGACTTTACCCGAAAGGTGAACACATTAACTTTCATCAAAATCCTAACATGTGTAAGTTGGTCACATGACCATGCCTAGACACAAGCAGACTTGAAAAAATATCTCTGTACATATTATTCTGGATATCTATTTGTAGAGTTAACATTTTTATTACTATGGGGATAGAGGAGTATGGATATTTAGACACAGCTAGTGTTTGTCACCAGAGAAGTCAATGGCACCCCACTCCAGTACTCTTGCCTGGAAAATCCCATGGACGGAGGGGCCTGGTGGGCTGCAGTCCATGGGGTCGCTAGGAGTCGGACACGACTGAGCGACTTCACTTTCACTTTTCACTTTCATGCATTGGAGAAGGACATGGCAACCCACTCCAGTGTTCTTGCCTGGAGAATCCCAGGGACGGGGGAGCCTGGTGGGCTGCCGTCTATGGGGTCGCACAGAGTCGGACACGACCGAAGTGACTTAGCAGCAGCAGCAGCAGCAGTGTTTGTCACATTTTCATCACTTATTCATTCCTTTATGACCATCCAGTGAAGAACCAAGATTCTTCACCTTCATGATTAATCCTAGTCAAAATAATGAAGTTGAATACTAATGTAATACTTGTCTCTGGTAAACAGCTTTTTAATCACCCTGACTTTTGCCTCCTTGAATTTGTCTACTGATCCACACACTATACCAATATGGCACATTGTGTCTGAATAATATTCCAAGCTCCACTCTCCTTTCTCCATCCTCAGATAAATTAAGATAGATTCCTTTGTTAAAAAAAAAAAAAAAACAAAAAAACTCATTCTTTTATTATCGAAACAAGTACTGTACTCTTGGTTGGGTGATATTTAGTGGGAACAGGTTAATCTTTTTTTTTTTAATATATCTAGAATTTCTTAAATAGTCAAGCTACTTATTGATACTATATTATACAAGCAGCAGATAGTTTGTCATTGGAAGTAATCTTAGGCTTTCTTTCATTACATCCCTGGTCATCAATTCCGTCCAATATTATTAAGAATTATCCATTTTTATTTTGAGCTGTTTTATCTAGCTATCATCTATCTTTCTATCTATTTTTAGTCAAAGATCTTTATCTATCTTTAGTCAAAGCATTGGAAGGAAGCTAATTCTTCAGACAAAACCTTTGTATTCATACCGGTTTGTTCTCAAGGTGAATCCCCTCCCCTCCAAAGTATGTCCATTCCCCAAACCATTGGAAAAACAGGAGTGACTATGATAAAACATAATCTTCCCCCTTCACCCTGCGGTACTGAGTTAGCACCTGTGCCCCATGGAGCTTGTGGGTAGACCTCTGCATTCTTCCTTCTGCAGGGATAAAGTGACCATCCTCCTACACAGAGACCTTGGACAGAACTCTGACAGCCATCTCGCCCCAGGAGCAGGAGCTACCCCTACCTGGTGGAGTCTGTGGTTGGTATCTGATGATCATCCCTGCCCTGCACTTAGGAAGATGTACAGGCATGTGGAGGAAAGTATGAGCACTATCATTGTGGTGGGGAGGTGGTGTCCCCCCTCCATGGCCAGTGCCAAGGAGCCTGTGAGGCGGATTCCCATCACCTAACTAACGCACAAGTGCAGGAGCACTGTTCACGGCAGGGTATTTATAAACTAAACTGACATTTGATAACCAGCCCATAAAAGCGAGCCAGAATATGTATTTTGAATCCAAAAAAAAATTTAACCACTTGCTTACATAAAAGATATGAACAGGAAACTTAGTCTTATAATATTCAAATTGTCCAAGATACAGTCTAAAATCACTCACATATTAAAAGCTTGGAAAGTCTCAAGAGAGAAAAGGCAATCAACAGAAACTAACATAAAGATGATACAAATGTTAGAATTACTGGACAAGGATTCTAAAGAAGAAATCATAAAATTTTTCTAAATGGCAATAATGTATAAAGGTAAAAATAAAAACGTAGACAATAACAGTAAAAAAATAGAAGTTATAAGAACCAATGGAAATTTTGGAACTAAAGGAAATATAATGTCTAACTTTATGGGCTAAATAGCAGAATGGAAGTGTGAGAGGAAAGAATCAAAAAGATTGAAGGTAGATTAACAAAATGATCTAATCTGAACAATACAGAGTAAATGCACAGAAAAAACAAAAACCCCTGAACCTTAGGTATTTCTGAGGAAATAACAAAAGATCAGATAGTTTGATCACTGGAGTCTTAGAATGAAAGGAAAAAGAAGGTGAGACTGAAAATACATTTGAAGAAATAATGACTAAAAACTTGCTAAATTTAGTGAACGACGTATCTACAGATAGGATAAACCCAAAGAAATCCATGCTCAGACATAGCACAGTCAAATCTATGAAAACTAAAATAATAATTTTATTATTCACTCATCTAATTTGGCTAGAAATAATGCTAGAAAAAGCTATCAGATGGCATTCAGTATACTAGAATGCCAGCAGAAAGAATAAAATCACAGACAGTTTAGGCAGTCTAAATAGCAAATATTAATAGAACTGAAAACTAGATTTTGGTTTTATTCATCAATATTTGACACAGCTGAACAAGGCAACTGATGCAAGAAAAAATAATTCTTTTATTTTATAAGGCAGTTTGATATCACTACAATTTTCTTTGTATTTGTTCTTATTTTCTGATAGGAAATATTAGCTTTATGTTCAAAACTCCAATTTTACTTATTGGTATTGATCTCATTTTTTCAAATGTTATAAATATATCTTTTTCTTTAATGTTTGAAACTCCTCTAATACTTGGGATCCAATTAATTCACATATTTAATGTCAAGGCTGTTGTCCTACTTTAATAAATAAATAGTAATTCTAATAATCATAGCTTTATATACACAATGGATCACTTTTTAGGAATCTGTGTTCCTTTTTCAAACATATTTCAATTCATTGATAGTCAAGATTGGCAGACATTAAAACTAGCTATGCTTTTTGAAACAGCGCAGTGAGTAAATCATGATGACTATCAATGAAACAAAAACCTTGAGACCTAATCAGTAATCACTTCAGAAGTAAAAATAATTTATTTTGGTAATAATGCTTGTCAGAAATAACCACAAAGATTTGGCTTTATCATGAACTTTTTAATAAGTATTCTAAATCCAATAGCTGCCTCCTCCTGGCTTAAGAAATATCAGAATTAAAGTGAAACATGTATCCTATTTTATCTCTTCGCTTTTTTAGGCAGCTAGAATAAAAGTTTCAGCATATTCCTGAACGCTTGTGTGTGTAGAGGTTAGTACCACATTTTCATCCAGTGAAACCAGGAGCCTAAAATAACCCTGCAATCTTAGTAACTGAAAAAACAAAGCAAGGCCATTCCAGTTTTTACATGTACAACAAATCTCACATAGCCAGTTTTGTGTCTTCATTTATACTCTGAGTTTTTAGGATATATTAATGTCTAATCAGCATTCTATATTTCGATTACCTCTTCCATACTCAATATGAATTTTTAGAGAATCATTAATCATATTGTTATGCAATAATTAGAAAAAGTGTAGGTTCTAATACTTCTTTTCTTGCTGATATTTTGTGTAAGGATTTCTCCCACATCTACTCTGTAACTGAAAATGACTTTTCTCTGATGGTTAAAATTCTCATTACCTTTCTGCTAGAGGTAAGGAAGAGGTTTTCCCACCTGGGTAAGGAAGAGGTTTCTGAGAATATTTACTCAAGGCCATCATGTTGATATACGTTTTTTTCATCTTCAATCTTTTCTGTGATTTTTGTCATAATGAATGACAGAACATCATATGACGGTCATCATTCTATAACCTCCTAACATTCTCATTCCCTTGAGTATTTGTTCCACTGTTTTCCTCTCCACTCCAGTCCTATTATTAGCTTCATTGTCCAAGTAAACAATCCGTAATCCTTCTAGTATGCTCAACCTTCAGCCATTTTGTTATCTACAAACATAAACTTAAAAATCCTCATATCTTGTTTCTTCTCTCTCTACAGTTTTGAATGCTGAAATTTCTCTACCTTGAAAATGCAGAAATGCAAGGGTAGTTGTTTTTAATACCCTTGATCTATCTCACTTCCCTAACCCCAGTAAGTCTGTCCTTTTAAAATCTTAATTCTAAGAGGCACTGTTTCATTATTCTAACTAATCCAATCGAATCTAATCTATTCTTTATTTTAATCCCAAGCCTAATTGTAATGCCACCTTCATTCATTGCCAGCCAGGATGCCAAAGACAGTCATGTCATTTGCCACATACAGCTTCTGAGAGCTCGGTACGTGGGCCACACCACGGTGACAGCGTGGACAGTCTTTCATTATATTACTGTCTGCTTTTTCACATCTGCTCTCGAAATTGCAGTCCATGATTCAAAAAATAAAACCTCAAACATATGCTGACCACATCCACTTCAAGTTAATGTTATTCTCATCATTTCTCACTCAAAAAAAAAAAATCATTAGCATGTTCTTCTCAGCAGGTGTTCCAAATAGACTCTCAACTAACTGCCAATTCCCCTATTCCCAGAGGAGCCAATTTCCTCCATCTTCAAAAATAATGAAATCACGTGGCAAGAATGATTTTACCTTAACATATCCATTTCATAAACATACAGTGAGGAACCTGCCCTGTGCCAGGTACTAGAGATAGAAAGGATATTAAGCCAGGTTTCATCTGTCACGAAGTCTATTTCTGGAAAAAGAAATGCATAAACTGTAACTTCGGGTTAGTATGTTAGAAGCTACACCTCTGGTTCTTCTTTCTATGTTTTTTTTTTTTCCTTCCTCTTCATCTATTTTTTGCTTCCTACTTAGTAGGAACAAATGCCCTCCTTCTTTCTAATGTTCTCTCCTTAAGCGACACATATATGGCATCATCACAAAATTCCTAGCTATTTTAAGTCTCCGATTGTTAGGGCTTTCTTTCTTCATTGTGGGTTTTATCAAATCCTACAATGAACACTGTCTTCCCTGAGTCTAGTTATTTCTTGACAATTTAAAAATAATTTTCTCCACTCTGAGTATAATTTTTTCATTGTAATTTTCCAATCCATCTTACTCCTCCACCACTCACTGAAGTGGAGTGAAGCTTGCCATACCAATTTCCAGTCTGAAAAACTTCATTATTTCTTCATCCTAAAATGTCCTACTCTCTGAAATTCTGTTCAACTTCAATTATTGTCCCAAGTAGGAAAACTCTACTCATCTTTCACATGTTACTTTCAGTGTTTCTCTTTTCTGAAATCATCTTGAAGCCTTCAGTCTCTCAGAATTTATAAGTTTAATTTCACCTGACAATCAGAGCTAATTCATAGTTGTTTAGGTTTCAGAAAAAAAAAACAACAAAACAATAATTTGAGCAAAGAAAGTGAGACATACAATTTCAGATTATTATAAGTCATTGGGTTTTATATATTTGAATTATAGGAGAAAATGAATCCAGGAAATAAATGTGAGTGGGAGATTACTGCCTTATAGTGGATGTTCTGGAAAGCCATACAAGCTCTCTGAGCTCTATTTGTAATTCTCCATATTGAAGGCACCAGTCCCATATCTTACTTTGCCTTTTAGCAGAATATTTTTGGTAGTGGCAAGGATGAGCTGGACAGAGTTACTTGATCAAATGTTACAGGAGCAGTTTCTGGGACACTTGACATTTGTAATAAGTTTGCTATTTATTTTATTCTGATGTGTATTACTACTTATTTGATTTTGATGCAACTTCTAAAGTATTTGTATCTACCAAATAAGCATATGTAGATCCCTTAGGTAGCTGGAACCGATTTTAGTAGACTTTAGAAATTTATATATTCAAAGCGTCCTTAAGTTAAACTAATTTGATGAGTAGAGTTTAATATCAGAATTGAGGATGAGTGTCCCGAAGTTTCATCCATACAAAATATGGATTTTGGAGATTACCTTTCTGTGGACTATTTCTTTAGGGGTAGATGCCTAAATGAAGGGAAAAAGAAAGCAGTGTCCTTTATCGGAACACATAATTCTAAATAGTAACTCACAGAATGTGCTTCATGAAAACTTCATACAAATCATAATTATGCACCAACTTTACTGAATGAAAGACAGTCAAGTATCATTTTATTTTTCCTGTGCTTAATATGTATTAGAGAAGAGTTTCTTTAGACCAAATTGAAAGTGATCCTTCCATGATATGCATAAATCTGAGTATTCACCTAATTGTGGGGAGTAAGACTATGGAAGTAATTTGCTCTCTTCAGTTGCAGGGGTAAATTTGCTGATGCCAAAGAAGACACACTATTTAACTAAAACGGTCTTTTGGAAAGGAGGAAGCTTTTATCTAATTACATACAATAGGATTTTATAAAGGTTTAAGTTAACCTTGACTACCACATATCTGGGCAACAATCCATCCTATATTCTGAGTCACTGAAGACTGCTGAGAAGCAAATTAAAAGTTTTATCCTGACAAAATTAGCAAAATAATGCCATAAAATGCTCTCAGATGATATCAGTATAATGCTGTTAAATTCAAATTACCCTTGTTAGCAATATCCTTTGGAAGTGGGAAGAAAAGGGGTCACAGAGATTTCCTTTGAGCTATTAGGGTATAAAATGCATCATGGTGTCTAGTTATAGTAGCATTTTTCTGTATAGGTGACTGACAGAAAAATTTTCTTGAGTTTAAGTCTTAGGAGGTTCCATCTGCATTTTATATTGTCAAGTTGTCTCCATAAGATTCTGAACTATCTCACAAAATACTGAAAACTGAAAAAGATCCAGAAGAAACTCTTCTACCACCAGAATTGTTTCTATTCTGCCTGATTTGATGATACTCGATTATTGTTAAAAGATAATCATCCTTGATCTACAGGTATAGTTTCATAAGCATAAAATATTAAGGCCAATTGTTCATAGCAAAAAGTATTGAAATTTAACAGTTCCAAGTGTTGTACAAGATGTGAGTAACTGGCACTTTCATACATTGCTGGTGGGTGGTATACTTTTGAAAGATTTCTCCATTTTTATAAAGTTAACTATACACTTACTTTATGACCATACAGTTTTACTCCTGGGTATTTATTCAAGAGAAATTCCAGTATATATCCACAAGAAGACTTAAACAACAATATGCATAACAACGTTATGTAAAACAGATAAAGGCAGGATATAATTCAAATGTTTGTCAACAGAAAAGTAAATAAACAGATTGTAAAGTAATGATCTATATTGAAAAAGAATCAACTACTGACTCATACAACAAAATAGATGACTTTCATATGTATTATGCTGACAGAGAGAAGACATTCACAAATTAGGATATACAATGGGATTACATTTTAAAAGAAATCTGTGGTTTTCTAGGGTTGCAGATGTCAATAGGGATTGAATACAGACTTTTTGCAGTAGACATAATACTGTATACATTAGTCAAAGTGTATCAAATTATAGATAATATATGTCCATTTTAATGTATATAAATTATATACTATATGTTAATAATAAATTACATATTAGATATATTTTAATATATTAAATATAATATTAATTGATTTCCTAATGTATATTATCTGATAAAGAATCCTTCTGCAATGCGGGAGACCTGAGTTCTATCCCTGGGTTGGGAAGATTCCCTGAAGAAGGGAAAGGCTACCCACTCCAGTATTCTGGTCTGGAGAAGTCCACGGGGTCACAAAGAATCCGTGACTGAACGACTTTCATTTTCACTTTCAATGTATATTGCATCTCAGTTCAGTTCAGTCGCTCAGTCGTGTCCGACTCTTTGCGACCCCATGAACCGCAGCACGCCAGGCCTCCCTGTCCATCACCAACTCCCAGGTTTCACTCAGACTCACGTCCATCGAGTCAGCGATGCCATCCAGACATCTCATCCTCTATCGTCCCCTTCTCCTCCTGCCTCCAATCCTCCCAGCATCAGAGTCTTTTCTAATAAGTCAACTCTTCGCATGAGGTGACCAAAGTACTGGAGTTTCAGCTTTAGCATCATCAGAATGGACTGACTGGTTGGATCTCCTTGCAGTCCAAGGGACTCTCAAGTGTCTTCACCAACACCGCAGTTCAAAAGCATCAATTCTTCGGCACTCAGCCTTCTTCACAGTCCAACTCTCACATCCATTCATGACCACTGGAAAAACCATAGCCTTGATTAGATACACCTTTGTTGGAAAAGTAATGCCTCTGCTTTTCAATATGCTATGTAAGTTGGTTATAACTTTTCTTCCAAAGAGTAAGTGTCTTTTAATTTCATGGCTGCAATCACCTTCTGCAGTGATTTTTGGAGCCCCCCAAAATAAAGTCTGACACTGTTTCCACTGTTTCCCCATCTATTTCCCATGAAATGATGGGACCGGATGCCATGATCTTCGTTTTCTGAATGTTGAGCTTTAAGCCAACTTTTTCACTCTCTACTTTCACTTTCATCAAGAGGCTTTTGAGTTCCTCTTCACTTTCTGCCATAAGGGTGGTGTCATCTGCATATCTGAGGTTATTGATATTTCTCCTCGCAATCTTGATTCCAGCTTGTGCTTCTTCCAGCCCAGCGTTTCTCATGATGTACTCTGCATAGAAGTTAAATAAGCAGGGTGACAATATACAGCCTTGACGTACTCCTTTTCCTATTTGGAACCAGTCTGTTGTTCCATGTCCAGTTCTAACTGTTGCTTCCTGACCTGCATATAGGTTTCTCAAGAGGCAGGTCAGGTGGTCTGGTATTCCCATTTCTTGAAGAATTGGCTTTAAATATTAGGAAATCAATTAGTTTTATAACACATCAGTAATTCTCTTAAGAACACCCATATGATCATTTGATCATTTCAATTCATACCAAAAGTAAACAAAACAAAACAAAACTTTAGGGCCCACTTTGATTAAAAAGCAAAAAAAAAAGAAACAACGTATAAAGGTAAACTAGAAAGTTATTTTTTAAAGTATGGTTAAGAATAACTATGAAATCAGCAGCTGTTAGTATGTTTAACTATGAAAAACTTCCCAATAGCTAAAAAGGAAAGAAGAAACTCCTTCATTAATAAGATATTTAAGTATTGGAAATAAATCAGTGTTTACAGACATGTTGATTAATTCTAGAACACTCAAGGTAGCTAAATAAAAACACATAGAATTACACAAGGGTGCAGCTGGGTAATAACAACAAATACAGGGAATGTTGAAGTTTTGTGTATAAGTGATGAGTTAAAAGAAAGTACCTACGCATAAATTAAGCACATACAAGAAGCACATCTTTACAGGACCTTGTCATACCTGTACAAAGAACATTATATAATTATGGGTATGTGTATGTATATAATATTTTGGATAAATTGAAATATGTTTTGTTTAAGCTATTTATTGAAAGTCTAAACATTGTCAATTGTCCCATTTTTTCCCTGGATCAACTCACATTTTTCTTGTAGGAAGGCAGCAAGAAATGAAGACTTTAGTGTGACAGCTGTGAGGAAGAGATTCTGCCAAGAACAGAAATGACCTTGAGAAAGCATTCCTGGTGCCAAATAGGAACACAGCCTGCTGTCACCTTGACTTCAGTTTGAACAGAAAGCCCAATAACAGTGTGCTGGACTTCTGACTGATGAGATTTGAGCTACCAAGTTTGTGATAACAAATTACACTGTAGTAGAGAACTAATGTGACATTTAAATATTCCCCATCAGAATCCAGAATAAACATTCTTAATCTTAACATGATAAGTCTATTCATCTGATAAAATGAAGTGTTTTTTTTTTTAATGTTACAAATAATAGGAAGAGAAGTTAGAATTAAAAAGAAAGTGCACCTTCAGATATTATGAAAGTGAAGTTTGCTTAGTTGTGTCCAACTCTTTGTGACCCCATGGACTGTAGCCCACCAGGCTCCTTTTTCCATAGAATTCTCCAGGCAAGAAAACTGGAGTGGGTAGCCATTCCCTGCTCCAAGGGATCTTCCTGACTCGGAGATTGAACCCATGTCTCCTGCATTGAAGGCAGATTCTTTACCATCTAAGCCACTAGGAAAATTCAGATATTATAGATAAAATTAAATGTGATCCACTGTCTCATTCATTTGCAATATATTATAAAAGAGATTAGAAAGCCCATAGATAATTTCTGATTTTCTAAATTTCTAAAAAATGATTTTAAAATTATCAGAATTCATCAGGCAGGTATTTCTTACTCAATAAAATGTATCTGAGAAACTACCTGGGAAATAAAATAGAATTAGGTCTTAACCTTATGATGGTAAATTGGATTAACTATTTTAGAAAATGAAAAAATTAAACCACAATAATCTAAGAGAAAATAATCTTTAAATTTGCAATGGCTTTACACACACACACACACACATGCACAGATACAAGAAAAATAACTTTGTGCATGGCAAAATCATAAAATTGAAAATACATGAGATTGGGAAATATTTGCAATAATTTATCATTAATATAAAAAATAACTTTAAGAAACCATTGAGATAAGGGGAAAATATGTTAAAGGACAGAAAAGAGTTCTCAGAGCAGTAGCAATGGAAATGGCTAGAAGCATGTTAGCAATAAAATAAGCCAAATAAAGTATACTTGCTTTATGAAACTGGTAAACCTATTTCATGGAGAAGGGAATGGCAACCCACTCCAGTATTCTTACCTGGAGAATCCCAGGGACAGAGGAGCCTGGCAGGCTACAGTCTATGGGATTGCAAGAGTTGAACATGACTTAGTGACTAGACTACTAAACATATTTGAAAACTAATTATGCCTAGATGCCTCTCTTATGGCTCAGACAGTAAAGACACCACCTTCAATGCAGGAGACCTGGGTACAACCCCTGGGTTGGGAAGATAACCTGGAGAAGGGAATGACAACCCACTCCGGTATTCTTCCTTGGGAAATCTCATGGACAGAGGAGCCTGGCAGGGTAGAGTCCATGATGGATATGACTGAGTAACTTTCACTTCACTATGCCCAGATGGATAATGGCTATCTTGTATATGCAATTTGGTCAAGAGTTTTTAAATGTTCATAGACTTTGATGAAGTAATTTAACTTATAGAAAACCTATCATGAAAAAAATCCTAAATATAAAAAATTATTTATCCTATCCACATGTTATTTTTACTAATAAGTCACTTAAAAGAATCTAAATATTTCATAGAACTGGACAAATAAGTTATGATATAAATACATGACAGAAGAAAATATTTTATAAAAAAATAATTACATGTGGCAGGATGGGCATGTCCTTATTTTGTTGGTAACAAAGTGAGATGGGAAAACTCAATATGTATTAGGCAACTATGTCTAAACAAAAATAACTGTGAGGAAATGCCAATATATGAATGATTATTTCAGGATTTGAAGACAATGGGTGTTTTGTTGAGCTTTGGTTTTAAACAGATTTATTCTTTAGGGTTTTCCTTTTCCAAGCAAGAATACTGGAGTAAGCTGCCACTTCCTTCTCCAGGGGTCTTCCCTACCCAGGGATTGAACCTGTGTCTACTGCATCTCTTGCCCTGCAGGCAGATTCTTTACCACTGAGCCGTCTGGGAAGCCAAAGGGAAGGGGAGGCCATTTAAAAATCAGATGGGCCCCAGGGACCATGTTGAGATTCCTCTACCATCAAAGAAACACTTTCTCCCCACTGCTTCCAAACATTTCACAATGTTTATTAGTTTCCTCCATGAGTTTTACTTTAATTTCTTGTGTCTTAATCCCGTGTCTGAACAGAGCAAATAATTTTTTTTTTTAAGAAAAACATTGATATTTTGGCCATTAGATAACAGTGATCTTTTTATGTATCCTAATTTTTAAATGACAATATTGATTTTATTAGTGGGCCTTATATTCCTAAAAAAAATTATTGTGCTTTGAATGGAAACATACGATATTGTCTTCATAGCCCCATATATAATTCATTTAGCCAGGAATGAAATGAAATATTTCCCAACATTCCCCCAACTTCATTTTCTCAATTGAAAAATTTTATAGTTTAAAAAATATTGAAGGGCTCCTTTAATTATCCATTACTGGGAACCCCTAATATTAATCTCTGTGTTAAAATTTATGATTTAAACTTTCCTTGGCTTTTACAAAGAGATGTTAAAATGATTTAATCTAATGACGACTGTAATGTTAAGCAATCTAGCATAAATATAATTTCTCAAGATAAATACCTTCCTGTTAGAAAAAACATGTCTGCATAAATGAGGTTTTTACTTCCTTTTATGAAACTGTGAGCATTGTTGGAGGTAGTAAATGTTGCACATTGAAGCACACTTTATTTTATAGCTTTGAATTTACAGCTAATTCAGTGTTTCAAACCCAGTATTTCTTCGTCCAGTGTATCTGGTACACATACGTCTCTTCCCTTACATGCTTTTCCACTTCAATTTCTTAACGTAATACAGATTCTTCACATGTAAAGTGAAAGAAACCACACTTGATATACTGGGCTTTGAGAATTGACTGAGATAATACATGCTCCTCAGGGTTTAACAAGCTGTCAGACACATGATGATGTTCTGTAAGAAAAAAAAAACAACAACTGTTGTTACTAAAATGTTCTGTGTTCAAGATATTTTAAAGTATACAATATTTTTGGAATATAAATAAATATAAATATCATTTTTCCCATAAAAGTTCTTTTAAGAAATTCTTAAAGAAACTCCCTCTAAATATTGCAATGCATTTTTAAACTTTTATAATAGTTTGAGATTGAAAAACACTTCTCTAAAGAGGCTTATTAGTTTTTTGACCATTAATCTTTAATCAATTTATTTTCAAGTTACCAATTAATCACAAAACTAGATTTTAACAATGTGTTAATCAAAGAGGAAGAGTAAACCATGTGTTTTAGATTCATTATACACCAAACTAGGGATTAAGACCCTTGTTTCTGAACATAACATAATTTTTTCAATTAACCAAATCATTTAATTTTCGTGGATCCTTAACTTCTTTATCTGTACTATAACAAGATGAGGTCAGTTTCTTGAGAAACTTACTCTGATTCAAAATTTTCAAAAAAATATTTATATATCTCTACATTTACTCCTTGGAAGAAAAGTTATGCCCAACCTAGATAGCATATTGAAAAGCAGAGACATTACTTTGCCAACAAAGGTCCATCTAGTCAAGGCTATGGTTTTTCCAGTGGTCATGTATGAATGTGAGAGTTGGACTATGAAGACAGCTGAGCACCAAAGAATTGATGCTTTTGAACTGTGGTGTTGGAGAAGACTCTTGAGAGTCCCTTGGACTGCAAGGAGATCCAACCAGTCCATTCTGAAGGAGATCAGCCCTGGGATTTCTTTGGAAGGAATAATGCTAAAGCTGAAACTCCAGTACTTTGGCCACCTCATGTGAAGAGTTGACTCATTGGAAAAGACTCTGATGCTGAGAGTGATTGGGGGCAGGAGGAGAAGGGGATGACAGAGGATGAGATGGCTGGATGGCATCACTGACTCAATGGACGTGAGTCTGAGTGGACTCCAGGAGTTGGTGATGGACAGGGAGGCCTGGTGTGCTGCGATTCATGGGGTTGCAAAGAGTCGGACACGACTAAGCGACTGAACTGAACTGAATCTGAATTTAGCTCCTTGCAGTCAAAAGTAAGGACTTTTATTTCTCTTATATTATTCAAGGGCTTCCATATGGCTGTAGTGGTAAAGAATCCTCCTGCCAATGCAGGAGATGCAAGAGATGCATGTTTGAGCCCATTGTTAGGAAGATACCCTGGAATAGGCAACAGCAACCCACTCCAGTAATCTTGCCTGGGAAATCCATGGACAGAGAAGTCTGGCAGACTAGAGTCAATGGGGCTGCAAAAAGAGTCCGACACAACTGAGCGACTGAGCACATATTATTCAAAGCTTATATTGAAAGGTTTAAAATGCATTTGCTTTTCAGAAGTTCATGTCCTAAACATTTTGAAAGAACACATCTATCCACTATCAAATATCCTGGGAATATACAATGTTTTTCAAATGTTGGTCTTTTTCTTCAGAGGCTTGTAGCTCATGTCTTCTCAAACACCTAGTCTTTGATTCAGTTATTTTCTTAGGAAGTTGGAAATGTTGAGACAATATAACTTCCAGTGTGGCATTTAGTCAAAAGTGCAGAAGCTAGATTAAGTTCATACAAGAAGATAGATTAAGTTTCCATAGGCAACTAGATTTAAGTTCACAAACAGAAACTTGCCTCCCTCTTCCTATCCATCTATCAACCATCTATCTGTCTATCATCTGTCTGTTACCTTAGTAGAGTAGCTTAACTGTGGAAAATTCTTTAAGAGATGGGAATACCAGACCACATTACCTGCCTCCTGAGAAATCTGTATGCAGGTCAAGAAGCAACAGTTAGAACTGGACATGGAACAATAGACTGGTTGTAAATTGTGAAATGAGTATGTCAAGGCTGTATATTGTCACCTTGCTTTTTTAACTTATATACAGAGTACATGATGTGAAATACCAGACTGGAAGAAACACAAGCTGGAATCAAGATTGCCAGGAGAAACATCAATAACTTCAGATATGCAGATGGCATCACCCTTATGGCAGAAAGCAAAGAAAAACTAAAGAGTCTCTTCATAAAAGTGAAAGAGGAGAGTGAAAAAGTTGGCTTAAAGTTCAATATTCAGAAAACTAAAATCTTGGCATCCAGTCCCATCATTTCATGGCAAACAGATGGGGAAACAATGAAATAGTGAGAGACTTTATTTTCAAAAATCACTGCAGATGGTGACTGTGGCCATGAAATTAAAAGACGCTTGCTGAGCGAAGAACCAGTTCACGCCGGAGCCGGGGCAGCAGCGTAGCGGTCAGACGCGGCCGCTGCGCAGAAAAAAAAAAATAAAAAATAAAAGACGCTTGCTACTTGGAAGAAAAGCTATGACCAACTTAGACAGAATATTAAAAAGCAGAGAGGATACTTTACAGACAAAGGTCCATCTAATTAAAGCTATGGTCCCTTCAGTAGTCATGTATGGATGTGAGAGTTGGACCATAAAGGTGGCTGAGCACTGAAGAATTGATGTTTTTGAACTCTGGTGTTGGAGAAGACTCTTGAGAATCCCATGGACAGCAAGGAGATCCAACCAGTCCATCCTAAAGGAAATTAGTCCTGAATATACATTGGAAGGACTGATGCTGAAGCTGAAACTCCAGTGCTTTGGTCACCCGCTGTGAATAAGTGACTCATTGGAAAAGACCCTGATGCTGGGAAAGATTGAAGGCAGGAGGAGAAGGGGATGACAGAGGATGAGATGGTTGGATGGCATCACCGACTCAATGGACATGAGTTTGAGTAAACTCCGGGAGTTGGTCATTGACAGTGAAGTCTGGTGTATTGCAGTCCATGGGGTCACAAAGAGTTAGACACGACTGAGTGACTGCACTGAACTGAACAGATGTGAAGAACTGGCTCTTTGGAAAAGACCCTGATGCAGGGAAAGACTGAAGGCAGAAGGAGAAGGGGATGCCAGCGGATGAGATGGTTGGATGGCATCACTGACTATACACGTGAGTTTGAGTAAGCTCTGGGAGTTGGTGATGGACATGGAAGCCTGGCGTTCTGCAGTCCATGAGGTTGCAAAGACTTGGACATGACTGAGTAACTAAAATGATCTTGCTATACAGCCAGAAAGTCAGTGCATTCTGAAAAAAGAAATTGATGTGTGGCATTCACATATGCTTCTATTTCTCTAAAATAATATCATTGATTAATATTATGTCAGTGAGACCAAAGCTGTCTGTTAATATTATTTGTCAGGGATTGGGATACACTGATGCATGAAATTTCTAACTGTTGCATTAAGATTTCATTTTTTAAACTTAAATGAAAAGCAGCATATTGAATTTCTTTGTGAATGAATATATTTAATATAAGCTGGAATATACAGTAAAAAGTATGTTGATTATATTTAGACCAGATGGAGTTTCTGGGTGGTCTTCCAAGTGAAGCTGAGTATAAGATCTATTGCAACTAGGTAATTTGAATGAGTTCATAACAACTGTGGATCAATATTGTGTGGTCTATATTACACTGAAAAAAACAACATTTTTGTAGAGACATATAATACAAGTACTTTTATTTAGCATGCAAAAGCCCTGTTTATAAGATCTCCTAATGGACTACTTTGAAATATTTGAGACTATGAATTTAATCAGGTTTAAAACTTGGACTGAAATGAACTTCAATTTGTCTGAAAATTCAGTTTCCAAATTTAGGGATACACCAGATGTTGTGTGTCAGATTTATTCTCAGTTCTCTAAGAAAAGGTAGCAAAAATGATGTAACACTTTTTAAATAAATTTGCTCTTCAACTCTTTTCATTAATACAACTTCAAAAAGATCATATCCATGTGAGTAAAAATAGATCTCATTATGGTAAAAGATTCACTTTAATTAGCATAAACTTGTACCATAAATTTTATTTGAAGAATGACTTACTAAAGATATATATCATTATTATTGTTTTGTATAAGTTGCTATTTGTGAAAATGTTTTAAAATCATACTGAATAAAAATGTCTTACTCAAGTGGCATATTGAATTATTTGGCCAAAATTTTTCTTCCAATTAGCATTATCAGAAGACTTTTGAATGAGAAGATCAGAATGATCTTCAAATGCAATTTTGAAGTTTTTTTCATTATTATTTACAACATACAGACATTGCAAAGACATATAGCTAATATTGTTCAGGTATAACTGTAGCTTAAACAGTTAGCTACAGTAGCTAATTGCTATTGTAGCTATTGCTGAGAAATAGAATTGAGTCTTCTCATCCCAAATCCCTTCCTCTTTTCACCAAACTACGGGATGTACCCTCAGAATTGTCTCATATTAGTGCAGTTAATTGAGAAAAAAAGAACAAAAATGACAACAATTTGTGTAATCATATATAATGTCCAATTTGATATCATTGGTTCAGACAGTAAAGTGTTTGCCTGCAATGTGGGAGACCCAGGTTCTATTCCTGGGTTGGGAAGATCCCCTGGAGAAGGAAATAGCAATCCACTCCAGCACTCTTGCCTGGAAAATCCCATGGATGGAGGATCCTGATAGGCTACAGTCCATGGGGTCGCAAAGAGTCGGACATGACTGAGTGACTTCACTTTCACTTTCTGATTTGCAAAAGAGTCTCACTTTTCCATCTGAATGTGAGCATATTTGCTGGAGCACGATTGTTTTTCAATTTATCTACTATGAAGTTGTGAAATTATTTTTTTTTTACATAGAAAACAAATCATAATACTTTATATGTGGAAGCACATCTTCACAACTGCTTGTGGTATGTCTTGTGTAATAACTGTCAAGAGTTAGTTGGAACCCAAGTTATGAAAGGGTTTTTGGATATGTTGTATTATGACTCATGTAAAGATAAGTCAGTGGCTTTTGACTAAATTATATCTTTGTCAACACTTATTCTTTTTATAAGAACTCCACAACTTGTTTACAACTCTCTGAACTGCAGGATTTAGAGAACAATAGACAAGAGAGTCGAACATGACTCTCCAAGACTAAGACATGACTGAGCAACTGAGCATACACTCAAGCAAGATGATAATGTTGACTACTTGTAATTAGGTAAAACTTTTGAAAATGACCTTAATAATGATTTTCGTAATGACTTTAATAAGAATTTAATGACTTTGCAGAAAAATACTTATGATAGTATTAGCTATACTCCTAAAAATATTAACCTAATGCATGATGAATGTTGTTTTAACATCACAGTGTTAATTTATAGTTCCTGCTAAGTAATGCACATTTAACAAAATGTGCCTTAAATTTCAGTGTTAGGACATTTCACTGTTGGCTTATTTAGTCTGTAGGATACTTTTCATTGCATATTTTATTTCCTAAATGTATTATGCACAATATATACAAATGGAATGGTGTTAAGTAATCTATCAGGACTGAAAGTGATTTTATCATCATCAACTAATCTGGAATGTCCAAATCACCATGCCAAGAATGTTCTGCCCAACAGGAGCTACTTAGACCAAGCCGAATTTAAGGAGAACTGATTAGTCTAGCCTCAGGATGCATCTATTAAATGTTAAGTCAAGTTATCAAACTTCTCTCATTCTCCATTCATTTCTGCTGCTTATTTTACCTTCCACTTTTGCCAAGAAATGTAGTCAGTATAAATTAATTTTGAATAATGACTTCGGGAGAGATCTTTGAAAAAGGTAATTATATAAAACGGTCCACTTAAACAAGATCCTAATTAATAGCATGATGTTTATTACAAAGATCAGTACCAAATAGTCAGTCTTAAGCAAAAGTAGAACAATTTACCAGTTACACCAAACTTATCATTTCACCTAGCTCGTGGTGAATATTTTAGTGAAGCTGAAACTAAAAATATTTGGTGGCACATATGCATAGAAAGGTAATAATTATTCACAATGGAATAGTTTATTTTGAATATATTTTATTGTTTTTTCTCTCTTAAACTTGCTGCGGACCTACACTAACAGTTAGGATCCAAAGTAAATGTAAATTGAATATGTGTTTTAAAGCAATAAATGTGAATAAATCTTTTATTTACTCATTCACAAAGATGTTCATATTGAAAGAATTTGGAGAAACTCATGTGAAGTGAAGTGAAGTTGCTCAGTCGTGTCCGACTTTTTGCGACCACATGGACTGTAGCCCACCAAGCTCCTCCATCCATGGGATTCTCCAGGCAAGAATACTGGAGTGGGTTGCCATAACTCATACCAGACTGTTAATTGCTCATCTATGAAGATGGAAGTGGCATTTGATGGAAGAAGAAAAACTGAGAGGGATTTTTGTTTTTTCCTGAACACTTGCAATTGTTTTTAATTTTAAAAAAAGGATAATGAATTATTATGTCAAAGAAATTACATTGTAGTTTAATGACATGGTATTTTAAAATAAGGACTTCCCAGATGGCTCAGTGGGTAAAGAATGCTCCTGCAGTGCAGGAGACCAGGAGATGTGGGTTCAACCCCTGGATCAGAACGATCCTCTGGAGAAGAAAAAAGCAACCCACTTCAGCATTCTTGCCTGAAAAATCCCATGGACAGAGAACCCCGGCGGGCTACAGTCCACAGGGTCACAAAGAGATACAACTGAGCACAAGCACAACACATTTTAAAACAATGAAAATTATACACCATCTCCTGGACTTTGCGCAAACTCATGTCCATTGAGTCGGTGATGCCATCCAACAATCTCTTTCTATGTTGCTCCCTTCTCCTCTGCCCTCAGTCTTTCTCAGCATCAGGGTCTTTTCCCTAATGAAGTCAGGAAAAAGAAGTCAACTCTTCGCATCAGGTGACCAAAGTATTGGGGCCTCAACTTCAGCATCAGTCCTTCCAATGAATATTCAGGGTTGTTTTCTTTTAAGATTGGTTTGATATCCTTGCTCTCCAAGGAACTCTCAAGAGTCTTCTCCAGCACCAAAATTCAAAAACATAAATTCTTTGGTGCTCAGACTTCTTTATGGTTCCTCTCTCACATCCGTACATAACTACTGGAAAAAAACGGTAGCTTTGACTATACAAACCTTTGCCAGCAAAGTGATGTCTCTGCTTTTTAACACGCCTTCTAGATTTGTCATAGCTTTTCTTCCAGTTAGCGAGAGTCTTTTAATTTCATGGCTGTAGTCACCATGGCAACCCACTCCAGTGTTCTTGCCTGGAGAATCCCATGGATGCAGAAGCCTGGTAGGCTGCAGTCCATGCGGTCGCACAGAGTCGGACACGACTGAAGCGACTTAGCATCAGCAGCAGCAGGAGCAGTCACCATGTAAAGTGACTTTGGAGCCCAAGAAAATAAAATTTGTCACTGTTTCCACTTCTAATTGCCATGAAGTGATAGGGCTGGATGCCATGATCTTACATTTTTGAATGTTGAAATTTAAGCCAGCTTTTTCACTTTTCCAGACAAGGAAATGGTCACCTACTTCAGTATTCTTTCCTGGAGAATTTCCTGGATAGAGGAGCCTGGCAGGCTATAGTTCATGGGATTGCAAAGAGTCGGACACAACTGAGCAACTAACACTAACTTACACTTTCACTCTCCTCTTTCACCCTCATCAAGAGACGCTTTAGTTCTTCTTCACTTTCTGCCATTACAGTGGTATCTGCATATCTGAGGTTGTTGATATTTCTCCTGGCCATTTTGATTCCAGCTTGTTTTTCATCCAGCCTGGCATTTTGCATGATATACTCTGCAAAGAAGTTAAAGAGCAGAGTAATGATATACAGGCTTGATTCACTCCTTTCCCAATTTTAAACCAATCTGTTGTTCTATGTCCACTTCTAGCTGTTGCTTTTTGTCCTGCACACAGGTTTCTTAGGAGGTAGGTAAGATGATCTGGTATTTTCATTTCTTTAAGAATTTTCCATAGTTTGTCGTGACCCACACAGTCAAAGGATTCATTCAGCGTAACCAATGAAGCAGAAGTAGGTATTTTTCTGGAATTCCTTTGCTTTTTGTATGATCCAACAGATGTTGGCAATTTGATCTCTGGTTCCTCTGCCTTTT
Organism: Bubalus kerabau; assembly: GCF_029407905.1. Lineage (NCBI taxonomy): Eukaryota > Metazoa > Chordata > Mammalia > Artiodactyla > Bovidae > Bubalus > Bubalus kerabau. Next base: position 54,469,267 of record NC_073625.1, read on the forward strand.
CTGAATCCAGCTTGTACATCTGGAAGTTCTTAGTTCACATACTGTCAAAGCCTAGCTTGAAGAATTTTGAGCATCACTTTGCTAGCATGTGAAATGATTGCAATTATATGGTAGCTTGAACATTCTTTGGCATTTCCTTTCTTTGGGATTGGAATGAAATATAGTAAACTAAAAGGTAGTTAGGAGTCTGATTATCTATTACTTTCATTTTTAATATAGCAGGTAACTTTAAGTTTACATTTTCTTTGATTTACTTTTCAATAATGTATCAAAAAATCAGCTTGTGAAATTCTTAGAAACTTAACAACTAATCTTTGTAAGCCAGTTCTACTTACTCCTAGCACATCACTGGTCCTTTGTCTCTTTGTTTCCATGATTGCCATGTTCCCTCAAGAGCCCATACATCAGTCATGATTAGCACCTTGTCCCTGAGTGAGGAAGAAAACCAAACTAAACCATGCAGGGTGCAAGAAAAATATTTCTGCTTTTCTGATATAATTTGCTATCAATGTGAACTTTTAATGGCAGAGAAATCAGAGGTATAGATATTTTAAATTATGCTATTGTCTTCATAAGTTGAAATAAAACAGCCAGAGTACATTATCTACCTGTTGTATATTATCAATCTGTAAGTGCTGTTGATGTGTCTTTGTGCATGTGTGTATGTGTTGTCTTAGTTTGCTTTGTCTATTCTGATCCTGGCTAGGTCATGAAAGTCCAAGCTAAGGTTCACGATTATGCTGGAGATGTTAGCAATATATGTGATTTTCAACTTACTGTGGATTTTTTTTCAGAGCAGTATGCAGCATGCAGGGGTTAAACATCTAAGTGGGAAGTTTGGCAGGATGGTAGACAAAGTAGATGATCCTGCATACTCCACAAAGAAGGTCTGTGCATTCATGAGAGTAAATGCATGTCACTTCCCGGAATTCAGTTGCTATCAGTGTGAAAGTGAAAGTGAAGTCGCTCAGTTATGTCCAACTCTTTGCGACCCCATGGACTCTAGCCTATCAGGCTCCTCCGTCCATGGGATTTTCCAGGCAAGAGTGCTGGAGTGGATTGCCATTTCCTTCTCCAGGGGATCTTCTTGACCCAGGAATTGAACCTGGGTCTCCTGCATTGCAGGCAGACGCTTTACTGTCTGAGCCATAGCTTCTGAATTTCGTTGGTCTAGTGAGGTCTGCTCAGAACTCGCCCGTGAGTAAATAAACATCTTCTCTGGTTTGGTTTGAATGTGACCATTTTCCTTATATAATCGTGCCTTATAGAATTGGGTCTTGATAGTTTATAGTGAATGATGGTTTTGTGATCTCTGGAGAAGAAAATTTAGCTTTGGGACCAGGGACCAGGCTTGATCACTCAAGAGCTTTGGCATAGCAGAATTTTATTAAAGTGAAAAAGGGACAGAGAAAGCTTCTCACATAGACATCAGAAGGGGGACAGAGAGTGTCCCCCTTGCTAGTCATATCAAGACCTTATCTACTTTTACCAGACCCACTCCCACAACATACATCTTAAATTAACAAGACTAGAACTGACAATAGAAAGTTCTTACCAGACCCACTCCCACATAAAATAACAAGATTGGTATACATTGTTGTTATATAATCCTTAGCAGAGAGTTTAAGATGAGCTGGTTTGTTATGTAATCATCATCTCTCGGCTTAAAGAAAATGATGTCTTATGTGACTAAGACTAAAGGATGTAGAAAAAAAAGGTTTGTCCGTTTCTCCTCCTCAAGAGCCCTGGCTCCTTCCTCCTTGAGGGCCCCAAATTCCTTATCAACCTTACCTAAGAATTAACTCTCCCAATTTAGGTAGAAGCTCTTGAAGTGATTTAGCCTATATAGCAACATGTGTGTATGCATGCTAAATTGCTTCAGTCATGTCCAACTCTATGGACTGTAGCCTGCCAGGCTCCTCTGTCCATGGGATTTCCCAGGGAAGAATGCTGGAGTGGGTTGCCATGCCGTCTTTCAGGGATCTTCCCAACCCAGGGATTAAATCTATGCCACTTACATCTCCTGCATTGGCAGGCAGGTTCTTTACCACTAGTGCCACCTGGGAAGCCCATATAGCAGCATGCATCAACCTTGAAAATATGGCTGGTTAAAGTTCCTTGGACAGCAAGGAGATCAAACCATTCAATCTTAAGGGAACTCAACCCTGAATACTCATTGGAAGGACTGAGACTGAAGCTGAAGCTCCAGTATTTTGATCATCTGATGCAAACAGCCAACTCATTAGTAAAGTCGCTGATGCTGGGAAAGATTGAGGACAGGAGAAGAGGGCATCAGAGGACGAAATGGCTGGATGGCATCACCAACGCAATGGATATGAGCTTGTGAAAATTTGGGGAGATGGTGAGAGACTGGGAGGCCTGGAGTGCTGCAGTCCATGGGGTCACAAAGAGTCTGACATGATTGGGCGACTGAACAGCAACAACAGTGGTAATTTAATCATCAAGGTTTCTATTCATGTGGAGAAGTGTCAGTAATCTCACCAAAGTACATTGATTTAACCTTACTTTTTTCTTTCAAATGGATCTATGTAGTCTATAATACACTGTAAGAGAAGTGTGACAGAGTTATATATATCTATATATATATCTATATCTATATCTATATATATATATCTGTCTATATATAGCATATATATATTTTATTATGCATTTCATTCATAGATTTCACTGCCCATAGAGAAAATACCAACCTCAAATAGTCATGAAAATGACTCTTTCAAGCACACAGTACAGAATTTCATCTTTTCATCCCTCTGTATTTCTAGTTGAGCAGGAACATGAAAACGGATACGGCCAGCAAGAGAAGCCTGGATTTGGAAAACTTTTGTGTTTTTGTCCTTTACAAGATGGCCAGAAAGTTGCTTATAATGATGTGTCTGAGAGACTTGCATGTTTTCAATCCTTTGATAAGAAATTATAAAATTATAAAGAAAATGGATCTCACTTTTCCCTAGTAATAAAATTGGGTCGAAGGGATCTTTCAGAGAAGTTAATTTTCTCATCACTTGAAAATAACTATAATATGATTCAAAGGTGGATTTGTGTTTTCCATCATCATTATAAAAGTGAAGAGTAGAAAGACTATATTAGAAGACATTTTAAGTGATTATTTTATATACTGAATTTCTTAAGGATATTCAAATAAGGAAAATGGAATCTTATAGCTATTGCACAAGTTAAAAATAAAAACATAAATTTAATCCAAATTTCTATGGGAAAAAAAATTGATAAGATGAAATCTTCCCCCTTTAAAGTCACAATTTCCCCCAATATCTTTCTTCTAAATGTCTAAATCAGTCGTACGTAACAGTTTTTCTTCTCCTCTATGAATATCTGATTCACACAAGCAATGCATTTCTCAAGTTCTAAATAAAGCCAGAAATTTGTGGGTGTGGATGAGGGTGTGATCAGGTGGCTCCTCCCCCACCAAGTATGTATTTTCTCCAAGAATAATGCTCCCTTCTCAGTAGAGAGTTAATAGACTAATCCTGTCATAAAACATATTTTTTACATATTTCTTTACTGTTTCATTAGTTTATTTACTTAACAATCATGCTTTGGATGTCTAATAGGTTACTAGCACAGGACACAGCCCTGGAGATAAAAAGATTAGTCAGATATGGTCTTGTTCTCAACTATTAACAGTTCCAGCATGCATAGAGGAGATATGAAAATGGACAAGCACAACAGAGGCAGAGAAGAGACCTGATAAGACAATGTGGTGGAAAATCTCTGAGCAATGTTACCATACCTGAGATGAAACAGACAAACTTACCCCTGGGCTAAGCCTTAAAGAATGAGTAGAGTTAGGAAAACAGGAAAGTAAGGATAAATTGAAAGGTGACCATAGCAATATGGAAGTGATGAAAGCATTGGCCTTGATTATGTTTGTAACCCAGGAACCTGGAAAAATTATTAAAATATTGGTATGTGGGACATATGTGTGTGTGTGTAGCATTCTTTCTGGTTTCCGCTAAGTATCAACAATTATGACTTTGTTCTCAGAAGATCAAGTCCCTTTCTGGGACCCAGGCACTGCCTTGGTTGACAGGCATTCAAACATTCATGAGAAATGGCCTTCATTTCAGTGAAGTTATACTTCCATGGAAGATTCATCAAATTGCTCTTTACTTAAGGAACGCTAAACAGATAAATTTTACTCAGTGAAAACTATAAAATAGTCCTTAGCAGAACTCTATCATTCTTGCTCTTAAATTTTATGATTTTGATGCTATGAAAATTCAATTTATAGTATCACAGTAGTTACTCCATACCTGTATTTTTTAAGATTAAGTACGTCCACTATTGAATTTGCATTAAATTCTTTTTGATACATTTTTAGCAGACTTTGTATTACACTGTCTTATTTGGATACATCTGAAGATAAGCTCAAAACCAAGCCAACCAAACAACCAAAAGAAAAACTCTGGTTATCCCCAACTATAAAGTGTTCCAGTGGTTCTTTGAATTATCTAAAATATAAGATCATATGTTGTGATATATTTTATAATATATCTATCAGCTATTGTTTTGGATTATGAATACCTCCTATAATAACACAGATAATGAGCAAAAAAGTCTTCTTTTACACTTTTATTTAATCTAATATAACTAAAATAGTAGCAACAAAATAAAGGTCATTTATCCAAATATATTATGACATTGTACATATTATACACACAAAGCAATTTAGGAATATGGCTCATAATATATTTTTCCCTTCATAATTAAGTTTTATCTTGCTGGTGTATTGTAGTTGATTAAAAAATATGAGTGTATTATAAAGTCTTGCATCCTAATTCCCTTAAAACAAATTATTTTTCTTTGTAATGTTGAAATAAGTAGCATGCATAATTTTTCTTAATTAGATTTTAAATCCCATAAAACCAGGAACTACGTTTGGCATCTTTTGTAAAATTTAAACTTAACCATCACAGAAAACAAAATTAATTCTATCTGCGTGAAAAATTGACAAAGCTTTCTTTTCTACTTACTTGTAAAAGTCAGTTGTTTGTTTAGTAATATGGTTATGCAGCAAATTTTATAAGCATGTTTAGAAACAAAGGGATGCCAAGATTTCACATAAAATTGCTTCACAGAAGATATACTATTTAAACTAAGTGTTTTGACAGGCTGAAAGGGAGCAGACATGATAATCCATGCCCCTTTACTTTAACTAACATTTTAAAATTGTATTTTAGTGAGGAGGTAATGGTATCACCAATGAACTTTTAAATTTTACCATTATTTATTTAATGGTTATATTTCAGAGACAGATAATCCATTAGGAAAGAGATGCCAAGAGCTCCAAAACAAAAGTTATCTTGATTTATAGCACATTTATGGAATTTAGTAGCAGCATCAACGGTTATTATATCAGTAAAATGCTAGCTTAAGGTATTTCTTGATGTATTATCACATTTATGAGGTAAACTTTTCAGTTTTACTTCTAAATCATTGACTCCACTTCATGCACATTGAATAAAATTGGTTTACATAAGAATAATTTAACAATATTATTTTATTCCATTTGTATGGCAGCTATTACTGTAAAATAAATTCTCGATGCCTACCAGCATGCATTTAAGATCTTATTATGGAGGTAAATGTGTGACAATCCTGCCAGACAGACAAAATACTTTTTTGAGCATCTTTCCCCTTCTCATTCTTAAGTAAATGGGTTAATAAGAAAATGAGTGCAATCAACACTTTTTCAGCATGTTTCTAAGTTGGTTCTTTCACAGGCTACCTTCTGGTAATTTGTGTTTAAATTGTACCTTTATTTTTTCTTGTAATCATTATAAGAATTTATTATGGGAGGCTAGATTCAGGTTATACAGCAGTGTTAACAATCATAGCCAATACCTTGTAAATTTGCATCATAGCAAGACTAGTAGGTAACAAGTTAGTTGCTTACATATTAGAGAAAAATGATATGCATCTTCAAAAATTTAGAATCTGCATGTGAAAATACATTTTTGATTTTTCTTTTATATCTCTTCATATTTCTTATGGAGAGCGTCCCCGGTGGCACTAGTGGCAGACAGGCCTGCCAGTGCAGGAGACATAAGAGAGGCAAGTTTGATCCTTGGGTCCGGAAGATCCCCTGCAGGAGGGCGTGGCAACCCACTCCAGTATTCTTGCCTGGAGAATCCCATGGACAGGGGAGTCTGTGGGCTACAGTCCATGGGGTCACAAACAGTCAGACAGGACTGAAGCATACTCATGTTTCTTATATAACACTCATTTGACATAATAGGTTTTATTTTTAAAAAGAAAAACACTTTAAAGCCACAGAATACTTTGAAGCAATAATATGTTGTGATTATATTTTGCCAAATTTCAAGATGAAAAGTAATCGTATAAGAAATAGATTAGTTTTCACACTGACTCAGTGTTTTGCTTTCATTGTGGTGCAGGGCTAATGCAATTTTCAAAAATTTTAGATGTTTATTTTGTGTGATTTCCCTAGACCAAACTGTATCCTCTTTAAATTTCGGTACTTTATAATGAGAAACAATTTTGCAGCAGATTTAACTGGTTGGATTGTACAGTTCTTCCTTAGAGGATATTTCCTCCCTCCTTTTCTTTCATCAAACCTCAATTACCTGCAGTCCACACGCCATATTACTTGATCTTTCTTTTGATGAGACCTTCTAGTCACACAGAAAAAGTAATAATTTTCCTTCTAAATGTTCTATTATAGAATTTTTCTTTCACAAAGCATCTATCTATGTTCCCTATTATGCCGATTAGAATCAGTTTCATGTAGTGCCAACAGGAGGATCATTTCTCTCCTTCAAAGAACTATTGTAAACACATAATCTCTTTATATCATTCCTGCTGTTTAAGCCCTCTTTTATAATATCTCTGATTCTAGGTCACATTGTCATGCCCCGGATCTTTATTAGGTGCATCGGGTCTTTCATCTTGCTCCAATATTAGCTTTAGAAATGGATGAGATTTGATTTTGACTCAGGGAGTCCATACTATCGAAAGCAGTGACTGACTTTTCAGTATCCAAACTCTGCCACCACCATCTGTGAGGAGCTGGCACATCCAAAGTAGACAGCAAGTCAGATTACAAGGTCTTCTCTGAACACAGAGACTCAAAATAAAACCTGAGTTCCCGTTACAGCCTTCATCACCTTAGAAATGTTCCAGAATGCACTCCCTTCTAGTTCTTTCTCCCTATTCCCTTTACATTATAAAAATATACTTTACTGCCCTTCCTATCTTGGGCAGAACAATATGGACAGCCCTCTCATGGCACCAGGCTTGCCAGCTTACTAGCAGGAAGACTCCTCAGGGAATACCATTTCCCACCACTCCTGCCAACCACACTCATTCTTTAGAGGCTCATGCTCTGTGACAGAGGTCTGTCTCCTAACTAGGTAAAATCAGGCTTGTGTTACGATGTTTAACACTGTCTTAAAAAGACAGGCCTGCTCGGATAGAAGCAGATTCTCTTCCTCTAGTCAGGAGTTCTGAAGGAGTAAGGGGAAGATACACCAAAATACCAGAGCTCAAAATCAGGTTTCATTTTGTATTACCTAAGTGATTTGGGGGCAATTTCACCACTTCAGTTCTCTGAACTTCGGTTTCCTGGTCTATGGTAGCCTTGTCACTAAACAGTGTCTGATTCTTGTGACCTCATGGACTGTGGCCCGCCAAGCTCCTCTGCCTGGGATTTCCCAGGCAAGAATACTGGAGTGGGCTGCTGTGTACTTTTCTAGGGGATCTTCCCAAATCAAGGATCAACCTGTGCCTCCTGCACTGCAGGTAGATTCTTTACCACTGAGTCACCAGGGAGTTCCTTCCTCATCTATAAAATGAGGCTAATATGTTACTTATGTTGTGGAGTGGTTATAAGAAGTAAATATAAGATAAGGCAGTGACTGGTAAATAAAATAAGAAATCAACTGTTATTAGCTATTAATAACTTTTTGACATCAATGATTCTGAGTTACACATCTTTCTTTCTATGGTGACCATGTTGATGATATAAAAAATGATAGTTGACATGTACCTTGACTTATTTTTAACATAATACTTTATTTTTATTTATATCATCATGCTTTTTTCAGGATATGGAAGTAAAGCACAATCAATATCTAGTATTGTATAATATTTCGTATACCGCACTCAAACACACCTACTAATGAGTACATGTGTGCTCAGTCATTTCAGTTGTCTCCAACTCTTTGAGGCCCCATGGACTGTAGTCCATCAGACTCTTCTGTGCATGGGATTTCCCAGGGGAGAACACTGGAGTGGGTTGCCATGCCCTCCTCCAGGGGATCTTCCTAACCCACAGATTGAACCAGCATCTTTTATGTCCCCTGCATTGGCAGGCCAGAGAAGGCGATGGCACCCTACTCCAGTACTCTTGCCTGGAAAATCCCATGAACGGAGGAGCCTGGTAGGCTGCAGTCCATGGGGTCGCTACGAGTCGGACACGACTGAGCGACTTCCCTTTCACTTTTCACTTTCATGCATTGGAGAAGGAAATGGCAACCCACTCCAGTGTTCTTGCCTGGAGAATCCCAGGGACAGGGGAGTCTGGTGGGCTGCCGTCCATGGGGTCGCACAGAATCGGACACGACTGAAGCGACTTAGCAGCAGCAGCAGCAGCAGGATCATTGGCAGGCAGGTTCTTTACCACTAGAGCCACCTGGAAAGCCCGGCAAGCACATTACATTCAGTTCAGTTCAGTCGCTCAGTCGTGTCTGACTCTTTGTGACCCCATGGATGGCAGCACAGCAGGCTTCCCTGTCCATCACCAACTCCCAGAGCTTGCTCAAACTCATGTCCATCGAGTAAGTGGTGCTGTTCAACCATTTCATCCTCTGTTGTCCCCTTTCCCTTCTGCCTTCAATCTTTCCCAAAATCAGGGTCTTTTCCAATGAGTCAGTTATTCGCATCAGCTGTGAATGGAGTTTCACCTTTAGCATTAGTGCTTCCAATGAATAGTCAGAACTGATTTCCTTTAGGATTGACTGGTTGGATCTCTTTGCAGTGCAAGGGACTCTCAAGAGTCTTCTCCAACACCACAGTTCAAAAGCATCAGTTCTTCAGTGCTCAGCTTTCTTTATAGCATATTACATACTAAGTTACATTATATACTTAGTACGTTACATACTAAGTTATTAATTCATTGGCTCTTAAATACTTTATATTTTGCAGATATATCTTCTAGATTTTCATTTTTATTGAAATATGTTTTCACAATATTTGGAGATACCTGTTGAGATTCTTGTATGGGCTAGAATACACTGGGTTTTTTTTTTCCCCCAATGAATGAATGGAATATGAGCTCTTGCTATCTGAATATTCACTAACACGATTTTAGAAATGGATTTCCCTGGTGGCTCAGACAGCAAAGAATTCACCTGCAATGCAGGAGACCTGAGTTTGATCCCTGGGTCAGAAAGATCCCTTGGAGGAGGGCATGGCAACCCACTACAGTACTCTTGCCTATAGAATCCCATGGACAGAGGAGAATGGTGTGTGTGGGTGTGTGTGAAGTGAGGATGGGGGGAGGGGACAGAACTGGGGGGTTGAGGCACAGCTATGGTACACAGGGTGGCAAAGAGTCAGCTGTGATTGTGCAACTAACACTTTTAACTTCTACTTCATATTGTAGGGATTGTATTTTCTACCTCATTTAGACATCTTCAGGCCATCATACTCTCTGTTGATCTTTCTTTCACCTTCAAGTTCTCAAGGAATAGAGTACTGATTCCCATTTGTTTACTTTTTTTTACACTCAATTCCAAAAACTATGACAACTTTTTCATCTTCTCCTTTACTGTCTTTATTTCTTAAAATTGACTAATGCCCACTAAGTCTTTCGTTAATCTTTATTTGTAGATATCTACATTTAATATTACTGACCTCCCCTGGCTTTGATTCTCTCTTTTCCTCATCTCTCTGATGTGAGAAATTGGCTTTTTGTTTGTTTGTTTAGTTGGTAGCTAGCTCTTCATTCTATTTTTTTTTTCCTCTAAAACGGCATGTCTAAGTATAATATGCTTTTCCTCAGCCAGTTTTCTTCCTGTGGACCTCAACTTGTGAGTTTAACAATTGCTTTCCAGCTAGATCCTAAGCCCCTACAAGCTTAGGGATACCTCAGGTTCTCATTTCAGGTTTTTATGTACTTCCATGATAATTCCAGAATGTCTCATAGGCATCATAAATTAAAAATAAAACCAAAGGTATTTTTTTTTCCCACAAGCCAACTCCTATATTTGATTATTCTATTTGTATTCCTGGTATTATTATTCTCCCAGTCATCCAGATTTGAAAACTTAGTCATCACAAACACCTACTTCCCTTCATTTAACAAATAATCAATCTTTGTATCCACATAAATATATACTAGCATCTCTGGAATCTATCCCTTCATTTTTATCTCAATTTCCAGCACCATAACTGAAACCCTGTCCTAGCTTACTGCAGTAATATCCCAACTGATTTTACTGTATCTGAAGATTGGTCAGACTTTCACAGTGAAAGATAAAAGCAGGAATTATGTTCAAGGATACCTTTCTTTGGAGGGACTGATGCTGAGGCTCCAATACTTTGGTCACCTGATATGAAGAACTGACTCATTGGAAAAGACCCTGATGGTGAGAAAGATTGAAGGCAGGAGGAAAAGGGACAACAGAGGATGAGATGGTTGGATGGCATCACTGACTCAATGGACAGGAGTTTGACCAAACTCCGGGAGATGGTGAAGGACAGGGAAGCCTGGCATTCTGCAGTCCATGGGGTTGCAAAGAGTTGGACATGACTGAGTGAGTGAACAACAACAAAAATACCTTTCTTTGAAAATCTAGGGCTCATTTTGGGAACTTTAAACAATAGTAATTAAAAAGGTTTATACAGGTGGAAGAACAATGAAATCTGAAATGTACCTGGGAGTAAAATCTTAAATCCTAGACTACTGAGAAATTTTAGTGAATGTGCTATTATCTATAATGTTGAGTTTTTTTTTTCCAGTATTTATAGTACTTAGCAAAATGCTTTATATGTTTCAGATGCTCAAGAAATCCTTGTTTCAGGAAACATGGGAAATATTACAAACATATTAAACTTGTGCAATGATTTATATCTTTTGGAATATCTAGAGTGCATAAAATATCTTTATTGTGCTTCTATAGTTCAGTGTTTAAGTATGTAAACAATAGTATAAATACTAATTCTTTTCTTAATCATCATGGTGTCACATACATATAATACACATAGGTACTTATTTGATGAATGTATTTCAGGCACATATATGTCTATGTGTTGTGTTCAAAGATAAGTTAATGATTAATTGGAAGAGATTTTCTGGTGCCAGAGTTTTGCTTTGCTTTTCAATTCTTAATTTCAATCTGCTCTGTTTAGAGAATATCCATCCTAGTTTAATAATTGAAGAATCTACTGAGCTAAAAATAGAAACTTCTGGAAAAGAACTCAGCTCTTGGTACTTAGCCATATGATTCATTTTATATGGCTGATACATTTAAAATGCAATGATTCAAATACATGTGGCTTTTAAATTTTTTTCAGAAAATATTAGGTCATAATCATAGATTAATATTCTTCTCATGCCTTGCCCTCCCCGATCCATACACAAATGTCTTTTGTGGTTAGTGATGTTAATCCATTCCTGTGGTTTTGCAGTCTAGGAGAATATAGTATAGTTTCCTGGTTTAAAACAAAAAGGCTTATGGTGTTCTTTGGCTTTCCATTCCCTTGGCTCTCTGCAGAGTCCAGCATCCATGGGAGGGATTTGCTTTGTTTTTCTAATTATCGACAGCTGCATGAAACAGTGTCCAAAATGGGGAAAAGCAACACAGAGAGCTAAGCCATGTTAATAACAGGTGTTCTCAAGGATCAAGTTCTCAGACAACCCTAGGAGTAAGATGAGATACACTTTACAGCTAAATTGTCTCTGATGGCAGATGAGAAAACATCAGGAATTTGCATACAATAGCTGATTTGGTTCACTTTCCAATCTAGTAGGTGGATTTAGCAATTTGTCAGAAGGAGAGTTTGGGTAAAGAAAATGAAAGGTGTGCTAACATGGAATGACGACATGGAATAATTTCCTTTGGACTTGATTGGCTACTCTTCTTTCCCTTATCACATCTCCACCACAAGCACACATGTGGACACGTAGACACACACTTGCACACAGACTCATGTATGCAATCCTGTGCATGCAATGCACATGTACTCGCTGATAACCTTGTCTAAATTCTTGCAATAATATACGGATTCATTTGTTGTAATTTAAGTTATACATTAAATAGAATTCAGAGAAGCATGAGAACACTTTGTAAAATAGCTTCTTGGGCTGATTCCGAGTTGCAAGTCTCTTTATATTATTTAGAAAATTATCCTGACATTCTAAAAGCTGATAAAAATATTAGTATGATAGAAATAAGAAAGGAGAGGCAGAAACTGTTCAATATCCTCTAATCAAAGTATTCTTAAACAAAACAGGCATATATCAAATTTATAGCAAAGTAATGATTCTAAGGATGCAATCCCTCTTATATAAGGTGCTGATGTCATAGTTTGGCAACATGTATGTACCTTCTACCAGAAGGCTCAGTGGTAAAGAATCCACTTGCCAATGCTTGGACATGTGGGTTCAATCTCTGGGTTAGGGAGATCCCTGGAGAAGCAAATAGCAACCCTTTCCAGTATTCTTGCCTGAGAAATCCCATGGACAGAGGAGCCTGGCAGGTTACAGTCCCTGGGGTCACAAAGAATTGGACATGACTTAGTGACTAAACAACAACAGCAACCTTCTACCAGAGCTTTTAAAAGGTGGGTAAGCTTCAGTCACCGGCAGGATTCATCAACATGTGAAATCTGCTACCTTACAGTGACCCAGAGTGCATCAAGGCCAATCAATTAGAGGAAAAACCAGTGACAATAAGAAGAATGAGCACTACAAGAACAGACAGCCAAGAAAACAGACACATTTGGCTCACATTTCTCTCCACTCCAGTGCACTGAGCAGAACAAGGAAAATACAGGGCTCAGAGCCAATGCTCACCTCTCTCAACTCCAGCTTCCTGCAAACCCTGGGGCTTCAGCTCAGATCCAGGCTTCTTTAGGAAAAGTTGATTTTTCACCCTGAATTTTAGATTAAACTTTAAAAAGGTATATGTTTTAATAATGTTTTAGAACCTGCTCAAATACCTCTAAAGGAAGAGAAACAATGATTGACAAAATATGCCTGAAGACAGTGATTATAGCAAAGTAAAATCAAATCACCCCAATTGATGTCCAAATCATTCCACTCACGTAGATGAGCTTGAGTGGTACTCTTCTCAGGGAATCTGGTAGAGTCTTGAAGTGACCTTGTTTTTTTTTTTTCTTTTTTACCTCTTTAACAGAAATGTAAAAGAAAGAAAATGCCTGCTTTTCTGGGCAGAATGCAAAACCTGTATTTGAGACTGCTAATTATTACTCAATGACTAGATCCAAGTTCCACTTGTCATGCCATTTTTAATATGAATAACTGTTCTGGACACTCAAGTTCTCTATGAGTTTGTATTGCATGTGAATCCAGTTTCTGCATGAATCTTGTCTTTTTCTGCTTTTTTAATTTTCAGTAACAAGAAAACAAAATATGGCTTGCTGTTCCCCAAATTAACTCCTTTCTTCTTCTTGTGGTTCTTCTCATTCTCTCTTTTTTTTCTTAAAATAATAATAACAATAATAATTATTGTATTATCATCATCATTATCATCATATTCATTACTTTGCCAACTCTTTTCTTTTAGAATTGCTTTGGGAGGAAATGTTATTGCTAGTGTCAGGCACAATATTCTTGCACAGCTTTTGCTAAGATTATCACCTTTACCTTTTAACTAAGTCTATGCTTTTGCAACTTTTGTTAAATAAGCTTAACTTTCTCAAATATTTTTTCTATATAATCTGAACAATGTCTTGATGTATAGGTGCCATAAATAGGTAATATTTAATATATAAACAAGGTTTACCAATTAGTAGCATTTCCCAGGACGAAACATAGTGTTTCCAATCATTTTCACCAGACAAATTCTGTTTCCCTAAAGTAAGCTATTTATTAACATAAGAGTTTGGGAAAGTGTGTTTCTGAAAAATGTTTAGCTCTATTGACCTAAAGTCCCTACAAAGAGAACTGAAGTTTCTCTATAACCTAAATGGGAGGCGTGGTGACCCCATCAACCTTTTCTTTATTATGTGGCATCTTTCCTCAAAGTACAGATTTAAAGAAATTCTTCAAATTTATAGATTTTACTCTATTGAGAATCTAGGTCTCCTGGGCTCACTCAATTCAAATTTATTTTTACTCCACCAAGATCTTGAGTATAATATGTGTGTCCAACTCTTTGTGACCCTTTAAAGAGTAGCCCACCAGAATCCTCTGCCCATGGGATTTTTCAGGCCAGAATATGGAGTGGGTCACCATTTCCTACTCCAGGGGATCTTTCTGACCCAGGAATTGAACCTGTGTCTCCTGCATTGCAGGCAGTTTCTTTACTACTGAGCCATCAGAGAAGCTGAGTATGATATATCCAAATGTAAATGTAGTCATGCAAATAAATCAAGCAATAAATAATCTTGAGTGTATTTACATGTATTTTAAGACTTCCTTCCATTAGCAGTTTACAGGTAAAATGTAGTAACAGGGCTCCTGCTATTTGTAGGTTGTTAAGTCCAATAGCTCACATTTGACCTCATATAAAAATTTATATTCACAGAGTTATTTTGAGTGTTCTTATTTGCCTGGCTTTTCCTCTCTCTAGACGTTTTCTAATTCCTATGTTCCTGCTGTACTTTGGCTATTTCTAGTTGCTATTCAAGACTTTTCAATCATTGGGATCGTTGGGATTTTCATTTTTCTTCTTTCAGCCATTTCCTTATATTGCAGCTCTTCCTCTCAGCTCACAGATTTTCCCGGCTGTGTCAGCTTTCCTTATCTTCTGAGCTCTGGTTTTTGGGTGGCTCTGTTTTTCTAGACTTTGGGTCATTGCTTAGCTAACCAGGTCCACTACTCCTTCTGATTTAGGACCTTCTTGATTAGTGAACTGAACAATCACCATATTTTCTTTATCTCAGCTTTAATGAACTTTATTTGAACTATGGTTTCTACTTATTCCTTTGACTACAACTTTTGCCCTAGAAAAAAAGACAGCCATGACTCGAGGGTTCTGCTTAATCAAAATGATAACATATTTTAAAAAATGGTTGAAGTTAATGAATCTGGCACCCAAGAAGCAACACAATTATACTTTCAAACTACTTTTGTAGAATATTAAAAAAAATAAATAAATACCATGGCAATGCTTTTTTAATTCAGTCAACCAAATAAAGTCTCCTTTCTTTTTCTTCTTTTTCAAAAGGCTTGAGCTCAGTAAAATGCACACAAGACTGCCAAACATTTTTTTTTTTTTAATTTTTAAACCCATGGGTATTTGAAGGGAAATTCAACCCACATGTTTCTGATTCATTTACACTTAATTCATTAAAATATTGTTTTGTAAGAGCTATTGAGGTCCAAGGGCCTTATGTGTCTTTTTAGATGACTTTTTATGCCATTTTTTCCCTCAAAAACAGGAAGTGCTATCTTGCTAAGAACTCAAACTTCAGAAAGGGTGTATTTCATATGAATCACATGGAGTACACCATGATGATACATCTCCAGGGTCATCTTTACTATGAGAGAGTACAAAAATAGTTATCTACTTTAGGTCTCTCAGGATGGGGAGACTTCCAGTTACTCTGTAAAAGGGAATGCAAATTGAATCCATTTAATTCAATGTGCATATGAATGTAATGTTATTAATGAAAACAGGCTAAGTGTTATAGTGGAGACATCTGCCATATGATGGCCTCAGGATATCACTGAAGTCTGTTTACTGAAATCTAAGTTTCCTTCTTTCCTCGTCTCACCCCAAGAAAGGAACATTGTATGAAAAGCAGGCGAGAGAGAGGGATAAAGAGAACATAATATGCTAAGCAAACAGAGAGTGTATGTGCACTGACAGTGAGAAACACTCTAATAGACAGCATCACTTAGTCACGCTTTCTAAATTGAAAGGAAAATTTCTCTAACTGGAGATGGTTAGATAGCAGGTCTGCAGTATTTGCTTGGTGACACATGTTGGAATACCTGTGTGGCGAGTCAAAGTTTCCTTGGATCTGCTTCCTTTACTAGCACAACACTGAAATTGCTTCTCTAGAACTTTCAAGTTCAAGAGCAGCTCTGCTGCCTCTAAGTGAAACCCATCATCATAGCCACTCCAAGACTGGTTCAAATTACAGTGTAGGCAAATCTCACGTTCTGTGTGCTGTGCTTAGTTGCTCAGTCGTGTCCGACTCTTTGCAGCCCCATGGACTGTAGCCCGCCAGGATCTTCTGTCCATGAGGATTCTCCAGGAAAGAATACTGGAGTGGGTTGCCACCTCCTCCTCCAGGGAATCTTCCCAACCCAGGGATCGAACCCAGGTATCCTGCATTGCAGCAAATCTCATGTAGGAATACAAATACCGCTGAGAAAAACCCATAATGCTAAACTGGATCAACTCTTCTGCAGCCAAGATAAAAACTACTTGAAACACTAAATTTACTCATAACCAAATAGTGTGACTTGTCCAGGTCTGGACTTAATTCCAGGTAAGATAAGTGAGTGCTCACACTCACATTCTAGTGCTCACATTCTAAGTTAGTCCTTTTAGTTTCAATTTTGAATAGTCTAAAATAGTTATTAGTCATGAAATAAAATAACTAATACATTGTGATTAACATTTTATACACACAACTTTTTTTTCAAGACACACAAAAATTACAATCCTAACCTCAGACTATTACTAGAGACATAGAAAATGAATTAAAAAGTTCCCTTCTGAGCTCCCATGAAGGGGGGTGCCTAATGCCATATTTAACATATGAATTGAAGAAAAATTCATACTCTACATTCCAAATGAAAGCTAATGTCCTTTGTAAAACTTGAGAGAGTAACAGGCAGGAAGGCCAGGGGTCTCCAAAAGGAGGAAATAGGCTGCAAGTGTCAGACATTTTTCTCTCTCTTAAGTGGCAAGAAAAAACAAACTAGCAATATTTTTTTTTCCTTCTCTATACAAATTTAAAAAGAGGTTTCTCTTAAAATACTGTGTTGCCATTATGACACCTGGTTTCACCTGAAGTTAACTATTCTGAAACCTTGAGTTAATCAATGCATTTTTCTTATGGAAATGTTTGTCTTAAGGTATGTTAATGTACTATGCATTTACCCCAGACTCTGTCTTCAAGTCGGTTCTGCCTAATGGCTCAGAACCTACTTGACAAACCAGTATGTTATGCTCACATATTGTTCCCCTAATCTATGTAAATGAAACTATTTGTATGGTAATATGCCCTTGAATGATTCAAGTCAATCGTTTTATGCCCAGGATGAATCACCTGGTGCCAAGATTATCCCAAAATGCATCTTATGGGTGAGGGGCCTGGTGCCATTCTGAGGTTTAAGACATTCCTTTCTTTCATTAACAGACTGCTAGTGATTATATAACATCCAACTGAAGACTAGCAGGGAAGTACTCTTTCTGCCCCCTTCTGATGCCTATGTCAGAAGCTTTCCCTACCTTCTTTATACTTTAATAAAACTTTATTACACGAAAGCTCTGAGTGATCAAGCCTCGTCTCTGGTCCGGGATTGAATTATTCTTCTCCAGAGGCTAAGAATCCTGGCGTCTTTTTGTTCAGCAACAACCTTTCAAACTCATTAAGCAACACTGGACTCAGAAAACTCTTAATTTGAGCCGCTAATATAATTGATCTATCTTACTTATCTAGAAAAATCTTTAAAATGTTTTTAAAATATTTTTTTCTCAAACTTTTCTCTGTGAGTTGGCATGGCAAGTGATATATATGATTAACTTGAATGTATTATATTTTCACTTTAATCTCTAGTATTTTATCTCTCTTATTTTATCCCTAAGTCAGGATAGTAAAATTATACAATGCAATTATTATGCTACTTCTCTTCCTCAAGGAGCTTTTCTTTCTCTGATTCTCTAGATTAGTTCATTTTTTCTTCCCTTTCCCCAAACTCTTTACTTGAATCTTATTAAATGAATGTCTTTAAGATTGCAGCTATTTTGTAAAGAGAATATGTCTTTCATTTTTCATTCCTATTTCTTTTCCACTTGGCTAAATTTGAGGTGTATATTAGCACTCAGCATGTAGTTAAATAAAATTTGGAAAACATAGTGGGAATATGAAAGGCAATGGAAACCCAAAGAGAGAAATTACAGAGAACATACAAAAGATATCAGCTAGGCCAGAAAGGAATGTGGTTAGATTAATCCAGTGTAAGAGGATATAATAATATGGAGACTGAATAGAAGGAGACAAAATACTAGAAGTAGAATGGATCAAGTCTGAAGCAGAAGAGGAAGTTGTAGAAGAGTAAAGAAACACAATAAACTGGTAGAGGGAAAACAAAAGCAAATAATAAAGCTAAAGCTGTGTTTACTTAAATCCAAAATATTTGGCTTACTTTTTGGAAATATTAGAATCTCCAAGTAAAGCAAACAGAAGGATTGCAATAATTCGCACATCCTCAAAGTTCTTCCACACTCTCCTATTCACTATTGAGTCACTAGATGACTACCAGTGCCAAACCATTCATGTGTATATGCTGTGCTCAGTTGTATCTCTGTGACCCCATGGACAGGCAGGCTCCTCTCTCCTTGGGATTCTCCAGGTAAGAATGCTGGAGTGGGTTGCCCTTTCCTTCTCCTTCTTCATGTTGCATTGTTTAACAAGCACTGAAACTAATATTTTGCAAAGCACCCATCTCAGCATTTCTGTAGAAATCTTCTAAACACAATATGGATTAACTTTAAATGCAAATGGTTATCCCTTCTACACAACCCTCCTTATTCTGACACCAGTATAGTTCTCATTACCCCCAAACCATAAATATACTGTGTAAATATCACTCTTCATAGTTCTCTTATTCTTCACAATGTTTCATGATGCGGGCCTTTAACATTGATCCATTATTCTGATTTTTTAATAGAAAGTAAATCTCGTGAGAAAATAAGTACCACATGATTGATAATAGTGTCATATGTTTATTAATCTCTAACTGTGCCAAGTTAATGTTCTTAAACACTTTAAGAAATAGAACTACATTTAAGATTCATTTTTTCAAGAGGATTGCAATTCATTGAAGTTGAGAGGCATGAGAAAAAATATAATTTTAGACAAATGTTAAACTTTATAAAAGAATGCAAGCATATTTCAATAGACGCCAAAAATTTGTGACATGATTCTAACTGGAGACACTAGGGATGGCTTCAAGTTAGAACTGGCATGTAAATTAGAAATAATTTTAGTTTTAATAATGTTGATTTTTTTTAGTTAGAAAAAGGGTTAATGATTCTATGAGTGGAAAAGAAGGTTGAATAAAAGCAGATAAGCAGAGAACAAAGCAACCTGGAATGAGTGGTAAAGTACATCTACTGGGAAATCATATTAGAAAGCCAAATGGGAGCTGTGTTGTTGAAGGCCATGGCTGCCACTCTAAGTCATCTGAATCAGGTCACTAGGCCACAGGACAGTAGCAAATCCTTCTGAAGACAGGGGGAAATGGTATTTTTAGGTCTCTGACTGCAGTAAACTATCGCTGACAGATATGTTTTCTATTTCTACTGTCATAAAATGCACTGATGCTTAAACTAGAATCTATGAGTTTCAGAAGTTCAAGAACCTCCTGTCAATGTATAAAAACATTTGGTGTGAGCATTTTTTGGAGCAAGTTTCATCATTCCCTTTACAGAAACCAGGAGATTCAGCTTAAGGATCAATGGGATGGGTTGGGAGGCATCTCTTGAATAATCTTATGTTTCTCCATGGTCAGAGCTTTCTAAGCAAAAGAACATTGGCAATAACTGAAGGATAAGGGACAATTGGAACTGTAAAAATAAATAAATAAAAATAAACAAACAAACAAAAACTGTTGTAGCCACGTGTTTCGGGAAACAAACTCACTCAGAAGGACAATGCAGATAGTGGAGTGCAGTTTATTACACCCGCGGGCCCAAGGCAGAGTCTCCTCTTAGCCAAGGACCCCGACCAGCATTTGTGAAAATCTTTTATACCCTATGTGTACGTGTCTGAACCCACCACTCCAAATTCCTTGAGACTTACATAAACCAAGGAAAATACAATCCCAATAACCCCATCATTCACGTGCTATGTGCTCATGTGTTCAAATAGTCAAACAAATAGCCAGTAATCAATAAACCCGAGGTTACACTCCGATAGATACACAAAAATTTATGGCCTGTCTAGAGGAAGGGGTGATTAGTGTATGTTTTCTCTTAGGCGATTAGTAACCTAGATATGATCTTCAAGGTTCCCCTGTCTGGAGAGGGTCTTATCCTTCTGTTGTTGTTTTCATAGGCATTAAACACAGAATTCAGAGTCCATTGGAAAGGTGGCTAAGCATGATCAGCATGAACAGGCCTAAGATGGAGCCCAGGCCCTACGAATTATTTCTTCATTCCTCCCTCTTGATGCTCTTAACTCATATTATAAGCATCATTCATAGGGATATATTGCACCCTGGGTCTCCGACCGCCAATTTGGGAGAATGACATCAACCTTCAGGTTACAAAGTTCATAATACGTTGTAAAATTCAGGTTCACAAAGCAGAACTATCAAGGAAACTATAACAGTGGTAAATATAGTTTGCCACCAATCGCCCTTCACCCAAGATAGGACCGAAGTCCAGAAAGGAATGTATTCATTTGACATTGCTTTTACCTAGTTTTTTATGTCATCTAAAGCAGTTGATACATTACCAGATAAGTCAGGAATGTATACACAATATTCAACCTTAATTATAGCATAGGTCCCTCCTTAAGCAACTGTGAGTATGTCCAAAGCCATTCTATTATGAATTACCACTTTTCTCATTTGTATTTGCTCTTCATTTAAGGCTTGGATGGCTTTTGTTCTATCTAGGAGGGCCTGTTTTGTGAAATTAGTCAAGGCCTCTACTTTAATCATGTTATCTGTTGTCCCTATAGAGGGTACGGATAAGGCAGCAATATACCCATACCACTGAAACACGGATCTTGTCCACCTAGCATGTAAATAAGGTAGATTTACCGGGGCTTGTTGTAGGTTAGGCTTTTGTTACACTGGCATTTATATCAAATGTAACCCCATGACCCAAGTCTATTGATTTGGTCTTACACCAAGAGAGCAAGGAGAGGTTATGATTGACAAGAGAGAGGAAAGTCTCGTTTTGTCATTCCAGAAAAGAGCAGAGTGGTTTAAAATCTTCTTAGCAGAGTGGTGACACCCACCAAGGAAGTCCCTCCATCACTGACAGAGGCATAGCCCTACATACCCAGCAGCTGGAAGTGTTGTGGAAGTCTGCGTGGGAATGTGCCCATGAGATGAAAACATTGTCCTGGCTTGAAACAGAAGTTAA
Organism: Bubalus kerabau; assembly: GCF_029407905.1. Taxonomy (NCBI): domain Eukaryota; kingdom Metazoa; phylum Chordata; class Mammalia; order Artiodactyla; family Bovidae; genus Bubalus; species Bubalus kerabau. The sequence goes on from NC_073625.1 coordinate 54,490,797, forward strand.
ATTCAAAATCATGTTGATGAGGCCAAGCAGCAGGAGTTGATTGTGCGGCTTCATCCTGAAGGGGCTCATCCAGGATCTTCTTTCCCTTCTTCTTAAGGATGGTCTTAGTCTCTCGAGGGTCAGCAGGGTCCCTCTGTGCAGTCCACTCAGCATTTCTTGGGTCTGCGTGGTATGTTCTCTTCACCTTCGTATGATGGATCCAAGGGACAATACATGCAACTTTAACTGCAGTAGGGGTAGTTAGAATAACATAAGGGCCTTTTCACCAAGGGGCTAACAAATCATGTTTCCAATCTTTGACCCATACTTGATCACCAAGCATAAACTCATGAATCTGTTCCCAAAGGAGGAACGGCATCCTTTCTTGTACAAACTTAGTTACCTGATTTATTACCTTACCCAGTTCCATCTGCTGTGAAATCCTATCCCCCTTACCTGAGGCAAATTTGTTGACACCTGTTTTATTATGGGAGGGGGCCTCCCATACACAATTTTGTACGGAGAAGAGCCATGGGACTGTGGTGTCATCCTGAGTCTAAGCAGAGCCGTCGGAAACAAGTCCACCCAGGAACAGTCAGTCTCTGTGATCCACTTGGAGAGTCTCTTTAATGTCCGGTTGGTTCATTCCACCATCTCAGAACTCTGGGCCTATATGCAGTGTGCAGTTTCCATTTGATGTTTAAAGTTTTGCTTACTTGTTGTACTAAATCAGCTACAAAAGCCGGGTCACTGTCTGAACCAATGCTGGTGAAAGTGAAGTCGCTCAGTCGTGTCCGACTCTTTGCGACCCTATGGACTGAAGCCTACCAGCTCCTCCGTCCATGGGGTTTTCCAGGCAAGAGTACTGGAGTGGGTTGCCATTTCCTTCTCCAGGAGATCTTCCCGACCCAGGGATTGAACCCAGGTCTCCTGCATTGCAGGCAGATGCTTTACTGTTTTAGCCACCAGCTTTCCCATACAAAAGCCGGGTCATTGTCTGAACCAATGCTGGTAGGAAGTCCAAATCTGGGAACTATTTCTCTAAGCAGGCACCAGGCTACTTCTGATGCCCTTTCAGTCCAGGTAGGAAAATCTTCTACCCATCCCGAGAATGTATATACCATGACCAGCAGGTAACGGTAGTGTCAGTGAGGTTTCATTTCAGTGAAGTCCACTCCCAGGTGTTTAAGGGCAGCGTGCCTTTCATCTGAATATCTGGAGGTTTTTGTCTGAATACCTGAGAGGCAGCATTAACCTGTGAGCAGGCAGCATGGCCTAGGTGGGTCATTTGGTGTGTTTGGCTTACCAGATTGTGTGCCAGCTCCTCTGGTACCAATAATTTGCCACTTGGCAATTCCCACCATCCCTTTTCAGTCTTGATGGCCCCTTCTGCTTTGGCTAACCTGACAGCCGTTGTCCTTGTTTTATCAGGCTAGTGCCATCAGTATACAGGACCCAACTAGGGTCTGGAACCTTGTGTTCTTCTTTAAAACAAACTCCAGATACCTTACCTCCTCCTTGCAGATCTGTGCCTTCTTTGACACCCAGTAACCTGCTTCCATCAGCAGCTGGAGCAGTGTTTTTGTCCCTTTCCAGCATTTTTCCTTGGTCTCCGCAGCCAGCAGGAGGTCATCCCCATATTGTAGGAGCCAACATCCATACTCTTCTGGATGGTATGAGTTCAGGTCAGAAGCCAAGGCTTCCCCAAAGATGGCTGGGAAATTCTTAAACCCTTGTAGGGGAGTCCAGGTGAGCTGTTGCTTGGTGCCCTGTGCATACACCCTCGCCCCAGTGTCACAGAAGAAGGCATCCTTGAGATCTAGGGGAGTATAAACTTTAGTCCTCAGTGGGAGGAGGCTAAGTAAGGTATAGGGGTTTGGAACAGTGGGGTGTAAAGTCACAGTAGCCTGGTTGACTAGCCTGAGATCCTATACAGGCCTATAATCCTGTCCTCCTTCCTTTTTGAATGGCAGGATTGGTGTATTCCAAGCCAGCTGGCACTCTACTAGAATGCCTGCTTGTTTCAATCTATTGATGTGGGGCAGTATGCCGGCCCAGGCCTCTATAGATAGCGGGTATGGGCACTTTCTAACCGGGATGGCGCCTGGTCTGAGTTCTATTATCACTGGGGCTTGATGTTTACCCAGCCTGGGGGGAGGGGAGGTTTTCTTCTGCCCAGACCTCAGGGAATAATTGAGTTAGCTCTCTCTCATGCTCTTCTGGCCCACCGGGTTCTTCCTTCGGAGGCTCATGCAACCTCCACTCATCTTGGGGTGGTATTGAGAGAGAATAAGTCATAGTGCCCATCCGGAAGATGGGCCTCTCCTCAGGGGAGAAAGTTACTTGTGCTCGTAGTTTGGAGAGCAAGTCTCTCCCCAACAGGGGTACTGGGCACTCAGGAATGTAGAGGAATTCATGAATGACTTGGTGCCCACCCCCCCATCTGACATTTTCTGGGCTGGCAAAACATTTAATCATCTCTTCTCCTGATACCCGAGTTACAGCAGTAGTCTTTTTTTTTTTTTTTTTTTTTTAACTTTACAATATTGTATTGGTTTGCCATATATTGAAACGAATCCACCACAGGTATACACGTGTTCCCCCTCCTCCCTCCTCCCTCCCCATACCATCCCTCTGGGTCGTCCCAGTGCACCAGCCCCAAGCATCCAGTATCGTGCATAGAACCTGGACTGGAGACTCGTTTCATATATGATATTATACATATTTCAATGCCATTCTCCCAAATCATCCTACCTTCTCCCTCTCCCACAGAGTCCAAAAGACTGTTCTATACATCAGTGTCTCTTTTGCTGTCTCGTATACAGGGTTATTGTTACCATCTTCCTAAATTCCATATATATGCATTAGTATACTGTATTGGTGTTTTTCTTTCTGGCTTACTTCACTCTGTATAATAGGCTCCAGTTTCATCCACCTCATTAGAACTGATTCAAATGTATTCTTTTTAATGGCTGAGTAATACTCCATTGTGTATATGTACCACAGCTTTCTTATCCATTCATCTGCTGGTGGACATCTAGGTTGCTTCCATGTCCTGGCTATTATAAACAGTGCTGCGATGAACATTGGGGTACACGTGTCTCTTTCCCTTCTGGTTTCCTCAGTGTGTATGCCCAGCAGTGGGATTGCTGGATCATAAGGCAGTTCTATTTCCAGTTTTTTAAGGAATCTCCACACTGTTCTCCATAGTGGCTGTAGTCTTTTTGGACAGTGGTGCCACAGGTCTTGTTACTACCGACAGTTCTGCTTCTGTATCCACCATGGAGTCAGTGTTTTGGTCCCCCACTTTTAAGGTTACCATTGGCTTTCGGGGACCTGATATCTCTGAGCCCCAGCAACCCTATTTAATTTCCAAGTCAGCAAGCCCCACAACTGTGGGAGCTTCCTCTTCCTTCCTTGCCTTAGGGCATTCATTCTTCCAGTAGCCAAAAGCTTGGCACCAGACACACTGGCTTGGCTGTAAAGGGGCTCCGGGCCTCCGTTGGGACCAGTTGAAGGACTGCCCTGTCCCTGGGGCAGATGAGGTTTTCCGGAGGGCCCTATATACACTTGCCCAGAGCAGCAGCTAGCATTGCAAATCTCTTGTCTGTTCTCTTTCGTTCCCTCCGGCTCTCTGGCAGAGCGCAGCCTCTGCTTAATTCCAACGTCTCCCTGCCCTTCTTGTCAGTACTCACGGGGAGAGGTGGGTATAGCTTGGGTGGTTTGGCTGGAGCCGGATCCTGGAAGTGTTGGCCAGAGGCTTCTGTCACCAGGATTGGAGCCTGCAGAGGTGGCAGCTCTACGAACTCCAGGAGAGCTGGCGGAGGAGCAGTGGCTGCTGCAGGACTTCCCCTGGCCCTGGATGGGGCATTAAGGCGGCCTCCGGTCCTGGTGGAACACTGGGAGGCAGGCACGTCATTATCCAGTATGGGGGAGATGCAGGTCATCCTCGTCCAAATGCTGTAGAATTTCCTTTTTTATCATCAGTCAATTTTTGTGCCATTAATATTTTTCCCTTTCCCTTCTGGATACGGAACCATGTCCAAGTAGGAGGGTCTTGAGCTAACTCTAACCATGAGTCAATATATGGGTATTGATCCAGGTGTCCTGGCTCTCCTGTGACTACTGTATAGACTGCTTCCACTATTTTTAAGTTCATGGTGTTCTCTGGTGGCCATCCTACTCCCATAGGGGGCCATTCAACCTCATAGAGTATGTGGAGGCTGTTAGGCTTCATCTTCACCCCATCAGTTCAGTTCAGTCGCTCAGTCTTGTTGACTCTTTGCAACCCCGTGAATTGCAGCACTCCAGGCCTCCCTGTCCATCACCCCATAGTCTCCTCTTAATCCCTTCTTAAAATTTTTAATCATGCACTCCAACACAGTTACCTTAGATGTACTTCCTCCCATCTTGCTTACCTTCTCAGACCTTCTTCTACTTTTCCTTTTTGTTCTGTCTACGAAGTTCTCAGTACCCTATGTACTTCTGATATTTCCAGTCAATGACACTTAAATTGCCATTCTGCCTCCTTCCTAATTGGGGTGAGAAGAACCTTACCTGCCAGATCCTAGAGGGAGAAGGGGGATCAGCGTGCCTTCACCTGCTGGTCAGCACAGCCGAACCAGAACACCACGTGGTCCAAGACTGTTTCTCCCTTAAAGTCCCTTCTGCCTTGGTAGGCTTGATCAGGTGTGGATGAAAACACAGATGGGTTAAATATCCCATGTCCCAGGCCATCTCCAGGAAAGCCAATTCATACTCACTTATATATCCTCTTCCTTCGAGCCTAACAATTTTGAGGGGGTCAAGAATTTCACAGCAGATGGGACACCTCCTGAGGCGGGCAGAATATGAGCATACAAGGACCAGTTTCCTATCCTAAAAGTCCTCTGGTGATCGTTGGTAATAATTTTCCCTGAGATGGCATGGACACACCTCCTAAATGACCTTCACAAATTTCCTTCCTAAACCATAGCACGCTTGTCGACCTGTGTACCAAGTAATGGCTGCTGCCTGCCTATTCCAGGCCCCTGTGTGTCCATGCCCCTGTTAGTCCCTCCCAGGGGGGTGATCAGGCCGCCTCTTCCACCCTACTGGGTGGGTTCCTCCTCACCTGAGCACTCAGTTCCCCTGCTGCCATCCACTACCTGCTAACATGAAAGGTCTGGGCATTGAGAAGCAGAATACTTCCAGAAAGGCGAGGCACCTTCCCCCCTCTGGAAGATTTGAGCTGCAAAGGCCTCAGAGTAGCCCCAAATGGGACTTGTCTCCTCAAAGTGAGGAGTTTCCCGGCCCATGCACCAAATGTCATAGCCACACGTTCCGGGAAACAAACTCACTCAGAAGGACAATGCAGATAGTGGAGTGCAGTTTATTACATCCGTGGGCCCAAGGCAGAGTCTCCTCTTAGCCAAGGACCCCGACCAGCATTTGTGAAAATCTTTTACACCCTATGTGTACGTGTCTGAACCCACCACTCCAAATTCCTTGAGACTTACATAAACCAAGGAAAATACAATCCCAATAACCCCATCTTTCACGTGCTATGTGCTCATGTGCTAAGTCAAACAATTAACCAATAATCAATAAACCCAAGGTTACACTCCGATAGATACAAAAAAATTTATGGCCTGTCTGGAGGAAGGGGTGATTAGTGTATGTTTTCTCTTAGGCGATGAGTAACCTAGATACAATCTTCAAGGTTCCCCTGTCTGGAGGGGATCTTATCCTTCTGTTGTTTTCATAGGCACTAAACACAGAGTTCAGAGTCCATTGGAAAGCTGGCCGAGCATGATCAGCACGAACAGGCCTAAGATGGAGACCAGGCCCTATGAATTCCTTCTTCAAACCCAGCACAATCTCTTGGAGTTACAGTTACAGGAGGTACTTCTAGAGACTTACAGGGATTTATCTCCTTGGAAGCATTTGTTTATATCTCAGAGTGGAAAAGTAGGACTCTTCTCCTTTTCCACAGAGTTTGTTTACAATTATTTCTACTCTAAAACAAAGATTTCTTTTTCTTTCTTTCTCTCTTTTTCTCTCCCTCTCTCACTTTCCATCTCTCTCTCTTTGTTTCCATCTGTGTCTTCTCCCTTTTAGCTGAATTGACAGTACCTCCATACAAATGCCATTTTTCAGTGCAGTGACATCCTCACTGCATACATAGGTGTGTTGAATTTTAAGAGTTCTTTATATATTTTGGATAACAGCCCTTTATCATATATGTCTTTTGAAAATATTTTATCCCAGTCTATGGCTTGTCTTCATTTTATGGACATGGTCTTTTACAGAGCAGAAATGTTTAATTTTAATGAAGGTCCAGCTATTAAATTTTCTTTCATGATTGCACCTTTGGTATTATAATTGAGAAACCCAAGGTCATATAAATTTTATCCTGTTATCTTCCATGAGTTTTAAAGTTTTTCTTTTTATATTTAGATCTGTGATCCATTTTGACTTCATTTTTGTGAAGGGTGTAAAGTCTGTGCATAGATTGATTTTATTTATTTATTGTGCATGGATGTCCAGTTGTTCCAATGCTAGTTGTTGATGAGATGGTCTTTGCTCCACTATATTGCCTTTTCTCCTTTGTCAAAATCAGTTCATGACATTTATGGGGACCTATTTTGGGGATCTCTGTTCTGTTTCATTGATCTATTTGTTTATTCTTTAAAAAAAAAATGCCATCTTGATTATTGTAACTTTACAGTAAGTACTGATGCCAGACAGTGTCAGCCCTTCATCCTTTTTAATATTGTAATTTTTATTATGGGTCTTTTGCCTCTACATGTATATTTTATAATCACTTTGTTTATATTCACAAGATTATTTTCTAGGACTTTGATTGGGTGGCATTGATTCTATAGATCAAGTTGGCACATTATATGGGTTTGTATATTGCTAAGATTATTGGTAGAAAAGGGAAAAATTTGGCATTACACATTAAGATGAATGCTACATTTGTTCTTTTGATACAGTAATTATACCATAGAATTCTATTCTACAAGGATTTTTAAACATAAGCAGAAAGATGAAATTACATGTGATTTCATCAAATAATTATTCACTGATAACAAAACTTGGCAATGCCCTAAATGACTTTTAAGAGGAAAATAAATGTGTGTGTGTATGCAAATATACAGAAAAGGACAGGAAGACATGACTTCTGATAAAAAAAGTTTTACTGGTAGAAGGAAAAAGGAGAAATAGCATAACCGACTTGAGAAAGGGAAAGCTTCTGTTTCCAATGTCAATGATTATTTGTAAGCCCCTGACTCTGCCTTTGGGTCTTTGGTCTGCTTCAGAGACTGAGATCCATAGATTCAGTGGGTTTGCTGTTAATGGAACAGTGGCAAGTTCTTCTCATGTGTTCAAAGAGTATGAAACACAGATACTCAGATCTTAGCAAGTCACAACCCGAGATAGGATACCCTTATTTTATAGCAAATGCAAAAAAGAAAAAGTGAAGATCTGACTTAAGGTGGAACTCAGCTGTTACTGAGGGCTTCCAGGTGACTCATTGGTAAAGAATCCACCTGCAATACAGGAGATGTGGGTTTAATCCATGGGTTGGGAAGATATTCTAGAGAAGGAAATGGAAACCCACTCCAATATTCTTGCCTGGAAAATCCCATGGACGGAGGAGCCTGGTGGGCTACAGTCCATGGAGTCACAAAAGAGTCAGACATAATTTAGTAACTAAACAACAGCAATAGCAGCTGTTACTGAAAGAAGGGAAGAACAAATATGAATGGATTTGAAATGACACCACTGCGGAAATAGCCTTCATACTGGAGCTATGTAGTCCAATTTAGACAGATGAGAGGGCTATTTTGGTAGATTAAGTTCTCATTCTTCTAATTCTGGTGTTCACAAGTCTCATTGACGAATTCCTTTAAAGATTTCACATATGTGATTATTAAAACAAGAAAGTCAACCACATAATAGCAATGAATAAATCTATTCTAATTTTATCTAAAATAGCTTTAGGATTATTATAACTAAGTTTATTATTAATTTAGAATGCTAAAGTATATAGCTACTAATTTAGAAATAAATGTTAGAAACTGCTATCAGTAACATTTATTGATAGGAAAAAAAAAAGCAGCGCTAAACTTTAGAATCATTTGTAGACATAAGTTATCCTAGCCTGAGACTAGCTAGGGATAGATCAACTTGTAATACATTGGCAATAAGGGACTTTGCCAAATTACTGAACTGGTACTGAAAATAATTCGAAGATTTGTCATGGCTAACATGTCACCAAGATATCTGCAGTGAAGAGCTGGATTATATTGATAGTTTATAGTATCCACTACTCATATTATGTTTCTATTTATTCATTGTTCATTCTTTATTTATTAATCTCATATTATTAATATGTGACTAGCATTCTACCAGACATACAGATCCTGCCATACATGGTACTAATAATGAGTTGCAAAGATAAGATAGAGTTACATGGATTGACTGACATAACCAGGAAACTTACTACTGCATAACAATCCCTTAGCAAATGTAGAGGGTTTTATGTTGGGCATTATTGATCACATCACCATGTTATAGAATAAAGTGTTGTCTAACTAGGTGTTTTTAATTGTATCAGCAATGAATTTGGACTGGAGTTACGGAATTCAGAGGCACCTTGACCTTAGAACAGTGTCAGGGCTTGGGATGGAAGGTGGTACTAGTTTGTCTTGTCTAGTAGATTGTAATTTTGATAAAGAGGTAAGTTTGTTTAAATAAATTTGCTTTCTTTATAGTAACTATTAAGATTTAAAAAATGGTTTTATTGAGATATAACTGATATGCAATATAATTCACATAAAATATACTATTTATGGGGCTTCCCTGGTCACTCGGACAGTAAAGAATCCACCTGCAATGTGGGGAATGTAGGTCCAATCCCTAGGTTGGGAAGATCCCCTGGAGGAGGGCATGGCAACCCACTCCAGTATTCTTGCCTGGAGAATCTCCATGGACAGAGGAGCCAGGCGGGCTACACTCCATGCGGTTGCAGAGTCAGACACAATTGATTGACATAGCACAGAACATATTATTCAGTAATTTTCTGTTTATTCACAAAGTTGTGTGACCATCACTAAAATCAATTTTAGAATATTTTCATCAACCCCAAAGAAATATTGTGCCATTTACCAGTTACATCTCTTTCCTTCATCCTCACTAGACCTAAGAAGTGTTAGTTAGTTGCTCAGTCATGCCTGACTCTTTGCAACCCCATGGACCGCAGCCCACTAGGCTCCTCTGTCCATGAGATTTTCCAGGCAAGGTTACTGGAGTGGGTTGCCATGCCCTCCTCCAGGGGATCTTCCCAACCCAGGGATTGAACCCGTGTCTCCTGCATTGCAGGCAGATTCTTTACCAACTGAGCTACAAGGGAAGCCCTAGGAAACCACCAATATATTTTACCTCTTTAGATTTGCCTCTTCTAGATATTTCATGTAAATGAATCATACAATGTGTAGTCTTATCTAACTGGCTTCCTTCACTCAGCAAAACATTTTTAGGTTAATATTGCATTCAGTAGTCCTCTACAATTTATTGACAAATTTTAACTCTCTATTGAAAGAGAACACTACATTTATAAGTTCACCAGCTGGTAGAAATTTGGATGATTTCCACTTTTTGCTTGCTATAAATAATGCTACCATAAATATTTACATACAAATATTTTTGTGGATATCTATTTTCATTTCTCTTGAGTGTGTACCTAAATGTGGAATTTCCAAGTCATATGGTAATTGTGTTTAAACTTTGGTTGAACAGCTAGACTCTTCCAAAATGGCTGTACTATTTTACATGTTCACCAGAAGTATAAAAGGATTCCAATTTGTCCATATTTTTGAAGAACTCCTTGTTGTCTTTTAAAATTATAACCATTGTGACAGATGTTAATTCAGGGAAGCCCTAATGGTGTTGAGAAATGTATTAACTTTAATATAGTTGTAAATTCAGAGTCTATTAGAACATCATGTGTAATTCTGCATTCTCCCTTCAATAGTTGGTTATATGTGCTTAGTCATTCAGTCATGTCTGACTCCTTGTGGCCCCACGGACTATAGCCTGCCAGGCTTCTCTGTCCATGGGGATTCTCCAGGCAAGAATACTGAAGTGAGTTGCCATGACCTCCTCCATGGGATTTTCCCAACCCAGGGATCAAACCCAGGTCTCCTGCATTGAAGGAGATTTTTTCATCATCTAAGCCACCAGGAAATCCTGGTTGTATGGATAAGGCAAATACAATAATTGCCTTTGGAGTAATAACAAATTTTTTTGTAAATTGTATATTAACAGAAATTTAAATTAATCCATATAACTTAATTTCGTTTGAAAGAAGAAAAATACTAGGCTTGTAATTAGCAATGAGTGATATGTAAAAGAGGTTCATACTAAAATAGTAATTATGCCTCAAAATCCCCAAAATACCAGTTTAATAATAGCTTGTGTTAAAATCATCCTAACTTAAAAAAAAAAAAATCAGGTATACAATGGCTATTATTTTCCTATCATTGTGATAATGTCTCAGACATAAAACAGTCATTGAGTGAGAAAGATTTTGAAAAAATAAATAAATAAAATCATTGTAGAGCAACCTCTTATAAGGAAGAATTATATATAGTAATTTGAATATATTGTGCTTACATTTCAATTGACAGTATTTTCCATTTGCATTTCAAGCTCTTAGAATATTGGATATGATGGAGAAAGCATTTGAGAATATATATAGAATTTTGCCTTTGAAAAGTATCCAAATTTTATTAGAATATCAAACACAGCATGAAGATACTTTTCCATACAAGGTAAATATATTCCCTTTTTCTGTGGTCGCAGTGCTATTCCATGTAAGAAACTCAGTCCTCCAGCCCTTGTCGGCTTTATGAAATTTATTGTATTTTTCCACTCTTCAACTTATAGTCCGTTTTATTCCCTCTTCTCCACTTCCTTCTCATAATTCAACCTGCAGAGATGTGTAACTAGCCTATGGAACATTATCCTTCAACATACACAGTGACTGAACACGATTCTATATCCCTGTTGCTTTGATCACCCCAAGCTAAAAGAATGAAATGTCATTATTGGGGAATCTCTTCAGAAAGATCTTAAATCATGGGTATTCCATCTATTTTCAGGAGGAATGATTATCTACAGAAGCCAGGAAGGTGAGAAGAACACATAAAATCCCTGCCCACATATGTTCATCTTAAGAAGATTGCAGGATCTGAACACCCATATGACTTTATGCCCATAGATAATGATAACAAACATAGAGCACATTATAGATTGTAAAATATGTTCCAGTTGTGTCATTTTATATAGCAAACATCCTCCCCTTTTAAGGAACAAAACCACAGTGTAAACCTTACCCCCAGATGCACACACACCCTCACTCTCATCATTCTAAAAGCAGTTGCTAAACCGTTCATTTTGACTTGCCAAAGGATTATTTAAAACACTATTCTGCTGTTATTAGTGTATTAGCCATTATATGATACAAAGTAAGAGAATGAAAGTTTGTTCTGAGGAAATATCCTTTGGCATTCCATTCATCCATCACCATCCATAGGGATAAGAAGAGGACATTTCCTTTTTAACATAAGTCAAATGACAAAGGGAGTTTCAGGAAAACAAAACAACACAAAACCCTGAGAATATTTCACACCTGGGCTTCGGAATACAATGGGGATGTTATATTTCACAAGGATAAAGTGACTGTTTCTGTGTGTGTGTGTGTAGTAGCAAAACAAAAGAATGGATTTCCCAAGCACTAGATGTAAAAATATGCTGAAATCCTATTATTGTATAAGGCATTTTAATCAGGAAAACGATCAAGAGAGGAAATGCAACCCCAATAGTAGGGAGAGAGGATGTGAAATCTTATGACTTGCTTCAGATAATCATTATTGAAAAATCTCAGAAAGGATCTCTGAGGAATCTTTGGACCATTCCATTGGAGGACAAGACCGCTTTTGACACTGACTGATTCAAATAACGTCACCACCATGTTGCAGTTGTACTTTACACATAAGCCTATGTCCATTACTTTAATACCACCTTACCTGGGTCCTATCCTGCAGTGTAGGCATCAGAGGGCAAGGTAAGTCAAGGGGCAGGAAAGGAAGCCAGTGGACTCTCTTCTTACACTGCAGGCTCCTAGGGCTATAGGCTCAGGATAGGGGAGGCAAGACACTCAATAGATAGTTGTTTGAAATCTGGATTTCTACACTGGACTAAAATAAAGTTACTGAATGGGTTGGACTTTGCTTGATACCAAATCATGCATGCATACATGCTCAGTCGTTTTGGCCATGCCCAGCTCTTTGCAAACCTATGAGTTGTAGCCCATCAGGCTCCTCTGTCCATGAGATTCTCCAGGAAAGAATACTGGAATGGATTGTCATGCCTTTCTAGGGGATCTTCCAGGCCAAGGGATGGAATCTGAATCTCTATTGTTGCACCTGCATTGTCAGGAGGGTTCTTTAACGCCACCTGGGAAGCCCCTATACCAAATCATAGGTTTTGATTACTGACCATCTAAGTGTTAGGAGTGGTATGTTCTGCTGGAGATTTTGCTTAGTAAACTTTTGGTCAAGACAGAATGAAATGAATACAATTGATCTCTCCTACATACCAAGAAATCTAGAATGTTTAATTTATGTCTCTAGAAATACTACTTTTATATCCAAGCATTGGTAAAGAATCCACCTGCAATGCAGGAGACTCGGGTTCAATTCCTTGGTCGGGAAGATCTGCTGGAGAAGGGATAGGCTACCCACTCCGGGCTTCCCTGTGGCTCAGATGGTAAAGAATCCGCCTGCAATGCAGGACACCTGGGTTCGATCCCTGGGTTGGGAAGATCCTCTGGAGAAGGGAAAGGTTACCCGCTCCAGTATTCTGGCCTGGATAATTCCACGGACTGTATAGTCCATGGGGTTGCAAAGAGTCGGAGGCAACTGAGCGACTTTCACATTCAGACAGATTCACATAAACCCATTTCTCACAGTATATATGTGCGTTTTGGCATTTATAATGACTAGGAGAAGCAATTCCTTATTTCTGTTCTTCATCAGATTTTATGGGCTTATTGATCTATCCCAAATCCATTGATCTATGCTAAATACACCAAGTATGTGCTATCTCAGTTCAGATATATTGCAATCAGATGATTCCACAAGTCAAACACACTGAGAGATGGATATTTAATAACACATGGGACATTTTTATGAAACTCTGCTTTTTGTAATTTTAACAGTAAATGTTACTAAAGATGTAAGGGATTTAATTTTTTGTTTTATCCAAAATATTTTCAAACTAAGAAGTTTCATTGTAAATAGTGAAAGGGAAACACATACACAGAAACCTGTCAATGAAAAGGAATTTTATATGTTATCACAACATGAACACATTTGATAAAGTATTGAATACATTGAAAATATTTAATCTTACTGATATGTTATAGCTTGTTTTCAAAGAGTCAAGAAGCTCAAATTGCTGATTTTATCTCCAGTGGGTAGCAGGTATTGGATATTTACAAATTGATTCCTAGTTATTTAATAGAAAAGAAAAAAAAAGCAATAACAGAAATTAACAGGACAAGGAAGTTAAAAAGAAAGGCAGTACAGAGTTTTAATATTTTAGTATCATTATTCAGTTCAGAATTGAATTTATATTGCATATTCCTTTTAAGTCTGTTAGTTCCCTAAAAGCAAACATACTCACCCATTTTAGGCTTATCAATCAAAAATATTTATTGAGGACTATCACAGGCCAGGCACTCTATTCAGGATATAATTCTTTCACTATTTGAAATGAGGTTTAGCTAGAAAGTTTACATGGAGTTTAAAAATGACCAAATATTTAAAATGACTCAAACTGAATAAGCTCTTGTTTAGTTCAGGTCTGTTAAATATCAAGGGTGGAGATGCCAGCCTTATATAAGCTCAGCACTTAAATCGGTCTGCTATCTCCTACAGACAAATAACACAAAGGCAAAGATAACAGTTTAAACAAAATGGTCCAGAGAAGGTGAAGGCTGGATTTTCTGCAAGTAAGTCTGTAAAGACATACAGACATACACACACACACGCAGCCCTCTGTCTCTTTCTCTATATGTCTCTTTATCTGTCTCTCTCTTATGAGCGTGCATGTGCAGGCACCCACACGTGCACACACACACACACACTCATCCCCTCTCAGAAAATAATTTCTCCCACTAACAAAATACACATTTGGGGAAAAGAAACATGAAGGTAGATAAGACAGTCAGTTTTAGGGATAGAAAAAGAAAAAAACTTGGCTCTTCTTAAACAAGATACTTGGGTTAGAAACAAAGATCGTGCTGGAAAAGGATTTTAATTATCACCAGCCTTTTCAAAGCAAGACACAAAACAACCTCTGTGGGATTCTAACTTCATCAGCAATCTCTCTTACAATTCACTCATCACAAGGCCCCAGGATTTAAGTAGCACTCAGACTCTAGCACTTCAAAGACCAAGGGAAAACCCACCTCTTCAACAAAAGTCTCTTTGAACCCATGTGGAGTGTTTCTTTCTTTCTTTTTTCCTAACTCTTCATCCTGGAGGTTAATTCCAGGGTTTGCTGATATAATAATCTTCAACAGTAGACACTGCAAACCTAAATACTTCCTGCTGACCTTCTTTCATTTGAAACAGAGAAAGTTATTTTGATTCAAGTTACGTTTTAGGTGTGTTAATTTTTATAAAAGCCTATGATTCAGAAGCTGAAAGTGGTTAATTTGGTTCCTTCTGTGACTAACAGATTAACCTGTAGCAATAGAAAATGAAAAAGGAGTATTTGTTAGTAATTGCTTGGGTTTCAAGGACTTGTGATTCATCTCTGTGACATATATCCTAAGAATCCATGGCGTGGGCCTTTTAAATAGATGGACAAAGTATTTATTATCACTTTGCAAATTCTCTTGTACATGTCTTGAAGGAGGAAACAGACAGAACAGGCTCTATCTTGAAAGCAGGACTCCATCTGGGCCAGACTGTGGACTTTGAGCTATATGCCCAGTACCTATGGAAACGATATACCAACTGGAAAACCAGGCCCCCAGTATGGAAGAGCCCCAGGGCTCATACCCAGACTCTCTGTTGCCTAAAAGATTACCCTAATTATCTGTGTAACTGAATATAATCATAAATTCTATTATGCTTACTGGGGCATAACCACAGGCCTATTGATAATTGTCCATTGTTAACTACCTTGGCTTAAGGCATATATTTTTCTTTTCCTTTATTCAGACTAGCTTCAGGGAATTTGGAAAGGAGGGTTTGGGCATGTACACTTAGGGTATATAAGGTTTTCAGAAAAGCTGGTCAGGGTCCTTGGCTAAGAGGAGACTCTGCCTTGGGCCTGCCGGTGTAAGAAACTGCACTCCACTCTCTGCATTGTCCTTCTGAATGACTTTATTTCCCTGAATGTGTGGCTACAACATTTGGTGCATGGGCCAGGAAACTCCTCACTTTGAGGAGACAAGTCCCATTTGGGGCTACTCTGAGGCCTTGGGGCTTGAATCTTCTAGGGGGGGGAAGGTGCCTCGCCTTTCTGGAAGTATTCTGCTTCTCAATGCCCAGACCTTTCATGTTAGAAGGTAGTGGATGGCAGCAGAGGAACTGAGCGCTCAGGTGAGGAGGAACTCACCCAGTAGGTTGGAAGAGGGGGCCTGATCACCCCGCTGGGAGGGATTAGAAGGGGCACAGACCCACAGGAGCCTGGAATAGACAGGTGGCAATGATTGCTTGGTACACAGGTTGATGAGAGTGTTAAGGCTTAGGAAGGAAATTTGTGAAGGTCATTTAGGAGGTGGTGTCCACGCCGTCTTGGGGAAAATTATTACCAAGCAATTGCCAGGGGATTTTTAGAAGAAACTTGGTTTTTGTGTGCTCGTATTCTGCCCTCCCCAAGGAGGTGTCCCATCTGCTATGAAATTCTTGACCACCTCAGAATAGTCAGGCTAGAAGGTGGAGGATACATAAGTGAGTAAAAATTGACCTTTCCGGAGACAGCCTGGGATGTGGGATATTTAACCCATCTGTATTTTCATCCGCACCTGATCAAGCCCACCAAGGCAGAAGGGACCTTAAAAGTTAACGGAGAAAAAGTATTGGATCACATGGTGTTCTGGTTCGGCCGTGATGACCAGCAGATGAAGGCAATCCTATCCCCCTTCTCCCTCTGGGATCTGGCAGGTAAGGCTCTTCTCACCTCAATTAGGAAGGAGGCAGAATGGCAATTTAAGTGTCATTGAGTGGAAATATCACAAGTACATAGGTACTGAGAACTTTGTAGACAGAACGAAAAGGAAAAGTAGAAGAAGGTCTGAGAAGGTAAGCAAGATAGTGGGAAGTGAATCTAAGGCAACTGTATTGGAGTGCATGATTTAAAGAAGGGATTTGGGGGAAACTATGGGATGAAGATGAAGCCTAACCTCCACATACTCTGTGAGGTTGAATGGCCCCCTATGGGAGTAGGATGGCCACCAGAGAACACCATGAATTTAAAAATAGTGGAAGCACTCTATACGATAGTCACAGGAGAGCCTTGACACCTGGCTCAATATCCATATATTGACTCATGGCTAGGGTTAGCTCAAGACCCTCATACTTGGACCAGGTTCTGTATCCAGAAAGGAAAGGGAAAAATATTAATGGCACAAACATTGACTGATGATAAAAAGGAAATTCTACAGGGTTTAGACGAGGATGACCCAAACCCTCCCCCACACTGGATAATGACATGCCTGCCTCCTAGTGTTCCACCAGGACCGGAGGGTGCCTTAAAGCCCAAGCCAGGGCCAGGTGAAGTTCCTGCAGCAGCCACTGCTCTTCCACCAGCTCTCCCGGACTTCATAGAGCCGCCGTTTTGGCAGGCTCCAATCCCAGCAATGGAGACCTCTGGTCAATGCCGCCAGAATTCCACCTCAGCTATACCTCCTAGATTGTATCCATCTCTCCTGATCTGCACTCCGCCAAGGAACAGGGGGAAAGAACCCCATTATGGATGCCCCTCACAGAGCTACAACAGCTTCCAGTTCAGGATACATGGGGGAGTACCATCAGCCCCCTGTAGCCTATTATTACCAGCCATTTTCCTCTACGTATATATTAAACTGGCAGAGACACGCTCCACCATACTCGGGGGAGCCACAAGCCATGAATAGGCTAATGGAGACTATTTTTTGAACCCACTGCTCTACATAGGATGACATAATCCAACCACTAGTCTCCCACTTCAGCACTGAGGAAAGACACAGGATCCTAACTGAGGCCAGAAAATGGTTAAGAGAAACGGCAGCTGCTGCTGCTGCTGCTGCTGCTGCTGCAGCTAAGTCGATTCAGTTGTATCCGACTCTGTGCGACCCCATAGACGGCAGACCACCAGGCTCCCCTGTCCCTGGGATTCTCCACGCAAGAACACTGGAGTGGGTTGCCATTTCCTTCTGCAATGCAGGAAAGTGAAACATAAAAATGAAGTCGCTCAGTAGTGTCCAACTCAAAGCGACCCCATGAACTGCAGCCTACTAGGCTCCTCCGTCCATGGGATTTTCCAGGCAAGAGTACTGGTACTGCAAACCCACAGCAGTGGGCAAAACTAGCCACCCCCGATAAGAGGCTCAATTGGGACTCTAACACAGAGGAAGGGAGGGGCCACCTGGAGAGATAGCAGGTGACTATTTTACAAAGTCTCAAGAGGGGGGCCCGAAAAGCTCTGAGTATCGCAAAACACTCCGAAGTGATTCAAAGGGAAAGTGAATCACTGTCTGAGTTCTGTGAAAGACTGTACAAGGCCTATAATACACCAACAGACCCAGCCAGAGCTGCTGGGTCTCAGATGGTGGTAAATGTAGCCTATATGTCTCTAGCCTACCCTGAAAACGTCAGATGAGGGGACACCAAGTGACTCATGAATTTTTATACATCCCTGAATGCCCAGTACCTTTGTTAGGAAGAGACTTGCTGTCTAAATTGGGGGCACAAGTGACCTTTCCCCCCATGAAAGACCCACTGTTCAAGTGGGCTCAATCACCTATTTTCTCTTCCTCTCAGTAACCCCTCAAGATGAATGGAGGTTGCACAATCCCCCAGAAAGGACACCAGACTGGTTAAACAGTCGAAAAAGTGAAAGTGAAGTCGCTCAGTCGTGTCCGACTCTTTGCGACCCCATGCAAGAGCCCGTACCAGACTCTTCTGTCCATGGGATTTTCCAGGAAAGAGAACTGGAGTGAGTTGCCATTTCCTTCTCCAGGGAATCTTCCTGCACTAGGGATCGAACCCAGGTTTCCGCATTGCAGGCAGACGCTTTACCGTCTGAGCCACCAGGGAAGCCTAAACAGTCAAGAGAGAGTTAACTCAACAATTCCTGAGGTCTGGGCGGAAGACAACCCCAACCCCCCAGGCTTGCAAAATAAGTCCCACTGGTACTAGAACTCAAACCCGGTACAATTACATGAGCACCCGCCTTGGGCCTGCCAGACCTTGCTAAGCCATTTACTCTTTATGTGACTGAAAAGGACAAGGTGGCTATGGGAGTGTTGTCCCAGACTATGGAGATATGGGATAGACCAGTGACTTATCTCTAATCAGCTGGACAATATAGCCC
Organism: Bubalus kerabau; assembly: GCF_029407905.1. Taxonomy (NCBI): domain Eukaryota; kingdom Metazoa; phylum Chordata; class Mammalia; order Artiodactyla; family Bovidae; genus Bubalus; species Bubalus kerabau. Next base: position 54,509,418 of record NC_073625.1, read on the forward strand.
CTGCATGGCTGGGATTCTTACGGGCAGTTGCTGCAGTTGCCTTACTGGTCCAGGAGGCAACCGAGCTGACTTTGGGCCAAGATTTGTTCGTAAAAGTCCTGCATGAGGTCCAACTCTGCTGCAAGGGGACCCGCATAAATGCCTGTCAACATCCTGGATTACTCAATACCAGGGACTGTTATGTGAAAACCCCCATGTTACTACTGAGCCTTGTCAGGCCCTGAATCTGGCCACACTCTTTCTTGTGGGAGAAGGTGGACCCTCACATGATTGCAAGGAAATATGCCAGCAGCCCTGACTTGAGAGGCCAGCCAATCCCAGACCCAGATTTGGTCCTGAACACCAATGGCTCCAGCCTGGTGAAACAAGGACAATGACTGTTGGGATATGCAGTAGTCACGGAAGAAACCATCATTGAGTCTAGCTCTCTGCCATCACACCGGTCCACTCAACAGGCCAAACTATGTTCTAATCCAGGCCCTCAGCTGTCCAAAGGTAAGAAGACAAACATTGACACAGACTCCAGGTATGCTTTTGCCACACTACAGGGCTCTGTATAAGAGAGAGGCCTTTGACAGCTAGTGAAAACGATATTAAAAATAAGGAAGAAATTAAGACTCTATTAGATGCTGCCTGGGAGCCAGAAAGGGTTGCAGTCATACACTGCTGAGGACGTCAAAAAGAGGATACCCCCAGGGCTCAGGGAACAGACTGGCATGTGACCACTAAACAAGCAGCCGAGGGTTTGGGGGTGACAAGTGAAGCCCCTATGAAAGCTCTCATATTGTCGGTGCTACCTAACGCTAGACTCACCAAAATACACTGAAGTCCAAAACCAAATAGCCAAAGCAGAAGGGGCCATCAAGACTGAAAAGGGATGGTGGGAATTGCCAAGTGGCAAGTATTGATACCAGAGGACTGGCACCCACTCTGCTAAGCCAAACACACCAAGAGACCCATCTAGGCCATGATAAACTGGAAGAGCTAATTCGAAAATATTTCTTGGTTCTCTGCCTCTCTTCCCTATGCAGGACAAAATCTCAGAACTTCACTGCCTGCTCATAGGTCAGTGCTGCCTCTTGGCACAGACAGAAACCTCCAGGGATTTAGGTAAAAATCGTTCTACCCTTTGAACACCTGGGAGTGGACTTCACTGAAAGGAAACCTCATCCACACTACCATTACCTGCTGGGCATGATATGTACGTTCTTGGGATGGGTACAAGTTTTTCCTACCCGGACTGAAAGAGCATCAGAAGTAGCCCGGTGCCTGCTTAGGGAGATAGTTCCCAGATTTGGATTTCCTACCAGCATTGGTTCCAATCATTCATTCCAATCCCAAGAAAGGCAATGCATTCATTCGAATCCCAAAGAAAGGCAATGCAAGAGGATGTTCAAACGACTGCACAATTGCACTCGTCTCACACGCTGGTAAAGTAATGTTCAAAATTCTCCAAGCCAGGCTTCGGCACTATGTGAACCGTGAACTTCCAGATGTTCAAGCTGGTTTAGAAAAGGCAGAGGAACTACAGATCAAATTGCCAACATCCGTTGAATCATCGAAAAAGCAAGAGAGTTCCAGAAAAACATCTATTTCTGCTTCATTGACTATGTCAAAGCCTTTGACTGTGTGGATCACACTAAACTGTGGAAAATTCTGAAAGAGATGGGAATACCAGACCACCTGACCTGCCTCTTCAGAAACCTATATGCAGGTCAGGAAGCAACAGTTTGAACTGGACATGGAACAACAGACTGGTTCCAAATAGGAAAAGGAGTATGTCAAGGCTGTCTATTGTCACCCTGCTTATTTAACTTATATGCAGAGTACATCATGAGAAACACTGGGCTGGAGGAAGCACAAGCTGGAATCAAGATTGCCGGGAGAAATATCGATAACCTCAGATATGCAGATGACACCACCATTATGGCAGAAAGTGAAGAGGAACTAAAAAGCCTCTTGATGAAAGTGAAAGAGGAGAGTGAAAAAGTTGGCTTAAAACTCAACATTCAGAAGACGAAGATCATGGCATCTGGTCCCTTTACCTCATGGGAAATAGATGGGGAAACAGTGTCAGACTTTAGTTTTGGGGGCTCCAAAGTCGCTGCAGATGGTGATTGCAGCCATGAAGTTGGAAGACGCTTACTCCTTGGAAGGAAAGTTATGACCCACCTAGATAGCATATTCAAAAGCAGAGACATTACTTTGCCAACAAAGGTCCGTCTAGTCAAGGCTATGATTTTTCCAGTCGTCTTGTATGGATGTGAGAGTTGGACTGTGAAGAAAGCTGAGTGCCGAAGAATTGATGCTTTTGAACTGTGGTGTTGGAGAAGACTTTTGAGAGTCCCTTGGACTGCAATGAGATGCAACGAGTCCATCCTAAAGGAGATCAGTCCTGGGTGTTCATTGGAAGGACTGATGCTGAAGCTGAAACTCCAATACTTTGGCCACCTCATGTGAAGAGTTGACTCATTGGCAAGCCTCTGATGCTGGGAGGGATTGGCGGCAAGAGGAGAAGAGGGTGACAGAGGATGAGATGGCTGGATGGCATCACCGACTTAATGGACATGAGTTTGAGTGAACTCCGGAAGCTGGTGATGGACAGGGAGGCCTGGCGTGCTGCAATTCATGGGGTTGCAAAGAGTCGGACACCACTGAGGGACTGAGCTGAACTGAACTGAACCAGCATTGGATCGGAAAATGGCCTGGCTTTTGTAGCTGATTTAGTAAAACAAGTAAACAAAATTTACATCAAGTGGAAATTACATAGAGCATATAGGCCCCAGAGTGCTGGGATGGTGGAAGGAACCAACTGGACACTTAGACACACTCTCCCAGTGGATCTTAGAGACTGACTGTTCCTGGGTGGACTTGTTTCTGACAGCTCTGCTCAGGCTCAGGATGACCCCTCAGTCCCATGGCTCTTCTCCGTACATAATTGTGTATGGGAGGCCCCCTCCCATAATAAAACAGGTGTCAACAAATTTGTCTCAGGTAAGGGGAGATGAGATTTCACAGCAGATGGAACAACTGTGTAAGGTAATAAACCAGGAAACTAAGTTTGTGCAAGAAAGAGTGCCATTCCCCCTAAGGGAACAGATTCCTGAATTTGTGCCCAGGGATCAGGTGTGGTCAAGGACCGGAAACACGACTCCTTGGCCCCACATTGGAAGGGTCCGTATACTGTTGCTCTAAACAGCCCTTCTGCAGTTAAAGTTGCAGGTGTCACTCCCTGGGTCCAACACATGAGGCTGAAGAGGACATACCACGCAGACCTGGAGGACGCCTAGCGGATACACAAAAGGTCCTCACTGATCCCTGTGAAACCAAGGTCATCTTAAAGAAGAAAACAGAGATGAAGCTCTACAATCAACCGCTGCTACACGGACTTGCTGGTATCATCTTGAAACTAACCAGTACAAAGAGGGACCTGTGCTATAATCAAAATTGAGTGTTGTGTATATATTCCTGATTTATCTGGCTATATATCAGCCGCCCTAGATGACATGAAAGGTCAGATAAAAGTTATGTCTGATGACAATCTTCCTTTTTGGACTTTGGTCCTATCTTGGGTGAAGGGTGATTGGTGGAAAACTATATTTACCATTGTTATAGTTGCCTTGATAGTTCTGCTTTGTAGGCCCTTTATTTTACAATGTATTATGAACTTTGTAACCCAAAGGTTGACGTCGTTCTCCCAAATTGGAGGTCAGAGAGTCAGGGTGCAATATATCTCTATGAATGATGCTCATACTATGAGATAAGAGCATCGGGAGTGAGGAATGAAGGAGGAAACAGACAGAAAAGGCTTCATCTTGAAAGCAGGACTCCATCTTGGGCCTGACTGTGGACTTTGAGCTATATGCCCAGTATCTATGGAAACAACATGCCAACTGGGAAACCAGGCTCCCTGGATGGAAGAGCCCCAGTGCTTGTACGGAGACTATCTGTTGCCTAAAAGAATACCCTAATTATCTGTGTAACCAAATAGAGTCATAAATTCTATTATGCTTATTGGGGTATGACCACAGGCCTATTGATAATTGTCCACTGTTAACTACCTAGGCTTAAGGCCTATGGATCACGGGTTAACTTTGATTGTATGTTTCTTTTCCTTTGTTCAGACTAGTTTCAGGAAATTTCGGTAGGTGGATTGGGAACTTACACTTAGGGTACATAATGTTTTTAGAAAAGCTGGTCAGGGTCCTAGGGTAAGAGGGGACTCTGCCTTGGGCCCGCTGGTGTAAGAAACTGCACTCCACTATCTGCATCGTCCTTCTGAGTGAGTTTGTTTCCCAGAACGCGTGGCTACAACAGTTGGTGCATGGGCCGGGAAACTCCACACTTTGAGGAGACAAGTCCCATTTGGACTACTCCGAGGCCTCGCGGCTTGAATCTTGTAGAGGGGGGAAGGTGCCTCGCCTTTCTGGAAGTATTCTGTTTCTCAGTGCCTGGACCTTTCATGTTAGAAGGTAGTGGATGGCAGCAGGCGACCTAGCGCTCAGGTGAAGAGGAACCCACCCAGTAGGGAGAAAGAGGGGGCCTGATCACCCCTCTGGGAGGGATTAGAAGGGGCACAGACTCACAGGAGCCTGGAATAGACGGGTGGCAATGATTGCTTGGTACACAGGTTGATGAGCATGTTAGGGCTTAGGAAGGAAATTTGTGAAGGTCATTTAGGAGGTGGTGTCCATGCCGTCTTGGGGAAAATTATTACCAAGCAATTGCCAGGGGATTTTTAGGAGAAGAAACTTGTTTTTTGTGTGCCCGTATTCTGCCCTCCCCAAGGAGGTGTCCCATCTGCTATGAAATTCTTGACCCCCTCGGAATAGTCAGGCTAGAAGGAGGGGGATACATAAGTAAGTACAAATTGGCTTTTCCAGATACTGCCTGGGAAGTGGGATATTTAACACATCTGTATTTTCATCCGCACCTGATCAAGCCCACCAAGGCAGAAGAGACTTTAATAGTGAAGGGAGAAACAGTCTTGGACCACGTGGTGTTTTGATTTCGGCTGTGCTGACCAGCAGGTGAAGACACCCAGATGCCCCTTCTCCTTATGGAACTGGCAGGTAAGGTTCTGCTGTCTTCTATTAGGAGGGAGGCAGAATGGCAATTTAAGTGTCATTGAGTGGAAATTGAAGAAAGTAGAAAAAACCTCTAGACCATTCAGGTATGACCTCAATCAAATCCCTTATGATTATACAGTGGAAGTGAGAAATAGATTTAAGGGACTAGATCTGATAGAGTGCCTGATGAACTATGGATGGAGGTTCGTGACATTGTACAGGAGACAGGGATCAAGACCATCCCCATGGAAAAGAAATGCAAAAAAGCAAAATGGCTGTCTGGTGAGGTCTTACAAATAGCTGTGAAAAGAATAGAAGCGAAAAGCAAAGGATAAAAGGAAAGATGTAAGCATCTGAATGCAGAGTTCCAAAGAATAGCAAGAAGAGATAAGAAAGCCTTCCTCAGCGATCAATGCAAAGAAATAAAGGAAAACAACAGGATGGGAAAGACTACAGATCATTTCAAGAAAATTAGAAATAACAAGGGAACATTTCATGCAAAGATGGGCTCAATAAAGGACAAAAAATGGTATGGACCTAACAGAAGCAGAAGATATGAAGAAGAGGTGGCAAGAACACACAGAAGAACTGTACAAAAAAAGATCTTCACGACCCAGATAATCACGATGGTGTGATCACTGACCTAGAGCCAGACATCCTGGAATGTGAAGTCAAGTGGGTGTTAGAAAGCATCACTACGAACAAAGCTAGTAGAGGTGATGAAATTCCAGTTGAGCTATTTCAAATCCTTTAAGATGATGCTGTGAAAGTGCTGCAGTCAATATGCCAGCAAATTTGGAAAACTCAGCAGTGGCCACAGGATTAGAAAAGGTCAGATTTCATTCCAATCCCAAAGAAAGGCAATGCCAAAGATGCTTAAACTACCGCACAATTGCACTTATCTCACACGCTAGTAAATTAATGCTCAAAATTCTCCAAGCCAGGCTTTGGCACTACGTGTACTGTGAACCTCCAGATGTTCAAGGTGGTTTAGAAAAGGCAGAGGAAGCAGAGATCAAATTGCCAACATCGCTGGATCATCTAAAAAGCAAGAGAGTTCCAGAAAAACATCTATTTCTGCTTCATTGGCTATGCCAAAGCCTTTGACTGTGTGGGTCACACTAAACTGTGGAATCACAATAAACTGTGGATCACAATAAACTGTGGAAAATTCTGAAAGAGATGGGAATACCAGACCACCTGACCTGCCTCTTCAGAATACTATATGCAGGTCAGGAAGCAAAAGTTAGAACTGGACATGGAACAACAGACTGGTTCCAAATAGGAAAAGGAGTACGTCAAGGCTGTCTATTGTCACCTTGCTTATTTAACTTCTATGCAGAGTACATCATGAGAAACGCTGGGTTGGAAGAAGTACAAGCTGGAATCAAGATTGCCGAGAGAAATATCAATAACCTCAGATATGCAGATGACACCACCCTTATGGCAGAAATTGAAGAGGAACTAAAAAGCCTCTTGATAAAAGTGAAAGAGAGAATGAAAAAGTTGGCTTAATGCTCAACATTCAGAAGACAAAGATCATGGCATCTGGTCCCTTTACCTCATGGAAAATAGATGGGGAAACAGTGTCAGACTTTATTTTTGGGGGCTCCAAAATCACTGCAGATGGTGATTGCAGCCATGAAGTTGAAAGACACTTACTCCTTGGAAGGAAAGTTATGACCCACCTAGATAGCATATTCAAAAGCAGAGACATTACTTTGCCAACAAAGGTCCGTCTGGTCAAGGCTATGGTTTTTCCAGTAGTCATGTATGGATATGAGAGTTGGACTGTGAAGAAAGCTGAGTGCTGAAGAATTGATGCTTTTGAACTATGGTGCTGAAGAAGACTCTTGCGAGTCCCTTGGACTGCAAGGAGATCCAACCAGTCCATTCTAAATATCAGTCCTAGGTGTTCATTGGAAGGATGAATCCTAAAGCTGAAACTCCAATACTTTGGCCACCTCATGCGAAGAGTTGACTCATTGGAAAAGACTCTGATGCTGGGAGGGATTGGGGGCAAGAGGAGAAGGGGATGACAGAGGATGAGATGGCTTGATGGCATCACTGACTTGATGGACAGGAGTTTGAGTGAACTCCAGAAGTCGGTGATGGACAGGGAGGCCTGGCATGCTGTAATTCATGGGGATGCAAACAGTCAGACATGACTGAGTTCTGAACCAAACTGAACTGAACTGAGTGGAAATATCAGAAATACATAGGGTACTGAGGACTTCATAGACAGAACAAAAAGGAAAAGTAGAAGAAGGTCCAAGAAGGTCTGAGAAGGTAAGCAAGATGGGGGGAGGTGAATCTAAGGCAACTGTATTGGAGTATATGATTAAAAATTTAAAGAGGGGATTTGGAGGAGACTATGGGGTGAAGATGAAGCCTAACCGCCTCCACATACTCTGTGAGGTCAAATGGCCCACTATGGAGTAGGATGGCCACCAGAGAACACCATGAACTTAAAAATAGTGGAAGCAGTCTATACAGTATTCACAGGAGAGCCAGAACACCTGGATCAATACCCATATATTGACTCATGACTAGGGTTAGCTCAAGACCCTCCTCCTTGGACAAGGCTTTGGATCCAGAAGGGAAAGGGAAAAATATTAATGGCACAAAAATTGACTGATGATAAAAAAGAATATTCTACAGGATATGGACGGGGACGACCCAACCTTTCCCCCATATTATATATGGATATTGACGTGCCTGCCTCCCAGTGCTCCACCAGGACCGGAGGGCACCTTAATGCCCAAGAAAGGGCCAGGTGAAGTTCCTGCAGCAGCCACTGCTCTTCCACCAGCTCTCCTGGACTTCATAGAGCCGCCTTTTTGGCAGGCTCCGATCCCAGCAATGGAGACCTCTGGTCAATGCCCCCAGAATTCCACCTCAGCTGTACCTTCTAGATTGTATCCATCTCTCCCGATCTGCGCTCCGCCAAGGAACAGGGGGAAAGAACCCCACTACAGATGCCCCTCAGAGAGCTACAACAGCCTCCAGTTCAGGATACATGGGGGAGTACCATCAGCCCCCTGTAGTCTATTATTACCAGCCATTTTCCTCTACGTATATATTAAACTGGCAGAGACATGCTCCACAATACTCGGGGGAGCCACAAGCCATGATTAGGCTAATGGAGACTATTTTTTGAACCCACCGCTCTACATAGGATGACATAATCCAACCATTCATCTCCCACTTCAGCACTGATGAAAGACACAGGATCCTAACGGAGGTTAGAAAATGGTTAAGACAAACGGTAGCTGAGGGTACTGCAAATCCACAGCGGTGGGCAGAACTAGCCATTCCCAATAAGGGCCCAATTAGGACTGTAACACAGAGGAAGGGAAGGGCCACCTGGAGAGATATCGGGTGACTATTTTACAAGGTCTCAAGAGGGGGGCCCAAAGAGCTCTGAGTATCGCAAAACCCTCTGAAGTGATTCAAAGGGAAAGCGAATCACCGTCCGAGTTCTGTGAAAGACTGTGGGAGGCCTATAGACTTTATACGCCAATAGACCCAGCCAGAGCTGCTGGGTCTTAGATGGTGGTAAATGTAGCCTATATGACTCTAGCCTACCCTGAAAACGTCAGATGGGGGGACACCAAGTGACTCATGAATTTTTATACTTCCCTGAATGCCCAGTACCTCTGTTAGGAAGAGACTTGCTGTCTAAATTGGGGGCACAAGTGACCTTTCCAACCATGAAAGACCCACTGTTCAAGTGGGCTCAACCACCTATTTACTCTTCCTCTCAGTAACCCTTCGAGATGAATGGAGGTTGCACAATCCCCTGGAAAGGAAACCGGATGGGTTAAACAGTCAAGAAAGTGAAAGTGAAAGTGAAGTCGCTCAGTCGTGTCCGACTCTTTGCGACCCCATGGGCCCTAACCTACCAGGCTCTTCTGTCCATGGGATTTTCCAGGCAAGAGAACTGGAGTGAGTTGCCATTTCCTTCTCCAGGGGATCTTCCTGACCCAGGATCGAACCCAGTTCTCCGCATTGCAGGCAGACGCTTTACCAGCTGAGCCACCAGGGAAGCCTAAACAGTCAAGAGAGAGAGTTAGGCTCTGGGTACTGGGCATTCAGGGATGTATACAAATTCATGAGTCACTTGGTGTCCCTCCATCTGACATTTTCAGGGTAGGCTAGAGACATATAGGCTACATTTACCACCATCTGAGACGTAGTGGATGCATGATGATGTATGGCAAAACCAATGCAATATTGTAAAGTAAAAAAAAAAAAAATAATAATAATAAATAAATAAATTAAAAAAAAAAAAAAAAAGAAAAGAAAAGAGAGAGAGAGAGTTAACTCAACAATTCCTGAGGTCTGGGCGGAAGACAACCCCAACCCCCCAGGCTTGCAAAATAAGTCCCACTGGTACTAGAACTCAAACCCGGTACAATTACATGAACACCCGCCTTGGGCCTGCCAGACCTTGCTAAGCCATTTACTCTTTACGTGACTGAAAAAGACAAGTGGCTATGGGAGTGTTATCCCAGATTATGGAGATATGGGATAGACCAGTGACTTATCTCTAATCAGCTGGACAATGTTGCCACTGGGTGGCTGGGATTCTTACGGGCAGTTGCTGCAGTTGCCTTACTGGTCCAGGAGGCAACCGAGCTGACTTTGGGCCAAGATTTGTTCGTAAAAGTCCCACATGAGGTCCAACTCTCCTGCGAGGGGACCCCCATAAATGGCTGTCAACATCCCGGATTACTCAGTACCAGGGACTGTTATGTGAGAACCCCCATGTTACTACTGAGCCTTGTCAGGCCCTGAATCTGGCCACACTCTTTCTTGTGGGAGAAGGTGGACCCTCACATGATTGCAAGGAAATATGCCAGCAGCCCTGACTTGAGAGACCAGGCAATACTGCCCCCAGATTTGGTCCTGTACACCAATGGCACCAGCCTGGTGAAACAAGGACAATGACTGTTGGGATATGCAGTAGTCACGGAAGGAACCATCGCTGCCATCACACCGGTCCACTCAACAGGCCAAACTATGCTCTAATCCAGGCCCTCAGCTGTCCAAAGGTAAGAAGACAAACATTGACACAGACTCCAGGTATGCTTTTGCTACACGACAGGGCTCTATATATGGGAGAGGCCTTTGACAGCTAGTGAAAAGGATATTAAAAATAAGGAAGAAATTAAGACCCTATTAGATGCTGCCTGGGAACCAGAAAGCGTTGCAGTCATACACTGCTGAGGACGTGAAAAAGAGGATACCCCCCGGGTTCAGGGAACACCCTGGCAGATGAGACTGCTAAACAAGCAGCCGAGGGCTTAGGGGTGACAAGTGAAGCCCCTATGAAAGCTCTCTGAGCTAATGCTAGACTCTCCAAAATACACTGAAGCCCAAAACCAAATAGCCAAAGCAGAAGGGGCCATCAAGACTGAAAAGGGATGGTGGGAATTGCCAGGTGGCAAATTGCTGGTACTACAGGAGTTGGCACCCACTCTGGTAAGCCAAACACACCAAGCAACCCATCTAGGCCATGATAAACTGAAAGAGGTAATTTGAAAATATTTCTTGGTTCCCCGCCTCTCTTCCCTATGCAGGACAAAATCTCAGAACTTCACTGCCCGATCAAAGGTCAATGCTGCCTCTCGGCACAGACAGAAACCTCCAGGGATTTAGGTAAAAGACACGCTGCCCTTTGAACACCTGAAATGAATCCTCACCCACACTGCCATTACCTGCTGGTCATGGTATGTACATTCTAGGGATGGGTAGAAGCTTTTCCTTCCCGGACTGAAAGAGCATAAGAAGTAGCCCGGAGCTTGCTTAGGGAGATAGTTCCCAGATTTGGATTTCCTACTAGCATTGGTTCCAATCATTCATTCCAGTCCCAATAAAGGCAATGCATTCATTCAAATCCCAAAGAAAGGCAATGCAAGAGGATGTTCAAACTACTGTACAATTGCACTCATCTCATATGCTAGTAAAGTAATGCTCAAAATTTTCCAAGCCAGGCTTCGGCACCACATGAACTGTGAACTTCCAGATGTTCAAGCTGGTTTAGAAAAGCCAGAGGAACCAGAGATCAAATTGCCAACATCTGCTGGATCATCAAAAAAGCAAGAGAGTTCCAGAAAAGCAACTGTTTCTGCTTTATTGACTATGCCAAAGCCTTTGACTGTGTGGATCACACTAAACTGTGGAAAATTCTGAAAGAGATGGGAATACCAGACCACCTGACCTGCCTTTTGAGAAACCTATATGCAGGTCAGGAAGCAACAGTTAGAACTGGACATGGAACAACAGACTGGTTCCAAATAGGAAAAGGAGTATGTCAAGGCTGTCTATTGTCACCCTGCTTATTTAACTTATATGCAGAGTACATCATGAAAAATGCTGGGCTGGAAGAATCACATGCTGGAATCAAGATTGCTGGGAAAAATATCAATAACCTCAGATATGCAGATGACACCACCCTTATGGCAGAAAGTGAAGAGGAACTAAAAAGCCTCTTGATGAAAATGAAAGAGGATTGTGAAAAAGTTGGCTTAAAGCTCAACATTCAGAAGATGAAAATCATGGCATCTGGTCCCATCACTTCATGGGAAACAGATGGGGAAACAGTGGAAACAGTGTCAGACTTTATTTTTTGGGGCTCCAAAATCACTGCACATGGTGATTACAGCCATGAAGTTGGAAGATGCTTGCTCCTTGGAAGGGAAGTTATGACCCACTTAGATAGCATATTCAAAAGCAGAGACATTACTTTGCCAACAAAGTTCCATCTAGTCAAGGCTATGGTTTTTCCAGTAGTCATGTATGGATGTGAGAGTTGGACTGTGAAGAAAGCTGAGTGCTGAAGAATTGATGCTTTTGAACTGTGGTGTTGGAGAAGACTCTTGAGAGTCCCTTGGACTGCAAGGAGATGCAAGGAGTCTGTCCTAAAGGAGATCAGTCCTGGGTGTTCATTGGAAGGACTGATGCTGAAGCTGAAACTCCAATTCTTTGGCCACCTCATGTGAAGGGTTGACTCATTGGAAAAGCCTCTGATGCTGGGAGGGATTGGGGGCAGGAGGAGAAGGGGACGAAACAGGATGAGATGCCTGGATGGCATCACCAACTCGATGGACATGAGTTTGAGTGAACTCCGGAAGCTGGTGATGGACAGGGAGGCCTGGCGTGCTGCAATTCGTGGGATCACAAAGAATGGGACACGACAGACGGACTGACCTGACCTGAACTGAACTGAACCAGCATTGGATCAGACAATGGCCTGGCTTTCGTAGCTGATTTAGTACAACAAGTAAGAAAAACTTACATCAAGTGGAAATTACATAGAGCATATATGCCCCAGAGTTCTGGGATGGTGGAAGGAACCAACCAGACACTTAAAGAGACACTCTCCCAGTGGATCTTAGAGACTGACTGTTCCTGGGTGGACTTGTTTCTGACAGCTCTGCTCAGGATGACCCCTCAGTCCCATGGCTCCTCTCCGTTCATAATTGTGTATGGGAGGCCCCCTCCCATAATAAAACAGGTGCAATAAATTTGTCTTAGGTAAGGGGAGATGATATTTCACAGCACATGGAACAACTGGGTAAGGTAATAAATCAGGTAACTAAATTTGTACAAGAAAGGGTGCCAATTCCCCCTCGGGAACAGATTCACAAATTTGTGCCCAGGGATCAGGTGTGGTCAAGGACCAGAAACCCGACTTCTTGGCCCCTGGAAGGGTCCATATACTGTTGTTCTATCCATGGGGTCGCTCAGAGTAGGACACGACTGAGCAACTGCACTTTCACTTTTCACCTTCATGCATTGGAGAAGGAAAATTGCAACCCAGTCCAATGGTCTTGCCTGGAGAATCCCAGGGACTGGGGAGCGTGGTGGGCTACTGTCTATGGGTTCGCACAGAGTCGGACTCGACTGAAGTGACTTAGCAGCAGCAGCAGCAGCAGCAGCAGCAGCAACCGGCCCTTCTGCAGGTAAAGTTGCAGGTGTCACTCCCTGGTTCACCACATGAGGGTGAAGAGGGCATACCACACAGACCCGGAGGACGCTGAGCGGATACACAAAAGGACCCCACTGATCCCTGTGAAACCAAGATCATCTTAAAGAAGAAACAGAGATGAAGCTCTACAATCAACTGCTGCTACACGGACTTGCTGGTATCATCTTGAAACTAACCATAGTTTCAGTACAAAGAGGGACCTGTGCTATAATCAAAATTGAATGTTGTGTATATATTCCTGATTTATCTGGCTGTATATCAGCCACCCTAGATGACATGAAAGGTCAGATAAAAGTTATGTCTGATGACAATCTTCCTTTTTGGACTTTGGTCCTATCTTGGGTGAAGGGTGATTGGTGGAAAACTATATTTACCATTGTTATTGTTGCCTTGATAGTTCTGCTTTGTGGACCCTTTATTTTACAATGTATTATGAACTTTGTAACCCAAAGGTTGATGTCGTTCTCCCAAATTGGAGGTCGGAGAGTCAGGGTGCAATATATCCCTATGAATGATGCTCATACTATGAGATAAGAGCATCAAGAGCGTGGAATGAAGGAGGAAACAGACAGAACAGGCTTCATCCTGAAAGCAGGACTCCATCTTGGGCCTGACTGTGGACTTTGAGCTATATGCCCAGTATCTATGGAAATGACATACCAACTGGAAAACCAGCCCCCCTGGATGGAAGAGCCCCAGCACTTGTACATAGACTATCTCTTACCTAAAATAATACCCTAATTATCTGTGTAACTGAATAGAATCATAAATTCTATTATGCTTATTGGGGTATGACCACAGGCCTATTGATAATTGTCCACTGTTAACTACCTAGGCTTAAGGCCTATGAATCACGGGTTAACTTTGATTGTATGTTTCTTTTCCATTGTTCAGACTAGTTTCAGGAAATTTAGGAAGTGGGTTTGGGCATGTACACTTAGGGTAAAAGTTTTCAGAAAAACTGGTCAGGGTCCTTGGCTAAAGTCGACTCTGCCTTGGGCCTACCGGTGTAAGAAACTGTACTCCACTATCTGCATTGTCCTTCTGAATGAGTTTGTTTCCCAGAACGCGTGGCTACAACATTCTTGGTATCAGCAATGTAATATTTATTCACTCCCACTTGTTTTTCTCTTGGCCCATTTCTTTTGTATATTCTCATAAAATGACATTGGATTTGAAGACTCTGTTTTCAGTGTTGGAAGCAACCAGGCTTCCTTGGTGGGTGAGGCAGGAAAAAAAATCTGTTTGCAAAGTGGGAGACCTAGTTCGATCCCTAGTTTGGGAAGATCCCCGAGTGAAGGGACTAGCTCTGCACTCTCATATTCTTGGGGCTTTACTGGTGGCACAGAAGATAAAAACCTTCCTGAAATATGGGAGACCTGGGATCAATCCCTGGGTCAGGAAGATTCTCCTGGTGAAGGGAATGGCTACCCACTCCAGTATTCTAGCTGGAGAATTCTTTGGACAGAGGGGACTGGCAGACAACAGTCCAAGGGGTAAGAAAAAGTTGGAAATGACAAAGCAACTGGCACTTTTTTAATATATGTATAATAAAAGGGCTGATGATTCACCACCTATGGACACTGTACAAATGAATCTTCACCACATAAAATAGATGCTAAGTTTTACTCTGTTATAACTTTGTTTATATAAAATTATATAAATCTGAATTATGATGAATTGGGTCACAACGCTTTTCAGGTCTTCTATATCCTTCTACTTCTTTGTTTAGCTGGACTTCCCTCGTGGTTTAGGTGGCAAGGAGTCTGCCTGCAATGCAAGAGAGACCCAGGCTTGATTCCTGGGTTGGAAAGATTCCCTGGAAAAGGAAATGGAAACCTACTCCAATATTCTTGTCTGGAGAATTCCATGGATGGAGGAGCCTAATGGGCTGTAGCCCATGGGGTGGCAAGTGTCGGAAACGACTGAGCGACTTCACTTCTCTGTATATCCATTCTATTAATTTTTTAGAGTTTGATATTGAATCTCCAACTAAAAATCTTAATTTGTCTGCTTAAAAAGTAGTTGCAATATATAGTGGAACTACATATAACCTTGTTCTGTATTTTCCAAGTCTCCTATAAATGTGTTATTGTATTTTAAAAATAAAAATTCAAAGCCTTTTTAAAAGCATTTAGAATTGAAACAACTGTGTATCATCCTTCCTTTGATATTAGAAATAAAGATTCTAGACTAAGATGAATTTCCTCGCTGCCCCCACCCCCGCCTATTAATCATTATTTTCTCAAAAATTTCCATTTCCAACCACTAGATGTCATACAGAGACCATGAAGTAGAGTATCTTGGCCTTCTTCCACATTACTCATTACGAATTTCCTCAGCTTCAAGATTTAAGGTGGTTTGGGAAAATTTAGGCACTGGGCATTAGAGATTCAGGTCAGTGCAATTTTTTTCATGGGATGCATGCACAGACTTTAGGTCAATACCATATAGAATGTAAAGTGCTACCTCATTCACTGAAAAGCATTTTTTCAGGAATCTGGAAAATTAATGAAATGGGTCCATGAGAAGGATTCCACAGCCTTCTTCAAGCAGTAGTCTTGTACTTTACCCTGGGAGGGGAAACCTGGAATTCAAACAACTGGAAAGAAAATATCATATACTAGGAAAAAAATCAAAGGATTTGGACTCAGGAAGCTTTTGGATTAAATACTAGCTTGGCAATATGCTAATTGAGTAAATCTGGTACAACACTTAACTTCTGTGAGTATCAGTTCTCTGGTCTGTACAGTGAAAATAACACCTAACAAACAGGAATTGTGACAATCTAATAAAACCCTATATGTCTATCATTTAGAAGAGTTCTTGTCATGTTGTTAGTGCTCAATAAATCTTACCCATAGTTTAGATGGAGTGTCTTTTCAAAATTAAAATATAATGAAAATATATTATAATAAAATGATAACATTTTAAACCTGTATGGGAACTTATAGTTTAGAAAAGAAGGGGCAAGGATGGTTCACAGATGAAATGAGTTGTGAATTCAATCTCAGAGGATGGATAGGCGATCCATTGAAAGAGGAAGGAGATTCCAGGCGATGAGAGTGATAAGGCTTTGGTTGAGGAGAAGTGACTTTTTTTTTTTTTTTAATAAATAGCAAGGGGTTTGCTGTGCCTGAAATGGGAGTAGATGTTAAAGAATTTGCCTGCAGTGCAGGACACCCCGGTTCGATTCCTGGGTCAGGAGCTTCCCTGGTGGCTCAAGATGGTAAACAATCTGCCTGCAATACCAGAGACCTTAGTTCCCTCCCTCGGTTAGGAAGATGCCCTGGAGGAGGACATGGCAACCCACTCCAATATTTTGCCTGGAGAATCCCCATGGACAGAGGAGCCAGGCTGGCTGCATTCCATGGGGTCGCAGAGTCGAACATGAATGAGCTACTAAGCATAGCACAGCACAGTAAGTAATGCACGTGTGGGTATGAGAATAGGAAGTTTTCATCAGATAGGACGGAAAATTATAAAGTTTTATGTAGCCCAAGGTTTTTTGTTTGTTTGCTTCTGGATGCCCTTTAAGTCTTGAGGTACTTTAGTTCCACAAGGAGAGATCCATGCCCCCTGCAGAGAAAGCTCAGATTCTTAACCACTGGACCACCAAGGAAGTCCCTATTGTAAGCCATTTTAAGGAATCTAGATTTTTCTTTTCCTTTTTTTTTCTTTTTATATTCAGCAGTGTATTTTGGAAGAATTGAAAATTTGATGCGTCACAGAATTAGATTCACACTTAATAAAGATATCCTTGTGTTCAGTGTGTAAGTTGTGTTTGAGGGGTCTAACATTAATTGCTTGCAGCAATGGTTTAGGGTCTACAAGGAGGAAATGTCCATGTGATATAAATGGAGTGAATTTGGAAGATTCAGATGGATCAAAGGTTATGGAAAGTGAAGAGAAGAATTTGACTCAGAGTTCAAGGTTTGGGCTTGGGGAGGAAGTGGAGAAATATTAACTGAGATGGTGATAAAAGGAGACTCTACCAGTTTAAAGGTGAGGACGTGGGATGACTTGCTCCATGACGTACCTGTCAATATGTGTCTGGATTGCAGAAGAGAGTTATAGGTCTGATAAGTGAGAGCTGAAGCCACTGGAGAAGATTAGGTTGCTCAAAAAGATGGCTTTAGATGGAAAATAACATGTGGTTTTAGGCACAGAAACAGTTTAGAAATAAGCTAGTGAGAGAAGAGAAAGCGTCTGCAAAGAAAACTGAGTGTATAAGCAAAAAGAGAATTTCAAGATTAGTTCTTGCTTGTTTAGAATTCAAAAGGCCTGCATTAGTGGGAAGGGAGAGAAAGAAGACAGGATAAAGGGGAAATTGACCAATAAAAATTCCCCAAGAGGCGAAAGGAGATGAGATCCAAACCCAGACAGAGCTGATTGGCAAGATAAAGGATCCCTCCTAACATATAATTTAAAATATAAACAATAATAAACCAAAATAAGTGTAAGGAAGGCCAGTGAAGTTTGTGGAAAAAAAAAAAAAATCCCACCCACCATCCCACAGAACAAGTTTTGAGTCAAGAGAGAATTTATAAAATAGAAATCATGACCTTTTTTACTAAGAATCATACTAGGCATAAAAAGCTCTCTGTAGTACATGAGATATACAAATATATATATGCATATATTTATATCTTATATATATTATATCACACTTATAAATATGTTATATACATATATGTATATATAACTATTTTGAAAAATAAAATCATAAAGAATTTCTCCTTTTATATATTCTTGCACATATCCATAAATTCTGCATTCAGTTATTAGGAAATGGCCCATTTTCCTCAAACACTGTACCACGTGATCTACATAATCAATTTGAAAAAGTTGGATTAATCTTTTTTACAAAGAAAATTAAAAGTAATTTTTATGTTAAAATTATTTGAATCTTGATTTAAAAATAATATTGAGATTATGGATCTAGAAAACTGTATTAAATGTTAAAAATGGTCTTTAAGTAACATGCTCTTGTCATTTAATAGTGCACTAAAATATGAAGGACTTAAATTCATTTCATATTTTAATGCATTTAATATAAGTAACTTGTAATTTGTGATATACCATGTAAAGGGTAGGAAAAGGAATTTTTAAGTGTAAAAAAGAAAACCACCAAGAAAATTAATACGTTAGTAATAAAGACAGATACTCAGGTATGTCAGTTACTTTTAAGTCTTCAAACTTTCTTGGTTTTCAATATGCTTTCCAAAACATAAACACATTTGACAGGTTTTGTGATTCATTGAGGTTACTGGACTATTTGATAGAATTGTTTACAATGAGCACATTGACCACACATTTCTTAACAATCTCTACTTCCTCTAAAGTATATGTTTGCACTTTAAATTCCTGTTAAAAAGGATTTTGGTGACCACTTCTTAAAAAGTAAGGGAAAGGAAGGCAGAAAAAACTGATTTTATTTCTACTCAGAGCATGATTGCAAATATGCACACCCTAACTACGTAATTCTGTACACAAGGATCTCATTGTTTATTTTCATAGTTGCTGCTTTATTTAAAATTTTGTCTCTAAAGTTTATATTTGGTAAGACCATTAATGAAAATAAGCTGGCTTATATTTTTCTTATTCCAAGGTGTGCATGTGTATGTGTATGTTTTAATTTCTTGTGGTTTATCCAGATGAGAGTATCAGTCTTAGAGACATGGCAACTCATGTAGAGTGTTTATATACAGTGGGGTCGCGAAGATCAACCAAGTCCAAATTCTATTTAGATCAATTTCACCTTGGTAATGTTTAAAACTGTATGACTCTTCTCAGTTTTTCTATTCCCCCTTTTCTTCTGCACTTTTGCTCAGAAAAGCATTAAGTTCAACTCAGGTGTATTTATTAGTAAAATGCTTCAATTTCAAGTTTTTAAAAGTCATTGGAAGCAGAGCCCATGTCCTTATAAATTTTCACAATAAAACATTCACTTTCATGAGTTATGTGTATCTAGATGGTAGTGTTATTGTTAGGAGGAAAAAAAAAAAAAGAGAACATTTGGTAACTATGGCAACAGAGATGTTTCGAAAGAAATATGAACTCTTTTTCCTTGAAGAAATTAGATATTTTCCTTGACTGGTATGTAGGGATCCAAGTCTAGAGAACGAATATCATTGTTTATAGGTTTACTATTTTAGTCTTTTTTCTTTTCCTTTGGAAGTTGTTCCCCAGTCACATCTGACAAAATAAAGGATTTAATTTGAGGCTGCAGAAACAAAATAGCTGTTGAAATTTGCCAACATCTAGCCCACATGAGAGTAAGCAATCATAGTAGATGCCCATTTATCTAAAATTTAAGTAATGGTACTGCTCAAAAAATGATTTAATTTTTCTTTCTCTAAAAGATACACAGAGAAGAAGCATTCTTATTACCAAGATTAATTGCAAAAGTCACTTCTGGTGTAAGTCACTGCCTAATGGTTCAACCTAAGTCCCAAGTCAATAGTTTTGAACAATTTACTGTTTTCACTACAAAGATCCAGAGATATTATATGACTATGAATTTCCTGAATCTCACTTCTTTTTGGTACATATTTTTAGGGTTGAATGTGCATTATTCATATATAAAGTCTTTTAAAATGATGATAATATGTATGGTATGCTTCTAGCCATCACTGTGTAAAAGAGACCTCATTGTGAGCTCATGCAGGAGGCGAACACACTAATGTATAGGAGAGCAGGGTAGTGCTAGTATAAAAGGAGAACTTAAATAAGACAAGAGAATAAAAGTTAATTGAGTAAAAATGAGTCAGAAATAAGACAAAAACATTCCATCAGTGTACAATAAGGCATCAAATTTTACTGTGCCTCTGAATAAGACCCAGAGTTAGTAAATGCATCTACATACAGTCTGACAGTAGTTAATTTAAAAGTAACTTAAAGTAATTTAAAAGTAAAAGGCAGAAACTGGGGTTGTTATACCAGTAATTTTGTAGGATTTCAATGACTTATTTTAGGATTTGATTTTTAAACATTTCAGAAAATCAGTAAACATTGAATCCATCAGAATATTCAATTGACACAAAACATTCATTTTCTACTCATTCTAGATCAACTAAATTTTATATTATTTGTATATAGGTATAAATCCTTGAACATATTCACAAACATTTACAAAGATGAACCACTCTCTAAGCATAGCTTCTGCTTTCAGGGAAGTAAGTACAAGTGTTTACATTCATGTGTCTTCCAAACGAAGTTTGCTTTTCCTTCCTCTGAATTCTACCCATCCCCCTTTTTGCAATAACAGTTATATCAGAACCATCTTCATTTATCTGGAGACTGTTTTTGTTGGAGGAGGTCATCAAGAAGATGTGACCACTGGTTGGCCCGTGAGATGGAGCCAGGCTATCAGAGATTATTCACTCCCTCCCCTTGTCCTTGGAATAAATGTCTCAGCAGCTATTTCAAGGACACAACCTTGAGAGAGCAATGTGTTGTTCAACCTATCTGAACTGGCAATCAGTTAAAGACTCCATACAAACTTTAAGATTCTAGCTGATGGGTACAAAGAACTGCTGATTAAGCCTGCCATTACCAATCTAGAGTGGCCTTTTGGTGTCTGTCCTCCAGGCATGGGGGCCTGTTCCAAATTTCACGTGAGGAACTCCCAAGACTGCAAACCAACACTCTTATAAGTCCAAGTAATAATTTTTAGTAATTATGCTTTTAAGAATCTACTATGTCAGACGATGCTTTAAGGGCTTTCTCTCTATCATCTCATTTAACTTCTCAATGATACTATGATGAATCATTATCTACATTTTAGAAATAAAGAAACCGAAGAAAAAATAGTTCATGTGAATTTCCCAGCACAGAGGTTGTAACAGACAGAGATAGAATTTGAGAATTCCAGCTTCTAATTGCAGAGTTGGTACTCTTACATAGTTAAATTCTCACTGGAAGTGAAGGAAGATTGCTCTTATACATTCAACTCTAGCTGTATAACTGATGGAGTAAGCCAGATAAAATGACTGAATTTCCCATGGCTGATTCATGTCAATGTATGGCAAAAACCACTACAATATTATAAAGTAATTATCCTCCAATTAAAATAGATAAATTTAAATTTTAAGAGATGACTGAATTTGATAATAATTTGAGACTGAACATTCAGTTTAATATAGTCATATAAAGACATTTTTTACCTTCTAATGAAATATTTAAGCAATAAGATATTAATTCTCCTGTCAACTTGAGGGTTACGTAATTAGGAGGAATATTTGGTGATGGTTAAGGTTGATAATCTATTTATGAAATAAAAATCACATACACAATTCTAGTTATTAATGTAAATGCTCATTTAATCAGATTCAGTATCTGAATAAGGATATATTCACAGCCTGAAGATAATTATTTTCTTTACATTGAATGTAGAAAAATAATAAATGATCTGAAGAAAGAAACTTTAAAAATCCCTTTACTGTTTATGTATGTCACAGAAGGAAAATTACTTTAAGATAAACTTTATTTTTAGAATACACTTAAAGTTACAGAAAAATTGTGAAGATAGATACAAAATTTTCCATAAACTCCACACTCAGTTTCTTCTATTATTAACAGCTATTTAAGGTCTTCTGTTTTTCCATATAAGCTATGATCTATTGATATCTACAAATGGCTTTCTGGGATTTTGATTAATATTGCATTGAATCTATACATCAAACAGGGAAGAATTAACATCTTAAAAATATTGATCTTTCCAAAACATGAACATTGAATATTTTATGGTTTATTTAGATTTTTTTATTTCTTTGATCAGAATCTTGTCATTTTTCACATATAGACTCTGTACCTCTTGGTTAGATTTACACCTAAGTGTTTCTTCTTTCTTATGCTATGATAAATAGAATTTTTTTTAATTTAAATTGCCTCTAATTGTTCTTTGCTGAAATTCATAAAAGCAATTAAAATAAGAGATACTGGTCTTTAGTTTTTCCTTTCTATAATATCTTTATCTGCTTTTAGTATTAGGCTTCACAGAATGAGTTAAAAAGTGTTACCTCTGCTTTTACTTTCTGAAAGAAATTGTGGATAATTGGTACTGTTTCTGTTTTTAAAGATTTGGTAGAATTCACTATTGAAACCATCTAGGTCTTGGGTTTCCTTAATTAGGGTTAATAATTATGAATCCCATTTATTTTATAAATATAGGATGGTACAGCCCAAAATATGTCTTATGAGGCTAAAATCAAGGTGGAAGCAGAAGTGAATTTCTTCTAGAAGTTCTGTGTAAGAACACAGCTACTAGAGGCTGTCTGTATTCCTTGGCTCATCGACATGTCAAGCCAACCCTGTTTCCTTTATCACAGCTCCTTCCTATGATTCTTGTCTACATCTTTCCCTCATAAGGGCCTTTGAAATTATACTTATCCTGCAGGGTTAATCCAGAATAGTGATCCCATTTAGAGACCCTTAATCCAATGTGCAAAGTCTGTTTTGCTTGTTAGGTAACATATTAGTTAGTTAAGAGGATAAGGACATACTTAATCATAGTCTTTCTTCTGGAACTCATATATTCATATCACACATGTAAAATGCACTTATTCTATCCAAATATTTTTCAAAGTTTCAACAAAATACATAATCAATTTAAGACTCAAAAACCTCATCTAGATCTCATCAGCTCAACAGTTTCAAATTTCATCATCTAAATCATTTAAATCATGTGTGAATTAGATTTTGAGTATGATCCATTCTGGGGCAAAATTCTTCTCCATTGGTACATCAGTGAAATCAGAAAATATGTTATTTACTACCAAATACAATGATGGAACAACCATCAAGTACAGGCATCTTCTCTGAGAAATGGAGAAAACTGAAAGAAAATGGAGTCACTAGTCTCAAGACATTTAAAAATCCAGGTAGGAAAGTAGCATCAGATTTCATGACTTGGGAATAAATCTCTGTGACATCATGGCCTTGCTTGCTAGGATCATGGCTCCAAATTCTGTCCGCGAGGCTCAGATTTCCACTCTTAGAATCATCTTTGTTTTTCTTTTTTTATAAAAATTAAAACATATGTGCAGAGTTATCAACCTGTTTTCTACCTCTGGAAATTTGGGGATTCCAAAGCCTTCTCTAAACTTCATTCTTTCTGTCTCTTTTAGGCCAAGGTGTCAATGTTTCGGTGGATTAAAATTATCAAGAACCTTGTGGATCTCCTATATAGGTAGTGAGGATTTATTGGACAAGAGGCTTCTGTAAAGATCTTTTCTAGGTAATCTCATTTCTAACTTCTACTGAGATGGTTGACTATAACTAGGAGTCACAGGCTAAATCTTTCCAAAGCAATTTCTGTGAAATAGAATGCTCTGAACTTTTAATTTTTCCAAGGTAGTAGAAAAATGTTGTCCAGCCACATTCTCATCATCTTCGCTTTTTGAATGTTGAGTTTTAAGCCAGCTTTTTCACTCTCCTCTTTCACTTTCATCAAGAGGCTCTTCAGTTCCTCTTCACTTTCTGCCAAAAGGGTGGTATCATCTGCATATCTGAGGTTATTGATATTTCTCCCTGCAATCTTGATTCCAGTTTGTGCTTCATCCATCCCAGCATTTTGCATGATGTACTCTGTGTATAAGTTAAATAAACAGGATGACAATATACAGCTTTGACCTACTTCTTTCCCAATTTAGAACCAGTCTGTTGTTCCATGTATGGTTCTAACTGTTGCCTCTTGATCTGCATACAGATTTCTCAGGAGGAAGGTCAGGTGGTCTGGTATTCCCATCTCTTTCAGAATTTTCCACAGTTTATTGTGATCCACACAGTCAAAGGCTTTGGCATAGTCAATAAAGCAGAAATAGATGTTTTTCTGGAACTCTCTTGCCTTTTTGATGATCCAACGGATGTTGGCAATTTGATCTCTGGTTCCTCTGTCTTTTCTAAATCCAGCTTGAACATCTGGAAGTTCTCAGTTCACATACTGTTGAAGCCTGGTTTGGAGAATTTTGTGCATTACTTTGCCAGCATATGAGATGAGTGCAATTGTGTGGTAGCTTGAGCATTCTTTGACATTGCCTCTCTTTGGGATTGGATTGAAAACGGCCCTTTTCCAGTCCTGTGGCCACTGCTGAGTTTTAAAAATTTGTTGGTATATTGAGTGCAGCACTTTTACAGCATCATCTTTCAGGATTTGAAATAGCTCAACTGGAATCCTGTTATCTCCACTAGCTTTGTTCATAGTGATTCTTCCTAAGGCCCACTTGACTTTGCATTCCAGGATGTCTGCCTCTAGGTGAGTGATCACACCATCATGATTATCTGTGTCCTTAAGATCTTTTTTGTACAGTTCTTCTGTGTATTGTTGGCACCTCTTCTTAATATCTTCTGCTTCTGTTAGGTCCATACCATTTCTGTCTTTTATTGTACCCATCTTTGCCTGAAATGTTCCCTTGGTATCTCTAATTTTCTTGAAGCATTCTGTAGTCTTTCCCATTCTGTTGTTTTCCTCTATTTCTTTGCATTGATCACTGAGGAAGGCTTTCTTATTTCTCTTGCTATTCTTTGGAACTCTGCATTCAGATGGGTATATCTTTCCTTTTCTCCTTTGCCTTTAGCTTCTCTTCTTTTCACAGCTATTTGTAAGGCCTCCTCACAGCCATTTTGCCTTTTTGCATTTCTTTTTCTTGGGGATGGTCTTGATAACCAACTCCTGTACAGTGTTACAAATCTCCATCTCCATATTTCTTTAGGCACTCAGTTTATCAAATCTTCTTCTATATAAGCTGCCCAAATTATCAAGTTCTGTTTTCTTTTTGTTTATCAATTCTTCTTTCAATTTATCTCTTTTTGCATCTACATATAAGCTGTAAAGAGAAATAAGACCATACCCTCAATACTTTCTTAGAAGTATACTCAGCTAAATGTTTAATTTCATTACTTTTTGCATAATTTAAGATGCAATTCATTCATACTTTCTGCCCCTATAAAACAAGGATCTCTCTTCTTCCAGCTTCTAAGGAAATGTTCCTCACTTCTTCCTAAACCTTCGCTAGTGCTCTTAGTACCCGTATGCCTACCAATGATTTATGGTGCTGAAAATATTCCCGCAGACAATATAGGTATTCTCTAGAATGTTTCTTACTTTCCTATAAGCTCTCACTAGCAGATTCATGAATACTCATATTTATACCAACAATGTCCAAGGTAATCTAGATTTTTCTATCATGCTTCTTAAAATACCTTCTATATTTACTCATGACTCAATTCCAAAGTCACTTCTCTGTTTTAAGTATTTATTCTATCAGCACTTCCCTAGAAATCCAGTGGGTAAGATTCTCTGCTTCCAGTGCCAAGGGTGTGAGTTTCATCTCTGGTTGAAGGACTAAGATTCCACATGCTACCTGGAACAGCCAAAAAAAAGTGGTGGGGGGTGGTGGTGTATATATTCTATCTATCTATCATGTATCTGCTTTCCAGATACCAAAAATCTGTGTTGTTTTCCTGTTTCTGTTTAACGTGTTATCATAAGCTTAGTAGTTAGTGACAATTTATTATCCTGTTGCTTCTTATCTCTATTTATAGTAAGACATATTTAGTAAGATAATAGCAAATGCATCATCTTACTTCTCTGAAAAACAGAAGCCAAAACTTGCAAATATGGGACAAAAATCAAGGTTATCTCAAAGCTACATCCCTTTTGAAGGTTCTAGATGAGAATTTATTTCATCCCTTTTCCAGTTTCTAAAGCCTGTTCTCATTCTTTGACTCATAGTTGTAACACTATGACCTTAGTCTCTTTAGTTCCATATTCTTTTCCAATTCTTCTACTTCCTTTTTTTCCTTACATGGTCCTTTGTGATTACATTGGACATGCTTGGATAATAATTACTCTATCTCAAAATTATTGTTTTAATTACATGTGCAAAGTCCCTAATTGTATATGATAGCATATTCACTGATTCAGGGAATTATAATATTAATATCTTTAGAGGGTCGTTATTCTGCCTGGCACATTGATTTATATCATTTTCCTTCTCTGTGAAGAACTTTTTAAAAAAACCTTTCTTAGGGGAGTTCTGCCAGTTATGACTTTCTTCAGTTTTTACTTTTTATTTTTCTGAAAGAATGCTTATTTCTTCTTTACTCTTGAAGGATAATTTCACTTGACATAAAAATATAGTTTGGTGGTTTTTTTTTTTCTTTGCATACTTTAAAAAATTTTAATCTGCTCTTTCCTTGTCTACATGGTTTCTGATAAGAAGTCAATTGTAATTTGTGTTCTTCTTCCTCTCTAGGCAGAGTTTTATTTTTCTCTCTTCTTTAAAGATTTTGTCTTTGTTTTTTTGTTGCTTGAATATGATATTTCCACATGTATGTTTGCTCTGCTTTGCATTTTCTGTGCTTCTTGGATCTGTGGTTTGATGTTTGTCATTAACTTTGGAAAATTCTTGGCCATTGTTACTTCAAATATTTCTACTACTCCATTATTTATTTTTTCTCTGGTATTTTGTGTGTATGCTACATTTTTCAAAATTCCTCACAGTTCTTGAATGTTCTGTTTTTCTTTTCCCACTTGAATCTTAGTTTATGAAACTTCTGTTGACATATCTTCAAACTTATTGACTGGTTCTTCCATGTCAAGTCTACTCTTGAGTTCACCAAAACAATTATTTGTGTTATATAGTTTATAATTTCTTTCACTTTCCTTTGATTCTGTCTTATAGCTTTCATCATTCTGCTTATGTTACCCATTTTTCTGCCTAGTCTACATTTACCATCACCTCTTAAAGTATTAATCATAGCAATTTAAGATCTCTTATATAATCCCCAAATCTGTGTATTCTCTGAGTCTGAAGCTGTTGCTTGCTTTATCTCTTAAAATTGGGATTTTTCCTATATTTAGGATTTTTTATAATTTTGTTTCTATAGCTAGGATGATGTATGGGATATAGGACCTGAGTTAAAATAAGTAATTAAGGTGAAGTTTTATAGTAGAATGATTAGGATTGAGTCTTTGTTTAATAGTTACGCTAGCTATAGATGCCAAAGACTTCAAATTCACCCAGTGACTATTTTTTCTCATATGTTGTCTTCAGTTCAGTTCAGTTCAGTCACTCAGTCATGTCCAACTCTTTGCGACCCCATGAATCACAGCACGCCAGGCCTCCCTGTCCATCACCAACTCAAACTCATGTCCATGGAGTCGGTGATGCCATCAAGCCATCTCATCCCCTGTCGTTCCCTTCTCCTCCTGCCCCCAATCCCTCCCAGCATCAGGGTCTTTTCCAATGAGTCAACTCTTCGTATGAGGTGGCCAAAGTATTGGAGTTTCAGCTTCAGCATCAGTCCTTCCAATGAACACCCAGGACTGATCTCCTTTAGGATGGACTGGTTGGATCTTCTTGCAGTCCAAGGGACTCTCAAGAATCTTCTCCAACACCACAGTTCAAAAGCATCAATTCTTCTGCATTCAGCTTTCTTCACAGTCCAACTCTCACATCTATACATGACCACTGGAAAAACCATAGCCTTGACTAGATGAACCTTTGTTGGCAAAGTAATATCTCTGCTTTTCAATATGCTATCTAGGTTTGTCATAACTTGCCTTCTAAGGAGTAAATGTCTTTTAATTTCATGGCTGCAATCACCATTTGCAGTGATTTTGGAGCCCCCCAAAATAAAGTCTGACACTGTTGCCTTAGGTTTTCACTAAGAAATCTCCTCTGATAGAGCCTATGTCTTTTAGCTCTTTCACTTATAAATCTCTGTTATTATGCCGTTTTTGTACATATAAGTTATGGGAGATGGGAAACTTTCTATTATCTTTTGATACATCTTAGTTTTTTCATGGGCTGAGACAATGTCCCTAAGCTATAATCCTTACTAGTGTTTCTTAGTTGTATTCTCTCTTAGGGGGGACAGGATGGGTAAACAGATTGAAAATGAAAAAAAATGTCATTTCCCCAGATGGTATAAGTCTGTGGGTAAAGTGTTTTTCTTGCTTTATGACTAGAGCTACCAAGGACTCTTTCTTGACTCTTCAATGTGAGACCAAAGGGAAGCTTGTATCAATCTTCCTAAGACTCCCCAGGAATTTCTCATTTATCCCATACCCAGATTTCAGCAATTTGTCAAAAGTATCATTTAGACTTTCATCCCAGTTTATGGCTCCATTGGCTTCTGTTCCAAGTAAGTAGATCTCTGCTATTGATTCTGTGTAATTCCCTTTCTATCTAGATGTCAGGGATAATTTGATGAGTCCAAAAAAAAGTAATTTATTTTCAGCTTGTCCAACTTTTTGTTGTTATAATGGAGGAAATGAACAGAAATGAAATGCTTCAGAATATAGACCAGACTGGCGTCAGTTCAGTTCAGTCGCTTAGTCATGTCCGACTCTTTGCAACCCCATGAATCGCAGCATGCCAGTCCCCCCTGTCCATCACCAACTTCCAGAGTTCACTCAGACTCACCTCCATCGAGTCAGTGATGGCATCCAGCCATCTCATCCTCTATCAGCCCCTTCCCCTCCTGCCCCCAATCCCTCCCAGCATCAGGATATTTTCCAATGAGTCAACTCTTCGCATGAGGCAGCCAAAGTACTGGAGTTTCAGCTTTAGCATCATTCTTCCAAAGAAATCCAGGGCTGATCTCCTTTAGAATGGACTGGTTGGATCTCTTTGCAGTCCAAGGGACTCTCAAGAGTCTTCTCCAACACTACAGTTCAAAAGCATCAATTCTTCGGCACTCAGCTTTCTTCACAGTCCAACTCTCACATTCATACATAACCACTGGAAAAACCATAGCCTTGACAAGACTGCATGGATATATTTAAACAATTAGAGCACAGGCTGTAATGGATTTAGTAATTTGAAAATGTACTGTAGGGGGAAATTTTTATTGTTTATATCTTTCTCTAGGGCAAAATAAATAATTATTTGGCAGAGTTTTGGTCTAATTTCATTTGTCAGGCAGTTCTACAGTGAGAGGATTTTTTTTAATGTGTTTTTATATATTTGATGCATATTTTGATAAATATTCCTGAAGGAAATGGACAGAGAGAGAGAGAGAGAGATCTTAATTAGTAGAAAGGAAATCTCTCTCAGAAATGTTGGCAATTAAAATAATGTGTAGGTGAGCTGTTATAGCATTGATCACTAGGTATCCAGGAATATTTTCTTAACTTTGACCATAGTCCAAATTCTCAACTGAAGACACTACTACCTCCAGTTAGGTTTTCCTCTTAATCTACAGGCTTTTTAGGCTACAGGAGTGTGGCTAAAATAGCCACTGTTATTCCTTAAATGACTTATTAAGGAGATGTCTAACATGGCTCAGATAAGTTGGAAAAAGTATGAGCAAAAATGTGTCTATCTTATTCAGAGCAGCTAAAATACCTTAAGAAAGACCACATTAAATATGGACTAAGCATGGAAAGTGTGCAAAACTACCAGAGCAAAAATAGAGACAGGCATGAAATACAGAAAAGACAGAAGAATTCATTTTAGAAGAAAATAAAAGTGAAAAAGAAGAGTTTCCCACAGATGTTTCAGGCCATAGAAAACTTATAGAGCCTATGTTTTTAATGAGAGAAGACATAAAATATGAGATAATTAAAAGTGTGAATGAGCTGAAAAGAGAGATTGTAAATTAAGTGCATAGAAGACCAAATTATACCATTGCAGAGCTATTTAAATAGAAACTCCAGGGAACAGATTAGACAGTGTGGGAAAATAAAATTAGCAACAGAAGAAAGCCATGAAATAGTCCCAGTAAATGAAGGACAAAAAGATAAAATAAGTAAAAAGAAGTTAATATCCATGGTGTATAGGAAATGTTCATCCAAGATAGAGACAAATGGTGAGACCAGAGTGAAAGCCTATCAAATTAAAATTTAAAATTATATGTAATAGTAGAATATATTTCTGAAATTAAAAGTAATACTCCAAAATAAAAAGCACACTCTTTTCAAAAACTTTATTACAAGAACAATTTCATGACATTCTGGTAAAGTGATTGAGTATCAAGGATAAAGAAAGAATTCATTAGGTATCCAAGAACTTACAAAGGGAATAGATCTGGTTGGACTCACCTACATCCATGGAAAAATGAAGTGTCAGAAGATAATAGAACAATATTTGCAAAATTCTAAGGGAAAAGTATGTCTTGAGAATATTATAACCAAGGAAGTCTGGTCTCTCAGTCATGTCCGACTCTTTGTGACCCCATGGACTGCGGCACACCAGGCTTTCCTGTCCATCACCAACTCCCAGAGTCCACCCAAACCCATGTCCATTGTGTCAGTGATGCCATCCAACCATCTCATCCTCTGTTGTCCCCTTCTGCTCCTGCCCTCAATCTTTCCCAGAATCAGGGTCTTTTCCAAGGAGTCAGCTCTTTGCATCAGGTGACCAAAGTATTGGAGTTTCAACATTAGTCCTTCCAATGTATATTCAGGACTGATTTCCTTTAGGATGGACTGGTTGGATCTCCTTGCTGTCCAAGGGACTCTTAAGAATCTTCTCCAACACCACAGTTCAAAAGCATCGATTCTTCTGCACTCAGCTTTTTTTTATAGTCTAACTCTTACATCTATACATGACTACTGGAAAAACCATAGCTATGACTAGGCAGACTTTTGTTGGCAAAGTAACATCTCCGTTTTTTAACATGCTGTCTAGGTTGGTCATAGCTTTTCTTCCAAGGAACAAGTGTCTTTTATTTTCATGGCTGCAGTCACCATCTGCAGTGATTTGGGGCTCCCCAAAATAAAGAGTGTAGCTTGCAGGGCTTCTCTGTCCACAAGATTCTCCAGGCAAGAATACTGGGGTGAGTTGCCATTCCCTCATCCAGGGGATGTTCCCGACTCAGGAATCGAACCCTCCTCTTTACAAAATGGTAATACTAGCATAATTAATTATGCAAAAAATTCAGAGAATATCTTATCCCTCAGCCATCTTAGAATGAAATTATGTAGGAGACAAATGAAGAAAACACTGTAAAAGAATTGAATAATGAATGAGAAGGAAATCCAGAAATGAGGGGATATATGTATGTATATAACTGATTCAATTTTCTGTATGGTAGAAATCAATATAACATTGTAAAGAAACTATATTCCAATAAAAAAATAAGATAGGAAAAAACCTGAAAAAAAAAGAAAAAGAACTGAATGGTGAACATTGAATCCATGTATACAAAATATGGAGTAAATAGTGTGAGAAATATTTTTTAAAATAGCAATTTAATCAATCAGCAAAAAAGTAATATATTAAAAAAGAAGAATAGTTGTTAACTTTTAGATTAACATTCTATAATACAGTTGGTCAATTTTCTTAACGTATAGTTTGTAATATGATACAATTTTAAAATAATTAAATTTTTTGTTTAAAATACAGGGATTTATTATCTGAAGAAAGGCAATTTTATGATATGAACATCACTTAATTTTATGAAATATAGAATGTTAATGAAACTTATTGTAGTATCTTACTATTTAGGAAAAACGTCTTGTATATACCAACCCTGTATAAATATTGTAAGTTTCTTAGATGGTTTAGAAAAAGGCAGAGGCAAAGCTCTTAAAAATACTTAAAGCTATTTGGCAAGCATCTTACCCACAGGGCTAGGCATTAATTTAGTGGTTATTTATTTAGAGCTCAAAGATGCAGGGTGCTATGCTAAGCATTTTGACATTCTGTCCTTAAATCCTGAAGTTCACTTTGGACTATAAGACTTCTTACATAAATAGTTTCAAACCAAGGCATTTTGTTCAGTTTCTTAAAGTTAGCCTAGGTAGCAGGTACAGCAAAATGCCTGCAGTGTCTGAAATGACTTTTTTGGTGTAGTGGTTTGGCCAAACATTGTAGAAAAGTGGAACTTGAGTTGCACTTGGATGAATTGTTGGGTTTGGAGAGGCAGAAATGAGGGTGGAGTATTAGAAATTTGGAAGACAGTATAGTAAAGGCACAATGGAAGAAAAATAACTAGGTTCATTAAAGGACTAGAGTAGAACAGTGGAAAAGTAGATGGAATTGGGTCCAATTGTCAAGAGCCTTGAGAGATTGTGAAATAATTTGGACTTTCTAGAACTGGCAGTATGGTCTTTGCATAGTTTAAGTGTGTATAAAGGATCAAAAGAAGATAATGATTTTGTTAAGATTAATCTACTGGCAGTGGAAGCAGCTGTTAAATAACTTTATTAATTAATTCACAATCTTGTTGTAACCGTTTCTATGAAGCAAGGATTGTCTTCCACCATTCACTGGGTTTCCCGTGAAAGAAACACAGACTTGATTTTTCTTTCTTTCTTTCTTTCATTATTCTGAGGGGGTACACAAATGTTTAAATTTTATTGTCAAATTATTGACAATTTATTTATTTATTTTTTGGCCATGTGGTTGGTGGGAATCCCAGTTCCCTGAACCTGGGCCACAACAGTGAAAGCACCAAATTCTAACCACTAGACCACCAGGAAACTCTCCCCATTATTTTTATAACTCAAAAGTTCTTTTCTATCTCTGAATTAGTTGAGTATTCACTTACAGTTTTTCTGTTTCTGATTATTTCTAATTATGCTTAGTTCTCTAATCTATTAGGAATGTGCTTTGTTAAAAGTTTTCAGATGAGGATATATTTTCATAGCTACTGTAACATACTTAGTGAATATTTCTACTTTTTCATATATATGTATGATCTATCTGTATTATTACAAATATTTACATGGAAAGATGTATTTCAGGGACATATCTTTCTTTTCATCTATCTTCTTGACCTCTCTGGGTTGTCTATTCTATTTCTCTACCATGTTCAGTTCAGTTCAGTCGCTCAGTTGTGTCCTACTCTTTGTGACCCCATGAATCGCAGCATGCCAGGCCTCCCTGTCCATCACTAACTCCCGGAGTTCACTCAAACTCAGGTCCATCAAGTCAGTGATGCCATCCAGCCCATCTCATCCTCTGTCATCTCCTTCTCCTCCTGCCCCCAATCCCTCCCAGCATCAGAGTCTTTTCCAATGAGTCAACTCTTCGCATGAGGCGGCCAAAGTACTGGAGTTTCAGCTTTAGCATCGTTCCTTCCAAAGAACACCCCAGACTGATCTCTTTTAGGATGGACTGGTTGAATGTCCTTGCAGTCCAAGGGACTCTCAAGAGTCTTCTCCAACACCACAGTTCAAAAGCATCAATTCTTTGGCATTCAGCTTTCTTCACAGTCCAACTCTCACATCCATACATGACTACTGGAAAAACCATAACCTTGACTAGATGGACCTTTGTTGGCAAAGTAATGTCCCTGATTTTGAATATGCTATATAGATTGGTCATAACTTTCCTTCCAAGAAGTAAGCATCTTTTAATTTCATGGCTGCTAAAGTATAATTACAGCTTTATTGTCTATATACTTACATACATTTACATACTCTTAGTGAAGAAGGCTGAGCGCCAAAGAATTGATGCTTTTGAACTGTGGTGTTGGAGAAGACTCTTGAGAGCCCCTTGGACTGCAAGGAGATCCAACCAGTCCATTGTGAAGGAGATCAGCCCTGGGATTTCTTTGAAAGGAATGATGCTAAAGCTGAAACTCAGGTACTTTGGCCACCTCATGCAAAGAGTTGACTCATTGGAAAAGACTCTGATGCTGGGAGGGATTGGGGGCAGGAGGAGAAGGGGACGACAGAGGATGAGATGGCTGAATGGCATCACTGACTTGATGGAGGTGAGTCTGAGTGAACTCCGGGAGTTGGTGGTGGACAGGGAGGCCTGGCGTGCTGCGATTCATGGGGTCGCAAATAGTCGGACACAACTGAGCGACTGAACTGAACTGAACTGAGTGGGATTCATGGACCAGTAGCGTCAACATCTCCTAGGAGCTTACCGAAAAACGGACCTTTGGATCCCAGCCTGAACAACTGAATTAAAAATCTGCATTAAAAAAAAAAGGCCCCTGTATTGCTGATCCTGTTCGTGATGCCAATTGTCTTGCCATTCACACTGTTTGCTGAACCTAGGGTAGACAAGGCACTAACAGGGAAGCTGGAGGAAGCCATGAGGAGCCAAAGGCACTGCAGACCCCTTTATTCTCCCCTGGCTGGCATGGTGGCCATAACACAGACTCTCCTGGCTGATGCAGCAGCCATAGCAGCAACCACAACATAACCGTAATGTAGCCACAGCATAGCCACAGCATAACCTCATATAACATAACCATGATGCCACTCAAATGTGGCCCCAATGCAGCAGCAGCCAGGGCTTTCATGGGGAAGCTCATACAGGCGTACCACACAAAGTAGCCCATGACCAAGTGAGTGCCTCCTGATGCACATGTGCAGTGTTCTAAGTGATCTCAGCTGTTCTGTAATTATTATTTAGAAAACGCGGGGCAAGAGCCAGAAGCCATGGGAGGGGGAGAGAGAGTGACCACACCATCTTGGCTAATTTGCTCTTTCCCCACAGCCCTCCAATGATCTGAGTGAACAGTAAAATTTGAAAAGTCCTACTTAACTAGACTACAGATCTTTGAGGGAAAAAATTGTTTATCTTGTTCACCATAATATCTTTATCTCCTTGGACAATGCCTGGCATATAGTGTTTGCTCAGTAAGCATTTGTGAAAATAAATGAATTAGGTAGTTTAATAATATCAATAAAGAAGGTATTTGTGAATTATTGTTAAAGAACATAAGCATGTCTATTTAATGAAGTGAACACAATTTGGAGGAGTGTTTATGAATGCTTACTGTGCTGGTGAAAAAAAAAAAAGAGGTATGGATTGTGACAGCTTCATCTTTTGAAATTTTGTGTAACATGATTCATAGGTATGTATTCTTACCATAGCACAAAATTTCACAAGATAGCACTAATTTGCTTCAGTTGTGTCCGACTTTTTGTGACCCTGTGGACTGTGGTCTGCTGGGTTCCTTTGTCCATGGAATTTTCTAGGCAAGAATTTTGGAGTCAGTTGCTATGCCCTCATCCAGGGTATCTTCACAACTCAGGGATCTAATCCACATCTCTTATGTTTCTTGCATTAGCTGGTGAGTTCTTTATCACTGGTGCCACATTGGAACATTTAACCTGTCTACACATAAAGGTTGAGTTTAAGACTTTCATTTCTCCCAAGGCATGAAAAACTATGGAAATCTTTCCTTAAATTTCTTCAGGAAACTTGCATTTCTGATGATGCATTCATTTTCTGTATTCTTTTTTTTTTAATTTTTTTAATTGAAAGATAATTGCTTTACAAAATTTTGCTGTTTTCTGTCAAATTTCAATATGAATCAACCATAGGTATACATATATCACCTCCCTTTTAAATCTCCCTCCCATTTCCCCCCCATCCCACCCCTCTAGGTTGATACAGAGCCCCTGTTTGATACATTCTCTGTATTCTTATAGTCATTGTCCTCATTTCTTCTGCCCCCCTCACAGCTTAGTTTATTTCTTACATTATCCTCTCAAAGACAGGGATGTTTTCTAATTATTTTTGAAACTTCAGACTGAGAATAGCTATGTATTAATTTATTTCATTCTTAGAAGAAAATTATTATTCATTTATAAAGATTATAAGGGAATATATAGATATTTTTATTTTCCCAGTTTGATCATTGTTAGATGCTGATTGCAGCCATGAAATTAAAAGATGCTTACTCCTTGGAAGGAAACTTACGACCAACCTCAGTTCAGTTCCATTCAGTTCAGTCACTCAGCCATGTCCGACTCTTTATGACCCCATGAACTGCAGCATGCCAGGCCTCCCTATCCATCACCGACTCCCAGAGTTCACTCAAACTCACGTCCATCAAGTCGGTGATGCCATCCAGCCATCTCATCCTCTGTCGTCCCCTTGGGGACAGGAAGCAACACGGGATGACAGAGGATGAGATAGCTGGATGGTATCACCGACTTGATGGACGTGAGTTTGAGTGAACTCTGGGAGTTGGTGATGGACAGGGAGGCCTGGCATGCTGCGATTCATGGGGTCGCAAAGAGTCAGACACGACTGAGTGACTGAACTGAACTGAACTGAATAGGTCCAAGGTTAGGCTCCTGTATTTCATGGACTCAAAGATGTCATCATTTATAAAACTTGTTATTTTAATATTAAATTTGATGGCTTCACCACTTCACTCAACGTACGCCAAACTTTTAAGATGTATTCCACTTTCAGAGAGGCTTCCCTAGTGGCTCAGATGGTAAAGAATCTGCCTGCAATGCAGGGGACCTGCAGGTTTAATCCCTGGGTCAGGAAGATTCCCTGGAGAAGAGTGTGGCAACCCATTCCAGTATTCCTGACTGGAGAATTCCATGGACAGAGGAGCCTGGTGGGATATAGTCCATGAAAGACAGAACAGTTTTATGAAAGAGGAAATTCAGTTTTCATTCTGCTACCGGCATGAAAGTGACTAAGCCAACCAGGGACATTTGCTCTTTGTTAAGTGTCTGCTGCCCATTTATCCATTTCAGTGTATCATTTAGAAAGCACTGCCAGTGCTCAATAAAGGCATCAACTGAAACCAACATCCTGGCAACACAAATTGATTCCTTATGTGGAAAAAAAAAAAAAAATCCCTACGCAACTGATGGACAATGTAATACCTTAGTTACTTTCTGGAAGTTACTTCCCTGGAACCTAAAGTAAATTTAATCAGGATCTGGTTCACTGTTCAATATGACTCAAGGTTTTACTATATCATTTTGTCATCAGATGAATAAATTACTCAGAAGCAATTAACATCAATGATGCGATCATAATGATTACTCCCTCAGTTGAGGGGTTTTCAGCTTCAAGTCATCAAATACACAACCCAGGGTAGACATTAATTATATCAGAGAACACAAAGTACAGATGCAAGGTGGTTCTAAGGTTGGTTTAGCACCTAGTTAGAGTGATTCATATCCTGGGTGCTTTCCACCACCACACTTTTTTGCAGGCCTATCAGCCCCGGGCAGGTGCCTATTTCCAAAGTGGCCACAGCTGTTCAAGCCTCAGCAGGGATGCATGGTGGTGGCCAGGCCCTCTGAAGGAGGCAAAGAGAATGTTCACCTTTTATTAAAGCAGAAAATCTACTGACACATTCTCAGCCTTCACCCTGAAGACAATCTTTTTTTTTTTTTCCCTTAAGAGTAATTAGTTTTGTTGATTTGACAGTCCTTTGTGATCACAAGCCCCTGACCTCGGACTTGGGGTAGCTCCTCTCAGTCGCGCTCTGTGTGATGTCGCAGAGGACCCCATGCCCGAGGGGTAGCCGAGAGGGGCTACCCCACGTCCGAGGTCAGGGGTGGCAGCTGGGAGGAGCAACCCCACGTCCAAGGAGCGGTGGCTGCACGGGCGGGCACCGGAGGGCCTAGAGGAGCTATTCCACATTCAAGGTCGGGAGGCGTGGCAGTGAGGAGATACCCCTTGTCCAAGGTAAGGAGCAGCAGCTGCACTTTGCTGGAGCAGCCATGAAGAGATACCCCACGTCCAAGGTAAGAGAAACCCACGTAAGACGGTAGGTGTTGCAAGAGGGCATCAGAGGGCAGACACACTGAAACCATAATCAGTGTGGTCCTATCACACTAGGACCACAGCCTTGTCTAACTCAGTGAAATTAAGCCATGCCCGTGGGGCCACCCAAGATGGGCGGCATGATGGATAGGTCTGACACAATGTGGTCCACTGGAGAAGGGAATGGCAAATCACTTCAGTATTCTTGCCTTGAGAACCCCATGAACAGTATGAAAAGGCAAAATGATAGGATACTGAAAGAGGAACTCCCCAGGTCAGTAGGTTGCCCAATATGCTACTGGAGATAAGTGGAGAAATAATTCCAGAAAGAATGAAGGGATGGAGCCAAAGCAAAAACAATACCCAGCTGTGGATGTGACTGGTGATAGATTCAAGGTCCAATGCTGTAAAGAGCAATATTGCATAGGAACCTGGAATGTCAGGTCCTATGAATGAATCAAGGCAAATTGGAAGTGGTCAAACAAGAGATGGCAAGAGTGAATGTCTACATTCTAGGAATCAGTGAACTAAAATGGACGGGAATGGGTGAATTTAACTCAGATGACCATTGTATCTACTACTGCAGGCAGGAATCCCTTAGAAGAAATGGAGTAGCCATCATGGTCAACAAGAGTCTGAAATGAAGTACTGGGATGCAATCTCAAAGACGAAAGAATGATCTCTGTTCGTTTCCAAGGCAAACCATTCAATATCACAGTAATCCAAGTCTATGCCCCAACCAGTAACGCTGAAGAAGCTGAAGTTGAACGGTTTTATGAAGACCTTCAAGACCTTTTAGAACTAACACCCAAAAAAGATGTCCTTTTCATTATAAGGGACTGGAATGCAAAAGTAGGAAGTCAAGAA
The DNA here is from genome assembly GCF_029407905.1 of Bubalus kerabau. NCBI lineage: Eukaryota > Metazoa > Chordata > Mammalia > Artiodactyla > Bovidae > Bubalus > Bubalus kerabau. Next base: position 54,547,796 of record NC_073625.1, read on the forward strand.
ACACCTGGAGTAACAGGCAAATTTGGCCTTGGAATATGGAATGAAGCAGGGCAAAGACTAATAGAGTTTTGCCAAGAAAATGCACTGGTTATAGCAAACACCCTCTTCCAACAACACAAGAGAAGACTCCACACATGGACATCACCAGATGGTCAACACCGAAATCAGATTGATTATGTTCTTTGCAGCCAAAGATGGAGAAGCTCTATACAGTAAGCAAAAACAAGACCGGGAGCTGACTGTGGCTCAGATCATGAACTCCGTATTGCCAAATTCAGACTGAAATTGAAGAAGGTAGGGAAAACCACTAGACCATTCAGGTATGACCTAAATCAAATCCCTTATGATTATACAGTGGAGTGAGAAACAGATTTAAGGGACTAGATCTGATAAAGTGCCTGATGAACTATGGACAGAGATTCGTGACATTGTATAGGAGACCATCCCCATGGAAAAGAAATACAGAAAAGCAAAATGGCTGTCTGAGGAGGCCTTACAAATAGCTGTGAAAATAAGAGACGTGAAAAGCAAAGAAGAAAAGGAAAGATTTAAATATCTGAATGCAGAGTTCCAAAGAAGATCAAGGAGAGATAAGAAGCCTTCCTCAGCGATCAATGCAAAGAAATAGAGGAAAACAACAGAATGGGAAAGACTAGAGATCTCTTCAAGAAAATTGGAGATACCAAGGGAACTTTCCATTCAAAGATGGGCTCGATAAAGGACAGAAATGGTATGGGCCTAACAGAAGCAGATGGAGAAGGCAATGGCACCCCACTCTAGTACTCTTGCCTGGAAAATCCCATGGATGGAGGAGTCTGATAGGCTGCAGTCCATGGGGTCACTAAGAGTTGGACATGACTGAGCGACTTCAGTTTGACTTATCACTTTCATGCATTGGAGAATGAAATGGAAACCTACTCCAGTGTTCTTGCCTGGAGAATCCCAGGGACTGGGGAGCCTGGTGGGCTGCCATCTATGGGGTCACAGAGAGTTGGACACGACTGAAGCAAATTAGCAGCAGCAGCAGCAGCAACAGAAGCAGAAGATATTAAGAAGAGTTGGCAAGAATACACAGAAGAACTGTACACAAAACATCTTCACGACCAAGATAATCATGATGGTGTGATCACTCACCTAGAGCCAGACATCCTGGAATGTGAAGTCAAGTGGGCCTTAGAATGCATCACTATGAACAAAGCTAGTGGAGGTGACGGAATTCCAGTTGAGCTATTTCAAATCCTGAAAGATGATGCTGTGAAAGTGCTGCACTCAATATGCCAGCAAATTTGGAAAACTCAGCAGTGGTCACAGCACTGGCAAAGGTCAGTTTTCATTCCAATCCCAAAGAAAGGCAATGCCAAAGAATGCTCAAACTACCGCACAACTGCACTCATCTCACATGCTAGTAAAGTAATGCTCAAAATTCTCCAAGCCAGGCTTCAGCAATATGTGAACCGTGAACTTCCAGATGTTCAAGTTGGTTTTAGAAAAGGCAGAGGAACCAGAAATCAAATTGCCAACAGCCGCTGAAACATGGAAAAAGCAAGAGAGTTCTAGAAAAACATCTATTTCTGCTTTATTGACTATGCCAAAGCCTTTGACTGTGTGGATCACAATAAACTGTGGAAAATTCTGAAAGAGATGGGAATACCAGACCACCTGACCTGCCTCTTGAGAAATTTGTATGCAGGTCAGGAAGCAACAGTTAGAACTGGACATGGAACAACAGACCGGTTCCAAATAGGAAAAGGAGTACATGAAGGCTGTATATTGTCACCCTGCTTATTTAACTTCTATGCAGAGTACATCATGAGAGACCCTGGGCTGGAAGAAGCACAAGCTGGAATCAAGATTGCCGGGAGAAATATCAATAACCTCACATATGCAGATGACACCACCCTTGTGGCAGAAAGTGAAGAGGAACTGAAAAGTCTCTTGATGAAAGTGAAAGAGGAGAGTGAAAAAGTTGGCTTAAAGCTCAACATTCAGAAAACGAAGATCATGGCATCTGGTCCCACCACTTCATGGGAAATAGATGGGGAAACAGTGTAAACAGTGTCAGACTTTATTTTTTTGGGCTCCCAAGTCACTACAGATGGTGACTGCAGCCATGAAATTAAAAGATGCTTACTCCTTAGAAGAAAAGTTATGACCAACCTAGAGAGCATATTGAAAAGCAGAGATATTACTTTGCCAACAAAGGTCCGGCTAGTCAAGGCTATGGTTTTTCCTGTGGTCATGTATGGATGAGAGATTTGGACTGTGAAGAAGGCTGAGTGCTGAAGAATTGATGCTTTTGAACTGTGGTGTTGGAGAAGACTCTTGAGTGTCCCTTGGACTGCAAGGAGGTCCAACCAGTCCATTCTGAAGGAGATCAGCCCTGGGATTTCTTTGGAAGGACTGATGCTGAAGCTGAAACTCCAATTTTTTGGCCACCTCATGCAAAGAGTTGACTCATTGGAAAAGACTCTGATGCTGGGAGGGATTGGGGGCAAGAGGAGAAAGGGACGACAGAGGATGAGATGGCTGGATGGCATCACTGACTCGATGGATGTGAGTCTGAGTGAACTCCGGGAGTTGGTGATGGACAGGGAGGCCTGGTGTGCTGAGATTCATGGGGTTGCAAAGAGTCGGACACAACTGAGCGACTGAACTGAACTGAAGTGAACTATGATCACGAGCTATGAAGTTCAGGAAATTATTAAAATATGTTTAAAAAAGTAAGCATTTTTTGCTGTCATATCTAATGTCTCACAGTAAACTGACTCAGCAAATAATTTGTGAAGTGCTAGTATAACCTCTCAAAGTATGTCAGATTTCATCTATGAAGTGAAGAAAGTATAAATGATAAAGTACTCAATAAAGAGTTAATGGTTAGTGAAGGAATGCCAAAATTCTTTTTCTCCCCATGTGTTCTATCACAGTGATATTTATCTGAGGAGTGTTTACATATAATCATATTGATGCAGAAGGCGGTTTCATGTTTCTTTTCCTCCCTCCCTTTCTTCCTCCATTCCTTCCTCCTTTTCTTTGTTCCTCTCTCTCTCCCTCCATTTCTCTTTCTTTCTTTTTTTATGCCATTTAAGATAATATTGACAAGTTTGAGGAACTGGGACATAAGGCATTTTTGGGGGGACATTTTTTGGCCTACTACACACTGATTCACTCATTCACTTATTTATTCACGCGTTTAGCAAATGTTTAATGAGTAATCACAATGGTTCAGGCATTGCTCTGATGCTGGAGATATAACACTGAAGCAAATAGGCAGTTTTTGCATTCTTGGAGTTTGCATACTAGCATCAAGGTTGGCAACATTTTTCATAAAGGATCAGATAGTAAATATTATTTGAAGACCATATAGATCTCTCTGTTGGAAGTATTGAACTCTGCTATTGTAAGCAGGGAAAGAACCCCCAAATTCAGAAATGAATGGTGTATGTGTATTCCAATAAAGATGAGTCCTTTCAATGTTCGCTTGAAACTATCACAACATTGTTTATCAGTTATACCCCAACACTCTGGGAGATGGTGAAGGACAGGGAGGCCTGGCATGCTGTAGTCCATGGGGTCGCAAAGAGTCAGACACAACTGAGTGACTGAACAACAAAACTTCAGCACAAAATAAAAAGTAAGGCTGATTCATATTGATGTAAGGCAGAAACCAATACAATATTGTAAAGCAATTATCCTCCAAATAAAAATAGATAAATAAAACTTTACATTTACCATGATGAACTTAAACAGTGTATTAAAAAGCAGATACATTGTTTTGCTGACAAAGGTCTATATAGTCAAAGCTATGGTTTTTCCAGTAGTCATGTATGGGTGTGAGAGTTGGACCATAAAGAAGGCTGAGCGCTAAAGAATTGATGCTTTCGAACTGTGGTGCTGAAGAAGACTCTTGAGAGTTTCTTGGACGGCTGCTGCTAAGTCACTTCAGTTGTGTCCGTCTCTGGGGTCGCACAGGCAGGTCGCACAGGTAGCCCACCAGGCTCCCCTATCCCTGGGATTCTCCAGGCAAGAACACTGAAGTGGGTTGCCATTTCCTTCTCCAGTGCCTGAAAGTGAAAAGTGAAGGTGAAGTTGCTCAGTCGTGTCCGACCCTCAGCGACCCCATGGACTGCAGCCTTCCAGGCTCTTCCGTCCATGGGATTTTCTAGGCAAGAGTACTGGAGTGGAGCGCCGATCAAATTAGTCAATCCTAAGGGAAATAAACTCTGAATAGTCATTGCAAGGACTGTTGCTGAAGCTGAAGCTCCAATACTTTGGCTACCTGATGGGAAGAGCCAACACACTGAAACTGACTGAGGCTGGGAAAGATTGAAGGCAAAAGGAGAAGAGGGCAACAGAGGATGAGCTGGTTGGATGGCATCACTGATTCAATGGACATGAACTTGGGTGAACTCCATCCTGGAGACAGTGAAGGACAGGGAAGCCTGGCATGCTCCACAGGGTTGCAAAGAGTCAGACATGACTTAGTCACTGAACAATAACAACAGCGCTTGAATAAAACTATTCAATAATGAAAAAAAGTTCAAAAAATGAAAAATAAAATCGAAAAATAAAACATGATTATATAGATATATATGCCTTATATTTTTGCATATATGCATATATTTGCATATATGCATGTATATGTGCACAAAAATACAAAGCATGCTAGATTTCTCCCATAGGTTGTCATTTGCTGACCCTTGTTCCAGACAGATAACACTGGGGGAATACAGTACGTAAATACAAAATAGGTCTGATTGTGTTAAGTGATAAAAGTAAAGCATATTCAGAGGAATGGGAAGTTCTAAAGGGAGGGATGTTGTTAACTACCATAACAGATCAATTGCAAAATAGCAGTGATTTCATAAATAGATGTTTCTCAGGGTTTATATGAAGTTCCATACTGAGATTTCTGATCAGTGGGAAGTCTTCCAAATGGTCATTCAGGAACCCAATCTCTTGCTCTCGGGCTTCTTGCTCCCTGGAGAACTGTAGAATTCTTGGTATAAAGTTGGTAGTTGAGGACAGGGAGTCAAGGGCATACACAGAAACTTTAATCCAACAGAATTGGAAGGGTTGATCAATTCTACTCAAATTATATACACTTACATCCCTACAACTCAATTTCCTGACCTCACTTAATTATAAGAAAAGCAAAAAATATAGTTGAGCTAGGTGTCCAGGAGCACAAAAACAAACAAACAGAAAGGATTGATAACCCAGTTAGCAATACCCTTCAACTTAGAGGTTGTTGAAATTTAAATAGGGCGTGTGTAGGGGTGCTCCGGAAAAGGCAATGGCAACCCACTCCAGTACTCTTGCTTGGAAAATCCCATGGATGGAGGAGCCTGGTGGGCTGCAGTCCATGGGGTCGCTAAGAGTCGGACATGACTGAAGTGACTTACCAGCAGCAGCAGCAGGGGTGCTCAGTCGTGTTTGATTCTTTATGACCCTATGGACTGCAGTCCATCGGTCTCTTCTGTCCATGAAATTTTCCAGGCAAGAATACTGGAGGGCGCTGCCATTTACTCCTCCAGGAGATAAAATGAAATTCATGTAGTGCCACTGTCAGATGTTTTTTATTGAGGTATAGTTGATTTATAAGGTTTTATTGGTTTCAAGTGTGTATATTTGTGTGTGTGTATGTGTATGTGTTCCTTTTAAAATTATTTTCCCATAGAGCTTATTACAGAATATTGAGTTGAGTTCCATATCTTATACAGTCCATCCTTTTTGTTTGTCTGTTTTATATACAGTATTGTGTATCTTTTAATCCCAAACACCTAATTTATCTCTGCTTCCCACTTTCCCCTTTTGTAGCTATTTTTTTTAAGATATAAATAAATTTATTTACAAAACAGAAATAGATCCACAGCAATTGTCAGACCCACATCCAGTGACAGGAATCATCTTCCTCAGCTAGCAGATTTATATCAAAAGGGAGACAGGGTCTACCTTTCATTTAAAAGTGATAGTTTTGGCTCTTTTACTGAGAAATGATGTGAAAGGAAGTGAAAACAGAGAAGCCCTTTAGGAAAGTATTGTTATATTTTCGTAAAGTATTACCTGCTTTCCTAAAGAAGGTAAAAAGTGATGATATATTGGAACAGATGGTTTTGGTGCTGCGCTGTGAGAGAAAAGGATAAATCAAGAGAAAGCATTCAATTATCCACAACAACACATGGAAGAGACAATTTGCTGCTAACCAAGAAGAAGACCTAAAACTTTTATTGGGAGGAGGGAGACGAGGAAGACAGAACATGGACATGAGATGTATTTTAGACATATTTAGAGTAGATATTTCAACCTGAAAATATAACTTTGGAAATCAGCAGCATGTACATGATAGAAGACTGGATGATTCCGGTAGGGTAGTAAGTGTTTTAAAAGAAAAGATATTGATGGGCTGAGTTCTCAGCACCCAGAATCCAGAGGCTGGAGAGTTGAAGATCAAACAAAGAAATCTGAACACAATCTTTGGAGAGTAGGAGAAGAATCAAGAAATTTGCATCCAAAAAATGTTATAAAACATGTTTCAAGAAAGAGACAGTGTTAGTTAATTCCAACATTGCTGTGAGATAAGTAAGATAACTGGGGGCTAACCTCAGTTTAGTAACCCAGGGTCAACGGTGGTATTGACAGGAGATATTACGGTAAAGCCATGGAACTGAGAGCCTTTTAGAACCAGATAAAGGAGAGAATTGTGAACAGGATACAGTTTGAAGAACTTTAAAATAAAGGGCTTCCCTGGTGGCTCAAATGGTAGCCTGCAGTGCAGGAGACCCAGATTTGATTCCTGGGAATCAAATGGGAAGATTCTTCCATGGGGAAGGAAGACCCCATGGGGAAGGAAATGGCAACACACTCAGTATTCTTGCCTGGATAATTCCATGGATAGAGGAAACTGGCAGGCTGCAGTCCATGGGATTGCAAAGAGTAGGACATTACTTTCTTTCAAGGTAAAGAAAAGATTAATGGGAGAGAAAAGGGAAAGCAACCTTGGATCAAGAGACACTTTTCTTTTTTTTTGCTGTGAGCTAATATAGGGTCGCAAAGAGTCGGACACGACTGAGCGACTGAACTGAACTGAACTGAATATAGCTTTATATTTATAGAAATTCTTTAAAAAAGAAAGAAGTTGGTTATACGTGTGCAAATGAGGACAGATGCTAGAATAGAATTAGTGGAATCAAATGAGAAGAGCTTCTCTTTGAATGTGGTGCTCAGTTGCTCAGTTGTGTCAGACTCTGCCTTTGGGCTATAGCCTACCAGGCTCCTCTGTCCATGGCATTTTAAAGGCACTGCCTGGAAATGGAGTGTGCTGCCATTTCCTTCTCCAGGGGAATCTTCCCGATCAGACCCCTGTCTCTTGTGTCTCCTGTTTGGCAGGTAGATTCTTGCTAGTGGCTCAGCAGTAAAGAATCCACCTGCAATGCAAGAGATGCAGGAGACACGGGTTTGATTGCTGGATCTGAAAGATCCTCTGGAAAAGGAAATGACAACCCAGTATTCTTGCCTGAAAAATCCCATGGACAAAGGAGCCTGGTGGCTACAGCCCAAAGGGTCACAAAGAGTTGGACACAGCTGAGAACTAAGCACATTGACACCTGGGAAGCGTTCTCTTTGGATAGAAGTGTAGAAAGAATCTTTCACAGTGGCAGGAAGGAGAGCCAAGTGGGACAAATACAAATTGGAAAGATTGACAAATTGGGACAAATACAGATACATGTACAGTGATAGTTTTCATGGTGGAAGTTTGTGCAGTTTCCTTCTGATCTTTACTATTTTCTCTGTAACACAGGAACCAAGGTCATTCAATAAAATAGATACTAGTAGGTAGTGGGAGGAGGTAGGGAAAAGATTGAAAATCATCTAGGGAAGTGAAAAAAGCAAGAAAGAAGGTAACTTTGGTATTTGTGGTTATTGATAGCAGCCCATGTGATCTTCTTGGTTAGCAATTAATAGTGAAGTCAGGTGGCATCGCCGTGAGCTTTAACATATGTGTTTGACAAGTGTGAGAACAGACAAAAGAGTTAGATTTAACCAGGTGGGAATTTTGCCAGAGTTCTATGACAAAGGGAGAGCAGGGTAAGGGAAATGAGATCCAATATTAGGAAATGAATGTCGCTTGATGAAGACAAAGGGTATGTTTATTATGCTCACTGATGTGAATCAAGCACCTACACATGCCAAGCATGTGTAAACATAATGCTTGTTGAATGAATGAACGAAATAGAATCCCTTGAAATATCAGTTGGTCTGGGCAGCACAGGAGAGGTGGAGGGAATTGTGAGAGAAAGAGTGGATGATTTAAAATTCATGGATTATGAGTATCAGAGACACAGGAGATACTTAAATGTGGATGAGTGACTTATTCTTGAGGCTTTTGTCCTCAAAAGTAAAACTGCAATATAATTACATGGAATCACTTCAATAACTTATGAAAAATGTTTAGCACAGTCGTTCATACGTAGTAAGCATTCACTAAGCAGTCTCTGTCACTGTTATATAGAGAGGGATATGTACTCTGATGCTGGGAGGGATTGGGGGCAGGAGGAGAAAGGGACAACAGAGGATGAGATGGCTGGATGGCATCACTGACTCGATGGACGTGAGTCTGAGTGAACTCCGGGAGTTGGTGAGGGACAGGGAGGCCTGGCATGCTGCGATTCATGGGGTCGCAAATATCGGACACGACTGAGCGACTGATGTGATCTGATCTGATGTACTATTTTTTCTTTAATTCCTTGTCTTAAAAAAATACTTGTTGGTATCATATATGCCTTAGTATTTCTATATATTTTTGCCCAAACTATACTTTTATGACTAAAATAAAAAGCACCTTACTGAATTGAGAGGAAGTATTAAGGAAAATGGATTTCCCTGGTGGCTCAGGAGCAATGCAGGAGATGCAACAGGCACAGGTGCAATTTCTGAGTTGGGAAGATTCCCTGGAGGAGGGCATGGCAATCCACTCCAGTATTCTTGCCTGGAGAATCCCGCAGACAGAGGGGCCTGGCAGGCTACAGTCCATAGTGTTGTGGACAGTCGGACATGACTAAAGTGACTGAGCATGCATACACATTAAATTAAATATATGATTGAGAGACTTCCAGAAAAATCAAAGATCTTTTATTATTTAATGTCAAAATTTATATGAAACCATCTTCTAAAATTTTAGCATCCTCTACTATGTAAAGCCCTCCTAAAAGTTTCTATTCTAGGTTATATATTTTACCAACCTGTGTCTACAAATGCTATGAACTGGAGCCATTCATGGTGGCTGACAATATCAGTTTTAGTAGAATGGATTAGATTCCATGTAATTAATACAGATCTCTGAGAGATGTGCAGAATGATTAGGGTTGCACAAATAAGGAAGCTGTGTTCCTCAGCTTCTCCTGCTCACTTGCCATCTCTCCATCATTCATGTTTAATTAAAAGATTAGTGGATAATTTTGGGGGAAAAAAACAAGGGAGGAAGTTCCTGTCTCCTTCTATGGTTTCAGGTAGTTGTGTTATTAAAAGTAAGAACCTCTTGCCAGAAAGACTTAGATAAAAACAGATCTCATCTTTTCATATCTGTGGCTTTTTTTTTCCCTTTGACCTGTGTATTGAAGTTATAAATTAGTAAGAAACATGATGAGATTTACTCTATGCAATTAGGGTTTTAAGGAAAGCAGTGTGTGCATGTGTGTGAGTGTTTTCTGTATCTTTGATATCTTTTTTGGTATTTAAGTTATTGTGTTAATCACTCAGTCATGTCTAACTCTTTGTGACCCCATGAATTTTAGCTTACCAGGCTCCTATGCCTGTGGGATTTTCCAGGCATAATTAAGACTGCTGCAGTGGGTTGGTGTTCCTTTCTCCAGGGGATCTTCCAGACCCAAGGATCAAACCTGGGTCACCTACATTGGAGGCAGATTCTTAAATATTTGGACCACCAGGGAAGCCTATAAATATATATATATATATATATATATTTATATACTTATATTTAATGTTAATCTCTTGATGGAAACTGGGTTAGGTTTATATTTTGAATCTCTGCATTAAAGTATGTCAGACTTGCTCACCCAACTTACTAGCCATCTCTAATAATATTTGACAGTCTTTTGATTGTCATTATTCAAGTTAGCTAACTACTAAATTCAGTTGAAATAGATAAGTCAAAAGGGCAGGAGTGCATGAAAATTTTACAGCGCCTTGGAAAGAGCATTGAATTAGACACGAGACTTGGGTCTTTATTGTGTTTCCGCAGCAACACATTGGGTTTTATTTCCTTAGGCTTTAAGTGAGAAGTTAATTGATGCTTTTGAACTGTGGTGTTGGAAAAGACTCTTGAGAGTCCCTTGGACAGAAAGGAGATCCAACCAGTCCATCCTAAAGGAAATCAGTCCTGAATATTCATTGAAAGGACTGATGCTGAAACTCTAATACTTTGGCCACCTGATGCGAATAACTGACTCATTGGAAAAGACCCTGATGTTGGGAAAGATTGAAGGTGGGAGGAGAAGGGGACGACAGAGGATGAGATGGTTGGATGGCATCACAGACTCAAAGGACATGAGTTTGAGTAAGCTCCCAGAGTTGGTGATGGACAGGGGGGCCTGGTGTGCTGCAGTCCATGGGGTCACAAAGAGTTGGACATGACTGAGTGACTGAAGTGAACTGAACTGAGAAGTTAATATGAAGGTAGCTGGTGGTTCTTCCAAAATCAATATTTTAGAAGGGTTACATGAATGTGGATTGACTAGTGAGGTTGATCTAAAAATGTCCGTAGGTGTGTCATAGGTCCCAAAAAGAGTGTAAAAGAAAGGTTAAGGCTGGGTGTGTTGTGTCTGTGTCTTTATATTGTGTAGAGAAATGCTCACTCCAGTATTTCCACCTGGAGAATCCCATGGCAGAGGAGCCTGGCAGGCTAATGGAGTCTCAGAGAATCAGACACAAATGAGCATATAGAATGTGCAGCCATCACACACACACACACACACAAACACACACACACACAAACACACACACACACAGAGCTACATTTTCAACAAAAGGTCAATGCTGGGAAATTTATGAAATCATCTTGTTGGAAGGCAACTGAGAATGCTAAAGTATTTTACTCCCTCAGGAATAAAACTGAGGCAATAGTCTCTCTTCTTATTTTTTTTCTTTCCTGGCCACACCCCAAGGTATGCAGGATCTTAGTTCCCCAGACAGGGATTGAACCTGCACCCCTCTCATTGGAAGGCAGAGTTTTTAACCATTGGACCACAAGGGAGGTCTTAATGGTCTTTCTTGTTGCCTCAATCTCACTTCATATCCACAGAGCCTTGAAGACAAAGGCAAGGAGGAGGTATGTCCCAGCTATGCCTAGCAAACCATTTACCTCAAGTCACATGTCAATGTATGGCAAAACCAATACAATATTGTAAATTAGCCTCCAGTTAAGATAAATAAATTTATATTAAAAAAAGAAATAATTTAGTGGAAACTAAGTAAATTTCCCATTCTTTTTGTTTTGTGTGATACACTTGCATGGGTTTCAAGTAGTCTGAATTTGTTAAAGAAGCTATTTCGAGAATTCTTTACAGAAAAATATCTATTACTTTACGTATCTCTGTTAGTCACTTAGTCATGTCTGACTTTTTGTGACCCCATGGACTGCAGCCCACCAGCCTCCTATGTCCGTGGGATTCTCCAGGCAAGAATACTGGAGTGGGGTGCCATTTCCTTCTCCAATTATTTTCCATACATTCATGTAAAATATTAGTTTGTCTTATATTCAATAAGACTAATAATATTAATTTATTAGCATATATTTGAACACTAAGTATATTTTAAACTCACTGCTTTTATAAGGGTAAATTCTGGAATTTAGATAGACCAGAATGTGGAGAATGGTATCTCTTGCTCAAAGGCAAAGGGAACAAAGCCAGTGTCAGTGAATCCACACAGGGTTCCAGGCTGACTGGCACTCTGCCTACTTCAATATACAGCTTCCTAAGTCATCCTGGTTGTCACCTTGGACCCAGAAAGGTAGACTTGGAAAGAGCATGGAGAGAGGTTTTAATGGGCTAGGGTCAGAAGTGGTTAATATCATTTTTTCTTGACATTCCATTGGGTGGAATGGAATTAATCCCATGGATGCCCTTACTGCATGGAAGCCTGAGAAAAATGATTAAGACATATGCCCAGGAGGAAGAGACAAATGTGGATCTGGGTGAATTACTAGCCGCCTCTGCCATGAGTATTATTATATATGGTAAGTTTGATTATCACAAAGAAGACCAATCTCAGTGATTTATTAGGACAAGTTTGACTACTAACAATATTTTAAGGTTACTGATATTCAATATTCTAAGCAGGCCAGTCATCTGGAATAGTTACTGCTAAAAATAAATATAGTAAATCACATCAACAACTTGATACAGTGGAATTTTATTGTAAATACTTATTAATTTATATGGCTTATCATTACTATCATTCTTATAGTTGGAATAGTAATAATAGTAAGGTTTAAACTTAATCCAGGCTCTTATCAAACTTAAGCACAGTAGAATAGGGAAAGAAGACAGTTGCTAAGGTATCTGCATGCGCAGTTAAGAACAAATCTTAAACTCACATCTGTTCGGTATCTGATTTTTATTTTGTTTTTGTAACACAACCTGATGATGGAAAAAAGACATACTAGTAAAAATGTATATGCATTTTTAGAATTTTTTTACATATTGACATTATTATCTGTCTTTGATTTTATATCATTTTGGTTCCTTCTGATATGAATAATCACTTCAGGACATGGTGAAAAACAAATTTATCAGTAAATAAAATTTATGATAATGCAACTGCTTAATGAAAATTTTATTTATATTAGTAAATTAGGCATCAAATATATATTTATAATATATTAGAGAAATAACTTTTTGGATGAAGACAATGGAAATTGCTTTGAAAAGAAATGAATCAACAGGAAAAGTATTGTAAAAAAGTAAAATTCCCATTGAAAGTCCCTAAAACAGTTTATATCATTCCTTATTTGCCATTTAAATAGCAAAGACCCTAGTGTGCATGCATGGGTTCATACTCAGTTGTGTCTGTCTCTTTGCAACTCAATGGACTGTAGCCTGCCAGGCTCCTCTGTCTATGGAATTTTCCAGGCAAGACTACTGGAGTGGGTTGCCATTTGCTACTCCAGGGGATCTTCCCAACTCAGTGATCAAACTTGCGTCTCTTGCATCTCATGCATTGACAGATTCTTTATCATTGTGTCACCTGGGAAGAATTTTAAATAAATTTTACAAAGGCTTTAGTTTGAATGAGAAACTGTGAATTCTTATAAGAAGTTAAAGGAATTAGCTCAATATATATTGCATCAGATCAAATCAGATTAGATCAGTTGCTCAGTCATGTCCGACTCTTTGCAACCCCATGAATTGCAGCACGCCAGGCCTCCCTGTCCATCACCAACTCCTGGAGTTCACTCAAACTCACGTCCATTGAGTCAGTGATGCCATCCAGCCGTCTCATCCTCTGTCGTCTCCTTCTCCTCCTGCCCCCAATCCCTCCTGGCATCAGAGTCTTTTTCAATGAGTCAACTCTTCGCATGAGGTGGCCAAAGTACTGGAGTTTCAGCTTTAGCATCATTTCTTCCAAAGAAATCCCAGGGCTGATCTCCTTCAGAACGGACTGGTTGGATCTCCTTGCAGTCCAAGGGACTCTCAAGAGTCTTCTCCAACACCACAGTATATTGCATAGGAACTGCCAACCTTCTGCTTCTTGACTTGATTTTGTGGTACTCTGTTATTTCTTGTCTATATTTTATAGAGACAATTATATGCTTTGTAAATTTGAGATTTTATAAAGTTCTCTGGGTTACTCCTGAATGGCCAAAGTTTACTTTATTATGGGTTTTGATATTTTGGGTTATTTTATGAATCATGATCTATTTATCATTAATAGAATTTTAAATGATAGGAAAAATTGTGGCAGTGAAGATATTATTCCCAAGATGTTTGTTTATTTGTTTTTTATTTTTATTTCTTTTTTTTTTTGGTAAGAGGATAACCAGTGGCTAGTGCAGAAAGATATAACTAGGAAACCATGTATGTGGGAGGGTGTTTATGACTGTATGTATTACATAGCATCCATAGTATCAAATTTTACTATCATTAAGTAGAATTAGACATGGTAGATTTACAGACATTCCACCAAGTTTCATAAATATAATCTCTTCTTTCTTTGGAATGAAGAAGTACTCACTGTTTTCTATTTTGGACAAAATACGTTGCCCTAACAATTCTCCAGTCTAGGCTAACAAAATCTCTTAAAGGACTGTAACTTAAGAAACAAATGAAAGGCAAATATATGTGGGGAAGAGAATCAATTTCTACCCTTATAAAGTATTTACAATAGTGTTATTTTATACTTCAGAATATTTTCCAAATGAATCTTAAAGAGCATGCTGAAGCCAAGATTTTCTGCCGTCACCTTTATAAGCAACCCTAGACTTGACAAATCTTGAACACTTAAAACCAAACTCAAGTACTGGCCACATTCCCTGCCACCTTGTTTCTTGTCTGTCCATTGCTTAGTCATTTACTCAGTTCTCCAGACTTAGTTAGCTACCTTCTTCTGGGATCTCTCTTTTTTTTTTCATGAGTCATACAGAGAGCAATTAAATTAATTACCTGAGAGGCAAAAGCTTCTCAGGAGGAGTTAGTGGTAAAGAACACACCTGTCGATGCAGGAGACACAGGAGAAGCAGGTTCAATCCCTGGGTCAGGAAGATGCCCTGGAAGAGGGCATGGCAGTCCACTCCAGTATTCTTGCCTGGAGAATCCCATGAACAGAGGAAACTGGCAGGCTAAAGTCCAAAGTTTCAGATACAACTGAAAAGAGTCTGCACAGAGTCAGATACAACTGAAGTGATTTAGCACTCATACCAAAAGATATGTTCAATCTTATTTCTCAATCTTAGTAATCCGGCTTTTGCCTTGCTGGAAACCAGTTTAACACCTATGGTTTGTTTTTAAGAAGAGTCCTCCCTTCCACATGTTTCCTCTGTGCTTGGATTCCTGAATTGGTGTTTTGACTCCTACTCCTTAGCTGTCGAATTGGAGAGAACTCTGCTTCCTGGACTCAGGACTCCATTTTTGTCCATTGTTTACATTGTGACAATGCCATTTTCCCTATTTCTCTAATTTCTTGCAAATCTATTGGAAAATTGCTAATTTTTTCTGGCCTTCCTGGTTGTTACTTCTTTGGCAGAACTTTATTTTCACCACTGCATGTTTGAGCCAGGATTGATTTTCTACAGATACTATCAGAGAAAGCTTCCCTGGTAGTTCAGTCGGTAAAGAATCTGCCTGCGGTGCAGGAGACCTGAGTATGATCTCTAGATTGGGCAGATGCTCTGGAGAAGGAAAGGGCATTCAACTCCAGTATTCTTGCCTAGAGAATTCCATGAACAGAGGAGCCTGGCGGGCCACAGTCCATGGGATTCCAAGAGTCAAGACACGTTTACCAACTAGACCACCACCGCTATTAGAGAGCTGATGTTAGATTTTGTTGAAAGATAGATATTTTCTGGGGATTTCTCTGAGACACTATCTCTATTCTATCATTTTTTTTTTTGGATATAGAAATATTAGCTGACAGTTATTTTCTAGAAATATCACCAAATTTTTTTCTGGCTTTCATCTTTTTTTTTTAAATTTTATTTTATTTTTAAACTTTACATAACTGTATTAGTTTTGCCAAATATCAAAATGAATCCGCCACAGGTATACATGTGTTCCCCATCCTGAACCCTCCTCCCTCCTCCCTCCCCATACCATCCCTCTGGGTCGTCCCAGTGCACCAGCCCCAAGCATCCAGTATCGTGCATTGAACCTGGACTGGCAACTCGTTTCATACATGATATTTTACATGTTTCAATGCCATTCTCCCAAATCTTCCCACCCTCTCCCTCTCTCTCAGAGTCCATAAGACTGTTCTATACATCAGTGTCTCTTTTGCTGTCTCGTACACAGGGTTATTGTTACCATCTTTCTAAATTCCATATATATGCGTTAGTATACTGTATTGGTGTTTTTCTTTCTGGCTTACTTCACTCTGTATAATAGGCTCCAGTTTCATCCACCTCATTAGAACTGATTCAAATGTATTCTTTTTAATGGCTGAGTAATACTCCATTGTGTATATGTTGCACAGCTTTCTTATCCATTCATCTGCTGATAGACATCTAGGTTGCTTCCATGTCCTGGCTATTATAAACAGTGCTGCAATGAACATTGGGGTACACATGTCTCTATTTTATCATTTTTGAGAGCAGTTACAAATTGAAAAATTAAGCCAAATGAATTATCTGGAAATTTCCCATACTTTTTCTCATATTTTGGTGTCCTTGGTATCAGTTAAGTCTACTACAGTTTTACTTAGTCAGCCAAGCTATCAAGGCCCCTATATAATAATAAAATATTTGCCAAAAATAACTTTTTTGTTGTAAAATAAAAAATAAACAGAACAATTTAAAAATTCAAAATCAATTCAAAACCAAAGTTGTGTAAGGGAGACTTAATCACGCTGTGAACTGACTGAAGGAAAAGTACTACAATTTTTTCCTTTGTTATCATAAATGGGGGAAAGAGAGCCTTAAAGGCATTAAGGCATTATCTAAGAAACTAGAGACCAGGTATTGATTGGGGTCTTCCTCACATTTTACTCTGATTTCTCACCTAGGGTACATTCTGCTGCTGCTGCTGCTAGGTCGCTTCAGTCGTGTCCGACTCTGTGTGACCCCATGGACTGCAGCCTACTAGGCTCCCCCATCCCTGGGATTCTCCAGGCAAGAACACTGGAGTGGGTTGCCATTTCCTTCTCCAACGCATGAAAGTAAAAAGTGAAAGTGAAGTCGCTCAGTTGTGTCCGACTCTTCGCGACCCCATGGACTGCAGCCCACCAGACTCCTCTGCCCATGGGACTGTCCAGGCAAGAGTACTGGAGTGGGGTGCCATCGCCTTCTCCAGAGGGTACATTCAAAGGCACACATTTATGGCTGCTGAACATTTGCCTCTGAAATTCAGATTTATGGTTCACTAGGAATTAAAAATAAAGTTGTGCTCCAAATTTCACATACACACACACACACACACACAAAATGGAACCCATGATTATATACTGGAGTTACTGATCCAGTAGACTTTGCACTTCCTGTGTGTGAAGTTGTATCATCATAAGAACAATGCTCCCCCTTTCCAAAATTACCATAATTCTATGTGCTTTTATTTTCTCTTCAGTCTTATTTTATGAGTCAAGTTCCATGTTAAAGTAGCTGAAGGATATATTGCCTTAATAATAATCTTTTTATATTTTCAAAATGGTTTTCACTTATGTATTATGAGGTATAATGGCTAAATTAGGCTACAGTACCCAAATATTTGGTCGAATGTTATTCTAGATTTTTTTTTCTTTATATGAGATTAACATTTAAATAAGACAACTTGGAGTGAATCAGATTGCTTGTCATGATGTGAGTAGACCCCATCCAATCAGCTGAAAGTCTTAATAGAAAAAGGCCAGCTTCCTTCAAAGAAGAGATAATTCTGCCAGAAGACTTCTTTCAAACTCAAACTGCAGCATCAATGCTTCCCTGGCTCTAGATTACCAGTCTACTCTGCAGATTTTGAACTTGCCAGCACCCACAACTGTGTTAGCCAACCCCTTAAAATAAATCACTCTGTCTCTTTTATTCTCTCATATTTATAGGGGCTTCCCTGGTGGCTCAGATGGTAAAGAATCTGCCTGCAATGCAGGAGACCTGGATTCCATCCCTGGGTCAGGAAGATCCCCAGGAGAGTAGAATGGCAACCCAGTTCAATATTCTTGCCTGAAGAATTCCACGGACACAAGCCTGGCAGGCTATAGTCCATATGGTTGCAAAGAGTCAGACATGACTGGGTGAGTAACACACTTCACACACACACACACACACACACGTATATGATACACCCACACATATTGTATAGATTCTGTTTCTCTGGCTAATCCTGGCTAATACAATATGCCAGGTAAAAAGTTTAGCAGTTTTACAAATATAAAATAGTAATAGTTCTAAATGGCTCTTCTAGCCAAAATTATCAGCACTCAGTGAGTACAATTTCTCCATCTCTCATAGGTGCACTAAATTTTCATGTTTTATTGGCAAGAGTGACAGTACTCTAATTCCTGTGCACTCATTATCAGCTTAGTGCAAATCAATCTGTCATAACATTTTGACTCAAGAGTTTGGGCAGGAGGATTGGCTTAATTACCACTAAGTGACTAGAAAAAATCAGATCTACAAAGCAGAAAAAGGAGGACTTCTCGTGAGTTTGCTACCCAGGAAACACACCAAGGATGAGGGGAAAACAGGATAGATTTCCTACTGGGCTCAGATGAGCCTCATGGGGGGAATTAACCAAAATAAAATAAAATAAAACTCTGACCAAATATCAAGACAGAATGAAAGCGTTGGATCGGTTTAGTGTAGTAATCCACCGTTCAGAGCAGTGCCTGTTGAGAAAGTGATAAACAGAGTCAAACGGAGAACCATTTCCATGAAAGGCAGTAGCAGTGTAACAACAAGCAGTACCAGTTCCAAGGTCTAGACGTGATTTTCGATTCAATAAAATTAAACAAGTTAGTTACTTCCTTTGCTGCTGCTGCTGCTGCTAATTCACTTCAGTTCAGTTCAGTCGCTCAGTCGTGTCTGACTCTTTGCGACCCCATGAATCACAGCACGCCAGGCCTCCCTGTCCATCACCATCTCCTGGAGTTCACTCAGACTCATGTACATCAAGTCAGTGATGCCATCCAGCCATCTCATCCTCTGTCGTCCCCTTCTCCTCTTGCCCCCAATCCCTCCCAGCATCAGAGTCTTTTCCAATGAGTCAACTCTTCGCATGAGGTGGCCAAAGTACTGGAGTTTCAGCTTTAGCATCATTCCTTCCAAAGAAATCCCAGGGCTGATCTCCTTCACAATGGACTGGTTGGATCTCCTTGCAGTCCAAGGGACTCTCAAGAGTCTTCTCCAACACCACAGTTCAAAAGCATCAATTCTTCGGCGCTCAGCTTTCTTCACAGTCCAACTCTCACATCCATACATGACCACAGGAAAAACCATAGCCTTGACTAGATGGACCTTTGTTGGCAAAGTAATGTCTCTGCTTTTCAATATGCTATCTAGGTTGGTCATAACTTTTCTTCCAAGGAGTAAGCATCTTTTAATTTTGCTTCAGTTGTGTCCAACTCTGTGTGACTCCATAGACGGTAGCCCACCAGGCTTCTCTGTCCCTGGGATTCTTCAGGCAAGAATACTGGAGTGGGTTGCCATGCCCTTCGCCAACACATGCATGCATGCTAAGTCACTTCAGTCATGTCTGATTCTGTGACCCTATGGACAGCAGCCCACCAGGCTCCTCTGTCCACGGAATTCTCTAGGCAAGAATACTGGAGTGGGTCACCATTTCCTTCTCCAGTTACTTCCTCAGAGTTTCAGTTTTCTCAATTTGTTTTGTGCTAATATTAAGGTTTTAAAATTTAGCAAATTTGACACATAAAGTATTCATTAGTTCCCAAACCTGAGTGCAATAGGCCTTAAAAAAGACTACAGAGTTCTTTAAAATTTACTCTATGGCTCAGGAAATTCAAACAGGAGCTCTGTATCAATTTAGAGGGGTGGGATGGGGTGGGAGATGGGAGGGAGTTTCAAAAGGGAGGGGCTATATATATATAGCTGTGGCTGATTCATGCTGAGGTGTGACAGAAAACAGCAAAATTCTGTAAAGCAATTATCTTTCAATAAAAAAAATAAATTAAAAAAAAATTGCTGTTTCTTGGGCTTTTCCCCAGATATACTGAATTAGAATTTCAGAGATGTGAAATCCCAAACCTCTCCCTGGAAAAATGACTTCAGATGATACTATTGTAGGTAGTGAATGGATCTGCCTTTGAAAATCATTGAGCTCTAGTGTCTCATTCACTCCCTGGTCTAAAGAAAATGCCCACAGAAGGATGAACTTGAATATGCGGTACAAATGCATGGGTTGTATGCCTTCCTTACATTCTAGTTCTCATTCTCATTGGCTAGAATTCAGAGTGGGTGAATGTTCCCTTAGCTGAATCAGTACTGGCCTACATAGACCAGCACTGAAAGAATAGCTGGTTCCTATTGTGTCTGAAAATCTGTCCAGTACTCCACAGTTGTAGAATTCAGTTGGAGGATGTGACTAGACACAGCGAGATGATTTTTTTAGTCAGTTATCAAAAGTAGTAGCCAGTTCTCCTGGTGCTAGTTCTTCCCACCCCTCTCTCTTCCCCCCAGTGGATTTCTTTAAGCCCTCAGTTACTCAGCTGAACACTGAACATCATATGTGAAAAGTGAAAGTGAAAGTCGCTCAGTCATGTCTGACTCTTTGCGACCCCATGAACTATAGAGTCCATGGAATTCTCCAGGCCAGAATACTGAAGCGGGTAGCCTTTCCTTTCTCCAGTGAGTCTTCCCAACCCAATCCCAGGGATTGAACCCAGGTCTCCTGCACTGCAGGCGGATTCTTTACCAGCTAAGCCATAAGGGAAGCCCAAGAATACTGGAGTGGGTGGCTTATCCCTTTTCCAGGGGATCTTCCAGACCCAGGAATCAAACCTGGGTCTCCTGCATTGCAGGCAGATTCTTTACCAGCTGAGCTACCAGTAAAGGAAGAACATTATATTGATGATACTCTAAATTAAGAAATACTTTGGAGATGAGATTAAAAGTAGGACCCATATTGCCTGACACATGGATTTTTCAGATCGTGAATAGCGAGCTAAAATATATTGTTTTGCCATATACAGCCGGCTATATTTTATATATTATGCTATATATAATCTAACTTTATATATAAAACAATTTATTGACTAGTCCTCTCGAGAAGACTACTTCATGTGAGAAGTCACACATTAAAAAGAAAAGACAGAGGAAGATATGTTATTTTTTAATAACAAGATAAAAATGCTACCATTCCACTGAAAACCCCCTTCATGTGCTCAGACGTGACCACCTTCTTGCTAATATCTAACTGTTCTTTATTTGTGATCATTCTTCCAATCTAGTTTGTTTATTATTGGTCACTTACTCCTTCTGAAAGTATATCACTTTCTCAGCTGTCCTTAATGATAACTGGATTCCTCCCAAGGCTCTGCGGGCTTCTCCCCTGTGTCCTGCACTCCTCATATGCCTCTCCCGTCTGGCCTCCTTTCAGTCCACACTCCATCATAGAACCCAGTCACTATAATGGCATATGGTTACCTGCCCCAAACCTTTATTTCTCTCGTCTAGCTCTCAGAGTTATCCATCGTGGTACTGTTTGACCAGTCTCCTATGCGAGCTAAATCAACAAATTCACCTTTTTTTTTTTTGATACTTTTCTTTTTTTTTTTTTAATTTTATTTTATTTTTAGACTTTACATAACTGTATTAGTTTGATCTTTAACTCTCCCTCATTCTGTAAATCCACTATGTCTTGAAAACCACCTTTTCTTTTTGGGAAAAAAAAAAAAACAACAACTATAAAACTACAATTATCTTTCAACTTTCACATCTCCAGTATTAAGTTAAATCTGTATCAACTTGTTCCTGGGTCACTTTAGAAGCTCCTTCCCAAATTTTCTTGAATCCAGTTTACCCCAGCAACACAAAGCATTTGACAATTTTTCCAAATTAACTTTCAATTGCATAATCTAGTCAACATGAGCTAAATGTCTACTATTCACAGAATTCTGTGTTTTACATTATATGATACACAAAGCCAAAAAAAAAAAAAAAAAAGGATCAAGAGACCCAACCTTCAAGTAAAGTACTGTTTATTACTGGGGTAGTACAAGTTCAATTAGATAGCTAGAAAACAAAGAGAAAATGCAAGTGTTAGTTCCTCACTCATGCCTGACTCTTTGTAACTCCACGGACTACATAGCCTGCCAGCCTCCTCTGTCCATGTAATTCTCCAGGCAAGAATACCAGAGTGGTTGTCATTTCCTCTGCCAGGGGGTCTTCCCAACCCTGGGATCGAATCCTGGTCTGCATTGCAGGCATGTTCTTTACCATCTGAGCCACCAGGGAAGCCCAGGAAACAAAATGGAATATAAAAAAGTACATAATAGATAAATATTAGTAGATTTCTAAGAAAGTTATAACATCAAGGAAGAAGAGGACATGCCAATATCTATAGATTTTTAAAATTTATTTATTTTAATTGGAAGTTAATTACTTTACAATATTGTATTGGTTTTGCCATACATCAACATGAATCCACCACAGGTATACACGTGTTCCCCATCCTGAACCCCCCTCCCTCCACCCTCCCCGTACCCTCCCTCTGGGTTGTCCCAGTGCACCAGCCCCAAGCATCCAGTATCATGCATAGAACCTGGACTGGCAACTCGTTTCATACATGATATTATACATGTTTCAGTGCCATTCTCCCAAATCATCCTACCCTTTCCCTCTCCCACAGAGTCCAAAAGAACTCTTCTATACATCTGTGTCTCTTTTGCTGTCTCGCTTACAGGGTTATCATTACCATCTTTCTAAATTCCATATATATGCATTAGTATACTGTATTGGTGTTTTTCTTTCTGGCTTACTTCACTCTGTATAATAGGCTCCAGTTTTATCCACCTCATTAGAACTGATTCAAATGTATTCTTTTTAATGGCTGAGTAATACTCCATTGTGTATATGTACCACTGCTTTCTTATCCATTCATCTGCTGATGGACATCTAGGTTGCTTCCATGTCCTGGCTATTATAAACAGTGCTGTGATGAACATTGGGGTACACATGTCTCTTTCAATATAGGTTTTTAAAAAATACATTAATATGTTGCATTTAGGTGTCAGAATTCTTAGAATAAATATTCCGCCTATGAGGTGCAAGTAAAGCAAATTAGGAATTGTGTGCAACATTTAAAAAATCATTTAATACACCTTCTCTGAGGTAAAAATGGGGTAGAAATAGAGGATCAACGATTGAAACTGATGGTTGAGGCTAGATCATTGACATATTGAATGTAAATAAATATGCGTATAGATAGATAAGTATATGAATCAGTCCAGTTCAGTCACTCAGTCATATACAACTCTTTGCGACCCCACGGACTGCAGCACACCAGGCCTCCCTGTCCATCACCAACTCCCTGAGTTTACTCAAACTCATGTCCATTGAGCTGGTGATGCCATCCAACCATCTCATCCTCTGTTGTCCCCTTCTCCTGCCCTCAATCTTTCCCAGCATTAGGGTCTTTTCAAATGAGTCAGTGCTTTGCATCAGGTGGCCTAAGTATTGGAGTGTCAGCTTCAGCATCAGTCCTTTCAATGAATATTCAGGACTGATTTCCTTTACAATGGACTGGTTGGATGTCCTTGCAGTTCAAGAGATTTTCAAGAGTCCCCTATGATATTTAGATACAAACAAAAAAGATGTACAAGTATTAGATACATGAAACAATAGACAAATGGATGGATAGATGAGTCGATTAAACAATAGATACATAAATATAGAAAGAACATTATGCATAAAGATGAAGAAATTTAAAGGGCTCCAGGGAGATATTCAAGGAAATTGCTTTGAATAAGTTTCAAAATTTTAATTATTTTAGGATGAAGTGTCACTTGCTGATGTTTTAGTAAAAAGATAGGGACTGAGGATTTCCCCAGACATTAAACTCAGCGCAGAATTTCCAGGGACTGTGTTATTTTAAGTAACAGAAACAAGGTATGGGTGAATCTAGAGATATTTTTATTCATAGGGGAGTTCTTGAGAGGTGGAGAGAGTTTTATATAGGGAATCTGTAGTTCAAGAATAGAAGGCATTTCACTGAGGACAATGTCAAAAGCTGATGAATTCATTTTCTGCCCCCTCCCTTTTTTTTAAGATAGATTACAGCATGGTTATGTCTCACATTTTAAAAATCTCTCACAGTACACAAAGTATTAATTTTTTTTCTTTAGGTATTTGAGTGCAGTGATTGTATGACTTCCTAAGAGTCTATCTAAAAATAAGAAGACCCATTCCTGCTTTAGTATAATTTCTGGATAAAAGGAAAGAATAAACATTTTTCATTCTGTTTATCCATTCAAACCCTGACGAAAGTCTGTATGGACACATCTAGAGTGAATGCTAACCTTCTACTATAAATAAGATATTTTACATTTTCTAAATCTTATGCAGACAAATAAAAAGAATTGTTTATTCAGTCACCCCTTTTATGCATTTGTTGATATAAAAATCTAGTTTCATTTGGATATTTTCAGCCATGGTATTTATGGCCAAAATCATATTAGTGAACAAAAATTCTAAATTCGTAATATTAAATCACATTGTTAAAAAATCCTGGAAGTGGAATGTTAGACCAGTCAAAGAGGAATCTCCTGGTCAGCACCAGTTAGGTCATCTTATGGCAGACCCCTGCCATCCCATAAGGGAAAGTGACTTTGTGATAACCAACTTGAGTTTTTTAGCTTATATAACTTCCTTGTTCCCGCTCCCTTCTAGCTATAAAAGTCTTTCATATTGTACAACTCTTTGGTGTTCCTTTCTGTTAGATTGGATTCTGCTTGACTCAAATAAACTTAAGCAAATTTAATATCCTCAGTTTACTGGGATTACCTAGTAGCTCAACTGGTAAAGAATCCAACTGCAATGTAGGAGACTCTGGTTCAATTCCTGGGTCAGGAAGATCTGCTGGAGAAGGGATAGGCTACTCACTCCAGTATTCTTGGGCTTCCCTAGTGGCTTAGCTGGTAAAGAATCTCCCTGCAATGTGGGAGATGTGGGTTTGATCCCTGGATCAGGAAGATCTCTTACCACCATCAAGCTGAAAGTTAGACTCAAACTTCCTAAGTGATATAGAACAATATTTACTGTGATAGATGTCTAACTAGTGTGCATCTAATATATTTTTACCCAATGTGATCCTACATTGGCCTCAAAATAAATAATACACTCTTTTCCAGCCTCTTAACAGCAGCCAACCTGTAAGGAAAGGAAAAAATGCCGCAAGAATAATTCAAGTAAAGCAGTTGATGAAGGCATACATATTGAGCCTGTGTATTATACATGCAATAATTTAGACCAATGCTTAAGCTCAGGTGGCAAAGTAGACTTTTAGTCTTCATTTAACATTTATGTTTCATCTAACTGGTATTGCTAGAAAATACTTTTGCTATATTTGGCTACTTTATAATCTCAAATATATAAGTTCTGTTTGACCTTCTAAATATGAAGAATTTTCTTCTTCTCTGTCTATATCAAGTTTCTAGAAACAAAATCAGCAGTGCAGCTCCTTCCAAATATCATACTAATATTGCTTATGTAGAAAAATTCCTTGAAATGATTTATTCTTGACATTAATGTTAAGGATTGAATAGATCTAGCAAATGATTAACGTGCTAACCTTCTGACCATTTTAGGGCAATGTTTGCACATGGCTAAACAAATAGATCTTTGCAGAGCATAATAAGATATGCGTCTACTCTCTGCTTTCTTGATTGATTTGGCTTGCTGTACAATTATTAAGCTGAAGTTCCTCTTAAAGGGTAGAAAGGACTTCTGGCAGGGAGCCACTTTGGCAGGCTCTCCTGTGTTGTGGTCTGTTTGGTTCATCCGCAGAGACATGGATTAAGATAGAATTATAGGAAATCCTATTGAGGTAAAGGCCTACTGGATAAGAGCAGGGAAAATTAATTTAAGCCTCTCTACTCCTTCAACATAACCTTTTAAAATACCAGGTTACAGTGTGTTCATTTCACTTGTAATTCTGATATAAGATACTAATGGAAATGACATTTGAAAAGGGATTGACTTTTGTGTATAAACTGTCACTGGTAGGTCCTAATAGTACCTTTCCATGTGGGCCTTAAATATGGTAATATTTTCCAGGTTGTGAGCACAGATGAGATGCTCTTAAATTCTAAACCTGTGCAGATATGCATGTATAATCTTTAACGAGAGTAAAGAGTTCTGAAATGTTGATTTAGAGATTAAAATATCAACCCAGCACTGTTACAGATATCATAGGTTTGTAGCTGTTCCTTTAATGCGGATGGAGCTTTCAAAAGACATCGTTGTTCTTCCTTTTCCTTTAAAAAGCCCACTGTAATGATACCACTGCTGCTTTCAAGAGAGAAAAGAGCAAGTTAGCTAAGAGATAGCCTTGAACTAGTTAATTGAATTCCTTCAGCGTATGCCCTTTCATCCAAGTCAGCCATAGATTAGGGGCCCTCTGACCTAACCGTAATAACAATACATATAGCATCCTTGCTCCTCACAGAGTCCTTTAATAGGGTTGATTCTGTAGATAAGCTGCCAGGATCTGAGAGAATTTAAATGACTTTTCTAAACTCACAAGATCAGTCGGTAATGGGGCTAGAAGATGAGTTAAAAATCTGCTTGAGATCAACTCTAGTATTCTAGTAGTGTCAGCTCTAGGTGCAGCTCGTATTGTTCTTGGGGATTAAAGAAATAAGAAAAAGAGGAGACAGGAAAGAACAGAGAAGAAGTAAACAGCTCCTGGAGTTTTGGCAGAACAATCCCTGATGCCCTGACATAAAAGCGAGGTCTCAGATTCTGAGGACGCAGATGTGTGGCCTGCAATAAAGTGGTCACTGGCCAGACAGCCAGATACCATCCAGAGAAGGCTGTGTTCTGGGGCTAGGAGAATAAAGTGGGGGAGGGGCATTAAATGACTGGTGTGCCCAATAAAACCAAAAAAAGCCAGAATGTTGCTTGGTCAGCTCGCTTACTATTTTAACCAAACTTTTGGACGCCATAGCTAATGAAAGTATCCAAAAAAAGTTTGAATAGCTGCTGTCTGCAACAGGCTGGAAAACGAGAGTGGAAAGACAAACAGAATAAAAGATACCATGGGTCTGTGTGTGTCCTTCATGATGCAGTGAGACTGTCTCAGCAATCTGGAAACTTCCAGGGAAGATGGCAACATCTTAGGAGCAATTGCCCTTGGTCCTTTTTCCAAGTGTTTCTATCCTTTGATCAACCTAACAATTTTAGCCTCTAGTGAGGAAATGGGCAACAGAAATATGGAAGCAGAAAAAAAAAATCAAAAAGAAAAAAAAAAAAAGAAAAAAAAAATCAGAATTCATATTTTTAAAGATTAAAGATGTCCTCTTTGGTTTAGAAATAGCCTGTGTTTAATGAACTCAAAATGACTTCAGACTTGGGAGGAAGCTGTCTCGTTTCCACATAACATTCATTCTTAATTGATTTATATTGCTTTGTCTTTTCTTCATTGATGTGTATAATTGGGAGTGCTTAGAGTAGGAAGGGAAAAAAGGAGACTGCACTGTGCAAGTGTAAGCCTCTGTTCCATTTATTCTTTTTAAAATGATCAAAGCAGGTACTTCAAGATTTGCAATCAAAACTTGTTATGTGACATAAATAATATACAATATTCAACAAGTCATTAGGATAAAATATCTTTAGTTGACATAGTGTTTAAACATAGTGTGTGGGTGATGTGTTTGTGTGGGGTATGTGATGTTTTGTCTGGTGTATGATGTGGGGGGTGTGTGTGTGTGTGTGTGAATTGCAGTATTTATCTAATGATTAAAATCGACTATATCCACTATCCACATGCTCAGGGAAACTGAAGCATTGCTGATATTGCTGATAAGTATATGTATATCAGATCAGATCAGTCACTCAGTTGTGTCCGACTCTTTGCGACCCCATGAATTGCAGCACGCCAGGCCTCCCTGTCCATCACCAACTCCCGGAGTTCACTCAGACTCACGTCCATCGAGTCAGTGATGCCATCCAGCTATCTCATCCTCTGTCGTCCCCTTCTCCTCCTGCGCCCAGTCCCTCCCGGCATCAGAGTCTTTTCCAGTGAGTCAACTCTTCGCATGAGGTGGCCAAAGTACTGGAGTTTCAGCTTTAGCATCATTCCTTCCAAAGAAATCCCAGGGCTGATCTCCTTCACAATGGACTGGTTGGATCTCCTTGCAGTCCAAGGGACTCTCAAGAGTCTTCTCCAACACCACAGTTCAAAAGCATCAATTCTTTGGCGCTCAGCCTTCTTCACAGTCCAACTCTCACATCCATACATGACCACAGGAAAAACCATAGCCTTGACTAGACGAACCTTTGTTGGCAAAGTAATGTCTCTGCTTTTGAATATGCTATCTAGGTTGGTCATAACTTTCCTTGCAAGGAGTAAGCGTCTTTTAATTTCATGGCTGCAGTCACCATCTGCAGTAATTTTGGAGCCCAGAAAAATAAAGTCTGACATTGTTTCCACTGTTTCTCCATCTATTTCCCATGAAGTGGTGGGACCGGATGCCATATATATATATATATATATATATATATATATATATTTTATATAGATGTACTAGAATATGCTAAAATTTTCGAGAGTGTTTAAATACCACTTCTTGAGAATAATTATCTGCCTAACAGAAAGTGGGAAAAAAGACATGGATGCTTGTTATACTCTAATCCAAGTCTATTTAAGACTGTGCCAGAAGATGCTCTGAAGGCCACAGTGAAAGGAAGCTTTGAGGAACTCACTGTGGGCCCCTATAGTGACCTGTGGGTGCTTTGGAAACTGACCCTATGGATTCCATAGTGACTAGTGCCTGTTTTTTTCAGGTAACATTTGAACAGAACTTTCACTTCAGGCAGGCCACGGGTTACAGGATGTGTGGAAGTGGTTGGGGTGAGCTTTGGCTAATGAACCAGCTCAAAGAGGATGGCAGGCAGGACCAAACAAATCCAGCTAAGGGTCTACACTGGGTCATACCGACGGAGTAGAAGACGACTAGGAAGAGGTGGCTGTGGAGGGCATTGCTTGCTTCAGAGAATTGCAGGATGTTAGTACTCAATGGGGAAGTTGTCAAATAGCCTTCAAAGGCACCAGTGGGGATAAAGGACCAATATTTGAAGTTGACACCCCAGAGAGCAGTGATAGTGGATTACAAATGCACCTGTGAAGTAGGGTGTGCCCTTTCCCTCCCAGCCAGCCTCTCCAGTAGCTTAATGAGTTGGCAGGGACAGAAAGGGAAAGAGAAAAAACAGTAATAAATACACACACATATATGCACGCACATATGTACATGTGTGCACAAATCCACATACATATTTCAGTCCTCTTGGTTACTGGAAGATTTCAAACTGAGGTCAAGAGGTCTGGGTTGGATTCCTGTGTGTATCCTTGTGTGTTTGTAGAATCTTTGAAATGGATGTAAGATTAAAGTGAAGGTTTTATCCACCTCATTAGAAATGATTCAAATGTATTCTTTTTAATGGCTAAGTGGGAAAGGGAGAGGGAGAGGGTGGGATGATTTGGGAGAATGGCATTGAAACATGTATAATATCATATATGAAACGAGTCTCCAGTCCAGGTTCGATGCACGATACTGGATGCTTGGGGCTGGTGCACTGGGATGACTCAGAGGGATGGTACCGGGAGGGAGGAGGAAGGAGGGTTCAGGATGGGGAGCACATGTATACCTGTGGCAGATTCATGTTGATATATGGCAAAACCAATACAATATTGTAAAATAAAAAAAAAATAAAGTCTATTTTGTCTGGTAAAGACAACAACAACAAAAAATCAAGTGACAGTTTTATGTTTGACTTTGTTTAATTTGAGAAAAATCAGAAAACATTTCCAGCATTTTAACTTACACTGTGACACACATATACCACATGTTTATAACAATACATAAGTCATCTAGTTACCTGTTTGCTTGTGCTCTAAATATACATTAGAAGAAGCATGTTTGCTTCATAACACATGCACACAACAAAGTTTCATAGAATAAACATTTTGGGAGGGGGTAATTTTTTGATATTTATGGTTACTATATACCTGTAAATGGCTAATTTTAAAATTTAGTGAGAAATTGCAGATTATCTCACTCTTCTTGAATTTGACAGAAGCTATTCTTGTGAGGTTTCCTGTATAATCTTCAATTTTTTTTTTCCCAAGTAAAATGAGAAAGTTGACTTGTAAATAAGCTTTTGCTTCTTGGGATTTGTGCTTTCAAGATAAATATTGGATGCAAACAATTCTCTCATTTATACCATGCCTAATTTTATTTGAAATATTTCCCACTATATTAACATAATTTTTTTTATATTACTCAAACATAATTTTTAATGGGTTTATCTTTTGACCATAAAGGCTATTAGATTTTTTTTTAAGTTATGAGGATAATTCTTTAGTCATTTTTCACTAAACCAAACAACCAATTGAGATGTGAATTTTAGAGCTAGTTGGATAAAGACCATTACTAGTTGGGAAAGATGAAAGAAGATGAAAGTCTTCAAAATACACATGTGTAATCTCCTCATATTGATGCCACTATTTACACATAGGTGATCCATACATGAATTATGAAGCATGAATAATTTCAGAAATGAGGAGGAAAAATGCATGTCATGACCACCACCTGAGGTCATGACATATTTTTTGTCATTAACCAGCAGGCTTCCCTGGTGGCTCAGACGGTAAAGAATCAGCCTGCAATGCGTGAGACCTGGGTTTGATCCTTGGGTGGGGAAGATCCCCTGAAGCAGGGCATGGCAACCCACTTCAGTATTCTTGCCTTGAGAATCTCCATGGACAGAGGAGCCTGAGGGGCTATAGTGCATGGGGTTGCAATGAGTCGGAAATGACGGAGCAACTAAACACAGCAGCATAATGTATAATTATGTTCAAGACTTTTATTTACTGATTGATTATCCCTTCCTGGGGGAAAAACATTAAATAGCAATTTGATTTTCACCTATACTTGGCTAATATTCCTTAGTATAAAATGGATTTGGTTAAATTCAAAATGCATCATTTGAAATTTCTTGGTTTTACTTGCTGTTCTTTATTTAACCCAATAGATTAGGCTACTATATTTAAAAAAAATATTTTTTACAAGTTAAATGTATGCCTGTGATATTGAGGAACATATGTCTTTAAGCGCTTGTGATAGAGACAATTCTTATTATGTCCCCTTGTTGCTTTATTTTCAGTCTATGTGGTTTGGATTCTCATCTCTACTGACAGTGTGTGGACAGTACCTCTAGAATTTCATTTTAGTTAACATATCTCCCATCTAAACAACAGGACAGCTTGAAGTGTTGCACTTCAAGCAGGCACAAGTGATACTGCAGAGGCGCTGGCTGTGGTTTGCCAGAAAGGCCAGTGGCAGGCGACGAGACATTTGGGACTGATGGGTGATGAGAGATTGTTGCTGTCACAAAGCAAGATGTCGAGAAGGCTTCACAGCTGTTTGCCAGATGACAGACTGGTTGGGAATATTTGGTGTGAAATAATCATTCTCATTCACACTCAAACATTTCAGCAATAACTTCAACATTTCCTCTAGAGGTAAATAAAAAGAACATGTAGGAGCAGGCATCTGGTCTACTTTACAGAGAGCATTAGAGGTTTTCCTATTTTCTAGCTACATATATTTCCTTTTAATGCTTGTTTTACATGACGTGGGCGTTTTTATCTCATTACAAGTAATGCCTGGCCTAAAAATCCTTAGTTCTACTGCTTTGAGATTGATTTTGGCATTCTACTTTGTTGGCTTCTAAAAACAAAACTACTTTTTTTTTTTTTAAGGAATGTCTAAATATCTCTTGGAATAAACTCTATCCAGATTTTTCACCTGTCCTTTTCTTTTTTTATCTTTAGGGTAATGCTGACATCATTGCTTAAGACTTTGGGTATGAATGCACAAAAACAAACTCTTAAATGCACTCATGTTAGCAGCTCACCCTAGAAACAAGCTGTTCAATAGACAGTGGTCCTCAGAGTCCATAAGACAGTCTTACGGACTCTGTGGGAGAGGGAGAGGGTGAGAAGATCTGGGAGAATGGCATTGAAACATGTAAAATATCATGTATGAAACGAGTTGCCAGTCCAGGTTCGATGCACGATACGGGATGCTTGGGGCTAGTACACTGGGATGACCCAGAAGGATGGTATGGGGAGGGAGGAGGGAGGAGGGTTCAGGGTGGGGAACACATGTATACCTGTGCTGGATTCATTTTGATATTTGGCAAAACTAATACAATTATGTAAAGTTTAAAAATAAAATAAAATTAAAAAAAATAGACAGTGGTCCTTTCTTGAATGAAAAACTTGAGATAATTGACAGAGAAAGCAATTCAAGAGTCTACAGAAAGGCTCCTGGTGTGCCTCAAAGGTAACTGAAAGTGTCTCAGTAAACACAAATAAAAGACGCACATAGTGCAAGATAAAGTACTGAAAGACCAAGGGATTATAAAGTTGAGACAAGATTAGCACATTTAGGCAGAAGCCTATCAGAAAATTAAAATCACATCTTTGATGAAAGAATGATTTCTAACTGCAACATAAGAATCTCTACTAAATATTTTTCATCTTTTAGTTGCTGTCTAGTTGTGATAGTATTCAAAATTCTAAATGTAAATTATTCTTAGACTTTAGTTTACTCAACATATACATGCAACATAACTGCTGTTACACAGGAAGGCAGAATGAGCTGCTCACATATTTACATGAATTCTCACTTATAAACATCTATATCAGCAGGTCCCCTAATAGGAACAAATTTGCCCTCTATGAGTACTATAGATAGCAATTAATTAATTAACTTGGATACATGATAAAATTAATATTTTGTAGCAGTAGATAGGAGAAGGCAATGGCACCCCAGTCCAGTACTGTTGCCTGGAAAATCCCATGGATGGAGGAGCCTGGTAGGCTGCAGTCCATGGGGTCGCTAAGAGTTGGACACAACTTCACTTTCACTTTCCACTTTCATGCATTGGAGAAGGAAATGGCAACCCACTCCAGTGTTCTTGCCTGGAGAATCCCAGGGACGGGGGAGCCTGGTAGGCTGCAGTCCATGGGGTCGCACAGAGTTGGACACAACTGAAGCGACTTAGCAGTAGCAGCAGCAGCATTAGATATATACAATACTCTGGTCAACAAACCTAAAATGCAAAGAGTTCATTGAAGTATTATAGAATTTTTCTGCCCAAGGCTAACACTGAAGACCTGTGTTTCATTTGTTGATACAAAAGCTATATCTGGCTTGAAAAATGGCAAAATCTCTTGACGTAAAGCCTATGTACGTCACTAGTCACACACTGCCTCTTTCTAATATTGAAGAGAAGCCAAATCATAATGTTTACATAAACCTGTTCATTTACTTCAAGACACCCACAAAAAGAAATGTGACAAAATTTAAACAGCCATACTACTATTTAGACTTTTTTCCATGAAAATCAAGCTAAGCTTATTTTCCTAAAATTATTCCCTAAAGAAAGCAGGGCTTTACCTTATCATGTTAACATGGGAATTTTCCATGAAAGATTGTAAAGTACATGTAGGATTTAAAAGTCATATTACAGTATATTACTATTCAAAAATGCCTCTAAACTGTTTTAAAATTCCAGTGCTGTACCTCCATGCAACACTCTTAATTGCCTTACAACTCCTTTATAATTCTGATGTCAAAAGGGAAATGTGTAACAGGAAGTCTAAATATTCATTCCTTCATGTTATAATTCATAAATATAAAATCACAGTGATATTAGCATAAATTGTTGTTTGCTTTCACTGGGGAATATATGGACTAAAAATGCTCTTACCATATGCTTTATCCTCCTTGATTACTAAGGAGAATATAAGAGAAGTTCTCGTTTGAGAAAATTACTGATTTGCTAAATGACCCAACTGTAAGATAAGTGGTTCTAGGACTTGAATTCAAACACAGCATAGTATCTAATATCCAGGGTAAACTATCTCACCTATAGTTTAACAGAAGCTGAGCCTACAGCACACCCAATGGTCTTTGGCCTAATTTGATTATTCTCAAATATTCACAATTAAATGTTATTATACATTTTTGTCAAATAATAATTACTGAAGTGTAACCAAGTATTGGTGGAATTTGAGTTCACAAATTATTTAAGGTCATGAGAAAACTGTAAAAGTCTGAACTGCAATCCATTCTTATCTTTTTTTCCTCTTCCCTAAATTTAAGAAAGCATGTGAGTGTGTATATTTGCATTTTAAGTTGTTGACAATAAAGGAAATTGGAATATACAGGTTCCCATATGGCTACAAGGAAGAGATTACATTGGATGTAATTTAAACAAGTCATTTTATTAGGAAAAAGAGAAGGAGGAGGAGGGAAAAATAGAAAGAGTAAGGAGACAGAAGGAAATGGTAAAGAAAAGGAATTTGTGAGTCAGTCTGGAATTCTTCAGTGCTTCTTTGGGAAGAGGTAGCAGCCTTGCTGAAGTGAATCAAAGGGATTGTCATTGCCTTATATGTGGCAAATGGAATGAGTGATAATGCTTTCTTGATGTTCATTCATTCATCTGACAAGTATTTATGAGCCTGTATGTGATAGGCATTGTTCTAGGTTCCGGGGCTATAGTAATTAACAAAATCAACAAATATCCCTGACCATATGTACTTTATTTTTATGGGAGAGGGGTAGAGGGACACATATTAAAATACTTAAGTTATATATGTGTGTGTTTGTTAGTTGCTCAGTTGTGTCTGACTCTGTGATCCCATGGATTGTAGCCTACCAGGTTCCTCTGTCCTTGAAATTCTCTAGACAAGGATACTGGAGTGGGTAGCCTTGGCTACCACTCAAGTATTCTGGCCTGGAGAATTCTGTGGACTGTATAGTCCATGGGGTTGCAAAGAATCAGACATGACTGAGTGACTTTCACTTTCACATACTTACATATATATATATATGTGTATATATATATATACATATAAACACATATATTATGACAAATGGTGACAACTAAAATAGAAAAAAAATAAAAGCAGTAATAAAGTAGGTTAAGGAATACTAGAAATGAGGAAAGCTTAAATAGTTAAGTAAGAGAAACCCTCTCTAAAAACGTAGCATTTGAGTCAAGTTCCAAAAGAAATGAGAGAAGGAGCCATGTGGATATTCGTGGGGAGGATGTTTGCAGATGAAAGGAAACAGAAAACTTAAAGGCTTGGGTTGGAAATAAACTGGCATGGGTAAGGCACGATGCACAAGCCAGTGTGTCTTTAAAGGAGTAAGCAGAATGAGAGTAGTAGGAAACAGACTGAGCAGAAAGAGAAAAGAAACCCAAGTTAACAAAGCACAATTTTCTCTTATTTCAACCAATATATAATTATATCAAGAGCAGTCGAGTTACAGAGCACCCTGCCTTTTTTCATTTCTCTCATCTTAACTTCCCTCAGTGGAAATTTGATAATGCCATTTAGTCTTCTAGCCCAGGAGTAAGTCATTTAGAGAATAGAAGGCCATTGTAAGGCAGCCAATGATGGCTTAGAAGAGAGAAGTCATGATCTGACTTGGATTTTTTGAAGACCACTCTTGAGGGCTATGCCAAGTGTAGATGGCATAGACTAAAAGCAAAAGCCAACTAGGAAGCCATGGCAAAAATTTGAGTGAGAGATGATGGAGACTTGGACTAAAGTGGTAACAGTGGAGGTGGTGAAAAGGATTGAATCCAGAAATGTATTTTCTGAAGGCAGAGGAACTGGAAGGATAAAGTTGTTGATGACTGAGATGGGAAGGGCTACAAGAGGATCATATTATGGTTAAAAAATTAGAATTCATTTTGGACATGTGGAATTTGAAATACCTATTATTAGGCTACTGGGTCCAGTGAAAGTGAGCATGCTGTTGACTTATGTGTAATTGACACAAAATTGCAACTCATTTGTACCACTCATTTATTCATTCCACAATATTTGTTGAAGACTTACTATGTGACCAACACCATGGTTGGCACAGATGTGTCTCAAGAGCAACGAAAATGTATTTAAAGAAATTGATAGTAAAAACAAAATTAAGAGAACAATCAAAAATATATTCACAGTACCATTGATTGTAGCTTGAGATTTAGTAGGCTTCAATGACATATATTATCCTATCTGATTGATAAATGAATAACATGTAAGAAGTGATCACCTACCACTTCTGT
The DNA here is from genome assembly GCF_029407905.1 of Bubalus kerabau. Classification (NCBI taxonomy): domain Eukaryota; kingdom Metazoa; phylum Chordata; class Mammalia; order Artiodactyla; family Bovidae; genus Bubalus; species Bubalus kerabau. The sequence continues at coordinate 54,583,830 of NC_073625.1, forward strand.
ATCTACTTCTCACTTACTGCATTTATACCTATCCTTTCAGTTTACAGGTTTATCTGGCATCAAGAATGAGAATTTATTTGGCCCCTATAACTTCTGGCCACAGTGACTCCCTAGAACCTATGAACAAGTTGTGAAAAAACTTTTTCCAAATAAATTCCTACTAAAGATCAAAGAGAATGAAAAAGAACTCAAAATGAATACAGTACTGTTTTTCATATTATAGTTTAATCAAAATTTAACTATATTGAGAGATGATGTTACATACATTCTCTCACTTTTTATTTCTCTTTTCCTAATTTTGCCTGCCTGATAATTGATCATTTCACTCCAGTCTGTAGCTCAAGAGTCATTTAAGACTCACTTCTTTGTTTTAGAGAGATTTCAGTTTCTGAAAGATTTGACTGTTAGTCTTTTCTGTAGGTATAAACCAACTCTTAGGAAAATGCTGCATCCATTCAGATCCCCCCCCCCACCTTTTTTTCCCCCATGTACTGAATATTCTCTTTCATTTGTCAAGAGTATATTCAATAGCCACATTTAAATGGATTCATCAACTTTGGTGAAACTTGGCTTCATTGTGGAACCTGTTTTCTAAACTTATGTCTACACTATGTTTATTTTTTTGGTCAAACATGAAGGCCAATGACATTGGGTTTGGGAATAAACCTGCTCAAGTCTTTGCAACAGTCATGCCAGAAACTTTCGGTTTTAAATGCTTTCCTCTTTCACTTACAAGTCCTTGAATGTACCGTCAAGATTCTCTGAGGAATACTTCCAATTCTCAGGTCATTTGCAGCTTTGTTTGATTCAAGTTAATACTCCCACCTACTTCTCCATATTTACTCTCTGTCCCTCTAAGCCACAGTTCCACTAAGATTGATATTTTTTTCAGAAAACTAGTATTTTAAACATGAAGCATGCTGAGTAAGTTCTTTTAGAAATAATACACATTATTAAGAAACGATGCAAACTATTGCTTTTAGGCATGAACTAATCTCTACTTATATTAATCTAAAACTGTAAAACAATTGTACCTGTTTATACAACTTACATATCTACAGATAAAGTGTTGTGTCAGCAGGTACTTCTGTGTTTTGACAAGTTGCTTCTGATGGTAAAGTCACTAAGTGAAATGGAAAGTATTTGGTAACAATCATAAAAAATGATTTACTTTACTGCCTCTGACAAGGACCTCTTGACTGAGGTACACTTTTGGACACTGTTCGAAAAAACTAAGCAATGATTCATTGAGGGCTCTGCAAACACCCTGTTAACACCATAAAATCTTATTAATTTGTTAACAGCTATAAATAATTCTTATACTTTCCTTGAAAGGAAACCACTATACCACTATGTAAACATGTAGTCTAGTTAGAAAAAATAATTTATGGAAAAAAATTTTTTAAAAACATGTGAATTCATTATAAAGCTGGAAAAGTTTTGCATGCTTTATGCAGAAGAACAGAACTTGGAAGCTTATATAATCACACAAAAATACATTTTAAGGTGTTTCAACTTAAGATAAAAACTAGCTATAATAATATTATTATTAATATAAAATAAACATTATCTTAATATTAAATTTGTGTTAATATTGTATTTGTTTTGTTTTAATCCATAGGTTAACAAAAAGGCATGAAAATAATAATTCACATCATATATAATATATATAAATAACTCACATATTTATCCATAAGCAGACTTTTTCTTGTCCACTCCTGCTGCTGCTGCTGCTAAGTCGCTTCAGTCGTGTCCAACTCTGTGCAACCCCATAGACAGCAGCCCACCAGGCTCCCCCGGCCCTGGGATTCTCCAGGCAAGAACACTGGAGTGGGTTGCCATTTCTTTCTCCAATGCACAAAAATGAAAAGTGAAAGTGAAGTCACTCAGTAGTGTCAGACTCCTAGCGACCCCATGGACTGAAGCCTACCAGGTTCCTCCGTCCATGGGATCTTCCAGGCAAAAGAGTACTGGAGTGGGGTGCCATTGCCTTCTCCCCACTCCTGTTGAGGAGGTTCTGGGACCACTAAGGATGGTGAAAAATTACTCTACTAGGAATTAGATCTTTAGGATGCACCAAAATTTAAAGAGTAACATTGGGGATATTTGTAGAGTTTCTGTAGTTTCTATGGAATTAAATAGAAAATTTACAGAGTCAATTTTTTGTTGCAATATTTGTTTCTACAGAGAGAAGGAGGAAAGTTGGAAGGTGAAACAGTATGAGGAAATGCAAAGAGATTCTATAGAGTGGGCTCAATAGAGAAGAGAAACTCATGAAAGAAACCTTTGCAAAAATCTGGAAAAGACAGTGCAGACATTAAGTTTGAGGAGCTATTGACATTTCTCAGAATTAGGACCCCAGCTAGGTTTAGGATCATGGTGAGAACATAAGACTGGAAAAGAAATCCCAGATGAATTCTTTTTTTTTCTTTTTTTTTTTCAATTTTATTTTATTTTTTAACTTTACAAATTCTTTAAGTACTACATAGAAGATTTTAAAGAATCTAGGTTATTATTATTATTTTTTAAGCACACTGTGTGTGTGTGTGTGTGTGTATGTGTGTGTGTAGGGGGTGGCAGTCAATGATGTATGAAGAAGAAATTGGGAAGGAGGCAGGTTATTGATAGGATTTATATTTCAGGGAATTCCCTGGTGGTCCAGAGTTGACTCTGCACTTCAACTTCAGGAGCCATGGGTTTCACTCCTTGTCTGGGAACTAAGATTCCACATGCCTTGGAGGTGCACCAAAGGGGTAAAAAAGATAAGTTATATTTCAGAAAGATTTTTGGATATGGTGTAGAGATTCTTGGATATAGTGTAGAGAATGGCATGGGTAAGAATATGATAAAACAAAGTTATTTGGAAATAATTTAATTCAGAACTGATATAGTGATGGAAAGAAAGTATTTGTGGAATGGAGGAATTGATCCTAAAAGAAATAACCAAGTAAGAATTACAAGTTGCAACTATAAATGGATTTTTTAAAAAGACAAAATTTAAGACTACTTTCCCTGAGTGCAAGATTTATTTGAAAAAGTCAAGGAGAAGCAGTCTATGGGGAGCAGTAGGTCCTGTGAAACTGCAGAGTAGGTAGGAAATGTCCCAGGTGGAGAATATATACATGGGTATTTGACACAGAAAAATCAAGTTTACTTACTTCACAATTTGGCTTTATGATGGCGCCATATGATGGGATAAAGAAACTGTCAAACAACTTTCATTATTTCAAAAATTACAGATTCAACAGTCAGTAACAGGAAGTATCCCAATTATCTGTTACTTTGTGATATTCCCTCACCTAGAAATAAAACCTTAATTTCCTGAAATAACAACAGTCGTTGATTTTGCTTATGAATCTACAACTTGTGAAAGATTAAGTAAAACAATTCATATCCGATCCTCACCTAATCTGACTCACATTCCTAAGAGCTGGAATAACTAAGGCTGTTTGGATATTTTCTCTCTCAATCTCTCTGTCTCTTCAGGTCATCTCAGGATTTTTCACAGGTTTCTTCAGCAGCAGATGTCAGTCCAGCTTCTTACAGGGCATCCCAAAATTCTGAGAAACATTGTTCAAAGTAATCTAGTAGAAGATATGAGGTGTCTCCTGACCTAGGTTAAGAGGTCTAAGGCAATCACTTCTGCTGCCTTCTACTGGCCAAACAGATCAGTAAAGCCAGCCCTTATTCAAGAGAAGAATTAGACACCATCTCTTAAGATAAAGGGTAGAGAAATACTTCTGGTCAACCTTTCATGGAAAAACATTTGTTTCTGCTTCACTGACTATGCTAAAGCCTTTGACTGTGTGGATCACAACAAACTGTGGAAGAATTCTTAGAGACCTCTTTAAGAGACCACCTTACCTGCCTCTTGAGAAACCTATATGCAGGTCAAGAAGCAACAGTTAGAACTGGACATGGAACAAAGAACTGTTCCAAAATTGGGAAAGTAGTGTGTCAAGGCTGTATATTGTCACCCTGCTTATTTAACCTATATGCAGAGTATGTGCTTATTTGCTCAGTCGTATCTGACTCTGTGACCCCATGAACTGGAGCCAGGCTCCTCTGTCCATGGGATTCACCAGTCAAGAATACTGAAATGGGTTGCCATTTAATACATCATGTGAAATGCTAGGCTGGATGAAGCACAAGCTGGAATCAAGATTGTTGGGAGAAATATCAATAACCTCAGATATACAGATGATACCTCCCTTATGGCAGAAAGTGAAGAGGAACTAAGGAGTCTTCTGATGAAAATGAAAGAAGAGAGTGAAAGAGTTGGCTTAAAATTCAACATTAAAAAACTAAGATCATGGCATCCAGTCCCATAACTTCATGACAAATAGATAGGGTAAATAAGGAAATAGTGACAGACTTTATTTTCTTGGCCTCCAAAATCACTGTATATGGTGACTATAGCCATTAAATTAAAAGATGCTTGCTCCTTAGAAGAAAAGCAATGACAAAACTGGATAGCATATTAAAAAGTAGAGACATTACTTTTCTGGTCAAAGCTTTGGTTCTTCCAGTAGTCATGTATGGATGTGAGTGTTGGACCATAAAGAAGGCTGAACAGTGAAAAATCGATGCTTTTGAACTGTGGTGTTGGACAGGACTCTTGAAAGTCTCTTAGACTGCAAGGAGAACAAACCAGTCAATCCTAAAGGAAATCAACCCTGAATATTCATTAGAAGGACTGATGCTGAAACTGCAGCTCCAATACTTTGGCCACCTAATGTGAAGAGCTGACTCATTGGAAAAGACACTGATGCTGGGAAAGATTGAAGGCAGGAGGGGAAGAGAACAACAGAAGAGGAGATGAATGGATGGCATCACCAACTCAAGGGACATAAGTTTGAGCAAGCTCTGGGATATGGTGAAGAAAACAGGGAAGCCTGGTGCGCTGCAGTCATGGGGTTGCAAAGAGTCAGACATGACTGAGCAACTGAACAACAACCACCTTTCACTAGGGTGAATCACTGGAAATTTATATTTTTAAGCTCTTCCTAAAGGGGAATGGTTTACTACTGTCAACTTCGAAAGATAAGAGTATTATAACACAATTACAATGTATTAGATGTGACTGCAGCCATGAAATTAAAAGACGCTTACTCCTTGGAAGGAAAGTCATGACCAACCTAGATAGCATATTCAAAAGCAGAGACATTACTTTGCCAAAAAAGGTCCATCTAGTCAAGGCTATGGTTTTTCCTGTGGTCATGTATGGATGTGAGAGTTGGACTGTGAAGAAGGCTGAGCGCCGTAGAATTGATGCTTTTGAACTGTGGTGTTGGAGAAGACTCTTGAGAGTCCCATGGACTGCAAGGAGATCCATCCAGTCCATTTTGAAGGAGATCAGCCCTGGGATTTCTTTGGAGGGAATGATGCTAAAGCTGAAACTCTAGTACTTTGGCCACCTCATGCGACGAGTTGACTCATTGGAAAAGACTCTGATGCTGGGAGGGATTGGGCACAGGAGGAGAAGGGGACGACAGAGGATGAGATGGCTGGATGGCATCACTGACTCGATGGACGTGAGTCTCAGTGAACTCCGGGAGTTGGTGATGGACAGGGAGGCCTGGCGTGCTGAGATTCATGGGGTCACAAGGAGTCGGACACGAATGAGCGACTGATCTGATCTGATGAACAAGAAATTGACCTGGGCTGGCTTTACTTAGGGCATAGTGAGAGTTCTTTATAAAAAACGACCAATTCCTTCTCTTGAAAAGTGAGAGAATATGAGGAAACTATTATCAGTACTTGCTATAGGAAAATAATCATTTGTTGTTGTTTTATTGTTGTTTAGTTGCTAAGCGGTGTCTGACTCTTTGGTGACTCCATGGACTGTAGCCCACCAGGCTCCTCTGGCCATGGAATTTCTTAGGTAAGAATACTGAAGTTGATTGTCATTTTCTTCTCCATGGGATTTTCCTGAGCCAGGGACTGAACAGGAGTCTCTTGCACTGCAGGTGCATTCTTCATTGCTGAGCCACCAGGGTAGCCCAAAATGATCATTTATTTACGTGACAAGAAATGTAAACATTCTCTTAGTCACTTTAAGATGACTCATAGAGATAGGTATCCAAGATGTGAGAAGATATATTAGACGAAGTTAAAGATCCAAGAAGCTGAAGGTGCTAAATGATGTTAATCCGATCGTCTCCCTGATAGAATGAGGAACAAAAGGGTACAGTGTCCCTGTAATGGACAAATAGTGGTGATAAGAGAAGGACCTGGGTGCTGAGCGGTTACCTAGAGTCAGTGATGTTCTTTAGTGATGGAATGCAGTTAGTCAGGACCATGTGGTTTTAAAGAGCATGGCAGAGACCAAGTTCCAAGTGAGCACGTAAAGTTTTCAGTAGTCCTGAGCCAAGGAATTGGCAGGAGTTTGGATTGTTGTGCAACCTGGATGTCTTTGCCATGCATGTGTCAGGGCTGAAAGCTTGCTGCACTAGAAAGGAAGGAATTTTCCCAACAGTAAGCAGTATTCAATGTTGAAATGTTCTACCAGCAGCCTTTAAATAGAAAAAAAAAAAAAAAAAAAAAGTCAACTCTTAGTTGTGATCCTGTTGGAAATTAGAATGAGAGACAGACACTTGATTTTTTTGTCTTAAACCATGATTTTAATTTACCCAAAATAAAACAAGACATATTTAGACTTTAGCATCTTGGTTTGCAAACGTTCACATTTATTCACACGAGGTAGACAATTCCCAAATATTTATTGAAGTTGAACATGATTTTTCTAAACTAACCTTTTTATGAAGTTGAAGACCTCTATAATTCTATTCAAAAATATTAATGAGATGTATATATTCTTTTTAATGAAGTCTGTTTCTAGGATCACTCTGTGAGAAAATGATAATAGTTTTGCTTTTATTTCTATTGAAATGAAAATCAGAGTTGTTCTATTAAAAACATGCTTTAGAAAATTGTAAAATGTAGATTGGATATTAAAATACATTCTTCAAATAATCAGAAACATTGTAGATATAGAATTAGAGAACTGTTCCAGCTCCTGTGTTAAATTATTGAAATAGGTATACAGTGTTGAACTACCCTGAGGTCATATTTAAGCAGTTCACTAAATAAACCTCATATAAATCTTTGTGTATTCTTTCCCTGATTCTTGAAGATTAAGCAAAGAATGTGCCTCAAGTCTAGGCTTAATGTCAACACTGCAAATTAGCAGGAAGAATATATCCAAAGGCAGAGGAAGTAAGAGCGATAAGGGTATGCAGGAAGTGAAGGATGTCAGGAAAGAAAGAGTAAAATTCAAAACAGAAACATTACAAACAATTTACTTTTTTTTTGGTTTGTTTTACCTCACACTTAAGTGCAGATTTATTAGCTATTCATTAACTTCTAGTGAGCTTGTGAGAATGTGCTTTAGTGAATTACACAGTTTGACTATCTAAGGTATGGTTACAGCTTTAATGAAAAAGCAAAGGCGAAACTCTGCACGCAGATATCATAAAGTAATTTCAACCTTTTGGTTTAATATACAATAACTACTTAGTGAATAAGAAATGTATTAAAAGGAAAATACATTCAAGGCTTCATGGATCCAAATTTAGTTTCTTCTGGTTTGTGGAAAGGCTCAGAGTAACTTATTCTGGCTCACTTAAATCTTATATACAGTCAGAAATATTTTCAGTCCACCAATCGGTAAAATATTTCCTTAGATGATAGATAGAAAGTCCAGACAATATATAATGCACAACATTCCCAAGCCATGGAATATTTTAATCAGTAAGAAAGAATACAGCCTGTGTCTTATTAATTAAACTGCAAGAGACTTGAAACTAGAAACTCAGTCTTAGCAAGATCTGTATTCATCTTCCTGACTCAGAGCATATACTGATCACTATTTACTGAACTGGATGAAATCTTGATAAGTTCAGCTTTATGAAAGCATCATCTCACTAAATCATAACCTAAGAGAACATTTACCTTTACAAAAATTAACTAAAGTAGCTGTATTTGTAGAATCTTACGCTACAAGACACATACAGGTACAGAAAATGAAAGGCTAGAAAGGAAATAGCCATTTGGAAAGACTGCGCTGGAATTTTAAATGGTGTGTTTAAGCTTCAGAATTGGCTCAAAAACAGAGATAGAGCCCCAGAAATGACTGATTTCTCAAATGTGATTCCAATAAATCAACCTGTTTCAGTAAGATAATCTCAACTGAATTATGAATGCCACTATTTGGTGATTTTAATATGGTTTTTTTCACAATGGATCTCCTCCTGCTAGATACTATGGGATGAAAGAGAAGGGCCAGGGCTGTAAATATGTTTATTTTCCAAGGATCTCCCAAAGCCTGGCTAAAGAAAAATCTGTCTACCCAACTTCCTTTTTTTTTAATGGCAAACACTTTTTTTTTTTTTTTACTAATTATCCCCAGCTGTACCAGATTCTTCATTTCTTATTTTTAACTTTACATCTGTGTGCTTCTTGTATGGAATATTGGGTCTTAAAATGGGAAATCCTTTGGGTGGGGTGAGTACAGTTATGATTGTCTATAAAGAAAAAAAAATATGAAAACTCGAAGCTGAATAACAGTTCTTTCTATTCTTCCTATCCACTGCCAGTCAACTCCTTAAAGCCGTTATATTGGTGTTTACCTACAATAGCAAAGGAGAATGCACTTTTCAAATGCTCAGAATTTTGGTATAATTCAATTTGTAAAAAATCTCATATTTTCCTATCCCTTAGTTTTCTTTCAGGGGAAATCAATTTGCCAATCTATAAGTTTAATGCACCAACTGCAGATTTTGCCTACAATATTTAAGTTTCTTCAGAAGAGTCTTCACATTCTCTGGTAGAGGAGAGCAGTAAAATTGTAATAAATAAAGTTTTGGGCTTGTCATTATACACTGTTTGAGTGACGAGGATAAAAACCCAAAAGAGGTACATAGCGCAATTAGGGTTAAATTGCAGAGATTCTACTACTTTTAGAGTTACAACTTTTCCCTGGAAGCACAGAGAACTTTTGTTATACACAAGAAAGCACAGAATAGACTGTGGAGAGTGGTAATGTGTTAGATACCTGCTGAGTTTGTGTTTGCCTGCTGCTGCTGCTAAGTCGCTTCAGTCGTGTCCGACTCTGTGCGACCCCAGAGACGGCAGCCCACCAGGCTCCCCTGTCCCTGGGATTCTCCAGGCAAGAACACTGGAGTGGGTTGCCATTTCCTTCTCCAATGCATGAAAGTGAAAAGTGAAAGTGAAGTCGCTCAGTTGTGTCTGACTCTTAGCGATCTCATGGACTGCAGCCCACCAGGCTCCTCCGTCCATGGGATTTTCCAGGCAAGAGTACTGGAGTGGGTTGCTATTGCTTTCTTGTATTTGCCTGGGTTGACATTATTCTTTTCTTGCTTTTGTAGAAACTTCATCATTTATACTTAAGTAAAAATAATGAGAAGGCTGAGTGCTGAAGAACTGATGCTTTTGAATTGTGGTTCTAGAGAAGATTCTTGAGAGTCCCGTGGACTGGAAGGAGATCAAACTACTCAACCCTAAAGGCAATCAGTCCTGAATATTCATTGGAAGGAATGATGCTGAAGCTCCAATACTTTGGCGATCTGATGGGAAGAAACGACTCATTGGAAAAGTCCCTGATGCAGGGAAAGATTGAGGGCAAAAGGAAAGGGAGTGGCAGAAAATGAGGTGGTTAAATAGCCTCACCGACTGAACGGACATGAATTTGAGCAAACTCTTAGAGATAGTGGAGGGCGGAGGAGTCTGGCTTGCTACAGTCCGTGGGCTCACAAAGAGTCACTAATGACTTAGTGACAACAAAAGTAATGAAGAAAACATAACAGTAATTCCTTTGACTTTTAAGCTGGTGCATTTCCTCTTAATTAAAAAAAAATTAAAAATGGCAATTTGAGTGAATGTTAAAACAATATGCATTCCCATAAGTTGTAATCTAATTCTTTATAAATAGCAAAAACACACTGACCTTTTAATCAGGAAGACTTGCTAATTTGAAAACCATGGAGCCCAGGCAACATTACCTTCTCCAAAATGCTTGATGTGAATACCAATAATAAAATCCAGTCATGTTTGATATTTTGCAGATGTTCTTAGTGCAAAAATGATAGTTTTATTTTTGTAACTTTATCTTGAATGAAACCACTTTGTTGAATTCTCTTATTTGTTTTAAATGGTCTGTCTAGATTCTTTGGGCTTTTTGTGTAGACAAAAATATCTTTGGCCAACTTGACAATTTTTACAAGCCTTCAGTTCAGTTCAGTTTAGTTGTTCAGTCGTGTCTGACTCTTTGCGACCCCATGCACCACAACACGCCAGGCCTCCCTGTCCGTCACCAACTCCTGGAGTGCACCCAAACTCACGTCTACTGAGTCGGTTATCCCATCCAACCATCTCATCCTCTGTGGTCCCCTTCTCCTCCCACCTTCAATCTTTCCCAGCATCAGGGTCTTTTCAAATGAGTCAGCTCTTCACATCAGGTGGCCAAAGTACTGGAGTTTCAGCTTCAACTTCAGTCCTTCCAATGAACACCCAGGACTGGTCTCCTTTAGGATGGACTGGTTGGATCTCCTTGCAGTCCAAGGGACTCTCAAGAGTCTTCTCCAACATCACAGTTCAAAAGCATCAATTCTTCGGTGCTCAGCTTTCTTTACACTCCAACTCTCACATCCATACATGACTACGGGAAAAACCATAGCCTTGAGTAGACAGACCTTTACAAGCCTTAAACTTCTATTTTTCTCCCTTTACTTCCATATTCCACTGACCATATTCTATTTTATGTTAAGGAGTGACAAGTAATTGAGGAATGCTGTTTGCTTGCTTTTTATATTATTGAATTTTTTCTATTATATGTTTGTTGCAGGTCTACCGATTGGTATATTACATGGGTAAAATTGTATAGTGTTGATTAATTTTTGTATTATTGAGATAAATTTTACCTTAGCTTGATTTTTTAAAAAAAATCCATAATATTTATTTATCTAGTGTTCCATTTGAGATTTTGTATTTACACTTTTCAACAAATTTTATATTTCATATTTTTCCCAGTTTTGGAAACAGTTACATCATTGTTTTGAAATAAAAAGCTGGACAGAATTTATGGTCTGAACAATATAAGAATAGATTATTGTTTGAGCTGTTGTAGAACTCAGGAGTAAAGCTGTATAATCCTAGGGCACCAAGGAAGGGGGAATTAATTTGGTTTTTAATTATCATTTAAAATTCCTTAATTCTATTTGCTCACTCAAGCTTCCAATTTTCACGTGCCATTTTCTCATTTTACAATCAAGAAATGGATTTATTTCTTCTAGGCTTACAAACATATTAGTAAACTGTTCTGCACCATGTCTTTTATCATATTTAAAGATTTCTGTTGTATAGTAAAATACCTCTTCTATATTTTTAAAATTTTGTTTTTATTTATTTTTACTTGGCGGTGCTGGGTCTTTGTTGCTTCGTGGGCTTTTCTCTAATTGTGGCAAGTGGAGGCTGCTCCCTAGTTGTGGCTTCTCGTTTTGGAGGCTTCCCTTGTGGCTGAGCACAGCCTTTAGTGTGGGCTCAGTAATTGCGGAACACAGACTTACTTGCTCTGAGGCCTGTGGGATCTTCCCGGACCACCAGGCATTGACCTGTATTTCTTAACTTGCAGGCAGTTTCTTTACCACTGGGCCACCAGGGAAGCCTTCTGTATTTTTCTTTACATATCCTCCTGTTTTTTCACAATCAGTTTGCCAGAATCTATTTTATTACATTCTTTAAATATTTTGGTTTATCTTTCTGTCTTTGCTGTTATTTTTTTTTAAATTTAATTTGAACATTTAGTTCATTCTTACTACACTGACTTTCAAGTGAAAATTTGGCTACGCACAAAATTTGTATTTAATATTCTTTTCCTTCAACATGTGAAAAATATTGCTTTATTGACTGTGTATATTCTGGTTTCTTGTAAAACTTCTGTTGTCTACCTGATTCTTCTACCTTTATTGGTGATTTGTTATTTTGGGAAGCTGTATATTTTCCCTTTTAATTTATGTTCTTAAATTTCTTTATATGTCTAAGTATGGGCTTAGACATCTATGATGTCTTTCAATCTGAAGTCTTTCTTTTTCTATTAATTCCAGGAAATGTGGTATTATTTCCTAAGACATTTTCTTCTTTCCAGTAACATTTCCTTCATCTTTCTAGTACTCTATTGCCCAGATATTGGCGTATCTATTGCTGTCTGAAATATTGGTTAGTTTTTCTCTGTATAGTTTGTTTTACTTTATGCTCTATCTTTCAGGAAGAGTTTCATTACATCATATTCCAGTGTACTAGTTTATTCTAAGCTGTATACATCCTGTTACTTATTCCATCTGGTAAGTGTTTATTTAAACACTTATTTAACTCAGATCTAATATGTCAACTTTTATTTAATGTAAGTCCTTGTTCCTGATTCATTATTGCTGACATTTTTCATTATCTCCTGAGAATAGTTTATATATTACAGAAAAATTTTGGACCATTTGGCTCCAAAATTCTGCTTTAGATGTTGTATGGTGTACAATTTTGCATGCTTTCTTTCAGTAATCAGGAGTTGAAAAATTACAGTTCAAATTCCAAGACTGGATCACCACTTGTATCTATAAAAGAAAAGTGTTATTGGAATACACCAACACCTATTCGTGCATGCATTGTCTGTGTCTGATTTCACACACAGCAGAGTTGAGTAAGGTTCCCAGATGGTGCTAGTGGTAAGAATCTGCTTGCTAATGCAGGAGATTTAGGAGACGTGGGTTCTATCCCTGTGTCAGGAAGATCCCCTGGAGGAGGAAATGGCAACACACTCCAATATTCTTCCCTGGGAAATCCCATGGATAGAGGAGCCTGGCAGGCTGCAGTCCATGGAGTTGCAAGGAGTCAGATATGACAGATCACATTTGAAAAAGGAGGAGAAGGGTTGAGTAATTGGGACAGAAACTGTATGGCCTACAAGGTCTAAAATATTTACCACCTGCTGCTTTAAGGAAAGATTCTGCCACTGTCAGTCTAGTTAACTTCCCCTTTAACTTCTATTTCATGTGGGGATTGGCTTCAATTCAGTTCAGTTGCTCAGTCATGTCCGACTCTGCGATCCCATGGATTGTAGCACACCAGGCTTCCCTGTCCATCACCAACTCCCAGAGTTACTCAAACTCATGTCCATTGAGTCCGTGATGCCATCCAACCATTTCATCCTCTGTCATCCCCTTCTCCTTCTGTCCTCAATCTTTTCCAGCATCAGGGTCTTTTCAAATGAGTCAGCTCTTCACATCAGGTGGGCAAAGTTTTGGAGTTTCAGCTTCAACATCAGTCCTTCCAATGAACACCCAGGACAGATTTCCTTTAGGATGGACTGGTTGGATCCACTTGCAGTCCAAGGGACTCTCAAGAGTCTTCTCCAATACCACAGTTCAAAAGCATCAATTATTTGATGCTAAGCTTTCTTTATGGTCCAACTGTTAATGTGTATTGGGGAAGATTGAAAGCCTGGCCCTAATTTGCAGCATCCTTAAGCATAAAAAGTATGTGCATTTACCACCAAGCATATATTCTGGCCAAATACTTACCTTGAATTTCTTTGAAAGGAGTGTCCTGAAGGAATTATAGTAGTTATTGAGATGCTATTCATGTTCCACCTCAGCTACTGGCAGTTTTTTCCTGCATCTCTCTCTAAAATTGCTGTCATCCCAAGGAAGCTGCCTTGGGATGTGAGCTCCCAAGGACCTCACTAATGGTCCCTAGTGACTGATATCCAGTAACTGACCACTGAAGTGTTCAAAGGCCTGAATACCTGATGATATTAAGAGACATCTCTGCAGGGGTACTTCAACTCTAGGATTCCCTGTGACTGACATCGCTGTAGCAGTTGCAAAGCAGTTCATTTTTCTTTCTCAGCTTAGCTCTGTTTTACTTGCTCTTTCCTAGTTGGTGCTCCAGAGAATACTGCCCACATAGAGATTTAAGTTCAATCAGTTTCCTGAGACTGCCCTGAGATGAGAAATTCTCCTACCTTGTTTGTTTTTGTTTGTTTGTTGTTTGTTTTTAAGTGCTGGACTTAATATGCCAGAAAATTTGGAAAACTCAGCAGTGGCCACAGGACTGGAAAAGATCAGTTTTTATTTTATTTTATTTTTTAACAAAACCAATACTGTATTGGTTTTGCCATATATCAAAATGAATCCATTTCCTCCAACATGACCTAATAAGACAGACTGTCCACATTCACTTACTTCAGCTGGTGGACACAGGCCAGGGGAGAACATGCCAGTGTTATTGCCTCAGGGGAGCCCTCAGTGTGGGTCTTCACTGGGGAAAAGGGGGTACTTTACTCCCTCCTCCTGACAGCTCCTTAATATGGAACAAGACATAGTGAGTGGAAGAAGTCAGTTTTCATTCTAATCCCAAAGAAGGGCAATGCCAATGAATATTCAAACTACCATACAATTGTTTTCATTTCACATGCTAGCAAGTTAATGCTCAGTATCCTTAAGGTTAGACTTCAGCAGTCCATGAAACATTAATTTCCAGATACAAGGTGGATCTAGAAAAGGCAGAGGAACTAGAGGTCAAATTGCCAACATTTGTTGAACCATGGAAAAAGCCAGGGAGTTCCAGAGAAGCATCTACTTCTGTTTCATCTTCATCGACTACACTGAAGCCTTTGACTGTGTGGATCACAACAAACTGTGGAAAATTCTTAAAGGTATAGGAATCTTCTTATACATTACATATATATATATATGTGTGTGTATATATATATATATAAATTTATATAAAATATTCTTTGGAAAGACAGTTGCTAAAGCTGAATCTCCAAATCTCCTTACCTGGCTCCTGAGAAACCTGTATGCAGGTCAAGAAGCTACAGTTAGAACCGGACATGAAATGACTCCAAATTGGGAAAGGAGTACGTCAAGGGTCTATGTTGTCACCTTGTTTATTTAACTTCTATGCAGAGTATATCATGTGAAATGCTGGACTAGATGAATCATAAGCTGGAATCAAGATTGCTGGGAGAAATATCAACAACCTCAGATATGCAGGCGATATCTGCATATCTGATGGCAGAAAGAAAAGAGGAACTAAAGAGCCTCTTGATGAAGGTGAAAGAGGTGGGTGAAAAAGCTGGCTTGAAACTCCACATTCATAAAACTAAGATCATGGCATCTGGTCCCATCACTTCATGGCAAATAGATGGGGGGAAAAGTGGAAGCTGTGACAGACTTTATTTTCTTGGGTTCCAAAATCACTGTGGATGGTGAAATTAAAAGATGCTTTCTCCTTGGAAGAAAAGCTATGACAAACCTAGACATCATATTAAAAAGTAGAGACAACACTTTGCTAACAAAGGTCAGTATAATCAAAGCTTTTTTTTTTTTTTTTTTTTTCCCTCCATATCAGGGCTTCTCGGTAGCTCAGAGGGTAAAGAATCCATCCACAAAGCTGAAAACCTGAGTTTGATTCCTGGGTTGGTAAGAACCCCTGGAGAAGGGAATGGCAACCTACTCTAGTATTCTTGCCTGGAGAATCTCATGGACAGAGGACTTGGTGGGCTACAGCCTATGGGGTTTCAGAGTCGGACACAACTGAATGACTAATACAACAGTATTTTTTTTTCCAGTAGTCATGTACTCATGTGATAGTTGGACCATAAGGAAGGCTGAGGGCTAAAGAATTGATGCTTTCCAATTATGGTGCTAGATAAGACTCTTGAGAATCCCTTGGATTGCAAGAATATCACCTCAGTAAATCCTAAAGGAAGTCAACCCTGTATATTCTTTGGAAGGACTGCTGCTAAAGCTGAATCTCCAATACTTTGGCCACTTGATGCAAAGAGCTGACTCATTGGAAAGTCGCTGATGTTGGGGAAGATTGAAGGCAAAAGGAGAAGGGAGTGGCAGAGAATGAGATGGTTAGATAGCATCACTGACTCAATGGACATGAATTTGAGCAAACTCCAGGAGATAGTGGAGGACAGAAGATCTTGGTGTGCTGTAGTCCATGGGGTCACAAAGAGTCATATATGACTCTTTTCCTTGAGGGGATAAGAGTGAAGGGACTGAGAGAAAAAATAATGGAAGGTAAGGCATTCAGTTTAGTGTAGTATATATCAGCTCCTTACAACATTGATTTCCTATGCATCCCTAAATTTTGCTCAGTAACACTGGGGAGCTTGCCATCTTGTAGATACTCCCATAATGTGAGATGGAAATTATCTTTCCAAGGCTACTTCAAGAGATAGGAATGGAAATCCAAAGCTCCTTTCTAATCTTTCCTCCAACTGCTATAATTACAAACCTCTTTACCCTCACAGCCGATACCCACTCTTTTACTTCCAACTCCTGTCACTTCCCATGCATATAAGTCACCTTAAAATAGTTTCAATTTCCCAGATGCTATGATATTTTTCATTTATTTTGATTCCAGGAACTCATACTTCACTCTCACTCACAAACCAAAGTTTATTATATTTTAGGGAAGGGGAATGTAATTCAGGTATAATGCCATATTGAAAGCATTCAGATATAAACTTATGTTTTTAATTAACAAGCTTGAGCTAATAATGAGACAATCTTTCTTTATTGTAACTGTTTAACCATAGAGAACTCCTAAAATCTCAATAATGCAACACTAGTCAATAATGTGAGCTCTCTATGTTCCCCAGGAATGGATGCCACCTTCCATTAAAATATTTTGGTTTATAGCCTTCTTCTGAATGGAGGTTGAAAGTTGTGAGCTTTGCCTAGCTAGCACACTGTTACCCTAGATAATGTGCTTGCCCATACTACACAATCAGTTCAGTTCAGTTCAGTTCAGTCGCTCAGTCATGTCCGACTCTTTGTGACCCCATGAATTGCAGCACACCAGGCCTCCCTGTCCATCACCAACTCCCGGAGTTCACTCAAACTCACTATTCCCACACTTATCCATCCCACTCTGACTTTCCACCTCAGACCCTTTGCCTTCACCCTCCACCTTGCAGATGGCTGTGATTTTAACCCCAGAGGAAGGCGAAACCATTAGAGCATCCTATTAAAAATTACTTTCCCATTAGAAAATATAGTGTCAGAATATTTTGTCTCAACTCCAGACTGACACAGGTAGTTACTATCTTACATACGCTTTGATGTCGGAAAGGCTGTGTTGACTCAGTCTATCTAAACCATGATCAAGATCTTCACTGTTCAATCTGAGTCTCTTGATTCTCCCTCAGCATTTCTGCTCTTGCTGTAAAACACAATAACCCATCTAACTATCGAGATTGGAAATCTAGGTGTTCATACAATACTCTCGTATGCATTTATCAATAAACTATGACAGTTTTACTTATCAATCCCACTTAAATCTTATCGCTATTGCCAGTATCCTAGTATAAGCAATAAATTCTCTTACCTGTAGCGACATGACAGCCTCTTCATTGGCCTTCCCACTGACATTAATTTCTACTCCTTCCAATATATATTTCATATATTCTAATTGAAAGCATCTTGACTTTTACTTCCTATGCATGAAAGAAAGTGAAAGTGTTAGTTGCTCTGCCATGTCTGCCTCTTTGTGACCCCATGGACTGTAGCCCACCAGGCTTCTCAATCCATGGAGCTCTCCTGGCAGGAATACTGGAGTGGGTTGAATGTCCTTCTCTGGGTTTTCTTTCAGAACCAGGGATCAAACCCAGGTTACCTGCATTACAAGCAGATTCTTTACTCTCTGAACCACCAGGGAAGCCCATTAATAAGTTACATATTTTATATATTTAAAAATATATGATTTAAGATTAAGACAAAGGAAGCCATTTGCCACAATCAGAAATTTTAAAGGAGGAAGAAGACCAATATTGCCATTCCTAAAAAAAGATACTTTCATTCCAGGGCAGCTGGCTGTCACACAAATGCTTGGCACAAAGAAAACAAAGCAAGATTGGGTTTGACCTTGGCATCTGCCCCACTGTCTTCACTCCCCTTCCCTTGATCTTCTTTCTCTAAAAACTAATAATCAGACAGGGAAACAGGGAAACAGGATAGGGGTGTGTTGGATATTTTGTTCCATTAGATTTTGTAAATGTCTGTTATGCTACGGGTCCAACTGAGCATCTGTTGTCCCCCTAGGATAGGTTGCTTTGCAAGTTATCAACCAGCCCAAGAAGTCTCTGAAGTCTCTATGACCCCTTCTCTCTCTCTCACTTGCTCCATTATTCTTTCTCCATTTCTGCTAACTCCTTTCATTCTCTCTGTCTCTCTCTCTCTCTCTTCCTTTCTCCCTCACACACTCTTAAATCAAAAGCTATCAGTCCAAAGTGTTTCTTTCCCTGTTATGCTTTCCTCCCACAAAATAAAAGAAGATCTGTTTCTCGACAGTTGGATATTTCCCTTTTAAGAAAACATTTGTATTTTTCAAAATTACTTCAGTAAGTACATTTTATAAATTAAAAAATCCTACCAGACAATTTCTGCCAGTATTGATGAGGTTATAGTAAAATGTGCATAGTCATACTCTGCTGATGGAAGAGCCATTCCAAGAGATCCTTAGGAATGGAAGTTGGAGGCACCATGTGAGACTCAAATTACTTGCTTACTTAGGTCTTGGTTTCTGCATTCATTTTAGCTTTAGACTTAGAAATACCATGTGCCTATGTAAGAAAGGGCTCCCCTGGTGGCTCAGATGGTAAAGAAACCACCTGCGATGCGGGAGACCTGGGTTCAGTTCCTGGGTCAGGAAGATCCCCTAGAGGAGGGCATGACAATCCACTCCAGTATTCTTGCTTGGAGAATTCCCATGGACAGAAGAGTCTGGCAGGTTACACTCCATGGGGTCTCAAAGAGTTGGACATGACTGAGTGACTCAGCACACACATGTAAAAAAATGTGTTGGTGGATACATAGATTTATTAAAAGAAAATTGATATAAGTAAGATCAAAGAGAATATTTTAATAAAAGCAGAGTAGGAGAAGAGACTTGGGCTTAGACTTCACAGCTTAAGGAAATGTAATAAGCTTGCTGATGCGCCTCAGTTAATGAACTTTAAAAGTTTAGTTTTAGGCTGTATTAAAAATATACTTCCTATGTTTGTGATACTTGGGCCCATTTTTTATATGACTGTGCTTTTCCCCAAGTGTTAATATTTAGAAATGATACTTTAATATAATTTAAAAATAATTTCATTTTATAAGAAATGGCAAGATTTTGGCAGCAAAAACAAAAAATGTACATACAACTCCATCACTTGATGATATAGTATAAATAGTTTATAGTATTTCTATAAATACATGTGTAATATGCATATAAATTATGTAAATATAATTATCAATTGATACACATAATTACTTTTAAATACTCCACTATGGTTCTTCACCTGTGTCTTTAAATATTCTTCTAATGCATGAATTTTCATGTCTGTATACATCCTATTTTATAAATATTCCATGATTTGTATCATCATGTCTCTACTATTGAAAATTAAAATTATTGGAAATAAATTAATTTATCGATAGAGAACAGACTTGTGGTTGTCAGATGTGGGTTTGGGGGTTGCATGCAAATGTGTGAAGGGGTTCAAAATGTATGACATTCCAGCTATAAAATTAAATGAGTCCTGAAGATGTAATACATAACAGTGTGACTACAGTGAACACTGCACTGTGCACATGAAAGGTGCCAAGACAGTAAACCTTAAAAGCTCTCTTACAAGAAAAAAATGGTAACTGAGTATGGGGACGGATGCTACCTAGACATCCTGGTGATCATTTTGCAATAGTTGCAAATATTGAATTATTAGGTTGCACATAATATGTTAACTATATCTTAATTTAAAAAAAGAAACATTTTTTACAGTAATATTTTGCCATTACAAATGAGCTGCAATACACAGTATATCCAAAAATGTTTACATTCCTTTCTGATAATGTCTTTAATATAAATTTGTAGAAATGAAAAGCTAGGTAAAATGGTGTGAATATTTTAAGACTTTTGAGAAATGCTATCAAACTATTCTCCACTATGATAAATGCACACTACTTCATATTCTTATAGCATACTATATATGTATATATACATACAGACGTATCCTTTAGCAACATTGACATATACACAGAACTCCTTGTTTTTACCTGTTTCTAAATCTGGATCAGAAGTGTGCATCTGGTTCAGACATGCCCAGGCAGGCCAGTGGAGTCTCACATGGCTGCTTTGGCTCCTACCTCGACCTCTTCTCCAAAAATTCTAGAGGTCTAGTAATCCTCTGGTCATGAACTCCGTGGAAGATTATTACAAAGCTCTACAACTAAAAAGAATTGAGGTTAATTAGCTTTCATTTTTTTTTCTACCCATTGTGTGATGTTTTAAAGAGTTTGCTGCTTTAATTTAAAATTGCTTACAAAAGCAACAGGGCATTTGCCATTTTTTAAAATATCTTCCAACATTCTGATCCTTTAAACTCTGTCCAACAGCTTTACACAGCACATGATTCTTGTTAGAAGCTAACCACTAAAGCTTGATGGCATTACTTTCACCACTGATTATATCAAAATAAATTGGATGCTCTGTACACTTACAAATGTATTAAAGCTTAAAATATGTTGGCTTATTTGTCTCTTCACATCTTTTCACTGTCATGAGTTATCTATCTTTGGAAGTAACCCTGTGACTTATTCACATATACCTTATAAATGCCTCATAATAACTGAAGTAGTCACTTCATTACCAAAGAGAGTAAAATTTCTAAGATTAACTTAGCCTCTTATAGTAAGGGATCTAAGCCTACACCAGTTCAATCCTTACCATTTCTCACCAGTTCAATGTCAAATGCTCAAATGCCTCCTCCTTCTGCCAGGCAATGTGTGTGTGTGATCCTTCACTATTTTAAGTGCTCACATAACTTTTTTTTTTAATTTGTGTAAAATTTTATTTGTCATATATGTGTAAAAATGTATCTACTTGACATGACAGAGGTTTTCTGGAAAAGTAAAGTTTAGTTTAGTAATGTCTCCACTCTAACTTTTTGGTTACACAAAATTAACTTTGGCCCAGTAAGCCTTAGTTACTGAAGGACAGAGGAACCTGGCATGCTACAGTCCTTGGGTCAGATACAACTTAATGACTGGATAGCAAAGCCTTGGTTTCCTCACTTGTGGAATAGAAATGATGATTTAGTTACCTTTTATAATTATTATGGTATTTGATCAGATACTAATGCATTCTGGAAACTCAAACTAGACCAGTGTTTTCTATCCCAATATAAAGAACACTGAAGAGTAGTTTATTCCCAGAGACTAGGAGGTGAAAAGCTTAGCAGCCTGTTACAAATATCTAATCTAATTAACTTTTCAAGTTAATTTTTCATCTACTCCTTACTGTTTATCTTCATAGGAATGTGATACATTCTCTACTCCCACACCCCCGCTTCTGCAACCTGAACAACAATTGATACTCCAGGAAAGGGCACCTTGTTTGTGTTATTTCAAAAGTAGAGCGATTCATGTATGCCAACCATTATTATTACTGATCTTGTACAAGATTTATCAAGTTTTGGCTTAGAACCCCTAATCTTCTCTTGGCTGCCTGCATTCCTGTTCACACTTTAGGTATCAGTTAGATCCGAATGTCCACCACTCTCACCACACTTCATCCCACTTCACACTGTTGTCCAGAGTGCTCTGCAAGATCATTACTTTAGGAAAATTCCTTTTCTTGGAATATTCCCAAGAAGCTCTTGAATATCTTGGATTAATATTTATATTCACAATTTCTCTTTAAAAGCTCAAATACATTTGTAGAATAAAATACATCAATACAAGGTTTAATATCTCAGTGTAAATTAAAAATTTAACTCCTATATAAGGTTAAGAGGTTCAAGCATTTAAGAAGAAATAGTCTTCTTTAGGGAACTTAACATTTTCACCTAATGCAGTTTCTGAACCACAAAAGCAAAAAAAAAAAGGGAAACGAAAAGGAACAGGTATTTATTAAAAGTGGGTACCACAAGGGAATCACTATTGAAGGCAATCGCTCTATACTTTAAACTCTGTCAAATCAAGGAGATAAATATCAGTTATCAACCAAATATACAGATATTGGCTTTGAACATCAGAAGGATTGATTCATTTTATCAAGGTCACAGGGCTAAAGAAGATTAGGGGAAAATCTTTTTTTTTTTTTAAATTTTATTTTATTTTTTAAACTTTACATAATTGTATTAGTTTTGCCAAATATCAAAATGAATCCACCACAGGTATACATGTGTTCCCCATCCTGAACCCTCCTCCCTCCTCCCTCCCCACACCATCCCTCTGGGTTGTCCCAGTGCACCAGCCCCAAGCATCCAGTATCATGCATCGAACCTGGACTGGCTATGAGGTACCATTTCACACCAGTCAGAATGGCTGCGATCCAAAAGTCTACAAGTAATAAATGCTGGAGAGGGTGTGGTGAAAAGGGAACCCTCTTGTACTGTTGGTGGGAATGCAAACTAGTACAGCCACTATGGAGAACAGTGTGGAGATTCCTTAAAAAACTAGAAATAGAACTGCCTTATGATCCAGCAATCCCACTGCTGGGCATACACACTGAGGAAAATCTTTTAAATGTAATAGCTAACCTAAGTATTTGACACTTCCTTGACCTTGGATGACACTGCACACTCTGGTTGCTCTTGTTTATCACCAGTATCAGGCAGCATATAAGAGGTGCAGAGAGATGATAAGGGTTCTACACATGGAGTTCTTCCCCAACCATCTCCTATTTCAACTATGAATCTATTCTTAAAACTGTGGATATTAATAAAGAAGAATATGGAAACATAATAGCAGACAAAGGTATTATATTGAAAAGTTTATCTAATGGAATTTAGCAATAGTGATACTTGAATGATTTCCATTTAGTTACTCAGTTGAGTTAAACCAAGCTATTAATAAACTATCCTCAATCTTATTTTAAAGAAGATGACACTCCTAAATGAAGTATTATAGAATATGACTAAATATATCCTATGTAATGGTAACATGCTGAGAAAAAGAAGAACTATGTAGACCTTACCAAATTATAAATTGTATGTATCTGCTGTTCTGTGTCTTGCTTTCACAAACATATTGATTGATCTGGCTTGGAACACCTTCTGGATATTCAGCTAAAATTGGCTGTAAAGACACAGGGAGGGAAAAATGCCATATAAATATTTGCAAGTTAATTTTAAATTACTACAAAATTCAAAATGTTTTTGCAAAAGGCTATCATTAAAACATTTATGAAAAAATGTTTTTTTGGTGATTTTACTAAGATGACTCTTAATATTTCTTAAACAAAAAACAAAAACAAAGTCCTTGTTTCTTCCTCTCCTGCTTCCTTCACTTCCTTACTGGTTTCTCTTGGGAGAACTTGCTTATTAAATCACTGGTTCTCAAATCCTAGGTTCAGAGTCTGCTTCTCAAAGACCTTGACCTAAGATGGCCTCAGAAATGCTGACAAGCACATTCAGCACCTTCTTCTTTTTTAAAATATTAATCAATCATGTGACAACAATGTCTATAGTAGACCCAATCTGTCAGGACAAGGAAAACTGATACAATTAAAAAATAATTATGTCCTCAACTCAATTTCTTGGTTCAAAACCTCAGCAACTACTTTTTTCCTAACGAGAGTATCTTATGTTTCACCATTTATTTATATATCTAGTTGATTTGCTATACTTTATGAGGAAAATACAGTTCACTAATTTCCTGTCTTAACTGAGCCTTGGGCACCATAAATCATTGGAAGAGCAAACAACTGGATGGAAATTTGAGCACTATAGCTACTTTTATATGATCACTGTAAATTATCTTAAGATGCATATGTATTTTTCTATAAGTTCCAAATAAAGTATTTTGTAAACACAAATAGATTTATATAAAATTAGTGTTTGATGAAGCCATGTAGTGAATAGTGTGGACATATTTTATTTGACAGAGCTTTTTTTTAAACTTAACTTTTATTTTGCTTTTATAACTTTAGATTTCTAAAATAGATATAACTTTATATTATAGGCAACAACCCTCAGTCCCCATAGTATTAGGTTAAGATATAAGCAATACAGTTCAGGTCTATAGAGCATGCCTCTGTACTTTCCTGAAACACACAAGAGCTTTGAAATTCACTTGGCAAGTTATTCAATTGGCAAATAGCTCTTACTTTTCCCCTTCTGAACAGGATCTAACAAGGTCTATGCTCTGAAACTCCCTAAGATCTCTAAAGTCAGCAGTGACTCTTGAAATAAGACATTTCCTTTGGTGATGACCTTATTTGAAAGGTCAAGTAGCGAATAGGAAATTCTTAGAGACTGAAATGGCATTGCCAAGAGAAGGAAGAAAATCACTTTTGAAGGACTTTTTTGTTAGAAGGTCAGATTAGGGCTTTCCACCCCGGTTTTTTTCGCTCATAGATTCCTATGCCTCAGGTTCATTTTCTCCAGATCAATTTTAAAAAGAGTTACGATAGTTGGTATGCAATTAAAAGAACCTGAAATAGATTATTTAATTGATCATAGCATAATTTATATATGTGACATCAAATATGCCTTTGTTTTAAAACATAACTCTATTTGATATTATGCAAAGAACATTTTCCCTACATGCTATTTAAAAATTTTTCTTATCTATTTAAAATGAGAAGCGTCAGTTTTATTTTACCTAAAATTGTGTTCAGTTGTTGTTTGGCTGCTAACCCATGTTAGCAGCTAACTACAGTCTTTGCGACCCCATGAACTGTAGCCAGCCAGGCTCCTCCGTCCATGGGATTTTCGAGACAAGAATACTGAAGTGGGTTGCTGTTTCCTTCTGCAAGGGATCTTCCCGACCCAGGGATTAAGTGATCTTCACGACCCAGCATCTCCTGCATTGGCAGACAGATTCTTTACTGCTGAGCCACCAGGGACTTCCCTACCATGCAGAGAAAGTACTAAAAGGGGGAAAAAAAAGCCAGAATAATAAATATACACCTTTGAAGCCTCTGTCCTTGTCCTGGGTTGGCTGTAGATGCATCACTGACTATATGACACTTAAACGGGCTGACATTCATTATAAATAGACCACCACTGACATGCAAGATAAGACCTATGTATCTTCCCTGATACACAGCTGCTAAGTTATTTTTGGCAAGAGTTTATTAAAGTAAGATATTTAGTTTCCTAAAGAAAACAAAAATTTTAAGAGTCCTTTCCTATCTCAAGAATCAGGAATCCCCCAAAACAGTATCTTCTATATATTTACTTCCCCAAAAGTGACGGAAGTATAATCAGTGGGATGAAGAATTAAACTTTTAAAATTATTTTATTTTCATATGATTTTTTACATTATATAATTAAAATATTTTTAAACAAACATTTACTATCATATCTTGGTGGGAAAAATATAACCCGAATTAAAGATATTTCAATAATATATTTTCAAAAGTATTGTATGGTTGTCTGTGAATGCAATTGTGTACAAAATGAGGGATATACCTCAGGCCTAAATTCTGTACTTTCAACAATTCGGACATCTCTCCGTAAGTGTAGAAATGGTGCTTGATGAAAGTGGAAAAAAGAGAGACTTTGGGAAGCTGTGACCATCATTAAATCTCTCTCCCAGATCTCACCATTTAGGGGCAAGCTGGAGAAAATGGCATTTTTTCATTAGCTGTTACCATGTACTAAATAGTTAACGTGAACTATGTAATTTAATAGTTTCAACCAGCCTGTGAAGTATATGTTACAGGAAGTAACAGCATCTATAACAGCAGATAAGAGTTCAACTTGAAACTGTTAAATCACTTCCCCAAGGTCGATCATCACATTCTAATAGACTAAAATTATATAAGGTGTGTGAGTTTGGTATGGGTGCTGAATGGAGTTGAATCCGTTAGTGTGTGTGACTCATCACATTTGTGTCCTCTGGTTTTTACACATGAAAGTGAGAGAACAAGACAGTGTCCTTCCTGATCCAATTCAGAGAACACAGTGGAAAATAAGAGCACGTGTCTGGATTCATTTCAGAGGGACATGGAGGATGACAGATTGATCATCCAGGAAACTTAACCATTATAACTAGAGAGCGAGCTTCTCAATGGGTTGACGGTTCCAATGATAGAACTTCAAGTAGCAAGCTAAAGAAAAACCTTTTTAAATTATTTCATTTTTGCTAAGTCTTCTCTTACATTGGTAGATGGAAAATATGTATAGGAGGTAATAGTTATGAACAGATTATTTTCTGTTGAAGTCTACACGATTGTCATTTCTCCCTTCATGAAGAGAGGGAAGCAGGTGACCTAAATATAACATTAGCATGACGCCTGGAATATGCTAAGTGCTCAGGACATGTTAGCACTTTTTCCCTATTTGCTTTCTCTTCTGTGAAGCAGAAATGCTAACTCAGATACTTGTGGGTCATGAGACTGCTTCTTTCCAGTATTATGGGTTTTGGGAAAGCTTAGGCATATGAGTATTACTTGCATGCTAATCAAAATGGTAACTTAATTTAGAGTTCAAGATCAAAGGATTTTAGTATTGAGTTTCACTTCATTTTAGGCATTTTCTGGGGCATCATGTGTCATTCCAACTTCCCACAAAGCCAGGTGTCTTTACCGTAAAGAGCACATTTGTGATTATTTTATTTGGTGCACCCGTGTTCTATGCACATGTCAAAAAAACAAAGCAACCACTGAGAGCAGATCTGCATCTGGTGATGATCCACTCACCTCCCCCTAGGGAAAGCAAGATGTGCAGGTATTTCACAATATTGGCTCCTCAGACTCTTTCCCCCTGTGATATCCACATTGAAAAAGAGCATTCTAATCTATCTTCAAGGATATTTTTCAAAGTGACATTTCATTGAATTGACTCATTCGGAAGGGAAAGTCACATGCCACTTGTTGATGAAGACACTGGTATGTATAGAATTGTGTAGAGTGAATGGTTAAAAAAAAAAAATGCAGCAACAGCATGCCATGAAAAGTCTGCTTGAAATTGCCTATTCAATCACTAAGTATTAGAAGAGACATAACCGCGTGTCAAACACTTATTGGTCAGGCAGAAATGCCAAGTACTGAGCCCGATTGTTTTATCAAGGAGCTTAAAGAATGCCCAGTCTATAGACTGTAATGTTGATCTCTAATCTTATACCAAGAGCCATTTGTTCAGTTTCAAATGCCTACCACAAAATCAACAAAAAAAATGAACAGTTTTGAATGAATGAATAAAAGAAAAATTACAAAGCCAATATGTGCAAAAACATCTTCCTTTTATGTAAAGCGCCATGATCATAATTATTGCTAGAGCCAGCCACAAATGGCTGTGTACACTCAGAGACAGTGATTGCTTCTATTTCTGAATATTTTTTTATAAGATATCTAATAAAATTTGGAAAACTCAGCAGTGGCCACAGGACTGGAAAAGGTCAGTATTCATTCCAATCCCAAAGAAAGGCAATGCCAAAGAATGTGCAAACTAGTGCACAATTGCTCTCATCTCACACGCTAGTAAAGTAATGCTCAAAATTCTCCAAGCCAGGCTTCAGCAATATGCGAACCGTGAACTTCCAGATGTTCAAGCTGGTTTTAGAAAAGGCAGAGGAACCAGAGATCAAATTGACAACATCCACTGGATCATCGAATAAGCAAGAGTTCCAGAAAAACATCTATTTCTGCTTTATTGACTATGCCAAAGCCTTTGACTGTGTCGATCACAATAAACTGTGGAAAATTCTGAAAGAGATGGAAATAACCAGACCACCTAACCTGCCTCTTGAGAAATCTGTATGCAGGTCGGGAAGCAACAGTTAGAACTGGACATGGAACAACAGACTGGTTCCAAATAGGAAAAGGAGTACATCAAGGCTGTATATTGTCACCCTGCTTATTTAACTTCTATGCAGAGTACATCATGAGAAACACTGGGCTGGAGGAAGCACAAGCTGGAATCAAGATTGCCGGGAGAAATATCAATAACCTCAGGTATGCAGATGACACCACCCTTATGGCAGAAAGCAAAGAAGAACTGAAGAGCCTCTTGATGAAAGTGAAAGAGGAGAGTGGAAAAGTTGGCTTTTAGCTCAACATTCAGAAAACGAATATCATGGCATCTGGTCCCATCACTTCATGGCAAATTGATGGGGAAACAGTGGCTGACTTTATTTTGGGGAGATCCAAAATCACTGCAGATGGTGATTGAAAAGATGCTTATGCCTTGGAAGGAAAGTTATGACCAACCTAGACAACATATTAAAAGACAGTGACATTACTTTGCCAACAAAGGTCCATCTAGTCAAGGCTATGGTTTTTCCAGTGGTCATGTATGGATGTGAGAGTTGGACTATAAAGAAAGCTGAGTGCAGAAGAATTGATGCTTTTGAGCTGTGGTGTTGGAGAAGACTCTTGAGAGTCCCTTGGACTGCAAGGAGATCCAACCAATCCATCCTAAAGGAGATCAGTCCTGGGTGTTCATTGGAAGGAGTTATGTTGAAGCTGAAACTCCAATCCTTTGGCCACCTGATGTGAAGAGCTGCCTCTTTGGAAAAGACCCTGATGCTGGGTAAGATTGAAAGAAGGATGAGCCGGGGATGACAGAGGATGAGGTGGTTGGATTTCATCACCGACTCAATGGACATGCGTCTGGGTGAACTCCAGGAGTTGGTGATAAACAGGGAGGCCTGGCGTGGTGTGATTCATGAGGTTGCAAAGAGTCGGACACGACTGAGTAACTGAACTGAACTGAACTGAACTGAACCTTTTAACCTTCCAGTTAAAACCATTGTGGTTGAAAATTGTTCTTATGTGATGGTATCCATCTGCTTCCTCTATTTTTATTAGAAAATACGGGAATTGAAATACATTTTGGCTTTAAATTAAGTCCACCCACTTAATTACAATGAAGTACATGTTTGGTATTAAATCTTTTGTGCCTTTCAAATTTTGAGCAATCATAGCACTGATATTGTCTCTAGAGAATCTGGGTCTGTAAACAGAATGTTATAGTTTGTGTGACTGTTCTACCAGGAATATAAACTTGTTACAAACATATATACACATGGGTAAGACCTTACCAAGGAATAGTTTTGAGCAATGGGAAGACTCTGACTCTCCCTTTGTGTGTGCAGGTGTGTAGAAATATTTACTAACATTGTTACCTATCTGTTATCTAAGTTTAGATGAGTGTTCACAATCTTTAGAAGCAAAATATGTATCTCTGTTTAATAATACTAAATAAATATAAGCCTGACAATGAGGTTCAACTTGTAAGATGCTCTATTCCCAAGCAAACAACTAGGTTATATACAGTTAATATTAATGGACTTCCCTGATGGCTCAGCTGGGAAAGAATCCACCTGCAATGAAGGAGAAATAGGATACATGGGTTTGCTCCCTGGGTCAGGAAGATCACCTGGAGGATGAAATGGCAGCCCACTTCAGTGTTCTTCCCTGAGAAATTCCATGGGCAGAGCAGCCTGGTGGGCTACAGTTTATGGGGTCGCAAGTTTGGGGTATGACTGAGTTTAATATTACTATAATAATATTAATTATATGCCTTTTTATTAGAAAACTTTTTTCTTATGAATTCTATGAGGTTTGTGAGCTACATGGGGAAATTTTTACCATAATTCTTGTTTTGTTGAGTCCAGAGCCTATGTGCTAAACATGTCTTTCTCAAAACTGTCACATATGGGTCAAAGAAAATGTAATCCTTATGCTTTTTATTTATTTACATTTACTCTTAAGGTCATCAAAATGTTGTTATATAAGAATGTTTTGAATTCCAAGAGAATCTACAGGGCTCCCAACATCCCAAGGAAACACTCTATGGAACTATTTTATCTTCTTCAGTTCAGATCAGTTCAGTCCCTGAGTCGTGTCAGACTCTTTGCAACCCTGTGGACTGCAGCACGCCAGGCCTTCCTGTCCATCACCAGCTCCTGGAGTTTACCCAAACTCATATCCATAGAGTCGGTGATGCTATCCAACTATTTCATCCTCTGTCATCCCCTTCTCCTCCCGCCTTCAATCTTTCCCAGCATCAGGGTCTTTTCAGTTCTTCACATCAGATGTTCATTTTTCTATTTTTAATATATATTCTAAGAAACAAAAACAATATGCAGAATGTATTCTCCTTTCTCTTTTTGACTGGAATAATTCAAAGCTAATATAAACTTTAAATAAATAATTCAAAACAATGTAGCTTGTGACTAACCAATTTTGCATCTCATTACTCTGGCTCCAATATTCTCATGGTTATAATTCTGAAAATATGTACATAAAACTCATTGCACATGATGATTAACTATTCATGCACATTCATCAACCAATGTTCAGTAACACAAATACAGAAGACAAGAAAAAAAGAAGAGTGCATTATCCATTTTTAAAAGATTTAAAAAATATGGGAGTAGTGGATAATGAGAACACATAAGAAGCTAAGCAGAGATGGCTAAGGCTTCATGTAATAGAGGAGAAAACTTCAGTGCAGATAGCAGCCATTCTTATTTGACATAAAGTCTCAAAATCTAAAGAAGATTAAAAAGTACTACATATATGTAAAATCATGAAGATTAATTGATGGACTGTGTAAGAAACAATTTCACCATCCCCAGGTCACTTTCTTCCATAGTTGCTGATGACCCGGAGACATCTTTTTGAGAAGTGGGAAAAAAGTAAATACATTTTTTTAAGTCTTGATGATCTGCTATTC
Source organism: Bubalus kerabau (assembly GCF_029407905.1). Classification (NCBI taxonomy): domain Eukaryota; kingdom Metazoa; phylum Chordata; class Mammalia; order Artiodactyla; family Bovidae; genus Bubalus; species Bubalus kerabau. Next base: position 54,614,533 of record NC_073625.1, read on the forward strand.
ACTCCAACAAGTAAATTTGTATAATGAAAATGCTCATCAGACTTGACCTCCTACCCTCATGAAGGTAGCTAGAAATTCAAAGGAAAGAGAGCAATCTCTTTCCAAGAAAGTAATAGTGGATAGGAGCACCAAAGATATACAACTTCTTCTTTTAGTTTGCAGATGATGCACATGTAGATTTTCTCTTTGGATTTGTTTTCCAAAAGCAAAAACCCCCTAATTAGCAGGCCAAGTGCTGTCTAATAAGTCAGCCAGAGTTCTCATTTAAGGAAGAACTTGGCAGAAAACTTACTTATACAATAATATCTATCCAGACATGATAAAAAGTAAAATCTCAACAAAGATATTCAGGGACATAAAGAGCATCAACATGAAATACTAAGATATAGACACAGAACAATTAATCCAAATTATACAGAGATAGTCCAGTAAACAGAATAAACCTAAATAATTCAAGTACTAAAATGGAAGACAGGGGAGAAATTATATGCCATATAATGGGAATAGAAAGTTGCAAAAGGTATGATCAAAATAAAAACTCTTGGAAATTAAAATATAGTTGCTAAAGTTAAAGAATGAAATCAATAGATGATTAAGGGGAAAAAAAGGAGAGAAATTTTCCCAGGGAAAAAAGAGGTGGGGAGGGAAAGTAAATAAGAGAAAGGTTAAGTAAGAGACATATCATCAATCTAGGGGAGTGTTTTTCAATATTTATTCTTCAGATGAACAATTCTTTGTTAATTGCTGGACATTTATCACTGGTGTTCAGAGGCTTGGAATGGAACTCATTGTAAACATGTAGAACTTCTCTATGTCTTTCAAATCCTTCCTAGTGAGGAGATTTCTCTGTCAGTTGACACCCACAGATCTAGGAGGGTGTATAAATTTATACACAAACTTATATAAGCTCAAGGGGACACACACACACACACACACACACACACACATGTGTATACACATAGAAGGGGCTAGAACAAATATCTGGCTCTAGAAACACAGTCAAGTGGTAATTCTGAAAAACCCTTCTGCTATAAAAGAATAGATTAAAATATAAATACAGTTTTTTAAATACATAACTGCTTGTGAGTGAGAAGTTAAAGGAAATTCCTAGGAATACAAAATAACAAATCAATTCCAAAGGCAAGATAGACCTGAGGGTATTTTCCAAACCCAGGAATACAAAAAAAATAGTTTTAAATGCAGCTTTAATATGCTAAATAGCACACTTAATATATATGAGTATAATAATGCAATAATTTTAAGACCTAAAAGTTTATATAAAATTCTTGGCCCCAGTATTTCTCTTCCATTCTATACTAGAGTACCCCTCAAAGACAGAAAATTTTTCCTGAGTACTGTTTGAAATTCCCTTATATATTAAAAAAAAAAAAAAACACAACTACCTCTATATTTTTGAGATTTATTTACTTATGAGATTTGTAGATATAGTTATATAATGATGCATATGAGTTGACCAAATAATCCATTCAGATTTTTTGTAAGATAGTATGGAAAATCCTGAACAAAGTATTTGGCCAACCTAATAACACACTGTATAATAGTTCTTGAACTAAATTTTGTGTATTCAAAACTCCTAAGATTCATCTATTTGACAGCAGGAAACTGTCCCTCTCTTGAGTTTTTACAGTGACACAGATCTGCCTTATATGCCCTGTGGGTTTCCTTTTATCAGTTCAGTTCAGTTCAGTCCTTCAGTCGTGTCCGACTCCTTGCAACCCCATGAATCGCAGCACACCAGGCCTCCCTGTCCATCACCAACTCCCGGAGTTCACTCAGACTCAAGTCCCTCAAGTCAGTGATGCCATCCAGCCATCTCACCCTCTGTCGTCCCCTTCTCCTCCTGCCCCCAATCCCTCCCAGCATCAGAGTCTTTTCTAATGAGTCAACTCTTCACATGAGGTGGCCAAAGTACTGGAGTTTCAGCTTCAGCATCATTCCCTCCAAAAAACATGCAGGGCTGATCTCCTTTAGAATGGACTGGTTGGATCACCTTGCAGTCCAAGGGACTCTCAAGAGTCTTCTCCAACACCATAGTTCAAAAGCATCAATTCTTTGGGGGTCAGCTTTCTTCACAGTCCAACTCTCACGTCCATACATGACCACTGGAAAAACCATAGCCTTGACTAGACGGACCTTTGTTGGCAAAGTAATGTCTCTGCTTTTGAATATGCTATCTAGGTTGGTCATAACTTTCCTTCCAAGGGGCAAGCATCTTTTAATTTCTTGGCTGCAGTCACCATCTGCAGTGATTTTAGAGCTCCCCCACCCAAAAAAAAAGTCAGCCACTGTTTCCACTGTTTCCCCATCTATTTGCCATGAAATGATGGGACCGGATGCCATGATCTTAGTTTTCTGAATGTTGAGCTTGAAGCCAACTTTTCCACTCTCCTCTTTCACTTTCATCAAGAGGCTCTTTAGTTCTTAGTTCTTTTTCGCTTTCTGCCATAAGGGTGGTGTCATATTCATGCCTATAGATGCACATTTAAATTACAATATTATTGTTATCAGCAATGCTGCTATCGACATTCTGTGACTTGAAAATGGTTGTAAATAATTTGGCACTCTTTCCATGAAAGAATGTGGACTATTTTCTCTCTTCTTGAAACGGGGTTACTCTGGGATGCTTTAACCAATTAAATGTGGGGGTGTCATCTGCATATCTGAGGTTATTGATATTTCTCCCGGCAATCTGGATTCCAGCTTGTGCTTCTTCCAGCCCAGCATTTCTCATGATGTACTCTGCATCGCAGTTAAATGAGCAGGGTGACAATAGACAGCCTTGATGTACTCCTTTTCTTATTTGGAACCAGTCTGTTGTTTCATGTCCAGTTCTAACTGTTGCTTCCTGAGCTGCGTATAGGTTTCTGAAGAGGCAGGTCAGGTGGTCTGATATTCCCATCTCTTTCAGAATTTTCCATAGTTAATTGTGATCCACACAGTTAAAGGCTTTGGCATAGTCAATAAAGCAGAAATAGATGTTTTTCTGGAACTCTCTTGCTTATTTGATGATCCAGTGGATGTTGTCAATTTGATCTCTGGTTCTTCTGCCTTTTCTAAAACCAGCTATATTTCTTAGTAAAACTCATGTTCACAGTCCATTCCCTGGTGGTTCAGATGGTAAAGCTTCTGCCTACAACACGGGAGACCCGGGTTTGATCCCTGGGTCGGGAAGATCCCCTGGAGAAGGAAATGGCAACCCATTTTAGTGTTCTTGCCTGGAGAATCCCATAGATGGAGGAGCCTGGTGGGCTACAGTCCATGGGGTTGCAAAGAGTCGGACGTGACTGAGCGACTTCACTTTCAGTTTCACTTTCACAGCATACCAGGAATGGTTTGATAACCTATTGCTACATAACAAAATACCTCCTAGTCTATAGTTTAAAACACCATTTACTTTAGTATGAACTTAATACTTTGGGTTGAACATCAGTAAGGCCTTAGTTTAGTGATTCTTTGGTTCCAAGTGCCATCAATGATGTGACCCAGTGATGTCCCATTGATCTGAAGACTGTCTGGCGTTTTCATGAAAGCTTGATGTTGTGAAATGGGCAGTTGGAGGCTGGCCATGGAGGAATGGGCTCCCCGGCTTCTCTCCTCAGAGATCCTAGAACCTCTCTACTAGATCTTTTCAGCAGGATAGTCAGCTACTTTCTGACTACACTGCAGCTCAGATCTAGATGATACAAGATCAGACCTAGATGATACAAGGCTGAAACTGTAAGTCCTCTCTTTTGAGCTAGATCTGAAACTAGCAAGGTATGCTTTCCCCTACATTTCATTGGTTAAAGCATCACAGAGTAACCCCGTTTCAAGAAGAGAGAAAATAGTCCACATTCTCTCATGGAAAGAGTGCCAAATTATTTACAGCCATTTTCAAGTCACAGAATGTTGATAGCAGCATTGCTCATAACAATAATATTATAATTTAAATGTGCATCTATAGATATGCAGATGACACCACCCTTATGGCAGAAAGCGAAAAAGAACTAAAGAGCTTCTTGATGAAAGTGAAAGAGGAGAGTGGAAAAGTTGGCTTCAAGCTCAACATTCAGAAAACTAAGATCATGGCATCCGGTCCCATCACTTCATGGCAAATAGATGGGGAAACAGTGGAAACAGAGTCAGACTTTTTTTTTTGGGGGGGGGCTCTAAAATCACTGCAGATGGTGACTGCAGCCATGAAATTAAAAGATGCTTACTCCTTGGAAGGAAAGTTATGACCAACCTAGATAGCATATTCAAAAGCAGAGACATTACTTTGTCCACAAAGCTCCATCTAGTCAAGGCTATGGTTTTTCCAGTGGTCATGTATGGACGTGAGAGCTGGACTGTGAAGAAAGCTGAGCACTGAAGAATTGATGCTTTTGAACTATGGTGTTGAAGAAGACTCTTGAGAGTCCCTTGGACTGCAAGGTGATCCAACCAGTCCATTCTGAAGGAGATCAGACCTGGGTGTTCTTTGGAAGGATTGATGCTAAAGCTGAAACTCCAGTACTTTGGCCACCTCATGCGAAGAGTTGACCCATTGGAAAAGACTCTGATGCTGGGAGGGATTGGGGGCAGGAGGAGAAGGGGACGACAGAGGATGAGATGGCTGGATGGCATCACTGACTCTATGGATGTGAGTTTGAGTGAACTCTGGGAGTTGGTGATGGATAGGGAGGCCTGGCATGCTGCAATTCATGGGATCGCAGAGTCGGACAGTACTGAGCATCTGAACTGAACTGAACTGGGAGTTGGTGATGGACAGGGAGACCTGGGGTTGCAAAGAGTTGGACACGACTGAGCTACTGAACTGAACTGATATTTAGTGAAATTTTTGAGTCACAGACTATGCACATTCTCAAATTTACAAGGTGATAAAATTTTTGTTTTCAAAGTGATTATGCCAAGTTACACTCCCACCAGTCATATAAGATGGTCAACCTTTCCTATGATTATTCAATTGTATCATTCCTTTTCAGTACAATGCCTCTCTGCCTTTTTGCCCATTTTATGTTTAGTTTATTTCTTACAATTTGTAAAAGTTATAGATTTTTAAAATATATCATCTCTTTATAATAATGTATCTCTCTCTCTCTCTATATATATATATAGATAGATAGATAGATATAGATATAGGTGTGTGTATGTTTCCAAAATGCTTTGAAGAACAGAAGTTCTTACTTTTTATCTATTCAAATTCGTAAACATTTTCTTTCATTCTTTACATGTCTTGTACGTTTTGTGAGAAATGTATTTCTGATTTAAAGTGAAATATATTTGCTTATATTTTCTTCTAAAAGGTTAGTATTTGATTTTCATATTGTCTCTAATCTGTTGCCAACCCAATATGTATGTTTTGAGTGTATATGCATGTGGCAATTGATGTGGGTATCAAGTCTTATTTTCTTTTGGAGCATCAGTGATACTAGCAGTATTTGCTTCCTTTTCCAATTAGTTATCTATCAAATATCAATACACGCAGTAAGAATATAATCAAGTATCAATATATGCAATATCTGACTTTGGCATCAAAATTCTCTTTAGTTTATCTCCGTGCTACCTCTCACCAATACTATACTGTCTCTACTGTATTGGAGAACTCAGGAAATAATAGATATTCAACAAATATTTTTTCAAAGAGTGAATTAATACTTATTTCAATAAGTTCTGAAATGTGGCAACATAAGCCCTCTCACTTTACTCCTCCTTAGGAGAACCTTGCCTGATTTTGGGTCTTTGAGCAATTCTATACATTTCAGATTCAGTTTGTTAAATAACTTGAAGTATAATATTGGCTTTGCAATCTTAAATATGAAAACCTAATCATTAATCTTCAACATTATAAATATTTTAAAATTATGTTTCATATGTTCTTTTTCCCTAAAATGTTTTAAAACAAATCTCAGACACCATTCAGTCTTGTCAATACATATTTTGATATTCACCTTTAAGAAATCTAGACTTCACATATAATGCTATTATCAAGCAAGATGAAATTAAAGCTATTCCTTAATACGATGTTGGGTTGGCCAAAACGATCATTTGGGTTTTTCATAATATCTTATGGAAAAATCTGAAGGAATATTGTAGTCAACCTAGTACATGCTTCATTTTCAAATTTCCTCAATTGTCTCATTTTTTTTTTTTTTTACATCCTTGATTATTTCAATGAAGTCTCAAACACGGACAACACATTGCTTTTGGCTGTTTGGTTTCTTATATCTCTGTCTCTTCCTCCATTAAAAAATCATTTTCAAGACCAATTTTTGATTTTTACTTTCAATTAGTCTGAAGTATTGGGTACCTAGAATGTATAAGTAAATAGAGAGTGATAATGAGGTTTCAGTTGTTGGACACAGTTGCAAGAACTGAGTCAAGGTATTGCTAATAATAGGGTTCATCCTCCAGGATCATAGAAGTGATTGATATTTTGTCAAATGGATATAGTGTTTGTTTGATGTCTCATAATTGACGATTCTCATGAGTCTATACTTTATCATTCCCTCAATTTCTACCCCTACCCCCAGCTTCATGTTTTCCTATTAAGGGAATTCTTTCAGTCTCCAGACTATCTGAGCCATAAGTATACTGACAAGAGATGAATAACTGACAGTGATGAATAACAACAAAAGCAATTCAAACTTTCTCCAGCTTACTTCCCAGGATATGTCCTAATCACAACTGAGGACTCAAAATATATATGCTTCTTTTTGTGTGTGTGTGAAAGTGAAAGTCGCTCAGCCGTGTCTGACTCTTTGTGACTCCATGGACTGTCCATGGAATTCTCCAGGCCAGAATAACGGAGTGGGTAGCCTTTCCCTTTTCCAGGGAATTTTCCCAACCCAGGGATTGAACTCAGGTCTCTCACATTGCAGGCAAATTCTTTACAAGCTGAGCCACCAGGGAAGCCCAAGAACACTGGAGTGGGTAGCCTATACCAACTAAGCTAACAGGGAAGCCCTTTTTTGTGTGTACTTGTACTATTTTCAAATTTTATGATAAACATTTTAAGCCAATTTAAGAATTAACCATCAAACCCTTTCTCTTCAATGAAGCAAAAGGAACAAATTGTTCTTTAAAGAAATGAATTGTTCCAGAACATTCTGCTATTTGTGATGGTTTTTATTTACACCAAAGCCTGATATCTACTTCAACTAGAATTTGCAGGTTGAAGGACTGATAATTATTATTATTAGATTTCTAGCATCATTGAAATTTGAAAGCTTAAACTGACATGAGCATGCATCACAATGTTGAATTTCTTAAATGGACATGCTTTTGAGAATATATGATCATTTTGATTTACGTTTAAAACCCCATTGTCTTGAACTCTAGAGCCACTTGCTTGTTAATAACACTGCTAAAAATACATGCAAGTTTATCAACTCTTAAGACTTCAGGTCATCCCGCTCAGGACACATCATTTTGCAATAGAGTCATTTATTTCTTCTCAATTTGAATAGCTTTAATCAGATCAAAATGTTCCCTTTAAAGACTTGTTTTCAATTCAAGGAAAGAATCCAAACTTTCTTTTAGAGGGTCTTTACAATATACCACATTGTAATTTACTTTGCACGAACAAAGTGCACATAATAAAAATACTCAAATTCTATGTTGAAAGTCTAAACACAGTGAACTAGTCCAGAACCTGATAAGAATTATATATTTCTTACTTTTACTTTGATAATACTGGCAATATGTTTTATACAGCCCACTATATGATATCTGTTTCAAAACTAACAAATTATATAACTATTTAATCTTGGTATACTCCTTTGTTTTGAGTTGGTTCTTGTGATTTTCTATGCTTTGAAAGCAAGAACTTGGACTAAGATAACTATTTGTGTATTGACCATAAGTTTATGATTCCATTTGTGAAATGATTCATTTGAAAAAGGGTAGGAAAAAGCTATTCATAATTTCTCAGGATATGAGGCATAATCCAGGACTATCCTGACTATACTGGTATGTGTGGGCATTCTACTTATAAAGGCATTTTGTAGGATATTAATAAATATTCCAAAGACTAAATATTCCAAATTCCAAATTTCCCCCTTTGTTAAACACTTGAGCAGTTTTCTCAAAAAAATTAACTTAATTGGTTCTCTCTAATAAATATTATTTTTTTAAGGTTTAAATCTGTTTTTTAATGTATAATGTTAACTTTTGGTTTATTTGTTAAGCTTAGTTTACCCTCCATGGGATCACTAAAATGAAAGTCCATGATGATTAAGCTATAAGATTCAATGTGTTTTCCTTTTCCTTTTGCTCCAATGAAAACTATTTCTATTTAAAATAGTTTACATGTAAGAATTAATGGAAGGGAATATCACTCCCAGGCCAGACCATAAACATTCCACATAATCATGTTAAATAACTGTTGTAAGAAGGCTAAACAGTTGTATAGTCCACATTTTGAGAACTGAAAGCAACCACTCAACATATAATGATGGAAACTACTGTATTCAAAGCACAATAAGAAGTAGATGGAAATAAAATATCCAGCCCTAACCACAAATAATTATAATCTTATTAAAGTTGAAAGCATGCTTACAACAACAACAGGAACAGGAACAACAAAGTAATATGAAGCGATAGATGACAATAGAAAAAATAAACACCAGAAAGGAGTTCCCTGTGTGAGTTGGGGTAATCATGGACCTGATGACTTGAAGCTGGTCATGAAGAATTGTAAGGTTTAAAATAGAAGATGTTTTAAAGCATAACTGAAGGTCAAAAGCATAAAAGTTGCATTTTAAAGTGTTAGTAAAATGTGATCTTAAAAATACCCAGGCAATGAGTTTGAATCCTTTTGGGTTAATCTCCTATAAAGAAGAAAACTTGCCTTGCAGCAAGGCAGATGTACTCTAATGTTGCTCTGGAAAGAAGACTCCTCCAAGGATTGGGGAAGAATTTAGATTCTTTCATCTGCATTCCACCCCTCTCCAATCAAGACTGACAGGGATTTGTGACATGGGCATTTATCCATTGCTAAGATGACACCACCCTTATGGCAGAAAGTGAAGAAGAACTAAAGAGCCTCTTGATGAAAGTGAAAGTGGAGAGTAAAAAAGTTGGCTTAAAGCTCAACATTCAGAAAACTAAGATCATGGCATCTGATCCCATTACTTCATGGGAAATAGATAGGGAAACAGTGGAAACAGTGTCTGACTTTATTTTTTGGGCTCCCAAATCACTGCAGATGGTGATTGCAGCCATGAAATTAAAAGAAGCTTACTCCTTGGAAGGAAAGTTATGACCAATCTAGATAGCATATTCAAAAGCAGAGACATTACTTTGCCAACAAAGTTCTGTCTAGTCAAGGCTATGGTTTTTCCAGTGGTCATGTATGAACGTGAGAGTTGGATTGTGAAGAAAGCTGAGTGCCGAAGAATTGATGCTTTTGAACTGTGGTGTTAGAGAAGACTCTTGAGAGTCCCTTGGACTGCAAGGAGATCCAACCAGTCCATTCTAAAAGAGATCAGTCCTTGGTGTTCATTGGAAGGACTGATGCTAAAGCTGAAACTCCAATACTTTGGCCACCTTATGCAAAGTGTTGACTCATTGGAAAAAACTCTGATGCTTGTAGGGATTGAGGGCAGGAGGAGAAGGGGTTGACAGAGGATAAGATGGCTGGATGGCATCACTGACTCGACGGACATGAGTTTGAGTGAACTCCTGGAGTTGTTGATGGACAGGGAGGCCTGGCATGCTGCGATTCATGGGGTCTCAAAGAGTCGGACACAACTGAGTGACTGAAATGAGCTGAACTGAAGAACAAGTCTGGGACAATTCATTCAATTCAGGCAAGCTACAAAGAAACCATCTATGGGTGACTAGTTTTGCATGAAATTTTGAATAAACTTGAAGTAATATCCTAGAGTCAAGATTCTCTTCTTTCTCCTTTCACAAGTAATCTTGAAACTAAAGGACTTCCAGGTAGAATTGACTCACTGGAAATGTGCAAACAACTCCAATTGGCTCTTCTTTATCTGCCTCTAAATATATATTTTTCTCCTTAACTTGCTAAAAAAATTAAATTTATATTAGACATTGTCTCTTCTCTCCAATACATTGGTTGCTTTAAGGCTGATCAACTTGAGCTCTCAAAGTTGATTCTGAAGCTATATGAGGGACTAAATTTAGAGGTAAGATCTGGATTAAGGTTAACTGAGCAAGAATTCTTTAAAAAAAAATATGGTATTTCAGGACAAAATAGGGTACCTGTCTTAAGGTCGTTTGCCCATCCCCCAAGGATTGTGACTTTGTAATTTTAAAGGAGTTTGCAATTAGAAAGGGATTCAAGAATGTAAGTGAACACAGTATGAAAGCAGCTCTTCTTATGTTGGTGTTTGAAATATAGATAGATATAATTTTATTAGAAATATTTAGGAATATAGACTTTAGTAAAATACATGTTTAAGGATTTAAATACTTTTACACCCCTTGACTCTGTAATTCTCGACTCTGTAAAAAATGTTATCTTCATGAATAGGATACATTCAGAAGAAAATATTTAAAAAAAATTAAAATACTTATCTATAAGTGTTGGAATTATGAGTGATTTTTTTTTTTTCAAAATTTCAAACCCATTCTCTGTAGCTTTTTAATCAAGGGATCTAGCAAATGGGATGGTTCTTTCCCATTGCTACTTTCACTGTTCTGAAGCATATCTAAAAAGTTTCTTCATTATGTACACAGACACACAAAAACTTACCTCCTCAAAGAAGACAGAAACTTTCTAACAATGTGATCTAAAGTATTTCCTTTTTGAATGGTGAAGTGGTTTTTAAGAGATTATTGATTTCTTTCATCAGTGTCTTATATTTTTGTGTATAAAGTTCTTTCATCTTCTTAGGTAGGTTTGCTCCTAGGCATTTTATTATTTTTGTTGCAATGGTAAATAAGGTCAATTTCTTAATTTCTCTTTCTGATTTTTCATGATTAGTGTATAGGAATGCAAGGGGTTTCTGTGTATTGACTTCATATCCTCCGATTTTAGTAAATTCACTGATTAGCTATAGTAATTTTCCAAGACAACATAAACAGATGGAGAGATATACCATGTTCCTGAAGTGGAAGAATCAACATTATGAAAATGACTATAAAACCCAAAGCAATCCACAGATTCAATGCAATCCCTATCAAATTACCAATGTCATTTTCCCACAGAACTAGAACAAAAAATTTCACAACTCGTATAGAAACACCAGTGAAGTTGCTCAGTCGTGTCTGACTCTTTGCAATCCCAGGGAGACTACCAGGTTTCTTCACCCGTGGAATTTACTGGAGCGGATTGCCATTTCCTTCTCCAGGGGATCTTCCTGACCCAAGGATCAAACCCAGGTCTCCCCCATTTCAGGCAGATGCTTTACCATCTGAGCCACCAGGGAAGCCCATATAGAAACACAACTGACCCCAAATAGCCAAAGCAATCTTGAGAAAGAAGAATGAAGCTGGAAGAATCAACCTCCCTGACTTCAGACTATATTACATAATACACTCATCAGGACAGTATGGTACTGGCACAAAAACAGAAATATAGATCAGTGGAATAAGATAGAAACCCAGAGATAAACCCACACACCTAAGGACACCTTATCTTTGACAAAGGAGGCAAGAATATACAATGAAAAAAATAGATTCTTCAATAAACGGTACTGGGAAAACTGGGGAGCTACATGTAAAAGAATGCAATTAGAACACTTCCTAACACCATACACAAAAATAAACTCAAAATGGATTAAAGACAAATATAAGACCAGAAAACTTGTAGAGGAAAACATAGGCAGAACACTCTTTGACATAAGGTACAGCAAGGTCCTCTACGACCCACCTCATAGAGTAATGGAAATAAAAACAAAAATAAACAAGTGGGATCTAATTAAACTTAAAAGCTTTTGCACAGCAAAGGAAACCATAAACAAGATGAAAAGACAACTCTCAGAATAGGAGAAAACAATTGCCAATGAAGCAACTGAAAAGATTAATTTCCAAAATACACAAACAGCCCAGGCAGCTCAATATCAGAAAAACAATGCAATAAAAAAAATATATATATATAGGCAGAAAACCTAAACAGACGTTTCTTCAAAGAAGACATACAAATGGTTAATAAACACATGAAAAAATGCTCAACATTGCTTATTATTAGAGAAATGCACATCAAAACTATAATGAGATATCACCTCACATCAGTCAGAATGAAAGTGAAAAGTAAAAATGAAGTTGTTCAGTCGTGTCCGACTCTTTTTGACCCCGTGGACTGTAGCCCACCAGGCTCCTCCGTCCATGGGATTCTCCAGGCAAGAATACTGGAGTGGGGTGCCATTTCCTTCTCCATGACCATCATCAAAAAGTCTATAAACAATAAATGCTGGAGAGGATGTGGAGAAAAGGGAGCTCAATTGCATTGTGGGTGGGGCATGTAAATTGATTAGACACTAGAATTGTATGGAGATTTCTTTTAAAACTAGGACTAAAACTACCATAAGACCCAGCAATCCCACAACTGGGTATATACCCTGAGAAAACTATGATTTTAAATACATGTGTACCTCAGTGTTCATTTCAGCACTGTTTACAATAGCCAAGACATGGAAGCAACCTAGATGTCTTTTGACAGATGAATGGATAAAGAAGTTGTGGTACATATACACAATGGAATATTACTCAGCCATAAAAACAAATGAATCTGAGTCAGTTCTAGTGACGTAGATGAACCTAGAGCCTATTATATAGAGTGAAAAGTGAAAGTGAAAGTGAAAGTTTCTGACCCTTTGAGATGCCATGGACTATGTAGCCGATGGAATTCCCCAGGCCAGAATACTGGAGTGGGTAGCCTTTCCCTTCTCCAGGGGATCTTCCCAACCCAAGGATCAAACCCAGGTCTCCCACATTGCAGGTGGATTCTTTACTAGTTGAGCCACAAGGGAAGTCCATATAAAGCGAAGTAAGTCAGAAAAACAAAAACAGATCTTATATATTAATGCATATATATGGAATCTAGAAAAATGATACTGATGAATCTATTTGTAGGACAGCAATAGAGACATAGACATAGAAAACAGACTTGTGGACATAGTGCTGGAAGGAAAGGGTGGGACCAATTGAGAAAGTAGTATGGAAACATATACATTACCATATGTAAAACAGATAGCCAGTGGGAATTTGCAGTATAACACAGAGAGCTCAACCTGGCGCTGTGGCAACCTAACTGGGTGGGATGGGGTGAAGGTGGGAAGGAGGCTCAGGACTGAGGGGACATATGTATGTGTATGGCTGATTCATTTTGAGGTATAGCAGAAACCAACACAAAACTGTAAAGCAACTATCCTCCAAATAAATAAATAAATAAATAAATTTTTAAACAGTGAAAAAACAGAAAGACTTCCCTAGCAGTTTAGTCGTTAAGACAGTATGTTTCCACAGCACAGGATGCAGGTTTAATCCCTGATTGGAAGCTAAGATTCCATGTGCTGTGGCCAAAACATTTAAAAATAACAAATAAATTTTTTAAAGTTAGCAAAAAGAGTTACTGTACCAAAGTGTTTGTGTCATATCATAACTCTCAGCCTTTGTTTACTTGTCTTAGATGATTTTTCCTTCCTATTAAAAAATAAATATTCAATGTTTGATATGAATCACTGAAAAGATGAAGTAGTGGGATTACACTTATTGTGTGCACTCATGGTCATTGCTGTTTATTTGCATGCAAAATTATTTCCTACTTTTCATCTTTAATGATACTTGCCTTGGTATTATTAGATATTAAGAAGAGAATATGTAGTTATTAAAGCAATTGTACCCTGCTGGTGAAATACAATTATGTTAATATGTTATTCATATAAAAATTTACCTCTTACTTACAATATTGTAATCTAGCTCAATAGTATGTTAACTGCTATGTTTAATACTTATTAGATATTATTACAATTATAAAGCATTATTGTATTAAATAGTATTTAACACCTTTCATTACTATGTAATAATATTACATCTTATATAAATGCCATTTAATTACATTAATATTAATAAATATTATTTTCATTTTTAGGTGAAGTGAAAGTCACTCAGTCGTGTCCAACTCTTTGTGACCCCATGGACTATACAGTCCATGGAATTCTCCAGGCTAGAATACTGGAGTGGGTAGCCTTTCCCTTCTCCAGGGGATCTTCCCAACCCAGGGATCGAGCCCAGGTCTCCCACATTGCAGGCAAATTCTTTATCAGCTAAACCACAAAGGAAGCTCAAGAATCCTGGAGTGAGTACCCTATTCCTTCTTCAGTGGATCTTCCCAACCCAGGAATCAATCCAGGGTCTCCTGCAATGGAGGTGAATTCTTTACCAACTGAGCTATCAGGGAAACTTGCATTTTAATAAAGTCAGAAAATCAATTTGTAACACTTATTCAAGCTTCCAATTTGATTAAATAAGGATATTTAATTTGTACTCATAGCTTCTGCAAAAAGATAAAAACCTGTTGCCTGGGAGCTCTGGTAATGGGTCCCCCAAATCAATATGACAGCAACAAAGGTTATGTAAATTGACATAAATAGAAAACTTTCAGGAAAAATAAGTTACAGAAGAAATAATTTGTATAAGCATTCATTGTTGGTATTTATTAGAGGACCCTGGCAAGCTGCAGTCCATAGGGTCTCAGAGTTGGACATGACTGAAGTGACTTAACATTTATTAGAGTACAAATACTTTTTAAAACTTTTTGAACTCCTTATATATAAACTAAAATATATGTAATGAACTCTGAACATTTATAAACTAATTATACTAATCACCTATTCTATATATAAATGTTGGTTCTAGAAAATGCAACAACAAAAAACCTTTGTATTTTATTACAAGTTAATCACTAAAGTGTTGCTGCCTATAAGTTGAATTATACATAATCACACATCTTTGGGAATCCTGCCTCCCATGTAATGAGTGTTAAGCTAAAGTACCTTTGTTTAGGTCACAGGGAACATCCTTACCAGTCCCACCTGTGAATGACTGCAGGAAGGAAGAAATAAACACATCCCTTCTGGGGTCTGACTAGAATCAGGACTTCACTTCCTCCTTTCTAGTATTAGAGAAGCTTGGATTCTAACTCAGAGAAGATGGTTCTTTTAAAAATTAGTCCACCATCTTCTTGGAATGCTGTGTTTCTGAATAAGATCTCTATTCTTTTCCCCAACATCTTGTCTCTTTATTATTGGCCTGTTATGCAGCAAACAGCATGAACTTAAACTCAGTAACAAATATATCATCAAAAGTGTCTACTCTAAAGAAACACAATTGTCTATTTGAGATAGTTATCTTTATAAATAATCATATAACTGATACCAGATAAGAGAGTAGAATCCAGGACACCACAACTCATTTGAATATTTTCCAAAATGTGCAAGGTAATATTCTAAACTCTGGGAGGTTATTAATCTAGAGACAGTGTCATGCAATCTCAAAACTAACAAGCAAATGCAGATTTTCCTCTCATTTTGTGCCCAGCATGCACCATATACCTAATGCTACAATTTGCTGTAAAATATATGAACGTCAAAGAGGAATAAAATGATGGAAGATCTACTAAGCTACACTTTCTCTACATGACACTTTAAATATTTATCCCAATTACTTCTCACAACCATCTTTAGAATGGTACATTGCAATCCCTGTGGTACAAATAAGAATACTGAGATTCACAGATTCAAGTCACAACCTGAAAATAGCAAAATTGAAATTTTAACCAAATGGTCTGATTTTAAAAGTCTGTCTTGTCCCTACTGAGTCAGAAGGTATCCATGACTCTTTAGTAAAGTATTTAGCTTAAGAGTCAATACCTTATTATTTTTTTTTTCTTTAGAGAGAGGGATCAATGTCATCCTATTGAATAGCAAAGTTAATAAAACAAAAATAAAATCAGACCATGTGGTTAAATTCTGATTTTGATGCTTTAACTTTGTAACCTGAATCTGTGAATATCAGTATGTAAGAGAGATGTTTTCCAATCCGGTACAAGAGGGCTTCCTTGATGGTCCAGTGGATAAAGAATCTGACTGTGATACTGGAGACACAGGGGACCCATGGCTGATTTCTGGGTCAGGAAGATCCCCTGGAGGAAGAAAATGGCAACTCAGTCCAATATTCTTGCCTAAAAGATCCCATGGACAGAGGCGGCTGGCAAGCTATCATCCAGAGTGTCACAGAGTCAGACATGACAGAGTGGTTACACATGCACAGGTAAAGGATTCATGTTTGTTTTTAACTTTTTAAAATACTTGAGTTAGGAAATAAATATCACACTCAAGATCATTTTAAGAAAGTTTATGGGCAATGACATTAAACAAAGCTGTGGACTAACTACAGGAGACCCTCAAAGGTAGCTAAGCTCACAGCAGTGAAGTTGTTAGCAAGCCTCAATCAAAAGCAGGGACAGGTTACAGAAACCTGGAGAAGGGTTGCCAAAAGCAAGCTGCTATGAGAGGAGTAGTGACCTGTGCCTGGAGGAAACCCCACAGGAGGGCATCCAAGAGTTTTATCTAATACCTTAAGCTTACCCTCTTTCTTCCCTCTGATCATCCCCTGGTACTCACTTGATCATAAACTCTATGCAAACATGTTAGGTGATTGAGTGCCAGCAAAGTAATACCCACTTGGTTTGATTAGTAGAAAGACAATTTTCAGAACAAAGAGAGTGTTGGTACACACTATTCCACATGATGATATAGCACATTTTTGCTTATTTGTGGGAAATTCATTTTGTGAAAATATTGAAAAAAAAATGCAATACTTTGAAAGAAATACACCACTTTGGTAAATAGTCTAGAGTAAGCTAGACACTGAAAGAAAAGTAAAGGAAGAGTATGATAGAGACAAAGACTATAAAAAGCCCATCATGGCTAATGAAGGAACAGAAATATCACTTAAATTACTTTAAGGAAAAAAAGGGAGATTTTGATTCAGTTAAGGAAGAAGATCAGGAAGGGTCCTGGTTTTATACTACTATTGCTAGAGGTTATCTAACATTTAAATATACGAAGCAATTGATAAAAGAACCATTGTATGAAAAACACTAGTGTCTCTACTAGACAATTGTCTCTACTAGAAACACAGTATATACTCTCATCACTCCAACCACATGCCACTGAGATAGTCTACCAAAGGCTAAAAGGAGTAAAAGAAGAAAAGGGAACTTGAAGAAAGGATGTGTGTAGAGAAAAACAACATATTCACTATAGGTCATGAACTGTGTTCCTGAAAGATACTTGTGAGAAAACAGTTAGAGCTGGTCTATGTAGGTTCATAGGACTTAAATTGGGAGCTTTAGAGGGTCCATTATTGACTAAATTATCTGAAGAAATGACGCTTTTAAAATCTTGTGCTGGAAAAGACTCTTGAGAGTCCCTTGGAGTGCAAAGAAATCAAACCAGTTAATCCTAAATGAAATCAACCTTAAATATTTATTGGAAGGACTGACGCTGAAACTGAAGCTCCAATAGTTTTGCTACCTGAGGTGAAGAACTGACTCATTGGAAAAGACCCTGATGCTGGGAAAGACTGAGGGCATGAGAAGGGGGTGAAAGAGGATGGATGGTCGGAGGCCATCACCCACTCAATGGACATGAGTTTGAGCAAACTCCGGGAGTTGACGATGGACAGAGAGGCCTGGTGTGCTGCCGTCCATGGGGTCACAAAGAGTCAGATACGACTGAGCAACTGAACTGAACTGAACTGAAAAGAAAGCAAACAGGTATCATGAACAAAAATTTCAAGTGTTCATAAAGGCATGTTTTATTTGAGACTAAAATTATTGATGCACTTGAAAGTTAATGATGCTGTACTTTTCTAAGATGAAGTTTATTAAAAGGTTATTAATCTTTGATAAGCATGCATGATTATACACTAGTGTTTTTCATACAATGGTTCGTTTATTGATTGCTTCATATCTTTAAATGTTAGATAATCTTTAGCAATAGTAGTATAAATACATTGTGTATTCTTGGGACTTTTTAAACAGTTTTAAGAATGACTTAGATTATTTATTTCACACATTTATAAATTAACCCAAATGAAAATGTGTTTAGTTTTCTACCAAAGTGCTCTGTGATGATACTTAACTGTTTATACCTTTCATTTGTCAATTAGTCATGATAAAACCCCTAATGACTCAGATGGTAAAGAATCTACCTGCAATCCAGGAGACCTGGGTTCAGTCCCTGGGTTGGGAAGCTCCCCTGGAGAAGGGAAGGGCAATCCACTCTAGTATTCTTGCCTGGAGAATCCCATGGACAGAGCATATTGGTGCCCCACAGTTCATGGGGTCACAAAGAGTTGGACACAACAGAGCAATCTCCACTTTACTTTAGTGATAAGATGTTTTCTCTACTTCACAGGGATCTTGAAGGACTAACTTCAGTTATACTGATGAAAATGCAATGACCTTCTCAGAAAAAATTCTTATAAATATTTCTAAGACATTCTTGTTATTATAAAACCACGATTGACTGAATTTCTCTGGGAATGGGATGTTCCAGTTAATTTAATTTAATATTCGGTTCAACTAAGCATTAGTGGGTAAAACTTTTTTATTTCTGTCTACATTGTTAAAATGGTTTATAAAACCTCTTGGGGTATTTTTCTTGCCTAAACTCAGTCCAGTGAACATAAACAGCCATCCAAATGATAATTTACAATTTGATACTTTATACAGCATCTATAATGTATCAAAAATTGAATTAAGCTTACATTGACAGCAACTGAGATATGTTGTTGATTGACAATGCTTGAAATAAAGTTGTCTTTGTCAATTTACCCTCTTTTTTATTTTAAGATTATATTCATTTGGATTTTAGTTTGATTGTTATCTATTACATTAAAAGCAATTGTTATATCAGATCAAATCAGATCAGATCAGTCACTCAGTTGTGTCCGACTTTTTGCGAACCCATGAAGTGCAGCACGCCAGGCCTCCCTGTCCAACACCAACTCCCGAAGTTCACTGAGACTCACGTCCATCGAGTCAGTGATGCCATCCAGCCATCTCACCCTCTGTCGTCCCCTTCTCCTCCTGCCCCCAGTCCCTCCCAGCATCAGAGTCTTTTCCAATGAGTCAACTCTTCGCATGAGGTGGCCAAAGTACTGGAGTTTCAGCGTTAGCATCATTCCTTCCAAAGAAATCCCAGGGCTGATCTCCTTCAGAATGGACTGGCTGGATCTCCTTGCAGTCCAAGGGACTCTCAAGAGTCTCCTCCAACACCACAGTTCAAAAGCATCAATTCTTCGGCACTTAGCCTTCTTCACAGTCCAACTCTCACATCCATACATGACCACAGGAAAAACCATAGCCTTGACTAGACGGACCTTTGTTGGCAAAGTAATGTCTCTGCTTTTGAATATGCTATCTAGGTTGGTCATAACTTTCCTTCCAAGGAGTAAGTGTCTTTTAATTTCATGACTGCAGTCATCATCTGCAGTGATTTTGAAGCCCAGAAAAATAAAGTCTGACACTGTTTCCACTGTTTCCCCATCTATTTCCCATGAGGTGATGGGACCAGATGCCATGATCTTCATTTTCTGAATGTTGAGCTTTAAGCCAACTACTGGCCAAAAAGTTAGTTCTGATTCTTCCACACAATGTAATGGGAAATTCTGAATGGACTTTTTGGCCAACACTAGTACAAGCTCATTGAAAATTTCAGGGAGAAAACACTCTAAAATTTGAAACAATTCCATGGAATATTAAGAAAAATAGTAAATATGAGCAATCTAACAATTTAAAAAATAATATGGACAGCAGTGGGGGAACATTCATTATGATCAAATGTCTCTATTCTACCAATACTTTTGCTAATTGACAAATTTGCTTGAGATCTCACCACTTCTCTGTCATTTCTCTATCTAGTGGCTGATGCTAAACAACCATTTTCCTGTACTTTGAATAGGCAGTGGATTATATGATTTTACTGAAAGTGTAGATTAGAAATCCTATCGTCCACAATGTCTGCCCTTTCTAACATTGTTTAACTTATTTAAATAATTTGGATATTTTAATTCAAAAATTAAATCAGGGAATTAGCAGTAGAAAGCTAGTAAGTGCTAGTTCACTTTCTTAGTTCAGCATTGTTATTGTTCAGTTGCTAATTCCTGTCTAGCTCTTTGGAACCCCATGGACAGCAGCATGCCAGGCTTCCCCATTCTTCACCATTTCCTGGAGTTTGCTCAAATTCATGTCCATTGAGTAGATGATGCTATCTAACTATCTCATCCTCTGCCACCCCCTTCTCCTTTTGCATTCAATCTTTCCCATCATTAGAGTCTTTTCCAATTAGTTGGCTCTTCACATCAAGTAGCCAAAGTATTGGAGCCTCAGCTTCAGCATCAGTCCTTCCAAAGAATATTCAGAGTTGATTTCCTTTAGGATTGACTGGTTTGGTCTCCTTGCAGTACAAGGGACTCTTGAGAGTCTTCTCCAACACCACAATTTGAAAGCATCAATTCGTCAAGTCTCAGCCTTCTTCTTTATGATCCAACTCTCAGATCCATACATAATTACTGGAAAAGCCATAGCTTTGAATACATACCCCAGATAGGTGCAGTGGCTGGGAGCCAGAGTTTAGGTTGTGGCTCAGTCCCAGGGCTGAGGCTGCTGTTGACTATGGAGAGACTGATCAAGGGGATGTGAGGGAGGAGATTGCGGTAGGAAATGCCTGTGGAGGAGGAAAGTTGGCAGACATGGAAGCAAGGCGATACTGCTGAGTCATGCATAGGGGGTGGAGCCATCACCATAGCCTCTCTCCCCCGAACATGCCAGCATTGGCAGCTGAACAATAGACAGAGGCTGGCCCATCAAACGTCTGTTGCACTGAACTACAGAATAGGACCCCACTCAGGGTGCTCCTTTAAGTGACTGATAATCCAAACAACAGAGAAGGACCCCAGGCAAGGGAGCCCTCTAAGTGCCTGATTGGGCAGAGCTATGGAGAAAGACTAGCCAAAGAGGGCTTCTGATAGCCCGCTCCAAGAAGCTCACTAAACGACTCTGATAGGGCCATAACTCCTGCAGTGGAGGCAGTCTGTGTCCCTGCACATATGGTGCCTCCAGGGTCCCCACAAGCCAAGCAGCTGCACCACCTTCACGCTCAACTCTCACTGAGGCAGAGCTGCCACAGGCAAAAAAGTCTTGCATCTATGCACATAGAGTTGCTTTGGTCGTGTTCAGCTTTTTGCGGCCCTGTGGACTGTGGCCTGCCAGGCTTCTCTGTCAAGGAGGGGGGTTCTCCAGGCAAGAATACCGGATTGTATTGGCCAATACCGGTTTCCATACCCTTCTAGAGCACTATATTTCCTGCTGCCCTAGTCGCCAACCCCTCTGAGTACCTGGTGCTGCCAGAACCCCTGCAGAAGAACGAATCAGTGAGATGGAAGATAAAATGATGGAACTAACATCTGAAGAGCAGAACAAAGGAAAAAGAATGAAAAGAACTGAAGATAGTCTCAGAGACTTCTGGGACAATATCATACACACCAACATTCGAATTATAGGGACCCCAGGAGAATAAAAGAAAAAGAAAGTGTGTGAAAACATTTTTGAAGAGATTAGAGTTGAAAATTTCCCCAACATGGAAAAGTCAATCAAGTCCAAGAAGGACAAAGAATCCCATACAGGATAAAGCCAAGGAGAAACATGCCAAGATACATACTAATCAAACTAACAAAGACTAAACACAAAGAAAGAACATTATTAAGCAGCAAGGGAGAAGCAACAAGTAACACACAAGGGAAACCCCACATGCTTAACAGCTGATCTTTCAGCAGAAACTCTGCAGGCCAGAAGGGAATAGCAGGATATATTTAAAGTGTTGAAAGGGAAACATCTACAACCAACATTACTGTACATGGCAAGGATATCATTCAAAATTGATGGAGAAATAATAACTTTTCAGACAAGCAAAAGCTAAGAGAATTCAGTACCACCACACCAGCTTTACAACAAATGTTAAAGGAACTTATATAGACAAGAAATACAAGAGAACAAAAAAAGATCTACAAAATTGACCCCAAACAATTAAGAAAATGGCAATAGGAACATATATATCAATAATTACTATAAATGTAAATGGATTAAATGCTCCAACCAAAAGACACAGACTGGCTGAAAGGATATAAAACAAGATCCATATATATGCTGTCTACAAGAAACCCACTTCAGACCTAAAGTCACTTATAGACTGAAAGTGAGAGGATGGAAAAATATATTCCATGCACATGGGAAGCAAAAGAAAGCTAGAGTAGCAATCCTCATATCAGACAAAATAGACTTTAAAATAAATAAGATTACAAGAGATAAGGAAGGATACTACATAATGATCAAGGGATCAATCCAAGAGGAAGACATAACAATTGTGAATATCTATGCACCCAACATAGGAGTGCCTCAATACATAAGACAAACAGTAACAGACATAAAAGGAGAAATTGACAGTAACACAATAATAGTAGGAGATTTTAACACCCCACTCACACCAATGGACAGATCATCAAAACAGAAAATTAATAAGGAAACACAAGCCTTAAATGATATATTAGATGAGATGGATCTCATTGATATCTTCAGGACATTCCATCCAAATGCAGAAAAATACACTTTCTTCTCAAGTGCACATGGAACATTCTCTAGGATAGACTACATCTTGGGTCACAAATCAAGCCTCAGTAAATTTAGGAAAATTGAAATTATATCAAGCATCTTCTCTGAACACAATGCTATGAGACTAGATATCAATTACAAGAAAAATACTGTGAGAAAAAAAATACATTGAGATTAAACAACACGTTTCTAAATAACCAATAGGTTACTGAAGAAGTCAAAAGGGAAATTAAAAAAAAATTCTAGAAATGAATGACAATGAAAACATGACAACTCAAAACCCATGGGGTACAGCAAAAGCAGTTCTAAGAGGGAAGTTTACAGCAATACAATCCTACCTCAAGAAACAAGAAAAACAACCTAACTTTACACCTAAAACAACTGGAAAAAGAAGAACACAAAACCCCCAAAGTTAGTAGAAGGAAACAAATCATAAATATCAGAGCAAAAATAAGTGACGAAGAAATGAAAGAAACAATAGTAAAGATTAATAAAACTAAAAACTGGTTATTTGAGAAGATAAACAAAATTGACAAACCTTTAGCCAGATTCATCAAGGACAGAAGAGAAAAGAATCAAATCAACAAAATTAAAAATGAAAAAGGAGAAGTTACAACAGACAAGGGAGAAATACAAAGGATTATAAGAGACTATTATGAACAACTATATGGCAATAAAATGGATAACCTGGAAGAAATGGACAGATTCTTAGATAAGTTCAATCTTCCAAGTCTGAACCAGGATGAAATAGAAATTTTGAACAAACCAATTACAAGCACTGAAATTGAAGTTGTGATAAAAAATCTCCCAAAAAACCAAAGCCCAGGACCAGATGTCTTCACAGGAGAATTCTGCATGATAATGCCTATCCTTCTAAAACTCTCTCAAACAATTGCAGAAGGAACACTTCCAAACTCATTCTATGAGGCCACCATCACCTTGATACCAAAACCAGACAATGACAACACACAAAAAAAGAAAACTACAGGCAAATTTCACTGGTGAACATAGATGCAAAATCCTCAACAAAGTTTTAGCAAACAGAATTCAGCAACACATCAAAAAGCTCATACACAATGATCAAGTTGGGTTTATTCCAGGAATGCAAGGATTCTTCAATATACACAAATCAAATAATGTGATACACCATATTAACAAATTGAAAGATAAAAACCATATGATCGTCTCAATAGATGCAGAAAAAGCCTCTAACAAAATTCAGCACACATTTATGATTAAAACTCTTCAAAAAATGGGCATAGAGGGAACCTACCTCAGCTTAGTAAAAGCCATATATGATAAGCCTACAGCAAACATTATTCTCAGTGGTGAAAAACTGAAAGTATCCCTCTTAAGCTCAGGAACAAGACAAGAGTGTCCATTTTCACCACTATTATTCAACATAGTTCTGGAAATCCTAGCTACAGCAATCAAAGAAAAAGAAATAAAAGGAATCCAGATCAGCAAAGAAGAAGTAAAGTTCTCACTGTTTGCAGATGACATGATACTTTACATAGAAAACCCTAAAGATATTATCAGAAAATTACTACAGCTAATGAATGAATTTAGCCAAGTTGCAGGTTACAAAATCAATACACAGAAATAACTTGCATTTCTATATACTAACAATGAAAAACCAGAAAGAGAAATTAAGGAATCAATCCTATTCACCATTGCAACAAAAAGAATTAAATATTTTGGAGTAAACTTACCTAAGGAAACAAAGGAATTGTACACAGAAAATTATAAGACACTAATGAAAGAAATCAAAGATGACACAAACAGAAGGAGAGATATTCCATGTTCCTGGGTAGGAAGAATCAATATTGTGAAAATGACTATACTACCAAATGCAATCTACAGATTCAATGTGATCCTTATCAAATTACCAATGACATTTTTCACAGAACTAGAACAAAAATTTTCACAATTCATATAGAAACACAAAAGACCCCGAATGACCAAAGCAGTCTTGAGAAAGAAGAATGGAAATGGAGGAATCAACCTTCCTGACTTCAGATTATACTACAAAGCTACAGTCATCAAGACAGTACGGTATTGGAACAAAAACAGAAATATAGACCAATGGAACAAGATAGAAAGCCCAGAAATAAACTCATGCACCAATGGGTACCTTATTTTTGACAAAAGAAGCAAGAATATACAATAGGGCAAAGACAGCCTCTTCAATAAATGGTGCTGGGAAAACTGGACAGCTACATGTAAAACAATGAAATTAGAACACTTCCTAACACCATACACAAAGATAAGCTCAAAATGGATTAAAGATCTAAATGTAAGACCAGAAACTATAAAACTCTTAGAGGAAAACATTAGGCAGAACACTCGATGACATAAAGAAATATCCTCTATGACCCACCTCCTAGAGTAATGGAAATAAAAACAAAAGTAAACAAGTGGGACCTGATTAAACTTAAAAGCTTTTGCACAGCAAAGGACAGTATAAGCAAGGTGAAAATAATAGCAAGTGAAAGGATTAATTTCTAAAATATACAAGCAGCTCATACAACTCAAGCCAGGAAAACAAACAACCCAATCAAAAAGTGGGAAAAAGACCTAAACAGACATTTCTTCAAAGAAGACATACAGATGGCTAACAAACACATGAAAAGATGCTCAACATCACTCATTATCAGAGAAATGCAAATCATAACTACAAGGAGATATCACCTCACACTGGTCAGAATGACCATCAGAAAGTCTACAAATAATAAATGCTGAAGAGGGTGTGGAGAAAAGGAAATGCTCTTGTACTGTTGGTGGGAATATAAATTGATACAGCCACTATGGAAGACGGTATGGAGGTTCCTTAAAAAACTAGGAATAAAACCACTATATGACCCAGCAATCCCACTCCTAGGCATATACCCTGAAGAAATCAAAATTGAAAAAAAAACACATGTATCCCATTGTTCATTGCAGCACTATTTACAATAGCTAGAACATGGAAGCAACCTAGATGTCCATCAACAGATAAATGGATAAAGAAGTTGTGGTACATACACACATGAAATATTACTCAGCCATAAAAAGGATTTCATTTGAGTTCTGATGAGGTGGATGAACCTAGAACCTATTATACAGAGTGAAGTGAGTCAGAAAGACAAAGATAAATATTGTATTCTAATGCATATATATGGAATCTAGAAAAATGGTACTGAAGAATTTATGTGCAAGGCAGCAGTGGAGAAACAGACATAGAGAATAGACTTATGGACATGGGGAGAGGGGAGGAGAGGGTGAGATGTATGGAAAGAGTAACATGGAAACTTACATTACCATATGTAAAACAGATAGCCAACAGGAATTTGCCGTATGGCTCAGGAAAGTCAAAGGAGCTCTGTATCAACCTAGAGGGGTCAGATGGGGAGGGAGATTCAAAACGGAGGGGATATATGTATACCTTTGGCTAATCATATTGAGGTATGACAGAAAACAACAAAATTCTGTAAAGCAATTATCCTTCAATAAAAAAGTAAATAAAAAAAAATAGTTAACCTCAAAAACCTTCCAAAAAAAATAAAAATAAAAAATGAATGAGAAAAGACAAAATCAGCTGCAATTTTAGCAAATTAATAAAGGCCAAATGTGAACTAAGACTGGAAGAACTGGGGCCGAGACATCCTCTTACAAGCTTTTTCTTTCTGTATTTATTTTTAATGAGCCTCTCTCAGTAACTCTAAATAACTCTAAAGAATATTTGAAGGCAGGGCTGGAAACAAACAACAACAACAATAAAAAGCCTCCTCTGCTTGCTGGAATCTTGCATAAAGTGATTTTTAGCTGCTTAGTGACTGTTAGTTGCTTAGCTATGTCTGACTCGTTGTGACTTCATGGACTGTAGCCAGCCAGGCTTTTCGGTCCATGGGATTTTCCCAGGCAAAAATATCAGAGTGTGTTGTCATTTCCTTCTCCAGGGGTCTTCCCAACCCAGGGACTGAACCCAGCTTTCCCATGTTACAGGAAGATTCTTCACCTTCTGAGCTACCAGAGAAGCCCGAGCTGCTGAGGGGAATATACAAACCCTAAACTGTTTCTGCTAAACTCTTTTCTCCTATGAGGCAAAAACTTGCAGCTTCTGGAGGAAGCTTAAAGGGAACAGTGTAGACACACTGATACAGGGGAATGAGCAGAGGAGAAACTCCTGTACTCCAGGGAGGTGTTAAGAAAGCCATGCTGGCCTTAGAATTCTATATGTGCACCCACTTAGAGGGTAGGGTTAGGGAATGCGTGGTAAAGATCAACACAGATCAAGGGCATCATTTAGGGCACATAGGGAGAAAAATGCTGAGAATACTCTCCTATCTTGCTCCCCATGAGGCTGGACATACAGGATCTGCCTAAACTGAGGCTGCCACTGGACAATAGTAAATTCTTGCAAGCCAGAATCCAGCGACAGGCAAAAGAGGTCTACCACTGGGAAAGAGGGATATCCTGGAGTGAGCTCCCCTGTAGTGCCCGTATGTAGAGAGGATGAAAGTTGAGGGTGGAACACAAACATTGAGGCAAAAAAATTTTTTTTAATCCTGACTCTCCAGCTACCACTTTGAGCAGAAAGCCATAGTGCTGATAAATGTATGTGAGGACTGTAAGACACAGTAGAAAAAACAACAACAGGAAAACTCAAACTATGTTTAACTGAAAAATGTTTAACACAAAAGCCGTCAGAAAAGGGGAGGGGTAATGATGAAAAGCAAAGGCAAGAGAGAGCCAACAAAAGAAGCTGGTAGACATAATTCCAAATATCAATAATTATGTTAAATGTAAGTTATCTAAAAATCAATTAAATTTCAGAAATTGTTAGAATAGCTAAAAAAAAAAATTCCAAATATATCTGCTTGTTAAAAAGCCCCTTAATACAATGATATAAATAAATTAAAAGTACAAGGATGAAAAAGGGTGCATCACGGAAACAATAGAAAATGAAGTGACTAAGTGAATATCAGACAAAGTAGACTTCAGAGCAGAACAATTTCTAGGAACAAAGAGAGATATGCACAGCAATAAAAGGGTTAATCCATCTCACCAAGAAGATAGACAAGTCTTAATTGTATACAACATTAGAGCTTCAAATTCCATAAAGCCTAAACTGTTGAAACTGATACTACTGAAAGGACAAATACACAGATCAACATTACAGTTGGAGACGTCAACATTCTTCTTTCAGTAACCAATAGAGTTCATGGAAAGAAAATCAGTAAAAGATGGACTTGCTGTACAAGCCTTGAGTTGAAAATACTGAAGTCTAATTACTATACTAGATAAATCTGGAAACTGAAATACTGATTAGCTTCTATTTCCACACTATTTCTGCGTGAAATTAGTAAAATATCTAGTAGTTTTGCTCTTGCTGAATTACACAATAAAATCAATGACTTGCACACGTACCTACCTCCTCATACCCACTTTTATGCACACACACACACACACATACACACACATTCACAGTCCTTCTACCCTCTCAACAACTGTTTTAAAAACTAATAGTAATTTGTGCTTTCATGTGTAAAACACTAAGATATAAAACAATAAGGTAGTTCACTGCAGTGGTTTTAATGCTCACTCTCTAAGCCTCAAACAGTTTACATTTGTAAATAGAGAGCAGTATGAAAAAAACTTAATAAATTTTAGGGCTGATCTTAGAAAAGTCTATAGTCTGGTTGCCTGCCTTTGCCAGGGGTTGTCAGTAAATTTAAATTGTAATAGCTGAAGCTTGTAGGGACAGAATCAGATGATCTGCTGTGTCCCAATGTGGGCAGTAATCTGGTGCTTGTCTAACCAATCTTCTTAAATTTTTGGCCCCACATTCATTTGGAAGAGAGTCTGAGTGTTGTGTTGGTGAAGTATGAAATTGAAGTGCCCTGTTGGCTACTCTTAGACTCCTCTGCTGCGTTCCTGCTATAAACTTGAATGGCCCACTAAGCAAAACAAAGAACTCCAGACCTATTTTTCTAAGGTCCTTTACTGAGGTCTGTTCTTGCCTAATCATGCCTCTTTCGCCAATCCCCCAAATTACCTCCCTTGAGAAAAATTCTGGTAAATAGTTTTTCTACCTCCTAAAAGTTCAAATGAGTCCCAGGATAACAGGTGAAAATCAGTGGTTTCTGCTCACAAGACATCCTACTCCCTTCCCAAAATGAGACAAGTTCCTGTTTTGTGTGTTCTAGCTAGTGCCTGTAAGGCTTCCTCCCTGCTCTCCCACTCATCCTGTCAGCAGAGGGGACTTCTGGGAGAAAGATTAAGTAGCAGAAAAGAGCTTTCATCTTTTTTTTTTCTATTGAATATTGCAAGGATAATACGGGGGACTCACTAGCACATGATTTCAAATGACCAAATGGTGTGATTGCAACACTCACCTAACATGAACAACAAGAGTTCAAGCATGCAGTTATCTTTCTTGGTTATCTACTGATGCCCCTGTAAAGACATCTTTATGGTGGCACTGAATTAACGTTTTAAAAATTCATTTTTCAAAAGAAAAATCAAAATGTCCCTGTTTTCCTCTCCGCTCTCAGAAATTTTAACTGAACTTGTTTAACTGAACTAAAATTCCTTTGCTTGTAAGAAGTCTCACTTGTTTATTGTTGTTGTGAATGCAAATCATACAAAAATAGGTGGGGGCATTTTGTACTAATTATACAACTTTTGGTAGTGTGTGTGCTCAGTGGTGTCCAACTCTTTGCGACCCTTTGTACTGCAGCCCACCTGGCTCCTCATTCATGTGATTTTTCAGGCAAGAGTACTGGAGTGGGTTGCCATTTCTTCCTCCAGGGGATCTTCCTGACCCAGGGATCAAACCCAGATCTACTGGTGGATCATGTATCAAACCCAGGTGTACTGGTGGATCATGCATTGCAGGCAGGTTCTTTACCACTGAGCCACTAGGGTGCCAGCTGGCTAAGTTTGGTTGCTGGTGGCAATGTTATAGCAACATTGTAGAAAGCGTTCCAATCCAAAGCAAGTTCTGCTGAAAACTGAGAGAAGTGAAACAAGGCTGAGACTTGTTAAAAAAGAAAATACAGCTAAGCATTAAAATGTAACTGTCCTAGGGAAAAAAAGATCTCAATGGCCAGAAGTTAAATAATCAGGAAAAGCCCACTACCTACTCTTTGATAGCTATATACTAGCACAAAATACATCTTTATCATTTATGAATTATTAGCTGTATTTTTGTAATTGGGTTTCTTGTTCTCTATTAAGTTACAGATTTGACTCATTTACGTAATATCTTCTTACGGAATTTCATGGTAAGTCCACATGGTATTGGGCTTCCCAGGTTGCTCAAATGGGTAAAGAATCTGCCTACAAGGCAGGAGACATAAGAAACCTGGGTTCAATCCCTGGGTTGGGAAGATCCCCTAGAAGTGGCCAAGGCAACCCACTCCAGTAATCTTGCCTGGAGATTCTCATGGACAGAGGAGTCTGGCAGGCTACAGTCCACTGCATCGCAGAGTCTGACATGACTGAAGCAACTGAGCATGTATGCATGCACACGGTATTAATAGCTTACACATCTGATATCACAGGAAAAGAAATGTTATGATTAAGATGAAAAAAATCTTTATTTTACATTTTAAAGTATTGCAAAAAAAAAGGGGAGAAATTTCACTATGTGTTATTTACATTGGGAATCAGAATTATAAAGCTATTCAAGATTTTAGAAATTATTTCAACATTTTTATAATACAGATAAGAAAAAAAATTAAGCTTCAGAATTGTTTACCCAGGAGTAGAAGAGTGACTAGACCCAGAGTGTTCCGAGTCCTTAACTGGCAGTGCCATGCTGACTGTAAGCTACAGTAAGTGTCTAGAGATTTCTAGAACAAGAGATACTAGTTGGAATGAATTCTTTAGCCGTATTAGAGAGGATGAGCAAACCTCAGTGGAAACACTGTGAAGCACCATTTTGCACATTGCATAATAAATGGATGTGTTAACTTTCCATCCTGTTTCTCCTCTTTCACTAACCTAATTTTGGAATCCAAATTTTAATAGTTTTCAGCCAGAGTTTCTGTTCAGGGAAATAAGATCATTGTACATGAAAAAGAGTCTTGGATTCTTCCTTACGTACAATTCATAAGAAAGTTAATAAGAAACCAAGTGAAATTAGGAACTGATATGAACAAATAAAGTACCTCTATATATTTATGATTAAAAACATATATATATCTATTGCATGCACGCATGCATACTAAGTCACTTCTGTCATGTCCGACTCTTTGTGACCATATGGACTGTAGCCTGCGAGGCTCCTCTGTCCATGGGGATTCTCCAGGTGGGAATACTGGAGTGGGTTGGCATGCCCTCCTCCAGGGGATCTTGTGGATCCAGGGATCAAAGGTGCACCTCTTATGTCTCCTGCATGGCAGGTGGGTTCTTTACCACCAGTACCACCACTACTGCATAAATAGAGCAAATTCAGAACTCTGCCTTCTGAAACCAGGGATCTAGTTTATGAAATCCTATATTTTGAGAAAACTATTTCTGTATATCCTGTTTAATAAAAATGACCGTTGCTACTTCTAACTTACAGTAGTCTTAGGGCATAGGAATGATGAGGGGAACTAAACATGCTGGCTCATAAAAGATGGCTGGCAAGTTGTGTTTATCTTGATTCCAACTAAAGAATAAAAGGCAACGACCTTTACCATGCAGCTTTTTATACAGCGTTTGATAAAGTCAGATGCTTAACTCAGCAAAGTTGAATGACGGATTATAATCAAGATTCTCTCACAGAGAATGCCAGGAGCGAAGAGTACCACTGGGGCACAAAAGTGGACTTGGAAGAATTACTGGAGGATGGAGGAGCAGTAACAAAAAATAAAGAGGAAAGAGTGTGCTGTAACTTAAAGTGAAGCAAAACTTTACTCTTTTTTCCTAAGAAAATAGGGCCAAACAGTATTCCATCCATATTCCCTTGCTTTCCACACTGGATTCCAACACCCTCCACCTCGGCAAGACTGTGTGTCCTCTGCCTGGAGCCGACATAGAACTGTTCTTTCTTCTAATTGAAACAGACAGGGATATTACTGATTAGAGGTGGAGAAGCAGAAAAGTGTTTTCATTTTATTCCAAATTAGTTTGAACTCACCCAAGATCAAATGAAACCTAAATTTGGGAAAACAAACAGACCACAAACAAGTCCTTTGTTGACCTGATGCCATTTCTTGGAAGTAAAATAACAGTGACCCTCAGAAAGGCTGACTCAGCAACCATGACACTGGCAAGGGTCAGCCATGAAGCTTCCCTGTCTTCAAAAGTATGTTATATAAAGTAGGTTTTAATAACACAAAGTCCAATCAGGATATTCTCAAAGGTTCAGGCACAAATGGATCCACATTGAAACGTGTGCACCTACACACAAGCATTCACACACACACACACACACACACACACACACACACATCTTTTGCCCACATGCAACAGTTTACTTGCCTAGGGCTTTTGCTCATGTAGATCTGATCAAGACATCTCTTAGCTACTAACAGCTCAGACTCTTAGTAGGATGCATGAGTCAAACAACTCCCTTTCAGGTTTACAATATATCTGCTTTCTTACTGTATTTGAAACATCAGGCTATTTTTGGTAGAATCAATTACTTTCATGTTGTTTCTTTTCATTTCTATTCTGTTTGCAGTGTGATGCTAAAAATCTACTCCTCCAAAGTCCTAAAATTTTCAATTGCTTTCCCTTGAAATCCAGGTCCTGGTTACAAAGTAGTAGAACTAAAACAGAAGATAAAAGAGTATAGGAGTAAACAGTTTGAGTTTGGAAATATTGCTAAAGTTTGGATTAACAGTTTATTGATCAGAAATGTATTAATATGTCTTGTGTTACCTGAATGTTATTCACCAGAATGTTTCAATATTCACTTAACAAATTTCTGGGAATAGTTTCCACAAAAATCCTCCAGCCAATAATGTGTTAATATAAGCATGCTCCAAAGCAGACTTATCTGCTCTAATATAAATACTTTTCTCCCTGATTCTAAATAAAGTCCAGTATATCACAGTGTGGGCTTCCCCAGTGGCTTGGTGGTAAAGAATCTGCAATGCAGGAGACCCAAGAGACATGGGTTTGATCCCTGGGTCAAGAAGATCTCCTGGAGTTGGAAAAGGCAACACACTCCATTATTCTTGCCTGGAAATTCCCTGGACAGAGGAGCCTATGTTTACATATTAAATTGGAGGATTTGATAGCCACAAGGGGTAGCTTCTTTTCAAAAGTTTACTTTGGTTTTCTGGAGGAAGGCATGGCAACTTACTCCAGTATTCCTGCCTGGAGAATCAGTATCACAAGAACAGAGGAGCTTGGCAGGCTATGCTCCATAGGGTCACAGAGAGTCAGATATGACTTTTGAAAAATAAACAGCCCAACAGATATGAATAGAGGTTTTCAGAATCCAGTATTTCATAAGATGTTTAAATTATTTGGTGGTCCCTTAAATCTTCTTTGATAGAGTTTGGAACAGAGTTTCTCTCCCAGAGAATTTTTGAAACTAAGTTGAACAGATGAAATTAATGTATCCTCAATAAATGTTTCAAGCTATTTATTTCGTATCATCTTCTGAACTCCTGACAGATGAAGATCACAAAATGAAACAGAAAGAAAAACTGAGAATGACACTTTATCCAAAATTTAAAACAGTAGTTTTAAAGACAATTGTCTGAGACAATCTGTCTTAAGTGTGATTTATATTTAATCTTTCACATATTATTCAAGAAATGCAACTTAATATTAAATTTATTTCACCTTTAATTTATTTAAAGTTGATGCTTCATTTATTTTTTTCTGTTTTTTAAAGGCAAGCCTAAAAAGCAATTCAAGTCTATATAAGTTTCCAACTTATTTTCCCTTCTTTTTTCTAATCTCTGAGTTAAATAATGGACATGTAATTGTTTGTCCTGGCCCTTTATCACTGTGCAGTTTGATACTTAGACTGACAGACCCACATAAAGTGATATGGAAGGAAAATCAAGAGAGACAGTATTGGTATAAAATGGAGCCAGGGGGCCATTGAGGAAGTGTGATGTATGTACTGGTCTTTAGCTTGAAAGAATCTGATTTTTGGACCACTCAGTATCCTAACAAAGGCATCCAGAACATCTTCCAGAAACTCAAGATGTTTATCAAACTCTTACCCTGAACCCACCAGAGACAACATGCCTTAAGAATTAATGTTTCCTCTCTTATGTCAGAGTACAGCCTGGTGGCTTTTGCATTTATAAGCCCCTGACTGTTTCTCTTCTTTAAAATACTCTTTAAGCTTCACCCAAATCTGTGCCCCTAAATTGTAGTTTTTAAGACCTCCAGCTAAACGCTTTTCTTATTTGCAGCCTTCTGTGTGTGTCTTTTGTTTTTGGTTGGCAGTAGGATGTCAAATGGAGAAGGCAATGGCACCCCACTCCAGTGCTCTTGCCTGGAAACTCACATGGACCGAGGAGCCTGGTGGGCTGCAGTCCATGGGGTCGCGAAGAGTCAGACATGACTGAGCGACTGCACTTTCACTTTTCACTTTCATGCATTGGAGAAGGAAATGGCAACCCACTCCAGTGTTCTTGCCTGGAGAATCCCAGGGACGGCGGAGCCTGGTGGGCTGCTGTCTATGGGGTCGCACAGAGTCGGACACAACTGAAGCGACTTAGCAGCAGCAGCAGGATGTCAAAGACTAGTGATAATGTTTTTTTAAAAAATCACATATTCTTCTTATAATTTAGTATAAAATGTCTCATTGGTAAAAAACATATATATATGTATGTGTATACACACACACACACACACACACACACATAGAAGCTTAGCAAGTTTTAAATGAACTCAGAGAAAGAGAAGTTGTTATGACATCATATTCGTTTTTCATTGCTGCATAACCAATTACCAAAATTTAATGACCTGAATAATGCAAAACAATGGTCAGAAGAGCAACACAGGCTAAGATTCACCAGGCTAAGGTCAAGGTACTGCAGGCCATATTCCTCTCTGAAGGCTCTAAGAGAAGATCTGCTTTCTTCATCTGTTTTCTCATTCAGATTATTGGCAGAATTTAATTCCTTACCAATCTTGTAGGACTGGGTTTTGCATTTTCTTACTAGCTCTCAGGTGAGGGCCATTTTCAGCTTCTCGAGAACACCCATATTCTTCAGCTTCTGGTCCCCTTTCTCCATCTTCAAACCAACAACATCAGTTCTTGCCACGTGTCATTCTTCAAATGCTTTCCCTTTTCTCCTCCTGTCTCATGTCTTCTAACCCAGGAAAAGTTTTTTGCTTTTTTAGGGATCATATTGAAAAGTAGCAGAATATGCCATCTCCAAATATATCTCTTAGC
The DNA here is from genome assembly GCF_029407905.1 of Bubalus kerabau. Taxonomy (NCBI): domain Eukaryota; kingdom Metazoa; phylum Chordata; class Mammalia; order Artiodactyla; family Bovidae; genus Bubalus; species Bubalus kerabau. The sequence goes on from NC_073625.1 coordinate 54,649,527, forward strand.
AAAAAGAGGCAAGAATCCTGGGATCCTTTTCCAGGGGATCTTCTAATGACCCTGGGATCAAACCCTCATCTCCTGCTTGGCAGGTAGATTCCTTACCTCCTGGAGAGCCGCATATATGACATATACAAGCCAATAAACTACTGTTTCTTTCTTAATCTGTCTTTTGCTTGTAGGGTTTCCAGCTAAGAATTTAGAAGAAAATTTTGCCTCTTCTTTAATGTCACTAGATTGTGCCCACTGCAAAAATCCAAAATGCCCTCCCTATCTCAAGAACTGAATTATATCAGGAAAACACACTTTCATGCAAGGTGGTATATTATCTGATTCTAGTGTTTAAGTCATTGGCTATATTTGGGGAAGCTATTAATCTGCCTAATACAGGCTGTAAATCATGTTAATTTGTAAAAGAAGTAGATGGATTTGATGAGCACATAGAATTTTTGAGGGAAAATAGTTGTAATTTGAGACTATCATTATAATGGAATATCACTGCTGTATTAGTCTCCCACAAGTACAAGCATTAATTTTCCTAGGCAATGAATTATATAATGTATAAAGGTTATTTGTCCAGAGTGATGGATACCAAACAGTACTTAGGAAAGAAGCAATTTGTACAATCTCTAGTTTAAAATGTCAGGAGGGACTTTTTAAAATTGTATTTCTTTTATTGTATTACATTTTTAGTTTTGGCTGCATTCACTAATTAGCTACCCTAGTCAGGGTCTACAGAAAATAACAATGTACAGAAATTAGCAGATGCCATGAGAGATAATAAATGTATTTACAAGTGAATACACAGACTCTCAGTCCCCATGGAATTACTTATCTCTTTAACTTGTGTTTGCATGGACTTAAGCTAGGTGATTTGATGATTAAATTCACAATACATTTTTTAAAAACTTTTATTTTTTACCTACTTATCTGTGTTTCAGGGTAAATATGAAAGAAATACTGTTACTGAATAGGTAGATGAATTAATCCCTATGCAAAAAACATGCACTTGAAAATTTTGTTGCTATTTAGTCGCTAAGTTGTGTCCAACTCTTTGAGACCCCATGGATTATAGCTAGCCAGGCTCTATGTCTGTGAAATTGTCCAGACAACAATACTGGAATGGGTTGCCATTTCCTCTTCCATAGGATCTTCTTGACCCAGGGATCAAATCTGGATCTCTTGGATTGTTAGGCAGATTCTTTACCACTGGGCCACTGGGGAAGCCACTTGAAAATTTAGGGCCATTGAAATGTTTTAACCAAAAAAAAAAAAAATTCATCAAATTATTTGTTAGAAAAATTCTGAGTATATTCAGTATGATATGCATTTTTCTCAATTCTAGGGATGAAATTATAAAAAGCAATAATGTATGTATTATGTATTGACTTTTTTTTAATGTCTTACTCAAAAAAAGTTAAGGAACTGCATGTCTTTGAAGTAGAGTTCAGTGAAGGACCCTAATGTAAATATAGTGTAAACTTAAGTCTGAGAGGAATATAACTACAGCTTCATTCTTGTGCCTCAGAGAAACCCTTTGCCAATTCTGGGTCTTTTATGGTTCCACATACATTTTAGAATTATTTGTTCTAGTTCTGTGCAAAATGTCGTGGGTAATTTGATAGAGATCACTTTAAATCTGTAGATTGCTTTGGGTTGTATGGCCATTTTAATAAAATTAATTCTTCCAATTCAAGAGCATGGGATATATTTCCATTTCTTTGAATCAGAATTTTATAGTCATCATATAACAAAAGGGAACCCTCCTACCCTATTGGTGCAAATGTAAATTTTTGTATCCACCATGGAGAACAGTATGAGGTTTCCTTAAAAACTAAAAATAAAGTTGCCATATGATCTAAAGTACTACTCCTAGGCATAAAACCAGAGAAAACTAATTCAAAAACATACATGCACCCCATGTTCATAGCAGCACTGTTTACAATAGTCAAGACATGGAAGCAACCTAAGTGTCCATAGATAGTTGAGCAGATAAAGAAGATGTGGTATACATATATGAGTGCTTAGTTGCTAAGTCACGACCAACTCTTTTGCAGCCTCATGGACTATAGCCCTGCCAGGCTCCTCTGTCCATGGAATTTCCTAGACAAGAATGTTGGACTGGTTTGCCATATCCTTCTCCAGGGAATCTTCCAGACCCAGGGATCAAACCTGTATCTCCTGCATTGGCAGATGGGTTCTTTACCACTGAGATGCCTATGAAGCCCATTAGCAGATACAAAGTACTAAATATGAAAAAAACAATAAGGACCTAATGTGTAGCAAGGGAACCCTATTCAATATCTTGTAATGCAAAAGAATCTAATATATATATATATATATATGTATATATGTGTGTGTGTAAATTGGGTCATATTTTTGTACACTAGAAACTAACACAACATTGTAAATCTACCATTTTTCAAATAAATAAAGACCAAATTTTCCTCCCTATTGTGGGGACCTGGTTTGAATAGTAGTGTCAAAGAGCTGAATTCTTCAATTTTTCCCTCAAAGTTCAAATACTTATTTGTGCATGTTTATTCTGTGCCATTTACTGTTCCTTCCATACCTTAACTCACATAATTCAATAACTTATTTATCTTCATTTTAGAGATGAAGAAACTGTAATACCAACAACTTAAATAATTTGCTAAATCAATGTCACATAGCTAGTAAGTGCTGGAAATAGGATTCCAAATTACTTTTAAAAATGAGAAAATAGAAATAAAAAGAAATACTAGTAGAGCCATGTACCTTTAGTGTTAGAAAAGATTTTAAAATAATTATTATTTATTTAATTTGGGTGTAACTTCATTAAAATTCTTTTTGAAAAGTTATTCTGCTTCTTTTGAACACCTCCAGTGATGAGAAATTTACTACCAGCCAAGGAAGTTCATATCATGTTTCTCATGTCCAGATCAGATCAGTCGCTCAGTCGTGTCTGACTCTCCACGACCCCATGAATCGCAACACGCCAGGCCTCCCTGTCCATCACCAACTCCCGGAGTTCACTGAGACTCACGTCCATCGAGTCAGTGATGCCATCCAGCCAGCTCATCCTCTGTCATCCCCTTCTCCTCTTGCCCCCAATCCCTCCCAGCATCAGAGTCTTTTCCAATGAGTCAACTCTTCGCATGAGGTGGCCAAAGTACTGGAGTTTCAGCTTTAGCATCATTCCTTCCAAAGAACACCCAGTACTGATCTCCTTCAGAATGGACTGGTTGGATTTCCTTGCAGTCCAAGGGACTCTCAAGAGTCTTCTCCAACATCACAGTCCAAAAGTATCAATTCTTTGGTGCTCAGCCTTCTTCACAGTCCAACTCTCACATCCATACATGACCACAGGAAAAACCATAGCCTTGACTAGACGAACCTTTGTTGGCAAAGTAATGTCTCTGCTTTTGAATATGCGATCTAGGTCGGTCATAACTTTCCTTCCAAGGAGTAAGTGTCTTTTAATTTCATGGCTGCAGTCACCATCTGCATTGATTTTGGAGCCCAGAAAAATAAAGTCTGACACTGTTTCCAGTGTTTCCCCATCTATTTCCCATGAAGTGATGGGACCAGATGCCATGATCTTTGTTTTCTGAATGTTAAGCTTTAAGCCAATTTTTCAGTCTCCACTTTCACTTTCATCAAGAGGCTTTTGAGTTCCTCTTCACTTTCTGCCATAAGGGTGGTGTCATCTGCATATCTGAGGTTATTGATATTTCTCCCGGCAATCTTGATTCCAGCTTGTGTTTCTTCCAGTCCAGCGTTTCTCATGATCAAGTCCATTCAATTTTTACATGTCTATTAACAATTTCACTCCATTTATCTTAGCTCAACAGCATGCCCAGAGACTATAGACAGCACATACAATGTCTTTTTACATGACACCTTTTCATATGTTTGGAGATATTTGCCTCACTTGATACTGTGATCTCTTTCTTTTGAACATGATTCAAGAGGCCTATACCTCATTTGAGGTGCTGCCTGTAAAATTAATATTCCTAACATCATAGGAAGAGAGATGACTGGACCATCAATTTCCATTAGATTCTATTCATTTTTCCCCAGGAGTCAGACCACATTGTTCATATTATATTTAAATTGCTGTCAAGTGTAACTTCTGAGTCTTTTTTCCTCTATCCCCCTACTCTTTTATATTATTCCACTTCAATACCTTTGAAATTGGTTTTGGAGATCCAGAGGCTTTATATAATTTCCTTGTGTCAGAGTAATTGTATTGCATTAGTCTACAAAGCAATGCATTGCTATACATCCCGTAAGACATTGCTGCATCCCAAGTTGATCACCCAACTGATACGCATTCCATTATGATTTGGAGTCCTCCATACACTTGACATACATGTATGTGAGGTCTTCAGCTAAGTCAGTGAAATGAAATCCTGAGGAGTATAGGGACGAATCCTTTGGAGTATCCTTTTATACACTTTGAGCACTCTTACATATCAGACAAATATTCTTCATACAATTATTATGAGCTGAACATAGAACCAGTCACATGAAATATGCCTAAGCAAGACCATAGACATGGTCTCTTTCAACAGGAAATTACAGGCTAGCTTCCATTTCCTAAAAAAAAAAGAATCCCCTTCCAGATTCAAATAGATTTACTACTAATTAATGTTTAGATATGATCATTAAACTGGTAATAATCTACCCAACACAAGAGACCAGGGTTTGATGCCTGGACTGTGAAGATCCCCTAGAGAAGGAAATGGCAACCCACTCCAATGTTCTTGCCTGGAAAAATCCCATGGACCGAGGAGCCTGGCAGGCTACAGTCCACAGTGTGGCAGAGTTGGAAACAACTAAGCCCTTGTCAGCAAATCTGCAGCAAACAGTTAGAATAACCCTAGGGAACACTAAGTTAGCAAATGTCCAAGTCTCTCCATGCGGTGTCTCATGGCCCTAACAGCCACTGTGATCTGAGGAAGGGGCACTGAGTTTCCCAGCTAGCCCACTTTCAGCCAGCCAGGTAACACTGACTTCCCTGATGAGTTTCATGGGCCCTGAGGGCCTTCCTAGACATGAAAGGGGTACATAAGTAAGAAGATGGAGTTTTAGAGACTTTTCTGTAGCTCAAATAGTAAAGAATCTGCCAGTAATGCAGGAGACCAGGGTTCGATCCCTGGGTTGGGAAGATCCTCTGGAGAAGGGAACAGCAACCCACTCCAGTATTCTTGCCTGGAGAATCCCATGGACAGAGGAGCCTGGCGGGTTACAGTCCATGGGATTGCAAAAAGTCGGACACGACTGAGCAACTAACACACAATCTACCCAACTGCACTATAATTCAGTCTGAACTCTGCACCCTGAAGCTTAAAATATAAGACATTGTAATTTATCAGTTACTGAACACGTTATATTTCACATTTTTCCTGAGCTAAAGACCCTCCAAAGAAAAATAAGTTTAATCACATATGGCTTATATTCATTTTGAACCTGCCTTTTGCTGAAACACTTCTGCTTTTGAAGCCGCATTGGCTTTTCTTCTGCTTTTAGGTAATATTTCATTACCCAACTCAAGGAAAGACATTAACTCATCATCTTTGGACCTGGAATACAACTCAAAAGCATTTTTATTCGGTTATAGCATTGTTTTTGTCTGTTTTTTGTAAACCTTTTGTGTGATATCAGATGTTCAACTTTGTTGCTCTTACAAGTACATGCACTTCCTTGACACATTCAAATGATTTATGCACTGTTATTTTTTGAGACATCTCTTAATTTTACAAGAAAAAAAGAAGGAGACTGAGAAAAATTAATCTGCATATAGTATACCAGGAAATTTTAATTCAGCTTACTCAACATTGAGATATAACCATTCCAGGCTATTCATCTTCAAGGTAATGAAATGATTCATCAGGCATCTAGAGCAGAAAAAGAGAACACAAATAAGGAAGAAAAATCAGATAAGCCCAATAGTATATCTACAGCAATATTTTGTAACTGAAGGCAATAGCAATGTTTATAAATACAAAAGAAAAAGGATTATAGCCCAATAATTTTATAGCCAGCTAAAATGTTTTTCAAGTATAAATAGAGTGCGGGGATATTTGAAAACATGAAAAGCCCAAAGATTTAATGTAGCATATGACTGGCATAGAATTAACATATACACATTACAGCAAAGACTAAAATCAATAAACAGCAAAGACTACCGCATAGCACAATCTGCCCTCTGTCTTTTTTGTTCTTCTTTTCTGCACTGGAAGCTAACTCCTTGGACTCAATCACCTGGCTTTCTTACTGTCTGGCATCAGATTGCTGGGTTTGGTCAATGGGAGGCACTGGCAGGAGTATCACAGGACAAGAGGGAAGGCTGGGGTATTTGTTTCTACTTCCTACCATGTTTAGCAGCATTTTCTATTTGCGTTTGGTTCCATCCACAACTACAGCTCCCATCAGGCCATACCTACATTAAGCTTCCCATTCTCCTGGGTTTGAATTTGACCTTCCTTTGCTCTTCAGATTGAGGTGATAATGGCTTCCCGCTCATGCTCATCTCTGAGTGCCTCAACACTGAGAGATTATCTTGGTGAAGTTATTTTACTATCTGAGCTGCATCTTGTTTACTGAAGGACTAATAAAATAACTAATTAATGATATTTTGTTCTGTATTATTCTGATATTTTAATTGCTTGTACACATTTATTGTGGCAGGCTATAGGTTTTTATTTTAACCTCAGAGTTGTGTAAATATGACTCAGTTCTAGGGAACAAAAATGAGCATTTTTTATAGTAAATAGCAAAAAAAAAAATTATGTGAACAGATACAGTGTTTCACAAGACTATGCAAGTACTTTATTGCACAGATTGGAAATACTTATTTGTGGATTTCATTTTAAAGGATTAATACTACTTATTACTTTTTATCATGTTAGAGTTAAGATAAAGTAGGATAAAATTTTGCTTGGCCAGTTAGGCGTTCTGTGGTGTCTAATATGTGGTTACATAATTTATACAGAGCTTTATAATGTTGTTTCTCCTAAAAGATTTTCACTTCTACTATCAGGACATTTCATAAATGCTACAGTGAATTGATATATGCTGAAATATTTCATGTAAACTGGCAGGAGATAACACTGAATGGAGGAGATATATATACTGGATAGAACATATTAGTCCCCACCCGCCACCCCCACTACCATCAATTCCTTTTCCCCTTTACCTCTTAAAGTCTTCGCATTCAGCTGGGATTTTAGGTAACTGCTGGGAAGTATTAAAATGCGTTATTTCATTGACCAGTATATTTGCCCTGTCTTATTTTCCAATAATGCTCTTTGAATGATTTCCTTAATACTTTAAAAAAATGTGTGGCAGTTCAGGAGAGTGCTACATAGAACAGGAATTATAGTTATCGTTTCAGATGAGGTGTGTTGAAAGGTTTCAGGATGACGCAATTGGCAGCATTCAGATCTTGCCTCCTTATTGTTACCATCTGTGTCAACTTGGAACCTTCATTACAGAGAGGACCAAAAAAAAAGAAATTGTGATTGTGTTTTGGGGAGCTTTTTTTTTTTTTTTTCCATTATGATTGACCCTGGTCTACATACTAAGTAGGTGAATGAAACTGAAACATTGTTTCAAGCTTTGCTGGCTATCTTTCATAACTATCTGTGTATACAATTGATATCTAAAAACTTTCCCCTGTACACAATCTTTTACACGTATCTCTTTAGAGAAATAGCAATAGTGATGATAAAAATATATCACGTTCTTTGTGGGACTTGATGAAATTTGCAATATAAAATTTATAGCAAATACATTATTACTGGCAAAAAAAAAGTGGCTCATTTTTATAACAATGCACATTGGCAGTGGAAATGAGAAAAGAACAAGTATTGTGCAGCCTATATGAAGTGCTTAGTATACTAAACTATTTGGAAGGAACCTGACTCATTTCAGGGAATTTATGTAGGTCAAAATCAACCACAAAATGAAGAAAGCAAAGAAAATGATGAGAGTCAAATTTTAGGTTTCTCATGTTGGATTTATAAGTAGATGACATCACTTAAAGACTTTATTGTAAGAGCACATGGAAAAACATCAAATGAATATTTAAGTCATAGGGATAAGAAAACTGAGTCATTTATTCTTCTAAACAATACACACTAAATTATTTTCATCCAGTAAAACCAGAATAAGACTTTTTTCCCCCAGCAACAAATGATAAGAAGTTATATATGAGAAAGGTACAGAATTTAATAGCAGAAACACACTAGAGAAATTTGTTTATATATAATTACACTCAGCTTAAACAGTTAATAAAAGGATACATTTCTAATTACAGAAAATGGGCCTACTCACCAACCCACATTTTCATTGCTGATAAAACACCCTGAATATCAGATGCTAAATATCATTTATTAAAACCAGGTTCATCTGAATAAGAGATAGTATTAAAATTCAAAAGAATAAACATGCAAAATTTAATTGGTGTTATTCCTAGTATCATGTATCATGTGATAAAATAGTTAACAAAGCGCCCCCTTTCATATATGACAGGATTTGGTATTACGATCAAAGGTACAGTTGAAAGACCTCTGAAGAGTCAACATGATCTCTGTTAGCAGTGGATCCCATTATCACTTATGTTTGAAAATCTTACAATGTTTTATGGCTCTTTAACTTTTTAAATTTAATGGAGTTTAATTTTTAATTGATATACAGTTGGTTTACATTATTTTGTATAATATAATTTTATGTAAATTTGCATAATGTAAAATCACATAATTTAAAAATATACATAATTATTTTACAATGTATAGTTCATTTTACACAATACAACATAGTGATTCAAATTTTTGAATTACATTTTGAAAATTTTTATAGATTATATTCCATTTAACATTATTACAGAATAATGGCTATACTTCCCTGTGCTTTACAATATATCCTGGTTGTTTATCTATTTTATACTTAGTGGCTTGTGCCTCTTACTCTCATTCCCTTATATTGCCCCTTCCCTCTTCCTTCTCCTCACTGGTAATCATTAGTTTGCTCCCTATATTGATAAATCTGTTTCTATTTTTTAAAATACAATTTTTAAAAATATTTTTTAGACCCCAATATAAGTATTTTAACATAAAAAACATAGAGTCTTTTTGTTCTCTGTCTGACTTATTTCACTTAGCATAATACTCTCTAAGTCCATCTATGATTCATTCAATTAAAAAGTCAAATAGAAACAACTCAAAATTCACTCACAAAAATCATCATCATTTTTAAGAAATATCTATCTTGAGCTAGAATAAAAATTCCAACAAGTGTGGGAATAAATACTAGTGGAAATGCTGGTTGAGTTGATGTGATTCAGATAAAATGTTATATGAAGAATATAATCATATAATATCTCCTTCCTAAGATATCAGTAGATTCACTGATTTTCAATGAATCAATTCATTCAATTTCAATGAATCAATTCATTCACTGATTTTTTTTCTTAATGAAGCATTTTAGCCTATGAGAGGTATGAATCCTATTCTTCTGACATACATTGTCTTCTCAGATAGAAATAAGGGAGTGAACCCAATAGGAGACAGCATGGAGGGGGGAAAATGAGGAATTCCCTAAGAAAACATGAAGGAGATTCTGGAAATAAAGATGTAAGAAAAAGTCTTACATGCAGGTAGAAAACAATGGTTTGAAGCTACATATATTAAGAATTTCACTTGAGTTCATTCTCAACTACATACATGCCCATAGAAACCCAAATGATGCTTTTAAAATTCAACCTATAACAGAAACAGGCATTACAGGTTAAATGCGAGATAAAGAATTGCTCAAATAATGTCTGAGATTGAAGATTCCTCACTGCACCAAGTGTTGGGTTGAATACGAGTCACCAACATGATGGTTGGGTGTAATTTTAAATGATAGGAATTGAATGATAAAAATATTTTAATCACCAAATTACAAAATGTATGTGTATGTGTATGTGTGTGTGTGGTGCAAGGGAGGGGGTTCTCCACATAAAACAATTCTCCAGATGCCAGCTGTGTGTATTCAACTCAGTTCTAACACCATCTACTTGAAGCCCAGCATCAGTTTCACAAGTTAAAGGCTCAGTCCCACAAGACAATCCACAAGACTACCCTCCACTTCAGACAGCAGCACAATGTCAGTGCTTCTTATCTGTGCACAACACCGTGTTTCTTTTTTTTTTTTTTTTTTTAAGGGAAAGTTATTTTGCTTTTATTTCAAAGGTTACAAAATGCTTCAATACTTATCAGCTGGCTATAAATGGAGGTTTCCGTGACCACTTCCTTGGGTTTGATTAGCTGGCTAGAGAGGCTCCCAGAAGGCACACTCCCAAGATTACCAGTGTGTTATAAAGGGGAGTATATGACACGAATCCACAGGTAGAGGAAGAGACACACAGGGTGAGATAGCCAACAAAGGAGCTTCTGTCCCTGTGGAGTGTGTACCCAGTATAGGCCACACTGAAGTGTTCTGGTTCCCCCAATTCTCTCTGAACTCCCTCCTTCTGTGTTTTTATGAAGGCTTCATCACATAGACATGATAGGCTAAATAACTGGTCATGGGTATAAGATTCAATATCTAGACTCTCTTTCCTCCTCAGAAATCAGGGGATGAAACTAAAAGTTCCACCACTCTATTCTCGATTGGCTGCCCTGGCCTCCAGCCCCCAGCCTTAGTGGCTTTCCAAAAGTCACCTCATTAATATACACTCAGCTGTGGTGGTTGTTATGAATAACAGCAAATAACAGCACACCCATTTCACCTTTATGACTCTGAAGTGATTTCAGGAACTGAGGACAAGAGACCAATTATTATAACAGAAGATGTTCCTATTGCTCTTTTTTGGGTATTATGGAATCTAAATGATGAAACATATATATTCATATAAATTACAATATTGCAGTTGAAAACTGTAGAACTCCTGGGGCAAATGATTCTGTTCAACCCTCTACATTGAGAAGGGGTGGCAGCCTAGTTTCTTTAATCCAAGATAATGTCCCTAGGATGACTACAATTCTCTTAAAAATGAACTGCTCAAGAGACCTCAACACTGCAGGAAGAATTGACTATTTGTTCCAGCCAAAATTTAACTAAACATTGCTAACCTCCCTTTCTTAAAGCATGTACTTTTGAAAATTTATGATTATAAATCCTTTCTTTGCCCCTTTGAGATGTAAATCTCCTACTATTCAGCACTCTTTCCTCAAAGATCTGGGAATCCTCTCTTTGAAATGCAATCATCTGAGCTTAACTTCCTAATTGCTTAGATCCTATGGGAGTGTAAGTGTCTAACTTTGATGAACTCTGCAAAACTACTCCCTGTCATAGGATAAAATGGTTGTTTCTCCTCTTTGAGTAAGTGTCAATTAGCAAATGCAGATGGCCTAATCACATTGTCCAAACCCTCCTTTCCAGCATGCTTCAGTGTTTTTCTTCAGTGTTTTTTCTTTAACATACCCCAATTCTTGAAAAGCCTCCTGACATTTGTTTCAAGCTTAGTTTACACTGAAGTCTCTCTTTCCTACTGCAGTAGTCTGAATAAAATATGTCTTGCCATGTCCAGAACAAAGTTTTCCTCTTATATAATTAACAAGTTATGAGTGAGAGTGTGACCGTTTCAGTGTGAAAACCCTACTGATAGGGGACAATTTCCGGAAGGCCTACAAAAGCAACAGCTGGGAATAAGAGATAGATGTGAAAAGCAGCATCAAAAGTTACACGTGAAAACCATTCTCTCACGCTTTTGGCAATTCCCAAAATTCAAGGATAAGTAAATACAGAGGCCTGAAAATAAGTTTGATTCTCTATAAGAATGAACCAATAGAATGTAACGTGACATACATATTTCAGATGCTCAATAAAATTTATTGAATGAGTACCTGTTTGTGTCTGTCTCAGCCTGTTTGATAGTGATGTCATTGGCTGGAAATGCCTGTGGGCATTCAGTGAGGCCAGGACTATTTGTGGGAACCCTGGAGTCAGTGTTGTGACTGGATTGGCCTTTGGGGTTATTATGATTGCAAGATGCACCTTAGCAAAAACCACCAAGGAATTTTGGAAACAGGTTTATTACTCACAAGTTCTAGAGGGTAGAAGTCACACTTTGCGTTAAAATAGAGAGGCTGGGGATAGAAAGAGAGAGAGAGAAGACATGGGGTTCTTTTTATTGACGTCAAAGGTGGAGTACTCAGGATTTTGCAGGTTTACTTTTTATTGGTGAATTTAAAACATAAGGGCAAGGGGACTTTCAAATCAGTCTTGCAATACAGGGGACATGGGTTCCATCCCTGTTCAGGGAATTAAGATCCCACATGCCATGTGGCAACTCAGCCCACACAGAGGTGCCTTAATGAAAGATCCCACATGATCTAAAGAAGATCACTGAAGCTGCAACTAAGACCTGAGGCAGCCAAATAAATAAATATTTTTAAAAAGAATCTAAAGAAATAAGGCATAAGAGCTGCTGGTAAAGTACAGGAATGTAAAAGCCGGAAGTCAGTCAAATGGTCACTTATCTAAGTCAATCAGAGCTACCATAAAAAAAGGAACCTTATGTGTAAAATGTTCTGGCTCTTTATCTAGTTGTGTACCTGGCAATATGTTTATTCCAGATGGTATATTTGACACGGATGGATCAACAATCAAAAGCTTAATGTCAAGCACTTACATTACAATCAAGAGGCAATCATCTGATATGTACACTACAACAGTTCATGCTGGATGGAAAGAGAATATACCCATTTCAATTGTAAGCCTCCATAAATGCAAATAATGATTTTGTGCTACTTTATGAGATTAAATGAATAGACTTGAGTCCCGTTAACTGTTTTTTTTTTTTAATTTTATTTTATTTTTAAAATTTACATAATTGTATTAGTTATGCAAAACATCAAAATGAATCTGCCACAGGTATACAAGTGTTCCCCATCCTGACCCCTCCCCGTTAACTTTTTAAAACCTTTTTTTGCAGGGAAGTTTTAGGTTTACAACAAAATTGAGACGAAAGTAACACAGAGATTTCCCATAGACTGACCTCACAGCGCATAGCCTCTTCCATTATTAACATAATGACTAGAATGGTGCATTTTCTTTTTCTTTTTTGTTTTAACAAAGAAAAAATTTACAATGACATATCTTAATTACCCAAAGTCCAGAGTTTATACCTTAGATTTCACTCATGGATTTGTACATTCTATCAGATCAGATCAGATCAGTCGCTCAGTCGTGTCCGACTCTTTGCGACCCCATGAATCGCAGCACGCCAGGCCTCCCTGTCCAACACCAACTCCCGGAGTTCACTCAGACTCACGTCCATCGAGTCAGTGATGCCATCCAGCCATCTCATCCTCTGTCATCTCCTTCTTCTCTTGCCCCCAATCCTTCCCAGCATCAGAGTCTTTTCCAATGAGTCAACTCTTCGCATGAGGTGGCCAAAGTACTGGAGTTTCAGCCTTAGCATCATTCCTTCCAAAGAAATCCCAGGGCTGATCTCCTTCAGAATGGACTGGTTGGATCTCCTTGCAGTCCAAGGCACTCTCAAGAGTCTTCTCCAACATCATAGTTCAAAGCATCAATTCTTCGGCGCTCAGCCTTCTTCACAGTCCAACTCTCACATCCATACATGACCACAGGAAAAACCATAGCCTTGACTAGACGAAACTTTGTTGGCAAAGTAATGTCTCTGCTTTTTAATATGCTATCTAGGTTGGTCATAACTTTCCTTCTAAGGAGTAAACATCTTTTAATTTCATGGCTGCAGTCACCATCTGCAGTGATTTTGGAGCCCAGAAAAATAAAGTCTGACACTGTTTACACTGTCTCCTCATCTATGTCCCATGAGGTGTTGGGACCGGATGCCATGATCTTCGTTTTCTGAATGTTGAGCTTTAAGCCAACTTTTTCACTCTCCTCTTTCACTTTCATCAAGAGGCTTTTGAGTTCCTTTTCACTTTCTGCCATAAGGGTGGTGTCATCTGCATATCTGAGGTTATTGATATTTCTCCCAGCAATCTTGATTCCAGCTTGTGTTTCCTTCAGTCCAGCGTTTCTCATGATGTACTCTGCATATAAGTTAAATAAATAGGGTGACAATATACAGCCTTGACGAACTCCTTTTCCTATTTGGAAGCAGTCTGTTGTTCCATGTCCAGTTCTAACTGTTGCTTCCTGACCTGCATACAGATTTCTGAAGAGGCAGATCAGGTGGTCTGGTATGCCCATCTCTTTCAGAATTTTCCACAGTTTATTGTGATCCACACAGTCAAAGGCTTTGGCATAGTCAATAAAGTAGAAATAGATGCTTTTATGGAACTCTCTTGCTTTTTCCATGATCCAGAGGATGTTGGCAATTTGATCTCTGGTTCCTCTGCCTTTTCTAAGACCAGCTTGAACATCAGGAAGTTCACGGTTCACATATTGCTGAAGCCTAGCTTGGAGAACTTTGAGCATTACTTTACTAGCGTGTGAGATGAGTGCAATTGTGGGTAGTATGAGCATTCTTTGGCATTGCCTTTCTTTGGGATTGGAATGAAAACTGACCTTTCCCAGTCCTGTGGCCACTGCTGAGTTTTCCAAATTTGCTGGCATATTGAGTGCAGCGCTTTCACAGCATCATCTTTCAGGATTTGGAATAGCTCAACTGGAATTCCATCACCTCCACTAGCTCTGTTGGTAGTGATGCTTTCTAAGGCCCACTTGACTTCACATTCTAGGATGTCTGGCTCTAGGTCAGTGATCACACCATCGTAATTATCTGGGTCGTGAAGATCTTTTTTGTACAGTTTTTCTGTGTATTCTTGCCATCTCTTCTTAATGTCTTCTGCTTCTGTTAGGTCCATACCATTTCTGTCCTTTATCGAGCCCATCTTTGCATGAAATGTTCCTTTGGTATCTCTGATTTTCTATGGGTTTGGACAAATGTATAAAGACATATCATTATAATAACATAATATCACCCAGAGTATTTGACCTGAAAGATCTCTGTGCTCTACCTATTCATTCCCTACCCCTCATCCAAATAGGAATCACTGATCTTTTTATTTTCTCCATTGTCTAGTCTTTTCCAGAATGTCATATAGTTAAAATAACAGAGGATGTAGACTTTTCTGCTTGGCTTCTTTCACTTAGTAATTATGTACTTAAGGTTCCTCCAAGTCTTTATACAGCTTGACAGCTTATTTAATTTTGTACTGAATAATTGCATTGTTGGAATGTACCACATTTTATCTACTTATTCATCTACTACCTGTTTACTTATTCACCGTTGCCAACAAAGCTATGGCTTTTTCAGTAGTCATGAATGGATGTGAGAGTGAGTGAGTGAAGTCATTCAGTCGTGTCCGACTCTTTGAGATACCATGATCTGTAGCCCACCAGGTTCCTCCATCCATGGCATTTTCCAGGCAAGAGTACTAGTGTGGGTTGATGTGAGAGTTGGACCATAAATAAGACTGAGCACCGAAGAATTAATGCTTTTGAACTGTGATGTTGGAAAAATCTTTTGAGAGTTCCTTGGACTGCAAGGGGATCAAACCAGTCAATCCTAAAGGAAATCAATCCTGAATATTCATTGGAAGGACTGATGCTGAAGCTGAAACTCCAGTACTTTGGCCACCTGATGGAAAGAGCTGACTCATTGGAAAAGACCCTGATGCTGGGAAAGATCGAAGGCAGGAGGAGAAGGAGACAACAGAGGATGAGATGATTGGATGGCATCACTGACTCAATGGACATGAGTTTGAGTAAGCTCTTTCAGATGGTGAAGGACAGGAAAGCCTGGCTCACTGCAGTCCATGGGGCCACAAAGAGTTGGACACGACTGAGCAACTGAACAACAATCACAAACTCATCTATCAAAAGACATCTTGGTTTCCTCCAAGGTTTGGAAATTGTTAATAAAACTTCTGTAGACATCTTGTGCAAACTTTTGTTTTGACATAAGTTTTCAACTTTTTTGGGAAAATATCAAGAAGCATAATTGCTAGATTGTATGGTAAGGGTTTGCTTAGTTTTTTAAGAAGCCATCAAACTGTCCTCTAAATTGTCTGTGCCAGTTTATTAGCTCAATAACAGTGTAGGAGAATTCCTGTTGCTCCACACATCTTCTCTCATTGTTAATGTCAGTGTTCCAGATTTTGGTCATTTTAATAAGAATTTAGGTATGTAATTACTGTTTTATTTGCATTTCTTTGATAAAATGATGTGAAACATTTTTTAATATGCTTAGCTTTTACCTGTAGATGCTCTCTGGTGATGTGTCTGTTAAGGTCATTGCTTCATTTCAAAATTTTGAAGTTGTTTAAAAAAAATCATTATGCCCAAGGTCATCTAAGTTTTCTCCTATGTTATATTCTATGAGAATTTTATAGTTTTGTGCATTTAGGCCTCTGACTCATTTTGAGTTAATCTTTCCTAAAAAAGAGACTGTCTTTACTCCATTATGTTGTCTTTGCTCTTTGTCAGTTGACTGTATTTATGGGTGTCTGTTTCTGGACTCTTCATTCTGTTCTGTTGATCTCCTTGTCTGTTCTTTCGCCAATACCACACTGTCTTGATTACTGTAGTTTTATAGTAAGTCTTGAAATTAGGTAGCAACAGTTTTCCAACTTTTTCTTCTATCATGTTAATTTATTACTAACTTTAGCTTAATCAGAACCACTTTTAAAATACAAAATTGCTTACAAACAGCCAACAGATGTATATAAAGATGAAAGAAAAAGAATATATGTACAATAATTCAGGTCATGCCATGTCATAAGTCATGGTGAATTACTAAAGAATTCATTCAAGGTTTTCCTGATTACTACCAGCTGGAAAATAAGAACCAATCTTCCCTAATGTTCCCTATCTCAAAAATAGTCTGTGATTGATCAATTCTGCAAAGGAAACACTTGATATTTCTTTCTTATATCATCCGTCATATCAAGTGTATCACAAAGGCCTGTCAATTTTACCTGTTGTGAGTGTGAATACTGCTGCTAAGTCGCTTCAGCCGTGTCTGACTCTGTGCGACCCCATAGATGGCAGCCCACCAGGCTCCCCCGTCCCTGGGATTCTCCAGGCGAGAATGCTGGAGTGGGTTGCCATTTCCTTCTCCAATGCATGAAAGTAAAAAGTGAAAGTGAAGTCGCTCAGTCATGTCCGACTCTTCGTGACCATGGACTGCAGCCTACCAGGCTCCTCCATCCATGGGAGTTTCCAGGCAAGAGTACTGGAGTGGGTTGCTGCTGCCTTCTCTGAGGTGAGGGTGAATAGGGAGACTAAAAAAACTGACTTGAAACTCAACATTAAAAAAACTAAGATCATGGCATCCAGTCCCATCTCTTCAAGGCAAATAGAAGGGGAAAAAGCAGAAGCAGTGACAGATTTTATTTTCTTGGGCTCCAAACTCACTGTGGATGGTGACTGCAGCCATGAAATTGAAAGACACTTGCTCCTTGGAAGAAAAGATATGACTAAGATAGACAACATATTAAAAAGTAGAGATATCACTTTGCCAACAAAGGTTCCTATGGTCAAGGCTATGGTTTTTCCAGTAGTCATGTACTGATGTAAGAGTTGGACAGTAAAGAAGGCTGAGTACTGAAGAGATGATGCTTTCAAACTGTGGTGCTGGAGAAGACTATTGAGAGTCTCTTGGACTACTAAGAGATCTGAATAGTTGGTCCTAAAGGAAATCAATCCTGAATATTCTTTGATAGCACTGATGTTAAAGCTGAAGCTCCAATACTTTGGCAACCTGATATGGTGAGCTGACTCATTGGAAAAACCCTGATGCTGGGAAAGATTGAAGGTAAGAGGAGAAGGGGGCAACAGAGCATTAGATGATTAGGTAGCAGCACCAACTAACATGAATTTGAGCAAACTCCAGGCAATATTGGAGGATAGAGGAGTCTGGCATGCTGCAGTCCATGGGGTCTTAAAGAATCAGAAATGACTTAGTTGCTGAACAACAACATGTCTCTCAAATCTGTTCACTTTTCATTATCTCCACCATCACTAGTGGACCAAGCCATTACGTCTGGCCTGAACTATTGCAGAAGCCTCCCTTTCAGTTCATTTTTCATCTTGCCGTGAGAAATGCATCCATACAAGGCAAAGTAGATCATGTCGTTGTTCACAGTTTCCTCAGCTCAACTTACTTCTGACTCTATCCTCCTTCCACATTATATTATTTTCACCTTCAAACATCTAACATCATTTACTTACTTATTGTCTTTGCTAACACATATTTGCAAATATCCAAACAATGGCCTGTTGTAGATTGACAATATATATTTGCAAAATGGCTGTTGAATGCTCTTACAATGAAAACCAAAGCTCTTTACTTGGTAAAGAAGTTTCTACATTGTCTCACCTGCTTTCCTCTCCATTCCCATATCACCCATGCCTACTCCTCATTTTTTCTACTCTAAATTCACTAGTCTTCTAGATCTAGTACCAAGAATTCAGTAAAATGCAGCAGGATAGGGGATAGAGATTCATACATTCTTGAGCAACAATCTGTGAGGCTGCAAAAAACAACAACAAAAGAATGCAGTTGGTAGTAGCTAATCAAAGTGTGCAAAATTGCATAATGCTATTGACAGAAGCATTTAATCTTAGCAGTATTACTGAATCTTTGGCAAATCTCAAGTTTTTGCTTCAATTATTTCCAAGCAGTTTATAGTTCCCTTATCAATCATCAATTTTTTGATGAAATGGTCCCAAAGAACAGAATACTGCTCTTTCCCAAAGAAATCATTTTTAATTTATAGCTATACATGATTTCATTGTGAAAGTTGTCATCTCTATTGGTATACAACTTTCATGAAAATAATTCCATATTTTACAGTCTTTGACCTAGAAAATAATTAGTATTTACTTATATCACTTGCAAGCTTTTGATGACAAGGAAAAGAAATAGAGACAAAAATAATACCATATCAATCAGTAGTCATAATTCCCACAGAAAATAATGCTTTCTCTTAAATGCTTTCTCTGAAAGCAAAGAAATAATTGTAGAGAAATTATCACAAATACTCATCTGTTTCCTATTCATTTTAAATATTTCTTTGGAGATGCTAACACAATATAATAGAAATGATGAAAATAATGAAAACAGGTTTTCAGTGAAATCCCATTACAAATATCATGTATGAGAAAGATAAAAGAAGATGAAGGAGGAATGACCACTTGGAGACTTCATTTAGTTTCTTCAGGTTTCCCTGATGGCTCAGCGGGTAAAGAATCCACCTGCAATATAGGAGTGACAGGAGATGTGGGTTCAATCCCCGAGTTGGGAAGATCCCTTGGAAGAGGAAATGGCATCCCACTCTAGTATATTGCCTAAAAATGCCATGGGCAGAAGGGCCTGGAGGCTTACAGTCCAAAAAGTCACAAAGAGTTGGATGCTACTGAGCACACATGTTCGTTTCTCCATCATCGATAGTTTTCATCCCATTACTCTGAGCAATATTGTGTAAAGAATTTACTTTACATATATGTACGTACATAAGGAATAACACAATAGATACTTGCTATTAACCAGTAAACACTGCATTTATGCATGTGCGTATAGTGCAAATCCTTTCAACAGTCAAATTTTCATGCACTGAACTTTGAAATACATGACTGATGGACTTCTTGCAGGTTGATAATCCTTTAAAAGTAACCTCAGAGTTATTGTTTCTTGGTTCCATGTGGTTCTATAGTTAAGTCCTGTGGCCATTGCTGAGTTTTCCAAATTTGCTGGCATATTGAGTGCAGCACTTTCACAGCATCATCTTCTAGGATTTGAAATAGCTCAACTGTAATTCCATCACCTCCACTAGCTCTGTTCCTAGAGATGCTTCTTAAGGCCCACTTGACAGACTTTATTTTCTTGGGCTCCAAAATCTCTGCAGATGGTGATTGCAGCCATGAAATTAAAACACACTTGCTCCTTGGAAGAAAAGCTCTGACCAAACTAGACAGCATATTAAAAAGCAGAGGCTTTTGCCGACAAAGGTCCATCTAGTCAAAGCTATGGTTTTACCAGTGGTCATATATGGATGTGAGAGTTGGACTATAAAGAAAGCTGAGTGTACTGAAGAATTGATGCTTTTGGACTGTGGTATTGGAGAAGACTCTTGAGAGTCCCTTGGACTATAAGGAGATTCAACCAGTCCATCCTAAAGGAGATCAGTCCTGGATGTTCATTGAAAGGACTGATGTCGAAGTTGAAACTCCGATACTTTGGCCACCTGATGGGAAGAGCTGACTCATTTGAAAAGTCCCTGATGCTGGGAAAGATTGAAGGCAGGAAGAGAAGGGGATGACAGAGGATGAGATGGTTGGATGACATCACTGACTCAGTGATTGTGAGTTTGAGTGGACTTCAGGAGTTGATGACGGAAAGGAAGACCTGGCGTGCCACAGTCCATGGGGTTGCAAAGAGTCGGACACGACTGAGCAAGTAAACTGAACTGATAGGAAGTGTTTTAATGTAAAGCAATTTCCTCTTCCATCTTTTCATAGAGCCTTTAGAATTTTAATATATTCATTAATGTCTTCAAAGTTATGTATATGTATATACAAATGTGTGTGTGTGTGTATATATTATATGAAAAGTTTCAGTCTTATGTGAAAAGACAGTCTCCTACATGGGACTGGGTGAGAACAGCGCCGTGTTCCATACATTTTAGACCCTTTTATTCTGTAACAGGAGTCCCTGGACCAGTACTCCTGTCAAGTTGGTGAAGGCATTAGACTAGAAATAAAGTGCACAATAAATGAAATTCACTGAATCACCCTGAAACTACACCCCCCTCCCCCCACTCCTACTCCTCTTCACTGTCCCTGATTTGTGGGAAAATTGTCTTCCATGAAACTTATCCCTGGTGCCAAAAGGTTAAGGAACACTGTTCTATTAATAGCACATGGTCATTATATAATAAACATAATGTCAACACCCATTTCTTCCACACATATTAATTAAGTGTCTACTACACTCCAGAATACTTTTCTAGGTGCTTGGGATACATCATCTGAGCAGACAGACAAAAACATTATCCTTGAAGAACTTACATTGCAACTAGGGAAAGAGACAATAGAAAATAGAGATCATAAAATAAAAAGTAAATTACATAATAGCTTAGGTGGTTCTGTGCTTGCTAAGTTGCTTCAGTCACGTCCAACTCTTTGCGACCCTATGGACTGTAGCCCTCTAGGTGCTCTGTCCATGAGATTCTCCAGGCAAGAATGCTGGAGTGGGTCGTCATGCCCTTATGGTTAGTATGAAAAAAGGAAAAGACATGCAGGGGAAGCAGGATCAGGCATTGTGAGGAGGAGAGGATGAGATGGAGTTTTAGACAGGTCAGTGAGCTGACATCTGAGAAAAATTCCTAAAAGTTGTGTGGAAGCAGGCCCTGGGAATCTCTGAGAAGAGTTCTCCACAGGAGGGGACCATCAGTGCAAAGGCATTAAGGTGGGAGTGTGACTGATAAGTCTAAGGAAAGCAGGGACAGCTCCACTGGATTAGAATAAGAAAGGGGAGAGTAATAGGAGATGCAGGTAGAAAAATAAAAGGAAGAGAGAAGGGCAGATTACACAGGACTCTAGAGGGCATTTTAAGGATTTTGGCTTTCGCCTTGAGAGAAACAGAGATATTGAAGGTTTTCACTCGAGTGATATGACCTGGCTTATGTTTTTAGAGGATCTCCATTAACTTAAGCACTGCAAGGTATTGCACTGACCCATATGGGCTTCCCTGGTGGCTCAGAGGGTAAAGAATTTGCCTGCAATGCAGGAAATATGGGTTTGATCTCTGGGTTGGAAAGATCCCTTGAGAAGGGAATGGCAACCTACTTCAGTATTAACGTCTGGAGAATTCCATGGACAGAGGAGCCTGGTGGGGGCTATAGTCTATGGCATTGCAAAAGTTGGTCACGATTGAACGAGTAACACTTTCACTTCATACGTCCAAAACCATTTTGCTAAACCATAAAACAACTATCTGAAAATGCAAAATCTAGTTGAAGCGGACATAATGACATGCTCCAGTTAATCTGTGCTTGTCTTATTAGATCAGCACACACCAGGGATCAGGTAAGCCTGGGTTCTAGTCCTGATGTGGCTCCTAAGTGGCTCTTGAATTGATCTATTCTTTTCATTTTTATAGAATGTAGGCCTGTCAAGTTCAAGACAAACCTGTGGGGCCAAGCTGCCTCCCAGGAGTTTCTCACGTCCATACCACACTTATTATAGAATGTAAGCTCCATGAGGTGTTGAGTTTGTTGTGTTCTTTGCTGTCCTTCCCAGACAGAACCCATTGTTCACCACCTAAAAAGTGCTTCTGCTGTGAGTGAGCACTTTGGCTGCTTGCTAAGTCTCCAGTCATGTCCAACTCTTTGGGGCCACGTGGAGTGTAGCCCTCCAGGCTCCTCTGTCCATGGGATTCTCCAGGCAAGAATACTGGAGAGGGTTGCCATTCCCTTCTCCAGGTGATCTTCCTGACCCACAGATCAAACCCACATCTTTTATGTCTCCTGCATTGGCAGGTGGATTCTTCGCCGCTAGGGCCACCTGGGAAACCCTGAATAGTTTTTGTCAAGTGAATTCTAGGTTTGGGCAGAAGCACTTCATAAATGAAATTAATGCAAAAGAATTAATAACTCATGAATATAATTCTTCACCAATGCACAAAATTTTGAAGTACACACATCTTATGAACTATGTTAGCAGTCATATCTGATCACTGAATTTGAAAGGAGCAGCTGTAGAAAAATATAGAGTTTTTATTTTGCCATTTTTACCCCTGTAATTGTCCAAAGCATGTGATGTATATCCAGGAGAAAAAAGTTGCCCTCTGCACAAATGAAACTAGTTTTTTAAAACAGAAAACAAACAAAAAAACCTTCAGTATCTTTTAGAAACTATGAGTATGTTTCTGCATCCAAGTTTAATTGCTTGTTCACAAAATGTAATATTGGCAAATGAAGTTCATTCAGTATACCATCCAGATAGCTTGAATTTTTATTATTTCAGAAATTAAGCCTAAAGGCATGTAATGAGTCTGTGATAAGGTTTCAAAGCTGTCAATAAAAATTATATCTGATTCATGTACACTCTTTTCAGCCATGTATGATTTTATACAGTAAAAGGTCAATAGGAAAACAAACAAACAAAAAAACCCGATCACTTTGATTCTTAGCAAAAGCATACAACTATTGTGGTTCTGTGGCTCCTATAAGCAGTAAATAAATAGAAAACTGCATTACTTAATAGATGTCATCTACCATGAACTTGATTATTCTTTAAATATCTTTGAGACATTTTTAATATTGAAAATATGTATGGTTTCTATTTTAAAGAGCTGCTTCTTTAAAAACAAAACAAAACACTCGGCCCAAACAAAAGACCTTGTTTCTAATGTTTGCTGATTTTCCTGGTATAAATAAACCATAGCTGATAGTGAGCTATCAACATGGCATCCAAGTAAACCTGGAGTTGGGAAGAGATGCACAAATTTAATCTTTCAAACTAGGGTGAACGGGCTGTAGCATACCTCTGGACTAAGATAAGTCCAGAATTAGTCATTTAACCCCATGGATGACCACCCTTATTCTCTTCCTTTGTGTGGAAGCCACTGAGGCTACATTTTGAAGGTAGGCAGCATCTTGAGATGACAGGGAGCTACTGCTAAGTTGCTTCAGTCATGTCCGACTCTGTCCGACCCCACAGACAGCAGCCCACCAGGCTCCCCCGTCCCTGGGATTCTCCAGGCAAGAACACTGGAGTGGGTTGCCATTTCCTTCTCCAGTGCATGAAAGTGAAAAGTGAAAGTGAAGTCGCTCAGTCGTGTCCAACTCCTAGCGACCCCATGGACTGCACCTACCAGGCTCCTCCATCTGTGGGATTTTCCAGGCAAGAGTACTGTCCCCAAATTCTGTATCAGCTGATGATATGAGTGAGAAATAGGTCTCATTATTAAGCCAATGGAACTTTGAGGGTGTTTATTGTTGCACCACAGCCTAGCCTGTCCTGACTTTATCCTGACTGCTGCTGTTGCTATGAAACATTGATGCATATTGATGATGATACCCAACAGATGATGATCCTTAGCAAAATTTGTTGTATCTGGAAGCAAATGAAACAGCAGCCAGTCCCCTTAACTAGATACTAATGCCTCATGGGACAGCAGTAGAGGCCAGGCAGAGCAGCAATAGATTCTTGGTTTAAAAAAAAAAAAAACAACAAAAAAACCTTGCAATGACTGGTCACAAAGCAAAAACTTGCATTTACAGTAAACTTATGTTTATGAGTACATATTAAATAGTAAGTAGAGAATTCCTGGAATAGTTATGATTGGACTCCAGAGAAGCTTACTGTTTGTGTTATGTAGTTGGGTTATGAATCAATGTTTCCTTTCTATGAAGGCAGTATTATTTATACCTACAGGAGGTTAAGAATGGAAATCACACTTGCTCCTTGTCTTTTTTGATGATTGTCATTCTGACAAATGTGAGTTGGTGTCTTATTGTGGTTTTGATTTGCATTTCCCTGATGATTAGTGATGCTGAGCATCTTTTCACATAAGTCTAATTTGTCACATGGTTCCAATTTTAAGCAGGGAAAACAAGTGCTGCTATCTGGGTCTCACTCCAGAACTAAAATAGCACACTGTGAATCTCCTTTATAGTTTTTAGCACAAGATATTTGCAAGAAGAGACAAGTATTCTCTCTTTCAGCTGTGTTTCAATGGTGTACAAACTACCAAATAACAATATTAAAGTGTCTGAACCAACTACAAACAACATCAAGAGATGCAGTTGAGTGTCCAATGAAGAATTCTTTTTCAGATGATAACAGAAGTCCCTGATTCACAGATACGCAGATTTCATTGGGAATGCCCATTGCTAAAGAGCTGTTGCAGATACATGGAAGTGTCATCTTACTAAATGTTTAGAAAGAAAACAAGAGAGTTTAGAGAGAAATAATCAAGAGCTCTGGCTTGTTGGACTGAAACTGTAACTGATCTGATGGATATTTGAAGCAATAATATTAACTCAGTTATTTATAGCTTTATGGTAAGTGAAGTGAATATGGCAAAGTGGCAGTGGTAGAATGGAGGGATTAAGAATTCTTTTATAAAACCCATGCATCACAAATGAAGTGCTATATGTAGCGCCGTTTGCAGGTGGAGTTTATTTACTTTAAAATGCATAGAGTAAATCTTAGAGCAACTGTTAAAATAATTTTGAAAAGAATATAAATGCTAAGTGAAGCAATAAAATGGAATAATATGTAATGCTTAACCAAAAACATAAAAAGCAGAACAAGAGCAAAAATGAAATATGGGACAAATGCAGGAAATAAAACCACTGACATGTGCTGGATATTAATCCAAATATATCAATGATTACTTTTAATGTAAATGGTATAAATATACTGTTATAGGCTGAATATCTGTGTCCCCACAAAATTCATTTGATGAAAATTAATCCCCAATGTGATGACTTTTGGAGGCAGAGGTCTTTGGGTCTCCTGACTCTCCAAAAACATACCCAACAAAACCCTGACAGTGCCAGTTCCTGGTCTGAGAGGCTGATAAACTGAAACTCTCATTCCTTTCTGATGGAGATGTAGATGGCACTTTAACTTTGTAAGACACTTTGGCTGTTTCTTGCAAAGATATATTTATAGCAGCTTTGTTCATTATTATCAGAAATTGTAGCAATCAAGAGGTCATTCAATAAGCAAAGGTATAAACAAACTATAGCACATCCATATGAAGAAATGCTATTCAGTGATAAAAAGAAAAGAACTATCAAGTCATGCAGGAGACCCCAGTTTGATTTCTAGGTCAGGAAGATCCCCTGGAGAAGGGACTGGCAACCCATTCCAATATTCTTGCCTGGAGAATTTCATGGACAGAGGAGCCTGGTGGGCTACACTCCATCAGATCAGATCAGTCGCTCAGTCTTGTCTGACTCTTTGCGACCCCATGAATCGCAGCACGCCAGGCCACCCTGTCCATCACCAACTCCCGGAGTTCACTCAGACTGACATCTATCCAGTCAGTGATGCCATCCAGCCATCTCATCCTCTGTCGTGCCCTTCTCCTCCTGCCCCCAATCCCTCCCAGCATCAGAGTCTTTTCCAATGAGTCAACTCTTCGCATGAGGTGGCCAAAGTACTGGAGTTTCAGCTTTAGCATCATTCCCTCCAAAGTAATCCCAGGGCTGATCTCCTTCAGAATGGACTGGTTGGATCTCCTTGCAGTCCAAGGGACTCTCAAGAGTCTTCTCCAACACCACAGTTCAAAAGCATCAATTCTTTGGCGCTCAGCCTTCTTCACAGTCCAACTGTCACATCCATACATGACCACAGGAAAAACCATAGCCTTGACTAGACGAACCTTTGTTGGCAAAGTAATGTCTCTGCTTTTGAATATGCTATCTAGGTTGGTCATAACTTTCCTTCCAAGGAGTAAGCGTCTTTTAATTTCATGGCTGCAGTCACCATCTGCAGTGATTTTGGAGCCCAGAAAAATAAAGTTTGACACTGTTTCCACTGTTTCCCCATGTATTTCCCATGAAGTGATGGGACCGGATGCCATGATCTTCGTTTTCTGAATTTTGAGCTTGAAGCCAACTTTTTCACTCTCCACTTTCACTTTCATCTTCACTTTCTGCCATAAGGGTGGTGTCATCTGCATATCTGAGGTTATTGATATTTCTCCTGGCAATCTTGATTCCAGCTTGTGTTTCTTCCAGTCCAGCGTTTCTCATGATGTACTCTGCATATAAGTTAAATAAGCAGGGTGACAATATACAGCCTTGACGAACTCCTTTTCCTATTTGGAACCAGTCTGTTGTTCCGTGTCCAGTTCTAACTGTTGCTTCCTGACCTGCATACAAATTTCTCAAGAGGCAGATCAGGTGGTCTGGTATTCCCATCTCTTGAAGAGTTTTCCACAGTTTATTGTGATCGACACAGTCAAAGGCTTTGGCATAGTCAATAAAGCAGAAATAGATGCTTTTCTGGAACTCTTTTGCTTTTTCCATGATCCAGAGGATGTTGGCAATCTGATCTCTGGTTCCTCTGCCTTTTCTAAAACCAGCTTGAACATCAGGAAGTTCACGGTTCACATATTGCTAAAGCCTGGTTTGGAGAATTTTGAGCATTACTTTACTAGCGTGTGAGATGAGTGCAATTGTGCGGTAGTTTGAGCATTCTTTGGCATTGCCTTTCTTTGGGATTGGAATAAAAACTGACCTTTTCCAGTCCTGTGGCCACTGCTGAGTTTTCCAAATTTGCTGGCATATTGAGTGCAGCACTTTCACAGCATCATCTTTCAGGATTTGAAATAGCTCAACTGGAATTCCATCACCTCCACTAGCTTTGTTTGTAGTGATGCTTTCTAAGGCCCATGGGGTTGCAAAAAGTCAGAGATGACTGAGCAACTAACACATCAAGTCATGTAAAGATATGGGTGAATTTTAAGTGTGTATAATTCAGTGAAAAAATCCAGTCTGAAAATGTTACCCAGTGAATGAATACATGTACATGTCATTCTAGAAAAGATTAGAGACAGTAAACAAATCTAGTGGTTGCCAGGGGTTCAATAGAGGTGAGTGGGAGAGAAAGTAAAAAGGGTCGGTCACCCAGTCATGTCCAACTCTTTGTGACTCGATGGACTATAGCCCACCAGCCTCCTCTGTTCATGGAACTCTCCAGGCAAAAATACTGGAATGGTAGCTGTTCCCTTCTCCAGGGGATCTTCCCAACCCATGGATCGAACCCAGGTCTCCTGCATTGCAGACAGATTCTTTACAGTCTGAGCCACCAAGGAAGCTCATTAAACATTAATATAGACCAATTAAAAAACAGTAAAAAATAAAATCACTCATGCTTTTAAGGAAAGTTAACCAAGGCAAATATTTTATTTTTTATAGGCTTTCTAGACTCTTTCAGAATTTATAATTAGTATGTTTTTTCTTTACTTATTGATACAGCACGATTTAAAATAGTTTCTGGGATATCAAGGAACCTTTCTTAGATCTCTTCAGTGACCTAAGTGGGAAGAAAATTAAAAAAAAAAAAGGGCTACATATATACCTGTAGCTGATTCAATTTTCCAGACAATAGAAATTAACACAACATTGTAAAAAACTATACTCCAATAAATGTTCAAATATGCATATCTTTCACACATATATTTAATAGCTAGAAAATACTGCAAAATTTGAATAGACCTTAATTTAGATGTTACCTTAAAAACAATTGGCTATTTACTTTCCAAATACTTGCAATTTAAAGTAACACTAATATTTGCACATAAAATGTTCCTGTGTGGTGGTGATGGCAGAGCAACCACTCTGCCAAAAGGTATTGATGAGCTCAGCTTCTTTGATTGACCTGAAGGTTAAAAGGCAATTTATTAATAATGTCTCTAACAGGACTTAAGGGCTCGTTTGCCCTAATACATCCATTTTCTTTGGCAGTTTCGTGTTTTGTTATTTGATTTTAAATTCACAGTATCTCATTAAAAATCATTCCTTTTGCGTCAGTAAACTCCTTATTACCTACAGAAAGATGCTGTGTAACATCCAGTGATTGATTTTCATAGGCACACTTGTAATTTATAGGCACTTTTGTAATTTATACTGCCAAGAATATGAGAATATTGAGTGAAAATTGTATAATTTCATGCAGCTTTTTGTTCTTTTTAATTCAAGGAATAATTTTAAAACTAGCTGTTGAGTGTAAAAACAAAACACATCTATTCTTCACACATGATCTTACCAAAGGCCAAGAAGTGATACAACCATTCTTAAAACCAGTCGTTTAAAAGACAAGTCTCCATTTTAAGTTTGACTGAGCTTTCTTCTCAGAAAACAGTAAAAGGACTGCAGCAATTGAAGAAACTGTAATTTTTAACCATATAATAAAATCTCAATAAATGTTCAGCCAATGTTATTAATATATATGTATATTCAGCAAATTTAATTCATTCATACATTGACTTAAATGCCATCATTTCAGAAAGCAAAGTCAATCTGACTAGTCTTTCAAACATTGTAAACACTTTATGTTGATTATCCAAATACATTCCATCTAAGTCATAGTTAGCATGTAAGGATTAACTCAGCTCAGTTCAGTTCAGTTCAGTCGCTCAGTTGTGTCCGACTCTGCGACCCCATGAATCGCAGCACGCCAGGCCTCCCTGTCCATCACCAACTCCCGGAGTTCACTCAAACTCATGTCCATCGAGTCGGTGATGCCATCCAGCCATCTCATCCTCTGTCATCCCCTTCTCCTCCCGCCCCCAATCCCTCCCAGCATCAGAGTCTTTTCCAATGAGTCAACTCTTCTCATGAGGTGGCCGAAGTACTGGAGTTTCAGCTTTAGCATCAGTCCTTTCAAAGAACACCCAGGGCTGATCTCCTTCAGAATGGACTGGTTGGATCTCCTTGCAGTCCAAGGGACTCTCAAGAGTCTTCTCCAACACCACAGTTTAAAAGCATCAATTCTTTGGCGCTCAGCCTTCTTCACAGTCCAACTCTCACATCCACACATGACCACTGGAAAAACCAAGGCCTTGACTAGACAGACCTTTGTTGGCAAAGTAATGTCTCTGCTTTTGAATATGCTATCTAGGTTGGTCAGTTAGTCCACTGTAAAATCCATAACTGCTCTAATAAAATCATGACCTGGATTTGAGACTATCGGACGATAAAGAACACTAGCGAACATACACAAGTGAATTAGACATAACAATCATGCATTTGTTCTTCCGCACATCTGTATTTTGTTTGTAGCTTCTACTAGTATTGTGTGAGACTAAAATGTTCTTTCCACTTATAAATGAAACGCGAGACCTGACACAGTCATTACACGAATTTCAGCCTGCAAGTGTGCTGGTTTCATGTTTTCCATTTCCTCTGACCTTTTCCCTCCCATCAGAACTATAAATGGTGAACAGCATGCTTATTTTTATTTGTTTTACTGTTTGAGGCTTTTGATATGCAGTGCAATCCACTTTAGGCATAAGGTTTTGATCCAAATTAAAAAAATGATAATAAAAAGACTTAATAAGAAAGGAAGGCATAATTACAGGGAATAAAAGAGTTTAAGAGAGTTCAGAGATTGCAAAATGAAGAAGGGAAGAAAACAGAGTATAAAAATAAGTAATTTAGCGTATGAAAATAAACTTCTTTTTTAAGAGTGTTTAAGTATTTCAGTGAAAGGAGGTAAAATGAAAATTATAGTTTTTGAAAAATCTAATTTATTTATGCAAAAGACAAAGATCACATCATTTTTTAAAAATCTCAAAATAAAGGAACCACAAAACAGAACTTCAAGTTATTCCAGTGACATTTTCAATGCAGCAGGTAGTAGAATGTTATACTGATCCTTTGGGAAGTAGATTTAAAGAAGAATATCGTGGCTAGTAAAGATATTATCTAAAGATAGTAAAGATACTATTGTGGCTTTCCTTTTTGGCTCACTTGGGAAAGAATCTGCCTGAAATGCAGGATACTCAGGTTCAATCCCTGGGTTGAGAAGATTCACTGGAGAAGGGAATAGCTACCCACTGCAGTGTTCCTTTCTGGAGAATTCCATGGACAGCGGAGCCTGGAGAGCTGCAGTCCATGCGGTCACAAAGAGTCAGGCACGACTGAGCAATTAACACTTTCACTTCACATTAAGATATTATTACTACCAAGTTTCTTTTATGATTAACGATGATGTGATTTTTAAATTTTAAAAGCATTACTACTTTATTAGAAACATAAGCACCATAAAAGGAATTCTTGTTAGAAAAATTTTGTCACATTTAAGGAAAATCACATTTTATATGTAACATAAGACAGTTAAATAGCATAAAATTATAATATTTTAAAAATATAAGGTTTGCTAATATATAGTGCTTACTTGATGGAAGGTAGAGAACAGAAAGTGCACTCCAGAACAGTACATGCTAAGTGCAGACTTTTATGTAAAGCAATTCTTTTATATATATAGCACTTTTTTGGAAGGATCCTTAAATTACACATATGCAAAGCTACACACACAGTTGCTTCTATTGGCTGACTTCTGGGTTGGTTGCAAGAGAGGGGTAAAAAGGAGTTTTGACTTTTACTCATTTTTATTGCCAAATTGTCTTGGTTAGAACCTCTAGTTCAGTGCTGCATGGAAGTGGTTAAAATGGACATCCTTCATTTGTCCTGAACTTAAAGGTAAAGCATTTAGTTCTTTCAACTTTAAGTATATGCTGTCTTTCTATTTTAGGTAGAAGTCCTTTATTAGATTCAAAAGTCTCTTTTTCTAGTTATATTTTATACATTTTTAATATTTTTAAATTAATTTTAGTGTTGGATTCTGTCAAATATTTGTGTGTGTGTGTGTCTATTGAGATGTTTGTTTTTTTTTGTCCTTTATTCTACTGATATATTATGTTGACTTTAAAATACTAAACTACATTTTTCTCCCTAGGATTAATCCTACTTGGTCATGGTGGATGGGACTTCTAGGTGACTCAGTGGTAAAGAATCCATTTGCCAAGCAGGAGATGCAGCAGACACAGTTTCGATCCCTGGGTTGGGAAGATGCCCTGGATAAGGAAACGGTAACCCATTCCAGTATTCCTGTTTGGGAAATCTTATGGACAGAGGAACTTAGTAGACTGAGTCCATGGGGTCGCAAAAAGTCAGACGCAACTTAGCAACTAAACAACAATAGCAAAAGAGTCTATTTCACCTAAGTTATATAATCTGTTAGCAGTTAGCATACAGTTGTTCATAGTATTCCTTTACAAACCTTGTGTGGTGTCTGAAAATTCAGTAGTGATGTTTCATCTTTTCTTTTCCTTTTTTTTAATTTAAGTGATTTTAGTCTCCTTTCATTTACTGCTCAGTCTAGCTAAAGCTTTGTCACTTCTATTAATATTTTCAAAGAACTATCCTTTATTTCCTTGAAGCTTTTTTCTTTTTTTCATTCTCAGTTTTATTTCTACTATAATCATTATTTCCTCCCCCCAGCTTGTTTTGGCTAGAGATTCTTCTCTTTTAGCTTAGTAATATGGATTGTTACATTATTGATTTGAGATCTTTGTTTTCTTTCTTATTACAGGCATTTATCACAATAAATGTTTCTTTACACACTGTTTTATGCACATCCTCTAAGTTTTGGAATGGTGTGTTTCCATTTTCATTCATCTCACAGTATTTTCTAATTTTTCTTTGATTTCTTCTTTGATCCAATGATTATTTATGAGTTTTTTTTTTTTTTTTACATATGTTGAGAGAAATTTATTAGTTGATTTCCCACAATAAAACTTTTCTGAAGTCTTTGTGAACATATTTGGGAATTAATCATAAACAAGTAGAATTAAAGCATGTTATATGAAATACAAAATGTAAAGAAATATTTGAATATGAGTGTGTTTTTAATTTCCATACATTTTGACAGTCTTAGTTTAATTCAGACTGCTATAACAAAATACAGTACACTGGGTAGCTTATTAAACAGCAGAAATTTATTTCTCACAGTTCTGGAGGCTGGAAGTCCAAGGTCAGGGTATAAGAATGGTCAAGCAAGGCCTCTGTTCCAACATCTTGTTGTAGTCTCAAATCCTGGAACCACTAGGATCTCTCTGGATTTTCTTCTATAAGGAGCTAATCCCATTCATTTGAATGTGTTTCTTCAAAATTCACATGTTCAAATTCTAAGCCTCAAATGTGATGATAGTAGAACCTTTGGAATGGGTTTGAGTAATGAGCTTCCCTGGCACCTCAGTTGGTGAAGAATCTGCCTACAATGCAGGAGACCTGCGTTTGATCCCTGGGTAGGGAAGCTAATGGGAAGAAGGGAATGGCTACCGACTCTAGTATTCTTGCCTGGGGAATTCCATGGACAGAGGAGCCTGGCAGGCGCTGCAGTCCATGGGACTGCAAAAAGTTCGACATGCTGGAGCCGCTTTCACTTTTCAATTTTTTCTAAATAATTAGAGCAAAACCTTCATGAGGGAGATCAGCGGCGGTTTATTCGCTCAATTGTGTCTGACTCTTGAGAACCTCACCAAGCTCCTCTGTCCGTGGAATTCTCCAGGCAAGAATAATGGAGTGGGTAGCCATTCCCTTCTTCCTGACCCAGAGATTGAACCTGGGCCTCCTGCATTGCAGGCAGATTCCTTACCATTTGAGCCACCAGGGAAGCCCATTACTTACCATACCTTTCAAAGGCCCCACTTATCATCACCTTTGGGTCTGAGAATTTGAACATACAAGTTTTGAGGAAACACAAACATTCAGGAGTTTTTCAAATTTCCTTCTGTTATTGGTTTGTAATTTCATTCCACTATGGTCAAAGAATATGATTTGCATGAATTCAATCATGTGTATTTACTGACTCTTATTTTATGACCTAATATATAATTTATAAGAGAGATAAGAAGAATCGGTATTCTGCTGTTTGCGGGTATGGTTATTCTTATGGCTTTTAGTTCCCGCTGGTTCTTAGTGTTGATTCATGTTAATTTTTGCCTAGTGGTTCTAACCATGATTGAAAATGGGAGTATTAAAATTTCCATCTATTGAGTTATCTGTTTTCCTCTTCAGTTCTGTCCATTTTTGTTTCATATTTTAATCTTTGCTTTAAGGTGCATATATACAATTGTATGTCTTGCTAATTAATTTACCAAGCCTCTTATCACTTCAAAATGTATGAATGACTCTGCTAACAATTTTTATCTTAAATTCTATTTTGTCTATATTAGTACAACCACTCCAGCTCCTTTTTGGTTACAGTTTGCATAGAACATTTATTTCCATTCTTTTAATTTTGACCTATTTGTGTCTTTGAATATGAAACACGTGTTTTTTAGACAGCATATAGTTGAATCACATTTATTATTATTTTTTCTTCTAATTTCTGATTTTTTATTGTTTCTAGAATATTTTTATTAAATGTAAATCTGATGTTGCTGTTTTCCCATTTCAATTAACCAGGATAACTTAAACAAGATAAAATCAGCTTCAGAGAATAGCATGTTGACTCATTAAGATCAGACCCTCACTTTTTCCACTTTACTTTTCTTTTAACCTTTGTTTACTGTAGTAGAATATACATTAAAAAAGTTTGCCATATTAGCCATTTTTTACGTACAATTTAGTGGCTTTAGTTACATTCTTAAGCAACCATCATTATTATTTCTAAAAATTATCATCACCAAAACAAAGACTCTCAACTGAAACATAAATCTGTTAAGCAATCATCTCCATTTTCCACTTCCTCTGACAGTGAAAGTTCCTCAGTCGTGTCCAACTCTTTGCAACCCCATGAACTGTAGCTGGTCAGGCTTCTCCATGGAATTCTCCAGGCAAGAACACTGGAGTGGGTTGCTATTTCCTTCTTCAGGGGATCATCTCAACCTAGGGATCGAACCCAGGTCTCGTGCATTAGAGGCAGATTCTTTACCATCTGAACCACCAGGGAAGCCTCTTCCTTAGACTCGGGTAATTTCTAGTTTAGTTTCTTTCTCTATGAATTTGCCTATCCTGGGTAATTCATATAAGTAGAATTATACAATATTTGCCCATTTGTGTGTGACTCATTTCACTTAACATAATGTTTTCAAGGTTCATTCATGTCGTAGTATGTGTCTGATTTTCAACCCTTTTTGTGGCTGAATAATATATATATGTATATGTAACATATTTATATCTATTAGTGAACATTTGATTTGCTTAATCCTGAAAGATGATGCTGTGAAAGTGCTGCACTCAATATGCCAGCAAATTTGGAAAACTCAGCAGTGGCCACAGGACTGGAAAAGGTCAGTTTTCATTCCAATCCCAAAGAAAGGCAATGCCAAAGAATGCTCAAACTACCCACACAATTGTACTCATCTCACATGCTAGTAAAATAATGCTCAAAATTCTCCAAGCAAGGCTTCAGCAATACATGAACCGTGAACTTCTGATGTTCAAGCTGGTTTTAGAAAAGGCAGAGGAACCAGATATCAAATTGCCAACATCCGCTGGATCATCGAAAAAGCAAGAGAGTTCCAGAAAAGCATCTATTTCTGCTTTATTGACTATGTCAAAGCCTTTGACTGTGTGGATCACAATAAACTGTGGAAAATTCTGAAAGAATTGGGAATACCAGACCACCTGACCTGCCTCTTGAGAAATCTGTATGCAGGTCAGGAAGCAACAGTTAGAACTGGACACGGAACAACAGACTGGTTCCAAATAGGAAAAGGAGTTCGTCAAGGCTGTATATTGTCACCCTGCTTATTTAACTTATATGCAGAGTACATCATGAGAAACGCTGGACTGGAAGAAACACAAGCTGGAATCAAGATTGCCGGGAGAAATATCAATAACCTCAGATATGCAGATGACACCACCCTTAAGGCAGAAAGTGAAGAGGAACTCAAAAGCCTCTTGATGAAAGTGAAAGTAGAGAGTGAAAAAGTTGGCTTAAAGCTCAACATTTAGAAAATGAAGATCATGGCATCCGGTCCCACCACTTCATGGGAAATAGATGGGAAACAGTGGAAACAGTGTCAGACTTTATTTTTTGGGGCTCCAAAATCACTGCAGATGGTGACTGCAGCCATGAAATTAAAAGATGCTTACTCCTTGGAAGGAAAGTTATGACCAACCTAGATAGCATATTCAAAAGCAGAGACATTACTTTGCCAACAAAGGTCCATCTAGACAAGGCTATGGTTTTTCCTGTGGTCATGTATAGATGTGCGAGTAGGACTGTGAAGAAGGCTAAGTGCCGAAGAATTGATGCTTTTGAACTAT
This sequence comes from Bubalus kerabau, assembly GCF_029407905.1. Classification (NCBI taxonomy): domain Eukaryota; kingdom Metazoa; phylum Chordata; class Mammalia; order Artiodactyla; family Bovidae; genus Bubalus; species Bubalus kerabau. The sequence goes on from NC_073625.1 coordinate 54,685,298, forward strand.
GATGTTGGAGAAGACTCTTGAGAGTCCCTTGGACTGCAAGGAGATCCAACCAGTCCATTCTGAAGGAGATCAGCCCTGGGATTTCTTTGGAAGGAATGATGCTGAAGCTGAAACTCCAGTACTTTGGCCACCTCATGCGAAGAGTTGACTTATTAGAAAAGACTCTGATGCTGGGAGGGATTGGGGGCAGGAGGAGAAGGGGATGACAGAGGATGAGATGGCTGGATGGCATCACTGACTCGATGGACGTGAGTCTGAGTAAACTCCAGGAGTTGGTGATGGACAGGGAGGCCTGGCGTGCTGCGATTATTCATGGGGTCGCAAAGAGTCGGACACGACTGAGCAACTGAACTGAACTGAACTTTGGCTATTGTGGATAATTAATGCTAGCATACAAGTGTCAGTTTGAGTCATTGCTTTCAACTGTGGCTCTTCAGTCACTAAGCCATGTCTGACTCCTTGTGACCCCATGAACTGCAGCATGCTAGGCTTCCCTGTCCTTCACTATGTTTGAGTTTGTCAGACTCCTGTCCATTGAGTCAGTGATGCCATCCAACCATCTCATTCTCTGTGCTCCCCCTTCTCCTGCCTTCAATCTTTCCCAGCGTCAGGGTCTTTTCCAATGAGTCAGTTCTTCCCATCAGGTGGCCAAAGTTTTGGGGCTTCAGCTTCAGCATCAGTCCTTCCAATGAATATTCAGGATTGATTTCCTGTAGGCTTGACTGATGTGATCTCCTTGCTGTCCAAGGGATTCTCAAGAGTCTTTTCCAGCACCACATTTCAAAAGCACCAGTTCTTCAGTGCTCAGGTTTCTTTATGGTACAACTTTCATATCCGTACATGACTACTGGAAAAAACATAGCTTTAACTATTCAGACCTTTGCCAGCAAAATGATATCTCTACTTTTTAATAAGCTATCTAGGTTTGTCATAGCTTTTCTTCAAAGGAGAAAGCGTCTTTGAAATTCATGGCTGCAGTCACTGTCAGCAGCGAATTTGAAGCCCAAGAAAATAAAATCTGTCACTATTTCCACTTTTGCCCCACCTATTTGCCATGAAGTGATGGGACTGGATGCCATGCTCTTCATTTGTTGAATGTTGAGCTTCACTATTTTACATTCCCATAAGCAGTGTGTAAGAGTTCAAATTTCTCCACATCCTCATCAGCACTTGGTATTACCCCCTTTTTATTTTGTTTATAGTCATTCTGGTAGGTATGATGTGGTATCTTAGTGTGGTTTAGAGTCACATTTTCCTCATGACTAATAATGTTAAACATCTTTTTGTGTGGTTCTTGGCCATTTGTATATATATTTTTAGTTGCTTTCTTTTTGTATTTTTATTGCTTCGTTGTAGGTATTCTGTGGGGAAATTAACAAGACGGCACCAGTCGGGCTCTCACCCCATGTTCTGTAAACAAACTTTGCAGTTTATGTAACAGTGGATATCACAGCACTGTGCGTTCCCATCATAAGGTACTTGCTTGGTCACACCCGACTTTGTGCAGTGCTCACGAATGAGCTCCACCTAAAAAGCAGCAGTATTTACTGCTGCATCATGGCTGTGTCCCTTGGCTCAGCCATGAGAGGAGAGAATATATCGTGTCTGCTGCATCAGCCGGAAGAGAATAAACCTGTCTGCTATCCCTAAGGCTCCTCCAGTTTCCTTTCATCTTCTTAGCTCGCGCCTTGCCTACCCTGGGTTCAGAGAACAGCGTAAGCAGTGCGACAACAAGACAATTGGCGTCACAAACAGGATGAAGAGCAATACATATTCTTTATATATTCTATTAAAGCTTTATTAGATATATGATTTGCACATATTTCTCTTATTCTGTAAGTTTTTCACTTTTCTGATAAAGTCCTTTGATGCACAAAATTCTTAGTCTTGGTGAAGTCCAATTTGTGTGTCATATGTTTCTCCTGCGCTTGGCATCAGACCAAACGATCCAATGTCAAATACAAGAGTGGGAAACTAATTCATATGTTTTCTTCTAAGACTTTTATGACTTTGAGCTACACCTCAGTCCTTAATCAAATTTGAATTAGCTTTTACATGATGTGAGGTAGGGTCCCAACTTTGTTTTTTGCATTCAGAAATCCAGTTTTCCCAGCACCATTTGTTGAAGAAACTATTGTTTCTCCATTGAATATACTTGGAACCCTTTTGAAAATCAATTGTTCAGAAAAATTTCTGTACTATTAAGTGTATTAAATTGTTATTTCTGGGCTTTCAATTTTATTTACTATGGGTAGTATTTGAATTATAACAATATTAAATCTTTCTCTTTTCATTTATTTAAGTCTTACTTTGCTTCTTTCAAGATATCTTGTAGTTTCTAGTATATGATTGTTTTACCTCTTTGCTTAAATTTATTATTAGATGTTTTGTTCTTTTTACATGATGTTGTAAGTGAGACTGCTTATTAATTTCCTTTTTGTGTGTATATTCACTAGGGATATTGGTCTGTGAGTTCCCTTTTTCTTATTTGTCTCTAGCTTTGGTATCAAGATAATGCTAACCTTTTATAATGACTTAGGAAGTATTTTTGGAATAATTTGAGAGGGATTAGTGTTGATTCTTTTTTAAATATTTAGTAGGACTTTCCAGTGAGGCCATTTGACCCTGGGCTTTTCTTTGTTGGAGGATTTTTGATTATTGGTTCAGGCTATATAATTAGTATAGGATTATTGAGATTTTTTATTGCTTATTGAGACATATTAGGTAATTAATGTGTTTGTAAGAATTTGTCCATTTTATTTTGACACCTAATTGTCCATAATATTTTCTTAAAATCTTTCTTGTCACTGAAGACATGTTTTAATTGATGAAGAGAAAATTGTGAGGTTTTTCTCTTTCTACAATTGTCAAAAGAAATGATTCTGTTCTTAAAAATTTTTATTGTGCCTTATCTCTCAATCTTAATATTGTACCTTATTGGGGATTTTAATGGTTAGCATCATGTTGTTGTTCAGTCATCAAGTCGTGTCCAACTCTTTGTGACCCCATAGACTGCTCATGCCAGGCTTCCTTTTCCCTCACCATCTCCAAGAGTTTGCCCAAGTTCCTGTGCACTGTACTGATGATGCCACCCAACCATCTCATCCTCTGTCACCCTCTTCTCTTCCTGCCTTCAATCTTTCCCAGCATCAGGGTTTTTTGTTTTTTTTTTTTTCCCATGAGTCAGCTTTTTGTACCAGGTAGCCAAAATATTGGAGCTTCAGCTTCAGCATCAGTCCTTCCAAAGCATATTTAGGATTGATTTCCTTTAGGATTGACTGGTTTGATCTTGCAATCCAAGAGACTCTTCCTTCAGCACCACAGTTCAAAAACATTAATTCTTTGGTGCTCTGCCTTCTTTATTGTCATACAGAATTTAAAATTTTGGAATCTGATTTTGGAAAATTGTTGAAAATATTCTGGCTGGTGGCAGACACTAGGGGAAATTATTGACAAAATTCTTACTAGTGTAAGAAAATTTTATTCTTAGTGAAACTGTTCAATAGATTTTCATCTTTATACTACTACAATTAGTAATCAAAGGTAATGTGATAACCAATGCCAATATATTGGTTGCCAAAGATAAAATGTAGAAATAAATACATTCTTTCTTTTATCCACCATTCAGGGAACTGTGAAAAATACAGATAATCTTAGATAAATCTCTCTTGTCACTTTATCATTTGATTACAACTCCACCCCCTCCCAACACACACAGTCCTAACCAGAGATTAGTGTCTTAACACAATACAAAGTGGCCTTCTTTCAAAGATCTTTAACAAGTTCCAGTGTTGAAAATTTCAACGAAAGGAAACATTTGGATGAATAATTCTGTGATAAGGGGTGCTAGACACTCAGAGGTCCTAAACTCTGCCCAGGTAGAGAAATGATTTGAATGCTACCTGTAGATTATATCATCACGTTCCTAAACTGGTCAAATCCCAGATGATCAGTAAGTTTTCCACTGTGTGGAAAACACTGACTGGATAATGACTCAGATTTTCTTCCAGTCTTAAGTTTCTGTCATTTAAAATAAGTCCGTGGTGTCTAGGGTTATGAGATCAAATTGTGTTTCTTTGTCACTGGAAATCCCCACTTCAAATCTAAGAACAGGCCATTCAAAAACTCTCACTGAGGCAACACACTTGGTAGAAAAGCATGACTTCATTTGGCATGGTTTGTCTTCAAATCAGGTCAGTGATTTGGATGTGAATGAGTGAATTGTTCATGGGCATTGGATCAAATTAGACTTTCATTTATTTTTAGAAATTCATTAGACCAATTATGAGAACCACAAAAGGATGTCTTATGACTGAGAAGTGCAAATTATAAGAACAGTAATATTCATTGTTAAGTGTGAGATGAAAATTTTTGTGTAGCTTACTCATTAAAACCTGTTTCCTTTTACAGAAATGTCTTTTATATAATGCAGATATCAGGTAAAAGGCACTGTACCAAAGCATAATTACTGAGTGTACAACATCCTAGTAAACTTAAATTGTTTATAAAATACATTCAGGTCAGAATTTATAAAGAAAATGGAAAAAAAAAGTTTCTCTTTGTTATTCTGTTCTCAATTGTGGAAATGCACTAATTGAGGTTCATATATGTAGAAACAGAAACTAAAATTATTATGCACTTGGTACTTTGTTGCCCACATTTAAGCAATTCCAGTAAAAATATTACTAAGGTGATACATACCCTAGTCTAGGAAAGGGGGCATAGACTTTATAGTCTGACTCATTTATGTCTAATTCTAGTGCTCTTTAACTTTTGGCATCTCTCTTAGATTCCTCAACTTTAATATACTCACAGTAAAATGGGGACAGTTGTCTATTTTTTAAGAAAAAAAGTCAATCATGTGAAAAAAATATGTCTTTTATATACCTAACATCTAATTGATTCTACATAAACAATAGCTAATTTAATCTAACATCATGTAATTAAGTACATAATAGTAAATGGAAAATATTAACATTGAATTTATACTTTTCTTTACAAACCCTTAGAAATATTACAAAACAGGGTTATACTATTTATATAACTACTTTTCATTTGTCATGCTTAACCATTTTCTAATCATTTAAATCTCAACAAATAGAAAAGTGTGTATAAGAATTTCTAAATACTATTGGTATTGAAAAAAGTCTTCCCTAGACTTTATATTTTGTTGTAATCAAAACTTCCAGTTAAAGAGAAAACATCAATCCTTTACCAGACTGAAAAGCAACCTACTAATATATTCACAGCCCACACAGAAGGATTTGAGGTTTAGAGATTTTTTTTTTAAGTTTGAATTAGCAACTTAAGTTTCTTCATGTTTATCACAGCCAAATTACTGAGGAAACTAGAAAAAGAAACTTTTGAATAGCACTAGTCTCCCTTAGCTAAACGTCAGATTATGGAGACATCTTGACACTTGTCTATAAGTAAGCAATTTAATAAAGAACAGTTTATATAATAATATATTTTATTTGGTGATTTCAGTGAAAATGCCTGTACAGACGGCTATTACAGTACAATTACAGTGTATATGCTTGACTTGAGGAGTTCTCTTGCAGTCTGAACACTGTGTTTGTAAAGCAAATGTTTTATATTGAAGAAACAAAACAAGGCAGTGTTTATGGGAATTGGAAGCCAATGTCACTGTATAGAGTAAACTTGTCAAGTGAGACTGTCTACAAATAGAGTTCTTCCTTTAATTATGAGACCTGTTTCAGATTAATACTATTATCCATATAAAAATTGATGATATGAGATGGGCTTTTCAGTCAGGTTAACATGATCTCAAATTAGGGGTTCAAATAATTCAATTGCTGTAGCTTCCTTTTCCTGAAATCGAACAAACTTTTGGTTTTGTTGAGGATGATGATGATTGATAATGATCTTGAGAGAATTGTTAGGTAGCAGACTGGAAAACAACAGAGACTGAACACCTTTTACAGGCTGTTGGATGACTATTCAACTTCCTTTTTCTTAGTTTGTTGTTTATGAGTGATTTGATTATAACTGTCACTCAGATTTCCAAAGCCTTTACAACTAACAAAGAAGCTGTGGTTTCCATTGATCGGACCCTTGGGTAGGCCTATACACATGGAAAATTGTTTTAAAAAAGCCTGCATCAGTAGCCAAGACAGCAGTCAGAAAGCATGTTTGCATATAGATTTCTCAACTGGATTAGCTTGACAAGAATGTACCAAAAACCAAGTTACATTCTGATGAGGTATTTTTTACAGAAATAGAATAATACTTCAAACAAAGCAGACTCAGTGTCTGCTTAGGACCTTGTCTAATTACCTGTAGCAAAACAAGGCAGAGTGGGAAAGACTCAGAGATCAAATCACCCTACACCCTGTAGAACAGAAAGCACTAAAGGGACAGACACCGCCTTTTTGAAAACAAAAGCCTAAGATGCCAAAGTGTAACAGAAGCTTGAATTCCAGATAAGCAATCAGAAAACTAAGACAGAGGGCAGAATCCTCTAGAAAGAAGAGGGTATTAGCCAAGAATACAAGGCCACACACAGAAAATAACTTCCTTCACAAATGTCAATTGGCACTTGAGAAAAGAAAGTGTGGACTGAAGTGTTCAGGCCTCTACTAAAAAAGGAACTCAGGCCCAAGCTGTCAGATTGAGGTCAAGGACAAATTAAAAAAAAAAAAAATCCATTGTCTTTTACATCTTTGGTAATTAGAGAGGATGACATACTTTCTATCATTTAGGCAAAATGTCAGCCAACTATTTTTGTAGAGGTCTAGATAATAAATATTTTATGCTTTGTGAGCCATATTGTTTTTATCACAACAGGAATTTGGTAGATGAACATTCTTGGCTGTATTCCAGTAGCTTTTTTTATTTTTTTTTTAAACAAAAACAAGAGGTTGGGCAAGATTTTTCTAGTGGGACACAGTTTGCAACCCTGGATTTAGGTACTAGAACAAAAATATTACCTGTCATGTGACAACTTTGTGCTATTCTATGCTACTTAGACTAATGTGGTCAGCAGAATTCTTTTGGAATCATGCTGGAATTTGGAATCAGACTGAGTCAGTGCCAAGAGTAGTGAGATATCAGCCCACGTTTCTTCTCTGGCCTCACCTCTTACTGCTCAATTCCTTGGTTGTCCTAATTGGCCATGCAAGCCTTCTTGTTGCTTAACTATCCAGGGAAAGCTATAATTTCAGGGTCTTTGATCTTGCTGCTGCCTTTATTCAAAATATTCTTCTTCTAGTTACCTCCCCTCAAATGTTTGTTCAAATATGCCTACATTTGTCAAGGGTGTGTCTGGAAACAGATTTCATCTCAGATGTTCAAATGAGGAGAACTTAGTTAACCCACGTAGTTGTGGGAAAGATGAAAGGAACAGGCAAAGAGTGACATGCAGGATCTGACAAGAGCAGAAAGGGAGGATCAAGGGAGGAATCTCAGTACTCTGAACTAAAAGAACAATGAAAGAGTCCCAGTACTTGAGTGAGAATTAAGAGTAGAAGACACTGGTCTTCATTCCATTGATTTCCTTGACTATGGGAAAGAAAAATCATGTAGATAAACACAGAGAATAGGGTAGAGAGTGTGTGACTTGTTATCTGTATCCTTCAGAGACACTCGCTGAGAGTAGACCCTGAACAACTGGGAGAATAGGACGACTGGTGTCTTGTAAGTCAACCTTTTTTTTTTTTTTTAATTTAAAATTTTTCATTTATTTTATTTTATTTTTTAACTTTACAATATTGTATTGGTTTTGCCATATATCAATCAACATGAATCCGCCACAGGTATACACGTGTTCCCCATCCTGAACCCTTTAGGCCAACCCTACATATGTACAATGGGCTTATGGTGGAGGTAGCCATGGTGGCTACTGACACAGTGGTGTGGGCTCCTTCTCACAAAGGCTGGTAGAGCTCCTACTGCTGCAAAATTCTGTCATCATCAGAGACTCATACTAGGGCCTCAATAGGATACTCCTTTGAGGAGGTCAACCAACCACTTGGCTACACGTTGATTAATTTTGATTCTTTCATAAAAGGTCAGCAATCGGTCCTGAGCAGGACTCAGGTAAAAGCTTGTTCTTGCTCTCAGGGTGTAGGATAGTACCACTACCTGAGCGTTCTCAGGTATTCTGATATACAGCTCTGTATTACGTACCTCAGGCAAGGAGCCTGTTTTATGGTGAAAGAGATGCAGCAATGGGCACAAGCCATTGCATACTAAATACTGCATCCTCCAAAAAGAGGTGACCTGAGAAAGTTTTGTGATAGATTTATTATTATTATGGTACAAATGAACCTATTTCCAGGGCAGGAACAGAGACACAGAAGTAGTGGACAGACTTGTGGACACAGGGTTGGGAGGGAAGCAGGGTGAGATGAATAGGGAGATTGAGTCTGACATATATACACTACCATGTGTAAAATAGATGCTAGTGGGAACCACTGAATACTACAGGGAGCTTAGCTCAGTGCTCTTCACTTGAGGCAGGAGGTAGATGACCACCCCCTCACCCCAGGGTAAAGCGAATAGAGATTCATTCCCTGTGGACTGAAACTCCAAGACAAGAATATCAGGACAATTAAGGGAGGAAGCTAGGCCATGCCCAGACCACCTTCTCATCCGTGAAGTCCTCCCCAACCACACATGTGCAGAAAGTCTCCTTGGAGATCAAAGAGGAGTGACACTAACTAATGCCAGGCTACTCATAAGCCTTTGTGGAGAATCCATCATGGAGAAGAGATGAGAGTCTTTCCTGGTGGCTCAGACAGTAAAGATTATGCCTGCAATGCAGTACACATGGGTTTAATCCCTGGGTCAAGAAAATCCCCTGGGGAAGGGAATGGCTATCCACGCCGGTATTTTTTTTTTATTTTATTTTTAAAATTTACAATATTGTATTAGTTTTGCCAAATATCGAAATGAATCCGCCACAGGTATACCTGTGTTCTCCATCCTGAACCCTCCTCCCTCCTCCCTCCTCCCTCCCCATACCATCCCTCTGGGTCGTCCCAGGGCACCAGCCCCAAGCATCCAGTATCGTGCATCGAACCTGGACTGGCGACTCGTTTCATACATGATATTATACATGTTTCAATGCCATTCTCCTAAATCTCCCCACCCTCTCCCTCTCCCACAGAGTCCATAAGACTGATCTATACATCAGTGTCTCTTTTGCTGTTTCGTACACAGGGTTATTGTTACCATCTTTCTAAATTCCATATATATGCGTTAGTATGCTGTACTGGTGTTTTTCTTTCTGGCTTACTTCACTCTGTATAATAGGTTCCAGTTTCATCCACCTCATTAGAACTGATTCAAATGTATTATTTTGGGAGAATCCCAGGGACAGAGGAACATGGTGGGTTATATAGTCCAGGTGTCGCAAAGAGTCGGACACAACTGAGCAACGTTCTTTCACTTCACAAGAGATGAGCATGCACACAGGGGAGGATCCTGAGATATACCAATATGGACTATGAGCCAGGCAAATTAAAATGATTGCTGTCAAAGGAAACAAAGAAGAAATGCCCCACATAAATGATTTAAACTGCCATGATAGTGTGACTCAGGGTCTCTCCCTCTGAGTCTGCCCATGTGTCTATCCACACATACTGTTCTTTTTCCTCTTATCAAATTATTTGCTTCACTACTTTCCATCTTCATGGAAATTCTTTCTGCAAAGATGAAAGGCCAGGGCCTGTATCACTCATCACCAGCCTAGTGGTTAGGATTTGGTGTTCTCAACACTTTGACCCAGCCTCGATCTCTGGCTGGAAACCCAAGTCTCAGTCCAAGCTGCTGCAGGCCAAAGTTGCCCAAGATCATGGTGACCTAGATAGGTGGCACAGTGGAGTGAGAGGGAGGTCTAAGAGGGAGGGGATATGTGTATATATATACACAGCTGAGTCATTTTGTTGTACAGCAGAAACTAACACAACATTGTAAAGCAACTAACTATACCTCATTAAAAAATAAAAATAAAAGTAAATATCTAGAAAAAAAAGTGAAGCTAAGCACAATCTTGACAATAATATTCATGCAGTTGGGATGCTGTCCTTTGAGATGCAGAATGTAACTTCTTGACTCAATGGTCATTTAACCAATAAGATAGACCATAGAGGCTAGGAACCAAAGGCTAAAGGTAGACGTCTCCCTATTTTCTTTACTTCTAGAGCCCAGTGGTTTACTTTCTAAGAGCTGGCAAAGGGCCAGTCTTGAAAACAAGCATTTTGGGGTAATGTGAATGATTTGAATTGATTGAATTAATTCTTTCTTACATCATTATTTAGAAATATGGAGGAAAATATCAGATTAATACAAAAAAAATCAGAAAATGCTGAAGTGTTTGTTTCTATGTGGAAATATAGGGAGATGTAAAAGGTTGAGCTTTAAAGGAAGACCCTCAGGAGGAGAGCATGGCAACCCACTCTGTTATTCTTGCCTGCAGAATCCCCATGGGCAGAGGAGCCTGGTGGGCTACAGTTCATAGGGTCTCAGAGTTGGACACGACTAAAGCAACTTAGCACAACAGGTTGACCATGGTATTCCTGGTTTGAGTAATAACTCTTGAGTGGCAATGCCAGAAGGTATTGTGATTTAAGCCATATAGAAAACCGTTATATGCTTCTTAAAAGTATACTCTAAAATAGACTATTATATTTTATATAGACTTAAATGAGATCGATAACTTTAAAATGACTTTTTTAAAGATAGTTAAACTGAAATTAAGAAATAGAATTTTTCATAGTAATTATTTCAGTGTGTTTAACCCACTGGCAATTTTCCAGATATTTTCTAAGCTCTTCCTTTATTCCATTTCCATATATGGACAATATATGGTACTTTGGGACATCATAATCAGTTCCAGAAAAACATATATTTCTGCTTTATTGACTATGCCAAAGCCTTTGACTGTGTATTTCACAATAAACTGTGGAAAATTCTGAAAGAGATTGGAATACCAGCCCATCTGACCTGCCTCCTGAGAAATCTGTATGCAGGTCAAGAAGTAACTGTTAGAACTGGACATGGAACAACAGACTGGTTCCAAATTGGGAAAGGAGTACATCAAGGTTGTGTATTGTCACCCTGCTTATTTAACTTATATGCAGAGTACATTATAAAAAGTGCTGGGCTGAAAGAAGCACAAGATGGAATCAAGATTGCTGGAAGAAATATCAATAACCTCAGATATGCAGATGACACCACCCTTATGGAAGAAAGCAAAGAAGAACCAAAGAGCCTCTTGATGAAAGTGAAAGAAGAGAATGAAAAAGTTGGCTTAAAACTTGACATTCAGAAAACTGAGATCATGGCATCTGGTCCCATCACTTTTATGGCAAATAGATGGGGAAACAACAGAAACAGTGACAGACTTTTTTTTGGCTCCAAAATCACTACAGATGGTGATTGCAGCCATGAAATTAAAAGACACTTACTCCTTGGAAGAAAAGTTATGATGAACCTAGACACAATATTACAAAGCAGAGACTTTACTTTGCCAACAAAAGTCTGTCAAGTCAAAGCTATGGTTTTTCCAGTAGTTATGTATGGATGTGAGAGTTGGACTATAAACAAAGCTGAGAGCTAAAGAACATGTTTTTGAACTGTGGTGTTGGAGAAAACTCTTGAGAGTTCCTTGGACAGCAAGGAGATCCAACCAGTCCATCCTAAAGGAAATCAGTCCCAAATATTCATTGGAAGCACTGATGTAGAAGCTGAAACTCCAATACTTTGGCCACCTGATGCGAAGCACTGATTCATTTGAAAAGACCCTGATGCTGGAAAGGTTTGAAGGTGGAAGGAGAAAGGGATGACAGACGAGATGATTGGATGGCATCACCAACTCAATGGACATGAGTTTGAGTAAAGTCTAGGAGTTAGTGATGGACAGGGAGGCCTGGCGTGCTGCAGTCCATGGAGTTGCAAAGAGTCGGACACGACTGAGCAACTGAACTGTACTGACCAGAACCGAATCATTCCTTGGTACTTTAGAATGCATGTAAGCTTTTCTGAATAGAATGCATAATTAAACAATTTATGTTACTAACCTTAATATTGACTTTCTATGCTTTTTAAACAAAACTACATAGTTATCTAATATTATCAAAGGTAAGATGTCAAAACCTTTTCAATCACTATGCAAATTGTTGGAAACAATGTCAATAGAATAAACATGCCATCCTAAGTATTTCCTTTAACCATATGCAACCTATAATTTGAAATTCTCTCATGCTAGCTATTTGTCAGTTTCAAGTATTTGCACCTGAATAGATGCTGGTTACACTATAAAAAGTTAGTTAAAGTCACTCAGAAGTGCCCAACTCTTTGGGATCCCATGATCTATACAGTCCATGGAATTCTCCAGGCCAGAATACTGGAGTGGGCAAACTTTTCCTTCTCCAGAGGGTCTTTCAAATCCAGGGATCAAACCCAGGTCTCCCTCATTGCAGGCAGATTATTTTACCAGCTGAGTCACCAGGGAATCCCAGGGTTACATTATAAATGTAATGAAAATGTAGCTATGCAAATCACACTGTTGAAGGCAGAGTCTTTTCTGTTGTGGTTTATACCAGCATATCCATTTCCTTGGCCAGCCAATGTTTTTTAGCATCAGGTGATGAAATTTACATTTGTAACTAAGAGAGAAAAGGTTTTGATCTCTTAACATTAAAAGGATTCTGGTTTGTAATCGAATAGAACTTTAAGTGGACTCCAACAGAGGGTATTATAATAGTTTGTTCATATATGTTTTAACTTTGCATTTAAATGGGTATATCTTTCATTTTCTCTTTTGCTTCCCTTCTTTTCACAGCTACTTGTAAGGCCTCCTCAACCAGCCATTTTGCTTTTTTGCATTTCTTGGGGATGATCTTGATTCCTCTCTCCTGTACAATGTCACGAACCTCCGTCCATAGTTCATCAGGCATTCTGTCTATCAGATCTAGTCCCCTAAATCTATTTCTCAGTTCCATAGTATAGTCATAAGGGATTTGATTTAGGTCATACCTGAATGGTCAAGCAAAGGAGAAAAGGAAAAATATACCCATTTGAATGCAGAATTCCAAAGAACAGCAAGGAGAGATAAGAAAGCCTTCTTCAGCGATCAATGCAAAGAAATAGAGGAAAACAATAGAATGGGAAAGACTAGAGATCTCTTCAAGAAAATTAGAGATACCAAGGGAATATTTCATGCAAAGATGGGCTCAATAAAGGACAGAAATGGTAGGGACCTAACAGAAGCAGAAGATAAGAAGAGGTGGGAAGAATATACAGAAGAACTGTACAAAAAAGATCTTCATGACCCAGATAATCAATATGGTGTGATCACTGACCTAGAGCCAGACATCCTGGAATGCAAAGTCAAGTGGGCCTTAGGAAGCATCACTACGAACAAAGCTAGTGGAGGTGATGGAATTCCAGTTGAGCTATTTCAAATCCTGAAAGATGATGCTGTGAAAGTGCTGCACTCAATATGCCAGCAAATTTGGAAAACTCAGCAGTGGCCACAGGACTGGAAAAGATCAGTTTTCATTCCAATCCCAAAGAAAGGCAATGCCAAAGAATGCTCAAACTATGGCACAATTGCACTCATCTCACACGCTAGTAAAGTAATGCTTAAAATTCTCCAAGCCAGGCCTCAGCAATACATGAACCATGAACTTCCAGATCTTCAAGTTTTAGAAAAGGCAAAGGAACTAGAGATCAAATTGCCAACATCCGCTGGATCATGGAAAAAGCAAGAGAGTTCCAGAAAAACATCTATTTCTGCTTTATTGACTATGCCAAAGCCTTTGACTGTGTGGATCACAATAAACTGTGGAAAATTCTGAAAGAGATGGGAATACCAGACCACCTGACTTGCCTCTTGAGTAATCTGTATGCAGGTCAGGAAGCAACAGTTAGAACTGGACATGGAACAACAGACTGGTTCCAAATAGGAAAAGGAGTACATCAAGGCTGTATATTGTCACCCTGCATATTTAACTTATATTCAGAGTACATCATCAGAAACACTGGGCTGGCTGAAGCACAAGCTGGAATCAAGATTGCTGGGAGAAGCATCAATAACCTCAGATATGCAGATGATACCACCCTTATGGCAGAAAGAAAAGAAGAACTAAAGAGCCTCTTGATAAAAGTGAAAGAGGAGAGTGAAAAAGTTGGCTTTAAGCTCAACATTCGGAAAACGAAGATCATGGCATCTGGTCCCATCACTTCATGGGAAATAGATGGGGAAACAATGGAAACAGTGGCTGATGTTATTTATTTATTTATTGGATCCAAAATCACTGCAGATGGTGACTGCAGCCATGAAATTAAAAGACGCTTACTCCTTGGAAGGAAAGTTATGACCAACCTAGATAGCATATTCAAAAGCAGAGACATTACTTTGCCAACAAAGGTCCGTTTAGTCAAGGCTATGGTTTTTCCAGTGGTCATGTATGGATGTGAAAGTTGGACTATAAAGAAAGTTGAGCACCGAAAAATTGATGCTTTTGAACTGTGGTGTTGAAGAAGATTAAGAGTCCCTCGGACTGCAAGGAAATCCAACCACACCATCATAAAGGAGATCAGTCCTGGTGTTTATTGGATGGACTGATGTTGAAGCTTAAACTCTAATCCTTTGGCCACCTGATGCGAAGGACTGATTCATTTGAAAAGACCCTGATGCTGGGAAGGATTGAGGGCAGAGGGAGAAGGGGATGACAGAGGTTGAGATGGCTGGATGGCATCACCGACTCAATCGCCATGGGTTTGGATGGACTCTAGGACTCTAGTTGGTGATGGACAGGGAGGCCTGGTGTGCTGCGGTTCATGGGGTCACAAACAGTCAGACACAACTGAGCAACTGAACTGAGTGATAACGTTTTAAAGGGAAAAAGAATGAACTATTGTGGCTTGATGACCTGTTTTTACACTGTTGTTATGATCACACGTGACTCTTTCATAATACTGTATATAATTAATTTGATTTTTTCTAGAACTAAGAAGACCTTGAAAAATATGATTCTATCATTTTAATATTGTTGCAGTCCATATGCTGGTTGGAAAGGAATTTCCAGACATGAGGCAGAATGAGAGGAGAATAAAGTTTAGATTAGAGTGAGAGAACAGTAGACAGGCTCAAGGGAGAGCCAAAGGCTTTCTCAGGCTTGCAACCTATTTTTATAGCCTCAAGGCAGAGAAAATTCCTAATAATGGTGGCATTAGGTGATGGGTTAGGATGCTACAGGGTGGAGAGTACGGTGGGTATTTTACATAACGGAATAGGCCGGTTTAGATCCAGAGGCTCATGGCAACAGTTGCTATGGGGCTTGGTCAGTTTCAGAGATTTTTATGCTGTGAACTTGGTACAGGGCTCCACATATATTTGTGTCTATATGTGAATAAATGAGGCTGAAGCTTTGAGTAAGAATGTAAAGTATTTTACTTTTGTGTTATATATTACAATACATATCAAAATAGATTTCTATAATCAAACATTTCTTGGAGAAAATATTGTCGTGGTGTTGGAGAAGACTCTTGAGAATCCCTTGGACAGCAAGGAGATCCAACCGGTCCATCCTAAAGGAGATCAGTCCTGAATATTCATTGGAAAGGCTGATATAAAATGCTGATGCTGAAGCTGAAACTCCAATACTTTGGCCACCTGATGCAGAGAAATGACTATTTGAAAAGACTCTGATGCTGAAAATGATTGAAGGCAGGAGGAGAAGGGGAGAATGATTGAAGGCAGGAGGAGAAGGGGAGGGCAGAGGATGAGATGGTTGGATGGCATCACTGACTCGATGGACATGAGGCTGTGTAAACCCCGGGATTTGGTGATGGACAGGAAAGCCTGGCATACTGCAGTCCATGGGGTCGCAAAGAGTCAGACATGACTGAGCAACTGAACTGAAGTTACTGAATTCAAAGGATAAAAGTATCAATAAAAGAGATACTCTCAAGTAATTGCTGAAAAATGTTAATACTCATACATACTGAAAACAATAAGTAGGTTTTTTAATGGAATAGGATTCCTAATATTCTACATAGTTTTGTATTTTCATTAGATCTTCTACTTTAATACTTTTTGGATTAATTTTCTTTCTCCCAGGTCTCTGCTTTAGTAAGTGTAATAAGAAAAAATGCAAGCCTGTGGCAAAAATGGACTCTGGGAAATTATAGAAATGCTGGCATGCCTTCATTTCTTATGAAGGATAATGTCCTCAAATGATCAAGTAAGCCACGTAGAAGCAGAAAAAAAAATGTTTATTGGAATGTCAAATATAAAATGCTATTACAGAAACAGCAAATGTAATCCCAATTTAGTTCCAGTGTACTATATCTCAGTTCCAAAAGGTTTTCTCTTATGAAAAAAGACATAGTACTTTAGATATGTTGTAGAAATAAAATCTCCAATAACTGGTGACTTTGCAATGGCTAGGGTAGTAAACAGTAGAGTCTGTTTTTCTCTATGTATTTTTCTATACTGAAATAGTTTATATTTTCTTTATTTAGTGAAGGAAGAAAAAGAAGCAATATAATGCAAATTCAGGAAAACAGAGCTTGTTGAAGAGATCAGATTTGCATAAAATTAAAAAAAATGTTGACTGATATTTGTGCAATGGTTTAATATAAACTGTCATTCTTGTATTGTGACTATATGAAAATGAGTAATTTTTTTAATAAAAAGATAATTTTATATCAGAGCATTAGATTCTTGTCTGCTTGTGGGTTCTATAATTTTACTTCAATTTTAATTTGACTGAGAGAATAAAATATAACCCTTTATAGCAGGTTGTATGTGTGTGCATGCGTGCTCAGTCATATCTGAATCTTTGTGACACCATGGACTGTAGTTCTCCAGGCTCCTCTGTCCATGGAATTTTCCAGGCATTAATACTGGAGCAGGTTGCTCTTTCCTTCTCCAGGGGATCTTCCTGACCCAGGAATCAAACCTTTGTTTCTCGCATCTCCTGCATTGGCAGGGGTCCTTTACCAGCTGAGGCACCAGGATTAAGACTAATTAAATCAAATGTGGAATCTAAAAGTTGTTTTTATTTTGGGGTATTAAGAAGGAAATAAAAATTATGCTAAATAGCTGAAAACTGTCCTAACTGATTAGCCCAAAGTTTTCATTCAGCTCTTACTTTGCTGTGTGTACATTCACTCTCCTTAATAACAGGATGCTTCTGAAACATGAAGCCAAGGATGGCTAGTACACTAGGCTAGAGTGTGCATCTAAACACCAAGATGGTTTCCCTTGAGGACTGTTGTTTCTCTGTGTATTTTTAAATATTGTGTTTATACGTATAAGAAAGCAGAATCTCTCAAGAGCCACCTGCCATCACATCTAGTTCTTGTTCAGTGTTACTCAGCAGCTTTGGAGAGACTTTGAGAGACATTGTCTTTTTAAAACTGTCACCTCAGTTCAGTTCAGTTGCTCAGTTGTGTCTGACTGCGACTCCTGGACTGTCACATGCCAGGCCTCCTTGTCCATCACCAACTCCCGGAGTTTACTCAAACTCATGTCCATTGAGTCAGAGATGCCTAGGTGCCACCTATAACTGGTAAAATCACATAAATATCAGTATTTTTACTGCCTAATGATTTACTCCATTTCTCTCTTCTTTCTTTCCTTCTTTTTCTCTTTCTTCCTTCCTTTTTTCTGTCTTCTTTTTTTCTTCTTTGCAAGGCTGTCTGAAAAGAAAAATATAGACAAGCAAACAAATATTTTGTGATATCATTGAGTCTGCTTTGGAGCCATGAAAAAATGAATACCATTATAAATCATTATACATAGCAAATCAAACATGTCACTATACAGTTGTGTTACAGCAAAATCAATAAAGCACTTTGAATTTTTATGGGCTTTTCTCATCTTTGGAACTAAAACTAAAACAGGAGACAATATTATTAAATGAAACATATTTACAGTATTATTTTATAGCATCACAAAATTTAACTTCCTCAAATAAAGGTTGATAGTAAATGTAGTCTGCATTTTAGTTCATGACATTAGGAGTGAATTAAATTATTTCTGCACATGATAAAATGGTTGAATAATTTATAACAACAACTAAAACCCCACCTGATTTCTACCCTTTATAACACTGCATGGCCCCTCCATATAATAATTTAAATAGTAAGTTTTAGGAAACTAATCTGGTAGGAATTTTTTTCTCTCTTCCTTTTATAAGAATCAGTTCAGTTCAGTTCAGTAGCTCAGTCGTGTCCGACTCTTTGCAACCCCATGAATTGCAGCACACCAGGCCTCCCTGTCCATCACCAACTCCCGGAGTTCACTCAGACTCACGTCCATTGAGTCAGTGATGCCATCCAGCCATCTCATCTTCTGTCGTCCCCTTTTCCTCCTGCCCCCAATCCCTCCCAGCATGAGAGTCTTTTCCAATGAGTCAACTCTTCGCATGAGGTGGCCAAAGTACTGCAGTTTCAGCTTCAGCATCATTCCTTCCAAAGAAATCCCAGGGCTGATCTCCTTCAGAATGGACTGGTTGGATCTCCTTGCAGTCCAAGGGACTCTCAAGAGTCTTCTCCAACACCACAGTTCAAAAGCATCAATTCTTCAGCGCTCAGCCTTCTTCACAGTCCAACTCTCACATCCATACATGACCACAGGAAAAACCATAGCCTTGACTAGACGAACCTTTGTTGGCAAAGTAATGTCTCTGCTTTTCAATATGCTATCTAGGTTGGTCATAACTTTCCTTCCAAGGAGTAAGCGTCTTTTAATTTCATGGCTGCAGTCACCATCTGCAGTGATTTTGGAGCCCCCAAAAATAAAGTCTGACACTGTTTCCACTGTTCCCCATCTATTTCCCATGAAGTGATGGGACTGTATGCCATGATCTTTGTTTTCTGAATGTTGAGCTTTAAGCCAACATTTTCCCTCTCCTCTTTCACTTTCATCAAGAGGCTTTTTAGTTCCTCTTCACTTTCTGCCTTAAGGGTGGTGTCATCTGCATATCTGAGGTTATTGATACTTCTCCCGGCAATCTTGATTCCAGCTTGTGCTTCTTCCAGCCTAGTGTTTCTCATGATGTACTCTGCATATAAGTTAAATAAGCAGGGTGACAATATACAGCCTTGACGTACTCCTTTTCCTATTTAGAACCAGTCTGTTGTTACTTGAGTCTATTTTCTTTACTGTCTTATTTTGCTTTTACTTTTCTCTCTAAAATCACAAATAGCCTCTATATTGTGTAGTTTATGTGAAAAAAAAAAAATAGAGTGAAGCATACACTTCCCTTGAAGTGGGAAAATGAAATTTTCTTCCCTTTAGAGAATACTGTAATATCCAAATTTAATAGTTTCTCCAAGAAATCTTTTGTTTCTCAGTGTAAAGGAAAGAACGTGTCTATGTCAAGATGTCTTTAATAATCAGGACCTGCTTCTTGCTGTCTTTATGTGTACTAGAGTCAAGGGTTCATGAGGTTTAATCATAGCACGTCTCATTTTTTCCTGGGGGACCAAAGTCATGAAAAGGAAAATCTATGTTTAAAGTAACTTTGAAAATATCTTGTCCCTTTTTCTATCAATCAGAGCTAATATGGAAACTCATATAGACTTTACTTGACTTACACACACTCCAAGGAAGAATATCATATTTCACTTTATTTTCCTTTTGAAAACTCATGTGTACATTCCTAAATACACCTATTATACAAAGCAACCACTGAAAACTTTAGCAAAGGGATTAAAATAGGGAAAAATAGTCACTGCAAGAATTACAGTAATAAAAATTAAACAGTATTGAAGTTATTTGCTAATTAAACTTATCTCAGATTTCCCCATGTAGTATATGAATTAACTTCAGTGAAATCTTTGAGATGTATTAGAGTTGCCCATCTTCCAAAAACTTATCTGATGGCCTTGGCCTCATAGGAAAGTGCAAGAGATGATAGCAGTTCCAATCACACCTAGATCAAGGGAGAGTCAACTAGCAGTTGATGTATTGCCTAAGATGCTACTCCAGGAAGACAGCAACATTTCTACTTAACATATCTGACTAGAGAAAAATTTTAAACTTTTTACTTGGAAATTCCAAATATCTAGCTCTATTTGTGCATGTTCTTCAGGCTTCAAAATCTGGAGATGGAGTATCCTCTTTGAAATCATGTGATATTAACCCACATAATAGGGACTCTACCTTTTTTCTGCTAAAACACTTAGTTTAAGGCCCTGGTTATCCCCACTCACCTCCAGACTATTTAGGAGTAGAGTTAACAGCAGCACAGTGAAAGTATAGACACGGTTGTTATGAGGTTGTTAAACGGGCTATCCAGACGGACCTTCTTCCTGTTTACTACAGTTTTAGGCTTTGTTCCTAAATAAAACCACAATTGGGGAGGGGGGGGGGTGGAGAATCCTCTCCTTGTTTTAAAGAGGTTGAGGGTGTCAAAAGCTTTTGGGTGTAAAAGCCAGTGGATTTCAGTGCCTTATTTAGTACCCAAACATCCCTGCCACTCACTCACACTCCTTCATCATATGGGGTTCCCTTAACTTACCCATACCTGGATGCTTTCTGCTCATGTAGCCCTCATCAGATTTCAGTTTATTGTGAAAATTTATAGACAGAACACTGTGTTGTGTTACTTGTGGCAATCCCTCAAGCTAAATTCTTAAATTTTTTGTAAATTTAATTTTTCTATTATTTCAGATGCTGTGTTGTGACGTGATAACTTAATAATAATGCTATTTATAATATATAACATGCTATAATGATATATACTGTATTTTAAGATGTACTATATCATATGTAATAAAATAATAATTGCTACCATTTATTGAATATATACATATACATATAGATAGATATATACACATATTTATGCATATATATATGTATGTGAAGATACCTTGAATATTCATTGGAAGGACTCATACTGAAGCAGAAGCTCTAATACTTTGGCCACCTGACACAAAGAGCCAACTTACTGGAAAAAATTTATGTCAGTGGACATGAATCTGAGCAAATTCTGGGAGATGGTGATGGACAGGGGAGCCTGGAGTGCTGCAGTCCATGGGCTGCAAAGAGTTGGATGTGACAGCATCTGAATATCAACAAATATATATTAATATATGCATGTACTTTTAAAAATATGTAGGTACACTTTAATTAATCTTCAGAGCAACTGTATGAAGAAATTGTTGTCTGCAGGCGGTGCTCCATACATAATGGATGACTAGTGAATGCTTATAGCCATGGTGGATGCTATGATATGCTTTCCAGTTCTTTTTCTGAAGGACTTACTCCCCCAGCTGAGAATGTTGCCCAGTGGAAAAGCCTCAAGTGTCAGCTTTCTCAAGAAATTGTCCTTGAGTAATGAACACTCTCTTGTCAAGACCACTCCAATCTTGGGGCCAGACCTGGTGCAATGAGTGGGTTGATGTAGTAGCGTAAGGACCCAAACATAACAACTCCAAAGGGTCATTCCAATGTCGGAGCTCCCCATGGGATTGGTTGGAGTTCTTGTTCCTCCCTTTGCCCTATTTCACTTTCTTTCCTCCCACCTTTGGTAGAGGTCCAGAGAGCATATCCCAGTAAATGTCCAGCAAGCTCATCTCTGACTTAAAATCAGCTTGGTCACTGCAACAGTGATCATGCAATTTACTGTCCAATCTAAGTCTATTTTGTGAGTGAAAGTGAAAGTGTTAGCTGCTCAGTCGTGTCCAACTTTTTGTGACCCCATGGACTGTAGCCCACCAGGCTCCTCTGACTATAGAATTTCCCAGGCAAGAATATTCGAGTGGGTTGTCATTTTTCTTCTCCAGGGCATCTTCCTGACCTAGGGATGGAACTTGGATCTCCTGCATTGCAGGTGGATTCTTTAGTGAAAGAGTATGCTAATCAGATGGAATGCAGGTACATCAAGTGTAGACTAAAATCGTCCAAGTGAACTGAGACTTAAAGTCACTCTAGGTTTGGGATAAAATAACCATGCATTCAATACCATCTGAGTAATTGTAGACTGTTGGGCTGATTATTAACATCTCTAAATCTCACTCTCCTCATGAAACAGATGATACCTGTTTCAGTGGTGAATGCAAGATTTGATTAAGATAAAGTATGTGAAACACTGGTGTAATGTATGGGGCATAATACACAGTACCTCTTGTGATCATTATATCCAATTTACACATGAAAATGTAAAAATCAGAGAGACTAAGTAAATCTAAATGTTACCCATCTTGTTAAGTGGGATAGTCAGAATTCAAATTCAGTTTTCAGACTCCAAAACACATCCTAATAACCAAGTTACTCACTTATCTTTTTTAATGTACTTTTTTGATCATTATAAGAGTTCATTCTTTGAAACCTCATAAACTACTTCTCAGTGATCTGATGCATCAAGTATTCCTTTGACTGCAAGTGACAAAAGCAAAACAACAAAAACAAACCTTAAATAACCTAAAGAGGAATGTGTTTACTCTAGTAAAAGAAAAGTTCAGGGAGAGTTCTGTGTTCAATTCTCATTTCTTCCATGTACATGACAATTGCGCGTTTCTCATTTCATATCTGGGATGCTTTTTTTCAGTTCTGGCTTTATTTGCAGTCACACTTTCCCACATGTTTGGAAAGACAGCTACTAACAGCTTCAGGCCATTGTAGCATGTAATTCCTGAGTTGAGAAAAGGAAAATCCTTTCCTAATCCCTTACAAGACTGTTTTGGTCCCCTTTGGCATCTATGCCAATCAGAATTTTATAGTTTCCATTCTCTCTTTAAACCTCCACTATTTCTTCCCCTTCTTCAGCTGATGCCCTAATTATTTATTTCACTGAGAAAACTAAAGCAAAAGAGAAAATGTCCTGATGGTTCCACCATCAAACTTGTCATCATATCTACAACTGAAATCATGTATCTTGCTTTCCTTTCTTTGAGAGTAGTTGGTCTGTTCATGCTCCTACCAAAGACCAAACCACATCCCATCCTCTTACTAGAGAACTTTTCTTGAAGATTATCCTTTCTGGCTTCTCCTGCTACTGAATCATCCCCGCAAGCATTTGTATTATAGGAAGTACTATGATTCAAACATTTCTTAATTCAATAAGTGAAAGAAAATTGATGCTTACTGTTAGCCTTAAAGATTGATTCAGAATGTGAAAATAGCTTTTATACTGAGTTTGAATCTACTGAAATACTGTTTTAAAGATATAACTGTCCAAAGATGCATTTCATTGCTCCTCATTTTTTTTCTCTTTCTTCCTCTAAATGAAAATACCTGCTACTGCCCTATTTTCTATTCCCCAGATCTTCATTTTTCACTGATTGAGAGTGAACAGCAATGATAATTAAACAATTGGGTGAAACCAACTCCTCTGATTGTGCTAGCTATTTATTAGGTAACACCTCCTACTCAAGTTACTGAGAAGCAACCTACTTTAAAACTGGTGTTTAGTTGCTAAGTCGTGTCTATATCTTTGCAATACCATGGACAGTAGCTTACCAGGCTCCTCTGCATGGATTTTGTAGTCAAGAATACTGGAATGGGGTGCTAGTCCCTTATCCAGAGTATCTTCCTGATCCAGTGATCGAACCCATGTCTCTTGCATTGGGAGGCGGAGTCTTTAAGACTGAACTACCTGGGAAGCCCACTTTAAAACTACTGACTCCAAAAGAAGTTTAAGTAATAATTATGAAGGAGATGATTTTAGGTAACACCTGTGAGTCTATGAAACAATGTGTCCAAGCAAGTTTCTAGACCCTTATTTTTTGCCAGATTTGAGACATGGTCAGTGTAGAGAAGCTGGGG
The DNA here is from genome assembly GCF_029407905.1 of Bubalus kerabau. Classification (NCBI taxonomy): domain Eukaryota; kingdom Metazoa; phylum Chordata; class Mammalia; order Artiodactyla; family Bovidae; genus Bubalus; species Bubalus kerabau. Next base: position 54,709,053 of record NC_073625.1, read on the forward strand.
GCAGTTAGTGAGAGATATATGCTGTGGAAAGTGAATTGAATATAGAAGCTTTTTCTTGAGTACACATAATCATGACATAAAATGATGATGATGGTGCAGGGTGAATAGCTCATATGATGAAGTTCAACCTACAATTTATATTTTATTAAGATGGAGAAGGTATCAGTGAAGAAATGGTTGGTTTTCAAAGAGAAGATAATGCTCTATGCTAATATTAATAACAAATGATATTATACTTTAGAGTATGCAAAGTTCACTCATGTTGGTTACCTACTCAAAATTGACACAACCTTGTGAGGAGAAATTTGATATAAAGGTGTAGAAATTAAGAACAAGTGAAGTAAAGCAACTTTATTAAAGTCATCCAATATATGAAACAAACCTATGTTATGAGTGAAAAAAAATGTATGAGACTTTAGATGTAGGGGCCCATCATGATAGAATGCTGTGATTAATCTAGATGTGACTATTAATGAAACTGGATATAAAGCCTGGCTCTCTTCAGAGTCTCAGGTAAGAAATTTTAGTATTTTAATTTTTTTTTTGTAAATAGCAAAATTTTACTGATACATATAGCATTACTGGGAAGCCTGGTATGCTGCAGTCCATGGGATTGCAAAGAGTTGGACACAGCTGAGCAATTGAACAAAAACAACAGTATTATTATGGGTAAAAATACAGGAATGGGAGAATGTAGTCCTATACACAAGAAGCAAATTATGTTTGAATTAATGAGTAGAATTTGAGTGTGAGTCATTCACCATATGTCATTTTGCATCTATTATGCATGAAGATTGTTCTCAGATTGTGGGGATCTGAGGCTGAGTAAAATTTGCAACTATTGTCTACATGGGGTTTATTGTTAATGTTTATCAAATGAATGATGTCTATTTAAGTAGCTTTTACTGGCATAAATTGAATCAATATTTTCAACTCTGATTATTAATAGTCATCATGATAATGCTTGTGGTAGCAAGGATTTCATATATTGTGGGTTTAGTGGCAAAGAATTTCTATTTGGGTAAAATCATAGCATAAAGAGTCATTTGCTGATTCCTGTGATTAAAGTTGAAAATTCTATTATATTATTTGATTAAGGAGAAAGGGAGAAATAGCTAGCTTGCTCTTACAAGATAACAAGTACCTAAATTGACCCTTATTGCCAACATCTGTTGGATCATCAAAAAAGCAAGAGTTTCAGAAAAACATCTATTTCTGCTTTATTGACTATGCCAAAGCCTTTGGCTGTGTAGGTCACAACAAACTGGAAAATTCTTCAAGAGGTGGGAATATCAGACCACCTGACCTGCCTCTCAGTAAATCTGTATGCAGGTCAGGAAGCAATAGTTAGAACTGGACATGGAACAACAGACTGTTTCCAAATAGGAAAAGGAATACATGAAGGCTGTATATTGTCAGCTTATTTAACTTATATGCAGAGTACATCATGAGAAATGCTGGGCTGGAGGAAGCACAAGCTGGAATCAAGATTGCTGGGACAAATATCAATAGCCTCAGATATGCAGATGATACCACCCTTATGGCAAAAAATGAATAAGAACTAAATAGCCTCTTGATGAAAGTGAAACAGAAGAGTGAAAAAGTTGGCTTAAAGCTCAACATTCAGAAAACTAAGATTATGTCATCCAATCCCATCACTTCATGGCAAATAGATGGGAAAACAGTGGAAACACTGGCTGACTTTACTTTTTTGAGCTCCAAAATCACTGCAGATTGTAACTGCAGCCATGAAATTAAAAGATGCTTGTTCCTTGGCAGAAAAGTTATGACCAACCTAGCCAGAATGTTAAAAAGCAGTGATATTACTTTGCCAACAAAGGTCCATCTAGTCAAGGCTATGGTTTTTCCAGTAGTCATGTATGGTTGTGAGAGTTGGACTATAAAGAAAGCTAAGCACTGAAAAATGGATGCTTTTGAACTGTGGTGTTGGAGAAGACTCTTGAGAGTCCCTTGGACTGCAAGGAGATCCAACCAATCCATCCTAAAGGAAATTAGTCCTGAATATTCATTGAAAGGACCGATGCTAAAGCTGAAACTCCAATCTTTGGCCACCTGATGTGAAGAAATGACTCATTTGCAAAGACCCTGATGCTGGGAAAGATTGAAGGCAGGAGGAGAAGGGGACGCCAGAGGATGAGATGGTTAGATGACATCAGTGACTCAATGGACATGAGTTTGAGTAAACTCTTGGAGTTGGTGATGGACAGGGAGGCCTGGCGCATTGCAGTCCGTGGGATCGCAGAGTTGGACATGACTGAGCGACTGAACTGAACTAAACTGAAGTTGACCCTAGATTAAGAGTGGTGAAATATCAAATATGATGGTACTTAGGGGAAAAAAAATGAAACAGACACTCATCTGCACTGATTACTTCCTTCTTATTGTTGTTGCTGTTGTTTAGTTGCTAAGTTGTGTCTTACTCTGTGGTGATCTCACGGACTGTAGCCTGCCAGGCTATTTTGTTCTTGGGATTTCTCAGGCATGAATACTGGAGTGGGTTGCCATTTCCTTAGGGAATTAAATATGAACTTGTTTTCCATGAAAATAATTTGCTTTACTTTCTTGACAATATGTGAAAGGAAATAAAGATATTAGAAAAATGAGTTTATCAAGTTAAAACATATATAAACACAGAATCCACTTTATGAGAATATGAGCACTGCTTTTTCAGCATGAGAGCCTGAAATTTCAGAAATTATACCATTAAAAAGCAACTTGAAGGAAATATGGTGTGGTGTAGCCAAACCAAACAGGAACCCTTAAATAAAAACCAAAAACCTATAGTTTGAGAGAAAGGAAAGAATCTTTTTTCAGCTCCACAGAATAATATGTGGCCACAGTATATCATATGTAGGTTTACATTTAATTACTCATATGTTTGTAAGTCACTCCATGAGTGTTAAATCTCTGAAAGGAGACAATCATGAGAATCAGATAATTCTAAAGTATCAGAGAATTTAGAGGAAAGATTTGTTGAAGGAAAATCATAAGGAAATAAACTGTACACAATGTTTACAGCTAAATTGGGTTATGAATATTGAAGAGTATTTCCTAAGATGCCAAGTTTAAGACTGAGTCCTGATTATAAACTAGACTTAAATCATATATATGTATATGTGCTTGGTTGTATCCAACTCTTTGTGACCCATAAACTGTAGCCCTCCAGGCTTCTCTGTCCATGGAATTTTCCAGGCAAAAATACTGGAGTGAGTTGCCATTTTCCACTCCAGATGTTCTTCCGGACCCAGGGATTGAATTCTCCTCTCCTGCATCTCCTGCATTGGCAGGTGGACTCTTTACCACTATGCCACCTGGGAAACCTATATATATATACAATTTTATCTTATACATAATACTTATTTGCAAGTCAATGAAAATATTTTCATTTCATAATAAATTTCTTACAAAATGAAAGGGAAGGGATATTAGTGAAAATGGTAAAGAGAAGGCATCTGAAAATGATTTCCTAGGTAAAAACAATGAAAAAACTGGCAAAAATAATCAGAACTGACTTTTATAGAACTGTGAAAATGAATCAAATGCTTTCAGGAGTCTAGACAGGGTTTGTTATTATTATTTTTTAGTTTATAAAGGTTTAATTTGGGGGAGAAACAGTGAGTTTTTTTATGTTTTTAATGTGCCTTATTCCCATTCTTCTGTCTATCGTGCCTTGGTAGCCCTAAAAACAAATATCTCTCAATCACTGGACACTAATGGTCAGGCAGCCACCAGTCTTATTCCCAGAGAATTATCACTTTTTGACATGGTGAATACTCACTGGAAGACCTGACTTACTCCTTTCTTTCTGTGACATAACTTGGGCCTTGTTCCATATGTGAAGCCTTTTCCCCAGGACATTTGTTGAAAATATTAAGAGGCAATTTTAAAATTTCATGGTAGCCAGAGGTGGTAGATAACAGCAATAATAACAAAATAATAATAGACAGTCATGAAGTTTAAAAGAAAAAGTTATTGAATGAGAAGTCCATTGGGATTTTGAAAAGTCCTAACATGTTACTGGGAATCCAATAAAGTAAGCTCACTCACAGGTGTGTGGGGGTGCACATTCCAAGCTCAGTGCCTGTGTTTAAGAAAGGTATGAGAAGACTAACTCTCACCGCTGGCTGACCTGGAGGCGCTGGGACAGCTGGAAGTGAAGGACAAGACATTTTCAGCTGCCAGGCTGGGTGTTGGAAGTGTGACTCAAAATGGGCACAGAGCCTCTCAGCAAAGACTGGCAGAATGATTGGATCCAAGCACTTAATGAAATCTCGGTCCAGTTATTCACTGACCACTAATCTAATAGAGCAGAGACGTCAGTGTCCAAACACGGCAAAGAATAAAGCTTTTGGAGAATTGATTCAAGAAAGATACTACACAAACATCCTATAATAACAACAAAATGCAAACCCATCAGACTCTAGGTCTTGGGAAAGATATAATTTTCAGGGCTCGGAAATTTTATTATTTAAAATGTTTTAACATTTTTTATTTAAATGCAACAAAAACATATAAGACATACAAAGAAAAAAAAAAAGAAAGTATGGCCCACAAATAAGGGAAATAAAGCAATCAATAAAACTGTCCATGAGATACCTTAGATTTTGCTTATTAGACAAAGATTTAAAATTAGCTATAAAGAACTAAAATAAACCATGTCTAAAAGAACTAAAAAAAATGAGATTAATATCTCACAAAGCAACTACCTAGACACAGATAGAACTTATTAAAAAGGAACAGTGCAAGAGGGTTCCCTTTCCTCAAATCCTCTTCATAGTTTATAGATTATAGATTTATAAATAGTTTTTAGATTATAGATTATATTTTATAGATTATATAATGATGACCATTCTGACCATACCTCATTGTAGTTTTGATTTGCATTTCTCTAATAATGAGCCATGTTGAGTGTGTTTTCATGTGCTTTTTGACCATCTGTATGTCTTCTTTGGAGAAATGTATGTTTAGATCTTCCTCCCATTTTTTGATTAACTTGGTTGCTTTTCTGGTATTGAGCTGTATGAACTCCTTGCATATTTTGAAGATATTTTTTTTGTCAGTTGTTTCATTTACAATTATTTTCTCCCATTCTGAGAGTTGTCTTTTAATCTTATTATTTTCTTTGCTATCAGCTCAGTTCAGTTCAGTCACTCAGTCATGTCCTACTCTTTGCGACCCCATGAATCGCAGCACACCAGGCCTCCCTGTCCATCACCAATTCTTGGAGTTCACCCAGACTCACATCCATCGAGTCAGTGATACCATCCAGCCATCTCATCCTCTGTCGTCCCCTTCTCCTCCTGCCCCCAATCCCTCCCAGCATCAGAGTCTTTTCCAATGAGTCAACTCTTTACATGAGGTGGCCAAAGTATTGGAGTTTCAGCTTTAGCATCATTCCTTCCAAAGAACACCCAGGGCTGATCTCCTTTAGAAAGGACTGGTTGGATCTCCTTGCAGTCCAAGGGACTCTAAAAAGTCTTCTCCAACACCACAGTTCAAAAAGCATCAATTCTTTGGCACTCAGCCTTCTTCACAGTCCAACTCTCACATCCATACATGACCACAGGAAAAACCATAGCCTTGTCTAGATGGACCTTTGTTGGCAAAGTAATGTCTCTGCTTTTGAATATGCGATCTGGGTTGGTCATAACTTTCCTTCCAAGGAGTAAGTGTCTTCTAATTTCATGGCTGCAGTCACCATCTGCAGTGATTTTGGAGCCCAGAAAAATAAAGTCTGACACTGTTTCCACTGTTTCCCCATCTATTTCCCATGAAGTGATGGGACCAGATGTCATGATCTTAATTTTCTAATGTTGAGCTTTAAGCCAACTTTTTCACTCTCCACTTTCACTTTCATCAAGAGGCTTTTTAGTTCCTCTTCACTTTCTGCCTTAAGGGTGATGTCATCTGCATATCTGAGGTTATTGATATTTCTCCTGGCAATCTGGATTCCAGCTTGTGCTTCTTCCAGCCCAGCGTTTCTCATGATGTACTCTGCATAGAAGTTAAATAAGCAGGGTGACGATATACAGCCTTGACATACTCCTTTTCCTATTTGGAACTAGTGTTCCATGTCCAGTTCTAACTGTTGCTTCCTGACCTGCATACAGATTTCTCAAGAGGCAGGTCAGGTGGTCTGGTATTCCCATCTCTTTCAGAATTTTCCACAGTTTATTGTGATCCACACAGTCAAAGGCTTTGGCATAGTCAATAAAGCAGAAATAGATGTTTTTCTGGAACTCTCTTGCTTTTTCCATGATCCAGAAGATGTTGGCAATTTGATCTCTGGTTCCTCTGCCTTTTCTAAAACCAGCTTGAACATCTGGAAATTCAGCGTTCATGTATTGCTGAAGCCTGGCTTGGAGAATTTTGAGCATTACTTTACTAGCATGTGAGATGAGTGCAATTGTGCAGTAGTTTGAGCATTCTTTGGCATTGCCTTTCTTTGGGATTGGAATGAAAACTGACCTTTTCCAGTCCTGTGGCCCCTGCTGAGTTTTCCAAATTTGCTGGCATATTGAGTGCAGCACTTTCACAGCATCATCTTTCAGGATTTGAAATACCTCAACTGGAATTCCATCACCTCTACTAGCTTTGTTCGTAATGATGCTTTCTAAGGCCCACTTGACTTCACATTCCAGGATGTCTGGCTCTAGGTCAGTGATCACACCATGGTGATTATCTGGGTCGTGAAGATCTTTTTTGTACAGTTTTTCTGTGTATTCTTGCCACCTCTTCTTCATGTCTTCTGCTTCTGTTAGGTCCCTACCATTTCTATCCTTTACTGTGCCCATCTTTACATGAAATGTCCCCTTGGTATCTCTAATTTTCTTGAAGCGATCTCTAGTCTTTCCCATTCTGTTGTTTTCCTCTATTTCTTTGCATTAATTGCATTGATTTCTTATCTCTCCTTGCTGTTCTTTGGAACTCTGCATTCAGATGCTTATATCTTTCCTTTTCTTCTTTGCTTTTCACTTCTCTTCTTTTCAAAGCTATTTTTAAGGCCTCCCCAGAATTAAGCCTCATTTGCATACTTTTGTTTTTATTTCCATTACTCTAGGAAGTGGGTAAAAGAGGATCTTGCTGTGATGTATGTCAAAGAGGGAGGGAGACTGGGAGAGGGTTCAGGAGGGGGAGGACATGTTTACCTGTCACTGATTCATGTTGATGTATGGCAGAAACCAACACAATACTGTAAAGCAATTATTCTCTAATACACAGAAAAAAATAAAATGAAATTAAAAAACTATAATAACAATAAAAATTTTCTGAGAAAAGCTTGACAGTAGATTTGGACAGACAGAAAAAAATGAATCATCTAACTTGCAGAAAGATCAATGAGATTCTCCAGTCTAAGGAATAGAAAGAAAAAAAAAGAATGGAAAAAAAAAATAGAGTCTCGGAGACTGTGAGACACCATCAAGAATATAAAGATATAAATATATGCAAAGTGGAAGTCCTGAAAAGAGAGGAGAGAGAGAGAGATGGGCATAAAATATATTTGAAGAAATGATGGTTGAAAGCCTATAACTGGATGAAAAACATTACCTAAACACCCAAGAAGCTCAATGAATTCCAAGTCAGAAAGACTCAAAGAGACTCACAGTTAAATCATAATTAAACTGGTGGAAGTCAAAAACAAAGATAAACTCTTGAAAACAACACAAGAGAAATGATTCATGATGTACAAGAGAGTGCATGAGATTTTTCACTGATTTTCCAACAGAGATTATGAAAAGTAGATGAGTCTCAGATGACACAGTATTCAAAGTTCTGAAAGAAAATGACAACCACCAACAAAATAAAAAGACAACCTATTACATGGAAGAAAATATTTGCAAATCATTTATCTGATGAGGTTAATATTCAAAACATATAAAGAACACATGCAACTCAGTAGCATAAAAACAAATAATCTGATTAAAAAATGAACAGGGGATCTGAATTGACATTTTTTCAGAGAAGTTATGCAGATGGTCAACAGGTACATGAAAAGGTGCTTAATATCACTAAACAACAGAAAAATCAAAACTACAATGAGATGTCTCCTCACACCTGTTAGATGGCTATTATCAAAAAGATAAGAATTAAATGTAGCTAGCCATGTGATGACAGAGGATGAAATGGCTAGATGGCATCGCTCACTCAATGGACGTGAGTCTGAGTGAACTCCGGGAGTTGGTGATGGACAGGGAGGCCTGGCGTGCTGCGATTCATGGGGTTGCAAAGAGTAGGACACGACTGAGTGACTGAACTGAACTGAACTGAGCCATGTGAAGGAAAGGAAATCCTTATGCACTGTTAATAGAAATCTAGGTTGATGCAGCCACTAAGGAGAGTAGTATGGAATTTCCTCAGAAAATTAAAACAGATCTACCATACAGATCCAGCAGTTCCACCTCTAGATATTTACCTAAAGGAAATACAAACACTAATGTGAAAGGATATATTCACCCCCATATTGACTGCAGCACTATTTACAACAGCCAAGATATGGAAGCAACCTGAGAGCTTGCCAACAGGTAAATGGAAAAGACGTGACACACACATATATGCACAATGGAATGTTGTCCAGCCATAGGAATCTTGCCATGCATTGTGACAACATGGAAAAATCTTGGAGGGTGTTATACTAAACAAAGTCAGAGAGAGAAAAACACCATATCAAAGCTCTTATATGTGAAATTTAAAGAACAAAAACAAAACCAAAAAAAAAAAAAATGAACTCATAGATACAGAAAATAGATTGGTGGACCTCAGAGATAGGGGGTGAAGTTGGACAAAATGAGTAGAGGTAGTAGATACAGTTGACTCAATGTGTAATAAGATCTTTCTTAAGCAGGAATAAGTCAATAAAATGAAGATTCTTTCTACAAGTCTAGAAATTTTTATCAATTGATTTGCAGACAGGATAAAAAGAGAATACTTACTTTGGATAAGTGATAAATATTTAATAAAGAAACTAATTACACAGTTGTGGCAGGATTTCGTGAAGTTGATGAGGGATGACCCAGTAATCTTGGGCAAGAAAGACAAGGGGATCCTTACTGCTCCTCAGCCTGACAAAGTTAGAGGAAGGAACCAGAACCATGTGAGAAAGCAACTGTACCAATAGGGCTGTATAACATGAACTGTGGCCTTTAATAAAGTGACACAGTCAACCTACCGCTATCTGACAGGGATAGAAGCTAATCAGTTCAGTTCCGTTGCTCAGTCGCATCCGACTACTTGCAACCCCATGGACCACAGCACACCAGGCTTCCCCGTCCATCACCAACTCCCGGAGTTTACTCAAACTCATGTCCATCACATTGGTGATGCCATACAACTGTCTCATCCTCTATTGTCCCCTTCTCCTCCTGCCTTCAATCTTTCCCAGAATCAGGGTCTTTTAAAATGAGTCAGTTCTTCACATCAGGTGGCCAAAGTATTGGCGTTTCAGCTTAAGCTAATAGTTGACAGGTATTTAGTTTTATGGTAGAAATTCTCTTAATGGCTGAAAAAAAAAATCACCCTTTACCTAAGGAAGAGGGTAATATCTGCTCTAGGTTGTATGTAAAGGCCACACAGCCTGAAAAAGGACTATTGGGTCTTGCTTCAGCATCTGCTCTCCTACCTCCATGCCAGATCACACGGCTGTCTTGATACCATGCCCATTGCTACAGATATTACATTAATGATTGAGTTAATTGTTGGGCTTATCCTTCTCTCATGCATGAAACTACATGGGTGCATATTCTGTGTACTTTGTGTATTAAAGCACTTTGACCTTACAATTAATTTCCAAGGTGACAGCAGTTATGTTGCTAGAGGAAAATAAAAGAACAACAACAAAAGTCAGCAGTGTGGATTAATACAAGAAGAGCCATGATGCCAGGAATGGAGATGCAGATTGATGGACTATATAGCATCAATCAAAGGTGGGTTGCCATAGAAATGATACAAAAATGGAACTTTGGCATTCAGCACAATTAAGGGTTATTACCAGCCATAACCAGCTAAAGAAAATGTTTTTTAAAACAGAAAAAGAGGAAAAGGAATTAAGAAAATGAACTGGGAGGACTAAGATGACAAAACATGTTTCTGATAATAATAATAGTGAGGGAACATCTTGTGTTCTCTGAGACAAGCATTTAGAATATTTAAATGGCAGTGATGAGCTTGGTTTAAATGACTAGATTAGCAGTAAAACCCATCAGCATTCATTCTTAGTCTTCTGATGATATTTTTTGGTACTGTGTCTACATCTTAAAGTCAGAAAAAAAAAACTCACTTGAAATTCTCATGACTAAGCTAATTTCACTGACTGGGTCACAAGTGTGCTTTCCAATATTACTGTACAGCACAATCTTTGATAAAGAATGGCTCCGAAGGCTTAATATTTTATCCTAATTCAAATCATACAGTCCATAATTTCCTGTTATCCAAACAAACCCAGTGGGCAGGCATGAACACAATTTGGCCACAAACACTAGTAATCACTATTTTTTCCCCAAGCTTTAATAAGACGCCTGTGGCTACAATGCCATTTGCCAATGGACAAAAGCTCTCATATTGACCGCAGGCATGAATTCGATTTATTTTAAAAAGGAGCCATCTGGGTAAAATCCACTGCCTGTGGTATGAACCTTGACCAACCCAGCAAAGCCACCATCTCACACCAAAATCCCCGAGTAAAGAAAAAAAAATTGGACCGAATAATAAAGAAAATGTGGGTAAAAAGAAATAAAGTAACTGTGTTTGAATATTTAAGTGTCAGAGTCAATGCTTCTAGACAATAACAATTCTTATGTCTTGAAAAAGTAGAAAATCAGTCCTTCCACTTTGCTTTGTTCAGAAGTCCATCAGCTCAGTCGTACCAACATGCTACAGATCTTAAACTTGCATCTGAAGAATAGAGGTGATCATTTCAGAGCATCTACCAGATGCTAGACTATTATATGAATTTCAGCATAACTTACCTCACTAAATCAAATAAAAACAATATAGTCTTAAGCAATACTTAACTGCTGTCACCTTGGAAATTAATTGCAAGGTCAAAGTGCTTTAATACACAAAATATTTCTCCTATTGCCCATGAAGAATTATTACTACCAGAGTTAACTTTCCTTTGTGAACATGTAGAAATCCAGAAAAAGTATATCCACAGGGTTGTAACACAGTAAGCAAATAAATTAGATGTTTTCATCCATTAAACAACAGAAAACACAAGACTGTGATCTATAAGAAATTTTGCCCTGGATCGCACCAGTTTCTCACTGAAATCAGCTGCCAGCCTGCTACACAAGGAGGGGAAATCCAAAAGACAACGGCATGATTTGCAACATGTGTCAGATATCAAGGTCTAGGGAGGCCAAGGCAGCCCAAATCAGCAGAACAGACTAACAGAGGGAAGTGGCTTCCAAAAGAAACAATTGTGTATGTCTTCAGAGGGATACCCTGGAGTCCTTGGATAAGTAGAGATGTGTGCTTGCATGATATAAAACTATGTGAGAAGGAAAAAAAAAAGTACCACTACAAGCTATAGGTCAAAAGAATTCCTGGAGCTCATATGGACCTGTGAAGAACTTACATTTGCTCCAGTCAGGGGAAAAGACATACAATACACAGAGTATCAGGTGGGTTGCCGGAAGAATCACATGTTAGTAGTGGGCTAATTTATCTCTAGAGTCAAGGCTGCTCTGAACTCACCATAACCAAGCTTACATGTGAGACACACACTCATGCAACTCATCCCGTGTACATTGGTTGCATACCAGAACAAAACCTCTCTCTCTTTGAAGAAATAGGAGGAACTCTTTCACTCAATAGCATAAAAATTCAAAACATCCAGTGTACATTAAATGTAAAGAAGCTGGACAGCTTGACCCATAACAAGAAGAAAAATCAGTTGATAAAAACCAGACTAAGACAACACAGACATGACTGAGTTAGCAAAAAAATAGAAATAAATATCTTGTCAGATAGTATGTGCACTATAAAATACTCAAGTTATAAAGGAAAGCATAAATATGATGAAGAGGAAACTAAGAGATAGAAAACTAATTCAATTGGCACACTTTGAGACAAAATGTATAATACCTGAAATTTAAAGACAATAACAATGAAGCAGATGAGATACTGTATAAAAAAAAAAAATTAATGAACAGATAACACTAATAGCCACCAAAATATAGCACAGAAAAAGATAGAAAAACTTAGAAAATCAGTGACCTTATAATATCAAGCAGTTTAACAATGTTTGTAATTGGAATCCCAGAAAATGGGGGGGAAGGCTAGCAGTGTTTGTTCAACTACTGATTATGAGATAATTGTCAAATATGATAAAACTGTAAACAAGAAATAAAAGAAGCACAGTTCCCTCAAAGCAGAATAAATATAATAAGCAAATTGAAGAAACATAGTTATAGATATAAAACAGAAATAGACAAAGAACAGACACATATATTTTGGCAAAGGATCTAATATAATAAATATTTCTCAGTGTAAACATTCTTGTCATTAGACAATGGAGAAATATTTTAGTATTCAAAGTAAAATAAGCAAACAAAAGTTAATCTACTAAGTTATTCAAACACAAAAGTTTAAAAATCAAAAAGAAAAATTAAATAAAGCCATTTCAAAAATGCAAAGCTGATAGATTTTACCATGAGCAGACATGTACTACAAAAAATGATAAACAAGAGAAAGTGACATGAGATTGAAAGTGTAGATCTTTATAAAGCAATAATGAATGTTGGAAATGAAAAATTCAACACACATTTTCATTTTTAAACAATGCTAAAACATACTCAACTATTAAAATATAAATAATAATATATTTTATATATATATTTATAATATACAAAAGGGAACAATATATGACAAGATATGACAAGAACTGTAATGAGGGTTGTAGAGAAAAAAAATGGAAGAATTTTAAAACTATATTTGAAATACTGTACAAATTATTGGAAGGTTGACTGCAGTGAATAAAAATATGTATCAGAGATCAGATCAGTCGCTCAGTCGTGTCCGACTCTTTGCGACCCCATGAATCGCAGCATGCCAGGCCTCCCTGTCCATCACCAACTCCCGGAGTTCACTCAGACTCACATCCATCGAGTCAGTGATGCCATCCAGCCATCTCATCCTCTGTCGTCCCCTTCTCCTCTTGCCCCCAATCCCTCCCAGCATCAGAGTCTTTTCCAATGAGTCAACTCTTCACATGAGGTGGCCAAAGTAATGGAGTTTCAGCTTTAGCATCAGTCCTTCCAAAGAAATCCCAGGGCTGATCTCCTTCAGAATGGACTAAGGTTGGATCTCCTTGCAGTCCAAGGGACTCTCAAGAGTCTTCTCCAACACCACAGTTCAAAAGCATCAATTCTTCGACTCTCAGCCTTCTTCACAGTCTAACTATCATATATATATATCTAACTCTTCATATCTAACACTCAGGGATATACATGACCACAGGAAAAACCATAGCCTTGACTAGACGGACCTTTGTTGGCAAAGTAATGTCTCTGCTTTTGAATATGTTGATCATAACTTTTCTTCCAAGGAGTAAGCGTCTTTTAATTTCATGGCTGCAGTCACCATCTGTAGTGATTTTGGAGCCCAGAAAAATAAAGTCTGACACTATTTCCACTGTTTCCCCATCTATTTCCCATGAAGTGATGGGACCGGATGCCATGATCTTCATTTTCTGAATTTTGAGCTTGAAGCCAACTTTTTCACTCTCCACTTTCACTTTCATCAAGAGGCTTTTGAGTTCCTCTTCACTTTCTGCCATAAGGATGGTGTCATCTGCATATCTGAGGTTATTGATATTTCTCCTGGCAATCTTGATTCTACCTTGTGTTTCTTTCAGTCCAGCGTTTCTCATGATGTACTCTGCATATAAGCTAAATAAACATGGTGACAATATACAGCCTTGATGAACTCCTTTTCCCATTTGGAACCAGTCTGTTGTTCCATGTCCAGTTTTAACTGTTGCTTCCTGACCTGCATACAAATTTCTCAAGAGGCAGATCAGGTGGTCTGGTGTTCCCATCTCTTTCAGAATTTTTGACAGTTGCTTGTGATCCACACAGTCAAAGGCTTTGGCAAAGTCAATAAAGCAGAAATAGATGTTTTTCTGGAACTCTCTTGCTTTTCCATGATCCAGCAGATGTTGTCAACTTGATCTCTGGTTCCTCTGCCTTTTCTAAAACCAGCTTGAACATCAGGAAGTTCACGGTTCACATATTGCTGAAGCCTGGTTTGGAGAATTTTGAGTATTACTTTACTAGCGTGTGAGATGAGTGCAATTGTGCTATAGTTTGAGCATTCTTTGGCATTGCCTTTCTTTGGGATTGGAATGAAAACAGACCTTTTCCAGTCCTGTGGCCACTGCTGAGTTTTCCAAATTTGCTGGCATATTGAGTGCAGCACTTTCACAGGATCGTCTTTCAGGATTTGGAATAGCTCAACTGAAATTCCATCACCTCCACTCGCTTTGTTCATAGTGATGCTTTCTAAGGCCCACTTGACTTCACATTCTAGGATGTCTGGCTCTATGTCAGTGATCACACCATCTTGATTATCTGGGTCATGAAGATCTTTTTTGTACAGTTCTTCTGTGTATTCTTGCCATCTCTTCTTAATATCTTCTGCTTCTGTTAGGTCCATACCATTTCTGTCCTTTATCGAGCCCATCTTTGCATGAAATATTCCCTTGGTATCTCTGATTTTCTTGAAGAGATCTCTAGTCTTTTCCATTCTGTTGTTTTCCTCTATTTCTTTGCATTGATCACTGAAGAAGGCTTTCTTATCTCTTCTTGCTATTCTTTGGAACTCTGCATTCAGATGTTTATATCTTTCCTTTTCTCCTTTGCTTTTCGCTTCTCTTCTTTTCACAGCTATTTGTAAGGCCTCCCCAGACAGCCATTTTGCTTTTTTGCATTTCCTTTCCATGGGGATGGTCTTGATACAGATACATAAGACACAAAAGACATAATTCATGACAGAAAAATTTGACAACTAGACTTCATTAAAATCAAAAACTTCTGCTCTATGAAGGACAGGATCAAGAGAATTAGGGCTTCTTTATCTCCAGATGATAAAGAATCTGCCCATACTGCAGGAGACCCGGGTTCAATCCCTGGGTTGGGAAGATCCCCTGGAGGAAGTCCTGGCACCCCACTCCAGTATTCTAAGAGAATTCCATGGACAGAAGAATTTCCGGAGAATTCCATGGACAGAAGAGCCTGGTGGGCTACAGTCCATGGGGTGGCAAAGAGTTGGATATGACTGAGCACAATACAACATATGACTTTATGGAAAAGGAAAAAGAAGACAGTAAACAGAATAGTGGTTGCCAGTTGGAGGGATAAATATTTGGCCAACAGAGTATTTTTAGGACATAAAAATGCTATGTGATACTAGAGTGATGGATGTGTGTCATTTCATGATTTTCTAAACCCACAGGCTGTATAACACCAAGAAAGACCCTAAGGTAAGCTATGGAATTTGGATGATAGTGAAGGGTCATTGTAGGATCATTAGTTTGAACAAAGGTACCACCATGGCATGGAATGTTGATAATGAGGAAGCTACGCATGCTTGGAGACAGGGGTATGTGGGAAATCTCTGTACCTCCCTCTCAATTATGTTTTAAACCTGCATTTGGCATATAGGTAATAGAGATAGAAACATATTGATCAAAATATGTAAAGGGTCCACATTCCTTCAGGGTAATTAAAAGTATAAATTATATCATGCAAATAGAGACCTCACTGAAAGAGTGGGCTTCCTTGGCCTTCATGACTGCACTAAGATCAGTACCCTTCTTATGAAAAAAGAGTCCCTCCTCACTGTCATTGCAAAATTTCCATTGCTGTTGTGGGATAAAGGCTTTTGGACAGGTAATTTATTCACAAATTAATCTCAGAAAGCATTAGTTAGGGTGGAAAAAATGAGACAGGATATGGAAAAAAGCCAGTATGAATGAGTGGTTATTACTATGTGATCAGTCTTACTAGGGACATCTAGAACATGCTTGCAAATTATTTCATAAGGAGACAGGAAGACTGGAGCATTTTCAAACCTACTCTCACCTTACATTGGTTGAGGGATTCCTAGGAGGCATTAACACTCCATTCCTAACTCCCTCTTTGATTCTGTTCAGTTGCTCAGTCATGTCTGATTCTGTGCGACCCCGTGACTGTGGCCTAACAGGCTGCTTTGTCCATGGAGTTTCTCCAGGGAAGAGTACTGGAGCAGATTGCCATTTCCTACTCCAGGGGATCTTCTGGATCCAAGGATCAAAACCGCAACTCTTGCATCTCCTGCATTGGCAGGCAGGTTCTTTACCACTATGCCACCCAGGAAGCCCTACTTGAAGCTGAGCAGCACTTATTAGCTGGAAGGAACTCACAAGCCTGTAATAAAAAATAATAATAATTAAAAAAAAACACAGGCATGAAATGGGAAGCTGTGAGTAAGCTGGAAACAGGTGAAATTCAGGTAAAAGCAGTGGGCTTAGGAGATAGCATGCAAGGGTCAACAGTGTCTGTTGGACTCCGTTTTGTTTTTTTTTTTGCTTGTTTGTTTTTAAGTTTTTCAAATATTTACACTCTTTTTGAAAGTGTTAGTCACTCATTCACGTCCGACTTTTTGCAACCCCATAGACTGTAGCTCACCAGGCTCCTCTGTCCATGGCATTCTCCAGGCAAGAATACTGGAGTGGGTTGCCACCTCTCTTCTCCAGAGGGTCTTCTTGACCCATGAATCAAACCTGGGTCTCCCACATTGAAGGTAGATTCCTTACCATGTGAGCCACCAAGGAAGCCCAAGAATACTGGAGTGGGTACCCTATCCCTTCTGTAGGGGAACTTCCCAACTCAGGAATTAAACCAGGATCTCCTGCAATGCAGGCAGATTCTTTACCAGCTGAGCTACCAGGGAGGCCCATATAGAAACATATATTCACTGTAAAACACATTGTTAGAATAAACTACCTTTTGTGGCCTATAGTTTCAGGTATTCAAAGACTTTTATCTGGTAGAATATTCCTAGGCTCACAGGTTATCCCCCAAGTGTTGATGAAGAGATAGTCCTGAAGATCTTTAGAAGGTGCCGTGTGTGGACAACCTAGGTATACTGCATTGAAACTTTAGTGCATACCTTCCAGGACACTTATGACCTTTTCATACCATTGATAACTTGCTAACCAAGGTTAAGTTAACTAGTAACAACAGTGAACTCCAAATTTGAGTCAAAGACTAGTCTTCCTGATTTATCTTTCCTTTGCACCTTTTAAAAAAATACTTTGTTTGATGTAGACCATTTTTAGTCTTTATTGGATTTGTTACAATATTGCTTCTGTTTTATGTTTGGGTTTTTGGCCACAAGTCATGTGGGATCTCAGCTCCCAGACCAGGGATAGAACCCACAGTCCAGGCTTTGGAAGATGAAATATTAACCACTGGACCAGAGAAGTACCTCATTTGTAACTTGCAAGTTAAATGTGGTCTGTGAACCAGCAGTAGCGGCTTTGAAGAGGAGCTTGTTAGAAAAGCACAATCTCAGGCCACCTTACAGAACTTACCAAAGCAGAATCTGCTTTTGAACAAGATCCAGGTTAATATACCTAAGTTGAGATTTGAGAAGCAAAGTCCTAGCAGGCCTATTTGTTAAGCTACTGTGAGTTACATTGAGTAGCTTTTTGATAATGTTATCTTAAGCAAATTGTTTATCTCTCTGATCACATTATCTCATCTAAAATGTATGTATATTTTACACACACTCAGACTCACAGGTACACACACACATATATTACATATATGTGTAGTATATGTGTATATGAAGCTTGCAGAGACATGTCAAAGATCAATTTTAACATATATATAAAGTGTCTAGAACAATGACTGATTCTTTTGTGGTAGATATGACAATCACAATCATGACGGTACCCATGAATACAGACAGTTGGAGGAGGATATAGGAATACATACAGAAATTACTGCTGTGAAAGAGGTACATAGAGAAAAAAGACAGAAAAGTGTAAAAAAAAAAACAAAATCAAAGCGTAGAGTTTTAAGAAGGAAGAGTAGTTGTGCAATGAACCAGTTCAGTTCAAAATAGAAAACAAAAGTGCCAATGGATTTTTATAAGACACTGGAGCTAGTTTTAAAGACTTAGTTCAATATACACCTTTCAATATAGTAGAGCCTTCTCTAAAAAAAATTTGCCCCTCTTTTTAAAAATATTTTTTTTTGGCTTCAATCGAAATAAACACATGTACCCCAGTGTTCATCACAGCACTGTTTACAATAGACAGGGCATAGAAGCAACCTAGATGTTCTTAGGCAGATGAATGGATAAGAAAGCTGTGATACATATACACAATGGAATATTACTCAGCCATTAAAAAGAATGCATTTGAATCAGTTCTAATGAGGTGGATGAAATTGGAGCCTATTATACAGAAGGCAATGGCACCCCACTCCAGTACTCTTGCCTGGAAAATCCCATGGAGGGAGGAGCCTGGTAGGCGGCAGTCCATGGAGTCGCTAAGAGTTGGACGCGACTGAGCGACTTCACTTTCACTTTTCAGTTTCATACATTGGAGAAGGAAATGGCAACCCACTCCAGTGTTGTTGCCTAGAGAATCCCGGGGATGGGGGAGCCTGGTGGGCTGCCATCTATGGGGTGGCACAGAGTCGGACACGACTGAAGTGACTGAGCAGCAGCAGCAGCATACAGAGTGAAGTAAGTCAGAAAGAAAAACACCAATGCAGTATGTTAACACATATATATGGAATTTAGAAAGATGGTAATGATGACCCTATATGTGAGACAGCAAAAGAGACACAGATATAAAGAACAGACTTTTGGACTCTGTGGGAGAAGGCGAGGGTGGGATGATTTGAGAGGATAGCATTGAAACATGTATATTACCATATGTGAAATGGATTCCCAGTCCAGGCCCAATGCATGAGACAGGGTGCTCAGGGCCAGTGTACTGGGACAACCCAGAGGGATGGGATGGGTAGGGAGGGGGAAAGGGGTTCAGGATGGGGGACACATGTACACCCATGGCTGATTCATGTCAATGTATGGCAAAAACCACTACAATATTGTAATTAGCCTCCAATTAAAATAAATAAATAAATTTTAAAAAAAAGAAACTATAAAAAATGAGAAAACAACAAAAAAGAAAAGATTATGTAATAGAAAAAGATGAAAACATTAATAGATTTCCTATTTCATTTATCCTAGGATGCACATTTTCTATATTTTAATACCTCTAAAGTCAGAGTATCTACTTTTCAAATTTTAACAGTGGGACGTGGGATCTTTGTTACATTATGTAGGAACTTTTGTTGCAGCCCACGGACTCTCTAGCTGTGGCAAGCAGGCACATGCCAATCAGGGGTCAAACAGATGTTCCCTGCATTACAAGGCAGACTCTTAACCACTGGACCACCAGGGAAGTTCCCCAAATGAGCTCCTTTTCATCCCCAAATGTGTCATGTCATAAACCGCCTGGAATCTGCATCACTTTTCTATTTCTGATGAAGCAGAGCTGTGGATTTTTGATATAATATTTTTTGTTTTATTTCAGCATTGATTCCTTTAGACATGTATAAGTGAATATTAGTTACCAAGTAGAATTGCAAGAGTCTTTCCTCATCTCTTTGACTTCAAAGTCTACTTTTTATATAAAAATAATAAATTCTTATTGACAATGTGCTTGAAATACATGTAAAATAATATACTCTTACACATAGACCTAAAGTGCTTTCACCAATATGTTAACAAAGACCTGATTAATAGAGCAAATCCTTTTGAATGCCCATGTTTAACACATTTTAACTTCTGAGAACTGTCCTTTTCATTTTTACATAGTTTATAAACAATGTCTATATGTTTTGCCAAAGTATAGTTTTAAAAAGTTAAAGCATGGTTCACATTGACATGTAGAAGGCACATGTGTCAAAATGCCTTCAACTGATCAATAACAGAGCCAACATGTTGATAATGCTGGGATAAAGAGATTTGGAGGAAAGGGTATCAATAGGCAATTTGAGAAAGGAATATTAGAAGACTGCAATGGCAGATAAGAACTGGTTAATGTCTTAAAGAACAATAATACATAGTCTTTAGAAACATACACTCTCCTGGGCAGAAGTCTCTCAGTTCATATGCAATTTCACAATGTCTGATCTCTGACCAAAGAATAAATCATAAGGTCAAAAGCAGAAAACATTTCCTAAGAAATTAAATAATCCTGTTAAGCAATGCACTAGTATGATGTCAAAAGGCCATGTTACTCAATCTTGGTCTAATTCTGAAGTTATAAATAATTTTTTGCTATATGCACTTGAATCTTCAAGCTGTGATATTGTAGAAGACTCTTGAGAGTCCTTTGGACTGCAAGGAGATCAAACCAGTCAATCCCAAAGGAAATCAACCCTGAATATTCATTGGAAGGACTGATGCTAAAGCTGAAGTTCCAATACTTTGGCTACCTGAGGTGAAGAGCCAACTTATTGGAAAAGACCCTGATATTGGGAAAGATTGAAGGCAGGAGGAGAAGTGGGCAGCAGAGGATGAGATGGTTGGATGGTATCACTGACTCAATGGACATGAGTTTGAGCAAACTCAGGGAGATGGTGAAGGACAGGGAAGCCTGGCATGCTGCAGTCCATAAAGTCACAGAGAGTCAGACAGGACTGAGTGACTGAATAACAGCAACAACAAATGGACTCAGGATTTAAATTTCATCTGTATTATTTTATCCTCCCCCACCTTTTTTTTTTTTTTTTTTACTATAGAAGTAAATTTTAAAACTGCTTACTAATCACTAATTCACAGAAGTGTGTATTAATCACACAGTCGTGTCCAATTCTTTGGGGTCACATGAACTGTAGCCCTGTGTCCATGGCATTTCCCAGGCAAGAACACTGGGCTGGGTTGCCATTTCCTTCTCTGGGGATCCTCCTGACCCAAGGATCGAACTCATGCCTACTGTGTCTCTTACATTGGCAGGTGAATTCTTTACCATCTGAAACACTAGGGAAACCTCAAAGAAGTATAGACCCTTAACTAGCATCTTCCAAGTGTCATATTTCTTAATGAATTTGAGAGAAATTATCATAAACTTTGGAGATAGAACTCAGCATCAGGAAACATTAAAAGCTTCTTAGGTTATTTCAGTTCACAGCTAAGACTGCAATCCACTATCTGTTCATCATACTCCTTCACATTCTTTGCTGAGAAGGAGTAAATAATTGGCTTTGGGCAGCTCCAGCCTTCCCCAACAGCACAGACCTCTGAACCCTTAAAAGTCTACACATTTGGGATGCCTGATATCCTTTCTGTAAAGGCCCAATATCAGTGGTTCATACTCACTTAGTGAGGCAGAAATTATTATCTGATAATTCAAACATGATTTAAATGATGTTTAACTCTAGTATATGTTTCTCAATTTACATCTTACTGATCTGTGCATAAAATAAATTGATATAAAGATGAATTAAACACTAGCAAGTTCTATATAGTAATGGAATTTTCTTTGAATGAGAAAATAAAATGAGGTTAAGCATATATAGAGAAAGTAGAAAGTAAAAATGAAATGCTGAAAGTTCAGGCATTTAGCATTAACTTTTCTCATTGCTACCATGACTAAGGAAAAATCTCAGAATACACACTACATAAAATAATCATTTAATAATGCATACTGCTGGAAGAAGAACTTATTATCCTCTGAATTTGCAGGCAGAGAATTACCAAAAAACTAGGTTATTTAAGTACAATGCTTTAAATTTTAGTCATTTTACCTAGTTATTTCTCTTGCTCTTTTTCTTTTCTTGTGATTTTAAAGACAAAACAACCTCTCAAGTATATAAAAAAAAGTTAAAAATTTTTTTTTATTTTAGAAAAAAGTTGAATTAAAAATCTGAGGTTTAGTTAACATGAAAGACTATGTTAAATTATTAATAAAGAAAAAACAGTGTGTCTGCTTATTATAACACATATCCTGAAGTGGGCAGAGCCAGATCATATAAAAGCCAAGATTCTGCCTGTATTGGCTTAGAAGTTTATTGTAAAACATTTCTGAGCCAAGGACATTTAGAGGAGCAATGCCAAGTTAATATGAAGGTGCCAATGTAGAATAATCTTTGAAAGATGGAGGCTCCAACACTGGAGTAGCTGAAAGTACTATTCATGTCACGTCAATTTAACTGGAGACAGCTGTTAGCAAGATACAGAGCATATCTGTCTATTAATTTCTAAGCTGAACTGTTCAGGTTGTGCTCACTCACTTAATTTTAATAAAGGCTCTATAAAAACTTCTTTTCAAATGCTATTTTTTCTGAAGCCAAGTTTCAGTCTCTGATAGTCTTGGTCATTATGTCAGTTTAAAGTATAGGTAGAAAGAAGATTAAACTAAGTTACTAACAATCAAGCATCTTTTCCTTGGTAATCCTGACCAGATGCATGTCTTCCATTTCCTTGTAAGACCCACAATTTGTTGTTGCTGTTTAGTCACTAAGTTGTATCCAACTCTTTGTGACCCCATGGACAGGCTCCTTTGTCCATGGGATTTCTCAAGCAAGAATACTGGAGTGGGTTACCATTTCCTTCTCCAGGGGATCTTCCTCACCCAGGGATTGAACCTGCTTCTCCTGCATTGGCACATGCATTCTTTACCACTTATCCACCAGGGAAGCCCCAGAAAAAGATAAGGGGGTTCAAAAGGAAAACCCTCACCTCCACTGGAAACTTGTTTTTTCTCAAAAGATACTGTTTTATTCAATATTTTACCACAGCGAGACCTTGTATCCTCCTTGCTACCAGATGCCTATGCATTCCTCGCTTGTCTATTTTGTTCATTTTGGATATCCTTTGAACTGGTTCAAAATACAAGTTTTCAATAAGTGTTTGCTCAGTGAGTATCAGTGAAAACCCCAGGCTTTTTATAAGAGTAGAAATAATGAGTAGGTTAATGATGCTGCTGCTGCTGCCAAGTCGCTTCAGTCGTGTCCGACTCTGTGCGACCCCATAGACGGCGGCCCACCAGGCTCCCCCGTCCCTGGGATTCTCCAGGCAAGAACACTGGAGTGGGTTGCCATTTCCTTCTCCAATGTATGAAAGGGAAAAGTGAAAGTGAAGTCACTCAATCGTGTCCGACTCTTCACGACCCCATGGTCTGCAGCCTACCAGGCTCCTCCGTCCATGGGATTTTCCAGGCAAGAGTACTGGAGTGGGGTGCCATTGCCTTCTCCAGGTTAATGATAGACTTCCTGAAAAATCAGTCTTGCTAAATAAGATAATGAATTTGTTGATGAAGAGACACATTAACAGTAACAAATGCAGTGTTTGGACAGATAATTATTGGAGACCCATCAGTAGAATCTCACATCTTAAGCTATAAATAGCTCATTCAATTTTTTTCTTCAACAATTGATTCATCATAATTCAACTAAGCTCCCCAACTGTTACAAATCACACTTAAAATAATGTATCTTCTCACCATACAAGGTGCTCTGATGTGTTCTGAAACTTCCAGAACAAGCAACAAATCTAATATCCATCATGAAACACATCAGCCTATCCCCCAAAACACAAAGGCAGCGATCAGTCGGGAGCTCCCTAGCATCTCATATCGTTCAGAGCTAGTAAGTGTTTTCCGTCACTGCTTCAGGCAAGTTCTTTTGTGAAGGGACTGGCATTAGCATTGAATAGACAGCTCATAATGTACAATTCTGTTCTAGTGTCCAATATCAGTAAAAAAACTTCACAAATTGTGCATATATAGGTTACATCCATGCAGGACTGATTTTAAAATGTCAACCTGACTTAGAAGAGTTCTATTGGCCCTCTATAAGGTCTAATGTTGAACAGAGAATTACCTATTTAATTTATTGCAGGTGTTTCCAGGTGGCTCAGGAGTAAAGAATCCACCTGCAATTCAGGAGATGCAGGTTCAATCCCTGGGTCTGGAAGATCCCCTGAAGAAGGAAATATAAACCCACTCCAGTATTCTTGCCTGGAAAATCCCACGGACAGAGAAGCTTGGCAGACTACAGTCCACAGGGTCTCAAAGGGTTGAACACGATTTAGTGACCAAACGACAACAAAAATAAATCATAAAATAATGCAGGCTTTTCTCTGGCTCTACAGCAGGCTTTTTAAAACCTAGTATTTCAGTTGCATAGCATTATTTTAAAGTATAATTAAAGCATTAAATTATCATCACTTGCTCATTAGGTCTGTGTGGATTTTACATATTTTTGTCTGTTAATACGAAGTTTTTCAGTTAAATATGGAACATAGTATTAAGTGACTGTCAAAATCCAGGTTCTCTCAAACAAGGATATTACTGGATATTGATTAAAATATCTTAAGTAGAAACCTGTTTTTATTCTTTCTGGCTTTAAGCAGTGATGTTAAGGCCAATTGTTTGGTAAGTTAATATTTAGTGTTAGATGACTGAAAACTCTGCTGTATATTTAGGTAGTAACAGTTAAATACAGGTTTGTACATTAAATTTAGTTAGTTGGACTGAAAAGTGACCTCAGATTTAGGGGAAAATAAAGTGTACACTTCCAACTACTTATGCAAACCCCTGCATGAGGGCAAGGCTAACTCAACAGAACAGACATGATTTTTGTATTTCACTAGCATTTGCCCGTTTCTAGGCCAAGGGTAAGCTTATATAGTAAAGTAAAAACTATATTTTCATTGTAATTTTAAAATTTTATTCTTAAGTTAACTAGAAAACAAATTTGAAATAAGTTTAACTGTTCTTTAATATCAAGTTTTCATCTAATCCCCCTATGTAGTCTTTGAAATTATATTTTACAAACTGAGACTACGTATTCACCAAATCAAAGTAGTCATCAATCTCCATTTTTCAGCAGGAGCCTCTTAAGTTCACTGGGGAGATACATAAATTAAATAATAAAATACTTTTAGTGTGCTTTAAAAGAAAACACCTTAGAGAATTATGTGGAAAACAATCCTTTGGAAAATACCAATATCAAGATCAAGCTGTGAAAATAATTTTAACTTCAGGCCCATTTTATTATTAATAGGTGAATTATTTTATTGTAACTGTATTTAAAAGTGTAAATGAGCTGTGTTTTCAACTTGTGACCATTTCTCTCTCTTATGCTGTAATTGCCAAAACCACCGATGTCAGGAACAACAGCCTAACTGTTCTCCAGGTGCCCTCTTTGACTTGGGACACAGAAATGAATCATTACTTACTACTCAGTATGCAGATTTTGAATCAGAAGTTGCCTTAAAGTCACCCCACCACTAAGGTGACAGGAAGTGCTCCAAGTTAACCCTAAGTTCTGGTTTAACCTCCAGCATAAACACACAGGTGTTGACATTAAAAATAACCTCTTATTAGAAAAAACATGAAAAACTACTTTTGTTAAATTACATATTTAGGGGTAAAGAGGACAAGGGAAAGTAAAAGACCCCATAAAACCTTATATCATTATGAAGTTAAAAGAAAAGATTGCCTTAGAACCACGATTTTGGTTCCAGCCCCTACCTCCTGCTCAGTTTTATATACCATTGAAGAAGATGAATAATGAAATCCTAACTCTATAATAATTTTTAGGGATATAAACCTTTTGTATCAAATCACACAAGAAATGAAGGTCATATATAAATCAATGAATTAATGTTAGAAATAAATCTATTTTTTAACTAGTAAAGAAGAGAAGTTAGCAGTTATATATAGTGAGGGGTGGAGAGGTAAATAAAATACTGTCCTCCTCTAGGGGATCTTCCCAGCCCAGAGATGGAACATGTGTCTCTTATGTCTCCTGCCCTGGCTGGTGGGTTCTTTACCACTATCACCACCTGGGAAGCTTTGTAATGTTATGAGATGGTTAATTTTCAAAAGTAAGAGCTTTTAAAAAAGTGTTTCATTAAGCAATGGATGCCTTGTGTAACAAGTGAAATGTCTCTTGATGGTCACATGAATGCAACCATGAAGCTGGGCGATAGTGGCAGATTTCTGCCGGTACCCAGGGCCACATTCCCTCGGTCCCCCAGCTTCAGTGTAGTGGTGTTGTTTACTTGCAGGCAGTTTTCCAAGGTTCTACCCTCAGTGAGTATTGTGAAGACTTTCTAGGTTTCTCTGCCTCAGGCCTCTTTTTTGAAATACAAAAGGCTCCTCAGCCTGTACATAGACACAGCCAAGAAGTTCTAGGAAGTTAGAGCCTCTGACATTGGCTTCCTTGGTGGCTCAGATGGTAAAGAATCTGCCTGGCATTCAGGAGGTCCAGGTTCCATCCCTGGATTTGGAAGATCCCCTGGAAAAAAGAATGACAACCTACTCTGGTGTTCTTGCCTAGAGAATTCCATGGATAGAGGAGCTGGCCGGCCTCAGTCCATGGGTTGCAAAGATTTGGACTCAAACAAGTGACTAACACTTTGACTTCAGAGCCTCTGAGAGGAAATTTCAACTAATGTGAGGCCCCATATCAAGAAATAGAAAGTCACCCTCTCCGTTCTCCAGGGGAATAATTGTAAGATATGTTCTAGAGAGTTCTTAAGAGGGTCAGTTGCAGGATGGATCCCATTTGCCTACACTGGTAACCAACTCAGTAATTCCTCCTTTGTTGACTTTTCTCTATGTGTTGTCTTACTTCACCTACTATTTTATTTATACTTCAAAGAATGTATAGATAAAATACCCATGCTCTGATCCTTTTGCAGCTTCTAAGGAACCCAAGTTATGACAATTATGTAGCCTTATACCATCCCATAGCATTTTACTTAGAGAAACTGAACCACTAATAACACTCTGCTTGGTAAATGGAAGCTCACTATTACTGAACCATTACTTTTGTGGCTTTGATAGACATCGGCTGTGAAACCGTCATCACTAAGGTGATGCTACAGTCACGGATTCACCCACATAAAAGTCCCCTCACATGTCTAATACATGTCTTCATCATACAGATCATGTCTTATTAAAGACTGTATTCTTACTAGTTAACATCAGCCTTGGTATATAATAGCCATCATGGAATGACTTATAAATGAGATGATTAATTTGGTTACATTTTATTTTGTGTTTACAAGATTAGTTGTCACTAGGTGGATAATGGCAGTGATTAAGAATCAGTTCAGTAAACCCAGATATGGACAAATATTAAAAATGGTTACCTATTTATCTATCTAGAGCCAGCTTAAAACTAAATAGTAATAAAAAACAAAACTAAGATCATGGCCGCTGACCCCACTGAAAGTGAAAGTGAAAGTCACTCAGTCGTGTCCAACTCTTTGCCACCCAGTGGATTGACTATGCAGTCCATGGAATTCTCCAGGCCGGAATACTGGAGTGGGTAGCCTTTCCCTTCTCCAGGGGATCTTCCCAACCCAGGGATCAAACCCAGGTCTTTTGCATTGCAGGTGGATTCTTTACCAGGTGAGCCACCAGGGAAGCCCAAGAATAATGGAGTGGGTAGCCTGTCCCTTCTCCAGTGGATCTTCCTGACCCAGGAATCGAACCAGGGTCTCCATTACTTCATGGCAAGTAGAAGGGGAAAAGGTGGAAATAGTGACAGATTTCCTCGTCTTGGACTCCAAAATCACTGCAGGTGGTGACTGTAGCCACGAAATCAGAAGATGATTGCTTCTTGAGAGGAACGCTGTGACAAATCTAGACAGTGTGGTGAAAAGTAGAGACATTACTCTGCTGACAAAGGTTGTATAGTCAAGACTATGGTCTTCCCAGTGGTTACATATGATTGTAAGAGTTGGACCATAAAAAAGGCAGAATGCCAAAAAATTGATACTTTTAAACTGTGGTGCTGGAGAAGACTCCTGAATGTCCCTTGGACAGCAAGGACACCAAACCAGTAAATCTTAAAGGAAATCTACCCTGGATACTCATTGGAAGGACTGATGCTAAAGCTGAAGTTCCAGTATTTTGATCATCTGATACAAACAGATGACTCATTGGAAAAATCACTGATGCTGGGAAAGATTGAGGGTAGGAGAAGAGGACATCAGAAGAAGAGATGGCTGGATGGCATCACTGATGCATTGGACATGAACTTGGCAAATTTTGGCAGGAGATGGTGAGGGACAGGGAGCCCTGGTGTGCTGCAGTCCACGGGGTTGCAAAGAGCTGGACACAAAGGGCGACAAAACAACAACAGCAACTGCCTGAAATATAACATATAATCAGACCACTTATGCTTTTTTGTAAAAAAAACTTCATTACTAAATAAAGTACATAAGCCCAGTCTGATTTCAAATACCTAAAGCATAGTGTTATTCCTGGTTTGTGCTCAGTTGCTAAGTTGTGTTCAACTCTTTGTGACCCCAAGGACTGGAGCCCACCAGGATCCTCTGTCCAGGGTATTTCCCAGGCAAGAATACTGGAATGTGTTGCCATTTCCTCCTCCAGTGTATTTTCCCTACCCACGGATCAAACCTGTATCTCCTGCACTGCAAGTGGATCCTTTGGAATATTTACTGCTTGAGCCCTTGGGGAAATCCCATGTAGATAGTGGCAAGATGCAAAATGATGAAGCTGCCTGTGAAAATACTGGTCTTGCAGATTCTCACTTAATTTCTATGACCCAAGTGTATAATATACTCCACAAAATATAGTAAGTGCTTAATAAATATTTGGTACTTTATCTTTGATTCATATATAGGATATTGTAAATTTTTTTTTTTTTTGGCTGATTGCTAATCATTCTTCAGAACATTTTTTTAGTTTTTTATTTTCAGTTTTTTTCCTCTCTAGATTTTGGAAGATATACTACATGTCTTATTAATTTAATTTTAGAGAATTTTTTTTAATTTAAAAAAATGAAGAAAATGACATTTGTTAGCATTCTAATATTGTTTACAGGAGTAGATTATGTAGGTCATTTAAGTTGAGCTGACGTTTTAGTATTAGCTCCCAGTTGTCATACTTCATGGCCAGACAGTGCAGCTGTTCATTTTATTGGAACTCCTTTCAATTTCAGTTAATGTACTTAAGAGTGTTCCAAGAATTTTCTGCCAAGGTTTTTTTCTTTTTTTTCTTTTTCAGTTTGTTGTCAGGTTCTTTTCTTTTGTGTAAAATGCTACAACATACCTATTAAAGTCTATTGAGATTTAATTATTAAAAGTTATACATTGATTGTAGATACAACTGACAGTGGAGTAGTCAGTAGTTTAGTGAAAATCATCTGAGAATTTATAGAAAATGACAGAGCAATGATGCTCATGTGTGCACATAAAACCAGGAAATACAATCAGTGAGGAAGGAAGATGAGCTCTTCATCACCTGCATAGTTTTACATTTCCCTAGATGATTAAACAAGTTATAATCAAATAGGGTGTAAGTCTAAGAAATATTTATTAAAAGAAGTGGTTGGTCATTTTACTAAGTTCTTATAATTCTTATGATTTAGGCAAATAAGACATGAAAGATCTAAAATTTCATATGAGATAAAGATTTAAGTCTGTGTGTGTGTGCATGCTCAGTTGTATCTGTCTCTTTGCAACACTTTGGACTATAGCCTGCCAGGCTTCTCTGTCAATGAGATTTTCCCCGACATGAATGGCAAAAATACTGGAGTGGTTGTCATTACCTCCTCCAGAGGATCTTCCTGACCCAGGGTCTGAACCTGAGTCTCCTGTGTCTCCAGGAGTTCAGGCAGAGTCTTTACCTGCTGGGCCATCATGGGTATGACTATAGTATATATGTGTCAGTTATATCCAAAAAAATAAGAAAATATTTGATCTGCTTTTATTCACATTTTATTGACCTTAAGTTTGACATACGGAGTCCATTGTAAGAGAATCAGTATAGAAGACAGACTTTTTCACGTTTAATACACCTAACTCTGAATAAAGCTAATTCTTAAGAAAAGTGCTCCATTCCAAATCCTAAATATATTTTGAAAGATATTGGAAGAATTTACAAACTTTTGTTATCCTCTCAGTGGATTTTATTACTTCTTTCTTTTCTCTTACTGTGTGTATTTCCTTAATCTGCACTAGTCTTGAAGATTCCAAAATTCATTTCATGGGAAGTAAGCAGATAACGTCTCATGACACCAAAATGCTAATTTTTTTATCTCTTCTTTCTGCCCCAAATTGACACAGATGGCTCAAACCATGTAGGTTTTTTTTTGTTTTTGTTTTTTTTTTCCCCTCATAACAAAATCAGTCACTTAGATCTTAGGATCTTAGAAGGAGCTTTACAATTTTATTATCAATTAGGACATGTCTTCAAATCCTTTGTACCTTTTAAAAAACTGTTATTTTATCTCAGTTCTACAGTAAAAAGGTATTTGTTAGACTAGTCAAGCCAATCTTATACCGTCTTCATTTTTTTAAATATTTTGATCATTTCAGATTCCCACAATCTAACTTCTTCTGGAAAAGTTACATTCTTCCTAGTCAATAACATCTTCTTTTCCTTAATGGTATAGCAAGTTGCCCAAACATTTCCTTCAGGGTATTTGGATTGTTTCTATTGATATTTTTTCTTTCATTCAATAGCTGAGATTTAATTTGCATATTCAGTTAGTTCTTGCTTTCTCTGCCATAAACCAGCTTTTCATCTCTCACCTAATACTCAGTCATTTTCTAATTAGTGTTTTCCTCATCTAGATTCTCCACATTCAATACTTTCTTCACTCTGTTTGGGACCATCTTTCTAAACTATAGAACAGTCTATAGATTTAAGTTATGCTTTCATAGCATGGAATATAAGTCATTCACAATCCCACCTCAAAACAGTGCTGAATCCTCATTTCCCATTGTTCCTCATTTGTTCCTTTCTCATTTTCTGAAAATACAACTAGATTACAGAGGCCTGGGGTTATTAATAATAATTCTGGGACTCTATGTGCCTATACCTCCATACTTTTGCATAGGTTCATCCCTATGTTGAAACTGAATGTTCTTTCTGAATCTTTCACATGTGGTCCATTTCTATGTAATGCTAGAAAGTTCAATCAGAGCAGAAAAAGAAATAAAAGGAATCCAAATTGGAAAAGAAGTAAAGCTCTCACTATTTGCAGATGACATGATCCTCTACATAGAAAACCCTAAAGACTCCACCAGAAAATTACTAGAACTAATCAATGACTACAGTAAAGTTGCAGGATATAAAATCAACACACAGAAATCCCTTGCATTCCTATACACTAATAATGAGAAAACAGAAAGAGAAATTAAGGAAACAATTCCATTCACCATTGCAACGGAAAGAATAAAATACTTAGGAATATATCTACCTAAAGAAACTAAAGACCTATATATAGAAAACTATAAAACACTGGTGAAAGAAATCAAAGAGGACACTAACAGATGGAGAAATATACCATGTTCATGGATTGGAAGAATCAATATAGTGAAAATGAGTATACTACCCAAAGTAATCTATAGATTCAATGCAATCCCTATCAAGCTACCAACAGCATTCTTCACAGAGCTAGAACAAATAATTTCCCAATTTGTATGGAAATACAAAAAACCTCGAATAGTCAAAGCGATCTTGAGAAAGAAGAATGGAACTGGAGGAATCGACCTATCTGACTTCAGGCTCTACTACAAAGCCACAGTTATCAAGACAGTATGGTACTGGCACAAAGACAGAAATATAGATCAATGGAACAAAATAGAAAGCCCAGAGATAAATCCACGCACATATGGACACCTTATCTCTGACAAAGGAGGCAAGAATATACAATGGATTAAAGACAATCTCTTTAACAAGTGGTGCTGGGAACTCTGGTCAACCACTTGTAAAAGAATGAAACTAGAACCCTTTCTAACACCATACACAAAAATAAACTCAAAATGGATTAAAGATCTAAACGTAAGACCAGAAACTATAAAACTCCTAGAGGAGAACATAGGCAAAACACTCTCTGACATACATCACAGCAGGATCCTCTATGACCCACCTCCCAGAATATTGGAAATAAAAGCAAAAATAAACAAATGGGACCTAATTAACCTTAAAAGCTTCTGCACATCAAAGGAAACTATTAGCAAGGTGAAAAGACAGCCTTCAGAATGGGAGAAGATAATAGCAAATGAAGCAACTGACAAACAACTAATCTCGAGAATATACAAGCAACTCCTACAGCTCAACTCCAGAAAAATAAATGACCCAATCAAAAAATGGGCCAAAGAACTACATAGACATTTCTCCAAAGAAGACATACAGATGGCTAACAAACACATGAAAAGATGCTCAACATCACTCATTATCAGAGAAATGCAAATCAAAACCACTATGAGGTACCATTTCACACCAGTCAGAATGGCTGCGATCCAAAAGTCTACAAGCAATAAATGCTGGAGAGGGTGTGGAGAAAAGGGAACCCCCTCTTACACTGTTGGTGGGAATGCAAACTAGTACAGCCACTATGGAGAACAGTGTGGAGATTCCTTAAAAAACTGGAAATAGAACTGCCTTATGATCCAGCAATCCCACTGCTGGGCATACACACTGAGGAAACCAGAAGGGAAAAAGACACGTGTACCCCAATGTTCATCGCAGCACTGTTTATAATAGCTAGGACATGGAAGCAACCTAGATGTCCATCAGCAGATGAATGGATAAGAAAGCAGTAGTACATATACACAATAGAGTATTACTCAGCCATTAAAAAGAATACATTTGAATCAGTTCTAACGATGTGGATGAAACTGGAGCCTATTATACAGAGTGAAGTAAGCCAGAAAGAGAAACACCAATACAGTATACTAATGCATATATATGGAATTTAGAAAGATGGTAACAATAACCCTGTGTACGAGACAGCAAAAGAGACACTGATGTATAGAACAGTCTTATGGACTCTGTGGGAGAGGGAGAGGGTGGGAAGATTTGGGAGAATGGCATTGAAACATGTAAAATATCATGTATGAAACGAGTTGCCAGTCCAGGTTCGATGCTCGATACTGGATGCTTGGGGCTGGTGCACTGGGACGACCCAGAGGGATGGTATGGGGAGGGAGGAGGGAGGAGGGTTCAGGATGGGGAGCACATGTATACCTGTGGCGGATTCATTTTGATATTTGGCAAAACTAATACAATTATGTAAAGTTTAAAAATAAAATAAAATAAAAAATAAAGAAAGTTCAATGCAAAATCTATTGTTCCACAGACTCTTTTCTTAATATTTAAACATAATTGGCTCTTTTCTCTGCATTTTGAAGTTTATTTTTTTTTTTTTTTTTTTTTTTTATTTATTTATTTTTTTTTAATTTTATTTTATTTTTAAACTTTACATAACTGTATTAGATTTGCCAAATATCAAAATGAATCCGCCACAGGTTTACATGTGTTCCCCATCCTGAACCCTCCTCCCTCCTCCCTCCCCATTCTATCCCTCTGGGTCGTCCCAGTGCACCAGCCCCAAGCATCCAGTATCGTGCATCGAACCTGGACTGGCAACTCATTTCATACATGATATTTTACATGTTTCAATGCCATTCTCCCAAATCTTCCCACCCTCTCCCTCTCCCACAGAGTCCATAAGACTGTATAATTGGCTCTTTTCTCTGCATTTTGAAGTTTAAAGCATACCTGTAGTACACACATTTTAAAAATAAATACTAGAATATCTTAAATATGTGGACTACATTATTATAAGCTTCTGTTCCATTAAATGATGGTACTTAAGCAGTATCATTTTATTCTTCTCGTCTTTTAAACAAGCAGCCAAGATTTTCTACTAAAAAAGAATAACATCATTTTCATATGCATTCATATGTATTTATATATGTTAAGAATATTTTATCAATAAAATTAAGAACATTGGAGGGAAAATGTATACATATAATTCTTTAATGCATTTGAATAAAATATAACAAAATGTTTGGCTTCAATATAATTTTCAATGTCATTCTGTAAAAATTTCAATCATTAATTGGATTCTAGCCCTACAACATCTAGGAAATCTAATTCCATGTGAGTGAAGAGAAGAAAATCTGACACTCAAAAAACTTAAAAGCTTGTTTATTCCAAAAATGAGTCAGGTAATATTAACTGTTAAAATGTCAATTTTTGCCCATTCAACAGCTTCACTTTACCTCACTTCCCTACATAAATGACTATAAATATATAATAAAATTCCAATAAATGGGATAGTTTTGTGAGAGTTGTTAGTATTATTCTTAAAATGTGAATATATCTGGAACTTCATTTTCTGTTAGCGTGATATATGTTAATGTGTTTAACTAAATACTGTGCTTTCTTTAAATCTGTGCTAGAAATCAATGTGTTCACCTACTTTTTTGTATAGGCAAGAATAAGAAAGCAAAGAGGTGGATGTGTTTGAGGTAAAAATCAAATAGAGGACTAACACTGCTTAGGAACTGAAAGATCTACAGATAGAGTTATAGAGCCTTCTCACTGCATTCACACTGTAAGGTCTACAGATAGATAGAGTTATAGAGCATTCTTCCCACCCTCACACTGTAAGGTCTACAGATAGATAGAGTTAAAGAGTGTTCTCCCTGCCCTCACACTGTAAGGTCTACAGATAGATAGAGTTAAAGAGTGTTCTCCCTGCCCTCACACTGTAAGGTCTACAGATAGAGTTATAGAGCCTTCTCACTGCATTCACACTGTAAGGTCTACAGAGTTATAAAGTGTTCTCCCCACCCTCACACTGTAAGGTCTACAGATAGATAGAGTTAAAGAGTGTTCTCCCCGCCCTCACACTGTAAGGTCTACAGATGGATAGAGTTAAAGAGTGTTCTCCCTGCCCTCACACTGTAAGGTCTACAGATAGATAGAGTTAAAGAGTGTTCTCCCCGCCCTCACACTGTAAGGTCTACAGATAGATAGAGTTAAAGAGTGTTCTCCCCGCCCTCACACTGTAAGGTCTACAGATAGATAGAGTTAAAGAGTGTTCTCCCCGCCCTCACACTGTAAGGTCTACAGATAGATAGAGTTAAAGAGTGTTCTCCCCGCCCTCACACTGTAAGGTCTACAGATAGAGTTATAGAGCCTTCTCACTGCATTCACACTGTAAGGTCTACAGATAGATAGAGTTATAGAGCATTCTCCCCGCCCTCACACTGTAAGGTCTACAGATAGATAGAGTTAAAGAGTGTTCTCCCCGCCCTCACACTGTAAGGTCTACAGATGGATAGAGTTAAAGAGTGTTCTCCCTGCCCTCACACTGTAAGGTCTACAGATAGAGTTATAGAGCCTTCTCACTGCATTCACACTGTAAGGTCTACAGATAGATAGAGTTATAGAGCATTCTCCCCGCCCTCACACTGTAAGGTCTACAGATAGATAGAGTTAAAGAGTGTTCTCCCCGCCCTCACACTGTAAGGTCTACAGATAGAGTTATAGAGCCTTCTCACTGCATTCACACTGTAAGGTCTACAGAGTTATAAAGTGTTCTCCCCACCCTCACACTGTAAGGTCTACAGATAGATAGAGTTAAAGAGTGTTCTCCCTGCTCTCACACTGTAAGGTCTACAGATAGAGTTATAGAGCCTTCTCACTGCATTCACACTGTAAGGTCTACAGATAGAGTTATAAAATGTTCTCACCGCCCTCACACTGTTTATAACTTTATCTACAATGTAATCTTCATAAAAGGAACTGACTGTAGTTATTTTGGGCTAAATAAAATGTTAGTTTCATATAATTTAGCTTTTATTTCAATAATGATGAGGGAGCTTTTATTTCAATAATGATGAGTGAACTTTTAATTAAAGTATGCTATGGCTATTGGTCAGTCAATTTTTGTTTACTTTTTTCTTTCTATATATAAACTATTAAGTGCTTTTATTTGCTTCATATGAAATGTTTTAGCTTATTGCACAGGAGAAATATTATACTATGACCTTATAAATTTCACAATTATTACAGAAAATTCAAGTAAAAGATCAGGCTGGGTAGATTGGCTGTAGAAATTGTAAAATGACTCTCAGTGGCCCACACCTTTATTAGTAAAAGATCAGGCTAGGTAGATTGGCTGTAGAAATTGTAAAATGACCCTCAATGGCCCACACCTTTCTGTATGAATGAGGACAGAACCTCTAATTCTTTTGCAACTATTAAAATGGTTATAGTAGCATCTATATCATAATAACCTTTGACTATTTTAACATTAAATGCAAAGGTGAAGAGATTGTGCCGATGTTATTAAGGTTCCTAATCGTTGACTGTAAGGTGATCAAAAGGGCAATTACTGTAAGTGTGCTGATGATAATCGGTTGAATTTGTTACAAAGGTTGTGGGGCATGGATATTAGAAACAAAAGAATTCAGAGATTTTCCCTCTTCTGTGTCTTTACAGAGGCAAATGGTTATTAAGGATAGAGCTATATGTAAGGAATGGCAGGAGGTCTCTAGGAGCTAAAGGCTTTCAGTTCCACAACCACCAGAAATAAGTTCTTCCAATGACCAAATGAGTTAAAGAGTACTCAGAGCCTCAGATAAGATCCAACTATAGCTGATATATTGATTACAACCTGTGAGATCCTAAGCAGAGGACCCAGGCAAAGCCATCCCGAATCATGGGAACTGTAAGGTATTAAGTAGGAATTGTTTTAAGCTGCTATGTTTATAATAATTTTTATGCAGTATAAAAAAGTAACATCTATAGGAGGTTCTAATCTAGGAATTAACAACCTTTATAGATACATTATATGATAATTTATAGAACAGTCTTATGGACTCTGTGAGAGAGGGAGAGGGTGGGAAGATTTGGGAGAATGGCATGGAAACATGTAAAATATCATGTATGAAACGAGTTGCCAGTCCAGGTTCGATGCACAATACTGGATGCTTGGGGCTGGTGCACTGGGACGACCCAGAGGGATGGTATGGGGAGGGAGGAGGGAGGAGGGTTCAGGATGGGGAACACATGTATACCTGTGGCGGATTCATTTTGATATTTGGCAAAACTAATACAGTTATGTAAAGTCTAAAAATAAAATAAAATTAAAAAAAAATACAAAGTAAAATTATTTAAGCATGATGGAACAGATAAAGACACCTTGATGGGAATTTAGAAAAAGGAGTGAGAAGTTCTTTCTGAAAGAATTAAGACACTTCATTAACAGGCAGTTCTATGTTCATTTAAAAATGAAGGTAAACGTAGGAAGGCCATTCAAGCTGAGGATTTACATAAATGAAGGCATCTTGGCTGCTGTGTGCAGATTTGCTATTTATATATGAAGTATGTGAAGGGGAATAGTGAGGATTCAGGTTAAAAAGTAGTTTGGAGACTTCTAAATATTTTACTTCCTAGGTGTTGTTACTGAAGATAGTTTTGATGGGGAGGAAACTGAGATGGTTTTCCACTTCTTAACTTTTGTGACCTGGCACAAATTACTTCCCTAGGCCTCACTCTTTTCATCTATGAAATGGGTAAAAAAAGACCTGCTGGGTAGAGTGGTTTATGCAATGACAAAGGCAGTAGTTGCTCAATGCTGAGAAGAACAGGAGGTTGTTACCTACAGAGAAGAACATAGAGGATAAATTGGAGGGAAGAGGATGATAAAGGGAAATTAGAAGGTGCTGTGCTGGTTGTGGACCAACCTCTGTTTGCAACAGTAGGAATAACATGAGAGAGAGAGATATGAGATACTGGAAAGATACAAACAACCAAACATACTTTCTACTTCTAAAAGTAACAAGAAAGCATCACAAAATATTAAAAGTTCAAAATTTTAAAAAAGAAATTTTAAAACATTTTTGCTTTAATTTCTGGGTCCAATATATTATTTGCTGTCATCTAGCAGAGTTTTGTTTTGTTTTTGCTAATGGAAGTGATTAAATATTAAGCATTTTGAAACATGGAATGATGTGATCACATGTGTTCTTAGAGAATATTAACATCATGACACATGAAGGGTAGATAGGAGCCAAGTGTGGCATCAGTGGGTAGAGCACTAAGTACTCCTGTCTAATCTGGTAAAGAGACCATGAGGAGAGCTATGATGGTGAGAATAGAAAGGGGATAGTAAGTTCTAGACATAATCCAAAGGTAGAATTTCAGAAGGTTGCTGAATGAGTGAATATGGTATATAAATATGGAAGAAAAAGAGGTGACAACCCTGGGGAGTAACTTTATTGACTCCCAAGAGCAGAATTTTCATATCTGTCCCCAGTTTCCTACCCAGAGATATCAAATTGTAACATCAATGAGCCCCAGCATTACACACATCACAGATTTGGACTACTTTTATAGGAAACT
Organism: Bubalus kerabau; assembly: GCF_029407905.1. Lineage (NCBI taxonomy): Eukaryota > Metazoa > Chordata > Mammalia > Artiodactyla > Bovidae > Bubalus > Bubalus kerabau. Next base: position 54,747,274 of record NC_073625.1, read on the forward strand.
GGCTGTGAAACAAACGATTCTGAGTTTTCAAGTGAAAACTGAGCAGCTAGGAAGATGATAGTTCTATGAATTTAGAAAGGTTAAATCAAGAGAAGAAAAATTTGAGTTGAAAAAGGTAAGTGAAGTAAAAGAAACATGGCTTTCTGGTGGAGGAAGGGGAAATAGGTCAGTTTATTTGAGGATGTCTTGGATTGAGATTCTAGAGGTTAACACTGCACTTGATACTTGGTTCTACACTCTCTTACTGTGGACTGAAAGCTGGGGAAGTGGAATCTGGAATTAGAACTGCATACACATCTACACAAATGTGAACACAGAACCTGCCTGCTAATGCAGGAGACCTTAAAAGACGTGGATGGATGCAGGTTCCATCCCTGGGTTGGAAAGATGCCCTGGAGAAGGGCATGGAAACCCACTCCAGTATTCTTGCCTAGAGAATCCCATAGACAGAGGAGCCTGGCGGGCTATAATCCATAAGGTCACAAAGAGTTGGACATGACTGAAGCAACTTCGCATATACACACACACACACACACAATATAGAATCATCTATATGAGTGTTACTTGAAGTAATGGCAAGAAAGGATTTCATGAAAAAAAGTGTGGAATTTAAATAAGAAGATAAAAGGCAGAAGTCTGAGCAATTTATGACCAAAGGCATATGAGAAGAAGGAGGTGAAAGGGTATTGCCACAAATGTAGTGAGGGAGGCAGGAGCTGGGATGAAATATAGATCAGACAAGGGGTGAAATCTGAGAATCTGCCAGAGGGCCAGACAAATCATGGTCTGTGGGATGCAAAGTTTTTCAGACAGTGGGAGCAGAATCGACAGTTAAAGTTTCTCAAGATGTAGTCATTTATAAGAATTACCTGGAGGGTTTGTTAATGCAGATTTTGAGGCTCCATCCATAGAGATTTTGATCCAGGAGTGGGTTCAGGCAGAAAGTCTGCAGTCTGTTGTTTCAGAAACATTGTAAAGGGGATTGAGAAATAATAGGAAATAATGGAACTGCAAGTTTAGGAGCACAACTTTCTCTTTTTCCATCTTGGCAGTCACTAGAAAAGAGGGAGTTTGGAATTTTGATTGGAAGTGGATTCATGAGGTATATTTTCAAGTTCGGAGTGAACTGAATGTGTTGATTAAAAGTGTGCAGATCAGGGAAGAGAAAAAGACTAATGTTGGGCAAAAAAGAGGAGAAATAAGTGGAGAGGAGCTATAGAGGGGGGAAGAAGTGGTTACATACTTTTTGAGATGGCAAGGGAGAGGAAAAATGATGACATTAAGTAAAGAAACTTTTGTTAAAGGAAACACTTAAGTGTGGAGCACACTGTAACTTATTCAGTTAATAAAAGTAATAGTTGTCATTGAATATGTCTATCTTAATACCAAATAAAAATATATTTGACAGGAAAATGAGGTTTTCCTTTTGAAACTTAAATTGATTAGTTTTCCATGAAGGTTTAAGATTCCATTCATACCTGAAGGCTTTATAATACTTTTATTTTCCCCCAAAGGATTACAGCTATAAGCAAAGATCTACTCTTTCCCTAAAAATGGCTGCATAATTAGGAAATCGCCATTTCATTTATACCACTCTGAAGATTTCAAAGAGAAAGATATTTTGAGTAGAGAATTGTTTAGGAAGGTGTTAGAAAGTCTGGAGGAGGAAGGAGCAGAAGGAGTTTTACCCAGAGTTTAGGAAGGATGGAGGCCATCTGCCTGCCCTGGGCACTGAGCTAATGGAAGCTGCTGGTGGCACTCTGATTGGCACCAAACTGGAGCCACCCTGCTGCCCCCCTCCCAGGAACTGCTGATGGTCCTGGTACCCACAGATCCATCTACTGCACCTGCTCACACTAGAAGCATGATAATGTCTCCTTTCTTCTTGCTTCTAATCCACAGGTCAAATCCAGCTAACTTCCGTTTTTGCAAGTGAGTCTTGGTAATACAGTTTGCAAGTTTCTGAACCCTTTGATACTGAGAAAAGCACAGGAAGGTAGGATGGGACTCAATGCCCAACAACAGACAATATGTGGCATACTCACATATACCTTCCCAAAGGGGAAAAATAGGATGCTTGAAAATATAAAAAGATAGTTTGTATAATACAAGAAATGCTATAAATACACAATGTTAGAAGAGACTGGCTGTGTCATAAGAGTTAGAAGTCTCTTTCTGCCTTTTTTCATTACATTTTTATCGGTGCCTTAATTCAGAGCTTTTGTGTGACCATTGACATGTACATACATGTACACACACACACACACATGCACACACACATAAACATTTGTATATATATCTGCCATCTATTTATGTCTTCATATTTGTGAGGCAATATATTTTTAAAATTTATTTTATTGAAGTATAGTTGGTTCAAAATGCTGTGTTAATTTCTGCTGTACAGCAAAGTGATTCAATTATGCTTCTATATACATTCATTTTCATATTCTTTTTCATTGTGATTTATCACAGGACATTGAATGTAGTTCCCTGTACTATACTGTGAGACCTTATTGTTTATCCTTTCTATATGTAATAGTTTGCATCTGCTAATCTGAGGCAAAGAGTTTTTTGAGGAACTTTTAAAGAAGCAGTTTATTTACACAAGAGTCACAACATAGATTTGATAGCTCACTGAGTTATTTAGGAACCATTTTTGGATAGTTTTCTAGGTCCGATGGGAAATAAAATTATTGATAATGCCAGCTAACACTTACAGAGAACTTATTTGTGCTTAGAACTTTTTTAGGCAGATGATATGTAGTATCTCAAGACTTTCATGCAGCTACTCTATGAGGTGGGTACTCTGATTGCTCCCATGCCCCAGATAACAGCAAAGAAAAAAATATACAGCAGCCAAAGGGGAAGAATAGAGAGACGTTGCAGCTTGCTTAGCATCACGTTACACAAGTGGTACAGTGGTCAGGGCAATAAGGATTTTACCGTATTATAAGGAAAATATATTACACATAAAAACATTTTAAGAGAAAGTATTAATAAATGTTTCGATGTATCATAATAATTAAACAGAATGGGTTGAGATAGTACTTATTTAGAAACAACTTTTTTCCACGTCGGTATGAATTCCAGCTGTGTAGTCAATATCCAAAACCCCTAGTTTATATTTGTATGCCTTTTATGAAATATTATTAAAGCCACCTAAAAGATGGGTGACTGTGTGTGTGTGTGTGTGTGTGTGTATGGCAAAATATAAATAATTTTTCAGGACAGCTTTTCTGAAGTGTTTACTTCAGAAGTGGTTGAAAAAGTTGCAATATACTTTTAGGAGGACAGTGATATGAAATTTAATGTTGACACTACTATAGAATTTCTGAATTTACTAAAAAATAAATGTTTTTGTATACTTTAGGGTATGTTGAATTTTTGCAATGTGGCGGGGAGACCAGCCCCAAAAGAGAACAGGGTACCACTCCACTCCCATAAGATCATACTATTCTCTGTAAGTTCCTTCGTGTTGTCCTTAGAATGTTAACCAGATCCCAAATCACACCCTGAGAAAGAAGGAAGCTGTTTGCCTTAATTATTTCTGACAGTTTGTACAAACATCTAGGCCGGATGTCTCAGACACACTAACCAGAAACATAATAGTTTTAATTCAATTTCAGTGTTTAGACAATCAGACCCATTCCCACCGATAGAGTACATTTTTCTACAGTTTTAAAATTGTGCTTATCTACATAACTCATACACCAATTCATGGAGGCATTTTTTTAATGTGTTTTTTTCTTCTTTCTTGTGATGTGAACAAGCAAAATGAAAACATAAGCAATTATTTAATAGATTAGCCCCATAGCATCAGATAATTTTTGGTTAAGAATTAGATTTGATAGTGGAACTTAGAGAAATTATGAAAGAGAAAAATATATAAAAATGGAGGAGAGAATGATAGCTCTAGATTTTTGAGAGAAGTGGAGACAGATGTCTGTCCCTGTAAGTGTGGGGCTAAGAGTATGTACCATGAAACATTCAAGTGTGTATATTTGTTTAAAGCTTAAAAAAAAAAATGAGTAGGCTTGAAAATGAGAGAGGAAGGGAAAGTGAGAAATTTCCTCTGAAATTTTGATCAAAAGTAACTGGTGTTTTGTTTTTTCCATTATCTCAAACCTTGGGTTACATCTTATGTATAATACCTAAGAATGAATCATTAACTTGGAGGGTTTCTAATCTTCAAAGAAAGGAGCTCTTCCTTTTAAGGTAACAAGATGGGGGCTGAAAAATTTTTGATCCATGTGAGGGCCAAGCAGAATCAGTGTTCGTGTCTGTTCTATTTTATATATTTCTCTGGGGAAACTTCACATCTGTTTTTCTATTTTATCCTCACCATAACTCTGTGAAGTGGGAAAGACAAATATTACACTCCTCATTTTATAGATGGGAATCTGGGGTGCATTAAGGTCAAATGACTTGGCCAAAGTTGAACAATCAAGATTAGAACCCAGGCCTCCTAAGCTTCAGCTAAGACTCTTTCTAGCACACCCCAATACCTTCTATTTAGGCTTCTTGAAAGCAGCTTTGTGACCTAAGTGTAAAACAAGTTTTCTTCTTTCGGACAAGTTCTTTTCATTTGCTTTATTTTCCTGAATTAGGAATTTTGAAAGAGCTAACACCTTAGTGTATGTACAATGGATTTTTCCTATTAGGTAACTCTGCCCTTTGCTTCACCCACCACACAGCTGGGCTAAGTAATTCTAAAGGAATGTTGTCATGCCAGAGACTCAAGGAAAAGTAGGTTGAGTTAAAATCAATTTATTAAAACAAATCCAGGCTTTTTCATTGGTTACACTTTTTAAGAGTCCCTTGGTTAAACATTAAGGTGTTCTTACCACAGAAATAAATAATAATTTTATGTGTTTGGATATATAGCAAAAAAAGTAAAAAAGATTACACTTTCTGAAAATGTGACTGTTTACAAAGCCCTAGAATGTGTACTTTCAAAAAGCTTAGAAACCAAACTCACGAAGACACAAACAACTGTGCTTTGACACATAAGAGTACTAGACTGTAGAGGCGTTATTTAGACTATTAAGTTACAATGCCATCATTTTTTTCTCTTAATGATTGACTTAGTTGATTTGCTTGGGAAGGCTCTACCCATCTCAGAGATGGATTTGTTCCAAGTGCTCATGAAAAAAAAAAAAAAAGGTGCTCATCAAGCAAAGATTAAGTCTAGTTTTGTTTTCCACTGGCCTAGAACTTGGCTTGTTTTGCTGCACATGAGGTGAAACTCGTGATTTTTTTTTTTTTTCTCCTTGCAATCTAATCTGTTCCTGTACAGAGGATTCATACAAGTTGGTTCAAAAGATCTGCTCCTCTCAAAAGTGTGTTCCCTTTAAATAGAAGGCACTTGAAATGACATTAGGGTTTATATTTCACTCATGGCAGATAAACATTGCCAGTTTTGAATTAGAGTACTTGATTTTCTTCAAGGTTTCAGTGACTTTACATCGTTGAGTCAACTGAAACCTGAAAGAGAATGATATTGCTGCTCTAGTAAGCACTGAGGAATAACGTGGGTCCCTCTAATGATCCAGGGACAGATGATAATATATAACAGTTTCTACACATTAAATGTGACTCTCGCAGCAAACTGTCTACTGGTGATTTAGTCGCTAAGTTGTGTCCAACTCTTGGCGCCCCCATGGACTGTAGCCCACCAGGCTCCTCTGTCCATGGGAATTCTCCAGGCAAGAACATTGGAGTGGGTTGCCAGTTCCTTCTCCAGGGGATCTTCCCAACCCAGGAACTGAACCTGGGTCTCCTGCATTGCAGGCAGATTCTTTATCAACTGAGCTATGAGAGAAATCTTTAGTATACTAGATAGTACACAAAGCTTTAGTACATGGACAACTAAGTAAGCAGACAGCTTTAGCCAGGATGCTCAACGAAGGGACTGATAGACTGTCAGAACAGAATGTAGACAAAACAAAACCTCAGCAAACTGGGAAAAACTGCCTTGGTCTGTGTGTTTGTTTTGATTTGCTTGATAAATATGGTTATGTTCTTGAGTAAAAGGAAAATAGTGAATTGAGGCACTAGTGAAGAGTAATCTGATCTACTTGTTTGCATGAAAGTGCGAGTCGCTCAGTCCTGTCCAGCTCTTTGAGACCACATGGACTGTAACCCACCAGGCTCTTTTGTCCATGGAATTCTCTAGACAAGAATACTGGAGTAGATTGCCATGCCCTTTTCCAAGGGATCTTCCCAACCCAGGGATTGAACCTGGGTCTCTTGCATCAGGGGGCTTTCTCAATGGCTCAAGCCTTAAAGAATCTGTCTGCAATGCAGGAGACACAGGAAGTGAGGTGCAAATTCTATCTCTGGGTTGGGAAAATCCCCTGGAGGAGAAAATGGCAACCCACTCCAGTATTCTTGCCTGGAAAATCCCATAGGCAGAGGACCCTGATGGGCTAAAGTGCGTGCAGTCACAAGGAGGTGGAAAGGACTATGCATTATCTCCTGTAATGTGGGTGGAGTCATTAGCATCTGAGCCATGAGGGAAGCCTGGTTTATTTGAATGGGTAATTTCCCAATTTGCTGAGTTACTGACTACACCAAAGCCTTTGACTGTGTGGGTCACAATAAACTGTGGAAAATTCTTAAAGAGATAGGAATACCAAACCACCTTCCCTGCCTCTTAAGAAATCTGTATGCAGGTCAAGAAGCAACTGGACCTGGACATGAAACAAAGGACTGGTTCCAAACTGGGAAAGGAGTACATCAAGGCTGTATACCATCACCTGCTTATTTAACTTCTATGCAGAGTACATCATGTGAAATACTGGGCTGGATGAAGCACAAGCTGGAATCAACACTGCCAGGAGAAATATCAATAACCTCAGATATGCAAATGATATCACCCTTTTGGCAGAAAGCGAAGAGGAACTAAAGAGACTTTTGATAAAAGTGAAAGGGGAGAGTGAAAACATTGGCTTAAAACTCAACATTCAAAAAACTAAGATCATGGCATTCGGTCCCATCACTTCATGGCAAATAGATGAGAAACAATGGAAACATTTTCTTGGGCTCCAAAATCACTGCAGATGGTTACTGAAGTCATGAAATTAAAAGTTACTTACTCTTTGGAAGAAAAGCTATGACCAACCTAGACAGCATATTAAAAAGCAGAGACATTACTTTGCCAACAAAGGTCTGTCTAGTCAAAGCTATGGTTTTTCCAGTAGTCATGTATGGATATAAGAGCTGGACCATAAACAAAGCTGAACACCAAAGAATTGATGCTTTTGAACTGTGGTGTTGGAGAAGACCTTTGAAAATCTCTTGAACTGCAAGGAGATCAAACCAGTCAATCATAAAAGAAATCAGTCCTGAATATTCAATGGAAGGACTGATGCTGAAGCTGAAACTTCAGTGTTTGGCCACCTGATGCATCGAACTGACTCATTGGTAAAGACCCTAATGCTGGGGAAGATTGAAGGCAGGCAGAGAAGGGGACGACAGAGGATGAGATGGTTGGATGTCATTATCGACTTGATGGACATGAGTTTGAGCAAGCTTCAGGAGTTGGACAGGGAAGCCTGGAGTGTGGCAGTCTGTGATATCACAAAGAGTTGGACATGACTGAATGACTGCACTGAACTGAATAGCTAAATGGCGAATTTTAAAATTTTATATTGCAAAGTAGGTTTGGAAGTCCAATAAACATCCCTTGAGGGTAATACACTACTAGAAAACACTACAGCCCACTCAATAAATACAAAAGACATTTCTATTAAAAAAATATTAGGAAAAAAATCCCCAGCTCTCTTCATTCTCAAGAGTCATAACTGGGCATGGATTTCCAAGAAATCTCCGTGTTCACCGGATAAAGAATCTTAGTTAGAGGTTTTCAAATCACTCTCTCCTCGAGTCAAACTAGAAACTCCGAGATGAAAGTAATGTATTTTTCTGGTGGAATAAAGGCAGTTTCTCCATTGCTGGCTATCTTCAGATTCTTGGTAGTCATTTCTACTCCTTTATATATATATTTTAAGTTAATTAATTAATTTACTTATCTGGCTGCCTTGGGTCTTAGTTGTGGCACAGGTCTTAGTCGCATTATGCACGATCTTTCGTTATGGTGCGTGGATTCTCCATGTGTGGTACACTGACTTAGTGAAAGCTCTGGTTTTTCCAGTGGCCATGTATGGATGTGAGTTGGACTATAAAGAAAGCTGAGTACTGAAGAATTGATGCTTTTGAACTGTGGTGTTGGAGAAGACTCTTGAGAGTCCCTTGGACTACAAGGAGATCCAACCAGTGCATCCTAAAGGAGATCAGTCCTGGATGTTCATTGGAAGGACTGATGTTGAAGCTGAAACTCCAATACTTTGGCCACCTCATGTGAAGAGTTGACTCATTGGAAAAGACCCTGATGCTGGGAGGGGTTGCAGGCAGGAAGAGAAGGGGGTGACAGAGGATGAGATGGCTGGATGGCATCACTGACTCCATGGACATGAGTGTGGGTGGACTCCAGGAGTTGGTGATGGACAGGGAGGCCAGATATGCTGCAATTCATGGGGTCACAAAGGGTCGGACACAACTGAGCAACTGAACTGAACTGAACTGAACTGACTCTGTAGTTGTTGCGCACAGACTTAGTTGCTCTGAGACAGGTGGACCAGGAATCGAATCCATGTTCCCCTACATTGAAAGGTAGATTCTTAACCACTGGAGCACCAGGGAAGCCCCTATTTCTACTCTTGAAAGAATATCTGCATAATATACAGGGAGATTATGGGGGCTTGGGTAACAGGCACTTCTGTTGAATCATTGCATAGATATCAGGAAAATAATAATATCTGAAGTCATTCAGTCATGTCTGACTCTTTGTGACCCCATGGAATGTAGCCCGTCAGGCTCCTCTGTTCATGAGATTTTCCAGGCAAGAATATTGGAGTGGGTTGCCATGCCTTCTTCCAGGGGATCTTCCTAACGAAGGGATCAAACCCACATCTCTTGCACCTCTTGCATTGGCAGACAGGTTCTTTACTATTTTAGTGCCACCTGGAAAGCTCAAAAATGATCTTAGCTTATACATAATTTACATACAATAACTCACCCTCAGAATGACCCCTTATTATAGAGAAGGCAACTGAGACACAGAGAAGGTGGGGAGTTCCCTCAAGGTCTGACAACTATTAAATGGCAGAGCTGGGACTTCCTCCCAGTCTGGTGCCCTCGGTTGTGTTTATCCCCAGTATTCTGCAGCCTTGTGGGAAGTGTGGAGGAGAGCTCCAGTGTGCTTTATTGTGCCATCCTACCTCTGTGATGCAGCTGCAACACTTCCTTAAACACCTCCAACCTGGAGATTCTATACTAAATCTGCTGTTTTGTCTATGCAATTTACAAATATTGTCTCATTTAAAGGTTTCCATTCCTCAAGTGTTCATTCTCCAGAAATACAAAGCATAGGAAAACTCTATTCCTTCAGTAAAATGGAACCCAGTTGTAGGGAGTAAAAGCCTTTTGACTAAATGAATTCTTCCTGAAAGATACTGGCAAGCTTGTATTTGAATTATCAAAAGGAGAAGAGCTATTCAGTTCATATCGAATAGATGGGATTTCAGGGAAGCTCTGCAAGGTTTAAAATGCATAGGTATATTAGGTTAAATGGGTGGCTTAATGGTAAAAAAATCCAACTGCAAAGCAGGAGACCCAGGTTTGATCTCTGGGTGGGGAAGATTCCCTGGAGAAGGGAATGGCTGCCCACTTCAGTATTCTTACCTGGAGAATTCCACGGACATAGGAGTCTGGTGGGCTACAGTCCATGGGATCATGAAAGAGTCAGACATGACTTAGGAATTGAGCAAAGCACATATACATATCAATGCCCCCCTACACACAGACACAATATTGTCTTTGAAATGGTCCCCAAACCAAGAGGTAAACATCCAAGTGTCCAGATGTTCCATATCCAAAACAGATTGTTCTGTATGTACAATGTATGGACAATGATAATCCAACTTCATAAGGCTAAAAAGATAGTTTTAAAACCCTGTTGAATCAGTGAAGAAAAGCTAAATTGAATTCCATAAGATTTAAGTGTTAATTCTGTTTTGAGCAACAGTATTCAGGGCTTTGAGAGGATTACATTTTCAGCTACTTTTCATACCTCAAGAAAGTTTTGACTTTGAATCATTCTTGATCAAAGAGCCTTTTGTTCTTTCTCCACAGGTAAACAGGCTGCAGCTGAATATAGAAAGTATGGTCCCTCAAAGTGCTGTTTTGATCTCAAAAAGACTGTCCATGTTTTATCTTATGGGATATGTTTGATTTTGTCTATAGACCCCAGTAAGGAACACATCAAATACTAGGAATAGTAACATAACCTTAGAATAAACTAATATCCAACTAGCTGAACTTGTAGGCACAACTCACAGGCACAGAGTCAAGTAAATAATTGTAAGAGTTGTATTTTTTTGTATATATGTTTTTTTCTGGTCAGTCACTCTCTCTTCATTTTGGTTCCTGTTAGCATTTACTAGATGGGGCAGTGGTAAAAAAAAAAAAAAATTGCCTGCCAATGCAGGTGACACAGGAGACATGGGTTCAATTCCTGGATCAGGACAATTCCCTGGAGGAGGAAATGGCAACCCACTCCAGTATTCTTGCCTGGAAAATTCTATGGACAGAGGAGCCCGATGGGCTACAGTCCCCGGGGTTGCAGAGTCAGACACAATTGAGCATGCACAGAAAACACAGGTGATTTCTCATGAAAAACAATTCCAGTGCTATTCAGCTGTCAATATCTACTGAGGTATCTTTGGGGATCATGCAATTAAAAAGAATAAATCAAGAAATAAATCATTTCCATCATGTAATATCTCTAGGCTTATTCAAAGTGGGGGAAGTGTTCACTTTAGAAGAAAGTAAGAAAAAAATCTATGACCCTGACTTCTTTTTTCCCTCCCTGACCTGCTTTCTCTACCAAAAGAAGCATGTGGTAAAGTGCTTGTGCCACAAACACTGGCCTTTTCTTTTTGTGGAAAAAGGCACTGCTGTTTTACAGTGGCCTGGAGGCCAGGAGGAACTTGCTGCCAGGGGCTGCTGCCCTAATGGCTCCACCAAGCAGGCAGCACCAGCTGGGGAGCCCAGGGAGCTGGGTCTGCTCACCGTTTGTTTGCCCAGTAACCTGGAGCTCAGGCTCTCTGTTCTCCAGAACCTTCCCCTCTCTTTCCAGTTGCCTTCTTTCTTTTCCTGCAGTACCACTTCATCAGAAACTTCACCAAAAGTTTATCAGAGGTTTCCCATTGCAGTTGGAGAAGGCAGTTTTCTTGCATTTTTATTTGACTTGATATGCCTAGGATGTAATATAGATGCAGCAGTTTATTATATTCAAACCCTTAGGTTTTAGCTACATACAGACCTTTGATTTCTCTGCTATTGCTGCAATTTTATTTTTAATATTAGCCATAAGATTTAGTGAGAAAAGTGTCTGCAGGAGTGTCAGGCTCTGAAATATATCTTGGTTCAGGGCCTTGTCAACGTTCCTGGGCCACTATTACTACATCTGCAAAATGCAGGACTGAGATAAATACGAAAAGATTATGGACGAAAGAGCCCAGTGTAAATATGGCACTCATGCCTCTTTGTTCTTTATGTTATTAGAAAATGAATTGTATTGCATGCTGAAGAAAACTGGAGCTATCTTGTGGCTCTTATAGAATATTAACAAAATACATAAAATATTTACCCCATTTAAACTCACTTCATTTTATTATGTTAAAGTAATAAATGAGAATATATTTTTTCAATACTGGAAAAATAAAGGTTATTTTAAATCAGATTAAATTTAGAGATAAATTTTCAAATAAATCTAAAGTGGGTTTTTTCAGCCCTAACTGCAAGTAATTTATATCTATAATTTGTGAATAGATTTTCAAATTTGGAAATGTATTTTAAAAATCTCTGAAACTTATAAGGAGAGGGTGGAATGAATTGAGAGAGTAACATTGTAGCGTTGATATCTGGAGAAGGGAAAGGCTATCCACTCCAGTGTTCTGGCCTGGAGAATTCCATGGACTGTTACAGTGCATGGCGTCTTCAAGAGTTGGTCACAGCTGAGCAACTTTCACATATATATCACCATGTGTAAAACAGATGGCTAGTGGGATGCTAGTCTATAAACCAGGGAGCTCAGTCTGGGGTTCTATGATAACCTGGAGGAGTGGATTGAGGGTGATGGAGGGAGGCTCAAGAAGGAGGGGACATACATATACTTACGGCTGATTCAAGTTATTGTATGGCAGAAACCAACACAACATTGTAAAGCAATTATCCTCCAATTAAAAATTAAAAAAAGAATGGATTTTCTATATGTGTTTTTTTTTAATTTATTTATTTTTTTAATTTTATTTTATTTTTAAACTTTACATAATTGTATTAGTTTTGCCAAACATCAAAATGAATCCGCCACAGGGGAACACATATATATGTGTTTTATATTACTTGATCCTTGCTCTTCAGGATGCGACTCTCAAACTAGCAACATTGGCATTACCTGAGAGCTTGTTAGAAATACAGTATTTCAGGTCCAGATCAGGACCCAGGTGGCAGACTCTGCCTTTCAGCAAGGTGATCACCCCTAGTGCTTCTTATGCCCACTGTTTAGCCTTATGTATAAGATTACGTCTGTAGACAGGACACTCATTCAGCATTGTCTGACGTACCAAGTGAGGAAAAAGACATTGTGTCCTGAGGCAGCTCATAGCACTAGCAGATAATCTAGTTATTAGAAATTTCTTTCATGTTTGTCAAAATGACTACTTTTCTGTAACTTCCAGTAATTTAGTTGTCTTCTTATTGCTAAACAAAGCCGTCACAATTCAGAAAAGTGGCACTTTTGTTCAGAAAAGTGGCACTAAAACATTTTAAGAGGAAAAAAAAATCACATTTTCAATTAGTCTTTTTGCCTTAGATTAGGGATGGACAAACTACTGCCCAGGGCCAAATCTGGCTGGCTGCCTACTTTTGTAAATAAAGTTTTATAAAAACACAGCAATATTCATTTGTTTATACATTGACTCTGGCTGCTTTCATGCTACCAGTGTTACTAAGACAAAGTCAAGTTGCAGCAGAGACACTATGGCCTGCTGCTGCGTCACTTCAGTCGTGTCTGACTCTGTGTGACCCCATAGACGGCAGCCCACCAGGCTCCCCCGTCCCTGGGATTCTCCAGGCAAGAACACTGGAGTGGGTTGCCATTTCCTTCTCCAATGCATGAAAGTGATAAGTGAAAGTGAAGTCGCTCAGTCGTGTCCAACTCTTAGCGACCCCATGGACTGCAGCCTACCAGGCTCCTCCATCCATGGGATTTTCCAGGCAAGAGTATGGCCTAGAATGTCTAAAATATTTACCATATGTCTTTTTACAGAAAAAAGAAAAGGGTTTCTGGATTCTGGTCTACATGAAGCATTCCTATTTCTCCAACAAAAGCTTTTTTTTTTTTTTTTAATCAAACCTCATGCTTATCAGGCACTGTGCTAGAGGTTGAAGTTTCAAAAATAGAATGAAACCCTGCCTTCAATCATACCATCCTCAGCATGGTCTTCCTTTTGTACTATTACTTGTAAATATCATCTTAAATATGATGCCTAGATCTAAACTTCAAATGAGATTTAATGAGTATATAATAGCAATATCTTTACTGAAACAGGGTATGTACAGAAACAAATATTCATTCTGATATAAATTTGCATCTTCTCTTGCTGACACAACTAGGATCATTTTGTATATTTAGCTTGTATCCAAATTTTTGAAGAACAGACATTTCCAATTAGTAGGTATGTGAGAATATGTGTGCACATATGTGCTTGTGAAGTTCTTTTTAAGCCAGTTCTCTTTCATCTTGTCTCTGTGGAATCATGTACACCCATGGCAGATTCATGTCAATGTGTGGCAAAACCAATACAATACTGTAAAGTAATTAGCCTCTAATTAAAATAAATAAATTTATATTTAAAAAAATAAATGCAACATAATGAAAATAGAAGTAACCTGTGGAGTTAGGTAGACCTAAACCTTTGATGAGGGTTAACTGTGCCTTTCAGTATTTTTGTTTTGGGGGACAATACTTTTTAAGAACTCTGTTTCCTAATTTACATAAAAGGAATAAAATTAATAATTTTCTCACAGGATTTTGGGAAATAGTAATAGAGATGGTGTTCAGTTGTACAGAATTATTGTCTGGCCCTAGGAAGGCCTCAATAAATAGAAGCTCTCTTAACACATTCGGGCACTTTTTCTATTCTGTGTACTCATAGTAAATCTTGAGTGCTAATTCTGTTAGCTATGCGTGCAAAACTGGATGAGTTTGCTTTCTAAATAGTCAATCAATTTATCTATAAATGTTCACGGAAAGAAAGCCCAACAGCAGAACCTTGAAGTATATCAACTATTTCTTTTTTCTAGGCAGTGATTTTTCTCAACCTTTCATTTTGACATAATTGTGGATTCTCATCTTACTGTAAAAAATAATAGACAGAGGTCTCTAAATTGGTTCTCCAGCTTTATGCAATGGTAACTAAGTATAGCTCAATATTACAACCAGGAAATTGTCATCCATTGACTTATTCACATCACCAGTTTTACATGCGTTTATTTCAGTGTATGTTTGTACCTATGTTTAGTCCTTCTGTTCTTTTATCATATGTGTAGATTCCTGTGATTACCCTCATGTCATGATACAGGATATTTCCATCCTGTGCCCCTTTTTTGAAGTCACATTTACTTCTCTACCACCCCACTTCCTTTTTAACACTTGAAAACCACTAATTAATTCTTCATTTCAATAAGGTTGTCATTTGAAGAAAGTTGCATAAATTAAGTCACACAGTATGTAACTTTTTGGGGCTGCCTTTGAAATCTATTTAAGATGTTATGTGTATCAATGATTTATTTTTAGTGGCTGAGTTGAAAAAATGTTTCTCTTATTTAGAAACTCCAATTATCAGTGGTGCTCCTCTGGGTGCTGCTGGATAAAGGGTTCTGAGCCCAGTTTCATCATCTACCTGGCCCCTACTCAGGAGTCTAGCACTTTTGGACAAAACGGGATAAAATCAACTCCTCTAAGTTAATTAGGATGTATTTCAGTTTGAAATTAAGAAATACAGTGCCTATGGTTTTCCCTGTTTTTTAAGTTTAATAACTCTCTTAAAAAAGTAGAAAAGGTTAGTTTGTCCTGACTTTTTCTTAGTCAACTCACCCTGGATCTAGTGACCTTCCCTTCTTTCTTTCTGAGGAAGGAGGGTGCAAGGGATCATGAGAGAGGAGATACTTTTAGCAACATTCAGCAACTTGTCCAGCATGTGGCTCATGATTCTGACTCCACCACCAAGCAAATCTCTGATACCAACTGGAAGTCCTACAGTTCAACCCAGTTCTGACATTATCTGCCTGGAGACAGCATTGTATTCTACAAAGTGAAAGCTCAGTCCCATAAACTGACCTCCCCTTCAGATGCAAGTTGAGATGTTACTGTGCTTTTCTTCAATTGTTATAAGTCAAAATTTTTCATGACCTTCTCCTTGGGTTCAATTAATTTGATAGAGCAGCTTGCAGAAGACAGGAAACAAGCTTACTCATTGTATTATCAGTTTATTACAAATGTGATCAAAGGATACAGAATCAAGAGTGTAGGATGAAGAGATACCATGGGCTGAAGTCTGGAACAATGGAGCATCCATTCTCGTGAAATCTGGGACCTGCCATGTGGCTTGCAGAAGTATTCGAGTTCACCAACCTGGAAACTCTCCAAACCCATCCTTCTGTTTTTTTTAGATAACCCTGATATAACCTTGCTGAACTGATATAATACGATTATTACCAAAGGCAGAGCAAGGTAATCAGACACAGAGAGTGATGAAACACTAAGGGTGGGATTTCTGTCTATGCTAACTTAGCATGCTGCTGCTGCTGCTAAGTTGCTTCAGTCGTGTCCGACTCTGTGTGACCCCATAGACAGCAGCCCACCAGACTCCTCCGTCCATGACATTTTCCAGGCAAGAGTACCGAAGTGGGGTGCCATTGCCTTCTCAACTTAGCATGATTCTTGCTAAAAACTGGGCTATGCTAGCCAGACAAGGATGCAGATCAAGGTGAAACTTAGTGAAAAAGTTGGCCAAATATATATTCATTTATTATCTCATGAATTTTTATAGGAACCAAATTAGATGGATTCCACCTCCATTTTTCAACTGATAATAATGAACAAATCTGTTATTCAAATCTACGTGCACAAACTCTGAGGATTGTGATCTTCTTATTCTATATCCCTGTCATAAGTAAGCTGTATCCCTGTCATAGATTGGGCAATTGAACCAGCATCTCCTTCCATCCTCTATGCCCATAAAGTAGCCTTATTGTGGCAGAACATGTTTGTTCATTTTTTTTTTCTCATGACTTTGAACATAATCATATGACTGGCTTTGACCAATGGCATGAGGATATTAAGTACAGTATTAAGACATTTTAAAAAACTTTGTGTGATTGTGCTTGCTTTATTTTATCTCTATCAGCCTGGCTATTCTTTTGATCCAAGAAGGCTGAGAAACCCAGCTAACCCATAGACCTACAGAGAAAAGCATAGGCACTTACTGCTTCAGGCTGAAGCAGAGACAAGCCCAGACAAGAGCATCCAAACTCAACCTGGATGGATGGGTGAGAAATAAAAACTCACTATCATATGCCACAGGGATTTTGTGGATGTCTGTTGTAAAGTATTGAGAAGAACAACTAAGTAATACATAGGCATTTGTATTAGTGTTAGTTTTATTACTATTATATATATATATATATAAAATGGCATCCCACTCCAGTACTCTTGCCTGGAAAATCCCATGGATGGAGGAGCCTGGTGGGCTGCAGTCCATGGGGTCGCTAAGAGTCAGACACAACTGAGCGACTTCACTTTCACTTTGCACTTTCATGCATTGGAGAAGGAAATGGCAACCCACTCCAGTGTTCTTGCCTGGAGAATCCCAGGGATGGGGGAGCCTGGTGGGCTGCCGTCTGTGGGGTCGCACAGAGTTAGACACGACTGAAGCGACTTAGCATAGCATAACATTAGCATAGCATATAATAAAAAGCCAATGTTCCCCAGAGAAACTGAACCAATTGTGGTATATGCATGTATGTATACATATATGTATGTCTGTATGTATGCATGCTAACTTTCCGCAGTCATGTCTGGCTCTTTGCTGCTTTATGGACTGTAGCCTCTGGCCATAGAATTCCCCAGGCAAGAATACTGGAGTGAGTTGCCATTTTCTCCCCCAGGGATCTTCCCCACCCAAGGATCAAAACTGTGTCTCTTATGTCTCCTGCATTGACAGGCAGGTTGTTTACCACTAGCGTCACCTAGGAAGCCCCATATACATGTTCATATATATACCCCAATTGATTCTGTTTCTCCGGAGAACACCGACTTTTTATTATAAAAGACTTTTCTTCACACCATATGATATGTACTTGCTCCTAATTTTGAACAAGGAAGTTCTAATAAATATTAGTTCAATAAAAGTGTATTTATTATACTCACTAAAATCCATGAAAACCCCCCAAAATAGACAAACTAAGGAGAAAAATACCAAATCAATAAATCTTGGAAAATTTCAAATGCCCTAACATTTGAGTGCAATTAACTTCAATAGAGAAAAATTTGGACCAAATTTAGGGAGGTTGCCTAGAGCTGATCCAAGCTCAATTGTAAAAGACTAGAAGCATTATGAATTGAACATAATTTATATGTCATTTTAGCATTTGGAACCTTCTGACATGGGTGTGTTCCTCACTTTATGTATCACAGTGGACGCTAAAGATTGACTTTCACTGTAGAAGCCAAATCCAAAACAAAATCAAACAAGAAAACAAAAGAGACACTCATTTCTGCATATACACACACCCACTTCTTGCAGTCAAACATGGCCAGTTAAACAAAACTTGCTCAGATTTAGATTACAGACCTGGGAATACGCAGAAGCCCTGCCCTGGCAATGATGACAGGGCAGCAACAACTCCCAGAGCATTGGGACCACCATGACCATGATGCCAATGATGGAATTTAGTGATCAGTAATCAGGGCCAGGGTCATAGGATGGACAATACGGTGTCTAGTATCTGGGTTTTGTCAATGGTATCATAGTGTCCCCACTGAATTTTCTTCCTGGCACCATTTTGCCTGACCTCTTTGGTTTCTGCCTGTTTTCTCAGTTTGATTACCATTGTGCTAAGTTGCTTCAGTTGTGTCCAACTCTTTGCAACCCTACTGACTGTAGCCTGACAGGCTCCTCTGTTCATGGGGTTCTCCAAGCAAAAATACTGCAGTGGCTTGCTATGCCTTTCTTATTCAGTCATTGAACCTATGTCTTTTCTGTCTCTTGCATTGGCAGAAGTGCTTTAGTACTTTAGCCCTAGTGCTACCTGGGAAGCCCATTAGACCCAGCAATACTGTGAGCCAGTCAATATCCTTTCAATAAACCCCTTGTCTGTCAAAATTAGTTTTACTACTTACAGCTAATAATATATTCTCATTAATGGTGGCAAAAAGATAAAAAAGATTCTCTCTGTAATAGCTAATATTTGATGTAATTATTGAAGTATGGTCAATACACTAAAACAAAACAAAACAATCCAAGTATTACCAAAAGTTTGAAAGGCAGGTGGTTGTTGGTCTATAGATGATGGGTAATGGGAATTTGTTTTTTAACAGGTATAGAGTTTTGTTTTGCAAGAAGAAAGGACTTGGAAACTGGCTGTACAGCAATGTGAATCCACTTGACACTACTAAACTGGACACTTAAAAGTGGTTGATGGTAAATTTTATATTATGTGAATTTTGCCATCATTTAAAAATGTAAATTAGAAAAAAAATTGAAAGGTCAAATTATTGTTATTTATAAAATATATACTTTTTTTTCTGAAACTAATCAGTCAACCAAAAATATGAACAACACATTATATAGGACAATAGGTAAATGATCTAATACTTTAAAATAGCTACTTTATACAAATAATGTTTTAATAAATACTATAATAAAAAAACTTATTTTCATTAATACTCAAAAGTTTAAATATCTATTAAATATGGTGAATTTATAAAGTAAAACTTGAGTGAAGCAGAAAAGAGACTTATTCTTGTTTACTTAGATTCATTCTTGGTAGATGATTCACTACAGTAAGGATAGAAGTTTGTAAATTATACAGTAATTCAGTGCAATTGCAAGTAAATAACCAACACATTTTCCTTTTAGAATTTGAAAAAATACTAACATTTATTAAGAAAAATAAACATGCAAGATAAATAAGAATTTTTTTTTTTAAAAGAAGAAAATGACTTGTGAATAGGCAATATGTTTACTACAAAGCTGTAAGAATTAAAATGTGTTAACACTTGTGATCCACTGGAGGAGAGAATGGTAAACCACCCCAGTATACGTGCCGTGAGAACCTCATGAACTGTATAAAAGACCAAAAATATATGACACCAAAACATGAGGCCCCCAGGTCTGAAGATGTCCAATATGCTACTGGGGAAGAGAAGAGGAGAATCACCAATAGCCCCAGAATGAATGAAGTGACTGATCCAAACCAGATACGACCCTCAGTTGTTGATGTGTCTGGTGAAGACAGTAAAATTTGATGCTGTATAGAACAGTATTGTACAGGAACCTGGAATGTTAGGTCCATGGATCAAGGAAAATTGGATGTGGTCAAGCAGGAGATGGTAAGAATAAACATTGGCATCTTAGGAATCAGCAAACTAAAATAGACAGGAATGGGTGAATTTAATTCAGATGACCATTAAAACTACTACTGTGGGCCAGAATCTCATAGCAAAAATGAAGTAGCCCTCATCATCAGCAAGAGTCTGACATACAGTGTCAGACTTTTGTGGTGCAACCTCAAAAATGACATAATGATCTTGGTTTGTTTCCAAGGCAAGCCATTCAACATCACAGTAAGTGATGAGCCAAGTCTATGCCCCTACCACCAATGCCAAAGAAACTGATCAGTTCTATGAAGATCTGGAAGACCTAGAACTAACACCTAAAAAGGATGTTCTATTCATCATTGGGGATTGGAATGCAAAGGTAGGAAATCAAGATATACCTGGAGTAACAGGCAAGTTTGGCCCTGGAGAACTAAATGAAACAGAGCAAATGTTAACTGAATTCTGCCAAGAGAATGCACTAGTCATAGCAAATACTCTTTTTCAACAGCAAAAGAAATGACTTTACATATGGACATCACCAAATGGTCAGTCTCAAAATCAAACTGATTACATTCTTTGTAGCAGAAGAGGGTTTCCCTGATAGTTCATTTGGTAAAGAATCTGCCTGCAATGGAGGAGACCCCAGTTTGATTCCTGGGTTGGAAAGATCCTCTGGAGAAGGGATAGGGTACCCACTCCAGTATTCTTGGACTTCTATTGCGGCTCAGCAGGTAAATAATTTGCTTGCAATGAGGGAGACATGGGTTCGATCCCTGGGTTGGGAAGATCCCCTGGAGAAAGGAAAGGCTACCCACTCCAGTATGAAAAGGCAGAAAGATAGGACACTGAAAGATGAACTTCCCAGGTCAGTAGGTGCCCAATATGCTACTGGAGATCAGTGTAGAAATAACTCCAGAAAGAATGAAGGGGTGGAACCAAAGCAAAACAACAACCAGTTGTGGGTGTGACTGGTGATAGAAGCAAGGTCTGATGCTTTAAAGAGCAATATTGCGTAGGAACCTGGAATGTTAGGTCCATGAATCAAGGAAAATTGGAAGTGGTCAAACAAGAGATAACAAGAGTGAACGTCGACATTCTAGGAATCAGTGAACTAAGATGGACTGGAATGGGTGAATTTAATTCAGATGACCATTATATCTACTACTGTTGGCAGGAATATTTTAGAAGAAATGGAGTAGCCAACAAAAGACTCTGAAATGTAGTACTTGGAGGCAATCTCAAAAACGACAGAAAGATCTCTGTTCATTTCCAAGGCAAACCATTCAATATCACAGTAATTCAAGTCTATGCCCCAACCAGTAATGCTGGAGAAGCTGAAGTTGAACAGTTCTATGAAGACCTACAAGACCTTTTAGAACTAATACCCCCAAAAGATGTCTTTTTCATTATAGGGGACTGGAATGCAAAAGTAGGAAGTCAAGAAACATCTGGAGTAACAGGCAAATTTGGCCTTAGAGTACAGAATGAAGCAGGGCAAAGGCTAATCAAGTCTTGCCAAGAGAATGCACTGGTCATAGAAAACACCTTCTTCCAACAATGCAAGAGAAAGACTCTGCACATGGACATCACCAGATGGCCAATACCGAAGTCAGATTGATTATATTCTTTGCAGTCAAT
Source organism: Bubalus kerabau (assembly GCF_029407905.1). Classification (NCBI taxonomy): domain Eukaryota; kingdom Metazoa; phylum Chordata; class Mammalia; order Artiodactyla; family Bovidae; genus Bubalus; species Bubalus kerabau. The sequence continues at coordinate 54,768,641 of NC_073625.1, forward strand.
GATGGAGAAACTCTATACAGTCAGCAAAAACAAGATCGGTAGCTGACTGTGGCTCAGATCATGAACTCCTTATTGCCAAATTCAGACTTAAATTGAATAAAGTGGGGAAAACCACTAGACCATTCAGGTATGACCTAAATCAAATCCTTTATGATTATACAGTGGAAGTGAGAAATAGATTTAAGGGACTAGATCTGATAGACAGAACACATGATTAACTATGGACAGAGGTTCATGACATTGTACAGGAGACAGGGATCAAGACCATCCCCAAGAAAAAGAAATGCAAAAAAGCAAAATGGCTGTCTGAGAAGGCCTTACAAATAGCTTTGAGAAGAAAAGAAGTGAAAAGCAAAGCAGAAAAGGAAAGATATAAGCATCTGAATGCAGAGTTCCAAAGACTAGCAAGAATAGATAAGAAAGCCTTCATTAGCGATCAATGCAAAAAAAAAAATAGAGGAAAACAACAGAATGGGAAAGACTAGAGATCTCTTCAAGAAAACTAGAGATACCAAGGGAACATTTCATGCAAAGATGGGCTTGATAAAGGACAGAAATGGTATGGACCTAACAGAAGCAGAAGATATTAAGAGGAGGTGGCAAGAATACACAGAACTGTATGAAAAAGATCTTAATGACCCAGATAATCACAATGGTGTGGTCACTCACCTAGAGCCAGACATCCTGGAATGTGAAGTCAAGTGGGCCTTAGGAGGCATCACTACGAACAAAGCTAGTGAAGGTAACGGAATTCCAGTTGAGCTATTTCAAATCCTAAAAGATGATTCTGTGAAAGTGCTGCACTCAATATGCCAGCAAATTTGGAAAACTCAGCAGTGGCCACAGAACTGGTAATGTCAGTTTTCATTCTAATCCCAAAGAAAGGCAATGCCAAAGAAAGCTCAAACGACTGCACAATTGCACTCATCTCACATGCTAGTAAAGTAACGCTCAAAATTCTCCAAGCCAGGCTTCAGCAGTATGTGAACCGTGAACTTCCAGATGTTCAAGCTGGTTTTAGAAAAGGCAGAGGAACCAGAGATCAAATTGACAACATCCACTGGATCATCCAAAAAGAAAGAGAGTTTCAGAAAAAACATCTATTTCTGCTTTATTGACTATGCCAAAGCCTTTGATTGTGTCGATCACAATAAACTGTGGAAAATTCAAAAGAGATGGGAATACCAGACCACCTGTCCTGCCTCTTGAGAAACCTGTATGCAGGTCAGGAAGGAACAGTTAGAACTGGACATGGAACAACAGACTGGTTCCAAATAGGAAAAGGAGTACGTCAAGGCTGTATATTGTCACCCTGTTTATTTAACTTATATGCAAAGTATGTCATGTGAAATGCCAGGCTGGATGAAGCACAAGCTGGAATCAAGATTGTTGGGAGAAATATGAATAACCTCAGATATGCAGAAGACACTACCCTTATGGCAGAAAGTGAAGAAGAAGTAAAGAGCCTCTTGATAAAAGTGAAAGAGGAGAGTGAAAATGTTGACTTAAAGCTCAACATTCAGAAAACTAAGATCATGGCATCTGGTCCCATCACTTCATGACAAATTAATGGGGAAACAGTGGAAACAGTGTCAGACTTTATTTTTTTGTGCCCCCCAAAATCACTGCATATGGTGACTGCAGCCATGAAATTAAAAGATACTTACTCCTTGAAAGGAAAGTTATGACCAACCTAGGTAGCATATTGAAAAACAGAGACATTATTTTCTCAACAAAGGTCTGTCTAGTCAAGGTTATGGTTTTTCCAGTAGTCATGTATGGATGTAAGAGTTGGACTCTAAATAAAGCTGAGCACAGAAGAGTTGATGCTTTTGATTTGTAGTGTTGGAGAAGACTCTTGAGAGTCCCTTGGACTGCAAGGAGATCCAACCAGTCCATTCTAAAGGAGATCGGTCCTGGGTGTTAATTGGAAGGACTGATGTTGAAGCTGAAACTCCAATACTTTGGCCACCTGATGCGAAGAACTGACTCATTTGAAAAGACCCTGATGCTGGGAAAGATTGAGGTTGGGAGAAGGGCATGACAGAGGATGAGATGGTTGGACGGCATCACCGACTCGATGGACATGTGTTTGGGTAAACTCTGGGAGTTGGTGATGGATACGGAGGCCTGGCGTTCTGTGGTTCATGCAGTTGCAAAGAGTTGGACATGACTGAGCAACCGAACTGAACTGAACTGAACCCACTCACTAGCATGAGAAATGAGCACAATGGTCTGATGATTAGCACATTCTTTGGTACTACCCTTCTTGGGAATTAGGATAAGGACTGACCTTTTCCAGTCTTGTGGCCACTGCTGAGTCTTCCAGATTTGCTGACATAATGAATGCAACCCTTGATGACATCCTCCTTTAGGAATGTGAATAGCTCTGCTGGAATTTCATCACATCCACTGGCTTTATTAACAGTGGTGCTGCTTAAGGCCCACTTGACTTTGCACTCCAGAATGTCTGGGTCTGGGTGACTAACCACACCATTGTAGTAATCCAGTTCATTAAGATCTTTCTTTTTGCAGTTCTTCGTGTATTATTTCCATCTCTTCTTGAGCTCTTCAGCAACTACTAGCTATCTACCATTTTTATCTGTTATTTTGCCCATCTTTGAGCAGAATGCTCCCTTGATGTTTCCAATTTTCCTGAAGAGATCTCTAGTCTTTCCCCTTTTGTTATTTACTTCTATTGTTAAACTCTGTTCATGCAGAAGGCCTTCTTTTCTCTTCTAGCTATTCTTTGAAACTCTGCCATTCTCCCAAATCACCCACCCTTTCCTTCTCCCACAGAGTCCAAAAGACTGTTCTATAAATCTGTGTCTCTTTTGCTGTCTTGCATACAGGGTTATCATTACCATCTTTCTAAATTGCATATATATGCATTCAGTTCAGTTCAGTTCAGTTCAGTCTCTCAGTCGTCTCCGACTCTTTGCGACCCCATGAAACTCAGCACGCCAGGCCTCCCTGTCCATCACCAACTCCCAGAGATCACTCAAATTCATGTCCATCGAGTTGGTGATGCCATCCAGCCATCTCATCCTCTGTTGTCCCCTTTTCCTCCTGCCCCCAATCCCTCCCAGCATCAGAATCTTTTCCAGTGAGTCAACTCTTCGCATGATGTGGCCAAAGTATTGGAGTTTCAGCTTTAGCATCATTCCTTCCAAAGAACACCCAGGACTGATCTCCTTTAGAATGGACTGGTTGGATGTCCTTGCAGTCCAAGGGACTCTCAAGAGTCTTCTCCAACACCACAGTTCAAAAGCATCAATTCTTTGACGCTCAGCCTTCTTCACAGTCCAACTCTCACATCCATATATGACCACTGGAAAAACCATAGCCTTGACTAAACGGATATTTGTTGGCAAAGTAATGTCTCTGCTTTTCAATATGCTATCTAGGTTGGTCATAACTTTTCTTACAAGGAGTAACTATCTTTTAATTTCATGGCTGAAGTCACCATATGCAGTGATTTTGGAGCCCAAAAAAATGAAGTCTGACAGTTTCCACTGTTTTCCCATCTATTTCCCATGAGGTGATGGGACCAGATGCAATGATCTTAGTTTTCTGAATGTTGAGCTTTAAGTCAACTTTTTCACTCTCCTCTTTCACTTTTATCAAGAGGCTCTTTACTTCTTCTTCACTTTCTGCCATAAGGGTAGTGTCTTCTGCATATCTGAGGTTATTCATATTTCTCCTGGAAATCTTGATTCCAGCTTGTGCTTCATCCAGCTTGGCATTTCACATGACATACTCTGCATATAAGTTAAATAAATAGGGGTGACAATATACAGACTTGATGTATTCCTTTTCCTATTTGGAACCAGTCTGTCGTTCCATGTCCAGTTCTAACTGTTCCTTCCTGACCTGCATACAGGTTTCTCAAGAGGCAGGACAGGTAGTCTGGTATTCCCATCTCTTTTGAATTTTCCACAGTTTATTGTGATCCACAAAGTCAAAGGCTTTGGCATTGTCAATAAAGCAGAAATAGATGTTTTTCTGGAATTCTCTTGCTTTTTTGATGATCCAGCAGATGTTGTCAATTTGATCTCTGGTTCCTCTGCCTTTTCTAAAACCAGCTTGAACATCTGGAAGTTCACGGTTCACATACTGCTGAAGCCTGGCTTGGAGAATTTTGAGCATTACTTTACTAGCATGTGAGATGAGTGCAATTATGTGGTAGTTTGAGCTTTCTTTGGCATTGCCTTTCTTTGGGATTAGAATGAAAATTGACATTACCAGTTCTGTGGCCACTGCTGAGTTTTCCAAATTTGCTGGCATATTGAGTGCAGCACTTTTACAGCATCATCTTTCAGGATTTGAAATAACGGGGATTCCGTCACCTCCACTAGCTTTGTTTGTAGTGACTTTTTCTAAGACCCTCTTGACTTCACATTCCAGGATGTCTGGCTCTAGGTGAGTGATCATACCATCATGATTATCTTGGTAAGGAGATCTTTTTTGTACAGTTCTGTGTATTCTTGCCACCTCTTCTTAATATCTTCTGCTTCTGTTAGGTCCATACCATTTCTGTCCTTTATCAAGCCCATCTTTGCATGAAATGTCCCCTTGGTATCTCTGATTTTCTTGAAGAGATCTCTAGTCTTTCCCATTGTGTTGTTTTCCTCTATTTCTTTGCATTGATTGCTGAGCAAGGCTTTCTCATCTCTTCTTGCTATTCTTTGGAACTCTGCATTCAGATGCTTATATCTTTCCTTTTCTCCTTTGCTTTTCACTTCTCTTCTTTCATACTGTATTGGTGTTTTTCTTTCTGGCTTACTTCAATCTGTATAATAGGCTCCAGTTTCATCCACCTCATTAGAACTGATTCAAATGTATTCTTTTTAATGGCTGAGTAATACTCCATTGTGTATATGTACCACAGCTTTCTTATCCATTCATCTGCTGATAGACATTTAGGTTGCTTCCATGTCCTGGCTATTATAAACCGTACTGCAATGAACATTGGGATAACACCATGACCAAGTGGGCTTTATCCCAGGGATGCAAGGATTCTTCAATATCTGCAAATCAATCAATGTAATACACCACATTAACAAATTAAAAAATAAAAGCCATATGATTATCTCAATAGATGCAGAAAAAGCCTCTGACATAATTCAACATCCAATTATGATAAAAACTCTCCACAAAGCAGGAATAGAATGAGCATACCTCAACATAATAAAAGCTATATATGACAAACCCACAGCAAACATTATCCTCAATGGTGAAAAATTGAAAGCATTTCCTCTAAAGTCAGGAACAAGACAAGGGTGCCCACTCTCACCACTACTATTCAACATAGTTTTGGCAGTTTTGGCCACAGCAATCAGAGCAGAGAAAGAAATAAAAGGAATCCAAATTGGAAAAGAAGAAGTAAAACTCTCACTGTTTGCAGATGACATGATCCTCTTCATAGAAAACCCTAAGACTCCACCAGAAAATTACTAGAGTTAATCAATGAATATAGTAAAGTTGCAGGATATGAAATCAACACACAGAAATCCCTTGTATTCTTATACACTAATAATAAGAAAATATAAGGAGAAATTAAGGAAAAATTCCATTCATCATTGCAATGAAAAGAATAAAATACTTAGGAATATATCTACCTAAAGAAACTAAAGACCTATATATAGAAAACTATAAAACACTGGTGAAAGAAATCAAAGAGGACACTAATAGATGGAGAAATATACCATGTTCATGGATCAGAAGAATCAATATAATGAAAATGAGTATACTACCCAAAGTAATCTATCGATTCAATGCAATCCCTATCAAGCTACCAACGGTATTTTTCACTGAGCTAGAACAAATAATTTCACAATTTGTATGGAAATACAAAAAATCTCGAATAGCCAAAGCAATCTTGAGAAAGAAGAATGGAACTGGAGGAATCAATCTGCCTGACTTCAGGCTCTACTACAAAGCCACAGTCATCAAGACAGTATGGTACTGGCATAAAGAGAGAAATATAGATAAATGGAACAAAATAAAAAGCCCAGAGATAAATCCACGCACCTATGGACACCTTATCATTTTAAATTATTTACTTCTGAGTGTAGGAGTTGAGGAGAAAGCATTGATGTAATATTGGTATATTCTGGACTTTATCATCAATTGTCTAAACTACCTGTTGGTACAGTTTGCTTATGTCTCTTCTGGCTTTGGTTGTGTCTGATCCTGACAGGATCACTTTCATCTTATGATGGATGGTGGCTGGACCATTCAATCTTTGGACATAGTCTGATAGACCACACCTCCTTTTGGGCAGTTTTGAATGCATGGTCACTCGCTGTCCATGCCCATTTTGTCCCTATGTGCCCCAACAGCAAAAAAAAGTTACTTTTCAAATGAAATTTAAGTTTCTACTGGTAGCTCATATGGTAAAGAATCTGCTCAGATGATAAGGAATCTGCCTGCAGTGTGGGAGACCTGGGTTTGATTTGTGGGTTGGGAAGATTCCCCTGGAGAAAGGCATGGCAATCCAGTCCGGTATTCCTGCCTGGAGAATCCCATGGGCAAAGGAGCCTGATGGGCTATAGTCCACGGGGTCACAAAGAATCAGACACAAGCAACTAAAACTTCCACTTCACTTCCTTAAGTTTCTACTGAATATGGCCTTATTGTAGATAGGGTTCTATATTTTTATTAGAACCCTATTTTCTTATTCTGGTTCACTCAGAGCTGTAAGCCTTCCAATGCTATCCAAAAAAGATATCATAGAAACAATGGTTTCAATAGTAGCACATGGTACCTTTGAATGCTAAGGTATGTAGTCAGCTCTGGTCTTCTTTCCTAGTGCTGGGATGTGCAAGACACAATACTCAGTTCCTGTCTTTGGAAGGTATGTTATGGAATATGCAAGATCACTGAACCTAAAAAGTTTACTAATACGACAAGCAGTAGGAATGTGTACCTCTTTCCTAAAAGTAGGATCTGGGTGATATACTAGAGCATCCACTAGAGTCTTACTACTTCCAATGTTGTATTATAGACTCTTGTATGCATCTTGTGTCCTCTGTTAGATTAAAGAAAGATTTGGTGATTTACTAGGGTATTTGCCAAAGTATCTAATGATAATATACTTTCTTACACATGGTAGGTGTTCAATGAAAATTGCTGAATTAATATCAAACATCTGTCCAGCCATACTTAACTTTGTAGCCTCGAGTTGTTCTGTAATGAGTATACATGGAATGAGAGATTGTGTCATAAATATATTTCACAACCAGATGGCTTCTTAAATGGGTCCATAATAACGCTCCACAGGCTTCCCTTGTGGCTCAGCTAGTAAAGAATCCAGCTGCAATGTGGGAGATCTGGGTTCGATCCCTGGGTTGAAAAGATCCTCTGGAGAAGGCAAAGGCTACCCACTCCAGTATTCTAGCCTAGAGAATTCCATGGACTGGATAGTCCAAGGGGTCGCGTGAGTTGGACATGACTGAACGACTTTCACTTCACTAATAATGTATTGCTCAGTGGTAAAGAATCTTTCTGCAATGCAGGAGACAGGAGATGTGGGTTCAATCACCGAGTTAGGAAGATCCCCTGGAGGAGGACATGGCCGTCCACTCCAGCATTCTTGCCTGAAAAATCCCATAGACAGAAGAGCCTGGAAGGCTCCAGTCCGTGGGGTCACTCAGAAGAGTTGGGCATGACTTAGCAACTAAACAACTTAAAAATGCTATAGAAATTGTGGTGCAGCTAACTTAACTTTGTTTTCAGTGAATATATTAGCTTAACTATTATTGCAAACTAACATTATTTTAGAGTTGACTTAGATTTACAGAAAAATTGTGAAATAGTACAGAGAATTCCAATTCATCCCACACCCAGATTACCCTTTATTAATATCTCACATTAGTATGATGCATTTATCATGATTAATGAGTGAATAATGATACATTATTATTAACTATAATTCACATTGATTCAGATTGATTTCTGTAATTTTTACCTGTCATTTTTTTTTTCTGTTCCAGGAGCCCATCTAAAATAGGACATTTTATTTAGTCATGTCTCTGTAGTCTCCTTTTGACTGTGACAACAGATTTTCCGTGTATTTGATGATCCTAACAGTTTTGGAGAGTGCCAGTCAGATGTTTCCTAGAACATCATGTGAATAAGCTTTTGATGTACTGAAGTATAAAAATGGTGACCCAAGTGCCAGTTTCCCATTTGAAGCCTTGTTGTCAATCTTCATGTCCTCTGAGTGGGGTTTTCCTGTTTTTTTTTTTTTTTTTTTGGCTCTGCTAGCATTTCTGGAAGTGGTCACAGTGAATAATGAAAGAAAAGCAAACCAGCTGTTACATGAACTTTGCAGTCAATAAGAGTGTCTAAATTGTAAAGGGAAGAGAAACTTTGAATGTTGTGTTCTCTGTCAGAGTTGATGATCAATACATGTCTGCTGATTTCATTAATAAACATCCCTTTCCTGACTTCTCAATTTTAGAGCCAAAAGCCATTCAGTGTTCCTTTAAAAGCACCTCCCCTCTTTTTGGTGACAGTTATAAAGTGAAAATATTTTGCAACTCATGCACAACTCTCCTTGCTTGTAACTCTTCTTCCATATAAAATAATTACTTAATAGAGTCATATCTTACAAGAACGGTTTCAGTCTCTTTCTCCCATTTACCCAAACACCTTCTTACAATATTTTTATCAGAATGTTTCTCCTAGACTTTGCTAATATGGTACTTTCAGGGTAGTTAGCTGGGGTTTCCCAGGTGGCACCAATGCTAAAGAACCCACATACCAAGGTAAGTGAGGCACAGAAGCTGTGTGTTCAATCCCTGGGTTGGGAAAATCCCCTGCTGTGGGAAATGGCCACCCACTCCAGTATTCTTGTCTAGAAGATCTCATGGACAGAGGAGCCTGGTGTGCTACAATCCATGGGGTTGCAAATAGTGGGACATGACTGAGCACACACAGACACACAGGGTATAGTTAGCTACCTTATAAAAATATACCTTGTATGCTTTTAAATGGTCTAGTTTTTGCTAAATACAGTATGATATGTTTTTAGAGTGCTGGGTATTTATTATCATATGAAATTTCAGGTGAGTTTGGCAGTGGAGGGCTTCCTGGTGGCTCAGACATTAAAGAATCTGCCTGTAATGTGGGACACCTGGGTTCATTCCTCCCTGGATTGGGAAGATCCCCTGGAGGAGGAAATGACAACACAATCAAGTATTCTTGCCTGGGAAATCCCGTAGACAGAGGAGCCTGGTGGGCTACAGTCCATGAGATCACAGAGAGTCAGACACATCTGAACAACTAACACTTTGGTAGCAGAAACCTTCTACTCATGTGTCTTTCTCTCCTGGGTATAGGACGATGGGGTTTACTGGTAAACTTTGCTAGTAAACCCATGTCAAATGGGCCTTGTGGTGCAGGATTTATTCTCAGTATCCTTAACCTCTATTATGTTGGTCTCTCCAGCAACAAATAGATAGGGATATGACGGAGCTTCATACCTTTCACCCAGTGTTGAATTTATTTGTTCGAAAGCCTAGGGATTTGCCCATCTAATTATGGTGAGAAGCTGGAGAGGGTGGTCCTGCAAACACACCCTTCTTATTCTGCCTGCTATGGTAAGAAATTAGCAGCCACTTCGACTGGACTTTACTTGTGAGCTTCTTGTGTATGAGTAATAACCTTCATTACCTTCCCACACATTGTAGGTAATTTCACCCCCCTACCCAGGGTTCATAGTGCTCAGCCTTCAAGGTTATATGTCAAATCTTAAATTACATGGTAATTACTTAAGAGTAACCAGGAAGCCAACTAGGAAGTCGACAAGTTTATGTCGAGATGTATTCTACCATAGTTGAAAACGTAATAGGTTTATTAATACCAATAAACTTGTGCCAGTAGCTAGAAATTTTAGGTGAAATAGGCAGATTCTCAGAAAAACATGATTTATTAAAGGTGACACAAAGATAAATATAAAGCTGAATAGTCCTAGATCTATTTTAAAAATTGAATTCTATGTTTAAAGCCTTTGTACTGAGAGAATCCCAAACTCAGATGGCTATATCAATACATTATTTGAAACACTTAAGGAAAAACATAGAATCAATCCATACATACTAAAATCTTCTAAATATTAATAAAAGAAAATATATCCCAATTTGTTTTATGAGGCCTATATGTCCCAAACCAGACAAGGTCATTATAGAAAAGGGAAAATATAGTCCAATTTATTTTAAAAACATGTATGCAAATATCCTAAACAGATATAAGCAAACTAAATGTAGCAATATAAAATCAGAAAGGACTTTCAATACTATCTAGTGTTTATCCAAAATTGGTTTAATAGCTGACAGTTAGTGCAATTCACTATATTAACTGAATGAGGGAATAATCATGATTGTTTTAATGTGGCAGAAAAAAAATGCATAAAGTTTTAATCCCATTTATTTTAAACTTCTGTAATAAAATTGGAATAGAAGAGAACATCTTTAATCTGACATAGGTACTTAAAAATAGACTGGCACAAATATCAGACTTACTATTGAAATGTTAAATATTAAGCAAATTAGAAATGAATCAAGGATGTCATCTATCACTATATATTTTCAATGTTAACAGCTTTGTTCAGGCCTGAGAAGAAACAAAAATAAATGAAAGTTATAAAAATGGGAAAGCTTAATTTTATTTTTATTTTTTCAAAGGCGTTAGCTTAGAAAATCCAAAGTAACCTAGTGATTAATTACTAGAAGGAGTTTAGCCATCTTCTAGGTACAATTTTAATTAACAAGCATCAATTGCATGAACATATTAAAGGGCTACTATAATTCCATAAAGCGAGTAAACAATTGCTCTATACAGCAAGGATAAATTCCATCAACATAATGAAATCAAAAAATTTCAGAGAGGAAATAGCTGAATATTATATGATTCAATTTGCAAAACATTTAAAAATATGCAAAACTAATATGTGTTGTTAAAGTCAGGAGACCCTGTTTATTTAACTTATATGCAGAGTACATCATGAGAAACACTGGGCTGGAAGAAACACAAACTGGAATCAAGATTGCCGGGAGAAATATCAATCACCTCAGATATGCAGATGACACCACCCTTATGGCAGAAAGTGAAGAGGAACTCAAAAGCCTCTTGATGAAAGGAAAGAGGAGAGTGAAAAAGTTGGCTTAAAGCTCAGCATTCAGAAAACGAAGATCATAGCATCTGGTCCCATCACTTCATGGGAAATAGATGGGGAAACAGTGTCAGACTTTACTTTTTTGGGCTCCAAAATCACTGCAGATGGTGACTGCAGCCATGAAATTAAAAGACGCTTACTCCTTGGAAGGAGGGTTATGACCAACCTAGATAACATATTGAAAAGCAGAGACATTACTTTACCAACAAAGGTCCGTCTAGTCAAGGCTATGGTTTTTCCTGTGGTTATGTATGGATGTGAGAGTTGAACTGTAAAGAGAGCTGAGTGCTGAAGAATTGACGCTTTTGAACTGTGGTGTTGGAGAAGACTCTCGAGAGTCCCTTGGACTGCAAGGAGATCCAACCAGTCCATTCTAAAGGAGATCAGACCTGGGTGTTCTTTGGAAGGATTGATGCTAAAGCTGAAACTCCAGTACTTTGGCCACCTCATGTGAAGACTTGACTCATTGAAAAAGACCCCGATACTGGGAGGGATTGGGGTCAGGAGGAAAAGGGGAAGACAGAGGATGAGATGGCTGGATGGCATCACTGACTCGATGGACGTGAGTTTGAGTGAACTCTGGGAGATGGTGATGGACAGGGAGGCCTGGCATGCTGCGTTTCATGGGGTCGCAAAGAGTCAGACAGTACTGAGCAACTGATCTGATTTGATCTGAAAGTCAGGAGGGTGGTTATACCTGGACGAGGTATAACCTAGTGGTTATACATGGAACCAAAGGGGTATTTATCAAGGGAATAGAGGAGGCTTTGGGGTTGCTGGTAACACTTATTGGTTCTGGGTGATTGATATATACACCCATGGGTGAGATTTGGAAATCTCTCCCCACCCCCCAACCCTTGTTAAGCATTTATGATTTGGGAAGTTTCCTATGTTTGTGTTAAACTTCAGAAAAATTTTTTCTTAAAAACTTAGTATATTCCCATTCTGTCTTTCTCTCCCTCTGCCCTTTTATGGAAAGTGCAAGTCATTCAGTCATGTCCAACTCTTTGTGAACCCATGGACTGTAGCCTACCAGGCTCCTCTGTCCATGGAATTCTCCAGGCAAGAATACTCTAGTGAGTAGCTCTTTCCTTCTCCAAGGATCTTCCCAACCCAGGGATTGAACCCAGTTCTCCTGCATTATAGGCAGAGTCTTTACTGTCTGAAATGAGACAGCCTTAACTTGGTAGTCATAAAAGCCCATAACCCTAATTTAACCATGAGTAAAACAGCAGACCAAGCCAAACTGGGGGACAGCCTACGAAATCCCTGGCCAGTACTCTTCAAAAATGTGAAGAAAAAACAAGAAAATTCCAAGAAGCTGTCACAAGCCTGAGAAAGCTAAGGAGATGTATGTGCTTAGTCACTCAGTCCTTTCCCACTCTTTGCAACCCGCCAGGCTCCTCTGTCCATGGGGATTCTCCAGGCAAGAATACTCGAGTGGGTTGCCATGCCCTCCTCCAGGAGATCTTCCCAACCCAGGTATCAAACCCAGGTCTCCCGCCTTGCAGGCGGATTCTTTACCACCTGAGTGTATTCCTACCCTTAATTCTTAACTCTTCTTTCTACCTAGGCCCATGGCCACTACTTTCCTATCTCAATATATTATGCAAACCAGTTCTGCTGCTTCTGCTGCTGCTAAGTCACTTCAGTCGTGTCTGACTCGTTGTGACAAATCAGACCCTTCTCCATAGTTCAGACAACCTAGTGATTTATTATGTCACATAAAATCCAAATTTCTTATTATGAGACAAAAGACCCTCCATAATCTACCTCCATGCTTTCTGTCCTCATCTTTTTGGACTTTGGCCTTGTAATTGCTCCTCAAACCCATTTACCATCCCTCTACCTGAGGTCCCTCTCCTCAGATATCATGGCATCCATTCTTCCCCTCTTTTAGTTCTTTAGTTAAATTTTACCCTTTCAATGAGGTCCCTCTACAGTTCAACACCTTATTGCCCCACATTTCCTAACCTCTTCACTTCTATTTTACTTTAGCACTTATCATCTGGTATCCAAAACTTACAGTGTTTATTTTCAGTTTATCCCATAGGGATGCAAATTCTGTGAAGACAGGGATTTCTTTTTTTCCTGTTGTGATTTTGTTATATCCACAATGTATCAGATATAAAATATGCTTAAAAAGCATTAATGGAATGAAGGAAGGAAGAAGCAGAACAAGAGATTAGACACAGGCTAATGTTAAGAGTGATGATAATGTTAAGATGATCACTTCCAGGTGTTTGGACAAAATACTTTACATGCTGCCTCAGGTTAGAAGCATTCTGGTTACATACTGCCTTAGCTGAATCATCTATATACTTTTCACTGTTAAAGAAAAAACCAAGTGAAATAGTTTGTCCACAGCTTGTAACTTTATGAGCTACAAGGGAGCCTCCTGAAATTCAATGGCTTAATTTCAACTTTTAATTTAAAAAAATGGGGATAATATGCAAATTCTTGTTAATCTGGGATTCTAATCTGCTGAACTTATTTTGAACTTTAAGTGAAAATACTCATCAAAAAGGAAAAAAAAAAATACTAGCAAAATTGCCCTACCTTAGAAGTCTGCCTATTCTTGGAGTTAAGTATTCTTTTCACACATATGACAAAATCCCAAAGTAATTGAATTACTAGAGGGATTTTTAGTATTAAAATGATATTTTTTCCAGGCTCCAAAATGCCATTTTGAAAAGAACTGATAATATAGCTTGAAAAGTTCTTTGCTAAGCAGAATCTTTCGAGAGCGGTAATTTGGATAGGACTGAAGCAGAATTAAGTCACAACAGGAGTTAGGGAAAAAAAGCCAAAAACCAAATAATATGAGCTTTACTGGAATTTGCTTAGGGAGTAGCTGAGAAGCTTGTCTGATTCATTTCCAGTTATAAAAAGGATTTTTGCATTGCCCTTTCAGGGAGATTTAACTTCAAAGAGTTTATTACCAACTGTCCCTGGGAAGGTGTGGGAGAGACCCCTTGTTCACACTGTAGTTTGCAAGAGTATGAACCCCTCACCATTTCATAACAATTAATTAGATGGTTAGAACAGGATCTTGGCCTCTGGATAAATATTTTAAATGTAAAACATTCTTTAGAGCAGTTTTCAATCCAAGATGCCAACATGCACACTGGAGAAGTTTAAAAAAATATAGCTGATGGCCAGCTTTCTACCTCTTTATTCTGATTTTATATTTTCCAGGAGTAGAGCCCAGGTATTAGAATTGTTCTCACATATTTTCACACTTCAAAGCTACAGTGTTGTTTTTATTCAATTAGTGATCTATGTTCAGGCTTTTCAGTTCTTCAAAGTTTAAAGAAGCACCAGGAATTGAAATCCATTGCCTTTATGGGAGTTATGACTTTATTTCTGAATAAAATATTTGAAATTATTTGATAGTTAAAGCCAATTGTGGTTAATGCACCTGTATGTGTAGAGGATACAATTGAATAACAACTATTACATTTCAGTATAAAATTACAAATAATCTGTTTTCCCATATGTTAGTTTTATCTATATAGATAGATAGTTTCTGTCTGTAAGCATTTTTCATGTAAATAAAATGAAATTACTTGTGATAGAACTCTTTTAAGGAGAACATGAAGATGATTTGCTTTTGTAACAGTTTAATCATTTCCTTTTCTTGTCCATCATCAGGCATTCTTACTTAGCAATGGTATAATTTTATTTACAAGAAATGTTACTTCAGTCTTTCCCTAGAATTATTACAATTGTTTAGGGATAGAATTTAATAAAAAACAAATTGAATCCATGGCACAGAAAAACTACCATCAGTGACCAGCTAGTAACCTCGTTTTCATCAGAAATGCAGGATGTAACTGAAGACATATGTGAGGAAATGTGGTCATTCTTAGTGGTGTCAATTACAACTACTCGAATACCCAAGGCTCTGCACTCTTGAATCATTCCTGGTAAAACGGTTTCATCCTTGTTATTAAATTTCTCATCATGAGCACATTACTCCAGGCAAATCTTTCTCTGTAGCCAATGGAAAAATCCTTTGAGTAAGAGTCTTAGCACCTTTCCATGACATAGGTCTCTTTTGGAAACTCCTTGTTTCAGATCCCTTTCATGTCTTAACTCCTCAATGCCAGCTCCTAGGCTACACAGTTAATTAAGGTTCTGAACATGATTGACTCCTTTATTCATTGGCACATACACTTATTCTTCACCTTGTGGAATGCTTTTGGGTTGTGAACCTATTAATAGTTTCTATCTCTGCCTTGTCTTTGGACATGTAATTTCTCTCTAAAATCTCGTGAGAGTATAGATTGAATTAATAATTTTTCTCCTCTGTGAAGAGAAGTTTGCTATGTGGAGCAGAATGTCATTGTTTAACTTGGCATTTGGCCAGACCACTGGGACTTGTGACCTGGCTTGAATGAAGTGTTGAGGGATTTTTTTTTTTTTTCTTTTTTCCTAATCACAAATAGTCGAAGATGCCTTATGTAACTCATGGAGTGTTCTTATAGCATGCTAGGGATCTAGCTTAGTGCTGACTTGAACGGGAACTTTTCAAAGACAAGGCTGTACATACACCATTCCCGACAGAAGTGAACTTTAGTTTCTGTAGCTTATGGAATAATTACTCTAGATCATATATCTTAGGGGTGCTGTGCTTAGTTGTTCAGTTGTGTCTGACTCTTTGTCACTCTCTGGACTGTAGTCCACCAGGCTCCTCTGTCTATGGGATTCTCCAGGCAAGGATACTGGAGTGGGTTGCCATGCCCACCTCCAGGGGATCTTATCAACCCAGAGATTGAACCCAGGTCTCCTGACTTGGATGCAGATTCTGTCTGAGCCACCAGGGAAGCCCATATATCTTAGGTGCCTGGAGACAAGTTGAGGATTCTAGGAGAAGAAGTCATTTTTAAATGTATATTTACTGGTGTCTACAGCAGTAGTCCCCAACCTTTTTGGCACTGGGGACTGATTTCATGGAGGACAATTTTTCCATGGATTGAGATCAGGATGGTTTTGGAATGAGTCAGATGCTTTACATGTATTGTGCACATTATTTCTAATCTAATGCTGCCTCTGGTCTGTGAGGAGGTACTAGTACATGGCCTGGAGGTTGGGGACCCCTGATCTACAGAATTAAAAGAATTCAGTTACAACTGAGACTTATAATCATAAAAATAATACGATTGACAAGACAGTCTTTTTTTTAGTATACTTCAAGCAACATATTTGTGTTATTTTAAGCATTTACACAATCTAAATCTTTCCAACTTTAATTATCTGAAAATTAGAGCTAAACAATAAATAATCACAATAATATTGAACACTAATCTTGCTGGGCACTATGATAACTGTTATGATCTCCCAGACCCAGGAATTGAGCAGAGGTCTCCTGCATTACAGGAGGATTCTTTGTCAACTGGGCTGTCAGGGAAGCCCCTGTATACTTTGCCTCATTTATTTTGTGAAACAATCCTATAATAGGTCTTTAACTGCTCTTAAACATGAAGAAAATTCTACAAAAACATGAATCAACTTGCCTGATGTTACAGTTATTATTGGATTATCTGGGTTGATGAGTATATGACTTTTTGACTCCGAAGTTCAGGCATATTTCATAATGAGGCTCTCCCACTATGTCTTGGGTCCTTTATCTCTTACTGACAAGGGGAACTAAACATTGAGTGTAGAGATTCGTCTAGTACTAGAAGAATAGCATTATTTAGTTAAATCCTTTTAAATCCTGTTTATAGAACATATAACCCATAGTGAAAGCAAAGTCGCTCAGTCGTGTCCGACTTTTTTTGACCCCATGGACTGTAGCCTACCACTCTCCTCCATCCATGGGATTTTCTAGGCAAGAGTATGGAGTGAGGTGCCATTGCCTTCTCCATAGGATCTTCTGGAGATAGTGGGGTGGAGTGTCCATTTACTGACATATGGTATATCTCTAATAATTGACTTAGACAAACAACTGATAAGTGGTGAAAAAGAGTCAGGCAATTTATTTGATTATGTGCAACTTGATGTAACAAAATCAGGACTGGGACGCCAAGAAATGACCTTTAGTCCAGGACAGTGCTAATTTAGTTTGTTTATTTTGTTTAAGTTTACTTTGTTGCATGACACTTTTACACCAGGCACAAGTGCTGGTGTGGAAAAGATAGACTTGTGGTTTCCTGTCATGTGAACATCCAAATAGGATGTTTTCTAGGGCCCCCCCCTCCCTTTTTTTTTAATGACTAGGCCATACTTCTCTTTGGAAAAGTCAAAGATGATGAATGCATCATCTACTGATTCAACAGCAGAGACAGCAGAATGATGAAGGAAAGGGAATGTGAAGGTCACGTGCCCACTCCTTTAAGATTCAGACCCAGAAACTCAACAACAAAATCATTCACAGTCCAAAGGCCAGGACTCCATCACATGGCAAATCCAAATTCAAGGAAGACTGGAAAATTCAAGACGTTGAAACAACGGACAATCAAACAAAGAGAATGAATGATATAATGGATGTGAAGGCAAATGATTGTCTCTACTGAAAAGGCACAGAATATATTAGATGTTTAGTTGGATATATTTATTTTCTGATATTTTTACATTTAGTAAGTACCACAGGTATGTGTCATATAAAAAGAAAGTCAAAAAAGTCATGATCTTTAGTATTTTTGCCCCTTCATTAATTATCTTCATTGGCTAGCTGATTACTGAGTGGATAAGGTGGGAAAAGCAGTACTTAGACTAAACTGATAAAATTTAAATTAAGTATCTTAGAATGATGTTACTTTCATCTTATTAAACAAATTTTAAATTGCATTTTTTTCATGACATTTGAATTCCTAATTACTCAAGGAACTAACTTTAGTTACTAGTGAATGTAGATAGCGCATTATTACCAACAGAATTTTAAATGAGCTGTAATAAATGATTAATTTAATGACTTTGGAATTTAATATGCTTCTAAGAAAGCTATCTATCATTTGACAGATATTGCCCTCTGGACTCATATTTTTTTTCAAACCAATTATTTGTTTAAAGTGCAAGAACATTAATTTTAAAATACAAAGTACTGCCTGCAGGTAATTGAACTATACAATAAGATTAATGACAAAGTAACCTATTATGGAAAAATATAATTGATCATTTTTTCCTGAAATGCAGCCTTTTTCTTCTGTTCTAATAGCAAACTTATGAGCTTTTCATCCATAAAAATATGCAAGATATACATTGTAGTTAAGTATTTTAGCTTTTTAATGTACACAGAATATTCCTGGTATAATTCAGTTCCTTTTTTTCCTCTTAAACCTGAAAAAATGTGGCAGGATGATTTGATTAGATGTTTGATATTCATATTAAAATTGTATATTATACATGTATGCTATAATGTAAATATTTGCCGCAGGTCAAGAAACTTATCAGTTCAGTTCATTTGCTCACTCTGACTGACTCTTTATAACCCCATGGACTGCAGCACGCCAGGCCTCCCTGTTCATCACCAACTCCCAGAGTTTCCTCAAATTCATGTTCATTGATTCAGTGATGCCAACCAACCATCTCATCTTCTGTCATCCCCTTCTCCTCCTGCCCTCAAACTTTCCCAGCTTCAGGGTCTTTCCCATGGGTCAGTTATTCGCATCAAGTGGCCAAAGTATTGGAGTTTCAGCTTCAGCATCAGTCCTTCCAATGAATATTCAGGACTGAATTCCTTTAGGATGCAGTGGCTGGATCTCCTTGCAGTCGAAGGGACTCCCAAGAGTCTTCTTCAACACCACAGTTCAAATGCGTCAATTCTTCGGTGCTCAGTTTTCTCTGTAGTCCAACTGTCATACATGCCTCTCATCCATACATGACTACTGGAAAAACCATAGTTTTGACTAGATAAACATTTTTGTTGGCAAAGTAATGTTTCTGCTTTTTAATATGCTGTCTAGGTTGATCATAACTTTTCTTCCAAGCAGCATCTTTTAATTACATAGCTGCAGTTACCATCTGCAGTGATTTTGGAGCCCCCCCAAATAAAGTCTGTCACTGTTTCCATTGTTTCCCCATATATCTGCCATGAAGTGATGGGACCAGATGCCATGATCTTAGTTTTCTGAATGTTGAGCTTTAAGCCAACTTTTTCACTCTCCTCTTTCACTTTCATCAAGAGGCACTTCTTTGCTTCCTGCCATAAGAGTGGTGTCATCTGCATATCTCAGGTTATTGATATTTCTCCCAGCAATCTTGATTCCAGATTGTGTTTCTTCCAGTCCAGCGTTTCTCATGATGTACTCTGCATATAAGTTAAATAAGCAGGGTGACAATATACAGCCTTGAAGTACGCCTTTTCCTATTTGGAACCAGTCTATTATTCCATGTCCAGTTCTAACTATTGCTTCCTGACCTACAAACACATTTCTTAGGAGGCAGGTAAGGTGATCTGGTATTCTCATCTCTTTTATTTATTTTTTAAATTTTATTTTATTTTTAAACTTTACAATATTGTATTAGCTTTGCCAAATATCAAAATGAATCCGCCACAGGTATACGTGTGTTCCCCATCCTGAACCCTCCTCCCTCCTCCCTCCTCCCTCCCCATACCCTCCCTCTGGGTTGTCCCAGTGCACCAGCCCCAAGCATCCAGTATCGTGCATCGAACCTGGACTGGCAACTCGTTTCATACATGATATTTTACATGTTTCAATGCCATTCTCCCAAATCTTCCCACAGTCTCCCTCTCCCACAGAGTCCATAAGACTGTTCTATACATCAGTGTCTCTTTTGCTGTCTCGTACACAGGGTTATTGTTACCATCTTTCTAAATTCCATATATATGCGTTAGTATACTGTATTGGTGTTTTTCTTTCTGGCTTACTTCACTCTGTATAATAGGCTCCAGTTTCATCCACCTCACATCTCTTTTAGAACTTCTAGGTTGGCTGTGATTCACACAGTCAAAGGCTTTGGCATAGTCAATAAAGCAGAAGCAGATGCTTTTTGCTGGAGCTCTCTTGCTTTTTCAATGATCCAATGGATGTTGGCAATTTGATCTCTGGTTCTTCTGCCTTTTCTAAATCCAGCTTGAACATCTGGAAGTTCATGGTTCATGTACTGTTGAAGCCTGACTTGGTGAATTTTAAGCATTACTTTTCTAGTGTGTGAGATGAGTGCAATTGTGTGGTAGTTTGAGCATTCTTTGGCATTGCCTTTCTTAGGGACTGGAATGAAAACTGACCTTTTCCAGTCCTGTGGCCACTGTTGAGTTTTCCAAATTTGCTGGCACAGTGAGTGCAGTACTTTCACAGCATCATGTTTTAGGATTTGAAATAGTTCAACTGGAATTCCATCACCTCTACTAGCTTTGTTTGTAGTGATGCTTCCTAAGGCCCACTTGACTTTGCATTCCAGGATGTCTGGCTCCAGGTGAGTGATCACAGCATTGTGATTATCTGGGTCATGAAGATCTTTTTAACATGTTTCTTCTGTGTATTCTTGCTACTTCTTAATATCTTCTGCTTCTGTTAGGTCCATACCACTTCTGTCCTTTATTGTGCCCATCTTTGCATGAAGTGTTCCCTTGGTATCTCTAATTTTCTTGAAGAGATCTCTAGTCTTTCCCATTCTATAGCTTTCCTCTATTTCTTTCCATTGATCACTGAGGAAGACTTTATCTCTCCAAGATATATATAGTATATATTTAAATAATACATAATAAGTGTATATATACTTTTAAAATCTGTTAGTTTGGCCACCTGATGCGAAGAGCTGACTCATTTGAAAAGACCCTGATGCTGGGAAAGATTGAGGGCAGGAGGATAAGGGGACAACAGAGGATGAGGTGGTTGGATGGTATCACAGACTCGATGGACATGGGTTTGGGTGGACTCTGGGAGTTGGTATAGACAGGGAGGCCTGGCATGCTGCAGTTCATGGGGTCGCAAAGAGTCGGACACAACTGAGCGACTGAACTGAACTGAACTGAATATGCCATCCATTAGTAATTTTACCACTTAGCAACTTAGCTCAGTTGCTAAGTTGTGTCCAACTCTTTTGTGACCCCATGCCCTGTAGCCCACTAGACTCCTCTGTACATTGGACTTCCCATGCAAGAATACAGGAGTGGGTTTCTGTTTTCTTCTCTGGAGGATCTTCCCCACCGAGGGATCAAACACAGGTATGATCCTGTGGCTCCTCCATTGGCAGGCAAGTTCTTTACAATTGAGCCACCAGGGAAGTCTACTTTTACCATTATCCCACTTTTATTTATTTACTTTAGAATCAATCTTGGTTTGTGTTATAATTAAATGAAAAATGTTACTTAATTTTGCAATAGGTGAATCAAATTCAAAATTGAATTTGAACTCTGCCACATGATCTACTGTTTTCAAAGCATGTGACTGATCTCAACCAATGCATAGAATTAAATAAAGACATTCGAATGGCACATTCAACTTTTGTCAGCAAAATAAAGCTTGGAGCTGTCTGTTTTAAAAGGCTAGAAAGGGGCAATAATATCCTTCACTGATTTGACTGCTGTAATTTTTGTCCTTTTGTTAACATAACAACACAGTCTTATCACTCTGGCCTTGTTTCTCCACAGTTACCTTTAAGTTGTATGCACATGTTCTACTTTGTTATACTACAAGCCAACATTTTTTTAAGCCACCAAAGAATGTAGCAAAAGTTGACTGATTCAGAATTCAATCAGAAAGGATAATGCACCATTTTTTTAAAAAAAGAAGAGTCTATTTACAGGTACATTTTAGAAGAAATAGAAAAGTGAAAATTATTTTAAAAGATGAAGTGATGGGAGTACTCAATGTCTAACATGACTTGGTGGAGGAAGTCACATGAATTAGTAATCAAGTTCCCTGGAAATCCCAAGGGCAGACAAGGAATTACATGCAGTATGTGAATTGCTTAGATTACACTAAAGGATATATCAATGAATAATGGTGGAAGAATAACTGTTTCACTGTACAAAGTGAAGGTCATAATGGACCCCATTCCTGTATGACAGAAGAATGGAAACAGAACTTTCCTAGAAGAAGGGAAAAAAAAAGTCTAATGTTTATTGTTTACTAGATTGTTTACTATTGTTGCCTCTTTGACCAGCACACACTCACCTCTGTGCTGCAAGTGAATTTTTCATTTTTCATCTGTAAGAAGTTTTCTTCTATTAAAACAACAATAAATAGGCAAGTGCTTTTTAAACGCAGAATTACAGTGCCTTAATAGATAGAGTGCCTGATGAACTATGGAATGAGGTTCATGACACAGTACAGGAGACAGGGATCAAGACTATCCCCATGGAAAAGAAATGCAAAAAAGCAATATGGCTGTCTGAGGAGGCCTTACAAATAGCTGTGAAAAGAAGAGAAGTGAAAAGCAAAGGAGAAAAGGAAAGATATAAGCTTCTGAATGCAGAGTTCCAAAGAATAGCAAGAAGAGATAAGAAAGCCTTCCTCAGTGATCAATGCAAAGAAATAGAGGAAAACAACAGAATGGGAAAGACTAGAGATCTCTTTAAGAAAATTAGAGATACCAAGGGAACATTTCATGCAAAGATGGGCTCGATAAAGGACAGAAATGGTATGGACTTAACAGAAGCCTTAGAAAGCATTACTACGAACAAAGATAGTGGAGGTGATGGAATTCCAGTTGAGCTATTTCAAATCCTGAAAGATGATGCTGTGAAAGTGCTGCACTCAATATGCCAGCAAATTTGGAAAACTCAGCAGTGGCCACAGGACTGGGAAAGGTCAGTTTTCATTCCAACCCCAAAGACAGGCAATGCCAAAGAATGCTCAAACTGCTGCACAATTGCACTCATCTCACATGCTAGTAAAGTAATACTCAAAATTCTCCAAGCCAGGCTTCAGCAATATGTGAACTGTGAACTTCCTGATATTCAAGCTGGTTTTAGAAAAGGCAGAGGAACCAGAGATCAAATTGCCAACATCTGCTGGATCATGGAAAAAGCAAGAGAGTTCCAGAAAAGCATCTATTTCTGCTTTATTGAGTATGCCAAAGCCTTTGACTGTGTGGATCACAAGAAACTGTAGAAAATTCTGAAAGAGATGGGCATACCAGACCACCTGACCTGCCTCTTGAGAAATTTGTATGCAGGTCAGGAAGCAACAGTTAGAACTGGACATGGAACAACAGACTTGTTCCAAATAAGAAAAGGAGTACGTCAAGGATGTATATTATCACCCTGCTTATTTAACTTATATGCAGAGTACATCATGAGAAACGCTGGGCTGGAAGAAACACAATCTGGAATCAAGATTGCCAAGAGAAATATCAATAACCTCAAATATGCAGATGATACCACCCTTATGGCAGAAAGTGAAGAAGAACTAAAAAGCCTCTTGATGAAAGTGAAAGTGGAGAGTGAAAAAGTTGGCTTAAAGCTCAACATTCAGAAAATGAAGATCATGGCATCCGGTCCCACCACTTCATGGGAAATAGATGGGGAAACAGAGGAAACAGTGTCAGACTTTATTTTTTTGGGCTCCAAAATCACTACAGATGGTGACTGCAGCCATGAAATTAAAAGACGCTTACTCCTTGGAAGGAAAGTTATGACCAACCTAGATAGCATATTCAAAAGCAGAGACATTACTTTGCCAACAAAGGTCCGTCTAGTCAAGGCTATGGTTTATCCTCTGGTCATGTATGGATGTGAGAGTTGGACTGTGAAGAAAGCTGAGCAGCAAAGAATTGATGCTTTTGAACTGTGGTGTTGGAGAAGACTCTTGAGAGTCCCTTGGACTGCAAAGAGATCCAACCAGTCCATTCTGAAGGAGATCAGCCCTGGGATTTCTTTGGAAGGAATGATGCTAAGGCTGAAACTCCTGTAATTTGGCCACCTCATGTGAAGAGTTGACTCATTGGAAAAGAGTCTGATGCTTGGAGGGATTGAGGCAGGAGGAGAAGAGGATGACAGAGAATGAGATGGCTGGATGGCGTCACTGACTCGATGGACGTGAGTCTGGGTGAACTCCAGGAGTTGGTGATGGATAAGGAGGCCTGGCGTGCTGCAATTCGTGGGGTCACAAAGAGTCGGACTTGACTGAGCGACTGAACTGAACTGAAGTGAACCTTCTTTGATTCTGCTCTTATTTTCTTTCTTGTAAACTATCTCCTATTACTGGTTTATTTCTCCTAGGTTATTTTGGCAAAATGTATTCCTGAAATCTTTAAAATCTTCCTCCCATAGCATTTTGTGGAAATGAACAAAATCTAGCAGTTCTCTCAAGCAGTGGTTCTTGAATCCACTGATCTTATACCTACTGAAACTCAACAGACACAATCAAGGAATGCCTCTGTGAATGTCTCTGGCTCTATGAAATCACACCAGGCTTATCTGATTACTACTCTTTGTCCAGTTTGTATTTGATTCATCGATGAGCTCATAATTTTGTTACATCCATAAGTCTGGTTAGTTAGTCACACACTGATTTACTTTCTCCCATTAAAGAAATATATGGAAACTCACTGCATCTGTTTTCAAGTATTGCTGCTGCTGCTAAGTCGAGTCAGTCAGTGTCCGACTCTGTGCGACCCCATAGATGGCAGCCCACCAGGCTCCTCCGTCCCTGGGATTCTCCAGGCAAGAACACTGGAGTGGGTTGCCAGTGCCTTCTCCAATGCATGAAAGTGAAAAGTGAAGGTGAAGTCGCTCAGTCGTGTCTGACTCTTTGTGACCCCATGGACCACAGCCTACCAGGCTCCTCCATCCATGAGATTTTCCAGGCAAGAATACTGGAGTGGGTTGCCAGTGCCTTCTCCATGTCCAGTATTAAGTCTTTTATTTTTTAGTTTGACTGTAGTGGGTCCTAGCTGTGGCCCATGTGTGTTTCTAGTTGCAACGCATGTGGGCATCTCTTGTTGCAACCCATGAGCTCTCTGGTTATGTTACACAGGCTTAGTTGCCCCGTGGCATGTGTAATCCTAGTTCCTCAACCAGGGATTGAAGTCCGAGTTCCCTAGGTTGAAAGATGGATTCTTTAACACTAGACCCTCAGGGAAATCCTGTTTTCAAGAATTTAAATGCACACCTCTCTCTTCGAACTCACTGAAGCGATTGTTTCATTTCCCCCCTACCTATGAGGTATTCCACTTATATATTAATAAATATCTATTTATAAACATGCTAATAAATATATCTCTTTATTGCCTTGAGCTCATTGAATTGAATATGTTACATTTATCTTCCAGACTATTTACCATTCCAAATTTTACTTTTTATGATGATGTCACAATTTTTTTTAATAGTACTATAATGTGCTCCATTGCTCAGTTATATCCAGCTCTTTGTGATGCCCACCAGGATCTACTGTCTATGGAATATTCTAGGCAAGAATACCAGAGTGAGTTGCCATTTCCTTCTCCAGGAAATCTTCCCACCACAGGGATTGAACCTGCATCTAGTGTGTCTCTTGCATTAGCAGGCAGATTCTTTATGTCTGAGCCCCCTGGGAAGACCCATTTTTTTTTAATATCTATGTTTAAAAACATTGGTATTATTGTGGCTTCCATATCTTTCTTCTCCATCCTCCAAAAATATCATCTATTCTCCTGTGAAGGCCAATCTCAATGGATAGAGCCTGTTATATATATATATGTAATTAATATTTAGTTGTTTTATTTTTATTTCTGTTATACTGCTTCATAATGACCTCCTTTCCTTAAAGCAGCCAAAATTGGAGATTTTAGCTGCAATTTTGAGGTTCTTTGCTGGTCCAATCAGTGTTGGGATTGATCCAAAATTCTTGGATCATTTTAGTCTTTCATTGTAGATAAAATCATGGAATTTGGGGTGTGTGTGTGTGGTAAATAGAAGGGAGTTGTTTCCGAGCACATATGCCTAAGCAATTTCTTAAATGACACAGATTAACTTTTAGATTCTGGACATGGAAGATACCAAGTCACCTTAGGAGTCATTTCAAGTTCAATACCTGACCCAGCTAAGCCATAACAGTGTTACTATTTTTAATGTAATAATGCAAGGGTGAGCAGCTTTTAACTGCTCCTTACAATTTTTCAAGATGGCAACAATGAGAACAGAGCAGTCAATTTCTAGATTCCAGGACAATTTAGCCAGCAATATTCAATAAAAGATTTCTTTGCTCCACGACTACAACCATACCTCTGCTTTTACCTAAATCTGATTATTAATAGAAAGATTTCCAGAGAGATGTGTTTGCTCTGGACTGTTGGAATGGATATTCTTTTTTCCTCTCAAGCTGTTTAGATGTAATTTTTATCAATTTCAGTCTGTGTCTATTTGTTGTTGTTTTCTTCAGTTGCTAAGTTGTATCCCACTTTTTGTGACCACATGAACTGCAGCACACCAGGCTTCCTGTCCTTCACTATCTGCCGGGGTTTAATCAAATTCATGTCCATGGAGTGAATAATGCTATCTAACATTTCACCCTCTGCCGCTCTCTTCTCCTTTTGCCTTCAATCTTCCCAGCATCAGGATCTTTTCCAATGAGTTGGCTCTTTGCATCAGGTGGTCAAAATATTGGAGCTTGAGCTTCAGTATCAGTCCTTCCAAAGAATATTCAGGATTGATGTCTATTTAGTAATAGCAATTCTGACTTCACAATTTACATTTGCCATATTCTTTCAAATCTTCCTAAGATCTTCTGTCATTTAAGGATGGCAAGTTTTTCCACAGAGGAAAATAGGGGTTTCCCTGATGGGTAAGGTGGTAAAAAATCTGCCTGCAAGATCTGACTCCCAAGTTTGATTCCTGAGTCAAGAAGATTGCCTGGAGGAAATGGCTCCAGTATTCTTGTCTGGATATTTCCAAGGACCGAGGAGCCTGCCAGGCTACAGTCCAAGGAGTCTCAAAGAGCTGCAGAGTTTTTCCACAGGGAAAAATAAAGTAAGTCAAATTTGGTTTAATATCCCCCATGGGAAATGGTGTGACAACAGGAGTTTAACAGATAACAGAAAGCCATGGTGTCAGAGGGAACTTGACCTAACTACTGATTTAATTTTAGCTGAATTAAACTATAAATAAAATCCACGTTTTTGTCTAAATTAGGAAAGGAAATGAATCAGGCAACTAAGATAAAGTTGGGTTTGAGAAAATTCAGGAAGCAAGAAACAAATCTATTTCCATTCTTATTGTTATTTGAAACAATAAGTTCCTTCCTACTTTGGATTTGTATCATTCTCAGAAAGAAAAATAAATAAATAAAAGCACAGAACCCTTTTATATCAAAGGGTTTAAGACAAAAGCATAGCTCACTTAAGATTTTTATGATTATGTATTTATTTCCGGCCTGAAATCATCTTTTGAATGAGGAGTTTTGCTGGTAGAAAAACGGGCCCTTTGGCACTAGAAGAGGTAAGAACTCTTAATTCCAACTTTTTCAGGGACAGTCTGTGTGGTCTCGTTGGCAGAGCCCATTCAGGATCTGCTTACCTACCTCAGACAGGATTCACTTGTATTTGAAGACTGCTTGAGGGTGTAAAACCCTAATTAACAGTGCTATTATTTTATAATTAACGGATTTTCTTTTCTTTTCAATTGTCTTTTTCTCAATAAAGCAATAATGCTTACAAACTGTGGCACCTAATTATTTCTTTAGAAAATGTTTTATCATTAACCTATGGAGAAGAATATGTCTTCAAAGCCATTTGAACATATGATAAAATCTCTTCAGAATCATTTTCTTTAATTTAATTTGACCTGATTCTTCTCTACAGTAATAATGTGTCTCTTAAAATAACAATGGCGCCAGAGAGATCCTTTCATAGGAGTAACCCCAAAAATAATTTCTGTATCTTTACTAGCTGGCCTTCCTTTTGAACCTTGTGATGTCCTAAATGGTTCCTGTAGGAGATTATAAAAATAACGTAGGTCCTAATGAGAAAACAGTCTCCCAAGCATTATTCAGAGATTGTCATCCCCTGGGTTGTGTTTGTATGTGACAGGGTTCTATTGTTTTATGTCATTATTCATGATCTCAAACTGTCTGTTCTAATTTCCAAGAAATGGTAAGCAAAAAAGGAGGGTTTCAAATTCAGGAAGATTTTTCCCTTTCACTGAAAATGGAATTGTAGCTGGCAACATGGTTGATGAGATAAATGACACTTGTTTACTTGTGAATTTCTATAAGTGCTACTGAGCATTCTTTGTTTCAAGGATGAAAAGGTACAATTTGGGCAAAGGTTAGTCATAAGGAATTTTCCTAAAACAAATGAAAAACAGATGCAAAATGTTTCCTTGCTGGTTTTACAGTAAATCTGTTGTTTTTAACATACATTTAAAAAGTCATGCACTTTTATATATATGTACAATTGAGTCTCTGAATAAAGTAAAATAAAGTTGCATTGTAGTATGAGAAATGAAACTGTATTTTTATTTTCTGATGCAGTAATTAAAGAGCATTTAGATTCTCTTAAGAATGGTACTCTTTTAAATACCAATTATTGCAGAAAAGTATATTTATATAATTTTGGCAGATATTATCAGACTGTGAAAAACACCGGGACAGTGCTAGTTAGCATTTTGTTTTTTGAAAAAAATTTAATGAGTAAAACATACTTCAGTTAGCATAGCTATTCCATTTTACAACATCTAAAGATTTGGTCTATTGGTATTTTTTGGTTATTGCGGACTGGCTTGTTATGTCAAAATCAAATTTAGTTCCATGCATAGCTTGGGGAAAAAGATAATGAAACCATTGTATTGGGAACCATTGGTATGCAAAACAATTTGGTGGCTAGTTGTGTTTTAACCTGTCCTCAGGTCTAATTTATCACATCATTACATAACCTCCAACATTCAGGCACTGGAAGTAAAGGCAGTATAGATAAGTACATCACCATCCATAGACAGGTGTATGCCCATCCTGAAATGTACATTACCCAAACTTGGAGAAGCCAACATTTATTTTAAACAGTATTCAAAAGACTGTTCTATACATCTGTGCCTCTTTTGCTGTCTCGCATACAGGGTTGTCATTACCATCTTTCTAAATTCCATATATATGCGTTAGTATACTGTATTGGTGTTTTTCTTTCTGGCTTACTTCACTCTGTAAAATCAGCTCCAGTTTCATCCACCTCATTAGAACTGATTCAAATGCATTCTTTTTAATGGCTGAGTAATACTCCATTGTGTATATGTACCACAGCTTTCTTATCCATTCATCTGCTGATGGACATCTAGGCTGCTTCCATGTCCTGGCTATTATAAACAGTGCTGCGATGAACATCGGGGTACACATGTCTTTCAATTCTGGTTTCCTTGGTGTGTATGCCCAGCAGTGGGATTGCTGGGCCGTATGGCAGTTCTATTTCCAGTTTTTTAAGGAATCTCCACACTGTTCTCCATAGTGGCTGTACTAGTTTGCATTCCCACCAACAGTGTAAGAGGGTTCCCTTTTCTCCACACCCTCTCCAGCATTTATTGCTTGTAGACTTTTGGATCGCAGCCATTCTGACTGGCGTGAAATGGTACCTCATAGTGGTTTTGATTTGCATTTCTTTGATAATGAGTGATGTTGAGCATCTTCTCATGTGTTCGTTAGCCATCTGTATGTCTTCTTTGGAGAAATGTCTATTTAGTTCTTTGGCCCATTTTTTGATTGGGTCGTTTATTTTTCTGGAATTGAGCTGCAGGTGTTGCTTGTGTATTTTTGAGATTAGTTGTTTGTCAGTTGCTTCATTTGCTATTATCTTCTCCCATTCTGAAGGCTGTCTTTTCACCTTGCTTATAGTTTCCTTTGTTGTGCAGAAGCTTTTAATTTTAATTAGATCCCATTTGTTTATTTTTGCTTTTATTTCCAATATTCTGGGAGGTGGGTCATAGAGGATCCTGCTGTGATGTCTTTTGGACTCTGTGGGAGAGGGAGGGGGGGATGATTTGGGAGAATGACATTAAAACATGTATAATATCATATAAGAAATGAATCACCAGTCCAGTTTCGATGCAGGATACAGGAAGCTTGGGGATGGTGCACTGGGATAACCCAGAGGGATGGTATAGAGAGGGAGGTGGGAGCGGGGTTCAGGATGGGGAACATGTGTGCACCCATGGCGGATGCATGTTGATGTATGGCAAAACCAATACAATATTGTCAAGTAAAAAAAAAATAATAATAATAAAATAAAATAAACAGTATTCAAATATTAGAACAATTTAGGATCTGGCATTGGCAGCCAGTCATTTCAGCAAAACTTGCACTCAGTATTAGACCTATCTCAAATATTTCTTGTCATAAGAGTCAAAGAAAAGAAAAAAGTCAGTACTTTGTATAGTGTTTATTTGTAATTTTATCTGAATACAGTGTAAAAATATCAACAAAAAATTCATCTCTACAATTTTTCTTGATTTCACATATATATGTTAATATACAATATTTGTTTTTCCCTTTCTGACTCACTTCACTCTGTATGACAGGGTGTAGGACAGTCCATATCTCTACAAATGACCCAATTTTGTTCCTTTTTGTGGCTAAATTCCATTGTATATACTTGTGCCACATCTTATTTGTCCATTTGTAGGGCAGAAATAGAGACACAGACATAAGGAATAAACAGGGAATGGATGTATAGAATGAGCAGGTGGAGTTTGTAGAGAGAATTGGGAGACCGGAATTGACATATATACATTTAGTTCAGTTCAGTGGCTCAGTCATGTCCAACTCTTTTCAACCCCATGGACTCAGCACGGCAGGCCTCCTTGTCCATCACCAACTCTCAGAGTCCACCCGAACTCATGTCCATTGAGTTAATGATGCCATGCAACCATCTCATCTTCTGTTGTCCCCTTCGCCTCCTGCCCTCAATCTTTCCCAGCATCAGGGTCTTTTCCAATGAGTCAGCTCTTTTCATCAGGTGGCCAAAATATTGGAGTTTCAGCTTCAACATCAGTCCTTCCAATGAACACTCAGGATTGATCTCTTTTAGGATGGACTGGCTGGATCTCCTTGCAGTCCAAGGGACTCTCAAGAGTCTTCTCCAATAGATCACAAATGGGAACCTGCTGTACAGTGCAGGGAGCTCAGCGTGTTGCTCTGATGACAATGACTTGAATGGATGGGATGGAGGGATCTGGGAGGTAGGTCCAAGAAGGATGGGCTATTTGTATACATATAACTGATTCACTTTGTTGTACAGCAGAAACTAATACAACCTTGTAAAGTAACTATACCACAATTAAAAAAAAAAATCAAAAGAAAACTTGCTTGTATACACTGGAAATTTAACTTCCCTTCTTGTGGATAAAATAGAAAACTCTTCTTGGGCTGCTGTAAACTTACCTGGTCAGGCTTTTCACTCCTATAAACCTTCCTCAGTTTTCTACCTGGGCCCATATTCTTGACTCTGCACTCTCATTCTATTTTTCTGTACCTTTAGAAAGTTCCAACAAGACCCAGATCAAGTGTCACTTTCTTTCTGCAGATGTTTCTGGCTTCCTCAAGTAGTAAATACTGCTTTGCCAACATTTTACTTAAGTTCTGTCTATTTTGTCCACTAAACTGTGGGCTTTTTAAGAACTATGACTGTGATTTATTTTTTCTTTGCATTTAAAAGTATCAAAACACCTAGGGCACAAAATATCAGTCATAAATATTTGTGGATTAATATATGGATCAAAGAATTATGAATGTAACTCTCTCACCCCTGAAAAAACATGTGGCTTCTACCAGGGGGGGATGTTTACATTTTCTATTCTGTATTACAGCCATAATATATAAGAAGAAGATCCTTAGTAATGATATTAACAACAATGTTTTAGTCATAATGTAGCCTGCAATCCATTAAAGCAACTGAAGATCTTTGAAAATACTGGAAAATACTGTGTAAACTAAACACAGCCCTACCCATGAACAGCTTCAATAGGTGGCTGTCATCCACTGCTCAGAGAAGTGTTGTTTTGAACAACTTTTGAAATTGGGAATTTTTGAAACTGTGGTAACTATGAAGATTACTTTCTTTGTTAATCTTAATGGCACTGAAGTGTTTCTATACTGATATGTCATTTATGAAACAATAGTTCTTTAAGCTTACTTGTAACACTGTCTTCCTACTTCCATTTCTAATTAGGACTTGGTGACTAATGATTCCTCAGTTTATATTAAGTCCAGGGATGGCAATCAAATTGTGTGAAACCAATGCTAGGCTGTTATACGAGACATGGCTGACAGCCTATGTCTCTTTTGTGTTTATTTATAATAATGGAAATTCCCACCTAGTGATCACCCTCATGACAATTCAGCTGCTGCTTCTACTCGTTGTAGAGAATGTTCCTGTCTTGCTCTTTGACCTTTGCTGCAGCTTTTGGTCTCCTGTGTGGGCTCCTTGCAGTGCCTGGTGAGTCGGTGTTATATTCCCTGACTCAGTGACAGTTGTCCTCTGAATCTTTCTTATTATTACTGTGTTCACCAACTTATGATTCTTAAAGTAGCTCACCACAAAGGAGCCATCCTTTCCCAACTTCTCATGCCAAAATGGCATTCCTCTTATATTTATCTGTCCATTTTGATCATCTCATATGGACAATAGCATAAGGTCGTTCCTAAAAGTTCTCTGTAATCAGAAGTTAACAGCGAACTTAAAGTGAGCTGGAGTTAGTCTTTCATCTCCCAGACTTAGTTGTTGTTGTTCAGTTGCTAAGTTATGTTCAATTCTTTGCAACTCCATGAACTGCAGCATGGCAGTCTCCCCTGTCCTTCACCATCTCATGGAGTTTGCTCACACTCATGACTATTGAGTTGGTGATGCCATCCAACCATCTCATCCTCTGGCATCCCCTTCTCTTCCTGCCTTCAGTCTTTCCCAGTATCAGGGTCTTTTCCAATGAGTTGGCTGTTTGCATCAGATGGTCAAATTATTGGAGTTTCAGCTTCAGCATCAGTCTTTCCAATGAATATTCAGCATTGACTTCCCTTTAGGACTGACTGGTTTGTTCAAATTACTTTCCTCTGTAGCTTCATGATCAACCCTAAATGAATTTGACATTACCTAGGATTGAAATAAATATCTATCAAACATTTATATGTGTGCCTGTGTGTTCTGCATACCAGAAGTATATCTACAAAGAAATGTTTAGATCTGTTTAATCTTGTGATAGAAGGTTGTAATGATGAGGATTATCAGAATATTTACATTTATAAACATAGCCAAAAACCTTTCAGCAGTGAAAGTACTTAATATAAATATATGATGGAAAATATCATGCCAGTATTGTCTTAGAGTTTAATGAAACAAAATACTTATTTTATTTTAAATACTGTACATTGAGTCAATGTCTACCCTCTTGTCTTTCACATCACACATTCATCTATCTCTAGCCATCAAGATATTTAGACTTTCACTCCTGAGTGTAAAGACGGTCCAGGAGCCACGAGTGGGTAAATCTGGCAGATGCAGATATTTAAAACATGGTGTACTGGGAGACACAGTTTCCATCTTGACTCTGCTTCCCACTTGGCTGGATGATCTGAGACAAGTTGTCCACCTCTTGTTATCTATATTCTATCATCCTTAAAAGGTGGAATTCGGATTAAAAATCTTTAAGGCCACTTTGTTGTTTAGACACTAAGTTGTATCCCACTCTTTTGTGACCCATGTACCATAGCCTGCCAGGCTCCTCTGTCCAAGTGATTTCCCAGGCAAGAATACTGGAGTGGGCTGCCATTTCATAAGGCATCTTGCAAATTCTATATTTGTAAGATTTTTCATTTATTTTTGTTGGAGTAAGATAAAGCTTAGGCTCTTAACCATTTTAAAGTATACAGTTCAGTAGTATTAAATATATCCACATTGTAGTGAAACAAATTCCTAGAGATTTTTTATATCACAAATCTGAAATGTTATACCCATTAAGGAATGACTTCCCTTCCCTCCTTGGTAACCACCATTATATTAATAAGTTTTGTCTCTATGAACATGTCTACTTTAGATACCTTAATACAAGTAGGATTTAGTATTTGTCTATGTGTGGTTGTCTTATTTCACTTATCATGAAGTTTCCAAGGTTTAACCATGTTGTAGTATCTGTCAAGATTTCCTTCCCTTTTAAGGGTCATTAATAGTTCATTGAATAAATATACCACATTTTCCTTATTCATTCATCAATGGATGCATGTTGCTTCCATCGCTTTGCTATCGTGAACAGTGCTGTTACGAATATAGGTGTGCAGATATCTCTTCAAGACTTTGCTTTCAATTTTTGGATATACACCTAGAAGTGGGATTTCTGGGTCAAATAAAAGCTTTATTTTTAATTTTTTGAGGAAACTCCATACTGTTTTTCAAAGTTGTGACACTATTTTACAATCTCATACACAAACAGTATATAATCCTCATCAGCACTTATTTTTTTAAAATTTTTTAGATTAAAATTTAAATGTCTTACTAGTTGTCATGCTAGTAGATGTGAGTGAGGTGATATTCTAACGTGATTTGCATTTTTCTCTTAGTGATTTTGAGCATTTTTTAACGTGCTTTTTGGACATTTTTATAGTTGGATAAATGTTTTTTCAAATCTTTTGCCCATTCTTAAATTGGGTTATTTGAATTTTGTGAAGTCATAAGTTTCTTTTTACATTTGTAATATTAATTCCTTATCAGGTATATAATTTACAAATATTTTCTCTCATTTTAGAAACTGCTTTTGTTAATTGTCATTTAATGCACAAAAGTTTTTTTACCTTTGATGTAAGTAGTCCCTTTTGTATATATTTTCTTTTGTTGCCTGTACTTTTGATGTCATACCCAAGAAATCTCTGTCAGGTCCAATTACACGAAACAGGTCCCCTGTGTTTTCTTTCCAGAATTTTAAATTTGTAATGCTTAAAACTTTGTCTATTTTTTTAATCAGAGAAGAATTTTCTCATTTATGATTGATCATGAAACTAAAGAGGAATATAATTTAAAGAAACCAATCAGTCCTAAAGGAAAATCAACTGATTATTCATTGGAAGGACTGTTGCTAAAGCTGAAACTCCAATACTTTAGCCACCTGATGCAAAGAGCCAACTTACTGGAAAAGACCCTGAAGCTGGGAAAGACTGAAGGTAATAGCAGAAGGGGGCAACAAAGGATGAGATGGTTAGATATCATCACCAATTAATAGACATGAATTTGAGCAAACTCTGGGAGATAGTGGAGGACAGAGGAGCCTGGTGGCTGACAGTGCATGGGGTCGCAAAGAGTGGGACATGACTTAGCAACTAAACAACAATAACAATATGACAAAGATTCAGTTCAGTTCAGTTGCTCAGTCGTGTCCAACTCTTTGTGACCCAGTGGACTGCACCTTACCAGGCTTCCCTGTCCATCACCAACTCCCAGAGCCTACTCAAACTCATGTCCATCGAGTCAGTGATGCCATCCAACCATCTCATCCTCTGTCGTCCCCTTCTCCTCTGCCTTCAATCTTTCCCAGCTTCAGGGTCTTTTCAAATGAGTCAGTTCTTGACATCAGGTGGCCAAAGTATTGGAGTTTCAGCTTCAGCATCAGTCCTTCCAATGAATATTCCGGACTGATTTCCTTTAGGATGGACTGGTTGGATCTACTTGCTGTCCACGGGACTCTCAAGAGTCTTCTCCAACACCACAGTTCAAAAGCATCAATTCTTTGGCACTCAGCTTTCTTTATAGTCCAATTTTCACATCCATACATGACTACTGGAGAAACAGTAGTTTTGACTAGATGGACCTTTGTTGGCAAAGTAATGTCTCTGCTTTTTATATTCTGTCTGGGTTGGTCATAACTTTTCTTCCAAGGAGCAAGCATCTTTTAATTTCATGGCTGCAGTCACCATCTGCAGTGATTTTGGAGTCCAAAAAATAAAGTCTGTCATTGTTTCCTTTGTTTCCCCATCTATTTGCCGTGAAGTGATGGGACCAGATGCCATGATCTTAGTTTTCTAAATGTTGAGTTTTAAGTCAACTTTTCCACTCTCCTCTTTCACTTTCATCAAGATGCTCTTTAGTTCTTCTTCAATTTTTGCCATAAGAGTGGTGTCATCTGCATATCTAATATTTGAGCTTATTTATATTTCTCCCAGCTATCTTGATTCCAGCTTGTGCTTCATCCAGCCTGGCATTTTGCATGATGTACTCTGCATTGAAGTTAAAATAGCAGAGTGACAAAATATGACAACAGTTATAGAACTGTTTTATATTTTTGTCTTACTGTTCATGGCTGTAACAAACTAATCAATCCATTGTGCTGCACGTGTAGTAAGCTATTACTGGAAATGTCGATAATTTATTTCAGAAATGGAAAATTGTTTCAGTTGAATTTTTTATGTCATTGGCCTAAGTTGCTTCAGTTCAACACTGTGACCCTATGGACTGTAGCCCACCAGCTTCCTCTGCCCATGGGATTCTCCATGGGATCTCCAGAATGCTGGAGTGGGTTGCCCTTCAGGGCATTCTCCAGGGGGTCTTCCCAACCCAGGGATGGAACCCGCATCTCTTACATCTCCTGCACTGACAGGTGGGTTCTTTACCACTAGAGCCACCCCAACCCGGGAAGCTCTTTTATGTTATTAGTGGGTCACATAAAATTATTGAGTATTTTTATAAGAATTCTCTTGCATTTTTCCCTCTGTACTTCTTTCAAATACTCCCACACCTCTATAAGTCAAGCCTTCCTACAAGGTCCAGATATATCCCTGCTCTTAAAGTCTTCTATTTCTTCATTCCATGTGGATCCCTTTTCTAAGTTGCTTTATATGTATTTCTTTTTTATGTCTTAATTCTATGTATGCTACCTGCTCTATATGCAGTTTTATTTATAAATGAAGGAAGTTGAATAAAGTAGAAATTGACTTCTGTGTGCTTGAAGGGAATCCACACTATTGTCCCCTGAGATTTCTTTCTATTAAACATAAGAATCAGACACCAAACTGTTTCTAGCAGCCTGAGATTCCGTCATACCTGTGGTAGCAGCACTATGGATAGATTAAGGAAACAGTTTCAGGGAAAGGCAACAGCAGCTTGCCCATCAGCTGTGATAAACTCTGGGTCCCATTCCAACTGAGGCCTTAGATGGATCAGAGCATCTCTTGTGGTAGGAGCAGCAACAGGTGCAAATCCAAGACTGGTGTAATTATACATAGAGGAAATTACACAAATTGTTAGCATGAGTTATCTCTGAATTATGAGTTTACACATGACTTCTCTTTTTTCAGGCATTCTATAATAAGCCTATAATGCTTTAATGGTCAGGAAAAAAGTTAATTAAATACATATAGAAGTAAAGGAATTATAACACCTGACAGTTTATAATAGAGAATTAGAATCACATTTCTTTTTCTACACTGTAGAAATTTTTATTGAAGAGTGGTATGGAGGGGCATGTGTGTTTGTGTATACATGTATGGGTGTGTTGAAAGTGAAAAATGGAGTGTTTACACTGGAGATGGCTAAGATTTTAGTGATTGTTATATATTAGCAAGATCTCAGTCACTTGAATTTCCTTTTGTGTCCTTCTTAAACTGGTGAATTGGGAATAACAAATTTAAATCTCTTGAATACCTTCATCTAGATTGTAAATTCTATAAATTAAGATATTGTTAATTATATTTATCTTTAAAATTCATTTTATGTTGGAATATAGTTTATTTGCAATATTGTATTAATTTCCCATGTCTAGAAAAGTGATTTAGTTTATATTATTTTCAAGAATCTTTTCCCATATAGGTTATTACAGGGTATTGAGTAGAGTCCCCTGTGTTATACAGTATATCCTTGTGATTATTTATTTTATATGTAGTAGTGTGTATATGTCAATCCCAATCTTC
Source organism: Bubalus kerabau (assembly GCF_029407905.1). Classification (NCBI taxonomy): domain Eukaryota; kingdom Metazoa; phylum Chordata; class Mammalia; order Artiodactyla; family Bovidae; genus Bubalus; species Bubalus kerabau. The sequence continues at coordinate 54,806,579 of NC_073625.1, forward strand.
TAGATTCTTCAAATTAAGATTAATTCTTAATAATTTTAAACTCAACGAGTCAGACACGACTTTGTGATTAAAACAACAACCATCTAGTATCTAAAGGAATGGATTTATTTATTTTACAGGTAATTATTAAACAGCACTATATCACCTTAGGTTCAAACAAGGGAGAGAAATTCACACAGTTATTTGAACAGAGAGAGATTAACGCAAAGAATTATTAGCTATTACAGAGGATGAATGTAATAAGAAACAAAGTATTAATAGTAAGAACTGAAATAATTCTATAAAATATAGAATTAGCAGATATAAGGGGTAGGGTGTGCATTTTATGCCTTTTTAAAGTGAGAACATTTAACATGTTCATGAACATGACTACCAAACAAGACCATTATATTGCCTAGAAAGATAAAAAACAAAAATTATAAACTTAAAAGTATGCTTACAAACTGATGTATCAGTATTCAGTCTGCTTGCACTTATCCAGGTGCCCAGCAGCTTAATGCTTAAACAGAATCCAGCACAGGTTTTCACACTGATGCCAGTTCAACAATGCTCAGGCTGCCATGGGGATCTGAATCAGGATTTCTTGGACTGTTATAAGTCTGGAAGCAAGTGGACTTTATGGGAGTAGATTGCTGACCTGAGATCCATTGCAACAAGCAGGACTGAATAAACTCATAAGGAGGATGCATTGTTGTTATTTGTTGTTTATTTGGCATTGCTTTAAACAGTCTTATCATTTATAAATATTTGAGACAGCCCTTTTTCTTCTTCACCCATGTCTAACCCTCTGTTTAGCAACTTATGTGTTTAGAAAGTGAAATGACCTATTAATAATGATACCTGAGTCCAACTAACCTACTTAGAGTTCAGAAACAGATACTTTCCTTGAGTCTCCCTTGTTTTCATTGTAATATAATTCTTCACACTCGTTCAAAAAGGTCTGTCCTTCTTTTTACTAGTGTGAAAGTATTAGTCACTCAATCGTGTCTGACTCTTTTGAGATCCCATGAACTGTAGCCCACCAGGCTCCTCTGGCCATTCTCCAGGCAAGAATACTGGAGAGGGTTGCCGTTTTATTAGTGTTGCTATTGTTCAGTCGCCGAGTGTATCTGACTCTTCATGACCCCATGGACTGTAGCACACCAGGCTTCCTTGTCCATCACCATCTCCTGGAGTTTACCCAAGTCAAATATGCAATCAAGGAATATAGGAAGCATTGTATCTGAGAAGGATTGTTATTTCATAACACATGACAGAGTCATTATTAAGAATAAGAAGTGATTTGTATTTAGAATCAATTCTTAGGAATTCTAACTCAAAACTTTCTTCATTCCTGGCTTATCAGTTCAGTTCAGTTCCGTCACTCAGTCGTATCCAACTCTTTGTGACCACATGGACTTTAGCCCACCAGGCTTCTCTGTCCATGGGGATTCTCCAGGCAAGAATACTGGAGTGGGTGGCCATGCCCTTCTCCAGTGGATCTTCCCAACCCAGGGATCAACCCCAGGTCTCCCCCATTGCAGGTAGATTCTTAACCAGCTGAGCCACCAGGGAAGCCCATAATTTTGAATATGGACCTTCTATAGTTATGTTGGACTGTCCAAGTAGGAAATTCTGATAGAGAGTTAGACTTACAGGATTGACTCTTAGGCAAAAGTATTAATTTTGTAGATATGCTGCTTTTTTTTCTAATTTTTCTTAAATTATTTTTTCAATTGTGAAGTTCTCTGTAATAAAATTACAAGCCAATGATCGGGCATCCCATTAATTCTTATTTAAGACAGAGATTACATAAAGCAGCGCTGGGCACAAATGGAGTCAAATTACAAGGGACTCCTCTGGATCCAATCACACAGTATTTGAGTTTGCCAACTGGCACAAATAACAACATGGTTTAAGCTGCTGAAGCTTCGGTTTATTACTGAAACAGGAAACAAGCACTGCATAAGGTATATGAGTGAAGAATAAGTATGAATAAAGAATTTAAGGTACAATGCCACTAAAATGAGGTAGAAACCACCTCAGCACTTAAGAAAAATCCCAGCTGCTTCACAGTTATGTACTTGAGGCTCCCAAGTTGTCCTGTGACACGAGCCATGGCCTTCAAAGGACCCTACAGAAATAAAGTTTCTAATATTTGTACTGTGATATGCCAAAGCATATTTATGAATAAATAGATTTGAGGTTCTGGTTAAGAGCATAACTCTGTTGTCAGACTGAATGAATTTGAAACTTGGCCCTGCCCTTTGCCTGCCTCATGACTGTGGGCAAGTTACTAATCTTCTCTGGGGCTTAATTCCTCATATGTGTAATCAGATAATAATAGTACTTTTCTCAAAATTGCTGGAAGGATAAAACCAGTTGACATTTGTAGAGATTTAAACAGTGCTTGGGATAAATGAAGTCTTTAAGAAATACTCACTATTACTGCAACATATTACCCGGAAGAGTAGGCTACACCCATTTCACACTACTGATAAAGATGTTATACAGACCCCAAGAAAATGTAGTTGTAAAGTCCAAAGGCAGAGCTAAGAAAACTCAGAGATTCTGAGCCAGATGATTTTGCCTCCATCTGCGTATCCTCTGTTTATCAAAATTTACGCATGAGTTTCACTTGAAACTCATTTATCTCTAGATAAAGCAATAGTCAAAGGATAAATGAAAATCAAGAATAATTTCATTATGAAGTGAATTGATTGCACAATCATAAAATGTTCAAATTTGTAGTTTGGCACAAAACACTTTACTCCAACTTAATATAATCAGTAAGAGTTCGTTAGGCATGTACATAATGCAATGTTGTTATGTTTTCAGTCTTAACATCCCAATGACAAATCTAAGTCAGTGTAGAAGATGACATATGCCTCTGATTGGTATAGGATAGAGCCGAAAAGGAGTTAAGAAGAGTGGGCAATTATTTTAATTTAGAAGAATCAAGGATAAAATTTGAATTTAGGTTCTGAAGACTGAATAAACACAATAGAAACATGAAGAGAAAACAGCATGAAAATACATTGGAAGCAGAAAGGGAGAATACAGAAATATAATGAAGAATTATAGAGGAAGAGAAAGGAAGAGATAAGCAGAAAAAAAAGGTAAAAGAGTAGTGTATGGAATTTAAAGAAATAAGAAGAGAACCCAAAGAAAGGAGGATTTTCTCTCTCTTGGAGAATTAAAGGAATACGAAGTAACTCTCAGATGATACATTAGCACTATTTGGGATTGTTTAGACATAGATTATCACTGCCTGTTAAAGAGATGATTAGCTAATGGAAACCTTTTCTAGATTCGACACATTCCACTATATCTTAAGTTTTATCTGTTCCTGCTTGGATAGCCATTGTTGTTTTCTCAAGGAAATATTTTTTTTATTGGCTAAAAGGATATCAGCCAGGGTAAAGATCAGTCTTTGTGATTTTCACATTCCTATCTTCCACAAACAGTATATAATGGACTGAATTAAGATTTATACAGCTCTTACCAAGCCCCCCTTTGGATATTGTTATCTTTATGTAAAGTATCAGTGCTGCAATGCAAACAGAGGCTGGACATATAATCACTGAGCTTTCTGGAAGCTGCATGCCTCAAGTACATCTGGAATACCTAAATATTGAATATATTTATGTATATATATTATTTTACTTAGCTGGAGGAAAAATAACTAGCAAAAAAAAACAATAAAGAGTGGGAGACTGAAAACAGGAATTCATAAATGTATTTATTTGACTTTGTATTAGACAGACTCCTTTAGGCGCAAGTTACAGAAAATTCCAACCAAACTGGAATAACATTACTTCATGGGAAGTTATTATCTCACATATCATGACCCCCAGACACAAGGAGACTCCAGCCATGGTAGTTGAAAAATCCAGCTTCTTTTCTCTCTAGTGCTCTTGGAATTTTCTCTTCTACATGTGGTCTTTACCTTTAGCATGATATCACTGTGGCTGCCACTGTTTCAAGCCTCAAGGACAGACATTCAATACCCAGAAGAAGAAGCAAGAATGTCCTTTCTTATGTGTGAGGAAACCTGCCTAAATGATTCACCTTAACATATACTCATATATTATTGGTCAGAACAAGCAAAGAAAATCTGGCTACTTCACTGGCTTAGCCAAATCAGGAATCCATCTGTTCCTCTCCTTATGCTTGAAAGAAGCCTAATACATATAAACACATGGAATAGAACCTAGGAAAACTATGTGACCAACTATAACCATGCTGAAGCTGAAACTCCAATACTTTGGCCACCTGATGTGAAGAATTGACCCATTGGAAAAGACCCCGATGCTGGGAAAGATTGAAGGCAGGAGGAGAAGGGGATGACAGAGGATGAGGTGGTTGTATGGCATCATCGACTCGATGGACATGAGATTGAGCAAGCTCCTGGAGTTCCTGATGGATAGGGAAGCCTGTTGTGCTACAGTCCATGGAGTCTCAAAGAGTCAGACATGACTGAGTGACTGAACTGAACAGATAACCATGGCCATCATGGCCGCCTGGCTAAAGAGTTCTCCAACCTCTCCAACAAGTTAAGTCTGGTGACTATGACTAAATTCTTGTCAATTTGTAACAAAAGAAGTGGCATGAGTGACTTCTGGGAAGTTTTCCTAAAGGGTATGTGATTGGCTCTTCTCCTGTTCTCTTCCTTTTTTCTGTTGGAGAATGGTGACATGATGGCTGGAGTTGAAGTACCATATTTGACCATGGGGTGAAAGTTGTGTGTTTAAGACTGTTAAGCAAAAAATAGATGTTTCCTACTCCCCTATTAAAGTACACTATACATACAAGCTGTGGACAGACTCCACTTATGTGAGAAAAGTAAAATTCTGCATAATTTGGATCACATTATTTAGGACTTGCTGTTTTTTTGTTTCCAAACCTAATATTAATTAATATATGTAAATGTATTATGGAGAAGCTAAGGTCATAAATGATCCACTTCTACATAGAGATAACAATCCTTAGTACCTCCTTGCAGCTCACAGCTGAAGACTTTATTCACTACATATACACCATTTTGGGTCACTTTATCTTATGAGAATACAGATTATCTTAAAGGATATTTATTTCAGAAATTAGTGTAGCAATGTAAAACATTTCAAATAATCACTTTATAAGATCATATTAAAAAAAAGATCATGTTTTAAAGTTGGGGAAAATACCTGCTCTTTCTTAAAAAAAAGGATTTTTTAAATCTCAATGGAGTTATGTAGCAAGCAACCTTTTACTTGATAATTGTAATCTTAATGTGCTTTATCCCTGAATAGACTCAGTGTTGATTTGGTCATGGTTGCAAAATTTGCTTACTACTTAGAGAAAACTATATAGGTATTTGTCTTTAAGTTAAATGGTAATAAGCTATTAAATGTTTAACAACTATTGATGTTTATTCTATAAGCAGTGACAGAAACGTATGCCTCAAAAATGTATAAATGGTTTAAAAACCAATTTAAATTATTTCTATACTTTTCTTAGAAATAAAACTCTGATTATGTGATAATGTATTTCAAATATTGTGGTGATGGGCAATCACCCAGCACCTAGTATTATATATATGGATTTTATAACATGGGAATTATTTCTTCTTTGTAAAATATGGCACAAAATTTAAATTAATATGCTGTGTCACTGTAAGAGTTTTCCAGAAATAGGAAAAGTATATCATGGTTTTCAAATGGAAGTCTAATTGTATAAATACTATTAAAATATCACAAATCACTTGGGATTCATAGGGGTAAATAGGAATACAACTAGGCTAGCCAGAGTTATCACATATTTTTTTTTTTGTATTTTATCAGACAGTTCCAAATACAGAACTTTTAATTAATTTAATCATTCTGATTAGTCAGTGTGACCTTCATATTTCTAGATTAAAATTCTTTAGTTCAAGGGGAAAGGAAGTGAATTATCATTTATTAATATTATATGGCAGGCACTGTTGTGTGTAAAATTTTTAGAACATAATGCTTCCGTCCTGATCTTAACACTGTGCAAACTGGCATTCCCAGTTTGTAAATGTAAGAAAGTCTACTTGGACATTTATATTGATTATCCCAAGACCCCACAGAGAAAGGAGTGAACTTGACATCTACACTCAAGTTTGTTGGACTTCAGATTCTTTTCATTTTTGAACAGGGATTAACCATTGCCCTTTGAGTTCTACTTGTGCTCTTTTGACACCCTTCTGTGAGTCTCAGGAAACTGGTGTTTGTGAAAGTAAATTGTTTAGTCCCTTTTTCTTTGGCGCCTCATTGGGTTCGGCTAATGAGAGTTATCAGCAGGTGATTAGGGAAGTGACTTCAGGTCTTAATAGGAGCAGACTGTGGAGGAAAGGAAATAATTAGGATATATTCATCCTAGTTTGTAATTTAATGAGTTATGTATTGTTGTATCCAGAGTTTTCAGGGAAATTCTGTCATTTAACACATTGGTAAATGTATACTCATATTACTGAAGGATATATATCTGAAAAAAAAAAAAAAAACAACAGCACTAATTCAAAAGGATACATGCATCCCGATGTTCACAGCAACACTATTTATAATTGCTAGCATGGAAGCAGCCTACATATTCATCAACAAATGGATGAATAAAGAAGATTTGGTATATGTATGTAACGGAAAATTAGTTGATCATAAAAATAAAATTTTGCCTTTTGCAGCAACATGAATGGACTTGGAGGGCATTATTCTAACTGAAACAAGTCATAAAGAGAAAGACAAATACTGTATGATATCACTGATATATGGAATATAAAAAATATAACAGACTAGTGAATAAACCAAAAAAGAAGCAGACTCCCAGATATTGAGGACAAACTAAAGGTTACCAGTGGGGAGAGGGAAGTGGGATATAAGGGAAAAGAGACACAGGGATATAGGGAGAAGGGTTATTATATGAAATTACATGTGTGAACCTTTTTAAAATTGTCAAGCACCATAGAATTTAAAGAATCATTAATTCATTACAGAAAAACAAGCAAAAAGCAAATGAACCAGCTCTCATGGGGCCTTTGGTTATGTGGAAGCAGTAAAATAAATTTTTGTAAACACTACTGATTGATGACTTCCCTGGTGGCTCAGATGGTAAAGTGTCTGCCTACAATGCGGGAGACCCGGGTTCAATCCCTGGTTCAGAAAGATCTCTGGGAGAAGGAAATGGCAGCTCACTCCAGTATTCTTGCCTGGAAAATCCCATGGACGGAGGAGCCTGGTAGGCTACAGTCCATGGGGTCGCAAAGAGTTGGACACAACTGAGCAACTTCACTTTCACTTTCAGACACTATTAAATATGATTGCAAATTATGATAATGCTTTGAAGAAAAAGTACAGATAAAACAAGCAATTAAAAAATAAAGATTTGACTTACAAAAGATTGTCCAGGAATCACTCCTTAGAAACTACCACTCATTCTGAGGTCACCGTTATCAGTAGCATCAGTTGAAAAAGGCAAAGAAAGAACAGTATGCTAGAGAGAGTCAGGAAACAACAGCAATGAAGGGAAACACTATAGCAGGTGCTGGAGTTAAAGACATAAATAAAGAAGAAATTGTGTAGATCTATTTTGCTGGGTGAGTTTGGGGATAATAGGAGTTTACTTTTATACAACAAAAGTTGGACACACAGAGCCAGAGTTTTCAAAGACAGAGAGTCTGGAGAGCCAAATTACAAAGAATAATTATATTGAGGAACAGATCAAAAACAAGCATGTATATTCTAATTTTTAGTACCAAATCTTTGGCAAACAGTTTTAAAGTTTTCAAGAAGCCTAATGTTTATTCCTCTAGCATTCCCAGAGTAAAGCCATAAAGAGAAACATACTGAATGTGAAAAGTCTGGTCAGCAATACAATCAATATTGTTAAATCTCTATTCCCTCATTTAAGATGAGCTATAATACATCTGATAAATCAGATAACTTGGTCTCTTTGATCCTATCATGCTTTCCAAAGCCAAACCCACATGATGCCATGTAACTGTTTAGTCTAGGTTCAGAAGTGTTTGGCACTTCTCTACACAGTAGCAAACTAAATATGTTTGAGGCAATAAACAATAGCCTGGGTGGCCCCATCTGCATGTTCAAACTGGAATTAATATCCCTAGAGTTCTCTGAAGCCCTGACTTTAAAAACATAAACAAACAAGGGAAGATATCAGTGGTTGTAACCAATGAAACATAAAATTTACCAAAGAAAGTTAAGCTGCTTCAGTGAATATGCAATGAAAACAAACACATGAGAGTAAGTGAAGAAAAGCAGCCAAATTAATGTCTTCTTATAATGGTTTATCACCAGATACAGTAAACATACACTCATAGACATACAGATATGCACATGTACGCATATATACCTACAAATAGTGTTTTTAGTTGAAACTTGGAAGTGTTCTTGATGTGGCCCCATCAAGGAGAGGAGAATCAAGTAGAGTGGAAGATGGGACTTTAGAATTAGATTGGTGTGTGGATTGGGCTAGTACCTAAGGAAACAGATCCTGATGGATGTTATTAAAGTTTAGTAAGATCTCCTGGAGTAAGATCTCCTGAACTGACAACCCACTCCAGTATTCTTGCCTGGAAAATTTCATGGATAGATGAGCCTGGTGGGTTAAAGTCCATGGGGTCGCAAAGAGTCAGACATGACTGAGCACAAACGTAGGCACATTACTAGTGATCTTGGGGCAGAAAGAAGGTCCAGTTAAAGGGAAGTCTTTTCAAACAGACAGTGACATCTAAAAGTTGGATTTCCACACAGGCAGACCATACCAGGAATGATTCTTATATCAGGTAGCGAATGTTAACCCCCAGATGGAAATTTACAATTAGAACTTTAGTACTAGGAGGGAAGCAAAAAGAACAAGATGCTTTGATTCAGGCTTAAAAGTAGACAACAGAAGACCAGAGACTAGAAATTAGATGTGAGGTGTAGCTTTCATCTCTGGAGAAGGCATTAGTGTAAGTATTAGGATACAATAAAAAGTTAAGGTAACAGGATTGCCAAAAATAGAGGGTAAATTCAAGATTTTCATTATCCCCCTGAATGCCATGGCATTCATCTTAAGGAGGACAGAGAACCAAGACTATCAATGAGAGTTTCAGTGTTCAGCTGCGGAGAAAGAGTTCTGCAGAGATTGGATATCAAACATGGTTCCGACTGGTAGCTTATATTACAGTGACCAGAAACTAAAATGAAAGAAGGTCATTTTATCAATTAATCAACCTTCATAGACAGATAAACAAGGACTACAGATACATATGTAGATATATATATGAGTGTGTGTGTTCTTTTATATGTTAAGCCCTTTAATTAAATGCAAATCATTTATCATAGTCTCTCAGATATTAACTGATATCTTTATGTAACTAATATTCAAATGTCTTAAACACAAATTTTCCAGTCATGAGTCGTGTTCTTTTTGACTCCACCACTGATGCCAGGATGCTTTTGAGATTGACATAAAGTGAGACTCTCAGTCAATATCACTAGGTTGTGAGACAGTCTTTAAATGGGGTAAGCCTATGAACATTACACAGGTTAAAAGAAAAAAGAATTCATCATGGCTCTGACCTAGACTTACATTCTGAATAGTTTGAATTTATGTTTCTTCACCATCACTTTTCACTTCACCTTATTTAGGGATTGCTCAGATGGTAAAGAGTCTGCCTGTAAAGTGGGAGGCCTGTGTTCGATCCCTGAGCCTGGAAGATCCCCTGGAGAAGGAAATGGCAACCCACACCAGTATTCTTGCCTGGAAAATTCCATGGGCAGAGGAGCCCGGCGGGCTACAGCCTCTGGGGCCTCAAAGAGTTGGACACGACTGAGCAACTGAGCACACCCAGACACCCATGATTTAGTGGCTGAGTCATCAAAGAAAGGCTGGTAACACCTGCTTTCTTTTGGTCCCTATTTGCATGGAAAATCTTTTTCCAGCCCTTCACTTTCAGTCTGTATGTGTCCCCACAGCCACTATGGAGAACAGTGTGGAGATTCCTTAAAAAACTGGAAATAGAACTGCCTTATGATCCAGCAATCCCACTGCTGGGCATACACACTGAGGAAACCAGAAGGGAAAGAGACACGTGTACCCCAATGTTCATCGCAGCACTGTTTATAATAGCCAGGACATGGAAGCAACCTAGATGTCCATCAGCAGATGAATGGATAAGAAAGCTGTGGTACATGTATATGTACAATGGAGTATTACTCAGCCATTAAAAAGAATACATTTGAATCAGTTCTAATGAGGTGGATGAAACTGGAGCCTATTATACAGAGTGAAGTAAGCCAGAAAGAAAAACACCAATACAGTATACTAACGCATATATATGGAATCTAGAAAGATGGTAACAATAACCCTGTGTACGAGACAGCAAAAGAGACACTGATGTATAGAACCGTCTTATGGACTCTGTGGGAGAGGGAGAGGGTGGGAAGATTTGGGAGAATGGCATTGAAACATGTATAATATCATGTATGAAATGAGTCGCCAGTCCAGGTTCGATGCACAATACTGGATGCTTGGGGCTGGTGCACTGGGACCACCCAGACGGATGGTATGGGGAGGGAGTAGGGTTCAGGATGGGGAACACATGTATACCTGTGGCAGATTCATTTCGATGTTTGGCAAAATGAATACAATATTGTAATGTTTAAAAATAAAATAAAATTAAAAAAAAAAAAAGAAAGGCTGGTAACAAACGGTGATGCTCACAAGTCCATTAGCTTTCCCCCTAGTCCAGCATTTGTATTTCTGTCTTCCAACTGAATGGAAGAAGTGCAAGGGTATAAAGGATGAGAGGAAACTTAATCCCTAAATGATCACTTGGAGAGAAGACTTCCAGGAGAGTTGTTGAACCTCAAAGATTAAGTCTGTGTTGGATGACTCTGTGAAGAAGAAATAGTCTTTTATCTTGTAAAATCAATGAATTATTGGGGTTTCTCAGCCTACCCTTACTTCTAAAAGTCAAATTTTATTATCATCTAAACCTAAGTAGACAAAAGATTTTAAAAGTTGTTTTAAAAACTCTAATAACACCAGAAGATGTAAAAGCTAGCAAGTCTTACAGTCCTTTTGTGGTCTGTATTTAAATGTCTAACAACTGAACTTTTTTAGAAAACACTAGCAAAATATTGCTGGAAAATCCCATGGATGGAGGAGCCTGATAGGCTGCAGTCCATGGGGTCGCTAAGAGTTGGACACGACTGAGCGACTTCACTTTCACTTTTCACCTTCATGCACTGGAGAAGGAAATGGCAACCCACTCCAGTGATCTTGCCTGGAGAATCCCAGGGATGGGGGAACCTGGTGGGCTGCCGTCTATGGGGTTGAACAGAGTCGGACACGACTAAAGCAACTTAGCAGCAGCAGCAGCAAAATATTACAAGTGATTGAAACTAAACTCTTTATTAAATCTTAAATTATCAGTGAGTATACTGTCTGTACATTTTGTTAATGAGAACAAATCCATCCCTTTGTATTTGAATGGTTTTTAAATAAAAGTTACATGTTATAATACAGGGAGTCACTGGTTCCAGCAAATAAAGTAACTATAAATTCTAAGTGACCAAGTAAACAATATTTTTAAAGTTACAAATTGAAAAAAAATACACATGCACAGACTTGCTAATTAATACAATGTCAAAAGAAAAGTGATAGTGAAAGGAAAAGTTGGCTACACATGAAAGACAAAGAATTCATATCACCAATAAAGAATTTCTATAAATCATTGAGGCAGAAGTCATGAATAGATAATTAAGCAAATGATGTTTATTACAGCCAATGAAAAGCAAAAGACCCCAAACAAATGAAAACATAAAATTTTAAAGGTAGTCAAAGAATTAAGTGTTAAGACTATCTTCAATGTGTCATGTACCTTTTAAAAAAATTCTAGTATTTTTCCCTCAGCATTCTTGATGCCAGAGTGCCATCCTTTTAAACACAATGGTACCAGTATGCAATAATTTATGATGATAAATCCTTATTGGCAGAAATGGAAACATCCCTGATGTACAACGGTGGGGCAGAGATTGAGTAAATCATGATGTATCTCTATTCCTTCCCTGCAAATAGGTTCATCGATACCATTTTTCTAGATTCCATATTTACGTATTAATGTAATGTATATGTGCATTAATATGCTGTATTTGTTTTTCTGACTTACTTTACTCTTTATGGAGACAAAGATGCAGAGAATGGGCTTGTGGACACAGTGTGGGTGGGAGAGAGTGGGATGAATGGAGAAGATAGCATCAGCACATGTACACTATTCGGTGTGAGATGGATGCTTGGTGATACGTTGCTGTGTAGCACAGGGAACTGTCTGGGGAGCTGTGATGATCTGGAGGGAGGGGATATATGGATAATTATGGCTCATTCTGTGTGTTGTCGCATGGTAGAAACCAACACAACATTGTAAAAATTAAAAATACAAACAAAAATTGTGATGCCTCTTCCTGATGTGATATTGTGTAACTTAAATAATAAGAACGCACTCTCAATACATATCACGGAGGCATGTTGATCATTTACATTAACAAGTAAACAAAAACAAACACACAAAGGCAAGTGTGAAATGGAATAGTCTTTTTATAAAACATAACACTAAGAAAAACTTACAGGTATATGCAAATAGGTACACATTCACCCTAGAGTCATTCAGGGCCTTGTGTTCTAGGCAATATTAGAGTACATTAGTGAAACAAAGAGTAAAACAAAAGCCGTGAGTGTGGAAAACTTACATTTTAATAGGGAGAGACAATAACAATAAAAATAATGAAGGTAAAATGTAAGGTCCATTAAAAACCTTTATGCGCTGTGAAAGGACTGAGCAGCATGAGGGGGCGGGAGGTAACGCTGCAGGCAGGAGCGCTGCTGTTTTGAATGCAGTGATGAGTGTTTGTTTTAGGTAACAGTTTCTTACTGGGATGGGTCCTGGCAAATTTTAAGACAGGAGAATTAGGCAATGAAAAGTCAGATCAATAAAAATACAAAAGCCTGCTATAAACACAGCTTAAGATTAACATTGTGGGTACTTCCTTAGTAATGAAGAAATGAATGCCTCTTTCAAGAAATTCCTTGCTTGAAACCCCATAAAGCCGCTGCAGACTGTCAGAAACAGTAAGCTAAAAAAATAGCAAAAATAACTAGAATCTGTAAATTTTCTTTTTAGAAATGTGGAAAAAGGGATTAAAAATTAAAATTTTAAATATAATATTCCAAATAATTCCTCTTACTATAAGTCAGTAAGAGGAAAGAGAAAATATGCAATTTTATTCCAAATACCTTGATAGAAAATACAGTATGATTTTAGATAGTGACTGTCATCTATTCCTATTTAAATAAAAGGATGCACTAAAATTGCTAAACATAAACAGACAAATTAAATTTCAGTAAAACAAAATGAAGAAGACACTTTGAAAAGCCAGTGAAGCATAATATAAAAAATAAATAGGTTAAAGAATTCAAGTTTTAAGTAAGGAAAAATCCAGTTCAAATAACTTAGCCCTTAAGAAAATATATTGTCTCACTCAACATCAAAGTTCAGTTAATGTCAAGCTTCAGGCAGAGCTTAGTCAGAGCTCTTGTGTGCTTCCCCAGTTCCTTTCTCAGTATTTCTCACCTTATCAGGTTGAATTTGATTTCAGCTTCACCTCTCTCAAGGTAGTAAAAAAGCTGAAGCAGTTGTATAGCTTACAGATACAAGCTCTAAACACTATCCAGAAGAAGAAAGAGTTCCATTTCCACAGCTTGGCTTCAGTCTGATTGGAGCAAATGAGATGAAGTGTCCAACCTTAAATCAGTTATGCCAGGAAGATAACATTTTATGGGTTGCATTGTACCACTCAAATTCCATCCCTGGAGCTAAGAGAAGAGTCAAAAACACGCAAATCTCAGGACTCCTATATGGTGAGGGTTGGTGGAATGGATGGCAGGAAGTCAACCAACCGTGCCCAGTAAAATCACCATCAGAAGCAGTAAATAGCAAAGGCAATGCTGTGGAAAACACAAATTAGAGAGCAGAAAGACCAGAGAAACTTCCAGAGAACAGAAGAAATTAATTGGAAACAAGAGAATCCTTGGTACACAGTAGAAGAGGTTATGAAGAAGTAATCTGCCAATAAATAAAACAGAATACACAAAACAAGAACAATAATCAATAGCATAATGGAAAAAAAAACTTTCCAGAATGGAAAGAGAACTTAGATTAGAATGCAGAAAATATCAAAATATAGTGTGATAAAACTGGTACATCTTAATGAGAATGAAACAATCAAGTGTCTCAAGTAGAAATTGTTCTCAACTGAGTTGATGAGTTAGGCACTTTATGATATATATTTTCCATACACAACCTTACCTAGTTTCAATATCCAGTATTACAAAGCAGTGAGCAAAACTATCATCTCCCCCTTGAGGCTTGAGGAAATTGAAGCTGCAAAGGATTTAAACAACACAACTGCTAGAGTTACCCAGCTTCCATTTGAACCAAGGCCCACTTAAAATCAGCATGTCTTCAATTGTTCCATTTAAGAAAGCAAAATGAAAGGCCGGCTTGGCAGAAGTTTGAATAAGTAGAAGTCTGTTACAGCACTCTTGCTGTTGCTGTGAACTTGCAATGACCATGGAAACCAAATACTCATTATACAGATAAGGGAATAGCAACACTGTCCTCTCCTCTCCCACTGAGTGACTTTCCATTAACCTGAGCCAAAACTGAGTTTTCACTAACCCATGCTCAGCAAATGAACAGTATCCCACAGTGAAGAATCTCTCCTCTGTGTTCCTGGTAATAAATGCACCTAACCGACAGGTAAATATTCATAAGCTTCTCTACAACTAATAAAAGGATATATTCAGTCCTATTAAAACAAGTTAAAACATGGCAGTGGAAAGATATTTTAGCAAAACTATTTCTAACTATTTCCAACTGCCAAACCACTAGCTTCCTTTAATTTGGGCTTGCCCTCATTAATGTACAACATTCTTAGTGGTTGGAAAATCTTCAAACAAAAACCAAGAAAGAAAAAATATAAGTCAAACAAAAAACTTTTTTTCTTTTTTAATGCCAAAGAGCATGAAAGATATAGAATAAGTTAATAAAGCAAATATGCTTTGGCATAAAAGGAGATAAGATACTTCATTTTCACTTGTTCCCAAACCCACCAGATACAACAACATATTGGTTTGGGAAAAATAGTCTTAAGATAGGAAACCAAACAGAGTTTGCTTGTTGTGGTGGGTTACCTAGTGCTACTATTGATGTTGAATGAGGTTTTTTCCCCTGAGTTACCAAATTGTGATTAAGTAAATGTTTATTCCTTGTACAGAGACCACTCTTTCAAACACAAACAAAAGACAAGCAACAACTTTATTCAATACCAATTGTATGTGTTGTGGTATGAATTGTATCTCCCCTACCCACACCAATCCATATATTGAAGTCCTAATCCTTAGTCCCTCATGAGGTGATTTTATTTGGAAATAGTCTTTGCAGGTGTAATTAAATGAGTAAAGATTAAGTCATATTGGAGTACAGAGGGTCCTTACTCCAATACGACTGGTATTTTCTAAAAAGGGGAAATTTGAAGACAAAGTCTAAACTATCCAGAATTTGGACACAGGAGGAGAACATCACGTGAGGAGGAAGGTAGAGATCAGAGTGATGCAGCAGAAACCAAGGAATGCTGAAGAGTGCCAGCAAACCTCCAGAAGCTAGGAGAGAATCATGAAACAGATTCTTCCTCATAGCCCTCAGAAAGGAACCACTCTGGATACTTTGAACTTTTAGCCCCTAGAACTGTGAGACAACATATTTCTATTGTCTCAGTCACACACTTTGGGCTGTTTTGGCAGCTCAAGCAAACAAATACAGCATGTATTAAACTATTCCTTGAAAGTATGCTTAGAAAAAGATGACTAATGTGTGTCAGCAACAGACCACAATACAGGTGTAAATGATATTTACTCCCTGGGTGGGAAAAAGAGACAAAATCCAGAGGAAAACATAGAAGCCAGTAACTGCATTCTGGACACAGAGTATGTGTACATGTGTGTGCTCCATTACTCAGTCATGTCCAACTCTTTGTGACCTCATGGATTGGAGCCCACCCACCAGGCTCCTCTGTCCATGGAATTTTCCAGGCAGGAATACAGGAGTGCGTTGCCATTTTTTCTCCTCCAGGGATTCTTCCCAACCCAGGGATCAAACCTGGGTCTCCTGCATCTCCTGTATTGGCAGATGGATTCTTTACCGCTGTGCTACCTGGGCAGCCCAGGCACAGAGTATACTCACGCACAAAGAATATACCCAGGAATACAGACATTTCCAATCATATAAGGCTGTTTTGGTTATAGGCGCAATAACCTCAGTGAACAGGGTGAAAGAGCTTTACAGGGGCTTATGGGAATACTTGAAATGGTAAGAAAGAAAACAAATCCATCTTTAATCTATATACACACTATCACAAGAGAGAAGTCTTAAAATGCTAATGAAATTTCCACACATGCAGCATGTAAACTTGGTGAGTAAGAAGGGAATATTCAAGTTTATAATACTTTAAAAGTGTGTGAAGGTTAGATTATTCTTGGCATGAACTTTCAGGACTATATGATAATGTTCAAGAAATAAAAGCCAAGCATGAAGTAAACAGAACGCATTTATAGTTCACATAGCAATTTCAAAAGAAAAAAAATATATAAAATTCTGTATTTTCAAACATACACTGATCTTTGTTTTGATATGAGAATATGTTTTGATATGTGTATATACGATATTACAAAGGACCTCCAAGTGTTATAATGCCCCCTGTATTGTGACTCTTGAAATGTAGTGTATGGTGGATCCAGTGGAATATTCAGTAGTGAACTTACGATCATTCATTTTATCAGTCTGAGAAAAACTAATTAAAACACTGAAAAATGCTAGCGTTGACAAAGTAAATAAGTTATTAGCAAACTGAAAATGATTCGCTTTGAAGTGAAGTGCTAGCTGCTCACTTGTGTCTGACTCTTTGCCACCCTATGGACTACAGCCCACCAGGCTCCTCTGTCCATGCGATTCTCCAGGCAATGATACCAAAGTGGGTTGCCATGCCCTTCTCCAGGGGATCTCTCTGATCCAGGAATCAAACCTGTGTCTCCCTCTGGCTCCTGAACTGCAAGCGGAAAAGGCTACCCACTCCAGTAACCTGGCCTGGAGAATTCCATGGACGGGTCGCAAAGAGTCGGACAGGACTGAGCGACTTTCACTTTCACTTTCTGTACCACTTAGCCAACCCATAAGAAAAGAACTTTATATTTTCAGTTGAAAAAAGGACTGAACACATAAGACATTTGCATCAACTTTAAGTTAAAAAGATGAAAATTTCCATAGAATTTTTCTTAATATTAAAAAAAAGAAGCTCCTCAATAGCCCTATAGGTTTTGAATCAATGCAACATACAAGTAAAATAGGAAAGATTTGGAATATTTCCAAAATTTCTTTCCTAGAGTGATTTTCAGTGGAAAAAAAAAAAAAAGTAGACTTTCCAAAATTAACAGAAAATCCAGGAGATATCCCAAACTATTTCAGGTGAGTGAACTTCATGTTCCTTAAGTATTTTTTGTTGCTAATACTTTCATCAAATCAAATATTTGACTTGAAAGTTGCTTTTGTCTTCTTTTCTAAACTGTTTTCACCAATTAAAATAGTGCTGATGATGAGTATTTTGACTTAAAAGAATTATCATTGATGTTTGGATTGGTTCTCAATTCCCATTTTATCTTCCTTCTAGTTGAAGTGGCTGGAAAGATTAAATCACATTTCCAAGACTTTGTTGAAGTTTGGGTATTGAAAGTGAATTAGGGTCATCTAAGCAGAGGCACTCAAGCACCATGGGAAGAAAGATATGAGTCACAGACAATGTCCCTTCAATTCTTAACATTGGTGATGCTTGGAAAAGTTCAGGAGATAACAGGATACATTCTTTAGAAACCCTGGGTATTAAGAGAAGTATACTATTGGTATGGCTTCCTTACTTTCGCAATGAGGCTTTGGAAATCCAATTCTTCAGGTTCCTGATTTTGAAACCAGTGTGACTTCAGTTGTGGCCATAAGCAAATAAGTCTCTTTTTGGATCCATTTCAGTGTGTGTTCCTTCCACATTTTCAATTGCTATACATCTACGTTACACTGACAACCTACATTATGTCTCTTTCTCGTTAAAATAGTTAACATGGTTTATATTTGCTAAACTGAACTCTTACTAATTCCTGGGTGCCTTAGTGGTAGAAGAATCTGCCTGCAATGCAGGAGGCCTGGGCTGGATCACTGGGTTGAGAAGATTCCTTGGAGAAGGAAATGGCAACCCACTCCAGTATTCTTGCCTGGAAAATCCCATGGATGGAGGAGACTGGCGGGCTGCAGTCCTTGGAGTCTCAAGAGTTGGACATGACATAGAGACTAAACCACAACCACCACCCTTACTAATACATACATTTAAATTAAACTACATCAATAAGTATTTTAAAAGTTTGAGAAATATAGTCTCCATACTTTTGAGTGAATTTAAAAGGTGCCATGAGCTGAAAATGTTTAATTGTGGACCACTGCATCTGTGATGTGGAAATAATGAATAAAACTTAAAAAGTAATGATGAGTCAAAAACAATGATGTCAAGTGAAAGATTTATTAAAAAATTATTTTCTAGAGGTTTTTTTAAAAAGAGTTTTAAAAAATCTGCTTTTGTAGCAATTCATTTTCAAGAAAATTATCTACTCATTATATTCATTCTTGCTTAGAATGAAATTTGAGTCTTTGTGTGGGAGAGAGTAAAGCAGAAGGGGGAAAAAAGGAAGAATAGTACATTGCTACCACACTTTTTTCTTTTTATGGCAAAAATAAATAAATAAATAAATAAGGACTCTTGTGACCTCAATTCCAATTTAGCTTTAGGTCTCATTATATATACACAACCCTCTCTTCACATATCCAACTCAGTATAATATAAATGCTCAAAAAGAATGATTCTTAGATGTCAGCAACATGCAATAAACCAGATAATGCTTATGCTGGTAGCTGAACATGGTAATCACAAGTGCCTTATTTAGGAACAGAGCATGGGTACTCTGATATTCTTGGTCAAAGCCAGAGATCTATTTATAGTCCAAGGGTAGACCAGCATCTTGATATAGCTCTATTCATTCTACTAGTCACATTGTCTCTTCTGGTCAGTGGGCTCTGTTTAATTAATTAGAAAGATCCTTTCATGAATGAGGCTAGGTGAGTAGATATCAAGCGTACTGTTTGAAGGTATAGTCATCTTTCCAGCATTTGGAGAACAATGAGCAAATACGAGTTTAGGGAAAGAGAATACCACACAGATAATTCGGAAAAGAAAAAGAAAAACTATGACTACCCTTGTCCTGCATAAGCACTTCTGTGTCTAAGTTTGATTCATCTCAGTTACAGAAATGATTTTAGTGTTTCCCAATGAAAATATTCTTGAGTCACTCTTACCTGGAGTTCAGCACCTAAACTTCCCCATGAGCTAAGGAAAATCATTTTACTGCTGCCTTTCTTTCTTACCAAGTCTAAAGATCACTTGTCTAGTGTTTGTTTTCTGCCCCACATCTGGCTGTTTTCCAAGATGACTGTGCTTAAGAAAATTGCAACTCATTTCATGGAAAATAGCACTCTCCACCTACGGAAGGTGTCCTTCTCTTAAGACAGTGAATATAATCAGTCAGAACACATGAATTCTACATATCACTGCATTTGTCCATATCTGAGCTGTTCCATATAAAGATAACTCTATAAATGTGTCCTTAATTGTAGATTCTACAGTTGACATCAGCGATCAAAGTCCAGCTGTCTTCATGCCTCAGCTTGTGTGGGATCCACATATATTGCAATACCCTTGCTTTCAATATCTTGAGCAAATACTAGAATGAGACTAGACACACCATATACTTGCCAAGAAACAATGAGTATAATTAAGAGAAGTACACACTAAATTCATATTTATAACAGAAACATTTTGAAGTAGGATCCTAATCTTCAGACATAACAAATGAAGAGGTCTTTATATTATTTGGTAGACAATTTAGCTTCTTGGAGCCAGGATGTCTGGAGAATCAACATACCAGAATGGGGACTCCTCTTAAATATTGCATCATTAAGAACCCATTAAAGTGATTATCTATAAACAGCAAACTTCCCTGCTCTGAAAGTAAATTCAAGTCTCAAACTCAAAATTCATAAACCAAGTTTATAGCTTCTAAGTGACAAGTTTTTCTGTTTGCTAATCATCAAAGTTAAAAAAAAAAAAAAAGTCAAAACATTTGGTATCCAGGATCAGCTGTTGGGTACTGAAACTCTACACTTTTGACAATGGCAAGCTATTGCAAAAGAGCAACCAGGCCAAAGGGAAAGGATTAATCTCAAGACTGAGACAGCAAAATAAAATGCATTGACCCAGTAATAGTTAAGCCTTCCCAAGTGTTTAGCCCTTGCTGTTTTCATACACATGCTGTAGGTTCTTACCTTCTTATTCAGTGTATCTTCTATGTCTTATATCAGTCTGATAGAACTGCCATAGGAAAGTATCATGGACTGAGTGGCTTAAACCACAGAAATTTATTTTCTCACAGTTCTGAAGGTTAGAAGGATGAGATCAAGGTGTGAGAAGAGTTGATTCTGAGCATTCTCATTGGCTTACAGATGTCATCTTCTCTCTGTCTTCATGGTGTCTGTTGCTTGTGCCTATGTATCTACATCCTCTTTATAGAGACACTAGTCATATTGATTAGAACCACAGTAATTAAATTAATTCATTAAATGTTGCTGTTCAGTCACTTAGTTGCATCTGTCTCTTTGCAACCCCATGAACTGCAACATGCCAGGCTTCTCCGTCCTTCGCCATTTCCCTGAGTTTGCTCAAAATCACGTCCATTGAGCCAGTGATGCCATCCAACCATCTCATCCTCTGTCACCCTCCTTCTCCTCTTGCCCTCAATCTTTCCCAGCATCAGAGTCTTTTCCAAGGAGTCGGCTTTTTGGAGCTTCAGCTTCAGCATCAGTCCTTCCAATGAATATTCAGGTTTATCTTAAACACAGTCATTGTCGAGGTCCTGGGAGTTACGATGGGGGAAGCGTGTTCAACCCACAGCATGATCCCTATTCTAGTTTGCCCTTTAGCCTTCTGATTTCCCTTGAAATGTCTGCCACCCTCTAAATCAATGCAGATATTGAAATTAATATTGAGGTATATCCTCTCCCAGTTTATACACTATAAACATTTAAAGCCTATATAAAGTTCTACAATCCTTTCTGTGTCTTGTGGTCTTTTCTCTACAAAATGAATTATGACAAAACCAAACATCAGGAAATTTTGCTCAGGAAATTGGAGTATAATGGAACTACATTATCTTCTGTATGAAATTAGGGCATTGAACATTTTTATTACCCCTTATTTTGACCACCTAGGATGTGCATAATATTTTCCGATATTACAAATAATACAACAATAAATACACTTATACAGAAATATTCATGGGTACACTTAATTATCCTACAAGATAAATTCCTAGACAGGCAAATCATGTTCCCAACTGTGTGAACATGTCTAAGGCTGTTAAGATACTCTTCCAAACACCTTTTTAGAAAGAAGTTACTATCACAAATCGCATCACAGTAATCACCAGTAAAAAATAAATAACATCAAATTTTTATAATGATATTCAAAAGTAATTGTTTATTGTTTAAATTGCATTTCTTCATTAAATTGATGATACTTTGGCCTTTTAGTTAGGTTTTTATTTATACATATCCTTTACCATTTTCTCTATTGATGTATTTGGTGTTTATCAAATTGCTCTATACCCAGTAATCATATAGGTCAATTCGATTATAGTGACTTGTATACACTTCCACTTCACTAATGGAAGCTTGCCTACTTGAGTTACACATATTTTATCTTACAGAACATTACAGCCTAGAGTGCTTGAAACATTTTCTGTAATTGAGAAGAATTGCCTAAATTTTGAGTCCATGTATCTATTTCCTGCATTTGTGTGTATTAGAAAAACATAAAATTCAGAACAGTTTGGTTAAGTCTTTGGCCTTCTGATCCATTTTATTTTAGTAGAAGATAAACTCAATTGATTAATGTCTCTTCCTTGCTTTAGAACAAGAAACTTTACATTAATTTTAAGAATGATGTAGGAATGGAGCTGCTTGATTTTCATCCTCTTCAATGACGGTAGGTCCTCTCTAACCTCTGGCATGGGAAAGCTCCTTCAGAATAATCATGGCTGTATAGATCTAGGAAAGGAAAACTCCAAATAAAGATTAGTGAAAGGAACTAACAATATGTATCTTGAAGAGGGAGGAAAAGAGCTGAGTTTTGTGTGTTAGAGGTTGCAAAACTTATATAAAACTTTGTGTTGGTGGAGCCGCTAGTTACAGAAGGACGTGATTGCATTTAATACTGAAACTGTTGTTATTTAGAGAATAGGCAAGCCTATGCTAAATGACTGCATAATTGCTAAATGCAGTATTATAACTCTCAGTAAAAAGTTAAAGGAAGGTAGGAATTGGTTCTATATAAGATGGTCCTTCTAAAATTAGAGCTTTTAAAATAATGGAGTATAAATCTTTGATGTAATGAAGCACCTGTCACTAGAAAGTTAAAATTGTAGTTTTATTATAGTCTGTCATGAAATATTTCAGGAATTATACTTATAAGCCAAACTTGGCTAAAATCAAGATAAATAGCTAATAAGATTTCCTGCAGTTTATTTGTTTTCATTATCCTCAGATAATTTGGCTGTTTTATTACAGTTCCTTCAAAATAATAGGAATTTATTTATTTTATTATTTATTGTTACATTTAAATATAGAAAAATCTAAAACTACTTTTTAAATGTAGAAATATTTGAATATATAAAAATGCAAATATAGTTTACATTTTTATATCAAAATGTCAATATAGTCACATTTAAATATAGAAATTGTGTCAAAATAAAATTTGTAATATGATTAGATGTACATCCCTTTTTGTAATGCCTGAAATCTTGGTAACATGTTTTCATTAAATCTGAGGATATTGATTTAATTGAAAGTAAGTTAATTCTTATAAGTTCAAAGGAATCACATAAAACTGGCTTTCATAAAACTGTTTGAAGAGTGCCTTTAATGCTGATTATTTTATTACAAAATTTATATATATATATATATATATATATATATATGGAGAAAGCAATGGCACCCCACTCCAGTACTCTTGCCTGGAAAATCCCATGGACGGAGGAGCCTGGTAGGCTGCAGTTCATGCTAAAGGTAAGACATGACTGGGTGACTTCGCTTTCACTTTTCACTTTCATGCGTTGGAGAAGGAAATGGCAACCTACACCAGTGTTCTTGCCTGGAGAATCCCAGGGACTGGGGAGCCTGGTGGGCTGCCGTCTCTGGGGTCGCACAGAGTCGGACACGACTGAAGTGACTTAGCAGCATATATATATATATATATATATATATATATATATATATATGCATAAGGTGGAAAAGGGGGAATACTATTGAATCTTTGTGTGGCTTCAGCAAAAAGTAATTGCTAAAAATAATGTGCTATAAATATCAAATTATTTCATTTGTCCTCTTTTCAAGCTGCATATCCCCTTAAGCCTTCTACATGCAAAGCAAAACCATGAGTCTTAAATAGTTCATGATAGGAGGGGTCAACTAATAAATGCCTTTGACAACTGAAAGACAATCATGCTTGAAAATTCAGATATGGTAGATACAAAGCTTTTTCAAAATACTGAAAATCAAACTTAGAATGTACAGGTCATGTGTTTAGAGCTGTATTGATTAATGTGAAGATGCTGCTGCTTCTGTAATGGTATTAAAAACAATTTTGTGTAATGAACTTTATATTGGTTGATTCATATTAGCTCATATTGATGATATTCTAACAAACATCTAAAAAAGCATTTCAATTTGCACATTCATATGAGATTCTTTTAACATCGCTATTATGATCTAGTGAAGAGCCATCCATTTCAGAAAATGTTCAAAACAATCAGTGGCTCAGCTGATGAAGACTCTGCCAGCAATGCAGGAGACATGGGTTCCACCCCTGGGTTGGGAAGATCTCCTGAAGAAGGAAAACACTACCCACTCCATATTCTGGCCTGGAGAATTCCATGGACTGTATAGTCCATGGGGTCACAAAGAGTCGGACACGACTGAGTTCCGCTTTCACTTTCACTTACTTCAAACAATCACTTAAAATAAATGTGTTTATTATAGTACTATTATTTAAAGTTCTAGTTTTTAAAAGTAGATGCTTCTTTCTTGTTGTGGCACAAGGAGGTGATAATTTGGTAAAAATGTAAGACCTGAATCTTCACTCAAGCATAGGAGAGTATAGTACTCAATCTTTTCCTTAATATCAGTTACAAAGCTTTTCTAAGCTAACCGTCTCCAAAATTTATCCAAATATCCTCTTTATTCAAAATTTCATGGCAACACTATAATCATAAGAATGTATAGCTAAAATAACTTAGGTATAATCTAAGCCATCTAGATAGAGTAGGATTCTTGGAAGAGAAAAAAAAAAATATATATATATATATACATATATGGACAGGAGAAAGAAAGTAAAATCTGTACTATCCCAAGATGTGAGATTCATTAGAACTATCAGTACAGAACACAAAGAGCAAGATCCTAGGCAAAAAATGTTTACAGCTGAATAAAACAATAGAAATGGAACTATAATTTAGTGTGGTAGAAATGTAAGTAGAATTTTCTTTTCTTCAGTCTCTTGTTCCTCCTCCTCTTTTTATGATAAGAACTACCAGACAAGGCAACATTTCCACAGTGCATTCTTCAGAGGAAATCTGTACCTGCAGCCCACCTTTAAGGAGGGTAGAGATGCACTTCCTCCTTTAGGGTGCCGTTACCGAATAGAGTGTGTGTGCCGTCCCACTTCTTGGGGTTCCCGCTCAAAAGTCAGTAAACAGGCCATGAAGGTGGAAAGGAAAGTGTGCTTTATTTCAGATGCTGGCAACTGGGGATGGGAGAGAGGGTGGCAGACATCTGTCCAAAGACCGACGTCCCCCACCATGACAAGCAGGGAGTGAAAACTTTTATAGATAGAGAGGCATGGGGGAGCTACATGAAGAAATAGCACAGGCATCTCTAATAGTCATCTTCAAATTGATCATCAGTGGTTTGACTAGCATCATCTTGGTTGTTTTAGGTACAGCTCGGGGTGCACTGGTTTCCATTTCTTTTTGGTCAATTTTTGGAATCGTGGCAGCTCAGTTCCTGGGTCCTTATGTAGTTAACTTCTCCACTTGGGGTTTTAGTATCTATAAGACAGCTCACAGGAAATGGCTCAGAATATTATCAACAGCCCTTGAGAAAGAACTAGAGGTCCTTGATTATGCTTAATGATTACATTATTATTATTTACTCTACTTAGACTGTTTTCCTTTGTTTCAACATTTCTCACTTCTCTGATTAAACTTACTCTCTGATTGAAGCTTTCCACAGGCAAAAGGAAGGCAGAGGACATGGTGAGGGGGCAAGGACCATATGGTCCTGCTCTGTTCCAGTGAGGTACCCACATCAATTATGGAATTCTTCTGCGTGGAAGATTTGTCACATTTTCCCCATATATTAACATATTGAATCATTTGTTTGGGATTCCCAGGTGGCACTAGTGGTAAAGAACCTGCCTGCCCATGCAGGAGACATAAGAGATGTGGGTTTGGTTCCTGAGTCAGAAAGTTACCCTGGGGGAGGTCATGGCAACTCACTCTAGTATTCTTGCCTGTAGAATCCCTTGGACAGAGGAGACGGGAAGTTTACAGTCCATGGGTTGCAAAGAGTGGGACATGACTGAAGTTACTCGGCATGCACACAATAATTTATTTATATCAGTATGGATTTATGGAAATGTATATCATACTTTAGATGATAAGATAATCTACTTTATTTTCTTGCCCAAATCATTCCCACTTTAGACTTTAGAAACTCTTTCAGTTGATTACCCAAAATGTTTCTTTTTTCAAACATTTTTTCAAATATTTGAAATAATTTTGAAATATTTGAAATATTTTGAAATATTTGAAATTTTTGAAAAAGTTTCAAATATTTCAATATTTTTTCAAATTTTTTTCAAACACATGCAGTATATATTGTCTTTTCAGTTCCTTACATCTCTCTTGAGAGTTCTTTTTTATTAAGTAATTATGAGCAATGCGAAGAGTTGACTCATTGGAATAGACTCTGATGCTGGGAGGGACTGGGGGCAAGAGGAGAAGGGGACGACAGAGGATGAGATGGCTGGATGGCATCACTGACTCGATGGACGTGAGTCTGAGTGAACTCTGGGAGTTGGTGATGGACAGGGAGGCCTGGCGTGCTGCGATTCATGGGGTCGCAAAGAGTCAGACACGACTGAGCAACCGATCTGATCTGATCTGATGAGCAATGCTTCCATTATGCCTTGACATACTTGACATAAATTTACTTTGAATTATCTATCTTCTAATTCTAACTATCTAACTATTCTAACTATTCTATCTATCTCCAAATTCTAATATGAAGTTTCAAGGTTTTTTTATATTGACTGATTTGCATCTGGACTGTGTCACCTTTCTCATTCTTTGCATATCCAGAAGATGTTTTTTTTTTTTTTTTTTTTTTTTGTATAAGATACTACCAAGGACATTTTGTGAAGATTCCAGATTCTGTTATCTACTTTTGAAAAATGTTAAGTTTAGCTGTAGTTTGTCATTTAAATTGCTAGCTAGTCAGTAAGAGATTAATCACTCTTCCTTTGACCTTCCTTGGTGGCTCAGACAGTAAAGAATCTGCCTGCAATGTGGAAGACTTGTTTTCAATCCCTGGGTTGGGAAGATCTCCTGGAGGAGGGCATGGCAGCCCACTCCAGTGTTCTTACCTGGAAAATCCCCAAGTACAGAGGATTCTGGCGGGCTACAGTCCATGGGGTCACAAAGAGTCAGACATGATTGAGCGACTAAGCTCAGGACAGCACAACACCCTTCCTTTGGAGGTTTGATTTTATATTTTATTAGGGTATACGTGCTTCAGGTTTACCCCAAATCTGTTAATTTTGGCACATAGTGTTTTCCTACCATACAAGGGTGACATTTTACCAAGATCTTCTAATTTAACAGGACTCAAACTTAAAATTTAATTTCTCTTCAATGGACAAAAAAAAAAAAAAAAATTACTGGATTTTCATTTTCTAGCTTTGATTATTGCTAACACAGTTCAATTCAGCTCAGTTCAGTTGCTCAGTTGTGTCTGACTCTTTTCAACCCCATGGACTGCAGCACGCCAGGCCTCCCTGTCCATCACCAACTTCCAGAGTTTACTCAAACTCATGTCCATTGAGTCAGTGATGCCATCCAACCATCTCATCCTCTGTTGTCCCCTTCTCCTCCCGCCTTCAATCTTTCCCAGCATCAGGGTCTTTTCCAATGAGTCAGTTCTTCGCATCAGGTGGCCAAAGTATTAGAGTTTCAGCTTCAGCATCAATCCTTCCAATGAATATTCGGGACTGATTTCCCTTAGGATGGACTGGTTGGATCTCCTTGCAGTTCAAGAGCCTCTCAAGAGCCTCTCCAACACGACAGTTCAAAAGCATCAATTCTTCGGCGCTAACCAGTTCAATTATTACTGGATTCCCTTGTGCATATTCAGTCCAAGGTCCTCAAGTAGTTGAGAAGAGTTTATATATAAGCTCCCCTTTTCTGTGGCAAATCTCCTTTCTGGGATTTCTTTCCTCAGTGTAAAGTCATTCTAGACCCAAATCTGTCCCCTGAAACTTCAATACAAAAATACCAATGACTGATGCTTAATAGACTTTGGGGTGTCCTCAAGGATGAAGGATATATAAATGAGGATCTCACCATTGCATCAGTGGGCTTTCTTTTTCAAGGGTCCAAGTCCATACACTCTTTGCCCATTTTTGTTAGTTTCCAGGGCCTTTGGATATCTCTTTTTGTTATATTTGTCCAAAAGTTTTTAAATTATCTGCTTAAGGAGTAGTGATACAAGTTACTCTAATTTCTGGTATCCAAACTCCCACTTGATTGCGTTTGCAATGATATTTAGAAATACCTTTTGAAAATCTGTGAAAGTGTGGACAATTAACTTTTATCATAGGTTTTTTTTTTTTTAATAACAAGTGCAATATGTTTTTGCAGGAGAATAAATGTCTTGAATCAAAACTTCTAATGTGTGTTTCATGAGAGGGCTGGAGAGAGGTTGCTAACTCAGACTTAGCAACTTTGGTAGCAGTTTCACCATCTGCAGCAAAGTGTAAAGTGTTTTCCTATTTTTATTAACAGCTACTGATTTTACTATCTTTAGCTGATGTAAGGACTCCTGCATGTAAAGTGCTTTGGTTCAGAAAAGGGACCAATATCCTTGAATCAATATCCTTGAACCAAAATCCAGAAAAGGAAGAAATGGATTCCTGCAGGGACCCTGATTTTGGCTCAGATACGTAGTTTGAATCAGAAATCTGTTCACTGTTAGCTCTACAGGCCTAGGAAACTTTTAAAGTCTCTTTGAACCTTACATTTTTCATCTATAAACAGGAAACATATATCCATAGCAGTTTTGAATAGAAGGTTCAATCCTAGATGATAATTTGGCACCCTATAATTGCAAATGTTCTTATGGCCAAAAACATGCCATAACATCCTTTCTAAGCCTACCTTAAGACATGCAAAGGCATTTTTAATTTGTATGATTAATTCCAAAGAGGTTTGACAAGCAATGTCAAAATGTCTGCCTGTGTTGCTAGTCATGCTGATAGATGTCTCAGAAACTGGGTGGGCTTACTCCTGTATCTGGGTCCCAGCCAGCTGCTGAGGTAACAGGGAAAAAGTCCAACTTCCTGGAGGATATCAAGTGAAGGTTTGATGTCTACTACTTGATGGAGATGAAGGATTTGGGCAAAGAAAAGCCTGAGTGGATAGTGGCTACTGAAAATTATTCAAAATGTAAAAATGTAGCATGGTGGCATTTTTCACTGGAAATCCTAATTTAGGATTCTTTTAAACAGTGGGATTTTTAAGTAAAGAGGAAAATTAGTGAAAATGTTTTCAAAATTAGATTTCACATAGCATTAACATACCAAAATTAGAATATGTTCTAAAGTAACCCAATTATCTCTCTTCAGTAAAGAAAAGAAAAATCTAGTAAATAAGCAAAAAAAAATATTCTGGATATGAAAATCATCTAAGAGGTCATGCGTCTACAGAAGACAAAGCTGAACCACTAGAAAACTTTAGGATAAAACAGCAGTTCAAAATTATATAGAATTATTTGGTAATAAATTAGATAACAGTGCTAAAATATTAATACCCTACACAAATAGATTGGTTGTATGTTATATATTCATTAGTTCAAATACAGTAGAACAATAATGCTTGCATATCTTGTACTATTTTGTTTTTGTTGATGATGATGTTTTAATTACCGTAGACCCCTGAGTACACCAAAGATAAGGATTCTGTGTTATCTTAATAGGAATTTGCTTTTAGTTTGAAATACCCAGCAGTTAGGAAAAACCTGCCATTCTCAATTAAACACATCTTCCATTCATTTATTGAAGATATCTAATTGACAGCAAGAGAAAAACAATGAAAATTAATAGCCCAATAAATTATAAGTAGATAAGGATTAGGTATATTCTTATATAAATCTTCATGGAATATTTTGTCTTTACCAGAGTGCTAGAAATATGGAATTATCAAGGAATACTTGCCAAATGAAAAAATAAATTAATAAATAAGCATGTATGGTTTTTGTATGGCAGGGTCATAAGAGCTATGTTTATGAAAAATTAATTTCTACCTATTTCCCTGTATTTTATTTCTATTCTTTCACTATGTTGGCAACAAAGAAATTATGGCTCTTGTCCTAAAATCAGAGCTGCATGTGGGGTAAGTCACTTCAATCATGTCCAACTCCTTGCAAGCCTGTGGACTGTAGACAGTCACGCTCCTCTGTCTGTGGAATTCTGCAGGCAAGAATACTGGAGTGGGTTGCCATGCCATCCTTCAGGGGATCTTCCCAACCCAGGAATCAAACTCACAGTTCTTACATCTCCTGCATTTGCAGGTAGGCTCTTTGCCACTAGTACCATCTGGGAAGCCCTGAAATATAGCTGCCAGATATTAGAGTCTAACAGGAAAATAAAACAATCTGATGATGAGCTGTCCAGATCTGCATGGTGGTATGAATAGACATGCTGTGTATTCTCTCTTTTCCAGAGGAGATGAGTAACATTGGGTAGATCAGAGAATTAAGAATGAAAAGAAAGAAAACCACTTTTTAGGTTGCTTCCATGTCCTTTCTATTGTAAACAGTGCTGCAATGAACATTGGGGTGTATGTCTCTCCTTCAATTCTGGTTTCCTCGGTGTGTACACCCAGCAGTGGGATTGCTGGGTCATATGACAGTTCTACTTCCAGTTTTTTAAGGAATCTGCACACTGTTCTCTATTGTGACTATAGTATTTTGCATTCCCATCAACAGGGTAAGAGGGTTCCCTTTTCTCCACACCCTCTCCAGCATTTATTGTTTGTAGACTTTTTGATCGCAGCCATTCTGACCAGCGTGAGATGGTCTTTTATTGCGGTTTTGATTTGTATTTCTCTGATAATGAGTGACGTTGAGTATCTTTTCATGTGTTTGTTAGCCATCTGTATGTCTTCTTTGGAGAAATATCTATTGAATTCTTTGGCCCATTTTTCCCATCAGCAGATGAATGGATAAGAAAGCTGTGGTACATATACACAATGGAAGATTACTCAGCTATTAAAAAGAGTGCATTTGAATCAGTTCTAATGAGGTGGATGAAACTGGAGCCTATTATACAGAGTAAAGTAAGTCAGAAAGAAAAACACCAATATAGTATATTAACACATATATATGGAATTTAGAAAGATGGTAACAATGACCCTATATGAGAGACAACAGAAGAGACATAGCTATAAAGAACAAACTTTTGGACTCTGTGGGAGAAGGCAAGGTGGATGATTTGAGAGAATAGCATTGAAACATGTATATTACCATATGTGAAGTCCAGGTTCGATGCATAAGACAGGGTGCTCAGGGCTGGTGCACTGGGATGACCCTGAGGGATGGGATGGGGAGGGAGGTGGAGGGGGTTTCAGGATGGGAGACACATGTACACTCATGGCTGATTCATGTCAATATATGGCACAAACCACTACAATACTGTAAAGTAATTAGCCTCCAATTAAAATAAATAAATTTTAAAAAAAGAACCACTTTTTATTCTCCAACTCAGGAATAAACTCCACAGCAGCAAAGAGAGGCAAATACACACACACACACACACACACACACACACACACACACACATTTATCTTGTTGTCTGAAGGATATTGGATATCATTATGGCTCACACCCATTTTGGGACTGTTTGGATCAACCACCTAATAAAAATGTCTAACCCAAGAAAGGAACAATTATTCCTTTCCTCCCCACCTGGCTCACTTGTGGTGGAGAATCTTCTCCATCTAATTTTTGACAGTGAATCAAGAGAAGAGAGAGCTATACAAGGAGGACACAAAGTTGGTGGAGGTAATAGAGGATCTCCGAGGCAACTTGGAAAAACTTGCATCCAAGGAAGTAGGAAGAGAACCACTATGGGATTGAGAAGAGAGCTGTGTTAGAACAGAATATGTATCCCCCACCCTTAATTCTAAAGTGGGGGAAACTTCTATAGTCTCCAGGGAACAAAAGTATAGGACAAGTAAATATATGTTTTTTTTAACCACTCACTCTTCTTTCCCAAGGAGAAATGGTACCCAAATTTTCTGGTAGTGAGATCAGAAATCAGAAATTTTAAGCATGAATCACCCTATTCTGTGTTCCCCGTGTTTTAGCAATACTTGTCTAGTATCTTCTTTCTCATTACAAAAAGATTGCAATTGCTGGCTCTGAATTTCTGGGTAGGGTCATATTATTCGTGGAGTTAGGTGTTTTGCTTGGAATAGCCATGAATAAGTCTGATATGTAAGAAAAGAAGATATTTTAATCTATCATCTTTGACCCTTGTTTTTTAATTTCCAAACTTGATTGTTTTACCTTTTTATTTAATATTGGAGAATAGTCAATTAACAACATTGTAGTAGTTTCAGATGGACGGCAAAGGGACTCAGCCCTTTAACATATATCTGTTCACTTCAATTGCTCAGTCCTGTCTGACTCTGTAACCTCATGGACTGCAACAAGCCAGGCTTCCCTGTCCATCACCAACTCCCAGAGCTTGCTCAAACTCATGTCCCTTGAGCTTGTGATGCCATCAAACTATCTCATCCTCTGTCGTCCCCTTCTCCTCTTGCCTTCAATCTTCCCCAGCATCAGTGTCTTTTCCAAGGAGTTGATTCTTCACATTAGGTGGCCAAAGTATTGGAGCTTCAGCTTCAGCATCAGGTCTTCCAATGAATATTCAGGACTGATTTCCTTTAGGATTGACTGGTTTGATCTCCTCACAGTCCAAGGGATTCTCAAAAGCCTTCT
Source organism: Bubalus kerabau (assembly GCF_029407905.1). Taxonomy (NCBI): domain Eukaryota; kingdom Metazoa; phylum Chordata; class Mammalia; order Artiodactyla; family Bovidae; genus Bubalus; species Bubalus kerabau. The sequence goes on from NC_073625.1 coordinate 54,839,163, forward strand.
CCAACACCACAGTTTAAAAGCATCAATTCTTCCACATTCAGTTTTCTTTATTGTCAACTCTCACATCCATACATGACTACTGCTAAAACCATAGCTTTAACTAGACAGAAATTTTATGAAAAAGTAATGTCTCTGCTTTTTAATATGATGTCTAGATTGGTCATAACTTTTCTTCCAAGGAGCAAACATCATTTAATTTCATGGCTACAGTCACTATCTGCAGTGGTTTTGGAGCCCAAGAAAATAAAGCCTCTCACTGTTTCCCATCTATTTGCCATGAGGTGATGGGACTGGATGCCTTCGTCTTAGTTTTTTGAATGTTCAGTTTTAAGCCAGCTTTTTCACTCTCCTCATTCACTTTAGTTCTTCATTTTCTGTCATAAGGGTGATGTCATCTGCATATCTGAGGTTATTGATATTTCTCCCAGCAATCTTGATTCTATCTTGTACTTCATCCAGCCAGGCATTTCACATGATGCATATAAGTTAAATAAGGAGGGTGACAATATACAGCCTTGACGTACTCCTTTCCCAATTTGGAACCAGTCCATTGTTACATGTCCAGTTCTAAGTTGCTTCTTGACCTGCATTCAGATTTCTCAGGAGGCAGGTCAGATGGTCTGGTATTCCTATCTCTTGAAGAATTTTCCATAGTTTGTTGTATCCACACAAAGACTTTGGTGTAGTCAATAAAACAGAAGTAGATATTCTTTCTGGAACTCTCTTGCTTTTTCTCTGATGCAATGGATGTCGGCAATTTGATCTCTGGTTCCCCTGCCTTTTCTAAATGCAGCTTGAACATCAGGATGATTCTGCCCAGTTCCTCTGTACATGTAATTCTCCAGGGAAGAGTACTGGAGTGGGTTACCATTTCCTTCTACAGGGGATCTTCCCGACCCAGGGATCGACCCCAGGTCTCCTGCTTTACAGGTAGAATCTTTACCAACTGAGCCACTAGGTAAGCCCCTTTTACATATATACATGTATCCATTCTCCCCCAAACTGCCCTCCCATTCTGGCTGCCATATAACATTGAGCAGAGTTCCCTGTGTTATACGGTAGGGCCTTGTTGATTATCCATTTTAAATATAGCAGTGTGTACATATTGATCCCAAGTTGAAAGTAAAGTGACCAGAGAAGAGATTGATTAAATATGACCCTTTTATTGTGTAGTATTTGTCTAACTTTTCACCTCCCACCTTTGTCATATTTCACTGGGGATAGAGGGTAATTCACCATCCTATTTGATCTGTGCTTGGCCATATGATTGCATTGTTTAATGAAATATGGAAACAGTGATTATGGGCTGTTACATATTTTTCATTCTCTTCCCAGATTTCTGCCATCCACTATGAGAAGAGCAGAACCCAATTAGTTGCTGAGCCTGCTGCCCTTGGAGCAGACTTGAACTCATCATACTTCTGGGCTGGGCTGCTCCAGCTGACCCTGCACATTCAGAAGAAAATAAATGTTATGTTAAGTCAATAAGAATATAAGGCTGTTTATGATGCAATTAAAACTTCTACAAAGAGCTGGGAGCCTCAGAGGCAATGCCAAGGAGTTGCCTGGGTATCAAGCTAGTTCCCATTGCTATTCTTGCCAAAAAGGAAAGGAAGAGAAGAAGGAGTGAACTGTGTTCTCTTCCCATCAGCAAATGGTGAACTATCACCTAGAAAATTTGTCCTTTTTTGTGGGTGCAGACTTGAACCTTGAGGGCCAGGATAGGACTGAGAAGAGGAGAAAAAACTGACTGATGTGGAGCTGTGAGCCAGACTGCCACTGGCCAGCAATCCTGATCTGATCTAGGAATTCTCAGAAAAAGACAAATGGAAGAACCATCCTGAACTAGTTCACAGGGTTCACTTTAGGCAAGCAGAGCCCTCAAGTCAGAAATTAAATTCATATCTATAAATAAAGAAAATATATTACTTTGACACACTCAAATCTTAAACTGTCAGTAACACACCCAGCACATTTTTAAAATAGGTTATAATATCCTGAGTCCCACAGTCTTTAGATGCACTAAAGAAAGAATTTCCTAATGTGATTTTCAGCAAAGAAAATCTAAAGCCACGTAGCATGGCCATGATTTACTTGGTTGTGAGTGGTAACCACTCAGATGACCTGTTTGTTTCTGTTGGCATGCTTAGCCATCTTCTTCCTGGTGAACAGATCCTTTGAAATCCCCCAACAAACCTGGGCATACTCAACTCTTCTGGGGGTCTCAGATATCATCAGGAAATGTCTAAGAAAATTATTCCATTGATCTGGTCAGGAACTATATTTCCTCAAGAAAAATATATAGCTTTAGGAATCACACAGACATAGGGAATTTTTTGTTTTCCTTTGTGTGATGTATTGGGCATTGTTCAGCCAGGGAAACATTCACCTAGTGATATAGAAGGTAGAGTTTCTTAAATATTGGCATATTGACTACTATCCCCTGAGTGTCATGTCCCTTCTAAAATTTGTGTGTTGAAATTCCAATGCTCAATATTACAGTATTAAGAGATGGGCCTTTGGAGATTCTGCCCTTATGAATGGATTAATGTCTTATAATAGAGGCTCCAGATCTCTAGCCCCCTAGACCATAAGAGAGCCCGGTAAGAAGGCACTGCTTACGGGAACCAGGGAAAGAATTCTCACCAGAATGCAACCATGCTTGCATTTTGATCTTAGACTGACTATCCTCCAAAACTGTGATAAATAAATTTCTGTTGTTTACAAGCTACCCAGTCTGTGTGAGTTTGCTGTTGTTGTTCAGTTGCTAGTGAGTGTTAGTCTCTCAGTCACGTCTGACTCTTTGCTATCCCAGGGACTGCAGCCTGCCAGGCTCCTCTGTCCATGGAATTCTCCAGGCAAAAACACTGGAGTGGATTGCCATTCCCTTCTCCAGGGAGTCTTCCTGACAAAGGGATTGAACTTGGGTTTCTTGCATTGCAGGCAAGATTTTGCATTGCAGATTCTTTACCATTTGAACAACCTGCAAAACCATTTAGTTGCTAAATCATGTCCCGTCCTTTGCAACCCCAAGGACTGTAGCACACCAGTCCTCCCTGTCCATCACTATCTCCTGGAGTTTGCCCAAGTTCATGCCCATTGAGTCAGTGAGGCCATCCAACCATCTCATTCTCTGCTGTCCTCTTCTTCTCTTGCCTTCAGTCTTTCCCAGCATCGAGGTATTTTCCAATGAGTCAGCTCTTTGCATCAGGTGGACAAAGTATTGGAGTTTCAGCTTCAGCATCAGTCTTTCCAGTGAATATTCAGGACTGATTTCCTTTAGGATTGACTGGTTTGATCTCTTTGTTGTCCAAGGGACTCTCAAGAGTCTTCTCCAGTACCACAGCTTAAAAGCATCAATTCTTTGGTGCTCAGCTTTCTTTATGGTCATCCATACATGACTACTGGGAAGATCATAGCTTTGACTATATGGACCTTTGTCAGCAAAGGGACGGTCTTTGCTTTTTAATATGCTGTCTAGGCTTGCCATAGTTGATAGTCATAGTGGTTTGTCACAATGGTAGTTTGTTACATCAGCCCAACTAACCAATTCATTGATACGGTCCCATTCCTTGGAGCATATATCTCCCTGCTCTTTCACTTAAACATTAATCCTGTTTTCAATTGGATGACTGCCACTATACCTCACTGCTTTTATTTTCTGTTAAAAAAAAAAAAAGCAAAAACAGAAAGCTCTTACAAGATGAATCACATTTTAGCCCTTGGGTATATCAAAGTAATATAAATAATGGTCAATTTACTCCCATGAGGCATAGAGGTTCATAAGAAAATTAAGGACACACACATGAAACAACCTCAACAGTTACCATATGCTATGTTAACAAAAATTAGTCTATTTATCATCCTACCATTAGTATAATTTAAAATATTAAGCAAATCAAGCAATTTTGAGTTTTACGAGCTAAGTAGAAAACACAAAGTGCTTATTAGAGCAAAATTGATTTTTTTTTTTTTTTAATTTCCAGGAAAAATTTAAAGGTAACACCATCATGAGCTGAAATGCTTCTGTTGTAACACTCATGCTATGTGTCAGTGTCTGAACAATGTCATTGCCAACTATGTCCGTCTAGGAATCCACCTAGGTGTTGGCTCTTGTAACTTCAGATGAGAGGGCTGTCAGCACTGCTGGCTGAGCCGAGGAAGACAAATAAATATTCATACTCTGCTCCCTGCATGTGACACTTGAGTTGTGAAATCAATGTCCGCATTTCAAAAACATCACCCAAATTTACCTCTTCTGCTCAGAAGAGGAAGCCATTTGCAAGCACTCTTCTTAGTCATTTAAGGATTCAAAAAAGGAGTAAGAATATGTGAGGATTCTGGGATTATAATGTCATTGCAAGGAGTCACACAATGGAATTCTGAGGATTAGTCATCAAGGGTAGAAATATGGCTGTGACATATTAAGAAGGATTCAAAAGAAAATAAAAATATGTTATAAATTCCTCACTGGTCTACTTTTCATTAAGTTACTGCAAAATATTTTGCCAAATATGGAGCACTGATAGCACGCTTCATGTCAAGTTCCTGTTAAAAATATTCTGAGGAGTTAAAAATGTATATAATTTGGATTTTTTGGATATGTAGTAAGGTATGTAAAAATAGCACTAACAATGCCAATCATGTAAGTAGAGCTAACAGAAAATATATCAGCTTGTTCAAGAGGTGGCTCAAATATTGTCAGATTCCATTTTGAAAGTGGAGTGTTTGGAATATATATACCAATATAAAGGCCAAAATGAATTCTGTGGTGTTTTACGATATTTTACACAAACCTCTCTTTTCCTATGGTCTTTTCACTTCCCTGTGGTCTTTTGTGTAATTTCAAGAAGAGTTTCAAAAACAAAGCAATCAGTGAAATGGTCAGAACTACAAAAATAGTTGCTTCCACTAACACTTCTCATTTACAGCTCTTTAGAAAGAGCAGGTTCCCATGTGTGCCTGAGAAACTGAAAAGATGGAAAGGTGGCATCAACCTTGAGAATTCTTTTATCTTCTCCCCTGGGTAGAAATTCAAGGGGCAATTGTCCCAGGGCAAAATCCATTTAGAACTGTTACTATACATAAGGGAGAGGGGAGCAAAATAGAGAAGGAAGAAGAAGGAAAAGGGTATAAGGGTATAAGAGTGTTTGCTCTCCCTCACACAGATCCTAATGCTTTAAATCAGGGGTCCCTGGGCCATGGGTTGGTAACAGTCAATGGTTTGTCAGGAAGTGGGCCACAAGGCAGGAGATGAGTGGCAGGTAAGCCAACAAAGTTTCATCTGTATTTATAGCCACTCCCCATCACTCTCATTACTGCCTGAGCTCAGGAAAACAAGCTCAGGGCTTCTGATTCTGCATAATGGTGAGCTGTATTATTATTTCATTAGACAGCACAATAGAATCATAATAGAAATAAAGTGCACAATAAATGCAATGCACGTGAGTCATCCCAAGACCACCTTCCACTCACTATCCATGGAAAAACTGTCTTCCATGAAACGCGCCCCTGATGCCAAAAAGTTGAGGACCACTGTTTAAATCGCCGGTTTTCTCCTAAGAGATCTATAAAGACATTTTAACAACAGAAGGCAAGGACGTCTTTTGTCACCTTGTTACTTTTGGAGCAAATTTATTCTAGTCAGCTAGCTTATGTAAGTTCAAAGTAGTATGTGTGTGTGCATGCTAAGTCACTTCAGTTGTGTCCAGCTCTTTGCAAACCTATGGACTGTAGCTCACGAGGCGCCTCTGTCCAAGGGATTCTCTGAGCAAGAATACTGGAGTGTATTGCTGTGCTCTCCTCCAGGGCTTCCTGACCCAGGGATTGAACTCATGTTTCTTACTTTCCTGCATTGGCAGGCTGTTTCTTTACCATTAGCGCCACTGTATGTACTAAGTTGCTTCTGTGGTGTCCAACTCTTTGTGACCCTTTGGACTGTAGTCTGCCAGATTCCTCTGTCCATGGGATTCTCCAGGCAAGAATACTGGAATGGGTTGCCATACGCCTCTCCAGGGATCTTCCTGACCCAGGGATGGAACCCACTAATCTTATGTCTCCTGTATTGGTAGGTGGGTTCTTTACCACTAGGGCCACCTATGTATGTTCTGGTATATTTAGCTAGTGAGGATGTCTTTTGGATGGTGCTTATATAAGCTTTCCATGAGCTGTGTGTGTGCTTGCATGCAAAATCATGTCAGACGCTATTTCCCAGGCAAGAACGCTAGAGTGGATTGCCATTTTCTCCTCCAGGGGATCTTCCTGGCCCAGGAATCGAACCTGCGTCTCCTGCATTGGCAGGCAGATTCTTTAGCATTAACACCGCTGGCAAAGCCTTTCCTGAAGCTAGTAAATGACTATTTGTGTCACATAACTCCTCAGAAAGCAGAAGATGCAACTAGTTGTAGATTCATCAATAACTTTTTCATTTCAATAAGGGGAAAAATAATTCTATCACCTGTCATAAACCCATAAATCAAGTACTGTCATTCAGGATATCAGACACTGAATGATGAAATCTATTCTAAATAGGGTACAATGTTATAGTAACAAATACTATAAACTATTTGTTTATTAGGCAATTGGTTACCTAAAAAGATATTCACTGGCCAAGTACCAAAAATAGTATGGAAGTTTATGGAAATATATATAATGCAAGTAAAAATAAATTTTAAGATACAAATCTGTGAAGTTGTTCAACCGCTCAAGGTGGCCAGATATAGGAATTGGCATGGATGCTGAAGAAAGAGTATGGATATCCATCGGTGGTCCAGGTCACTTGAATGAGCTGCATTTCCGGTCTAAAGGGAAGCCTGGGATGAAAACAATTGAAAGCAGCCTGGGCTGTGTGTACCATTATGATCTGCTTATTATTAGTAATGAGTAAAATACAGTAATTACACATTTGTAATGTTATAGAATACTAAAAATTTCCATTGGTATCATCTATCAGAATGAATCTCTCAAGCAGAAAAATCATCAAAAATCAAAGTTTCTTATTTTATAACATTTTGGGAAAAACATTTATTTGCAAGAGGAAACAGAAAAAGTGGAGGAGGAAACAAGTGATGATTGACATGTATTTGTCCATAAAGCTCTTAGACATATCTATAAGACCAGGGTTTGTTGAGTTTCTACTTTCAGAAAAGCATAATTTAAACATTTCATTAGTTTGGCTTTTTAAATTTTATGTAAAATTTTATTTATAGCCTAGTTTTTAAAGTAATTTTAGCAATTAGAGCATTTATAAGGTTATGCAATAGATTTCTAAAAATTTTTATTACTTTTTCCAATTTTGTAGAAACATACTTTTAATTATTTTAAAAAATTTCTTGCCCATTGTGCTGTCTCTTGTGAAGAATCTAAAGACAAATGTATCATGTAGAGGAGATATAAAATTCCTCCAGTAATTCAGAAAGCTCAGTCCATTGCTTTAGTGTTATTTTCTAATTTTTAAGTGTAGGAATGCTATTGAAATGTATTAAGATTTTATATGTGGCAACTCTACTCATTTTCAATGTTCTCAATTTTAGCTACATATTTTCCTGTCAGTTCTTTACTTTTGTTGCATAGGTTCACATATTTTTATTGCTACGTTTCAGACCAGAGGTGTCAAATACTGAGTAACATCCATGGAAATAGCCCCTCTTAAATGCTGTAAAACATAGATAAGAGATTGTGTAACATTTTCAAGCGTATGTGACACAAGAGGTCATCTCTAGGTTTCTTTAAAAGGGTGAACAAAACCTCACAGCCACAAAGTTTTGTTGGCATGCTAAAAGTCATACAGCTGGTATACAAGTAATAGAATCAAGGGTAGGAACCAGATTCTATAGCTATTAGTGATTTTTTTTTCACTATATCATCATCCTGGGTCTTCAAATTCAGCCCTTTGAGAAAATATCTTAATTAGAAGATATTACATTAGTCAATATGCATCTTTAGAATTATTTACAGTATAATATTGTCTTATATTGAAATGAATAGCTTATCTTATTGGTAAGTTAACCACACACACACACACACACACACACACACACACTCAGATCCTGCATAAGGGTATATCACTAGGTAGAAGAATGAGCCCAGCTTTTGGAGTCAAACATGCCTGGATTCAAGTTCCACTACATCATTCTACAATCTTAGTCAAGTCCTTTGTTTCTTCTCTCCTACTTCCTTTTACTCCTTCTTTACCCCTCTTTATTTCTCCCTTGATTCCTCCCTCATTCCTTCTTTTCTTTCTTCCTTTTTGAATAATTGAGCCAAAAAACCTGTCCAGTCCTCCAAGTTGAGAACCTGGATTGACAGGAGTGCCCAAAAGTGAGTGAAAAGGGTCCAGCAGGGTCAAGACCTCAGGTACACACAGGAAGACTGAGCAATAGGTACGTTGAAGAGAATTGGGGCTAGGTTTCTCACAACCAAAGGAAATGTACCTAGACTACATTTCCCATTCTCCCTTGCAATTAGGTGCAGTCATGTGCGTCAAGAAATGTGGGCTGAAATGATACTTCATTAAAACCTTCAAGTGTTTTCAAATAGTGTTTTACTTTTTAACTACCTAGAATGGGTACAAAGCCTAGAGCAAACTTTGAAAAAAAAATTGAAAAAGTAAGGTCAAGTCCCCCTTTCTTAAGGGGGACTGCTAAAATAAGCACTGTGTCGGAGGCTAATTGGAAACATTGGCATGCATTCACAGTTTTCAATATAGAAATAAAAACTAAGACAGACACAGAAATAGAGATGTAAAAGTGTGTGTGTGTGTGTATAGATTTTTAGCACTGCTCACTACAAGGGCCCAGAGCAGTAATGCTCAAGTTGTTGTTGCTATTAAATCACTAAGGCATGTCTGACTCTTTGCGACCCCATGGACTGCAGCATGCCAGGTTTCCCTGTCCTTTACCATCTTCCAGAGCTTGCTCAAATTCATGTCCATTGAGTCAGTGATGCCATCTAAAGATCTCATCATCTGCCGCCTTGTCCTTTTGGCTTCAACCTTTCCCAGCATCAGGGTCCTTACCAATGAGTTGGCTCTTCACATCAGGTAGCCAGAGTATTGGTTTCAGCTTCAGCATCAGTCCTTCCAATGAATATTCAGGGTTGATTTCCTTTAGGATTGACTGGTTTGATCTCCTTGCAATCCAAGGGACTCATAAAAGTCTTCTCCTATATACTCTAGTAGCAACAAATAAACCTAGATCATGATCTTGCTTTCTAATATATATTAATCCTCATTGAAAGCAACCAGAGCTTCTTGAAGAAAAAAAAAAAGACATATTGGTCCTGAGATTAGGTCATAAAAAATTCAAGAAGGAGCATCTTGTTTGATATGAAAATAATGAAGCACTCAATTAATGTGGGAACATGTCAAAAAGACAGAACCCAGTTTTTATAGCCAAATCTGGGAAAATTCATGGTATCTTATCATGGATTCTTTTGAGTAAGACATAAATCTACAAGTGCACAATGTGATAAATAAATGGATACATTGAATGAGAGAAGGTTATAATAGTTGAATGATCATTTATATACATCGAAGGAATGAATTAGGATGATACCATTTAGCAATAATCATAGCTTAGTTTGCTTAGCATAATGTCTTCAAGGTTCATAATGTCTTCAAGGTTCATCTCCTATGTGGTAAGATATGTCATAATTTTATTTCATTTTCAGGCTAAATAATATTACACTGTATGTATATATTACATTTAATTTGTTTATTCATTTGTCGATGCACATTCAGGTTGTTACTCTTTTGGCTATTGTGAATAGTGCTGCTTGGGAACACTGGTGGAAAAATAACTGTTTTAGTCTCTGCTTTTAATTCTTTTGGGCATTTATCAAGAAGTGGAATTGCTGGATCATATGGTAGTTTTATATTTAATTTATTTAGGTTCCATCATACTGCTTTCCACAGTGACTGCACCATTTTATGTCACCAACAGAAATGCACAGCATTCCAATTTCTCAACCTCTTCACCAGCAGCTGCTTTTCCCTTTTGCTCTTGAGATAGCCGTGTGTGTGTGTGTGTGCTAAGTCGCTTCATTTGTGTTCAACTCTTTGCCACCCAATGGACTGCAGCCTTCCAGGTGTCTCTTTCCATGGGATTATCCAGGCAAGAATACTGGAGTGGGTTGCCATGACTTCCACCAGGGAATCTTCCCCACCCAGGGATCAAACCCACGTCTCTTATGTTTCCTGCATTGGCAGGTGAGTTCTTTACCGCTAGCACCACCTGGGAAGCCCTGAGACAGCCATACTTACTTATTTAACCTATTGAATTCTCTAAAGCAGAAACATTTCTATAGAATAAGATCAATTTAATAGTCCATGTCCTCTGTGATCACTATCTTCTTTTGTTAATCATTAGCAACTTATAGAACTTATCCTATGAACCAAGCACTTCTGTCAGTTATGAGAGGTATGAGTAGTCCATTGGCCTGAAGCTCATGAGAATCTGAATTCTCATTAATGACTCTTTTAACAGGACTTGAGTATCAGTGTCAAGGTTGTTGACAATATATATATAACAAAATCCACTTCTGATGAACAAAACTGAATCATACTATATTTCACTCAATAAATATCTCTTAAGTGTTAAGTATTTTGGTGCTAGGGTAGTTTGGTAGGTGAAAAGAAAATAGCTTTATCCATCATGGTATTTACAAATTAATAGAGACACCAATCTGACAATGACATAAACAAATATAAAATTGCAGCAATAATAATAGCTAAGAAGAGTTTCTAATAATTCATAACCTGGTCTGAATTTTTCTTCCTCTCACATTAATGAAAATCAGTCTTTATTAAGTAATTTTTAATATCAGAAAAAATGAGGTTTTCATTTTAATAATTTTAAATTAAGTAATTTTAAAATAATTTTAAATTAAAGGTCCTTTATCATAAAATACATGATTTAAACTCTAGTCAAATTGAATTTATAATCCTTATGACTTTCCTACATAAATAACAAAAGAGTGTAATGAAATTAGTAAAAAACTAAAATATACTGACTGTTTATTGCTTTTAGTTTATCATGTTTAGAAACAGTGCACATGTCTAATATATGTCTATTCCTAAACGTTGCACACTATGCATGTTTCATTAGCATGCATAAACTGAAAATAAAATGCATGCTTGGTGAACTTTCATTCATATCTGTAAGATAGCAGCTTAAGATTAGTTTTTTGGGTTTTTTTTTTTGGCAGTTTAAGATAAGGTTTTAGCACTGGCATCCAACTAAGCTACAAGCAATTAGCAGTTAGCATTACTTCAAGGTAAACATTTTATACTGAAAAAAAGTGAAAATAGAAGCCATTATTTGTAAACTTTTATATGAGATGCAACACTTCAAATAGAAACAAAAAAAAAATCTGTCTATTAATTAATTAGTATACATAGGATTCTTTACCTTCTAAGCCACCAGGGAAGCCCAAGAAGGAAGAATGGGCCCCTGGTGGCACAGATGGTAAAGAATCTGCCTGCAGTTTGGGAGACACATATTTGATCCCTGGGTTGGGAAGATCCCCTGGAGAAGGGAATGACGACCCACTCCAGTATTCCTGCCTGGAGAATTCCATGGACAAAGAAGGCTGGGTGGCTACAGTACATGAGATCACAAAGAATCAGACACTGACTGACTAACACACATACATAGTATAGGACTTCCCTTGTGGCTCAGCTCAGCTGGTAAAGAATCCACCTGAAATGCAGGAGATCGGGGTTCAATCCCTGGGTTGGGAAGATCCCCTGGAGAAGGGAATGGCAACCCACTCCAGTATTCTTTCCAGGAGAATCCCATGGACAGAGGAACCTGGTGGGCTAATCAATGGGGTCACAAAGCATTGGTCACAATTTAGTGACTATGTATGCGTACATAGGGTATCAATGTTTTTATACTGAGCGGAAAACAAAAGGTTGTTTTGTGTTCAGATAATAATGCCTTAAAAATAATTAGTAGGAAAATTCACCAGTAAGATGATTTTCCTTTGGTTGCCAACATAGACCAAATAAAGCTTTCCTAAAACAGTCACATAAAACTGAGATCTATATGACAAGTAAGAATTTATCTTGGAGAAGGGTGAATGGGAGATAAAGAAAAGAGTTTTCTAAGAAAAGGCAACAAAGTCCTTCTGAATGGAGGGAACATGATGAAAGGAAGCTCATTTGAGTTGGATGAAGAGTGAGTGGGTTGTTACTGTTTAGTCTCCAAAGCATGTCTGACTCTTTTGCAATCACATGGACTGTAGCCCGCCAGGCTCCTCTGTCCAGGGGATTTCTCAGGCAAGAATACTTTAGTGGGTTGCCATTTCACTCCCCAGGGGAATCTTTCCAATCCAGGGATCGAACCCATACTTCCTGCATTGGCAGGCAGGTTGTATATATCCCTGAGGCACTAGCAAAGCCCAAGGAGACAGAGTAGGTATTTGGTGCAAAATAAGTCTTCTGAGATCAGTAAGAAACAAATTATGCACAGCCTCGCAGTCCACGTGAAAAGATTCTATCATTTTGTGATAAAGCTATGAGAATCTATGAAAGAGTTTTAGGTCAAAGATATGTTTTAATTGTCAGTGTGAAGAAGTCAGGCAGTTGGAGTAACATGTCAGGTATACAGAAGAGAGATCTGAGAGGTGGAAATGAACTTAGGAATATTAGCATTTAATTTGTGATTAAAGTCATATATATAAATGGGATTTCCAGGAACAGGATTTAGAATCCGAGGGAGACAGAATCAGAGGTCAAACCTCACAAAATTCTAATCATTGATGGTCCACATCAGGAGAAGAATGAGATATAAAATGAGCAACCAGTAAGACAAAATGTGACATACAAATACATAAAACGGAAGCAAAGACAAATTCAGCAAAATATTGTTGTTTAGTCGCTAAGTCATGTCCGACTCTTTGTGACCCCAGCACACCAGCCTCCTCTGTTCTCCACAATCTCCCACAGTTTGCTCACATTCAGGTCCGTTGAGTCAGAGACGCCATCAACTAAAAGGTGGAAATTCAAATTTAAAAGAATGGAGTGTTTTTGAAGAGCACAGGTAATGATCTCACGATGCTGCCTATGACTGGAATATCAAGTGAGGTGAAAACTTAAAATCTTCCACTGGACTTATTCTGATTCCCTGAGGTAGGAACATCCAACCTTATTTTTATAAATATAAAAAAAGTTTTATTGAGCTGATATACAAATTATATACAAGCACTGCAGGCTTTTAGTGTATACAATTAGGTGAGTTTAGACATATGCATGCACCTGTGATGCTATTAGGATAACTATTATGAAAACTGGAGAAGGTGATGGCACCCCACTCCAGTACTCTTACCTGGAAAATCTCATGGATGGAGGAGCCTGGTAGGCTGTAGTCCATGGGGTCGCTAAGACTCGGACACGACTGAGTGACTTCCTTTTCACTTTTCACTTTCATGCATTGGAGAAGGAAATGGCAACCCACTCCAGTGTTCTTGCCTGGAGAATCCCAGGGGCGGGGGAGCCTGGTGGGCTTCCGTCTATGGGGTCGCACAGAGTAGGACACGACTGAAGCGATGCAGCAGCAGCATTATGAAAACAACAACCAAAGACAAAAGACAAGTATTGGCAATGATATGAAGAAAATGGAACACTTGCAAATTATCAGTGGTAATGTAAATTTATGGAACCACTATAGAAAACAGTATGGAAAGGACTCAAAAAAACTAAAAATAGAAATACCATGTGATCCAACACTTCCACTTCTAGGGACACATACTAGAGAATTGACATCAGTATTTCTAATATATATCTGTACTATCACCTTTATTTCAAAACTGTTCACAGTAACCAAGTTCTTGACATATTTTTAACACATAGGTCTTTCATTGTAGATGTTTAAGTGGCCAAAGCTAATGAATGATTGCTTGAATTACGTGTTCTTAAATGACCTCAAGTTTTTAATGGTATTTTTAAAATTATAATAATAATAAGGGCTTCTCAGGTGGCCAGTGGTAAAGAATCCACCTGCCAAGGAAGAGATACGAGTTCAATTCCTGGGTCAGGAAGATCCCCTGGAGAAGGAAATGGCAACCTACTCTGGTGTTCTTGCCTGGGAAATACCATGGACAGAGGAGCCCGGTGGGCTATTACCCATGGGGTTGCAAAGAGTCAAATATGATTTAGCAACTAAACAACAACAACAAATAATAATAATTATTAAACCATTTTGGAAGGAACACAAATGTAAAATTTCAGACTTTGGCTTCAATATTTCAGAAATGGATGAAATTACATGATTCATGTTGAGCAACATAAAAACATCCAAAGCCAATAAAAAGACATACAGTGTTATCAGTGTAGGCTAAGTATTCTTACTTTTGCCCTAGAGTATTGTTATTGTTGAGTTTATTTTTGAGCCACCCAAACAAGTCCTTATAAACACACTCCTTAATACAAGTCTTCCTGTTTGCATCAATACTGCTTCTTATAGAAGAATAAACATGCCTTCTTGTCTTAAAAATAATAAATGTGTGCTCAGTTGTGTCCGGCTCTTTGTGGCCTCATGGACAGTAACCTGCCAGGCTCCACTGTCCATGGAATTCTTCAAGCAAGAATGCTGGAGTGGCTTGCCATTTCCTCTTTCAGGGGATCTTCCTGACCCAGGGATGGAACCCATGGCTCCTGCAATTTCTGCATTGTAGGAGGGTTGTTTACCACTAGCGCCACCTGGGAAGCCTCAAATAATAAAATATTAGGCAACAAAGACGACGAGACTTTCCCTTAAAGCAAGGGGCTGGTGATTCAGTCAGTCCTCTCTGACAAAGCAACTCTCACTCTCCACAGCTCCATCTCACATCCTCTCTTTGGAGTCTCCTAATTATTCTTTTTTTTTCTGAAATTAAATGAAAAATACTTTGATAAATATTTTGTCAAATACTTACTTGCTTACTTGACATGGAAGATCCAATAGCCTTTAAAATGGATGCTTGAACACAATTTTCTTGAATCTTGGTGAATAAAATTGATCAGATTACTTCTTATCAAAGATTCTTTTTCAAATTTGTCAAATCTATAATTCTTATATTTATTTTTAAAATTAAGAATGTGTTGAGAATTTACTCAATTTCACAGTTTCTCTTTTCTCTCATTATATATCAGGCTACTTTTCATTTTACCTTTAAGCAGACAAGGTGGTTTTGAATCACTAGTGGAAATGCTTGCAGCACTGAAGTAAAACCGACTTCCAGTATTTTCATATTTTCGTGTACAGGTTACTTCTGAACAGTTTTTGAGGAGGACACTGCCTGAGACCCATTTGGTTTTATCAGCAGCTGGTACCAAGCGGACACCAGGGGGCAGGCTTGGATCACAAAAGTTTGTCAGTGCTCACTCACTGTCATGAGGAATAAATATATATATGCCTGTGCATACAACGGTGGTACAATCAATGTATTTAACAGATCGCATCTTCAATAAAAATAAGACATTTTGCTGTATCAACTTAAAATTTTCAATAGGTACTTATATAAAATTTTACCTTCTATATTTTTGAAAAATTAAAAAAAAAAATCTTGTCAATTCCAGTGTTCCAAAATTCTATGTATTTAATTTTACTCACTATATATTGGTATAGATTAAGATGCTATTAAAATATGGTTATCTGCCTTCTAAATATTAACTCTATGTGACATTTTTAAAAAATAACAAATAGAAAATAATAAGATATAAGCAAATAATTTGGAATCATAAAACTTTTAAAAATACCTCATTTGTTCTTTACCCATTTTATCATGGAAAACATAGAAATTAGTAATGTGCAAAAAAGGAGAAAATACTAAGAAGTCTTCATTTCTAGTATTCAAAGGAAACAAATGTGTACTTCTTTTAAGATGGCTGTTATCATCAAGAAGCCTCTATATATCTTAATTTAACTTCCCCAAACATGAAATCAAGGTATTGTGTGATCTGCTTCTATCTTTTCCTTAATAACCTATTGTTGACAATTTTCATGTCATTGAATGTTCTTTCATATTTGATGTGTGACAACTTTATAGTTTTCTATAAGTGCAGTGAAGTCACTCAGTCATGTCCGAGTCTTTGAGACCCCATGGACAGTAGCCTGCCAGGCTCCTCCATCCGTGGGATTTTTCAGGCAAGAATACTGGAGTGGGTTGCCATTTACTTCTCCAGGGCATCTTCCCAACCCAGGGATTTAACCCCGGTCTCCTGCATTGCAGGCAGACTCCTTACCCTCTGAGCTACCAGGAACATATTGAAGTACATATTTATATACTTATATATATACTTATTTAGATTTTTTACAACTTTTTGATAAATCCCTTTTAAATAAAAAACATATTCTTTGGTTTATCAAATAAGTAGACCATAATACATGCAACATTTTTATATTCAGAACATTTTTGTTAATTGAGAACAATATAGTTTACCTTCAACAAAGAATAACTTGCCTACATATTAATTTCAGATATGGATAGTACACTAATTACAGTATTTTGTGGAAAGGTGAATCACAATTTAAAGGTTAGTTTTCACACTCATTTTAGGTATTAATCATCTAATTATCTTCCTAAGAGCATTCAGATTCCATTAAATCACATTTAATAACCACTTGCCAAAAGAAGTCATTTGAAATGTGGTTCCTCGCTATGACTAAGAACATGATGAATTTACCCAGTTCCCATTATTTAAGTCATTTTTATTTGATTCCACTTAACAACACCTTAATGGAATGTTTCCCACATTTCAGGGGATGTTTCTGTGTTGATGACTGTATAGGTCAGTGCCAATGAAAACTCTAGAATACAGTGTTAGAATAACTTGAACTCATAAAAGTGAAATTATTGAGGACTACTCTGCTTTTTGAAATTTATAACTGAAGTTTCAAGGTGTTTGTGCTGATATGGGTTGTGCAAATAGTTATGAAATTCTATACAATCAGTGATGACAATCAGTGTGATCTTGAGCAAGTTTTTCAAAACATTTTTACACCCCAGTTTCCTCTTCTCTAAAGCCAGAGGTAAGGGCTGTAAAGCTTTTTCTGTAAAGCTCTGGCTAAAGGATTGGCCAGGGCTCTCTTTGCAAAGTCACAGTGAGTGCTAGAAATGTTTGTTTATTAAAACTGAATCACGTTGCTGTACTAAAAAGAAAACAGAGAACTAACTGTGTTAATAATAAATTAACTATACTTCAATTTTTCCCTGGTGGCTCAGAGGGTAAAGAGTCGACCTGCAATGCGGGAAACCCAGGTTCGATCCCTGTGTCCGGAAGATCCCCTGGCAAAGGGAATGGCAACCCACTCCAGTATTCTTACCTGAAGAATCCCATGGATGGAGAAGCCTGGTAGGCTACAATCCACAGGGTCATAAAGAGTCAGACACAGCTGAGCGACTTTGCTTTGCTTTCTATTTTTTTTAAATGATTAAAAAAGAGAAGGGTTTGTTTATAATGAATCTGACCTGGCCCCCACTAACACACATTGAGAGTGAGGGAGGCCTCCACGCTGTGTAACATTCAACTGCCCCAGAGTCTGATATTCACTGAGCCTTGATCTTAAACTCTCCCTCCCTCCCCATTAGGATCCAGAGTAAACCAGGCATTGGGTCTAAGATAATGGCATATCTAGATTTTCAACCCCAACTTCAAGGGTCACTAGGAGATCCACACTCTAGAGTTAAGACTGGCCTTCGCTTTGCCTCTATTTTGATTTTTCGTTTAGTTGAAAGGTTGATTGGACTCTTTTACAATCCCATGGACTGTAGCATGCCAGGCTCCATTAATGGTGGTCAAATGTTACTGGTGGGAATGTAAGATGGGGCAGTCATATTGAAATAAAGTTTCACAATTTTACAAAATGATAGAGGTAGAGTTTCATATTAATTGTGTGTTAGTCGCTCAGTTGTGTCTAATTCTTTGTGACACCATGGATTGGGGCCTGCCAGCCTCCTCTCATCCATGGGATTTTCCAAGTAAGAATACTGGAGTAGGTTGCCATTCCCATTTCCAGGGGATATTTCCAACCCAGGGATTGAACCTGAGTTGATGTTGGAGCTAGTCAACTCTCCCCACCCCCTATTCCCCAAACTAAAGGATTCCCCAAGACTTTCCTGAACTTTTTACCAGGAAAGATCTTCAGTTTAGTCACTCAGTTGTGTCTGACTCTTTGTGACCCCCATGGACTGCAGCATGCCAGGCTTCCC
Organism: Bubalus kerabau; assembly: GCF_029407905.1. Taxonomy (NCBI): domain Eukaryota; kingdom Metazoa; phylum Chordata; class Mammalia; order Artiodactyla; family Bovidae; genus Bubalus; species Bubalus kerabau. The sequence goes on from NC_073625.1 coordinate 54,857,355, forward strand.
TGTCCATCACCAACTCCTGGAGCTTACTCAAACTCATGTCCATCAAATCTGTGATGCCATCCAATCATATCATCCTCTGTCATTCCCTGCTCCTCCCGCCTTCTATCTTTCCCAGCATCAGGGTCTTTTCAAACGAGTCAGTTCTTATTATAGATAGATCTTACTATATTCTTTACTCCTGTTATTTCAGGTACTGCCAAAACTCCTAGACTGACAGGTCACTTTTTACTTTTTCATTCTAATCACTTTAAGAATATATTGTAATGATAATATTTCATCTGTATTCAATTAAAATATGTTAATAAAAAAGTCAGAAATAACAGTAACAACAAATAAAATAATTTAGCCTTTCTTCTTACTTTACTAAAAATGTAGAGACATATAAACACACGTGGGTCTTATTTGTGACTCAAATCATATTTCTATTACGTGGTATTGTCCTAGAACTTGACATTACTAATAACTGCAGCACTTCATTATTCCACTTTCATGCATTCAGTTCTTAATGTCACTTCCTATCGAAGGTAGGGAGTCAAGAAACACCTGGAGTAACAGGCAAATTTGGCCTTGGAATACGGAATGAAGCAGGGCAAAGACTAATAGAGTTTTGCCAAGAAAATGCACTGGTCATAACAAACACCCTCTTCCAACAACACAAGAGAAGACTCTATACATGGACATCACCAGATGGTCAACACTGAAATTAGATTGATTATATTCTTTGCAGCCAAAGATGGAGAAGCTCTATACAGTCTGCAAAAACAAGACCGGGAGCTGACTGTGGCTCAGACCATGAACTCCTTATTGCCAAATTCAGACTTAAATTGAAGAAAGTAGGGAAAACCACTAGACCATTCAGGTATGACCTAAATCAAATCCCTTATGATTATACAGTGGAAGTGAGAAATAGATTTAAGGGACTAGATCTGATAGATAGAGTGCCTGATGAACTATGGAATGAGGTTCGTGACATTGTACAGGAGACAGGGATCAAGACCATCCCCATGAAAAACAAATGCAAAAAAACAAAATGGCTGTCTGGGGAGGCCTTACAAATAGCTGTGAAAAGAAGAGAAGTGAAAAGCAAAGGAGAAAAGGAAAGATATAAGCATCTGAATGCAGAGTTCCAAAGAATAGCAAGAAGAGATAAAAAACCTTCTTCAGTGATCAATGCAAAGAAATAGAGGAAAACAACCGAATGGGAAAGACTAGGGATCTCTTCAAGAAAATCAGAGATACCAAAGGAATATTTCATGCAAAGATGGGCTCGATAAAGGACAGAAATGGTATGGACCTAACAGAAGCAGAAGATATTAAGAAGAGGTGGCAAGAATACACAGAAGAACTGTACAAAAAAGATCTTCATGACCCAGATAATCACGATGGTGTGATCACTGACCTAGAGCCAGACCTCCTGGAATGTGAAGTCAAGTGGGCCTTAGAAAGCATCACTATGAACAAAGCTAGTGGAGGTGATGGAATTCCAGTTGAGCTATTCCAAATCCTGAAAGATGATGCTGTGAAAGTGCTGCACTCAATATGCCAGCAAATTTGGAAAACTCAGCAGTGGCCACAGGACTGGAAAAGGTCAGTTTTCATTCCAATCCCCAAGAAGGGCCATGCCAAAATATGTTGAAATACCACACAATTGCACTCATCTCACACGCTAGTAAAGTAATGCTCAAAATTCTCCAAGCCAGGCTTCAGCAATATGTGAACCGTGAACTTCCTGATGTTCAAGCTGGTTTTAGAAAAGGCAGAGGAACCAGAGATCAAATTGCCAACATCCGCTGGATCATCGAAAAAGCAAGAGAGTTCCAGAAAAACATCTATTTCTGCTTTATTGAGTATGCCAAAGCCTTTGACTGTGTGGATCACAATAAACTGGAAAATTCTGAAAGAGATGGGAATACCAGACCACCTGATCTGCCTCTTGAGAAATTTGTATGCGGGTCAGGAAGCAACAGTTAGAACTGGACATGGAACAACAGACTGCTTCCAAATAGGAAAAGAAGTTCATCAAGGCTGTATATTGTCACCCTGTTTATTTAACTTATATGCAGAGTACATCATGAGAAACGCTGGACTGGAAGAAACACAAGCTGGAATCAAGATTGCCGGGAGAAATATCAAGAACCTCAGATATGCAGATGACACCACCCTTATGGCAGAAAGTGAAGAGGAACTAAAAAGCCTCTTAATGAAAGTGAAAGTGGAGAGTGAAAAAGTTGGCTTAAAGCTCAACATTCAGAAAACGAAGATCATGGCATCCGGTCCCATCACTTCATGGGAAATAGATGGGGAAACAGTGGAAACAGTGTCAGACTTTCTTTCTCTGGGCTCCAAAATCACTGCAGATGGTGATTGCAGCCGTGAAATCAAAAGGCACTTACTCCTTGGAAGGAAAGTTATGACCAACCTAGATAGCATATTCAAAAGCAGAGACATTACTTTGCCAACAAAGGTCCGTCTAGTCAAGGCTATGGTTTTTCCTGCAGTCATGTATGGATGTGAGAGTTGGACTGTGAAGAAGGCTGAGCGCCGAAGAATTGATGCTTTTGAACTGTAGTGTTGGAGAAGACTCTTGAGTCCGTTGGACTGGAAGGAGATCCAACCAGTCCATCCTGAAGGAGATCAGCCCTGGGATTTCTTTGGAAGGAATGATGCTAAAGCTGAAACTCCAGTACTTTGGCCACCACATGCGAAAAGTTGACTCACTGGAAAAGACTCTGATGCTGGGAGGGATTGGGGGCAGTAGAAGAAGGCGACGACAGAGGATGAGATGGCTGGATGGCATCACTGACTTGATGGACGTGAGTCTAGTGAACTCCGGGAGTTGGTGATGGACAGGGAGGCCTGGCATGCTGCGATTCATGGGGTCGCAAAGAGTTGGACATGACTGAGAGACTGATCTGATCTGATCTGCTCTGATATTTAATGTTACCACCTCCTGTGGTGGCCAAACTTTAAGATTTATTCAACTACACTTTGATCTCCAACTTAACTGATTCTATGAGACTTTTCCTTTCATTCATTACTTTATCTTCCTTGTTTTCCTCTTTCTATGCAGCCTGAACTATATGGACAATGATTTATAACTGCCTTGTATTTCCTTGCTCTTCTCTCCCTGCATTGAACTTACTTGAAAAGCCACAACCTTAGTTTTATACAAGTTCCCGCTTACTCCTCCATGTCTCAGTACAGCCAAATACAACTGAATAATAAAAAATTACCATGTTAGTGTCATCTTGTTATTTCTGGAACCTGCCAGGAACACTGTGATCAACCTTTCCAGGAATGACTTCTTCTAGATATTCCCAGGCTAACTCCTTCATCCCCTCATGTCTTTGTTCATATTTAACTTTTCTCATGAAAATTATTCTAATCACTCTAAAGTTTCAGTCTTTACCTCCCTCTGACCTCTCTGAATTCTCCTTAAACTTCTCTGAATTTTTTTGGTTTGTTTGTTTCATTTACTTTTTTCTTTCTTTTTTTACTCTATTTTTTTTTCCTTTTATCAAAGTGAAATACACGTTATTGTTGAATGCCATCTGTACAGGAACGTGAATCTTGTTTTGTTCCTTTATGGAGAGAGGCCAAGTTTCTGGCACAATAATTGCCAGAGTATGGTGCTCAACAAATTTTGAATAAAGAAGTTAACATATAAAAAATTACTTTGCAAGTGTAAAACTAATATTCATGTTACCAAAGTCCATAAACATTTAAAATAATGTGTGCCTATTTTAGAATAGTTGGTTCACATTTTTTCAACTTTCTTAAGGTAATAAGCAAAAATTAGATATTTTTTTCCCATTTCTCTTTGAGCTCACAGGCAGGAATACTGATTGAGATATTTGGAAACATCGACAAGCCCGTATACATAAAAATATTCATACAGATGATAAAGTATGATTATATTTTTAAGGCGTGATAGATCAAAGATATACTCCAAGTGTATTAATATATATTCAATAGATTTATTAAGAAGGACATTATTTCATGACTTTCAAAAAGAACTAAAGGATAAAACATATACATTTCATTTGGAAATTTTAAGATATTTACAGCCACAATTGTAACTGTTGATTTAAAAAACATATACAACTGTCCTGAAATTTTTATGTAAGTTTATATTCAGTATAACAATACCTTTAGAAAAAGTTATTTAGATTGTCTGTTAATTAAAAAAAGATAATATATAACACTTTTGCTTAAAATGAAGTTTGTAAAGGATAAATATGGGGTTGACAACATTTCATTTCCTTCCTGAGCAAAAATCCCCTAGCTCCCCACAACATTTAAAAGATCGACACCTGCATGACATCAGTGGTCCTTAGATCCGTTCCCTGCCTAGATCTGCAGCCTTATCTACAGCGACAGTATACCCCACTCCTACAGTGAAAACGGTATCTTTTTATTCTATCTTAAAAATTTTAATATCTTGGTGGAGGTGGTGGTAAAGAACCTGTCCGCCAATGCAGAAGAAGTAAGAGGTACAGGTTTGATCCCCGGGTCTAGAAGATACCCTGGAGAGGGACATGGCCATCCACTCTAGTATTCTTGCCTTTAGAATCCCATGGATAGAGGAGCCTGGTGGCTACAGTCCATATGGTCACAAAAAGGTGGACACGACTGAAGCTACTTAGCATGCACACGTGTATATTTAAGTTCCAGGATAACCCTGGGAACTTTAAGTTTCGTAAATGTCTCCTAGTGGAGAAATACAATAAATGGAAATTCTATACAAACGTGAGATTTTTATCATTTTATCATCAAATTTCATTTTAAGCAAAGATGAAATGTATTATTTTTTAAAGACAATGTATAGGCAATCAACATGAGATGGGAATTACTAAAGCAATTAAAATATTTGTAATATAAAATGTGTAAATCACTGGTTGTATGTTTAAAATTTTGTTCAGTCACTAAGTCCTGACTCGTTTGCGACCCCAAGGACTTCAGTGCACCAGGCTTTCCTGTCCTTCACTATCTTCCAGAGACTGCTCAAACCATGTCCATTGAGTCAGTGATGCTCTTCTCCTGCCCTCAATCTTTCTCAGCAAATGTAATTGTCAGAAATAACCATTATTTTACTTTATGATTGATGTATAACTTGTGGCAATCTAATTCTTCTCTAACTTCACATTTAAAGTATTAATTGACAATTAAATTGAAGTCAAATCCTCATATGTAGAACTTCTGATACTTCAAAAATACCATTTTTTCCACTAGAAGTGTTTCAAATGTCATATACACTATTAAAAAAAATGTGACTGCCAGGCTATTTTATAATATATGAATAAATATAGTAACAAAATATACTATAAATTTTCATATAAAATAATCAATTTTTGTTATGAAATATATTTCTGCTTTATATACTATCTCTTAATCCCCATGTCTTTCCTGGCAGCAAGCCCCAACACACACATATAATACAATCTTTCCCCCCATCACAGTGTATTTTGTAACTTTATAATACTGACTAATATAAAAGGAACAGAATTCCTCAAGTTGTTAATGATAAAAAAATTAGTTAAAAACAGAACTACAAAATTTAAAGTTTCAACGGAAATATCAGTTAGTTCAGTCGCTCAGTCGTGTCGGACTCTTCACGACCCCATGAATCGCAGCACGCCAGGCCTCCCTGTCCATCACCAACTCCCGGAGTTCACTCAGACTCACATCCATTGAGTCAGTGATGCCATCCAGCCATCTCATCCTCTGTCGTCCCCTTCTCCTCCTGCCTCCAATCCCTCACAGCATCAGGGTCTTTTCCAATGAGTCAACTTTTCGCATGAGGTGGCCAAAGTACTGGAGTTTCAGCTTCAGCATCATTCCCTCCAAAGAAATCCCAGGGCTCATCTCCTTCAGAATGGACTGGTTGGATCTCCTTGCAGTCCAAGGCACTCTCAAGAGTCTTCTCCAACATCACAGTTCAAAAGCATCAATTCTTCGGCTCTCAGCCTTCTTCACAGTCCAACTCTCACATCCATACATGACCACAGGAAAAAACATAGCTTTGACTAGACGGACCTTTGTTGGCAAAGTAATGTCTCTACTTTTGAATATGCTATCTAGGTTGGTCATAACTTTCCTTCCAAGGAGTAAGCGTCTTTTACTTTCATGGCTGCAATCACCATCTGCAGTGATTTTGGAGCCCAGAGAAAGAAAGTCTGACACTGTTTCCACTGTTTCCCCATCTATTTCCCATGAAGTGATGGGACTGGATGCCATGATCTTCATTTTCTGAATGTTGAGCTTTAAGCCAGCTTTTTCACTCTCCACTTTCATTTTCATCAAGAGGCTTTTGAGTTCCTCTTCACTTTCTGCCATAAGGGTGGTGTCATCTGCATATCTGAGGTTATTGATATTTCTCCCAGCAATCTTGATTCTAGCTTGAGCTTCTTCCAGTCCGCATTTCTCATGATGTACTCTGCATATAAGTTAAATAAGCAGGGTGATAATATACAGCCTTGACGAATTTCTTTTCCTATTTGGAAGCAGTCTGTTGTTCCATGTCCAGTTTTAACTGTTGCTTCCTGACCTGCATACAGATTTCTCAAGAGGCAGGTCAGGTGGTCTGGTTTTCCCATCTCTTTCAGAATTTTCCACAGTTTATTGTGATCCACACAGTCAAAGGCTTTGGCATACTCAATAAAGCAGAAACAGATGTTTTTCTGGAACTCTCTTGCTTTTTCTATGATCCAGCAGATGTTGGCAATTTGATCTCTGGTTCCTCTGCCTTTTCTAAAACCAGCTTGAACATCAGGAAGTTCACGGTTCATATATTGCTGAAGCCTGGCTTGGAGAATTTTGAGCATTACTTTACTAGCATGTGAGATGAGTGCAGTTGTGCGGTAGTTTGAGCATTCTTTGGCATTGCCTTTCTTTGGGGTTGGAATAAAAGCTGATCTTTTCCAGTCCTGTGGCCACTGCTGAGTTTTCCAAATTTGCTGGCATATTGAGTGCAGCACTTTCACAGCATCATCTTTCAGGATTTGAAATAACTCAACTGGAATTCCATCACCTCCACTAGCTTTGTTCATAGTGATGCTTTCTAAGGCCCACTTGACTTCACATTCCAGGATGTCTGGCTCTAGGTCAGTGATCACACCATGGTGATTATCTGGGTCATGAAGATCTTTTTTGTACAGTTCTTCTGTGTATTCTTGCCACCTCTCCTTAATATCTTCTGCTTCTGTTAGGTCCATACCCTTTCTGTCCTTTATCGAGCCCATCTTTGCATGAAATGTCCCCTTGGTATCTCTAATTTTCTTGAAGAGATCTCTAGTCTTTCCCATTCGGTTGTTTTCCTCTATTTCTTTGTATTGATCACTGAGGAAGGCTTTCTTATCTCTTCTTGCTATTCTTTGGAACTCTGCATTCAGATGCTTATATCTTTCCTTTTCTCCTTTGCTTTTCGCTTCTCTTCTTTTCACAGCTATTTTTAAGGCCTCCCCAGACAGCCATTTTGCTTTTTTGCATTTCTTTTCCATGGGGATGCTCTTGATCCCTGTCTCCTGTACAATGTCACGAACCTCATTCCATAGTTCATCAGGCACTCTATCTATCAGGTCTAGGCCCTTAAATCTATTTCTCACTTCCACTGCATAATCATAAAGGATTTGATTTAGGTCATACGTGAATGGTCTAGTGGTTTCCCCTACTTTCTTCAATTTAAGTCTGAATTTGGTAATTAGGTGTTTATGATCTGAGCCACAGTCAGCTCCTGGTCTTGTTTTTGTTGACTGTATAGAGCTTCTCCATCTTTGGCTGTAAAGAATATAATCAGTCTGATTTCAGTGTTGACCATCTGGTGATGTCCATGTATAGAGTCTTCTCTTGTGTTGTTGGAAGAGGGTGTTTGCTATAACCAGTGCATTTTCTTGGCAAAACTCTATTAGTCTTTGCCCTGCTTCATTCCGTATTCCAAGGCCAAATTTGCCTGTTACTCCAGGTGTTTCTTGACTTCCTACTTTCGCATTCCAGGCCTGTATAATGAAAAGAACAGAAATATATATATATTTTATTTCCTAGGGCTTATAAATACCTTTTGTTCGTTTTCAGTAATATTCAAGGACTCAAGGGCATCCTCTCAGGGAAGTCACTGCAGCAGTAAAAGAACCGCACTGAGCCTGTGAGGGCCTGTCTGAACAGTGCTGTTACCAGGATGTGTCACCACCGATCCTTGGCTCGATGCAAAACTGAATTTTGAAATGACACATATTTCCTGTGTTCTCCAGCTAACCAGAGATTTCTTTTGGGCTTTCCCTTTTTTTTTTTTTTTTTTTCCTCTTAGTCATCTGTGGAAGAAAAAATGAAGGGTTCTAGAAGACACCCAAAGAAGTAGAGACAATTGTCTTAGTTCATTCAAAATGCATTCTTCTGCTCTTCCAGCCACTTCCAAGAAGGTCTGCCTAGTTTTCCTAATAAGGAGAACTGGCTTAGAAACTCTAGAGCTGTGGAAGAGTATCGGAGGCCTTTCTGTTTCAGGCAGAGACATGGACTATGAAGGTATGGGTAGTATAAATACATAAAAAATCTATGGGATAATAAAATTTTTGACTGCTGGTAGATGAACACAAAACAAAATATCCCTATGCTGTATGACTAATCAAGGGAAAAAGCAAGAGCTAAAGCATTAATTGCATTTGTTCACAGAGGGGTATATGTATACGAAAATTGTGTATTTGTGTCTATCATTTGTATTTTATAATTTTGTGAGTTATGATTATTGAAATGAGGAGTGGTTTGAAGCCAGACTTTTGAATGGTGGATCCCTGATCTGCCTTTTGAAAAGTCAAAATTGCCACCTTTTTACATTTAGTCACACTGGATCACCTGTCTGAGTCCATTCCTTCAGGATGAATTCTTTCTAAAGAAACATTATCTGTAGAATAATATCCATTTTCCTCAGGCCCATCACATACACTCTCATGCTCTCACACATATACAGTCACACACAAGTGATGAGGCTTAAGTGAGGCAATAGAATGTGAAATTATACATGTGCTGAAGTAAAGAGGTAAGAGAGAAATTCTTTGTACAGAGAAACTGTAGGCAGAGAGATTGCCAATGTCAGGACCATTATGTGCCTTCATACTCAGAAAGTTCAAACCCTGGTGATATGGGACATTAAAATAAAATTTGATTGCTTCATCCAGAATTGTACTTCTGAAGGATTCTGAAGAGATTTGCCATGAAAAACAAAACAAAAAAGTTGTTTATTATCACAATTTTCTTGTATGTCTAGTTAATATGCTTTAAGGGTAATCACCTTTATACTAAAAAGTCATGGTCCAATGTTTATATTAAACACTAAGTAAGGGTATTCAGAGTTGGACTGTGAAGAAAGCTGAACACTGAAGAATTGATGCTTTTGAATTGTGGTGTTGGAGAAGACTCTTGAGAGTCCCTTGGACTGTAAAGAGATCCAACCAGTCCATCCTAGAGGAGATCAGCCCTGTGATTTCTTTGGAAGGAATGATGCTAAAGCTGAAACTCCAGCACTTTGGCCACCTCATGTGAAGAGTTGACTCATTGGAAAAGACCCTGATGCTGGGAGGGATTGGGGGCAGGAGAAGAAGGGAATGACAGAGGATGAGATGGCTGGATGACATCACTGACTCTATGGACATGGGTTTGGGTGGACTCCAAGAGTTTGTGATGGACAGGGAGGCCTGGCATGCTGTGACTCATGGGGTTGCAAAGAGTCGGACAGGACTGAGCGACTGAACTGAACTGAACTGAAGGGCATTCTGGGAAGTCCTAGTAGCTCAGTGGTAAAGAATCTGCCTGCAGTGCAGGAGACCTGGGTTTGATACTTGGGTTGGGAAACTCCCCTGGAGAAGGAAACGGCAACCCACTCCAGTATTCTTGCCTGGAAAGTCCTATGGAGAGAGGAGCCTAGTGGCCTACAGTCCATTGGACTGCAAAGAGTTGGCACAACTGAGCACACACATACACAGAGTGTTCTACCTGTAGTTAGGGAAATCAAGACAGTATTCATAATTGGGTCAATCTTCTCTTCTTTGGGGCTATTAAAAAAAAACATATATTTGTTTATCAAAAACAATTTTGAAGGAGTTTTAGCACAGCCTGAAGTAAAAGGAAAGCATCACCTTAATAGCTTTACTTTCTTTGTAAGTGGGACATATAAAATGTAAATTATATTATCCACTTCACATTGCTATTTCTTAATGAGAGAATAGTACTGATGAGAAAATTTGTCCTATAATTTTTTTTTTTCTGAAGAAGATGTGAGTCACTAGGTGTAGAAACAAATGAGTAATTACCACCTACACACTACTACCCAATTATTTTGAAAATCAAAATGCTCCCTTGCATCTCTCAGACCTTCCACACTGGAAGGAATTCCACCCATTGACTTGAAGAAGAGTAGTAGTCTAAAGAATTATCAAGAAAGATGCCAGTCAATCCATTTGAAATTACTATTTGATTTCTGATTTTGCTTTCCAAGGGAATTTATCTGCCTTCACATAAATACATAAACATACACAATTTATTCTAGAAATTGGAATTAGATGATCAAACAATGTGTTGAAAAATAAAATAATTTCTTTTTCAGGAGCAAAGTATATTAACATGAATTTCACTGGGGATTTCTATAATAACTTAAATTATGGCATCATAAAAGTATCCTTTAAAAAAAGGTATTTCCTCACAATTTAATTCCATTATTTGCTATGTTTCTTTTGTGCTGAATTTCTCTACTTTGTAATAGGCATGATATGTGCTGCATTTAGAACTGTAACTGAATGAAGTCTTAAGGCTAGAAAAACACTGAAATTTCAAGAGTCATGATCTTGTAAATTATTATTACAGCGTCTTACCAAAGACAGTGCATGCTGTGCATTTCATGTATCATCCAAGACAATAGTTGGGCTGTTATTACAGGCAATGTATAAGCTGTAGAACTTCAATCACTGACTTCTTATTTCTTCTTTTCAAATTAAATGTGTTATACAAACACTAAGAGGTTAAACTTGAGCATTTCTTCCATATGCATGTTGCAAAGACAATTTGCTGAAAAGCAGAATTGGTATTTAGTAACAGTGCCATGAAATTAAAAGACGCTTACTCCTTGGAAGGAAAGTTATGACCAACCTAGATAACATATTAAAAAGCAAAGACATTACTTTGCCAACAAAGGTCCTTCTAGTCAAAGGTCCTTCTAGTCAAGGCTAAGGTTTTTCCAGTGGTCATGTATGGATGTGAGAGTTGGACTGTGAAGAAGGCTGAGCACCAAAGAATTGATGCTTTTGAACTGTGATGTTGGAGAAGACTCTTGAGAGTCCCTTGGACTACAAGGAGATCCAACCAGTCCATTCTAAAGCAGGTCAGACCTGGGTGTTCTTTGGAAGGAATGATGCTAAAGCTGAAACTCCAGTACTTTGGCCACCTCATGTGAAAAGTTGACTCATTGGAAAAGACTCTGATGCTGGGAGGGATTGGAGGCAGGAAGAAAAGGGGATGACAGAGGATGAGATGGCTGGATGGCACCACTGACTCAATGGACGTGAGTTTGAGTGAACTCTGGGAGTTGGTGATGGACAGGGAGGCCTGGCGTGCTTCAATTCATGGGGTTGCAAAGAGTTGGACACGACTGAGAGACTGAACTGAACACTGCTTTAGTAATTAACAGGCACTTATTAAAGGAGATTTAATGATCATAACTGCGTGCTTTCATATTTTGTATAATATTTAATTAATGGACAGATATATTTATCACAGATGTCTTAGGGAACAGGCATTGTACACAATAGCAAAAAATAATGAAAAACTTGGAGCTTCCCAGGTGATTCAGTGGTAAAGAATCTGCCTGCCAAGCAAGAGACATGGGTTGGGAAGATCTCTGGGAGAAGGAGATCTTCATGAATCCACTCCAGTATTCTTGCCTGGGAAATCCTATGGACAGAGGAGCCTAGAGGGCTTCAAGAGTCAGACACAACTTAGTGACTAGACAACAACAACAAAGGGAGACATAGTAGAAAAAAAATATTACATTTACTTCTATGAAAATACTATTACCTCCTTTCCAAAATTATTATACAGAATTATATAAATAGCATGATGCTTTAATATGAAGTCCTATAAGGGGCCTATATGGGGTCACAAAGAGGTGGGCAGGACTTAGAGTCTGAACAACAACAATAAGAGAACAAGACATATATTCTATTCAAATTTAGTATTTCTGTTGCTTCTGGTCAGGAGCTAGCAGAATGATCAGATAGTAATTTCTTTATGCCAGGGGAGAGAATACCTAAAATCTTTGTGCTACATGAATATACCCAAACTCAGTACAATTTCTACACATATAACATTGATATTACATTGTGCTTTGCCTATCTTGCTAATTACCCTTTCAACCTGAAATATATATAAAGTTATTGTATGTGGAAATATCTTTAATCACCTTCTTCATTAAATTTCCAGTGGTGCTCTAAATAATTTGAAGTGTTTGATTCTTAGATTTTAAAATATAAAATGCCTGATGGGATGCTTTCTGAAAATGATGGCTTCCTCATAATTTGTCAGATCTTCTTTTGTTGATGAGGAAAAATAGAAACATAAAGACACTGATGCAAACAAAAGAAGAAAGGGACATTTTTTGAATGTCTTACTTAACGAATAGAGTTTTGTGAATTACTTGGTAACCATGAAACTCTTTAGTCTTTGAAAGCAGTATGTGAATATGTGTGGTGGCATTTTCCTCAAAGTTTCACTTTCTTGCTCTAACTCATGTTCTTTTCTGAGAAAATACTATAAAATGCTTGGTAAAGCCAACACATTAACATAGTATGAAAGTGAAAGTATTAGTCCCTCAGTCCTTTTCGACTCAAACCCATGTCTCCTGCATTACAGGCAAATTCCTTACCATCTGAGCCACCAGGAAAGCTCCCCCCAAATAATATATAATCTACTTACTGTTGACTTCCCAAGAGGTGTCTAGCATGTTTTATTTGCTGTCAACATCAGAACTTTGACAACATTTATTATCTAGTAAGCTATAGAACTCAACAAATTGTATTTAATATTCATGTACTAAACATTTCATTTTTTTAACTTTAAATCATAGTTAAGTTTGATGGCTAAAAAGTATAAAAACTTCATCAGTGAAAAATCATATGGATTTCTTTGTCCTCATTGTATTATCCCAAGATAAAAGTTCATTACAATAACAATTGAATCACAATTTTATCATACTAACACTTGGGAAAAAGAATCCTTTCTTTTTCAAAAATTCTTCAGAAAAATTATGGTATAAATGCTCAACTTGAAATAACAGAAAGAAAAGAAATGTATATGTTCATATACTTTACAGCCTGTGTTATTCATACTAATCTCATGACAAATGACAAATAGGTCATTTTCTGCTCATTTTAAGAATAATAAAATTGAAATTTTCTACCCAAGGGCACATAATAATTATATGATAGAGAGAAACCTAGAATTTACATCTCCTGAGTTTACAGCCAGGCTTCTTTTTATTACAACTAGTTGCAATTTCCTGGAGGCTTACCATCCTTCTGGAGACTAGATATCCTGGGTTTTGGGTTATGTGAAACCCAGAGACTGGAATATTTTTTAAATGAAATACAGTTTGGAATGTGAAGTGCATTTTCCTCATGTAAATAGTCCTATATAAGGAATTATATGAATAAAAGTTCATTTGAAAGAGCGCAACATGAGGTAGAACTTCCAGAATGGTGAAGTAAGGGACTCCAAAAATATACTCTTCCATAAAAGCAATAAAAACATTCACCAAAATTGCCAAAATCAACTCTTTCAGAACTCCTAACTAAAGGCATAGAACAGTCCAAGGAGTATTTATTTCAGTAAAATTGTTTAAAAATGCTATCCAGGTAAACTATATTCTTATTTATTTTTTCCCTGCTTGATCTATCAATTAGTGATATAGAAGTACTAAAATCTCCATCCATAAAATAGTGGATTTATTTGTTTTGCTTTTTATTTCTATCAGCCTTGTCTTGTGAATGTTGCTCTTTTATTAGGTGTACATATGTTTAGGATTTTATGTCTTTTCAGAAAATTGATCCCTTTATAATTATGTAGCATTGTATTTTTTTTAGACAAAAATGTATGGATATTTATTTTAAAGGTCACTTAAATTGTTATCAAACATATTTAGATTTAGAGTTTACCAATATTGGATAAATTAAGAAATCAAATTCTAGCCCTAATTTGCAGATGGTAAATTGGTAAGAAGTGATGCCTTTTTTAATACTTGATAATCTTTCTTATTCTGAAGTTTGATATGTCTGATATTAACATAGCTCATCAGCTTCCTTTTGATTATTGTTAACAAATTGAGATCAACCAATTGTAGCAACTTATCGTATCAACAGGCTAAACAAGAAAAGTTATGCGATTATATCTGTTGGTATAGAAAACAATCATTTGACAAAATCCAACACCCATTCACTAAAAGAAAATCTTAGCAAAGTAGAAATAGAAGAGTGTTCCTCAACTTTATTAAAAAAATAAAAAAAGCTACAAAAAGCTACATTAACATCATCCTTAATGATGAAGGACATCATTTGCTCCATTCCTAGCAGGACCACGTCAATGAGGTCCTTTCCCACCACTCCTATTCAACAGTGTGTGATGTGAGTGAGTCGCTCAGTCCTGTCTGACTGTTTGTGGACCCCATGGACTGTAGCCCACCAGGTTCCTCTGTTCATGGAATTCAGAGAAGCATACTGGAGTGGGTAGCCACTCCCTTCTCCAAGGGGTTTTTCCAACCCAGGGATTGACCCCAGGTGTCTTGCATTGCATGCAGATTCTTTACCATCTGAGCCACCAGGGAAGCCCATATTTAGATAAAAATCTTACAAATTATGTTCTTATACTTACACAATAAACTACAAAATAATGACAAAAGTAATAAAAAAAGATTTAAATAAATAGGGGAATAGTCCGTATTCTATTACTGAAGACTCAATTCATTCAGGGTTTCCTTCTCACATCCATAGTTTTGTTATTCTATCTTTGATGAAAACCTTAAAAGTCAAATCTTATCTTCCCAACTTAATCTATAAGTCAATGGAATTCTAATCAAAATTCTAGGAAAATAATTTTAAAGATGCCAAAAAATTGATTCTAAAATGTTTATGGAGATGTAAAGGATGTAGAATAACCAACATAGTACTGAGAAAGATCAGAAAGTTGAACGTAAACTGCATAATTCAAGACATGTTGTTGTTGTTCAGTCGCTAAGTTGTGTCCAACTCTTTGTGACCCCATAGACTGCAGCACACTAGGCTCCCTTGTCCTTCACTATCTCCTGGAGTTTGCTCAAACTCATGTCCATTTTTTTTATTATGCTATTCAAACATGTAATCCTTTGTTGCCTCCTTCTCCTCCTGCTTTCAATCTTTCCCAGCATCAGGGTCTTTTTCAATGAGTCAGCTCTTAGCATCAGGTGGGCAAAGTATTGGAGTTTCAGCTTCAGCATCAGTCCTTCCAATAAGTATCCAGGGTTGATTTCCTTTAGGACTGACTAGTTGGATTTCCTTACAGTCCAAGGGACCCTCAAGAGTCTTCTCCAGCATCACAATTTGAAATCATCAGTTCTTCAGTGCTCAGCTTTCTTTATGGTCCAACTCACTCTGTACATGATTACTGGAAAAACCATAGCTTTGATATACAGACCTTTGTTGGCAAAGTGATGTCTTTGCTTTTTAATATGTTGTCTAGGTCAAGAGATAAAGGCAGAGTAACCATGAAGACATGCAGGTGGCAAAAGAATTGCAAATATATTAATGGACCAGAATACAGAGCCAAAAATAAATCCACACATATTATCAGCTGAATTTTAACAAAGAAAGTCAGTCCAATGTAGAAAGTAAAGCTTTTTCTTAATCAATTGGACACCTGTACATGGAAAAAAAAAAAAAGAACCTAAAAACAGAACTTACACCTTCAAAAAATTAACTCAAAATACATAATGGATCTAAATGTAAGGTTTAAAACTATACAAACCCCAGTAAAAATCACAGGAGAAAATGTATATGACTCTTTAGTTTGATGATTAATTTTAGGTACAAAGTAAAGATGAAATCCACCAAAGAATATTAATAGATAGGTTTAATTTGATTAAAATAAAAAATATTTCACTCTGAGAAAGACACCGTTAAGAGAATGAAAGTATAAACCATTGAGAAGAAAAAAAAAATATTTGTGATAAAAACCTTTTAACATATGCAACAGGCTCTTGCAAATTAATATTAAGAAAATGAGCAACCTAATTTTAAAAAAGCAAAATATCTGAACAGGCATCTCACCGAATAGCTATACAATTGGCAAATAAATATACAGAACAAGGTTCAACATCATTTGTCTTAATGTGGTTCCACTGCACACCTATTGGAATAACCAACATTCCCCAAAAAAAAAAAAAATAAATAAATAAAAAGACAATACAATTGCAAGCAAGAAAATGAAGGAACAAAGGTTCTTATTTATAACTGATGGGAGTGCAAAATGGCACAATCACTTGGGAAGACAGCTTAACAGTTTGTTACACAGGTAAACTTTGTCTGTGATCTGTTTCTGGTTAGTTGCTCAGTAGTTTCCAATTCTTTGTGACCCTGTCCATGGGGTTTTCCATGCAAGAATACTGGAGTGGGTTGCCATTTCCTCCTCCAGGGGATGTTGCCAACCCAGGGATCGAACCTGAGACTCCTGCTTTCCAGGCAGATTCTTTACCTGCTGAGCCATCAGCGAAGCTCCAGAACAAACATTATCTGTGATACAATCCAATATTTATGCTTTTAGGTTGCTACTCAATTGATTTGAAAATGCACGTTACAATGGTTGTTCAGCTTTATTGTTCATTGCCATACTGGTAGTGACCAAGATGTAGGTTAATCAATAAATAACTGAGGGAAAAACTGTACAATGTATTATTATTCAGCAGTAAAATGAAGTGAGTCATCAAGCAGTTTGGTCTATTAGGATAGATATGTGACATAGATTAATAGAATACTTCTACGGCATTAAAGTAGCAAATGTTAGATAATTATTTTTAATTTAATGTCTAATTTTAAGAAACTATCAAATGTCCTTTATAATGACATTCATTAAAAATCAAGCCTTCTTAATTAATTGAAGATCAAATTAATCGAAGAATATTTAATCTCATTAGAAATGCATACTAAATAATCTGTTAAAAAGATGAAGCATAAAACTGTGTATTTAACATAAAGTATATGTTTTAGATAATTTACCAATATATATAAACATACAGGAAGAATTCTGGCAGCGTTTGGGGGTTCTTAACTATCTTTAAACTATGGGCTTCATCTTATGTGTATCTTTCTAAGCTAAGGGGTCTTCTAGCTTTCATTCTAGTCTCAGAGCATTCCACAATCCAAAAAGTTAACGATCACAAAAGTCCTTTCCAAGGACTGTTTAGAGCTGTTAAAAGAATTTTATCAGGGTTTAAAAAAAGGTAATCCAGAAAATTTCAAGACTTGAAGGCAGGTTTCTTGTCTCTGTGTGGTGTCTTCAACTGACTTATATTGCTGCTGAGCAGTTTAAAAATATGTCAAGTCATTTAAAATAATTTAGATAAAACTATAGAAAATTTATTTTTCTGTTGATTTCTATGTAAATATTAAGCCGCTAGAATGTTACCTATTTTTACCTGCAGAATCACACTGCTCTAATTTCAGTTTGCCCTTTAAATTTTATTCTCAAAATCACATCACAGATGCTATTTGCTGGAGGTCTTGCATATTTGGTTACAAATACAAATTCTAACTTGACTAAGTGGGCTTTCTATTCTATATGAATAGATAAAGAGATAGAGATTGTGCAGTTAATATAGATACTGATATAGATAATATAGAAGTAGAGAGAAATCTCACTTCTTAAATTTTGTTTACTAGTTTGTAAATCTTGTTTTAAGCAATTGTGTAAGGTTTGTCCTATATTCTATATGAACTATACTAATTACAAGTGAGTTACTTCTAAAATAATTGGTATTTCTCATCCATCTAAAAGAGCAAGTTGGTTTCCATTACACATAGGGTCATGTTGCATTTAGGAGTTACTGGAATCAAAGAATACCTTGCCAGGAATCAGTTTGGCTGTGAAGATAACAGCCCCATAACCAGATTGTTTCTACTGCTTTTTTTGTTTTTAAACAATGGCTGCACATTTAAGATCCTTTTAGACTCATGACTTCTTACACAAAGCTTGATTGTACATGCCAATCATACCAACATTTATTAATATTACTTTTTAGGTAAAAAGAGTGAAATAAAGCATAGAATTTGAGAGAATATAAACTTTCCTCATTAACTTTCAAGTATTTATTATGATGTAATGTGAAACTTCCTCATGATTAAAATGACAGATGTAGCCATCCTTGACAACTGATTTTTAGTAAAGATGAGGTTGTCAGTAAAGTGAAAGGGAATTCATGAATCAGTGGTGAAAAGCAACATGTGCTGACTGGCAGCAGGGTGTATGAACTAACTGGAATTAACAGAAGCATTCATTGATACACTGCCCACATGTGTCATCAAAGCAAGTCCCACGTGTCACATGAAGAGTAGGAAATGACTGGGCACCAAATGTAGCATATAATTAAGCAAAACAAAACAATTCTGAAGTAATCATGAAATTAAATCTACTTTGTAAAAGCAAAACTGAGTATGTTCCTTTGATATGTGGGGTGAATAGTAAGTCCTAAGATTAATGCATTTACCAAAATTTATTATTCTATATTTATTGGGTTGACCAAAAAGTTTGTTCTGGTCTTTCCATAATGGAAAAACTTAAATGAATGTTTTGGTCAACCCAATATTGTTTGGTATGTTTTAATTTCCATGAGAATTTTATTTCTTAGCTTCTGAGAACAACAAAACAAAGACAACTTCAATCCTATTACCTCTGGTCATTTCCTATGAAGAAATGACATCCTAATATAAGTACAAACCAAACGTTTCCTAACTCTGCTCCCCCTTCGCCTCTCCTTGTCATTCCACCATCTCCACCTACCCTCTACCATGGACTATCTGGTCAATTTTATATCTCTGAGACAAGCTACAGTGCCTTGAACCAACTTTAACTCTCTGATGCATTTCTAGCCCCAATTCTAGAAGTGGTAGACTAACTTTCCCTCTTCAGTGTGACATGGATACCAGCCAATCAGAACAGAGGTCAATCAAGCTAAACTGTCCCTCCTGTGTATGCTTTTTTTGGTAATGTTCTATTTCAGAGCAGCATTTGACAGAAGTGAGTCCTCCTTCTTGAAATACCCATTTCCCTTGGTTTCAGGCATACCAAATACTTTTGGTTATATTTCTATCTCATTAAAGGCACCTTTTCAGATTCTTCTTTTCATTCCACATTTTCTCCTAGCTTTTTGGGATAACTGAAAGTATAATTTTCAGAATTTTTCATTTGTTCATTAATGATTCTTAAGAAATTTCATCTAGCCTTATGTCTTTAAAACTATGTATATTTTGAAAACTGGTAGGCTGCAGTCCATCGGGTCGCTAAGAGTCGGACACGACTGAGCAACTTCACTTTCACTTTTCACTTTCATGCATTGGAGAAGGAAATGGCAACCTACTCCAGTATTCTTGCCTGGAGAATCCCAGGGATGGGGGAGCCTGGTGGGCTGCTGTCTATTGGGTTGCACAGAGTCAGACACAACTGAAGAGACTTAGAATCAGCAGCAGCATATGCAGAGTACATCATGAGAAACGCTGGGCTGGAGGAAGCACAAGCTGGAATCAAGATTGCTGGGAGAAATATCAATAACCTCAGATATGCAGATGACATCACCCTTATGGCAGAAAATGAAGAAGAACTAAAGAGCCTCTTGATGAAAGTGAAAGAGGAGAGTGAAAAAGTTGGCTTAAAGCTCAACATTCAGAACACTAAGATTATGGCATCTGGTCCTATCACTTCATGGCAAATAGATGGGGAAACAGTGGAAACAGTGGCTGACTTTACTTTGGGGGGCTCCACAATCACTGCAGATGGTGACTGCAGCCATGAAATAAATAGACGCTTACTCTTTGGAAGGAAAGTTATGACCAACCTAGACAGCATATTAAAAAGCAGAGGCATTGTCAACAAAGGTCGATCTAGTAAAGGCTATGGTTTTCCAGTAGTGATGTATGGATGTGAGAGTTGGACTATAAAGAAAGCTGAGCACTGAAGAATTGATGCTTTTGAATTGTGGTGTTGGAGAAGACTCTTGAGAGTCCCTTGGACTTCAAGGAGATCCAACAAGTCCATCCTAAAGACTGGGTGTTCATTAGAAGGACTGATGCTGAAGCATCAGCTCCAATACTTTGGCTACCTGATGCGAAGAGCTGACTCATTGGAAAAGCCCCTGATGCTGGGAAAGACTGAGGGCAGGAGGAGAAGGGGACGACAGAGGATAAGATGGCTGGATGGCATCACTGACTCTATGAACATGGGTTTAGGTGGACTCCGGGAGTTGGTGATGGACAGGGAGGACTTCCGTGCTATGGTTCATGGGGTTGCAGGGAGTCGGACACCACTGAGCGACTAAACTGAACTGAACAATGCTCACCAATTAAGCTTCTTGGTCTTGGTTACACATTCTTTCACAAAACACTATCATAAACCACATGAGATATCGATCTGCTCAGAAGGTTATCAAACAGGAAACACAGCGTGACAGCAGCTCAGCATGGAACATTCCTTGCAGGCATAGTTCTTTCAGCAGTCCATGAAACACACTACAGAATCGCCTGGAGGGAATCCACTCAGATGATAGTTCAGCAGGGTTGAGAGCACTTTGGGTAGCTGGGGAAACTTCTCTGGTTTAAAAAACTCATGTCACACAGGCCTCCTCAGGTGGGATACTGGGGAGATCCATCTGCCAATGCCATCCACCTGCCAAGGCAGGAGGCGCTGGAGACTCAGGTTCAATCCCTTGGTCAGGAAGATACTCCGGAGAAGGAAATGGAAACCCACTCCAGTATTCTTCCCTGGAAATCTCATGGACAGAGGAGACTGTAAGTGGACTACAGTCCATGGGGTCACAAAGAGTTTAGACATGACTGAGTACACACGTGCGCATGCACGCGCGCGCGCACACACACACACACACAAAGTTAATATACCTACAGGCCCGGGTCCCTGCAAGAAACATGCCAGTCTCAATAATCATTGCTCGATGCATAACACTATGGAATATTCATAGTTCCTTGTCCAAGTGCAAATTAGGGGTAATTTCTGTTTTAGTAATATTGCCTGGAGACGGAATTTAACTCTTATCAGATTGCTATGGGAACAAGCCTGAAAGTTAACTGAGGGTCAAATTCTCATGTAAAACTACAAACACTTGGCTCATCTTTGCCTATAACTCTAAAATTTCTAGACTTTTTATCTGAATGTCATATTCATATATCCTACTGTCTACTTGACAGTTTCACTTAAATATTTAACTGATGATGACAATTGAAAATCTCCACATTTGAATTTTTTACTTTTCCTGACAAACACATGCTACCAAACACATTCTTCCAGTCTTCCCAATCTCACTAAATGAAAATATCTTTTTAGATGCCAGCATCAAATTTTTGGAGTCAAATTTGGGGTAGCTTCTGTCTACCCCCTGTACTCCATATCCAATCTGCAGATACTGAATATCCAAATATGAAACATTTTTCCCAATATCACTGCTACTGCTCTACCTCACATAGCCACCACTTCTTGCATGTTATTGCAATATATAAATTAAGGCCATTCTGCTTCAATCCCTCCTTCAAAGCTAATCACGATAGGAGTGAGTGACCTTTTCAAACTAAAGTAAAATTATATTACTCTTTTATTTAAAACTTTCCACTGGCTTCCTACCCCCTCAAAATAAGATATTATGGCCTTGTTGTGCCTACAGATTCTTCACAACCTGCCTTCACTCGTTTTTCTGCCTTCAACTTGTGCTGCTCTCTAAATGGTGGCCTCCTGGTTGATCACTGAATATGCTAAGCATGATTTTACTCAGAACCTTTGCAAAAATCTGTTCATTCTGCCTGGAATTTTATTCTCCAAAATATCCTCATATTTGTTCCTCACTATTTTAAGTTTTCACTAAAATGTCAGTTTATTGGAAAGCATTAATGAAAATGAAAGTTTCTCAGTCATGTCTGATTCTTTGTGACCCCACAGATTGTAGCCTGCCAAGCTCCTCTGTCCATGGGATTCTCCAGGCAAGAATACTGGAGAGGGTTACCATTTCCTTCTCCAGGGGATCTTCCCCACCGAGGGATCGAATCAGAGTCTCTTATATTCCAGATGGAGTCTTTACCATCTGAGCCACCTGGGAATCATTGCCCTGACTTAAAACAGTCACCTGCTCTGAAATTCATATCCTCTCCATATATTTTATTTATCTTCACAATAGTAATCAGCTTCTAATATTGCATGCACTTACATTTTTAGTGTCCTTGTATATGGTATGCATGATCATTAAAAAATAAGTAATATGAAGTAGAAATGTGCTTATGGTACAAATGTTATATCTAAATCAGGACCTGGGGCAAATCGTTTCTGAATAAATGATTAAGGAAATGAATAAATAAATAGGTCACATGAAATGTGTGTCTTTATATGCCTGTGTGCATCAATTTTGAATTAATTAATAAGAATGAATATATCTGATATAATTCTTTCCCTCAAGAACCATATCTCCTAGGTTGGAATTGAAACCTCTAGGTAACAAGTACTGAAATAATTTTTATGCATCTATTTCATCTGGCAGCTACTTAGCCCAGGCTTTTTAAGGCCCAACTCTCTTTGCATGATTCTGCTGCTGCTACTGCTGCTGCTAAGTCGCTTCAGTCATGTCTGACTCTGGGCGACCCATAGACGGCAGCTCATCAGGCTCCCCCATCCCTGGGATTCTCCAGGCAAGAACACTGGAGTAGGTTGCCATTGCCTTCTCCAGGGCATGAAAGTGAAAAGTGAAAGTGAAGTCACTCAGTCGTGTCCAACTCTTAGCAACCACATGGACTGCAGCCTACCAGGCTCCTCTGTCCCTGGGATTTGCCAGGCAAGAGTGCTGGAGTGAGTTGCCATTGCCTTCTCCTACTGAGGTTAATTCTTAAAAACATGAGCTGGTCATCTTTCAAAAGAGCTCCCAAATTCTTGGGCCCGTAGTTTGCTTCTCCTCCAGGATCTTGATATCTCATATTTTCGTTGCTAAATCCAAATGTCACATAAGGAGGAACAACTTATAGCACTGTGCCTTCTGATAGTATACTGGCTACTTAGATACTGTTGTGAATTTTCATAAATAACGGGTGACATGACATAGATAATGGGTGACATTTTTGGCTATAAAATTGCTATTTGGAAGGGTGTACATTGATATCTGCCTTTTAGGGAATCAACATTTATCTTTGGGGTAGATTTAACCTGTATTCTGAGATGAGCTGCTTAATGTCATAAGCATGTAAGTTAAAAATACAATTAGAGAAGGAACCCAAGTAGGTGCTTTATGTGGAGATGATGAGAACTCTACTTTATAATAAGTTCGGTAGAATGCCTTCATCACATGATAGAATTTTTGGAAAAACACAACTTGAAAAAAGAAGATGCAAAATGCTTATTCAGAGTACAGCAAACATGTAAAATATATATTTTAGGAGTATTATGAGATGGTTAGATAGCAACATCAACTCAGTGGACATGAGTTTGAACAAACTCTGGGAGCCAGGGAAGCACAGGGAACCTGGCGTGCTTCAGTCCATCAGGTCACAAAGAGCAGGACATGACTTAGTGACTAAACAGCAACAGCAACAGCAACATATATCTTATTTGCTTGTTTGTTTTGGCCCCATTTACTCAAAGTAGTGTGGGAGCTAAAATCAGACTAAAGTGGAAAGGATTTTGGGGTTTAATCTTACTGTTACTGAATGATAGAAGAAAATCTATGTGAAGGAGATGCCTGAGTCTCATTAGAAGATACTCTGGGCCAAAGGAGGGTGATAGATACTGTAAAATTAAGATAATATTACTAAACTTTGCATAATGTAATGTCAACTATTATGGTTTCTTTTTTTCTGAACATTGGATCCAGGCAATTTCCTGTTGGGAGAAACTCCCAATGGGTATGATTTATTATTCTTCATAAATTATGTGACATCTGTGGCAGAAAATGAGGTGAGACGTGAAATTGGAAAGACAATAATGTTCTTTTTTGGTTGAAGATGAGGAAGGTGAAAGAAAGTATTCCTGAATTGGTCAGGCTGAGCTGGACACTTCTACATGCAAACCTTTCAGAAGCCTAAGATTATGGGCTTTGAGTATATAACAGTATTTATAAGCTACTTTTCTTTTTTATTTCCATTCTCTCTAGGTTTTGTCAAATCTTACTAGAGGCACAGTATTGTTTCTACTGTGTACCGTGAGTCTAGGGAAAATAATGTCCCTCTTCCCTCTTTCAGAGGTCACTTAAGGGCATCAGATGGTTGCTAATCGCTATAAGTGTCAAATGTGTGGCTATATCAAAAGATTTTGCAACATTGAAAAAGTAGTACTATACCATTAAGATGAGAAGGCCAGAGGGAAAGATATTTTTCCTAGAAACAAATGAGGCAGATAGCATAAAATTAACAAATAACTGGGGAGTCAGGTTTTAAAATCAAGGCCAGTGTGAATTCTGACAAATTAAAATAAAACAGATACACAAATTCATATTATAGAATATTAGTGAAAGCCAAAAACTAATAAACAAAATTTCTATGCAGAATCTATTCAATGACCTTCAGAATTGTCTTGCAGAGTATATATATATATATATATATTTTTTTTTTTTTTTGGCAATTCCACAACATCTACTCTGCTAGCTGTTTCTTTAGCTTTTTTGGTGCAAGAAATGAACTAGAACCCTTCTCTAGGCTTAAATATGCTTTTATCTAAGTGTTGCTTCAGAGACTGTCTCCTTACACTCCTTTTTCCTTCAGGAAGATGCATTTTAGAATTTCCATGAGACTTGGTATTTTTTTTTCCCGTCTTTTATTTTATTTTTTTAAATTGGAGGCTAATTACTTTACAATACTGTATTGGTTTTGCCATACATCAACATGAATCCGCCACGGGTGTACACGTGTTCCCCATACTGAACCCCCCTCCCACCTCCCTCACCGTACCATCCCTCTGGGTCATCCCAGTGCACCAGCCCCAAGCATCTGTATCCTGCATCGAACCTGGACTGGCAATTTGTTTCTTATATGATATTATACATATTTCAATGCCATTCTCCCAAATCATCCCCCCCTCCCTCTCCCACAGAGTCCAAAAGACTGTTCTATACATCTGTGTCTCTTTTGCTATCTCGCATACAGGGTTGTCGTTACCATCTTTCTAAATTCCATATATATGCATTAGTATACTGTATCATACTTTCTAAACATGTTCCCTAATAGGACCTTTGGGCTTCTCAGATGACTCAGTGGTAAAGGATCCATCTGCCTGCCAATGTGGGAGACCAAAAAAGGTGGGTTTGATCCCTGGGATGGGAAAAATCCCATGGAGGAGGAAATGGAAACCCTCTCCAGTATTCTTGTTTGGAGAATTCCATGGACAGAGAAGCCTGGTGGGCTGCAGTTCCTAGAGGCTCAAAGAGTCGGACACTACTGAGCGACTGAGCACGCATGCATACATAGGACCTTCATATTCACATGCAAGCTCCCTCTTGAGTGTAATCCTAGAAACCAGACCATCCAAAGGTAAATGTCATTCTAAACAAAAATTCTGTTTGATCATAAAATATGCAGAAATCACTTCTAAACTATTTAATGCTGTCAGGATATAATTTTTTAAAAGTAAAGGAAAGATTGAAGGTACAAGAAGGGCATGACAGAGGATGAGATGTTTATATGGCATCACTGACTCGATGGACATGAATTTGAGCAAGCTCTGGGAGTTGGTGATAGACAGGGAGGCTGGTGTGCTGTAGTCCATGGGGTCACAAAGAGTCAGATATGACTGAGCAACTGAACTGAACTGAAACAGATTAAATTCAGAATCATACCTGAGCAGTTACTTTATTCAATTCATCTAATTGTATTAAATGCATGTAATTTAAAGGCATTCTATAAAAAGCTGTATTCAGGGTTATCATGTCCTAATATTATGTGTTAAGTGACATGAATGTGTCCACTTTTTGCCACCCTATGTACTGTGTAGGCTGTCATGCTCCTCTGTCCATGGAATTTTCCAGGCTAGAATACTGAAGTGAGTTGCCATTTCCTATTCCAGGGAATCTTCCCAACCCAGGGATCAAACCTGCATCTTTTATGTCTCCTGCATTGGCAGGCAAGTTCTTTACCACTAATGACACCTGGGAAGACCCCTAATAAACAAATGTGCAAAAACAAGAATTTGCCAAAGTTCAGTTTTAGATATCACATGTTAAATTCAGAATAAAAATCAGTTTATTAAGATGAACAAAGATCGTCCTCCTTTTTAGTTTCTCTTTTATTTAAAATATCTTGATGGTAATTATATTAGTCAGATTTGGCTTTGGAAAAAGTATTCCAGCAATTATTGGGGAAAAACAAAACAAAACATATATTTGATCCTGATTCTGAGTTTCAGCAGGGTGGTGTTTCCGGCTTAGGTTCATCTGACTGATTTTTACAGTCAACAGTGGAAAGATCTAAATAGATGGAATGACCGGATAATTGGATCCTCCCTCCTACTTTTCTCACATCGTGTAGGGTTCTTGCCTGGACTTGTTCATATGGTGGAAGAAAGGTTCTCAGCAATGATTGGATGAGCCCCATGCACAAGCACCTTTCATTTGTTATTCTCCCTTTGCCCAGGGAAGTCACATGGGCCAAGCAAAGTTCAGTATAGAAAGGTATGCTCCAAAAGCATGCATTCAGAGAAAGAATATTTGGCAATCAATTTGCAAACAATCCTTTGGTAGACATGTTTAACATGGGCGAATTTCTAGTAAATAAAGAAAAACAGAGACAAAAGAAAATGTAAGTTTGAACATAAATACACTTTATGGATGTGATCTTCAATCTCTGAAATATATTTCTTTCTCCATACTGTTTCTTT
Organism: Bubalus kerabau; assembly: GCF_029407905.1. Lineage (NCBI taxonomy): Eukaryota > Metazoa > Chordata > Mammalia > Artiodactyla > Bovidae > Bubalus > Bubalus kerabau. The sequence continues at coordinate 54,884,472 of NC_073625.1, forward strand.
CCATATTTGCATCTATGTAATAAAATCCATGGGCTTAATTTTGGCTGACATGTTCATTACCAGACCCAGTGAAAGGTACTTCCATAATCAGTGAAAAATATGACTAATAATTAGTATGTATAAATTTACTTCACTTGCCTTCTCATGAATCCAAAAGTAATTAATATTGGTAGAAAATAATCAGAATTAATATATATATTTTAGACATCATTTGTATGAGTATTATTCTTTAACATATTAATAACACCTAACTGGATATCTCTGAAGTTATCTTAAAAGCCAATGAAATCTGCTCAGACAAAAAGTGAAAGTCACTTAGTCATGTCCAACTCTGTGACTGGTGGACTGTAGCACACCAGGCTCTGTTTATGGGGATTCTTCAGGCAAGAATACTGGAGTGGATAGCTGTTCCCTCCTCCAGGGGATCTTCCCAACCCAGGGTCTAACCCAGTCTCCCACACTGCAGGCGGATTCTTTACCAGCTGAGCCACCACGGAAGCCCAATAATACTGGAGTGGGTAGCCTGTCCCTTCTCCAGTGGATCTTCCCAACCCAGGAATAGAAGCAGAGTCTCCTGCTTTGCAGGCAGATTCTTTACCAACTGAGCTACCAGGGATCTGAAATTATCTTCGAAGCCAAATAAATCTGTTCAGACAAAAAGACAGTATCAAAATCTACAATTTGAGTTGGATATAATCACTTTCACTGAAAAGTTCATTGTTTTAGAGAGAGTTCTGGACTTCTTTTCAGTTATATTTGTGGTTGATGCTGCTACTATTCTTTGCTTAAGGAGACAGTATTATGAAAGAGATAAGTACCATCAATGAAAGCACAACTGCCAGAAAAAACATGAGGTAATAAAGAGAGAAAGTTTGGAGTGTGTGACCCATTTTCATTTGTAACCACCTATATAGCTTCAGGACATAGCTGCCAGACAAGGAATAATAAATAACATGGCCTACTTAGAAAATAACACATGTATACCTGTGGCGGATTCATTTTGATATTTGGCAAAACTAATACAATTATGTAAAGTTTAAAAATAAAATAAAATTAAAAAAAAATGAAAATAATGCCAAATTATATCGTACCATATGGGTTGATTGCTGGGATCCAATCAGAAGCTCTTAAGTAATGTGAGAAAATTTTGTGCTGGGTTGTTGTACACTGCATTGTTTTTCAAGTTGAGTTTTGTTGAGGCACGAGGGCTGGCATATACAGTGAGTGTAAAATTCCATTTCAGAGTATTGAATTCTTGCAGGAAAATATTTGAAGAATGTGTGAAACATAATCCTTACCAAAAATCTGTAATATGAAAACAAGATTACATTGTTAGCTAACTAAATTTAAATCCATAGCTTTGTCTATAACTTCTCTTGGGAAATTTTACAACTTCTATGGTATGTAGTTTTTTAAAAAATAGAGAACATTCCATTTCAAAATAGATGTAACATAAATGTAATGAGCTCACTACAATTTTCTTCTGGGATTTCTAAATAATACTAATATTGTTTTGCTTCATTTCCACATCATATATTACAGGAGTATAAAACATACACAAATCTTAAGATTTTCAAAGCACTTTCTCATTTGATTTTCATACCAGCTTTTGGTGTTCAGTAGTTGAGAAGACTAAATGGAGTTGAAAGGATTTGAGTTACTTTTCAAAGTCATTCAATAAGCACTTGTGATTTAATGAAGGTCAGATTTCAGATCTTTGTGTATTCCAAATTTCTTTTAGTTCTTATTTATAAGAATTCTTCATGTTTATAAAAACAAAATACAAATCTCTTGCCATGAGAACATAACACTTTAAAAGACTTTAGATATTCATTTTATTTTTGAAAATCTTTCATGCTTCTTGTGAACTTTCAATTCCAACATGAACTGTAGAATTGGACTCAATTCTATTTTGGTTACTGAAACGATAGCATTTTATTACGCTTCTGTTTAATAGAAAACCTTGTGTATATGAGGAAAAAGATCCTAAACTGCCTTATTTTAGCATTTTTTAGATAGTTATATACATCTGTTAGAACATTTATATAAGTTTGAGTCATTAGAAATTTAGTCAAATTTTCAGTTTTTTAACGTTTAAGATAGTAATGACTCTTCTTTTTTGAAAAACTGTTTCATGACTTACAATTCAGAAGGTGAAGTAGAAATTTACATACAAGTAATTATTAAGATCAGATCAAATTAGATACAGTGTCCTGGAAAGAGTAATCTCCCAATAGATAATTTTTAATAAATAATGTAAGATCAAGCATTATGATAAAGGGAAAGCAAACAGAATATGTAAATTTATTTCTGTTACCTTTATATGGATGCTTTAAAACTATTTTGCAATGTGTAATTTTGAATATTATATATTATACTATAGTAGTAAACTAATATATTACTTTAATTTTAAATACATAAACATTATTGTATGCTAGATATAAAAATCTTTGCCTCTTTAAAAGATGTGATTTAATTTCCTACTACATTTCTGTCAAGTAAATTAAGTTTATAAAGGGGATTAGCTTTTATTATTGCACAATTTGAAATTTACAATTTTAAATGAGCCAAAGTGACTTACAAGACTTCTATTTTCTGACAGAATTACTATAAAGGATGTTAAGGAGAATGTTTAATGGTGGATTGGTAATCCTAAAATAAAGTTATTCAAAACATGGGTCCCAAGTGTCCATTTTCATTTTAATTTGTTCTCTTAATAATCTCAAAACAAGGAATAAAATGGGAAGTCTAGCTGTATGATACACAATTCCATTGTAGTTTATTGACTTGTATTAGAACTTGAGTTTCCAAATGCAAGCTTTAACCAATGCTTTACTTTGACATTTACAGTATGGATTTAAGACTTATCCATGAAAGGTAAAGTTATAAAATATTTCAATGTAACTAAGAGAAAATGTTGTGTCTTTGTAGTATTAAAGGACTTCTTTCAAAAAGGAACAAAAAAAAAAAACCTTACTAAATTTCTGTATATCATAAAAATGTGAAGAGAGACACCAGATACTGGGCCAACAAATATGTGATTGACAGAGAATTATTATAGAGCAAACTTAAGGAACTTCCACTAATCAGGAAGAAAAAGATACAGGGCAACATAATAATTGGTATGGTGTATAAGCAGACATTTTGATGAATGTCTCATAACTGTATAAAAGGATTTCAATCTCTTTTGTAATTAGGGAAATTCCAATTAAAACCACAGTGAGATGCCATTTCACATTCACCAGATTGGCAAACTTAACAAGTCCAAGAACATGATGTTTTGGCAAGGATATAGAATAACGGGAACTCATACAAACCAGATAGACTGTATATTAGTGCAAACATTTTTGAAAGCTATTTGGCATCTTCTAATGAAGCTGACAATGTGAAGTGTGAATTCATAATTCCACTCCTGGGGATATATCCTAGAGAAACATTGGCCTCTGTTCACCAGGAGTCATGTAAATAAATGAATGCTGAATGCTCATAACTGTGGCATTGTTTGTACTAGCAAAACAAAGAAAGACTAACAGATGAACAAAACACCAAAGCTGAGATATGCATTGAAAAGAAAATAGATTAATATATAGTATTGCATTCTTATAATGCAAATCTGTTGCAGAAAATAGCCAATTCTGACTCCATATTGGAACTATTTCTTTAACTTTTCATTGTTATTGTTGTTATAATCATAAAGAATGGCCTGCCTCAGAGAATCCTGACCCTCGGCCTGACTGTGAAACTAAAATGCCTTTGTTCAGGACCCTGTCCACCTGTGGATGGCAGGATGGAAGAAATTAACACATCCCCTGCCAAAGGCTTGCCATGCTAGGAGATATTTGCAAGGTTAATGGCCTTTTTACTTTGTTTCCTCATTTCCTCCCCGTCTCTGTTATCTAAAAGGAACTGGCATCCAGGCCCCGAGAAGATGGTTATTTTGAGACATTAGTGTGCCATCTTTTCAGTCTTTCCAAATAAAGTCGCATTCCTTGCCTCAGCACTTCATCTCCCATTCTTTGACCTGTTGTGTGGTGAGCAGAGTGAGCTTGGAGTCAGTAACAAAACTGTTCTGTTGTTAAAAAAAAAAGAAAGAGTAATGAACTGTAGCTATCAGTTATCACTGTAACTAAATTTCACAAAACTTATGCTGGTTAATAAAAAGCAAGTTGTAAGAAGAGCAGTGACTGCAGTCATGAAATTAGAAGATGCCAGCTCCTTGGAAGGAAAGCTATGACAAATTTAGACAACGTATTAAAAAGTAGAGACATCAGCAATCAGAGCAGAAAAAGAAATAAAAGGAATCCAAATTGGAAAAGAAGAAGTAAAGCTCTCACTGTTTGCAGATGACATGATCCTCTACATAGAAAACCCTAAAGACTCCACCAGAAAATTACTAGAACTAATCAATGACTATAGTAAAGTTGCAGGATATAAAATCAACACACAGAAATCCCTTGCATTCCTATACACTAATAATGAGAAAACAGAAAGAGAAATTAAGGAAACAATTCCATTCACCATTGCAACGGAAAGAATAAAATACTTAGGAATATATCTACCTAAAGAAACTAAAGACCTATATATAGAAAACTATAAAATACTGGTGAAAGAAATCAAAGAGGACACTAACAGATGGAGAAATATACCATGTTCATGGATTGGAAGAATCAATATAGTGAAAATGAGTATACTACCCAAAGTAATCTATAGATTCAATGCAATCCCTATCAAGCTACCAACAGCATTCTTCACAGAGCTAGAACAAATAATTTCACAATTTGTATGGAAATACAAAAAACCTCGAATAGCCAAAGCGATCTTGAGAAAGAAGAATGGAACTGGAGGAATCAACCTACCTGACTTCAGGCTCTACTACAAAGCCATAGTTATCAAGACAGTATGGTACTGGCACAAAGACAGAAATATAGATCAATGGAACAAAATAGAAAGCCCAGAGATAAATCCACGCACATATGGACACCTTATCTTTGACAAAGGAGGCAAGAATATACAATGGATTAAAGACAATCTCTTTAACAAGTGGTGCTGGGAAATCTGGTCAACCACTTGTAAAAGAATGAAACTAGAACACTTTCTAACACCATACACAAAAATAAACTCAAAATGGATTAAAGATCTCAACATAAGACCAGAAACTATAAAACTCCTAGAGGAGAACATAGGCAAAACACTCTCTGACATACATCACAGCAGGATCCTCTATGACCCACCTCCCAGAATATTGGAAATAAAAGCAAAAATAAACAAATGGGACCTAATTAACCTTAAAAGCTTCTGCACATCAAAGGAAACTATTAGCAAGGTGAAAAACCAGCCTTCAGAATGGGAGAAGATAATAGCAAATGAAGCAACTGACAAACAACTAATCTTGAGAATATACAAGCAACTCCTACAGCTCAACTCCAGAAAAATAAATGACCCAATCAAAAAATGGGCCAAAGAACTAAATAGACATTTCTCCAAAGAAGACATACAGATGGCTAACAAACACATGAAAAGATGCTCAACATCACTCATTATCAGAGAAATGCAAATCAAAACCACTATGAGGTACCATTTCACACCTGTCAGAATGGCTGTGATCCAAAAGTCTACAAGCAATAAATGCTGGAGAGGGTGTGGAGAAAAGGGAACCCTCTTACCCTGTTGATGGGAATCCAAACTAGTACAGCCACTATGGAGAACAGTGTGGAGATTCCTTAAAAAACTGGAAATAGAACTGCCTTATGATCTAGCAATCCCACTGCTGGGCATACACACTGAGGAAACCAGAAGGGAAAGAGGCACATGTACCCCAATGTTCATCACAGCACTGTTTATAATAGCCAGGACATGGAAGCAACCTAGATGTCCATCAGCAGATGAATGGATAAGAAAGCAGTGGTACATATACATAATGGAGTATTACTCAGCCATTAAAAAGAATGCATTTGAATCAGTTCTAATGAGGTGGATGAAACTGGAGCCTATTATACAGAGTGAAGTAAGCCAGAAAGAAAAACACCAATACAGTATACTAATGCATATATATGGAATTTAGAAAGATGGTAACAATAACCCTGTGTACGAGACAGCAAAAGAGACACGGAAGTATAGAACAGTCTTATGGACTCTGTGAGAGAGGGAGAGGGTGGGAAGATTTGGAAGAATGGCATTGAAACATGTAAAATATCATGTATGAAACGAGTTGCCAGTCCAGGTTCGACGCACGATACTGGATGCTTGGGGCTGGTGCACTGGGACGACCCAGAGGGATGGAATGGGGAGGGAGGAGGGAGGAGGGTTCAGGATGGGGAATGCATGTATACCTGTGGCGGATTCATTTTGATATTTGGCAAAACTAATACAATTATGTAAAGTTTACAAATAAAATAAAATTAAAAAAAAAAAAGTAGAGACATCATTTTGTCAATAAAGATCCACATAGTCAAAGCTACAGTTTTTCCAGTAGTCATGTACAAATGTGAGACTTGAACCATAAAGAAGGTTGCATGCCAAAGAGTTAATGCTTTCAAATTGTGGTGATAGAGAAGATTCTTGTGAGTCCCCAGGACAGCAAGAAGATCAAACCAGTCAGCCCTAAAGAAAACCAACCCTGAATATTCATTGGAAGGACTGATGCTGAAGCTGAAGCTCCAATACTTTGGCCACCCATGCAAAGAGCTGACTCATTGGAAAAGAACCTGATGTTGAGAAAGATTGAGGACAGGTGGAGAAAAGGATGACAGAAGTTGAGATGGTTAGATAGCATCACCTACTCAATGGACACAAGTTTGAGCCAACTCCAGGAGACGGTGAAGGACGGGGAAGTCTGGCATCCTGCAGTTTATGGGGATAACAAAGAGTCAAACACAACTTAGTGATTAAACAACAACAGGAGGGGCAAAGAAGTACAAGCAAAGATATTCACTTGTATAACCACTACTATCTGGTTTGAGGGAGAAGCAAAGAGCAGGAGAGAGGATGAAATTAAGAATGGACATAGAGGAAATTTCATAGTACTATTTAAGCTTGATTTCTTGGACTTGTCAGTGGGTGTTACATTTTTTAATGGGTTACCTGTATATATATATTGGGACAAGGCAATGGCACCCCACTCCAGTACTGTTGCCCAGAAAATCCCATGGATGGAGGAGCCTGGTGGGCTGCAGTCCATGGGGTGGCTAAGAGTCAGATACAACTGAATTACTTCACTTTCACTTTCCACTTTCATGCATTGGAGAAGGAAATGGCAACCCACTCCAGTGTTCTTGCTTGGAGAATCCCATGGACGGAGAAGCCTGGTAGGCTGCAGTCCATGGGGTCACACAGAGTTGGACACTACTGAAGCGACTTGGCAGCAGCAGCAGTACATATATTGACACCCATTTATGTTTTCAGAATTAAATAAAAATTAAGAGTAATTGTAATAGATATTCCCATAGTTTCTTGTCACCCCTCATATGTTTTAAGTAAGAAGAGATACAACAGCAAGAATAGATACAACAGCAAAAATCCCTATATGTACAAGTGCAAAATAGTCCTGATTCTCAGAAAGATGTTCAGAAAGTACTGAAAAGATCCAGAGTCAAACCTGAAGATTAGGGTACTACTCTACTAGAGTTTGTGGTCATTCTATATGAATCTTTACTTCCCCAAGTTATTCTGAAGTAGGCTGTCTGAAAATAAATCTTTGAGAAACTCTGTTGAAAATTATCATTCTTTGACTAATTTCTGGATCTCTCCAAAGATATTATGAAACAATCATATGAACACTAATACCTGGCCTTCAACTGTGGCACTAATTAGGAGAATTTTACCAGAAATGAGTGCTCTGGGCTAGTTGACAACCGTTCAACCTTACTTGGCTCTTTTTATGTAATATCTTCCCTTCCCTTCCTCTTACCTTCTTCCTGTGCTTGAGAATCTGAGATTAGGCTAAATTGTTTTGGCTACCCTAACCTAACAGATTTTCCACAGAACTTTTATAGATTATATCATCCTAAGAACTATTTTCAACTCAGATTAGTAACTGGAATTTGGCAATTGTTCCAACACATGTCTCTAAATAATTTAAACTGTTGAGGATATTACATTTACATTGGGATGTGGCTCTGAATCTCCACTATTCATCACCATGTGGTGACTGCACCAGCCACTCTGGGATGATCATTATTCTTTCTGATAAAAAGTAAGATGTTAAATTGAAATTTTGGTCAAGCTGTATAAAAATTCATACTGATGTCATACTGACAAATGTTTCTGTGAATCAATACAATATTCATTTAAAAATAAAGCAAATTCTCAGGCTAACCATACCTTAAAATCAGTATAGTTTTAGCTAGTGTACAATCCTACTAATTAAATATATTTGACTTGGTTGCTTGATACATTAACTTATTCTTCTTATTAAGATGGTTCCTCCCTGTAGATCAGATGACTAAGAATCTGCCTGCTATGAAGGAGACCCAGGTTCGATCCTTGGTCCAGAAGATCCTCTGGAGGAGGGACTAGATGCTTGCTCCTTAGAAGAAAACAATGACAAACCTAAACAGCATATTAAAAAAGCAGAGACATTACTTTGTTTACAAAAGACCATATAGACAAACTATGGGTTTTTCCAGTAGTCATGTATGGATATGAGAGCTGGACAATAAAAAGGCTGAGCTCCAAAGAATTGATGCCTTTAAACTGTGGTGCTTGAGAATACTCTTGGACAGAGAGAGTCCCTTGGACAGCAAGGAGATCAAACCAGTCAATGCTAAAGGAAATCACTCCTGAATATTCACTAAAAGGACTAATGCTGAAGCTGAAGTACCAATACTTTGGCCACCTGATATGAAAAGGCAACTCACTGGGAAAAAAAAAAAGAAAACAAACCTCATGCTGGGAAAGATTGAAGGCAGGAGGAGAAGGGGACAACAGAAGATGAAATGGCTGGATGACATCACCGACTCAATGGACATGAGTTAGAGCAAACTCTGGGAGATGGTGAAGGACATGGAAGTCTGGAGTGCTGCAGTCCATGGGGTTGCAAGGAGTCAGACAAGGTTCAGCAAGTGAACAACAGCAAATTTATTAAGAAGTTTTAAAGATTGCTTTAAAGAAAAGGCAGAGGAACCAGAGATCAAATTGCCAACATCTGCTGGATCATGGAAAAAGCAAGAGAGTTCCAGAAAAACATCTATTTCTGCTTTATTGAGTATGCCAAAGCCTTTGACTGTGTGGATCACAATAAACTGTGGGAAATTCTGAAAGAGATGGGAATACCAGACCACCTGACCTGCCTCTTGAGACATCTGTATGCAGGTCAGGAAGCAACAGTTAGAACTGGACATGGAACAACAGACTGGTTCCAAATAGGAAAAGGAGTACGTCAAGGCTGTATATTGTCACCCTGCTTATTTAACTTATATGCAGAATACATCATGAGAAATGCTGGATTGGAAGAAACACAAGCTGGAATCAAGATTGCCGGGAGAAATATCAATCACCTCAGATATGCAGATGACACCACCCTTATGGCAGAAAGTGAAGAGGAACTCAAAAGCCTCTTGATGAAAGTGAAAGTGGAGAGTGAAAAAGTTGGCTTAAAGCTCAACATTCAGAAAACGAAGATCGTGGCATCCGGTCCCATCACTTCATGGGAAATAGATGGGGAAATAGTGGAAACAGTGTCAGACCTTATTTTTTGGGGCTCCAAAATCACTGCAGATGGTGACTGCAGCCATGAAATTAAAAGACGCTTACTCCTTGGAAGGAAAGTTATGACCAACCTAGATAGAATATTCAAAAGTAGAGACATTACTTTGCCAACAAAGGTCCGTCTAGTCAAGGCTATGGTTTTTCCTGTGGCCATGTATGGATGTAAGAGTTGGACTGTGAAGAAGGCTAAGTGCCGAAGAATTGATGCTTTTGAACTGTGGTGTTGAAGTAGACTCTTGGGAGTCCCTTGGACTGCAAGGAGATCCAACCAGTCCATTCTGAAGGAGATCAGCCCTGGGATTTCTTTGTTTGTTTGTTTGTTTTTTAATTTAATTTTATTTTTAAACTACATAATTGTATTAGTTTTGCCAAATATCAAAATGAATCCGCCACAGCTATACATGTGTTCCCCATCCTGAACCCTCCTCCCTCCTCCCTCCGCATTCCATCCCTCTGGGTCGTCCCAGTGCACCAGCCCCAAGCATCCAGTATCGTGCATCGAACCTGGACTGGCAACTCGTTTCATACATGATATTTTATATGTTTCAATGCCATTCTTCCAAATCTTCCCACCCTCTCCCTCTCTCACAGAGTCCATAAGACTGTTCTATACTTCCATGTCTCTTTTGCTGTCTCGTACACAGGGTTATTGTTACCATCTTTCTAAATTCCATATATATGCATTAGTATACTGTATTGGTGTTTTTCTTTCTGGCTTACTTCACTCTGTATAATAGGCTCCAGTTTCATCCACCTCATTAGAACTGATTCAAATGCATTCTTTTTAATGGCTGAGTAATACTCCATTGTGTATATGTACCATAGCTTTCTTATCCATTCATCTGCTGATGGACTTCTAGGTTTCTTTGGAAGGAATGATGCTAAAGCTGAAACTCCAGTACTTTGGCCACCTCCTGTGAAGAGTTGACTCATTGGAAAAGACTCTGATGTTGGGAGGGATTGGGGGCAGGAAGAGAAGGGGACGACAGAGGATGAGATGGCTGGATGGCATCACTGACTCGATGGACATGAGTCTGAGTGAACTCCGGGAGTTGGTGATGGACAGGGAGGCCTGGCGTGCTGCGATTCATGGGGTCCCAAAGAGTTGGACATGACTGAGCGACTGAACTGAACTGAAAGATTGCTTAGAACAGAGAGGTGGAGAGGATTCAGCAGAAAACTGACAATTTTTCTCTAAAACTATCAGCAGGCTTCATTGTTTTAGTCTTTATAAAATTATTTTTATTAAAGGATTGCTGACTTGGGCTTCCCTCATAGTTCAGTTGGTAAAGAATTCACCCACAAAGCAAGAGACAGTGGTTTGATTCCTGGGTTGGGAAGATCCCCTGGAAAAGGGAAAGGTTACCCACTTCTGTATTCTGGCCTGGAGAATTCCATGGACGGTATAGTCCATGAGATCACAAAGACTCGGTCATGACTGAGCAACTTTCACTCACATAGTTGACTTACAATGTTGTTAATTTCTACTGTACAGCAAAGCGGCTCACTTATATGCATACAGACATTCTTTTTCTTATATCCTTTGCCATTATGGTTTATCATAAGATATTGAATCTAGTTACCTGTGCTATACAGTAGGACCTTGCTATTTTTTCATTCTATATGTAATAGCTTGCATCTACTAACGCAAGATCCCAATCCATCCCTCCCCACCAACCTCCCCCTCAGGAACCACAACTCTGTTCTCCACATCTGTGAGTTTGTTTCTGTTTCATAGATAGGTTTTTTGTGCCATATATTAGATTCCACATATAGTGATATCATATGGTATTTGTCTTTCTCTAGCTAACTTACTTCACTCACTTCACTTATAATTTCTGGTTGCATCTTAAATATTTCTATCTTAAATTTGGCATAAAAGGATGAAGGGAGAAACAAATATTTAGTTAGATTTTTGCTAATCAAAAAAATGACTATAAGTATCTGGCACATCTCAGTTTTCTATTATACTTGCTTATATAAAAAGTATATAAAATCATATCAAATATTTTTATTGCTCTACCATCACTCTTAGGACCTTTTATTATCTCCATTTAGTAAAGGATAGTTAACTTGCTTAAGGTCCTACAGCTTTTCAAAAGCAGAGCTTTAATTCACACTATGTTTATTCTAGAGTCACAACAGGATATCTTAGATACTATGTGAGAGATGAATCTTCTACTGTCCCCATCATGTTTATCCCTGCCTCATTCTGGGGAGTTGTATTTTGGGGCAGTGTTCCCATGTCCAGAAAAAAATTTCAAATCAAGACAGGTTTTGCTTAGTAATCAACTAGTAATATCCCAATAAGGCAGCATTGTAAACCCACAAAATTTTTCCTGACCCAGAAACCTACCTCTGTTTTCCACGGTCCTGTCTAAACTCACACCTACCTTCTTAATTCTGGCAGCTTAAAAGTGGAGTGATGCATTTCATGTTTCCTCACTTGGATGGAATTCTTTTCTGTCCTCCTTTCCCTATTCTGCCCTCTGTGATCCATGTCCCAACCTGTATGCCTTAACCATAATTCACTGCTACTCCCTTTGACCCCTTAGAAAGCCCCAACCTCTCCCATCCTGCCCTACACTCTGTCCCTGAGCATTCCATTGTCCATTTCTTGGCTGCCTACAAGCCTAGCCTGACCTTTAGGGCTGAGTTTCTTGGCTTTGCTCTTCTAGTGGTTATATTAGATTTGTTATTGATATTGAAAGGATAGTGTTCTGGGAAATTGTATTTGCTATGTGAATGTCAAACACACAATACATGGATTTCCTTTTTTAAAGTATACATTTTTTTTCCCCTTGTCTAAAAAGGCAGTTTGGCTAAATGATTAAACATAGAGAAAAAAAAAGCTAGACTCAAACTGTCAAAGTTCAAACTCTAGATCCTTGGCTTTCAAGCTGTGTAACCTTGGACAACTTTCTTTGCTTCTCTTTATAGCTCAGTTTCTTCCTAAGATAAAATATTAGCTATTATATCATTGTTTAGATGATTAGAAGAAGTTGATATATGGAAACTTTTTAGAAGTCTTCTTGGCCTTGGAAATGGCACCCCACTCCAGTACTCTTGTCTGGAAAATCCCGTGGATGGAGGAACCTGGTAGGCTGCAGTCCATGGGGTCGCTAAGAGTCGGACACGACTGAGCAACTTCACTGGCCTTGGAAAAGTGCTAAAACTTTAATGTTATTTGGGACAACAGAATGTTACAGTGATTTCACTATACATTTTTCATTTTCAATTACAAATTTTTCAAACTATATCAAGTAGAATTTTTGTAGTTAAATTCACTTGTCCGTGGTGGGCTCTCGTGTACCATCTATGGTGAATGTACATATATAGTGATTTAAAGGGATTTTTTAAAATGTTCATGTCTTTAATGAGAAGACTGTGTTATGGTCACTTTGGTTAATGAGGGTAAAATCTCCATATTGGAAAACCTGAAATCTGTGTTTTTAACAAACAAGGAATGGATGGAACAACACTTTGCCTTTGGCAGCAGTGAGAAAATCAGGCTGCTTGAAGTGAAGTGTCCATTATGAGAAATGACTGGAGGTGAGAGAAGCTTCCTTGATAAAACAAGTTTGACTTTTATGCAGGGGAAATGGTAAGTGGGAGATGGGGCAATGCATGGTCATATGAATTCCAATATTAGGGCCTCACTTCATTTTAGAAATACTTCTCAGATGGCAATTTGAGGATAGTCAGAGTCCCTTTGGTCAGGTGGAATGTGATTTCTGTGATTCAGATCTGAAGCACTAACAGCCAGGAATAAGGTAGGAGAGAAATTATTAAGAAGTGGAATCTATAAACCTAGTGATTGATCCAGTGGAGAAAAGGAGAAAGCTAGTACCTGATTTCTCAGAAGGGAAATTATTAACATCTCTAGTAAATGATTAACATTTGCTTTTATTAAATAGAAACTATAGGAGGAAAAACCAGTTTTAATATAGAGTATTTGATTATAGATTTAGACATGTTGAGAAGGAGGTGGCATATTCCCTGTTACAGACACAAACCATTCTTGTACCTGGTTGAGAGTAATTAAACAAGGGCATAGCAGAGAAAGCAAGATGTACTTGTAGAAACATTTCTAGTCAGTACTGAGATCAGAGTTCAAGGCTAGAGATCACTAATGATAGAGTTGTCAATCCCTGCCATTTTGTGACATTGTAAACCAGTCCTAAGTAGTTGAGATGTTGAAACAAAAGGGAGCATAGATACCTTTATCCAGCCCTAAATAATTTTTTTAATTTAATTTTATTTTTAAACCTGAAACACTGTATTAGTTTTGCCAAACATCAAAACGAATCCACCACAGGTATACATGTGCTCCCCATCCTGAACCCTCCTCCCTCCTCCCTCCCCACTCCATCCCTCTGGGTCGTCCCAGTGCACCAGCCCCAAGCATCCAGTATCGTGCATCGAACCTGGACTGGCAACTCATTTCATACATGATATTACACATGTTTCAATGCCATTCTCCCAAATCCTCCCACCCTCTCCCTCTCTCACAGAGTCCATAAGACTGTTCTATACATCAGTGTCTCTTTTGCTGTCTCGTACACAGGGTTATTGTTACCATCTTTCTAAATTCCATATATATGCGTTAGTATACCGTATTGGTGTTTTTCTTTCTGGCTTACTTCACTCTGTATAATAGGCTCCAGTTTCATCCACCTCATTAGAACTGATTCAAATGCATTCTTTTTAATGGCTGAGTAATACTCCATTGTGTATATGTACCACTGCTTTCTTATCCATTCATCTGCTGATGGACATCTAGGTTGCTTCCATGTCCTGGCTATTATAAACAGTGCTGCGATGAACTTTGGGGTACACGTGTCTCTTTCCCTTCTGGTTTCCTCAGTGTGTATGCCCAGCAGTGGGATTGCTGGATCATAAGGCAGTTCTATTTCCAGTTTTTTAAGGAATCTCCACACTGCTCTCCATAGTGGCTGTACTAGTTTGCATTCCCACCAACAGTGTAAGAGGGTTCCTTTTTCTCCGCACCCTCACCAGCATTTATTGCTTGTAGACTTTTGGATCGCAGCCATTCTGACTGGTGTGAAATGGTATCTCATAGTGGTTTTGATTTGCATTTCTCTGATAATGAGTGATGTTGAGCATCTTTTCATAATCTCAAAAATATACAAGCAACTCCTACAGCTCAACTCCAGAAAAATAAATGACCCAATCAAAAAATGGGCCAAAGAACTAAATAGACATTTCTCCAAAGAAGACATACAGATGGCTAACAAACATAAATAATTTTTTAAAAACAGGCAAGATACTATTAGAGGAGGTCATCAGGAAGACCTGACTACTGGTTGAACTTCGGGCAAGACCATAGCAATCAGTGGCACCTCATCCCATCCCCTGCTCTTGGAACAAATAGTCTGCCCACTGTTCTCATGGTAGGAGCCATTTTCAAGGACACAGACTTGAGAGAGCAAGAGGTTTTTGAGACCATCATAACTGAATACATGACTGAACCCAGTTGAGGTCTCTGTTTAAACTTCTAAGATTCTGGCACATGAGTGCAAAATCTACTCATCTTTGCAGTCACTCAAGACAAGCCTTCTATGAAAGCTTCCTTGTTTATTAAACTGGCCACTTACCAGTCCAGAGTGGTCTGTTTCTTTCCTTGGCCTTGCTCTCCATGCATGGCAGGCTAGTTTTTGAACCAACAGATGCAGAGGCAAACCAGCCAGGTTTAGCGGTGAGAGACTTATTGTAGTGGTCAAACACAAGGTGTGGCCATGAAGCCACATGGTACAAAACCAAGTGGGAAAGGGACCTGAAATTTACAGGGGGAATGTGGGGAACAGAGACAAGCACTGAGACAAGCAAGGAGGAGAGCAATGGCACTAAGAATGAGCCCAGAAGGACGGGAAAACTGATTCTGATATTAGCGTATCAAAAAATTAAGATTTTTAGATGTGGAAGTGGTTTTGGAGTTTAGGATATTGGAAAGGCCACAGAAATGAAGAGAAGCACAAGGTCCCTGTCACTAAAGCGAGAATAACACTGCAAGGCCACTGGTTTGAGCTGCGCTTTAGAAGATTTGCTGGGAGTGTAACACTAAATTACTGAAGGTGAAGCTACACTGTAATTATTTGAAGGTCTAAGGGGACATTGGGGCCGCATAACATAGGGGGACTTCCTGTACAAGCCTCAGGAACAGCAGAGGATAAGCAACCTAGGTCTGTGCCTAGCAAGCACATTTCAGTACACAATTTATAGCCAGTGGCTATGCTGAGACACCCCACAGGCCAGAGCATGGATGTAGAAACTCCTTAACACTCTGAGATAGGAGGCTAAGCCAACAATTGACATGGTCACTTAATTCAGATTAAAACTGAAATAACAGGAGGCAGGTCAGGCCACATCTGCTCTGATCAAAGTCAACACCTTGAACAATTATTCCTAGAGACCTCAGTGGTATTAGATGGCTTTTTCAGACATCAGTTGCTTCTGGAGGCATTGCCTGGGTTTTGTACAGAGGGCTCTCTTCTTTGGTACTTTCACTGTGACAGACTCACATGAATTCAAGAGACAAATTCCTTCTGCCTGGGGCCAGTGAATTTACTCTTTTAGATTAAAAGGTCTCTGGGTTTGGAATCAGAACATAGATGCAGAAATGATGGTCCGACTCTGATTACTTCTGCCCTCAGACTGCTTATGTAATCCCAACAAGGTGATTACTGATCACTGAGATGTCTTGGAGCCACCATCAATGTCATCACTAGAAATCAAAGATACTGGACAGCTCTACCAAGCAAGCTGCTGCCCTGTGGTCCATGGGGGTCAATGAACAATCTAAGAGAATCCACTGCTAAGGTCCCTGAAGGACCAAGAGATGTAACATAGGAGGCAGCAGGATATGAAGACCATTATGGTACCTATGGGACTTCCCAGGTGGCTCAGTTATAAAGAATCTGCCTCCAAGCAGGTGATGGGGGTTTGGTCCCCGAGTCAGGAAGATTCCCTAGAGAAGGAAATGGCAAACACTCCAGTTTTCTTATCTGGACAATCCTATGGATGGAGAAGCAAGGTGGACTACAGTCCATGGTGTCGCGAAAGAGCTGGACATGACTTAGTGACTGAACAGCAACAGCATGGTACCTTGTGCCCATGTGGATATGACATCAGTATATCTGAAAATGATGGTTATTTCCTGAAAACTGACACATCCACTTTGTTCAAACCATTTTAAGCTTTCCTGTAAAGATCAGAGTCCCAGTCCTCATTGTTTACTTAATCTAACAAATGCAGAAGACAGATTTTATTGTTTGATCATTTATTTTTCAGTAAGAAATAGCAGTATCATATTTCTTTTCAGTTCTTTCTGCTGGGCAAAAAAAAATTAAACAAAATAATACTTATAATTTTCAGTTTTTCTTAGTCACTTTTATTTTTCTCATCAAACAATTCACATGCTATAAGAATCATGTAGAGAGAAGTAATGATTTCATATATACAACTTAGAGTCTTTTGCGTCATTTTGAGACGATGTTATGTATGATTAAAAGCAAAAGCTCTGGTCCCAGACAGTCTAGAGTTAAAAATATCAGTTCTGTCACTACTAGTTACATGGAAAAACAAAAAATTTACTTTGACTTAATTCGACTTCAGTTCCCTCTGAAGTAAAGTAGACTTTGCAATAATAGATTTAATTTGTGAGAGTATTGTGAAGATTCAATGTAAAACATTAACAATAGTGTCTGAAAAAAATAACCACTGAATAAGTGTTAGCCCTTAGTATCAAAATATATACTTCTATATTTTAAGCATATGTGTTTTAGCAAATGCAATTTTCAAGGGGCCACTCAGTTTCTATTCATGATTTCATTACTCTTTCAGATGGGATGAATTAGATAGTAGCATTATATCAATAGACTAATTATTATAGAAATTCCCTCAATATGTGAAGATTATAAAATTTTTATAATTACTCCTCCTCTGACCTCTCCATTTACATCTGCTAAAAGATTTAGCATTTAAAGCTAAATTCCTTTGAAAGAGATTTGGGGAGGAAGTTGAGATTAACTCTAAACATGGTTAATAGACTTCTGGATCTCTATAAAGCAAGATTTTCTCTTCCCTCTGTTATGAACCACAGGAAAACATTTCTCCTGGAGGCTTTCAGAGCACTGTATAGACAGCTGGATGCTGAATGATTAGTGTGCAAACAGAAGACATAAGAAAAGCTGCTGGAATCAGTAGCAGAGTTAAAGGTCTTATACACGACTAAATGTTCTACTCTTCTATAAATCCTCTCACAGAGATGCCATGATTAATTTTTATGGGCTAGGAACAAATTGGGGTATTTTTTGAGATTATAAGGGAACTCCCAGATCCCAGTGCAATTTGAGAAACAGCTATTAAGAGAGGATCTGGCTGGAAGACTATCAAAGGAACTGAAGTTACGCAAAGCAACCTAGATAAGATAAGTCCTAAGGGATTGGTTCACAAATTAGAAAGTAAGCAAACAAAATGAGCCCATCTGGCAGCAGAAATGAATACACTCTGGAGTTACACAATTGTTAGATATTAAATGATTTTCAGTGTATCATTATAGAAAGTTTTCCTCATACATCAGACCCTAACTTATTGATGGGGACTTTTGGTCCACTGCCATTAGATGTACAATTTTCAGTTTTGCTCTTTACTATTGACTAGGAGAATAGGAATGTAGCCATAGGGCAGGACAATGACTTCTTAAAATTTATTTAATAAATAATTATTCAACATCTAAAACAGAGCAAGTGCTCTTTTGAGAATTGATAGTGGTTTGTGTGTGTGCGTGCTAAGCCACTTCAGTCATGTCCTCCTCTGTGAGACCCTCTGGACGGTAGCTCACTAAGCTCTCTCTTCACGGGATTCTCCAGGCAAAAACACTGAAGTGGGCTGCCATGCCCTCCTCCAGAGGGTCTTCTTTACCCAGGGATCGAACCTGTGGCTCTTATGAAACCTGCATTGGCAGGTGGGTTCTTTACTGCTAGTGCCATCTGGGAAGCCCGATATTGGTTTATATACACTTTAATTATTGATTTCAACAGACATTTGCTATTACTCATACTCTTTCATAGTAACTTTTTCATTAAGTAATTTTGAAGTGAAAAGTAAATACTAAAACATATTTTATTTAAAAGTTGAGGGAATTGATAAGCATGTTGGAGTTAAGTTTATACTCTGACAAGAGACTATAGAATGGAGAATTTATTGACTTTAATTTTTTCATTTATATAAACTGTTCTGAGAGATCTAAAGATAGGATAATGCAACAATATCAGCAATAAAAAGTACCCTAGGCATTATTTCTTATTTAAACCAACTTGATTGAGGTGTAAATAGCAAACAATAAAATTACACATTTTAAGTGTTTTTTTTTTTTAAGTGTTTAGTTTGATAAAATTTGAGAAATGTATACATCTGTGTTATCAGAAATATAATCATGATGTAAAATACTTCCATCAGTTCCAAAATGTTTACCTGTTCCCCTTTCAGTCCCTCTCTTCTTTCCATATTCGGCCCCAGGCAAACAATGTACTCTCTGTTCCTATATATTAAATTCACCTTTAAAATAGTGGCAATTATTTATTGCATATGTATGATAATTCGCAAAAAATAAAACATTCAATTATTGAAATATGTTGTTTCAAAGTCTAATTGAGAATTCCAAATATCTTACAGAATGATTTCACAGTAACTGTAGCTTTACAATCACAAAGGGTGGTCAGGGACTACATTCAGGAGACTAGATCTACTGGAAAGGCTCGTGCTCTATTTTTCCTTATGTGATTAGCCTCGCAAGGCTAATAATGTAAAATATGTGAATAGGAGAATCATTGAATATTAGAACAGGAGGGCATTTAAGACAACAGATTCTAAGTGTAGACAAGGCAGCTAAAATTGAGCCCTTCAAAACCTGACCAAAAGTCATCTAAATAGTAAGAGGAAGCAAATGGAAGAGGAAATTGACTCCAGTAATAGTCCTCAAGTTGTGTATTTTGGAAAATAAGTTAAATGTTTGTTTCTTTTTCTCTAGGGCAACAGAATTATATATTTCTAATGCTATGCTGCTTTTTTCCCTTAATAATCTGTCATTTCTAATCTCCCATTGTAGCTATTTACGTAAACTTGAAATGTTTTACCTTGTTTAGCTGAAATAATCATAGCAATGCTTTCATTACTCTTTGACCCTTTAATGTTAGGAAGTCACACAGCTTATAAATGACTCTAGTCCGGCTAGTGTTTATTGATAGGCATATTGCCATTATGACACTGTAAACCAATTTTGGTTGAACTCAACAAACATTTGATAATAACATCAGCTCCAAGCTTGAGTTTATGGAGGATTTAAAATGTCATAAACCACATACACATACATTGTCTCAAAATATTATCTCCTTTTTTCTGAAATGAGAAAACTGACGCTGGCTGGATGAAGATTTTCCTGGGATCATAGAGGTGTGAGAGATTCAGTGAGGAAGACTAGAACCTCATTCTTCTTACTTCTGCTCTGGGACTTTGCTCAAGGTTCCAGTAGAAGTTTCCATCACTTTCACTCATGTTTAACCCTGTCTCCCCCAAAGTTCCCTCTCTACTCGTTAGCTAAGCATCCTTCCCTTCTCTTCACATTTCTACATGGTGACAAGCTAACCCTGTGTTAGTTATTGATAAATATTTTAAATATGTTTGAATATCAGTCGAAATTTCTGACCATGCAAATTTTTTTCCCTTTTTCTCTGCAGCTGACTTTTCAGATTAGCACTATACTTCTTAGCCAAATATGGCATTTGTTTATGTTTTTGAAGTCCATAGTAATATTTATGGCTCAGCATGATCCAATTTTGATTTTAGGAATAGGAGAGACTTGGACTAAGATCAGGGTAAGATTAACTCTGCCTGGCGTCTGTGTCTCCATTTCTGCAGGGGTCAGGAGCTGCCCTCCACTCTTATTTTCATGAGGCCTCTTGAGTCCTAAACGTATTTCATTTAAACAACAAAAGGAATTTCCCTCCAGGCCTGTCTAATGCCTATTTGGAACTTTCAGCTTCCTGTTTGTATTAACTCCTTCACTCTCTCTCTCTGTCTCTCTCACAAATGGCAATAGACAAACCACATATTGATGTAGAGTTCCTATAAGGCTGATAGAGCCAAAAATACTGTCAATCCATAAAAGAAAATTGTACTGAAGAGTAGTTTAGATAACCAGCAGACTTTATGGGAACAAAAGATAATGATCAATTTTGGAGGTCTAAGATACTGAGATTTGGAAGTCAGTTTTTTTACTATAACTAAACCAATCCTGTCTTGATGACTAATTATATTTTAGTGTAATTTTTTCAAAAATATATTAATAAAAATAATATATAAGAATATTTTATTGTTTCTGCTGTATTATTACTCATATTAAAAGATTTTATACATTAACTCACTCAGAAAAATCAATAAAACTTTAAATATTTTGAATTGTTTACTTAAGAAAAGATAATTCTGTCCTATCCGTTGAAGATATTGTCATGTAAGAGATGTAATTTTGGAGTAAAATAAATATTTTTAAAAATATAGAAGAAATTAAAAAACAAGAATGCTCACACATTTAAAATATATATATTGAAAGATTTCTCACCGACTCCAAGGTATCAGTAAATTTTGTTCAACAATGGATCTTAAATGATGCTGAACCCATGAGTATAAAACATACTTATTAAATGTGATAATCCCAGCCACATAACCTGTATAGTTGATCCTTAAACAACATGAGTTTGAACTGTTTGGGTCCACTTATGCTAATTTTTTTCAATAGAAAATATTACATTACTACATAATTCAAGGTTGGTTGAATCAAGGATGTGAACAGTGCATATGGAGGAACCACCTAGCAGGAAGGCCAACTACAACTTCTATGTAGATTTTCCACTTCACAGAGGGTTGGTACTCCTAACCTTCAAATTTTTCAAAGGACAACTATATATCAAGTCTTTTAATTTTGTTTTAAACCAGATTCAGCTAATTGATTTTTTTTTTGTCGTTTAGTCACTCATTCGTATCTGATTCTTTGCAACCCCATAGACTGTAGCCTGCCAGGCTCCTCTGTCCATGGGAATTCCCAGGTAAGAATACTGAAGTGGATTGCCATTTCCTTCTCCAGGAGATCTTCCCAACCCAGGGATCCAACCTGTGTCTCCTGCATTGGGAGGCAGGTTCTTTACCTCTGAGCCACCGTTAAATAATTCTACTGCTATTTTCATGATATATGGTGGAAATCTGTTATTTGAGCCTATGCATTTCACCTGAGTTATTTGGTAGCAACATATCTTTTTTGTGTGTGAAAATCATCGGTGGTGCTTACCTTGGACAATCTTACTCCTTCTGTAAGGTTATGCTGACGACTCAGGAGCTGATAAGGTATGATCAAACCACGGCTGTGATACATGTTACAGGACAGGAGATAACAGAAGCAAATTTAAGTAGAATTCTTCATAAAGTTTTCAATTGTTAAAAAAAGACTTGCTCTTTCTGCTAGGATTGTTGACCAGCTATTTCCTAAATTTGGATGTGGCTTCTGGCAACTAGCCTATACTAGAGAAGAACTCGAAGAGAAACGAAAAGACAGATTCATAGTGAAACCATTGTAATTTTTATGAGTATATAAAACAATGGTGAGAAGGTCAGGGCCTTTCTAACATCAGTTGAATGATTAGAAAAAATTGCAGTTTAAAGGTGCTTTGTCTGAACTTCCAAAATCATGGAAGCAAGGAACTGCCTCCTTCTTCCTCCAAACAGAAACAGTACTTTTGGCAATGAGATCCTAATCTAGTTGAGATAAGTTCTGTTTGTTATGGAAATACTTTATGTATTATTATTATTATTAGCATAACAATGATTATATGATCTCTTTATTTTGTACAAACAAGACAAATGGGGAAATGTACTTCATTAAACTGTAAGTGAGAGATCAAGGAAGGAAAAAAACCTTAATGACCTAAAGGAAAATAAAATTTCAGTAGAAAATAATAGGGAATTAGATTGGCAAAAATGTTACTTACTTCTTAGAGTGATGACTTTTTATCTCTATTGCATACATTTTTATTGTTTAGATATGATTGTGCTTGGGTATATGTGCTTATATTTTCACATTTTCAGCTGTTATTCACATTAGAATCCATTGCATCCAAGTACTATATTTACAACCTATTATGAATGCTTCAGAATTCTGCGCAATTGGATATTGCATACATGTTTGAGACAGTCTTCTGTGAACCATATACAGGAGTGTTAGCCCATAACTTTGAAATATTACATGTGGCTCGACAGATATATTGTGATTTACTTGAAGTTTGAGGAACATTGATAATCATCCAAGAGGTAAAATGTTATTTGTATGCATCATTCTATATATACATAAGAATATGTGTACCCTTACTTGCATGCTTTCTAGAACATTATCAACATATCTTGCAGAAGACCAAAATCATTTGTTTATAAAATTAAGTCATCAGGTATACATGTGTTCCCCATCCTGAACCCTCCTCCCTCCTCCCTCCCCATTCCATCCCTCTGGGTCGTCCCAGCGCACCACATGTATACCTGTGGCGGATTCATTTTGATATTTGGCAAAACTAATACAGTTATGTAAAGTTTAAAAATAAAATAAAATTTAAAAAAAAAATAAAATAAAATTTACTCTTAATTAAAAAAAAAAAATTAAGTCATCAATTTTATTCTTAAAATTTGTTTCCATAAAAAAATCCTAAACTAACAATACATATACTTGCAAGCTCAGTCATTTCAGGAGTATCCAACTTTTTGCAATCCTATGGACTGTAGCCCACCAGGCTCTTCTGTCTATGGTATTTTCTAGGCAAGAATGCTGGAGTGTGTTGCCATGCCGTCCTCCCAATCCAGGGATCGAATCCATGTCTCCTGGGTATTCTGCATTGCAGGTGGATTCTTTACTATTGAGCCACCAGGGAAGCCCAACAATACATATAGATCAACCTAATAACATTCTGTTACTATTTTACAAGGTGAACCCAAAATATTGCTATACTTTCTCTTTGCTTCAAAATACTTATAATATGTCAGATTTCATTATGTTAACCATTTGTATTAACACTTTAGCTTTATCAGAATTATGCTTCTCTATCTTTTCTTAATCTTATGCTAGTAATAGCCTTATTTCAGTAGTTCCATGACGGCATTAAAAAGCTTGCAGAACACTCCCCAACATTTGTTTTTAATTAAGATTCTTTAGAAATTAGATAGCTGAGCATAAGCTCATAGCATGGACACCTGCCAAGAATTAACAATAGTTACGTTACTGAACTATGTTGCTTAGTAACAAAAGCAATAATAGCATTTTCACAACATTTTAATAATACATTCAAATTGTCCCCATGTTCTCATAACCAAATATATGGCAAAAATACTCACATTTATTACATAAGCACCCTTGTGAAATATGCAGTTTGTCTTTTGTTATGTTCCTTTTTTATATTTTGTCAGTTTTCCACTCTATCTTGGAAATATGTTCTGTGCCACATTATGTACCAAATGGAGACATAGAAACAACAAAAACATAATCCAGAAGCGATAATTTTAGAACTGAAAAATATATTTTCTGAAATAAAGAGATTTTCATGGATGGTCTTAATAGCTAAATAGACATGACAGAGGAAAGATGAAAGAACTTTGTAATAAATCAATGAAAATTATCTAATGTAAAACATGGGGAGAAAAATAAATAAACAAGGATTTGTTTGTTCAAAGAGAACAACACATGTAAATGAAATAGTACAAAGAGAAACAGTAGAGGACAAAAATATTTAAGAAAAAATGTTTAATATTTTTCAAATTTGCTGAAAAACATGTACTTACAAATATAGCTTTATCAGTGGATATCAGGTGGGAAAAAGGGAATAAACTGCAAAGTAGTGTACATCATATTCAAACAGTTGAAAGCCAAAAATAAAAATTAGATATTGAAAGTAATAAGAGATAATTAATGTATTACACAGAGACACAATTACATTTAATGACTGAGTTCCTTTCAGAATTCTTGTAGGCAAGAAAAGATGGAAACAACATATTTAATGTGCTGAAAGAAAAAAAAAAGTCTGACAACACAGGATTCTATATCCATCAAAACCATTCTTCAATAATTAAGGTGAGATAGAATATTTTCAGGTATAAGAAAACCAGAGGAATACATTACCAATTGATTGTTCTAAAAGAAGTGTTAAAGGGAAATTCTTCAAGCTATAAGAAAATGATAGCAGATGAAGGACTATGTTCTCAGAAAAGAAAGAAAAACACCTAAAATATGAGAGTAGTTAAAAAGTTTTTTTTTTTTTTCAAATTTTGCCATTTTCTTCTCAATCTTGATTGCTGTGGTTTTTCAGTCACTCAGTCGTGTCTGATTCTTTGCAATCCCGTGGACTGCAGCACACCAGGGTTCCCTGTCCTTCACCATCTCCTGGAGTCTGCTCAAACTCATGTCCATCGAGTTGGCGATGCCTTCCAACCATCTCATCCTCTGTTGTACCCTTCTCCTCCTGCCTTCAATCTTTCCCAGCATCTGGGTTTTTCCAATGAGTCACGTTTTTCGTATCAGGTGGCCAAAGGAGCTTCATCCTCTGTCCTTCCAGTGAATATTCAGGGATGATTTCCTTTAGGATTGGACTTCCCTTGTGGCTCAGCTGGTAAAGAATCTACCTGCAGTGGGGGAGACCTGGGTTCGATCCCTGAGTTTGGAATATCCCCTGGAAAAGGGAAAGGCTACCCACTGTAATATTCTGGCCTAGAGAATTCCATGAACTGTATAGTCCATGGGGTCACAGAGTTGGACACAACTGAGTGACTTTCAGTTTCACTTTTTTCTTCCTTTACGATTGACTGGTTTGATCTCCTTGCTGTCCAAGGAACTCTCAAGAATGTTCTCCAACACTGCAGTTCGAAGGCATCAATTCTCTGTGCTCAGCCTTTTTTTGTATTGTTCAGCTCTCACATCCATATATGGCTACTGGAAAAACCATAGCTTTGTCTATATGGACCTTTGTCAGTAAAGTAATGCCTATATATTTTAATACTCTGTCTAGGTTTGTCATTGTTTTTCTTCCAAGGAACAAGAACCCATCACATCTATATCTATATTCATACCTATATCTGTCTGTGACCATATCTATATAAAGCATAGTTTTATAGATTTGAAAGTATATAAATTTAGGGCAACAGCTGTGACAAAATTGTAATGTTTTAGGCTAAGTACTATAGAAATATACTATAAAGTTTACTACAATACATAAATAAACTATAAAGATTTAAGTTTTTACATTGTAATCCTTATTTCCATCTTTAAAAATGAAAAAGAAAAATCTATAGCTAAAAAGCAAAACTGAAAAATATAAATGCAATTCTAAAACATGTTTAAATAATCCAAAAATGATATAAAAGAGAATCAAAAGCACAAAAACAGAGATGGAAAACAGAAAACACAAAAAATGTTAATCAAAAAGCAATCATGTCAGATACATTAGTTGTTAACAGATTAAGCAATCCAAGTAAAAGTAACACTTTACGATGCATTTTAAAAAGCAAAACCAAGTCCCTGTTATCTACAAGGAATATGTTTTAAGATAATTTTAATTTAAAAGAAAATAAATGGAGATATAGATATATACACATATACTTCAAGCTTTAAGCATAAGACTGAAACACTTAAGTAAAATTTTCCAAGACAAAATGTGCTACTAGAAATTTCATAAATGATAAACGATACATTCATCAGAAAAACATAGTAATCATAAACATCTATGAACTCAGTAGCAGAACTTACAAAGGCATGAAGAAAACAGAGGACAGAGAGAACTGGGCAGTCTCATCATCACAGTTGGAGTTATTAGCATCCATTTCTCAACAACTGATGGAGCAACGAGAAACAAAATCACCCAATTCATAAAGCTCTAAATGATGTTTTCAACACTATCAGCCACCTTTATTTAATTGAAGTTTAGAAAATAAAAGGATAGACAATAATTTTTCTCCTTTTTAAAATTAATATTTTTAAATGTTAAAATTAAATCGCTGTTTTGCTAATCTGATTTTTTTTTTTTTTTTTTTTGCTATTTTCTGGAGTTTTGTTTTTCATCTTTTTTTTTTTTTTAATTTTATTTTATTTTTAAACTTTACATAACTGTATTAGATTTGCCAAATATCAATTCTCATTCTGTTTTTGAAAAGTAGGTTTAGCCACTGAGATAAAATGATAATAAAATAAAATAATTGTTGTTTAGTTGCTAAAAAAAAAAAAAAAAAAAAAGAAAATAAAAGGATAATATATATTCTTTTTAAATTCAAAAGATACATTTACCAGGATAAACAGTGTTCTTGGATATAAACAATTCTTGATAACATTTAAAAACTAATACAGTTATGTAAAGATTAAAAATAAAATAAAATAAAATTAAAAAAAAAAACACACTGAAATTTGAAATTATACCAAGTATTTATTGATATCAATGAGTATACATGTATGATGGAGTTGAGTTAGAAAAAATAAAAATAATATAACTAAGAAAGGCCCTAGTACCTGAAATTTATTTATAATTAAACCATGGGTCAAAGAGAAATCATAAGAAAAATTAGAATATATTTCAAATTGAATGTTATTGGAAGCATGTACCAAATTTGTGGGATACAGTTAAGGAAATGTTTAAAGAGATCTTTATAGCTGTATAATTCATATACATGTATATATGCATATGCATTATATAATGGGTTTTATAAAAAAATTCTATAAAAGAATTGCTAAAACTTAATAATTGAATCTTTCCCATTAAAATTTTAGAGAAAAAGATCAAATTAAATGTAATTAAAAAAACACTATAAAGATAATAGACATCAATGAAAAAGGAAATAAACATATTATAAATTAACACAAAAGGTGTATTCTTTGAAAAGGTTAATAATATTGATAAGCCCTAAGCCCTAACAAGTTTTCATCAAGAGGAAGGATAGTCATGCAAGAGGTTATGTAAATAGAGATGCTATATGTTTTTGAAAGGATTCTAAAAGGATATCATTAACAACTGTATAATAATACATATGGCAACTTAGATGAAATAAACAACCCATTCAGCAAGTGCTGCTGTGAAAGCTAACTTCACACAAGTTACTCTGATCAAAACTTGCCTCAGCTTGCTTTTTGCTCCAAAGATTTTTGTGTGTTTTGGCTCTCCCACACTCCTGAACACCAGAAAGTCCAAGTGTAGTACCACCCATAACCTTGGCCAGTGGGAAATGAGGAACAAGAGCCAAAGGATATGTACTCTCCTTTTTACACTTTTCAGATGACAACTAGGGTAGGCATTCTACACCAAGTCTCAGATGCCTCAATGGATCCCAGTGGAGTTAAGCCTCCATCATTCACAACTTAATTAGAAATTCTTACATTGGCTTTGTCTTCTTCCTTCTCTTGTTCTTCCTAGCTCTCCATCCCAGTTTCCTGACATTACAAACACAAACAAACTATACATAAGCAAACCAGTGTCTTCGATTCAGATTTCTGGGGAAAATATGACATCAGTGAGACCAGAAAATCTGAGAAATATCTGGAAAGTAGCAACTGGAATTGGGAGTGACAGGAAAGGAAAAAAAAAAAAAAAAAAAAAAGGAGTAGAATAATCATTTGCTAATGATCTCCAAATGAATAACTCAAAAAAAAAAAAAAAAAAGGGTTATTTTTTCTTCTCAATTTTCCTATCCATCAGGACTCAGACATAGCTCTGACCCACACCATCTTCACTCAAAAATATGTTTGGAAGAGATATTTTCTCTCTGGAATAATGACAATGTCATATCACAGGGATAAGGAAAGCATAACATTTCTACTCACATTTTGTTATACAAAGCTTGCCACATGACTACATTGTGTTCAATTGTACAAGATATATAATCCTTCAGTAGGAAGGGATTCCAAATACTTATAAAAATTGATAGACATTCAACTCAGTAAAACTCAGAAAGAAGTTAATGGCAGAACAATAACAAAAGTTGACCAACTATTTGGTCACAAGATTACTTTCAGTTTTTTAAAAAATGTAGATGATGAAAAATTTCTCTAAATGTAGTAGAATAAATTTTAATAAATTTTAAATAAGGATACCTCAATTTCAAAAGTGAAGAAATGTTTCCTTTTGGAGATTAGTTTTCCTGTAAAAGAGATGGTTTGCAATGAAAGTATTTGCACAAAAAACAAACAAAAATTTAGCACTGTAAATTTTTATTCTTGTCTTAACAGTTCCAACATTTATTACAAGCTTGCTTGTAACGTATGTTTTATTTTCCTAAACTAAAATTTTTGTTTGGTGAAAAGTTAGTATAAAAGACATATTTTTCATAGAAATAAAATGGAAATTGGAGTAGGAAATGGCAACACACTACAGTATTCTTGCCTGGAGAATTGAGGGACAGAGGAGCTTGGTAGCTATTATCCATGGGGTCCCAAAGAGTCGGACACGACTGAGCGACTTCACTTTCCACTTTTTCGACTTT